>NC_133908.1:7242161-8510452 GCF_964199755.1 Larus michahellis | reverse complement strand
ATTCCCGTCTCTGCTTGCTGCATGGTAACACTCTTCCTCTGGGCTTTTCTTTCTTTTCCTTCCCCTCTCCTTGGAAAGAGGGAGCTACTAAAGCTTGTAGGATGGCTTCCAGCCCGGTTCAGAGAGGGTGCTTCAGGTGAATTTATTTTGCCAAGAGCCATGGACATTGGCACCAGGCTGAGATCTTCTGAATGTGGGGCTGGTCCTCCCTTCATCTTCCCATGAGACAGTCCTGCTACGTCCTGACCCTCAAATGCTGTTTATGCAAATTATCTGTGTTGCTAATTGCTGTTTACTGCTTACTAAAAACGCATTGTGTCCCCTGGCCTTGAACTTGTGCAAAGGTCTGACTTAAAAGAAAAGGATGTTCCAAAAAAAAGAGAGTCTGAGGATCTGTTGTCTCAGCTCACAGTTTTCAAAGTGGCTACAAAATGTTTTCCCAGTGACCTGACAGCGTTGTGCTCTGCAAATGCAGTGCGAGCTGCTTTTGCTCATTTCTTGCTCTGGATCTCCCACAGTTTTATCCACGTGAACATGTACCCATGTTTCTCGTGCTGCTGTTAACTCCACAAGACCGTTGGTTCTTTGTCTCTTCTCAGCCAAGAGTCTTTGTGCCGCAGCCATGTCCCCTGAGACAGAGGTAGGTACTGCAAGTCCAAGACGGATAGTCACTTCACTTCCATTTTAAACATCTAACTCTGCCTTCAACAAGATCGGTCTTCACCCCTTCCCCTTTGCTCCCATCACGTTAGTGTTAACCACCTTCCACGTCTTCTCCCTTTTGGTTTTAACATGCTCAGATTAACAATGACCATGTTCAGCGAGTAGGAAAGAATATATATATTCCACTTGACTTTGCGAGTGCTGTTCAGGTCAATGGGAAGAAATTTTTCCAGTGATAAAGGGAAAGGCCATTTAAAAATAAAGCTGTGACCGCCCGTGCTGCTAGCACGAGAACTGAAAGGATGAGTTCATCTTGGGAGTGTTAACTCCCCTCCTAAAATACTGTTCCTATTCACAGGTACATGTCTGGCCCCAGCAGCTCTCAAAAAGCAGGGTGATGTTGGTGACCAAGATGAAGCATGACGGAGAGGCTGAGGGCTAGTTGGGCTCTAAAGCTCAGGAGAAACCAGATTCCAGCTCTGCCACTCAACCCTGGGATGAGACCTCAGTTTGGGGGGGTCTTTCCCTGTCATACACACAAACTGACTTCTGATCTTTGTGATGCTCTGTTTCAGCACCAAGAAGAAAATATCAAAAAATTAAGTATTTTAAATGGATTGTAAATATAAAATAAGAAATGGATGAGCGGTCAGTCTCACTTGCACTAAGCACAATGTGGACAGTCCCACCCACCTTGGTGGGAGAGTCATGGGCTGGTTCACAGGGCACAGACTGTGACACTAGAGCCCTGACTTGGGTGGGACCTTCCAGGAAGATTAGATTTTCAGTGAGTCCAAGAATTAAAAATTCAGCCTTGTTACAATATAAGTGAGACCTATAGAAGAGAAATAGCTGTCGTGTCCTCAGGAGATGCACAAAATCTGGCCGAGGGTTGGTGAGGTTCTAGCACGCAGGAGTGCTGAAGAAGAGTAATAGCTGTGTGAGAGGTCTCGGTGGAGAAAGGCAGTTCTGGAAAGAAATATGAATTTCTGGATGAGAATACAAGCAGGAACAGAGAGAGAAATTTTGCTTCAAGGAAGGCAGCCATCCTGTGTTGTGGGGTGCAGAGCTATAGGGCTTCCCCGTCTTTCCTTGAAGCCAGAAAATAGATGATGCCAGTGACGGTTGTGGCCAGGAAGGGAGTCTACAGTGTTTGGTGTCTGAAAGAGACGTCTCCAGCTTCAGCTGGTTGCTCTTTACTCCCTTTGACCATAAATTAGACCACAAGGATCACATCACTCCTTTGGTCTTCCACCTTCACCTGACTTCAAGCCCGTTAGCCCTGTCAGATCAAGACTCCAGCACTGATTTTGAAGTCATTTACAGAGTGAAGCAGCTACCTTGTCTCCTAGGAGAAGCCATGGGAGCTGCTCAGAAAGCACAAGCCAGAGGTGTTATTCAGGGAAGCCAGCAGTGGAGTTTATCTGGGAGGCTGCTGACCTTCATGCAGCTCATGCAGAGGAGATCCATCAAACCTCCCTCAGTGAGGATTCATCAGCCCTGCTTTGTGGGTGGGGAGCCAAGAGGGCAGCCCCCCTCACCTCTTTGCTTTGATGATACCCTCTGTCTTTGTGGGGGGCTCCCTAAAGTCAAGTTTGTTTTAAAGTTCTGCCTACTTACCGCTCCTGTTGAATGTTTCAACACCAAACAGGTTTTTTTTACAGCCTGTGAAACACCTGACAGGGCAGGAACATGCCCAGGAGAAGGTTTATGTCTCCTCAAGGCGGGTGACCTTCCTTCTTAGCTCTTGTGGTCTGCAGGCAACGGCCCAGGCTTCCCTTCTGCTCGCCTTCCCGTACACTCACAGCCGTTTCTCCTTCCTCTTCCCCTCCCCACACTTACATTATAATTTTATGGCATAGGATGTTAAATTACGCGGTAGGAAATGGTGAGCTGGCTGGATCAGGGGCAGCAACTCCAGGACAAAGCTCCCACGAGGGTCTGAAACATGTGCGACGCTGCGCGCCGGCCCCACGGGGACATCCCGATAGCGTCAGGTGAGGGGCGAAACGGAGCAGGGCACAAAATCCATGTCGGGCACGGCCAAGAGCCAGCCATGGGGCTGGCTCCAGATGGGACAAAATGCTCCGGGACTGTCCGCGGGGTATCCAGGAGCCCTCTGCTCAGCACCGGGGAAAACCACCCCCCAGCCCGGCCACGTCTCTGCGATCTGCCTTCAGCTGCGCTGGGAAGGCAAGGGGAGAAGGCAGCACGACTCAACCCTCCTTCGGACTGCGGGGACAATTATAAAATGCTGCTGTCGGGAGCCCGTCCGTACGCCGGCAGGCTGGGGGGAGCAGCTGAGTGCTGCAGTCTGCTGTCGTGCTCGGTACTGACCCGCTCACTTCTCCCCCCTCAACGGGCAATGTCTGCTCAGGCTCTGCAAGGTGGCGATTGCTGGAGCTCTGGGGCCTTGCGGCACCTCGTAAAGGTCACAACAAAGCCTCTTTGCTCAGTATCTGGTTTGCTTGCCATGACCTGTGCTGAGGGGGCTGTCCCGCGGTGCGGGGGCCACTTTGTCCCTCCAAGGGTGATGTCCTGGCTGTGTCAGGGAGCGACGTTGCCTTTTGGCAGCGCAGAGGCTGAGATGCTTCTTTAAAAGCTACAAAACACAGCTTTTAAAACACACCCACCCACCCAAAATCCCTACAAAGCCCACAGAGCATGGATTAGAAGAACCCCCACCACAACTGACCTGTACAATTAAACTCCACTTTGGCCCTTCTACCAGTGCTCGGATTTATCACAGTCACTTCCCCCAGCTTGCGCTGGGAGCAGCAGTGCTGCGGTTCCCAGAGGATGCTCAGGATAATGGAGGATCCAAGAAGATACTTCAGTTTGTGGCCAGCGGAGAGTCCTTGAGTGGTCACACAATTAAATGAGACTTGTACTTTAAGTACCTTAAAGTCTTATCAAACAGAACCTGTTCACACAGGATTTGCGATTTACGTTAAAGTCTCTGAATTTAGCCCTTAAACTTTTTGGTATCAGACTGATGTCCCCACTCGGAGGATGGCTCAACGACACGTTATATACCAGCTTGTCTCTTGCTGCTTTACAATAGCATTCGACGGGATTTAAATTAGCTTCAGCACTCTAATCGTGTTGCTTTTATAACAGCAGCGAGATAACTCCCAGGCGTTGGTTATGTAGCCTCTGAGGGAAAGAGATTTCAGATGTGTTCAGCAGAAATGCGCCGTGTGAGCCATGGTTATAATTTCATTAGCAGGATGCTACTCAGCTCCTACTGGGAGTCGGAGCGGCGCCATGTCACTCTATAGGAGATTAGCATTATAATGGGGATCAAGCGCCTTTCCTTGTGTTTGCACCAGCTCTCCAGCCCGCAGGAGGATGAGCTGGTGGAAGATGTGATTTTCAGACCTCTAGCCTGGGATTTGGCCCATGCCTGAGGCTTCTCAGGAAAGGCTGAGTTCTGCACAGCCCTGCTGGGGCTGCAGTGCTGCCGTCAGCCGGGGGCTGGGACAGTCCCTGGTGTCCTCTGCAGTGAGACTCACGGGGCTCTGGCAGCCTGCGCTCAGCGTTGGGTTGCTCCCATGCTGACGAACCTCCAGCTGCAAGGCCAGGCCCACCGTGATGCTCAGACTGGGCATGCTGGGGCTGTTTTCGGTGGGATGCTGCCAGGGAGGTGAGGAGCCGAGTACCGATGTGATGTGCCTGCCACCCCTCGCTGCACAGGGCCCATGAGCTGTCCTGAAGCTCTGTCCCATGGGAGGAGTTTTCTCTGCAATGCCCAAGGCACGGCCCTTGCAGGACAGATCCCCCCTGGGCATTTGACGTGCTCTGGCCAGATTCGGGCTGCTTGTGGAGCCAAGAAGCTTGGATTTACTGTCCAGGCTTCTCCAGCATCTTGGAAGCCTTCAGGTCCCCTCCAGCCACCTCCTCCCCAAGCCCGGGGACTGGCTGCGGTGTCTGGCATCTTGGGCTGGGTAGGTGGGTATCCTGGGGAAAGAGAGGCAGGGTGGGTATCCCTGCAGTGGAAGCCCTGGATGCTTGCCAAAGGAGACTCACAAGTATTGACATTTAATTCCCTGCCTGCTCTGCGGACAGGGAAATGCTGCCCCATCACGCTGGAGCTGTACAAGGCTGACATTTCCAAGAGCCCTGGACAACTCTTGCTCAAATTACTGCGTTATCCCTGGCCGCGAACCCCGTGCTGAGCACTCGCAGCGTGCATCCTGCGGGAAAACGCAGACTTTGCATTAGCATTGCTGCCTCTGCTTACGGGAAAGACGTGCAGAGCCCGTGCCCAGCGGGCAGAAGAGCTGGGATGGACCGGCCAGGGTGACCCCTTCCCGTGGCCACCGGACCAGCAGCTTCCTGCAGTCCTGACAGTGCCGGTGGCCAGATCCCAGCTCTGTCATCAGCCTGGGCATGCTGAGGACAAGAGTGGGAAGAAGAAGCATTGATGTCTTTTCTAGCAGAACTGCCCCAAAACTGGCACATGCCCATCAAAGGCAATTTCCACGGGCGTGTTTAGCCAACACGTCACCCAAGTGATGGGCACTGACCGCAGCGCAGGTGGGAGGCAGGAGCTCTCCTGAGTCTTTGAGCAGTTTTGAGGAGATGACAGCAGCCTGGTTCCTGGCGCAGGCTGTGCACACATTGGCACACACGTAACCCCCGTGGGAGCAGCGGGACCCCAGGAGGGGATGGGGATGCACACGGGTGGCAGCAGGCCCAGGGCACAAAGCTTTCTGTACCAGTTCTCCTATTGCTTTTTCAAGTGCTCCAAGTTTAAACAAAGTTTCTCTGGGATTTCTCCTGGAACACCACTGTCTCTCCATCACCACAGCACCGTTTCAAGTCCTTTCGTGTGCAGGAGGCCCTGGGGCAGTTGGTTTTACTGAGCAGATTTCTCACCTTATCATTTACTTCCATGATTCATTTTCTTCAGCTCGTCTTACGCATTTCAGCTGGAAACACAAGATTTAACTAAACCTGTCAGTGCCAGGATCCAACCCAGCAAGTTCACCCCAGCCGTTTTCCCGGGAAGGAGCCAGCCCCAGCCCTGCACCGGCTGCAAATCCAGGGCTGAGCTGTCCCTGGGGGGAATTCCTATGTTCCAGCGGTGCCAGGCAAGATGTGGTGGATGAAACGGTCCTTGCCTTTGGGATACATGACTTCTTTTCACAGCTGCCTCTGCCACTGCCTGTGCTGCACCTGACGGACGGGACCATCAAGGCCGTTTGCCCCAGCTGCTGACCTTTCCAGCCTTCCCCTGCTTCGGAGGTGTTTCTTTCCTCTCCCGGCGTGAAAATGTTTGGAAAGCTGAGCTGTTAAAGCAGAGCTATAAAGCTTGACTCAACCCTCTTATTTCTTCAGAAAAAATAATATATTGAAATATGAAGGTGCCCAACATCTCAGCGTTTGCTTACTCTTGTCCTGCGTGTGCCTGAGCTGCTGCTGCCCGGAGCATGCTAGAGCTCCCAGGCAGCGCTGGCCCCAGCTCCGGGGGGACCTTCCCTGTGGGAGCCCATGTGGGATTTTGCTCTCCAGCCCCGGTCCCAGCAGGTCACCCAACACAGAGCCGTGTCTGAATTTCTCCATCCATAAACCACAGCGACTATCCCTGATCCTCCCATCCACTGCCGAGTCCTGATCTCTACGCAGGGAGGACGTGTCTCAGAAAGGGCCAGGTTTGAGCCCCACAAGTGCAAGGTGAGATGCTAAACATGAGGCCAGCAGGAGCCTTCCTCATATTTTTAAACAATAAAGCCATACATTTCTGGTATGGCTTTAATAAAACTAAAAATAATTCTTAAAAAAATTTATTTTTTAAGTGAACCGTTCAAAGCATGTTAAAAACCAGAAGGAAAGAGATTGATGCCCTTTTACATCTATATAAAATCTTCAGCTCTTTTTTTTAAGTACCGCATCAGTCTCCTAACACTCTGCAGGTGAGGGCCTATGCCCCGCGGAAAGATTTTTCTTAAGCCACAAGTGCAGGTTTGCGTAGCTGGGGGATGCAGATTAGTAAGGTCCAGCATGTCTGATTGCTTCATGTGGAGGAGCTGGGGCTGGAGGCAGCTCAGGGAGAGCGACGGGGCTCAGCTGCTGCGGGGCGGGGGGAAAAGCCCCTGAGAGCTCACATAAATGGCTCAGCAGCCTGGGAGCCCCATGCTCCTATGTCTCTGCCTGGGCTGGCTGGATCCTGGGCAGCAGGAGAGGGGAGGCATGGAGCGAGTGTGGACTGGAGGTGTGGGAGAGCGTCAGAGGGGAACGGCACAGGTGAAACTGAATGTGTGTGTTGTACAACTTTTGTAGGTGTATTGGGAGGGGAGGGGTGAGAGTGAGATAGGAAAGGGCAAAAGTGATCTGGAGTGCAGTTAGTAAGGGACCAGAAAGTGGAGTGTTTCCACTTTTTCAGGGTGGAAATCGTGTCTTCCTGGAAGTGTGGAGTCTTCCTTTAAAGAAAACAATGCCTGTTTTAAATAAATACGTATCTCTTCTGCAAAAGAAGTTCCTCAGGCATCCAAGTCTTTAAGATAAGAGAAAACATGTAATAACTGGTTTCTTAGCACTTTAGATTTTAATTTTTTTTCTGTAAATACACTGGGTTTCAGTGATGTGTTTTTTGTATTTGTTGCCACTTGCTTCTTCCTGGGCTGTGGTTGCTGGATGCTGCAGTGGTGAGAGACCTGGCCGTGCTCCCTCCCGTGAGCGCTCCAGAGTAGTGGAGCCTCTTCTCCCTCTTGGTCCTTTGCATAAGATGGATTTTGGTTGGGACCACGGCAATAAATGTGCCCCGGGCTGGGTGATGAGGTCCTGGCTCTGCCCAGGCAAAGGGGTGCCTGGGATCTGGGTGCAAAGAAGTTGTAGAAACCCATGGGTTTCACCGCCCCCTCCTTGTTCAGTTCTGGTAAACTAGAAAAATCCTATTGTGGCGGATTTTCTTCTGCTGTTGGGTGGCTGGAGACCCGCTGCCGTGGGGTCCCACTGGGCTGTGTCACAATTCGTCACTTAAACCACTACGGAGCAGCCAGTGCCGTGTCCCATTTACTGGGCTGGAGTAATTGCGGTTTCTCCGAGTGCCATGGGGTGGCAAAGCTCTGGCAGGCTGCTGGGAAGCCCGGGCTGAGTGCTGTGGGCTCTGGGAGAGCCAGGCTGGAAGCAGTGGAGCAAATGGGAAGGCTCTTAGGGCCATTCCCCATGTGGAGCCAAACAAGGGCTGAGCAAGGCTTTTGCCATGGTTGTGTGCAATTCGTGTACATAAATCTTCTATAAAGCAGTGGGTCTGTTTCCCTCCTCTCGGTTACTGGTGTCAATAAAAAGAGATTTCTCTCTGCTGCTTTTGGAAGAATTCCCAGCTCTTATACAATGGCAAAATTTTTCTGTCCCCTTGATTGCAGCTGTAAAGGTGATGGGGGCTGTGAGGAAAAGGGAAAGCCTGTTGGGGGGCAAAAACAGAGGAAAAAACAACAATAGCAGCGAGGAAGCACTGTAGCTATCACTGCAAAGCAGGACCTTGGCAGGGCTGAGCCCCCTCTGTGCCCCTGGCTGGGCGGCTCCGGCCATGGTGGAGATGAGGATGCTGATGGGGCACAGTGCCCTGATGCGTCCCAAAGCGGCATTCTGGGTGAGACAGTGGAAGGCGCTGTAAATCTGCGGCATTGTAAATCTGCGAGCAAGGAGCTGCTGTTTGGCTCCCGACTCTCATAAAGCGCATGCGGATGACTTGGAGCATCACTTGCTGAGTTCAAACGCTGCCAGGCTCACAACTAGCAACTGCGGCAAGCTACTTTGGAGAGTCTCTCCTTTTTATGGCTTGCGCAAGTGCTGGAGGTGTGTCTCCCGCTCCGCCTGGTCAACACCTGGGAAGAAGCTCCAGTTTTCCTCTGGCTTTGTCTTCCCCATGTGAACAGCCCCCACCTTGGGCATGTCCACGAGCAAAAGCCTTCATGGGCTCAGCATCCCCTGCTCCAGCAGCATCTCCCCGTGCTGGCACTTGTTCTGCTGGAACACCGCTGTCTCCAAATCCTGCCTCCATCCTTCCTTTCTTGGGGCCCAAGTACCCAGTGATGGAGGTGACCCGGATTTGAGAGAGTGCGGGGGAGAGGCTGGCACTCCAGAAGCTGCTGAGCATCCGACAAAGCCTGGCACAACCAAAATGTGCTTTTCACTTGGCCTAAGACTGGGGACCAGTAACCTGCAAAGTGGTGCATCCAGACACCCCCCGCTTGCTATGAGTCATTTAAGAGGGAAAGGGGAAACGACTGTCAACGGCTAATAGATGGGCAAACTGTGGGGGTTTTGGTGTTGGAAATCTCAACTTACCAACACAGCACTACCAAAGGAGACCAATGCTCGCGCTCGTGTCCAACGCCTGGGACTCTGACTGTGGTATGTGACAACTGCATTGCTGCCTGTATAAAAGAGCACTTCACATTAGATGCTGCTCCAAAGCGCTCTCAGGGCTCCAGCAAGCCCCCTGCTTGTTATTTTGATACACAATGGAAATATTTTTGCTTTTGAGTTGGCTGCGGTCAGTCGTTTGAGGTTTATGGCCCATTTGGGAAGGTGAACACCTTCTCCCAGCTCTCCCTTTAACCTCTCCTCACTCTCTCTGCTGATGCACACTCACAGCTCTCTTTCCACTGCCCACAGGCAATCGCTGCCAATATTATATCTCTTTTACTACAACCTTTTGAAATAAATTGTTGTGTTCTAACCGTAAAATCTTCAGGGCTGTCCTTTAAGCATCAGAATGAAGTGTTTTGTTTTGGCAAGATTTTTTTTTTAAAGGGGGGGAGACACACAAGTAATTATCTTAATTTCTCTGGTTATTGTGGACAGTGAGTTGTTTGGGTGTTTTTTGCTAGATTCTGCAAATAAAACACTTTGTCTGTCAAATTCCTTGTTGATACAATGCCTTGCCTTTCTCCCTCTCAGGGACTGCTTGCCTCCCTTGGCACCAAAGGGGTCTTTTCTACCTTTAAAGTCTCTGCAACCACCCCTGTGATGTTCTCCTCCTGAAGAAAATATCAGAGAAAACCAGACAGGCAAGACATAGCTAGGTGTGAAAATAGTTTTATACGTTCTGAAGTATCTGTCCTTAGGCATGTCTCTGGAGCAGGAGGTGAGATGGTGTGATAAATTTCAAATCAGACCTCCACAGGTCTCTTATTTTCCAAACAGGGGTTGGTTGTTGTTGTGGTTTTATTGAAGGCTAAGGAAATGCTATATATCTCTTTTTTTTTTTAATGGGAAAAACTTGTCAGAGGGATACAATAGCTTTCCCATATCTAGTATCTGTGTGAAGAGCAAAGAATGTGAAATATAGATGTCAGGAGATCTGCTTATTTAGTCAAGAACTCTTGTCCTCCCACAGTACCTAAGATGTTCCTGATCCCACAAGAAATACATGAAGTGCAACATCACAAGTGCTAGCAAATACCAATTTGCATTAATCTTACTCTGATTTCTTAGGTCTCTTCCCTCCTCCTCCTCCTAAGTTAAGCACCACATCATCTAGACTTCTGGCTGGTAGTCTTGGTGAAGCATGTGCCCTTTTGGAGACGACAGAGTCCCATGGGCCAGCAAACCTTGTGGGGAGGGGCCTCTCAGAGGTAACCTTGGCTACCACATCGCATATGTCTGCTTCCTTCAGATGTCCTGCCCTGTCCGGTCGCCCTGAGCAGGAATCCCCCAGGGACAAGGCTGGGCACCTGCCCCGGTCCCACCAGCCCTGTGCCTGCTGCCCTCTGAGCATCCTTCCAGCAGGGATGAGACGAAGCCCTGGCGCAGCCGCTGTCTGAGTGACTACAAAGTGCCGCTAATTGAAGGAGCCACAAATGCATGCAAACTCCTGTGCTGAACTAGCGTTCTCGCACAAATTAAATTACAAGTAGGAATAAGCCTAATTGTACCAGACAGCAATTAGTATGGCTTTACCGTCAGGAGACAGCCGGCTCGTGCTGGGCAGGGGGAAGTTGCTCCAGTCCCCTGGGAGGGGACTTGTGTGCACCGGGAGCTCCCGGGGGCTGGCTCTGGTGGGATGGGGGGCGTTTGGGACTGTGTGCATTGCTCTGAGGTGGGTATTTAAGGTGCTGTGACGGAGCACACCCACTGCAGAGCCCGCACACCTGTGTCCACACACACTCTTGACAGCTCCCATGCACCGGGCACAGCTGAGTGGAGCGTGATCAGCCTCTGGTGTTGACCAGGGCCAGGGTATTTCTTGGAGGTCAGTGGATCTGGCAGCCCAGACCTGTGTGTAGCAGTGCAATTTGTTTCCACGGGCACACTGCTACATTAACTGAACATCTTGTTTTCTGTTCTGTATCTTCCTTGGGAAGCCCCTGAGAATCATGATGCTGCTGTCAGATCTGGGTGACTGGGAGCTGCTGGTTGTGCCCAGTCCCACGTGGCATCTCCAGGCCAAAGCACCACCTGCTTGCCCACCTTCTCCATCCTGCTCCCAGGCAATGTATCTGCCTGTTCTTAGGACAAAACGGGGACAATAATGAGTGGAGCTGGACCGTATAAAGCCTGTCCACTGACAGCTGTATTCTGACAGTTCAGGTCTGAATCACTCAGCACTGAGGCTTTAGAAACCCCAAACTCAATTGAGTGAGGATTTGCCAGAGCTAGACCCTAGTCTCCTCGTTCAAGCTTTAATAACGTAGGGAATTAGTGGTAAAGTATTGGATGATTTAAAAACAATAAAATATTTCTCCAGTGAAGCTTAAAAAAAAAAAAAAAGCATTTGATTGTGCTTTGATTAAGCACAGAGAGAGGCTGTATATAAAACATCCCTTTGGACATCTTGCTGCTATAACCTCCATAATAAAAGTTTGGTTTATGTAACAGCTTGCAATCTATGTAATGCACTTTGGTCTGCAGTATGGACATAGAGCTGAGCTGCGCTGTGATTGCCAGGAGCTGTGGTAATCTGTTATTCTGAGGACACAAGGGGTAAATAAGAGCTTTTCTGTAAAGCAGGGAGACTTTTCAGTAAGACCTTTAATAGAGCAGTGAAATTTTTTGCCATGTATACCTGGGCATCACTGCAAACAGGAAGATTTACTGGTAGCTTCAAGCCAGAAGGTTCATGAGCAATTTATTTCCAAAGCACTGTGCTACGGCATATGTTTGTTCTTGGTAAAGGAAAACTATTCAGAGTTTTTTCCTTTTTTTTTTTTTTCTTTTTTTCTTCATGTCTGATGATGTTGCATCTGCTGCAGCTTCAGCTTCTAATGCAGCATGACATAACTAGCTGCTTAGGATCCAGGGAGTAGAAAGGAGTCATTAAAGTTGAATCCTGTAATTAAGTTCCCAAAGTTGCTCCACAAATTACACTGCTGTTTATTTCACGTGCCTCTGACATCCAGAGGCATAATCCTTCCTGTCTGAATGGGGCTTTTGTCCTTCACCCTTCATCAGTCCTGGGGAGAGTAGAGTGAGAGAAGGATATTCCTCCTGGGTCAGCGCCTTGTGCATCCAGCAGTGAAGCCTTCCTCTTCCAACAGAAGCCACTTAATTTGACGGTGGTGGGAACTTTTCCACGGGCAAGAATAGCCCAAAACCACACAAAATGAGTTTTGCCCCCCAGGAACAGGTTTCCCCGTAAGTGTTTGCCGTGTTTAACTGACGCTCCCCCTGCAGGCGTCAGGCAGGGAGGACCCATCAACAGGGTTAAACTTCCCTTTGGTCGTAGTTTTGCCGAGGAGGTCTAGAGGAGACTGTGGAGACAGAAGCCTTGGAAGTATTGATTTGTCTGGATTTGACGCACTGGGATAGCTTTGCTTGAGAGATGCAGGGTTTTCCCGCTGGGGCGTTACCAGGGAAGCTGGGCAGCACTGGTGGCCATCCTTAGGCTGCGCTTAGCTCTGCTACAGGCCAGGTTGGCTTCGTGGGCGGGGTATTCCTGAGATGAATTGTTTATAGCAAGAAAAAGCCCTGCACTTGCAACACCGGCTCCAAAATATCCTTAGGTTTTGCTGACGTTTCAAAACATGTTCCATGGTTGCCAGCTGGGCTTTATAACTAACTGGGACAGGGAAAACTTCTGGATGCGCAATTTGGTAAGTGTTCAGCCCTGAATCCAAACATGTGGCTCAAACATGTCTTCAGGGTTCTTTGCTTAATAAAGAAAAAGTTGAAGTTGAATATTCAGGCTCCTAACCATTATAAAGGGTAAGCAGCCGGGACTGCATCCATATGAATGCAATGACGGCATTAGGCTAATGATTGATTTTCCTCAGCTCTTGAACCTCATGAAGTTCTTAAAGGCAAGAAGATCAAGGTTAGATGAAGAGCAGCAGAAATAAAATATAAAAAGAGATTAGGAAGACCCTCATGAGACTGTTCTCCATCCTTCTGCACCAGGGTGGCCAGCCATGCCTGAGCTCATCCCGAGAGCCTCTTGGCCCCGTGGTGGGGATCCCACAGCCTTCCCAGACAATGGAGTTAAATACTTCACTATTCTTACAAGACAGACATTATAGTAAAGCTGTATCTTCTGGTTTTAATCTCCTTTTTGCTTGTCCCACCCTCCTGAATGGTTTCTTTCCTGCCCCGTCTTTTCTGGTAACCTTTTGCCTTGAAAAGATGGGTACGGTCAGCCTTAAGTCCTTTCCCATAAAACATCTGAATTGTTTTTGTTGCTCTCTGTTGAACACCAAGTAATCCCCTCTCTGGAAGTGAGGTTCCCAGAATTAGAAGGTGAAGGATGCCAGGATTTATCCAGAGTTCAAACCCAGGACTCTCAGCCCCTTAAATAACTGCTGCCCTCCATGCAGCCAGGCAGAGAGGAGAAGAACAGCCTCTGTGGGCAGCAGGGAATAGCACTGCAGTCAAACCCCACTTATTAGGCACTTCAGAGGTGGGAAGGGGAAGGAACTGGCAGGAGGTTGAGTTGGGCAGAGGAAGAATTTTGGGGTAAACCAGGAGGAGGAACAGCGCAGAGAGCAGAGGAAGGACCTGAGATGAGGGCGAGCATCCCCGATGCAGCACACGCTGTTTGCAGGCGGGGGCTGCAGCCCAGTGTGCGGCTGAGGTCCGGGAACCCCTTGCTCATGACTCCCTGATGGAAAGCCTGGCTTTAGAAGCTTTCCTGACCTTGCCAGAAAAATCCCCCAGAGGCCTGAGCCAGGTCTCTAGAAAGGCTGCCAATCAACATGTCGCATGTTGAAAGAAGATATATGGCCAGATTTAATTGATGAGGTGTTCTGCCACTACTAAAGTGCCTCTCCACCTCTGTAGGGTACAGTGTACTTGTGCACATAATGGATTGCTGGCTTTTGATGTATGCCATGTAATCTGCTGTCTACCTGACTGACAGAAAGCACAAACACTTACTAAAGCATTATAAAAGCAGGTCAAAAGTTTTATGATTTTTTCAAAGCCAAAGGACAGTCGGTTGTGTTTAAATAGTGCTAAAACTAGTACTTTTTTCCCCACTGGAAAACTCAATCAAATGCTAGTTTGTTGCTTTCAAGGGTGGGGTGTTTTTTTTTGGTTTTTGTTGTTTGGTTTTTTTTTTTGAGTAAAGTCACTATGTTCTGCTTCTCATTAATTAACCTCTAGACTTCTCTTCATTGCTTAAACAAGACAGTGCATGAAAAAAGATGTTGATGTTATTAAAAAGCGATGGGAATGCTGCTAGTGAAGAGACAATTACACTTTAGTTTGCTTTAACATGGCAGCCTGGCCTGTTCTTCTGCCTAGCTCGTTATTACAAGATCTTGATTGAGGCTTTGCCGTATTGGGGAACCTGGCAGCCAAGCTAAGCCTGGGGAACGTGTGCCTCTTGTACAGTTTTATAATTCATGGGTGTTAATGCCTTAAACATTGTTCCGTGAGAAGTACGCGATGCAGCGGGGAGGCAGAAGTGGCGGGTGTTGCGCGATATGGTGTGCGCTCGCGTCTGCTTGGTGGCAACGTGGCTGTGAGCTGACTAATTAGATGTTGGAGCCATCACCGATGCTACCGTAGTGCCAGGGGACTCCAGGAGAAGACCCGAAACAAGGCATGGCTGCAAGCAAGGGAAATAAAGGAAACTACAAAATAATGTTGCTCAACTTCTTGGAGCAGAGTTGTATTGGAAAAAATACACTGGGGGAGGAGGGGGGTGTCCTGATCTTGTAGGGCAAGTTCGTAGGCAACGGGAGGATAACACGGCTGACCTGGGTTTGCTTAGAAGGAAAAAACCCCATGCAGAAGGGGCAGCGTGGAAGAAAGTGTGAGTGTGATAGTTTGAGAGCCTAGCAAAGGAAGAGGGAGGCTGGTTTCACAGCCAGCTGGAGGAGGGAACCGATTTCTTGGTACTAAATGAGTAATAAAAGACAAAGCAGTGTTGTCTGTGAAAGCCTTTGAAATAAAGACAAGCAGTTTATGTTTGATCTGATACAGAGAATTCGGCAGAGATCCGCTCAGAGAGGAGCACAGAGAGATGGTCAAAGCGATAGGCTTGGAAAAAGACCTCTGAAACAGCATTTGATACAGGCACCTGTAGGAGTGTGATTGGCAGGGGGAGATAAAAGGGCTTTACAGCAGAGGAGAATCAAGCTGGGGAGAGCCGCAGCTGCGTGGGAAGCCAGGGAAAGCTGCATTTTTCAGGTGTTATGTGGGAGAAATGTGTAAGATTTAGACCTTAGGGTGGGTTAGAGAGGCCTAAGCTCAAGAGGGATGAGCTCCCCGTGAGATGGTTAGTGCTGCCTTGGCCTGTCGAGCCGGAGCTGGCAGATGGAGGTCCACGAGATGCTGGAGATCCTTTGCGCCAGCATGTGATTATGCAGAGAACAGGAGTCCTGTGGCCAAAAGCACTGCAAGCATCTCTGCAGCATCCCTCTGCTCCGGAGCCCTGGCCTGCAGGAAAATGCTGGTTTCCTGGCTCCTAACTCTGGCTTCCCTACTTTCATATAAACTATTGAAGAAATGTCAGTAGGTGGGTTTTTCAGTCGAAGAACAAGGAAGATAAAGCTGTAAACCCTCAAGCCATCTGTAAATGTCCCGTTCTGCTTCACTTTTACTCACAGGAAAGAAAAATCTCCAAGTTTCCCATAAGTAGTACGTAACATATATGCAACTCTATGTCTACTACTGGTGTTGGAAAAATAATTTATTTTATTTTGTTATCACTGGTCACCCATCAGTCCTAAAAGTAGGCAAGCAAATAAGTAGCTTCTGGATGCTATTAACTGCAAGCAAGCAAATTAGATTCCAGTAACTGTTTTTCCCATGGCTACCAAAGCTTCTAGGAGAACAGCAGGATAATATCACAAATGTCCTTGTTCTCACACTTCACAGCATAAACTGATTCACCACTTGGGCTCAGCAAGAAGCCTGTGCTACGAGGCTGTCCCTCGGGAATGCCGTGTGTGCCGTCGGAGCGGCTGTTGGCGGAGAAGGGGTACCACGTCAGGCCAGGTCCCCGCTCCGCTGCGGCGCTGCTGTTGCTCTCTGCCTGGTTGATAGGGCAGAAAATCATCGTTTCTCAACTTACCAAAAACATGAGCATCTGCAGTGATATCACAGGGCAAAAGAAGCTGTGGAGTGTCTACTGATAAGAATTGCTGCATATTTAATGCAAAGGATATTTTTGGTATAGCTGTGTAATTGGGGAAATTAAATCGTCTGAATGTTGTCATACATGCTAATTATACTGAAGACACCAAGAGGGAAAAATCTTGCACGTAGCATATATAGTTAGAAGATAATGACATTTTAAATTCATACTCGCCATCTTGGTGCACAAAGGTGAAAATATTTTAAGTACGTGCATTTAAGCACGTGGAAAGAAAACAGATAGAGTGTACTTGTTTACTGCTTATTTCCAAAGACCAACAATATCAGGCAGATCAGGGAAATGCAAACTTGCAAATCAGCTTCACCAGCATTTCTTATTTTGCATAAAAGTTTTGTGCTAAAAAAGACCATAGGTATCACAATAAACAGCTATCTGCCGTGTCTGACAATTTGCTTGTTCTTACTTACCGGATGATTGCAGTTATCTGTATTTTGTGGTTGCGCAAAGCAAATATTTTGGCGAAAATGTATTTAAATGCTGTTTTAACTGAGTCATTCATTTGCAACAAATGAAGCATAAAGAATGCATTTTGGAAGCTACACTTAACGGAATTAAAATCATGATGCCGTTTCTTCCTTAAATAAATTCTATTCAGCAGCTCACCTGTGTAATGAATGGCATGAAAACTCTATCTACCCCCATACTCTTGTTGCGACACAAGTGTGGAGTTAAAGCTGTGCCATTGAAGTGTTTTTTTAATTGACTGAAAAGGAAAGAGAAGAAAATATTCACAGTTCAGTTTGTTCTAACTAGGTTCTTCATAGAGCCCAACTCTGTTCTCTGTGCCTGCTAAAAATGTTTATAAATATGTTGGGAATTACCTTGAATAGCTCTAGGGTAATAAGGACAAAGCATCTGCTCGTCCAGCGCATACAATTATTGACATTGCAGATTCCTACAGTGCAAGACTGGCTCTGAGGTGCTGTCACAAGACAGATGCTCATAACTAATACCTGGGCAGATGGTGAACAGCACAGGTGTCGGCAACCGCAGAAGTCAGAGGCTGGAAAATTCAGGGGGATTTGGCCACCTAGAAACTTTGGGGGTTTTGTGGAGTTGGTTGGTTGTTTTCTTGGAAAGTCTCACCCAGATCTGCAAAAACTGTTCACCTCCTGCTGACTCTCGGCTACCCTAATGTTACAGTCTTTCCCAGCAAGGGTTGTTACCAGAAACAGATACAAGATGCTAATTTTTAATATTTTTTTTTTGACATTGTTTGGGACCATCTGGCCATCTGCTCCATCAAAAACTGATCCACCCCAGTCAGGGTGAAGCTCATCCCTGGTGTGCCGGAGGCAGGACGCTGTGCAAAGGAGAGCTCGTCGGAAGCTGGGCTTCTGTACGGTGCTCCTCCCAGGGAGGATGGAGCTGGCACCTGGGGTTAAGTCTGCTGCGGTGGAACGTTCTGCAAACACCCCAAACTCAGCAATTGCAGCCTGTGCCTGTATGTAATAGATGTACATGAGAAACAACCGTGGAAAAAGCATTCTCTTGCAATAGGCAAGTTGTAACACATTCCAGATTTGCTAGAAATGGGTACGCTCTTACATTTAGTGCCACAGGAAAGAATTAAAGGCTTGAAAAAGGATTAAACTATATTTGACATGGAGAAGCATCTTCCATTTGCCCTGCTGTCAATCTGCTTAGGACACTTGGTCTGATGGAAACCGTGAAGATTTTGTCCCTGATGCGCTGCTGTGAGAAAGAATGACCTGGGAGGTGCAGATAAAATGGTAGGATGCGCCCTCAAATCTTGACCCCTTGCAGTTAAGAGCAAAACTCTTCCAGCTGGAGTGGACTCAGCCTTTATCTTTGGTCCAACAGCTCACAGGCTGCCCCCAGTGAACCTTTATCCTTCATTGCCCTTATCTGCAAAATGGGATTAAAAGTTGGGGTGGAGTGTGCAGCATCTTCCAGACGCGTGAGGAAGGTACCTGAGGTAGCTTTGCTGCCATGGGATGAGGCAGCCAGGGCAGGAGAGATGGCACCATGGCTATGGCATAGGCTCAAGCCCTGCAGGCTGCCCAGCATGGGGACCAGGCTAGTGTGCCAACTGTGCCACGTTGAGGGACAGAGTTTCTTTGTGCTGAGTTGGTTGTAAGAGAGCCCAAACCCCTAGAAACTACTCCCAAGTGCTGGAGTGTTTGTCGGTCACAACCCCAAACCCAGTTTGTGGCCTTTACTGAGGTCAGTGAACTTGTGCTGGCAGTTTCTGCTGTGGAGAGTCCCTCACCGCAGAAGCCACTTACCCCGAGGGTTGTGGGCTTGTCCTAAACTCTGGGCTTTCGGGTCACTGCTGCACCCTTCTCTCAGTCCTGCAGTGCTGCCTCTGCCTTCCTCCCGAGGATCACTTTGATATGCCCACAGTCATGAAAACTGCCAAGAGAAATGACCCCTAATAAGAAGAGACTCTGGAGCTGCTTAGCAGGAAATTACTACATGTGATGTTGCTAAGCAATGCCAGGCTGGCCTGACTGCATGGGATAACGCTTCCTTGCTGGAAAACCCAGGAAAGGTCGAGGGGTGTTGGGTGGCTGCTGCTTTCTGCCGGGAGCGGTGGATTCTGGCATAGAGTAAATAATCATCCTCATCTCATCGGGGCTGGTGTGACAGTTATTGGAGGTGGGAAGATGTCCCCCGAGAGCAGCAGCAGCTGCAGGATGGACAGGACGAGATGGGGACAGCGGGAGATGCACAGAGGAGGAGTGAATCCTGCAAAGGGGAGAGGGATGTACAGAGAGGGGGAAACACCCCCCCCGGGAGATGGGGGCTGTGTGGCAAGGTGGCTGTGGGCATCTTTCCAAAGTGAAATGAAATGGTGAGCAGGAGCTGCCAGCCCCATTGCTCAGCACCTGGGCTCAGGGAGCTCCTGCCCTTCGGAACCCCCTCCCTGCACCTGTGGAACCAGGCTGGGCTTGGCTGGGCTTTTTAAGAAGTTGAACTTTGCTTTAGTGAGGAGCAAAGCCCTTGAGCTACAGCAGTAGCTCTATTTGGCGAGGCTCTGAGCCCTGTAATCCAGGGGTTTTCCCTCCGATTTCTCTGGTGCTGGAGCAGTAATCTCAGCCCAGCTCACGGGGACACAGGGCAGCACGAACTCACCTGCAGGAAACGAGGTTTCCCTGTCAATTCTCTTTAACTCTTCTGGACAAAGATTTCTTCTCTCTCCTCCACTGCTTTGCTTTAGTCCTGTTTGATATTAAATATCTCCAGAAGCAGCTACGGTTCATTGCTGAATTAATCTATTTGTGCAGAAGGTGTCATATCAATGTCCGTTACAATTTTGCCCCAGCAGCATCTAGAAGCAATTTTTCATCTCTGCCAGTTCTTCATTATTTCCATTTCTTATTTATTTTTTTTCTTTTTTTAAGAGAGTACACTTACAGTTCCCATTATAAAACAACTTTAATTTCCAAAACCGTTGAGTGTATTAATGTGCTAATGGAAAGTAGGGAACACAGATGCTAAGTATGAAGTACCTTTTCATCCTGAACCGGCAGGAGCTGGAGATGTCAGGGTGTCCCCTGCCATCTGGCCTGTCAGAGCATGTGGCAGATTCACAGTTCTCATGGGAGGGCACACTGCAGAGGCCACAGGATCCCATTATGCCGTTTATGGGAACAAGCCAGACATTTGTCTCGCTGAGCCTGGGTGTCAGTTGGAGATGCACCAACCACCCAGCCTTTTCCACAGCACTTAAAAAAATTCGGAGGATGGGGCCGGTACTTAAAGAAACGTTGATGCTTAAAAAGAAGCGTGTCGGAAACCCGAGGGCAGACGCAGACGCGAAGCCGAGAGGGGACGCAACCTGCGCGGGGACTGAGCCCTCTCCTCCCGGCCGTGTGGAGCGGTGCCGGTGCTCGGCGCTGCGCAGCGCCGCGGCCAGACCGCGCTGTACCGCCCCCTCCCCGCCGGAGCCGTGACACCGCCTCCGTCATTAGCATCCCTTCCTCCTCCTCCTCCTCCTCTCCCTCCTCCTCTCCTCCCCCGCCGCCGGCCGGGCGCAGAGGGGTGCATGGCAGGAGCGGTGGAGCTTCGGCAGCCCCGGGCAGCGGCAGCCGCCGCCGCCGCCACCACCGAGCTCCGCTTCGCTCCGCGCCAGCGCTCGAAGCAACTTTCTCGCTCCGCGGGGTGCGGGAGCGGGGCGATGTGACCGCGCACCCGCCGCCCCACAGCCGCCCCGGCGGCGGAGCATCCCCAGCGGAGAAGAGCGGAGCGGAGCATCCCCGGCGGAACAGCGCGGAGAGGAGCGGAACCTGCCCGGCGGCGCGGACGCGGAGCGGAGCCCCCCCGCCTCTCTCCCCGGCGGCGGCCGCAGCCCGGGGCGGGAGCGCGGATGCGGCGCGGAGCCCGGCGGCCCGGCGGAGCCCAGCGCGGGGCCGGGCCCTGCCGGGGCGGGCGGCGGGGGGCGCAGGGCGCGGGGGGATGCTGAGCCCCGCCGCCCGGCACCGCGCCCGCCGCCGGGAGATGCTCCTCGTGGTCGCCCTGTGGCTGGCGTGGCAAGAAGCCCCCGCAGCGCCCACCCCCGCGGCGGACGACATCACCCGAGGAGTTGTGAGTTATCCGCGACCCCCTCCACCCCCGCCCGACTCCTCTCGCTCCCACCCTACCCGGCCCCCGCCTCTCTAGGTGTGTCCCCCCCAGCTCCGGGCATCGCCGTCCCCCGCGGCGCTGGGCGAGCTCTGGCGGCTGGAAATGCCCCCCTCCCCCTGCGCTGCTCGGTGCCCCCCTTAGCAGCCGGTGCCCTCCAGCTTGTACCCGCTGTTCGGAGGCCCTTTACACCTGGTGGTCCCCCAGCACCCTCTACGTGGTGCCTCGTGTTACACCCGGTGCCGCCCCCCCACGCCCACTGAAGGGTCCACCTTCCCCCCTGCACTCAGTGCCCCCCACCCTATCCCCACTGCACGGAGCCCTTTTGAAGCCAGTGCCCCCCTCCCTTGCACCCGGTGTGCAGTGCATCCCCTTGCAACCGTTGCACACACCCAGTGCACGGTGTCCCCCCTGCACCCACTACACTGTGTCCCCCTTGCACCCCGTTGTGGTGACCCAACTTTCTGCCAGCCCAGCACCACGGGGTGATGGCCCCACCAGCCTTCACACATGGATGGTGATTTCTCAGACACTGGGAAAGGGCTGGCCTCTCTCAAGGGCTCTCCACCTGCGGTGGAGCCGCACAAACTCCCGCCAGCAAGTGGGGTAAAATGGCATGTCTGGAGTCCGAGCGATCCCTGGGGACTGGGACGCCCTTGGGGATGTTTTAGGGGCTGCGCTGTGCCGGCAGCAGGCGGAGGGTTGACTTCATTGCGGTGGTCTGCACAGCGTGGGCATCCTTGTGGTCCTGCCTCTCCACCCGCAGGTGCCCACTTGGTTTGTGGGGAGCTGAGAGGTTTTAGCAGGCAGCGAGGGCTTAGGTCATGTCCCTGCCAGGTCACGGTGCCAGCGGGTCTGTACAGCTCCACGGCGTCTTCCCTGAGAGGGGAGAGATGGAGGCTTTTCTCCTGCAGGAGGAAAAGTTTCCTGTAGCCGATGCCAGCTGTAGCTCAGAGAGGAGAAACCCTACAACGCGTCAAACCCAGGTGTTGGAAAGCTGGCTGGGGCTGGGCGTGGACGAGCAGTCCTGGGGCTGGACCCGCCAGTTTGGAGAAATTCCCTGAAATTCGCTGAATTTCAAACCGCCGCCGGTGAGCTGCTGTGAAGGAGGACGGCAGGGCTGATTTGCAGCACAGCTGGGTTATCTAACGAGTGGGGCTCGCACGGAGCAGTGCGCAGGACGCCGACACCGAGCCTCGGCCACTGAGTATGTGCTCCGGCTCACGGGCTCCTGCTCCAACACCTGCCAGGAAGGACAAAGCATCCCTTCGCTTTGTCCCATCGCTTCCTCGCAGAACAGAAAACGTGGGGAAAATAAGGCACATCTGCATCATTATGGTGCATTTGCTTTCCTCTATAACCGAATGTTAAAGCTGGAATTAATATTTCATGCAAACAACATGAATTGGTGTATTCTGCCCCAATCAATTTGACTCAAACTTCGTCTTTGACCTGCTTTTGCCCTTGCTACCGTACATGCTGCACTCAGCTTTTACAGGTTAAGTGTTAATACTCGAGGGGGCTTATTAGTTATCGCTGACGGCTTTCAGGCGTTAAGGTACCTTTTTTTTTTTTGTCCTGGACTGGATTTGAGCGGTCGCTCAAAGCCGTGCTGAAGAGCTGTGTCAGTCTCGCAAAGCAAAAGATGCCGGGGATGGTGATGACTGTGCCGGAGTGAAACTGCGGGAGAAGGGGATTGCAGTGCCTGGCGTCGAGAGGCTATTCAGGCTTGGGGAGGACAGAGGAGATGATGTCAGATGGGTGTCTTGGTGATTTTTTGCTGGGGCAACTACATCTCTGTGGCTGGAGACGGCGCTGGTGGGGTTACAAAGGGGTTGATTGTAAGACAGGTTTGTGCTTATGCCCTCTAATGAGCAGCAGGGAGCAGAAAATGCCAGGTATTTTCAGAGGTGTTTGTCAGGAAAATACTACTGTGTGGGAAATGAGAGCTTTCAGAAGAATTATTTGATGTCCACTTTAGGAAGCAACTAAGAAATTAAAGATCTGTGATGCATTTCAACCAAATATTTGAAAACTAGGAAGCATGAAACCATGGCAATAGAAAGCACTGCTAACCTTTGAAAATTATATCCAGCAATTCTCTGCAGTAAAGAGAGCACAGTGTCAACAGAGCTTTTAGATCCCAAATACCCCCCCTTGCAGCTGAGAGGCCTTCGGTGCCCAGCAGGACTGCGCCGCCGAGCTGCGTCCTGCGCTCCGGTCCTGACATAGGTTCGTTTTAAATGAAACAGCGATGCTGGGCCAAATTAAAGTTCAGCAAAATGCGAGAAGGCTATAATTCAAAGGCAGTTCTTGTTAGAGTGCTGCCCAAAGCAATATAATATTGAATGATTCTCTAGATTTCATTACTAGTGGAATATCCTGCCCACTTTATAAATCTAGCTTGATTATTAATGTTTTTATTGTTCTCCATTAGCTGCTCTAAGAAAGAGAGCATAAAATAGCAGATGGAATGGAGTTTGACTTGAGTGTTTGCCTTGAATTTAGTATGTTGCTTTTGAGATTTACTACTTTCCATTTTGCGCTGCGGCCTTTACAGTAAACCCCCCAGCCCCTCCTCACCGCGGTGCCCGGCGCTCACTAATCGCAGCTTTTTATGGCTGTTGGGCTTGAGCGTCTCAGGGGTGAGAGCAGCAAAAACTTCATATGTGTTAGTAGTAACCAAGTAATCAGAGCTCCCGCTTCACTGGGCTTTGAACCAGGTCCGGAGGGAGGTCTACCTTCGAGTTTTGTTGTTCAGACGAGCCGGGGCGGTGGAGTCTGTACACAAGGTGTTGACCTGGAGACCTGCTGCTCTGTAACGGGGCTGGCTGTTGAGCCAGCAGGTCCGGCCCGCGGGTCCTCCCACACGGCAGCTGTGTGGTGGGACATTGGGTGCCGGGCAAAAGGTGAGTGTTAGGGTTTGAAGAACCCACGACACTTTACTGTCATTTAGACAGTTACTCTATCACCCAATGTCATCTCCCCACCCTGAAAGGGGAATCGGGGGAAAAACAAGGAAACATGAGGGTTGAAATATAAATGGATTTAACAGAATAATACTAAATAATTAACAATACTAAAGAACCAATATTGATCTTGATACCAATACAGAATATACAAGGACCATACTCAGCCCATTCCACCAGCAGGAAGCCAGGCACTCCCAGCAGGGACAGCAAACGGGGGACACTGCGAGCACTGCGGCTTCAGGAGGAAGGGAAGGGCTCGAGGCTTCGGCACCAGGGCAAGGAGTTCTTGGAATCGCAGCCACCATAGAAGAGAAAGCTCCTCGGCAAACTTTCTAATTCATATTGAATGTGACGTTCATGGCATGAAATAAATCCCATTGGCAGCCTGGGTCAAGTGCCCGGGTCTCGCTCCTCCTCATCCCCACACCTGGCGAGCTCGATTGAAAGCCACATCCCATAGCTGGCTATAAAGTAAATATTTTCACAAATTCAGACGCTAGAGTCTTCTAAAAATGCAGTTTTCCCAAGCATTAGAAGAAACCTTACTGGAAAGTAAAATTACTGAAAGAGAAATGAATGTTGTGTTGCTCAGACCAGGACACTGAGCAAGCTTGGCCCCGAGGGAGACACTTTGATGTAGTGCTGGGGTTGCAGGGTGGGAGCTGGCGGTGGGGTGGTGGTGGTGGCATCACCGAGATCATCCCTTGTGGAGATGGGCTCTGGCGTCAGTGGCCAAGGGACGCAGGAGTGCCGGGAAAGTTTTAGTTTGTCTGCCAGAGCACGGGTGCAAAAAAGACTAGTGTGAGCTGCTTTTTCTTGACTTGGTGGTCAGGGGTGACGGGAAGGTCTGTGTGTGCCCCCCAGGCGTTTCTCCAGCTGGGCCTTGCTGGGCATTCCTGGGGGCTTGCGTACGAGCGATGCCTCCCTCGGCCTCCCGCTCACAAAGCCTGTCTGTGTTGTTCCCAGAGAAGTTGCTCCCAGGGGATGGAGGCATTTGCATTCATGGAGACCACGGACCCGCGTCCCCCTTCGCCGCCATCCCAAGCGGCTCTTTGTTCAGGGCAGGGCCCTCGCCTTTGTGGCAGCTTCTCATTTGAATGACAAGGATGTGCCTGTGGGGAGAGCCGGGGTGGCACAGAGCCCTGTGGAGTGGGCTGGGGGCGGACAGACAGAGGTCCCTCTGTGTCCCCACATTGGGGAGCGGAGGGGCAGGATTCCTACAAATCTGTGCCCTGCGTCTCCTAGGTGCCGGATTTCAGAGCTGAAGCCGGCCCACGCCTGCGGAATGGGCTCCTTCTTGCTGTCCCTGGGGTCTGTCCCTGCCGGCAGGAGGGTGGGAGCATCCTGCTGCTGGCCCTGCCACATGCCCACGTGCTGGTCCAGCCGCGGTCCTGCCTGCCCCGGGATCAGCCAGGAACTCTCCTAAATTGCTGCATTTAAGCACCTGGGGCTAGGCACGGTGTCCATGAGACATAGGTTACCTCCTGGTTCAAGGCTTGGGATAATTAGCCCTCTTAAAGTGAAATTCTTGTATGGAAATAGGCTGTTCCCTCTAGCAAGAGAAACTACCAGACTCGTAACCTTCTGTTTCTGCTAATGGGGAGATTAAAAATTGATAATCCCAATTGGAGCTTCATTCAGCCTTCTAAAAAGGCGAGTCTTTCAGCACAAAATGCTCAAATAGATTCCCTAAACAATAACGCATTCAGGCCAACGGCGTCGGAGAGAGGAGCTTTGCTTGGCTCCTGTGCCTCTAAAGCACTTCATTGCCTTCCTGGACAGAGCAGTGGCCATCCCAGGTCCATGAAGTCCCTCCAAGAAAGTTAAGCTACCATGTTAAAAAAAAAAAAAAAAAAAAAAAAAGTGCTGCTGGTTACATTTTAAGGTACCTCTTGAAGCCAAAGTACAATGCAAACTAAATTGGCTCGACAAAAGGCTGGCTGGAAGCTTTCAAATGGACAGGCTCCTGTGAAAGCATTTAATCTGGTATTAAAGCCCTGGCTGGGTTGAACCGCTATTTCCTTTTCAGATTTGAGCACCCCAGACCTCCAGATACAGTAATGCAATTTCCTCCTGCGCTTGGCCGCTATTGTGGACCCAGCCGTGTGAATTACCCGGGGTAGTTAAGCTAAATTACCCGCTTTAATGAGACTCTCTTCAGGAAGGGCTCGGAGCAGGTGGGTGAAACCCTGCTGTGACTGGGGGCTTCCCCATGGTTGGTGCTGGGGATGGAGAGGGTGTGCTCCCACCTTGCCCTTGTTCTTCATCTTTGGGTGCCATAGTGAAGCGTTGCGGGGGTAGAAGAAGCTCCTGGCTGGTAGGACACCCGCAGGGGGACCCTGCCATCCCTGGTGGTAGCGTGTGGTGGAGCTGTACCTCTGCACCCTCCCATTGCCCCTAAAAACTCCGGGGCCTCTCCCATGGGAGGTCGCTGCCTGCCTGTGCTGACCTGACTCAGCTTGTGATGTTTCATCATTCTCCCTCATTAAACTAAGCTTGCGAAGAGGCAATGCGAAACGCAGCGCGCTCCCATCCCCTGCCTGGCATCGGCCGGGGCTCTCCCGTGTCTGGGTGTGACTTATTGGTGGGACAATGCACGTCAACCTCGCCGAGGACACAGGGGTGACACGGGTGATGTCGTCATGAAAACAGGGGGTTTAGATGTCTCCGACACCCTGCTTTGCCCCCGCAGGTTCATTAGTGGCAGCGGCGGCTCGCTCTGACTCATCGCCGGGGCCGCGCACTAATTTCTCATTATTTACTCATTGGCAAAAGTGCTGCAGGAACGGGCTGTGCGGCTCCGGGAAAGGTCACGCTGCTGCTGAGGGAACCTTTCTTTCTGGATGCTGTGGGAGCAGGCGCGTACCCGGCGTGGGTGTCGGGTCCTTGCTGGCCTCACGGAGGTGACAATGTGGGAGGGAAAGGCCCTCGCATCCTGGGTGCGGACCGCCGGCTGATGGTAAACCTGGGCCACCGCGCCGTCGCTCTTTAAAGTGTCTTGTTCAGAGTAGGGCTGCACTTGGAAGCCAAGGATTTGCTTTCAAAATAATCGAGTTCTGACAGCAACAGTTCTCAAAATGCTTTCTTTAATCAAAATCACTTTAAATGGGTAGATTTGGGAGTTTCGGAAGCTCTTGCTGCTGCGCGTGTGCAGCTGCATGTGTCTTCTTTGTCCCAGATTTTTATGAGGATTTTCTCTGATTTCTGGGTCAGAGAATTAAGAGATTTGATGTTATATTAAAAAAACCCACACCAAATCACATATGCAAAGTTAAATCCAGCACAAAACAAAGCAGACGTACGGGGGCGAGGGGAAGAAGTTGCCAAAGGACCGGAGAGTTTTAGATAAGCGTAATGAGAAACTGCCTTTGACAACAGGTTTGTGCAGAGGAAAGTCCTGCCGCGAGTGATGTGGAGTAAATGTCAATGTTCACTGAGGACTGTGGACTTCAGATGGGACTCTGGCAGCTTGATTTGCCTTGATGATTTAATAGAAAAGAACCCGATTACATCTGAGGAATTTTCTGCATCAAAATAAACCACGTGCACAGAAAGTCATTCTTCCAAGAAATCTGGAGATGATCTACAGGTCCTGGTGAGAATGGTCCAAATACGGTGATTTGGAAAGTGGCAATATATTCAGGATTTCTTTTATATTGTTTTTTCAAGAGGGAGTTTCTGCATGTTGACTGTCAGTGGTCAGGCAGCGTTCTTCACACCGGCTGACATATTATTTCATCCTGACAATATTGATCTTTTGGGTGAACAAAAGCAATTTTACCTGTGTCACAGGGTCCGTACTTGAAGGTGATGGACATGTTTGGATAATATCATCTTGTCATTTAACAAACCCCAACTGGCACCTCCTGTGGTTCAGCTCCCGGCTGCTGAAGATCACCTGACAGCCCAGGCACTGCCGTTACATCCTGGGTTTGCTCTGCAATTTGAGTGTGTCCTACACGGCCTGCTACGCACGTCCTTCTTTAGGTTCAAAAGGTTCCCTCATCCAAAATACAAGTGGGAGATAAGAGGTGTGGACTGCTTCATCCACACGTCTGTCTTCATTTGCGGAGGTTGCCTGTCCTACACTGTGGTGGAGGAATTTAATCCCATACAGCTTCCCCAGGGCTTCCATCCCAAACCACCCAGCTCTGGATTTTTCCCCTTCCCACCAAATGCTCCTTGCTGGAGATAGAAGATTACCAAGAGATCAAAAGAAAACTTCACAGACTATTGCCAGACTTTGGAGATGTCACTGTCGAAGGCTTTTTTGAGGTTGAGGAAGCAGATGCAGGAGCGGCGTTGGGACCAAGTGAGCAGCTGACCTCTGGAGGGGACCTGAATGGGATAAACAGATAGAAAAGACCGGTGTGTGAGGAAGGGGTTCCCATGGGATCTCTTTTGAGAGGAAAGCCTGGAAACACTCAACTGAGGAATTGTGCACTTGATTGGCAGCTGTAGTCTTTCCAAAACGCTGCGAATTATAAGCTATACTACTTCTTCTCAGGCTTTGACTGTCTACGTATCAGTCAACCCTTCATGGAGATTTGTGTTTCTCAGTGAGATGTTGTCACATGCAGGAACACTACTGCTGACATTGTGGCTGAAGTGCATCTCAGGAGATGGATTTTCACGTTTCTCTTGAAGTCAAAGCTGTGACTCCTGGTGCCCTGAGCTGCTGGGCGGCTCTGCTGGGTTCCTCCACAGCCACCCTGCATAATTATATTACCAAACATTTGGAGGTCTGCTTGGCTGAAGGGTGTAACACGAGAAAATGCTCCTTTTGTCCTCCTGTAGCTCCTGGGAAGTTTTGTTATAAGATGCCAAAAAAAGCATGAGGACCAAAAAGACACCATGACTGCTAGAGACAATCCCAACACGGCTCCAGATCTAATCACCTGTAAGGTCTGGAGTTGATGAATTCAGCCTTTGGGAATGGGTGTCAGGTCTCATTTATCACTCAGCAGGAGAGAAACAGAGCGGTCTCTCCCGTTTGTCTTGAGCCCACCATGTGGGATCTCTTCCGGAGATATTACATCCACTCAACATTAGTTATGTCCTAGCCGGTGCTTGTCCGAGGCTGCGCCTTTGAGAAGGCACGTGTTGGGGAGCATGGGGAGCTCCCACCAGCCCATAGGCTTGTTCCCACCTTGTTACTTGTGTTTACTTTATTGTTGCTGTTCCTTCTTCGTGCTCATAGTGTCCCTCCGGCACGTCTGGCAGCAGAAGGGCGGTCAGTGATGCTGCTCGAGAAGCATCTTTGCTCCTTTGACAAATTCTCTGCATTAAATTGGCTTTTATTTTTCTTGTTTGTTCTCTATTTTGTTGCTGCTCGGCAAATTCCCTGTTGCTCTGTACCAAGCCATGCTGTCTCTACCTTTGCACCTTTCATGTCAGAGATGCATTTTTGTTCAAAAGCGAGAGGAAATTGGGTTCACGAAGGGAAATCCCTTATAGACGTGTTTGTGGAATGGCAACGTGTTTTATATAGAAGGTGCAGCTAAAGGGTGGTTTGGGACTTCTGCCATATTTTGTTTATGCTCCAGAAATGTATCCGCCAGGTCTGATCAATGAGGCTCCAAAATGAGGAATAATCTTGGATGGCCTGAGCCGGCACTAAAGTGTACATCAATCCAGTTCTTCCTCCCGGGCTGGATGCATGTTATACTTCATGACAGAATGACAGCCCTGTCAGACAATCTGTTGCTGTTTTGGCATTTCTAACACACCTCGCGCTTTGGTACGCGCTCACTCAGTGTCCAGCAGGATCAAGATAATCTAGAGAAAACCAGCTGTCACGCTCCGGGGTCCCATATGGGCGGTGAACGGGGCAACAGCAATTGGAGTAGTCTTCGACAAGCTCACCTGGGTTAAAAAACTCTCTCAAGAAGATACTAAAACCCTCTTTCTCTGCCTAAAACAGAGCACCGAGTGCCTGATCTGCCAGGCTCTGAGGCATGAGATGTAGTTGTTGGCTGAGAAACCGTATCTCTCGCTGAAAGGTAACCTGAAGTCTGAGCACCAGGTCTCTAATTGTCACAGGCTTCCCTTTGTGAAGGGTGTCCAGTCCAGCCTGGAGTTGGGTGGCTTTTCTGGGGTCCCCTCCTTTGACTATAACAGCAGCTCCCTGGGGTACAGCGCAAGGGGCTCCACGTGAGAGGCTGGCTCAGCGCTTGGCAGCGTTATGTATTTTGGCTCTTAAGAGCTGCTTCATTCCCTGTCACACTGCAGCAGAGCAGAGGGTTGTGTAGTGGAGGAAGCAGCGCTTGACGTGTTTGCTCGCAGTTGCAGTATGAAAGCGACTGCTGCTGCATGGGCGCTGGTAGCAGTTTGCGTGTGGTCAGGCTGCACCTCGGCAGGGTCCTGGCAGCGCTGAGATCTGTCGCTGCTTGTGATGCTGCCGGGAACAAGAGGCATCGGGCATCTGAGGGACCTGGGCCTGCCCTGGCGGCAGCTACGGGATGCAGCTCTCCCAGGTGATACCCTGGAGTGACTTCTGCCTTCTGGACACTTGTGGGTCTGCTGGCCGGCCCCCAGGTTGGGGTAGGTGTGTGCCCCGTGGATCTGCTCTGCAGAGCCCACCTGTGGAGCTAGGCCAGCTCTTTTTATCCACACTTCTGGGGATTTACTTTCCCTGGTCTATCTCTTTCCAGCTAGGTCTTTCCCTGGATCAGGGTTTGCCAGGAGCCCAGCAGCTCCCTACAGACAACGCCATTTTCCCAGAGGAGCAGCTCCTGAGGGTTCCTGCTCCCTGCCTGGGCTGCACCCGGGGTGCAGAGGTTGGAAGAGATGGGTGATGGCAGGTGCCCTTCTGCACCCACTGGGGCAAGCCTGCTCCCCTCCCTGCAGCCCTTTGGTGTTAGCGGAGCTACAACGGAAAATCGCCTTTTTGAGCAAAAGAGGTTTCTTTCTGGGATAGCAAATGTCTTGGTGAGCCAGGACTCCAGAACCGAAATCTCCCCCCTCCCAGCCTGTGTAGGGAGCTCTCCTGGGAGATGGACATCAACCGCTTCCCTTCTGTCCCTGGGTGGGTTGTGGGAAGGGGCCTGGCGCTGCTCGGGGACACCCTGGCATCCCCGTTGGTGTCATGCCGGTGCCCTCTTGTGGAAACTGGGAAAATATCCGAGAAAATACGTTGGTGCTGGGCTGGATGCGAGGTTGGAAACCCACCTGTGGGAGCAGGGTGGGGTGCTGGGCTCTCCCCCAGGGTCCGCACTGTGCCCAGCCCTCCAGACTGCTGCCTGAGCGCCTTTTTTTATTGCTGTCATTAATAGAGGGTGAGGGGAATGGTATTAACTTAGCCTGGGAGGCAGGGGCTCCCAGCGTTCAAATCCTGCCCCTTGGTGCAGACCTTTCGTCACTAAATCCCTGCGTGGTGACAGCAGTCCATGCCTTAAGTGGATAATATTTGCAAAGTGTCTTCTGCGCCTCCTTGCTCTTATTCTGCAGTAATTGCTTTTACCTCACAGCACATACCTGTATCAACAGCTGCACAAACTTTGACTTTCTTCTTGAAATCATAGAATAGTTTGGGTTGGAAGGGACCTTAAAAGGTCATGTAGTAAACCCGCCCTGCGATGAGTAGAGGCATCTTCAACTAGATCAGGATGGTCAGAGCCCCATCCAACCTGACCTTGAATGTTTCCGCGGATGGGGCATCTACCACCTCCCTGGGCAACCAACCTGTGCCAGTGCCTCACCACCCTCAACATAAAAAATGTCTTCCTTATATCTAGTCCAAATCTACACGCTTTTAGTTTAAAACCGTTACCTCTTGTCCTATCGCAACAGGCCCTACTAAAAAGTTTGTCCCCATCTTTCCTGTAGGCCCTCTTTAAGAACTGGAAGGGGCTTTGAGGTCTCTCTGGAGCCTTCTATTCTCCAGGCTGAACAACGGTGGCACTGAGCCCGCCGGGTATGTCCCATAGCCTCAGCGCAGGCACAGACCCACCGTCCCCTGTCTGTGGTGGCTCTGCTGCTCTCCTCGGGAAGGCATGATGCCACTTTGGCCACCTCCTGAAAATGTCAGCGGGTGAATGTGTCCGTGGGACCACTGTGCCAGTGTGCTGGCTCTCGCCTTCGCAGCCCAGCACCACCCCTCCGTTGCACTCGGGCAGCTCCAGCCGCAAAGGGCAATGATTAATAGCTGCCCTGGAGCAAACCTGCTGGTGCCAAGCATCTTCTGACCCCACCAACCGCCTCGCTTCCAGGCCCCTTTGTAATATCTGGCAGGAATCGCGCTATGTTGTGTAGGAAACGCCAGCTCAGCACCGTCGGTCTGTTCTCCATCCTCTGTTCTGGTTTCCCAGCCCTGCGGGACCCCGGTGAGCCAAGTGCCCATCTCCCACCTCTGCCACGGGAACAGCTCAAGCAGTGGATCTACCCCTGCTGCTCGGGAGGCTCCAGTCCCACAGCTTCTCTGAGTTAAAGTTCTCCTTATCTTCTTCACGCTTCCCTCCTATCTCATTTATTAATAGCCTCTTCCTGAAAAAAAACAGCCTCTGTTTTAAATTTCTAAAGAATGTTAACTATTAAAACCAACTTGTCTCCTCCTGCATTTCCCAGGTGCTTGGCAGCTCCTATTCGTTGCATGCTTTCCTGGAAAGCCGTGTCTCCAAAAGCCCAGCTGTGCTGGCAGAGGACATCGGTGCCCGCCCGAGGCAGGGCCTCTGCGTCGTCAGAGGCGAAAGGGAGCCGGGGTTGCAGGAGCTTTTTGTCAAATTAATCCGGAGTCCTTGGGCTGACTCACTGTCCCTCCTGCATCGTGCCTGTCTGTGCGATCACAAATACTCATTTTTGCTTGTCTACTTAGAGGAATCGCTTCTCCAGGCAGGGACATCTCCTTTTTTTGTAGCTCTGGGATCATCTCTCAGCCTCTAGGATATTTAGACCCACACCGTGTCTGAACCCGGACAGTCCTGAATTCATTCCCTTTTGGTGAGGGACAATATTGTATTTCAGATGTTGCGTACAGGGAATTCAGTTTTGGGAGCCAGACTTGCTCAGAGACAGGTTTGAACGAGGATGAGGAGCTGAGCCCTTCCTCACGTGCTCAGAGAAGCTTGGCTCTTGTTCAGAGCCAAGAGATACAACTGCAGAAATTTAATTAACATTGCAAAACCCTTTAAAGCAGAGTTTCTGGCAGAATTACCAGCTCCGTGGGTAGGATGCCTGAGTGGCCTCCACAGGGATCTGTCACCAAATAACAAATGTTTCTTTGCCCGGACAGTTGCGAGGACAATGGAGGAAATCGATATGGCATGTTCTTCTCTGCCGGGGTAGCCTTGAACCCTAAAGAGAAAACTAATTGGCAGCCAGCTCCCAGCACATCACCTCGGGATGCTCCAAAGAGCTGGAAGTTGCTGGGAAGCAGCTGGGAGTGGGGCGATGCACGGGCTTGGACCACCTGGGGAAGGGCGCAGGGTCTGGCCATCATCTGTGTGTGACGAATCAGGGCTGGTGCGGAGCCCTGAGCAGGGGCTGGTGCAGAGGAGGTCACCTCCATGTGCAAATTAGACTTTTATTGTTTATAGCAAAAAAAAGTGACCACCTGCAGCCATGACTGGGCCTGGAGAAAGAATAATAGTAAAGGCAGTGGCCAGCAGAGTCAACTACACACCCAGCTGGTTCCTTCACAAGGATGAGAGGGGCAGAAGGAACTACTCTGTTGAGATAATCCTGATACCTCCATTTTTCAAGTGCTTACAGGTCTCCGTCCATATCGTCCTGGTGGAGGAGCTGGTTCCTGGGGGGGGCGGGCCACACGCTGCAGGAGCAACATTGCTTTCTGCTGTGATCGTATCATCAATGTCCAGATGGGCCGTGCTCAAGCCATCCAAAAAGGTGGTGCCCAGAGCCGTCCCTTCGCTGGGCTGTTAGACTGAGGGATCACTGCTGATTCCCAGGGGGCCTTACCTTCAAGGGGCGTGAGACCCTATTAGCCAGAAAAAAGGGCGATTCTGGTCCTCCTTAAGAAGTGTAATGGAAATTAGTTGTTTCCACGGCATCAAAACAGCTGAAGGAAGCTGGTGGACTCCAGTCTCCCTGGGCCTGACTTGCTGGCACGCAGTGGGGCGGGAGGTAACCGGCAAGAGCAGCGACCGAAGCAGCTGCAAACAAATCCTTTAAGGACTCTCCTGACATAAATAAACATGGAAAATAGATGATGTCCCCGGCACTCTGCCCTCGACTGATGGGAAACAAGCTGCATTAACATAGTAGTTCAATAACCTGGAAGAGCTTCAAACGAGACCTGCTCGCCAGCCCCAGGCGAAGGGGGAGCGCTGCCTGCGAGCGTGCAAAACAAGATTAGGAAATGTGTCAGAGCACGAAGCGATGGGGTGAGAAAGTGCTCGAAAATTGAATTGGGAGTGATGCTGGTTTTCCTATGAGGAAGAGCAGAAAGGGGAGGAGGTGTCTGTAGCTGGTGGTGGATGTGGAAGGTGAGGGCAAGGGCGCCAGGTTTGTATCCTGAACTTTGGAGCTGTGACCTGGAAAAGTCACCTGGGTTTTCTGTCCATCACACGCGTACTAATCGTGCTTTCTGCAGGGGAATATGCCGAGAGTTAAGGTGAGGGCACATAAAGTCTCCTAGGGGACTTAGTGATGCAAATCCCATCCCCAAAGGTAGGGTTCCTAGGCAGGGGGCGCTGCTCCGGCTCTTTGTGGCACCGAAAAGCTTGAACTTCACCCCCAGCCCACCCTGCTCCTTCCTGCTTCCCACCGCTTCAGCCCATCTCCTGCTTCAGCCTTTAATTAGACAGGACGGGGCATTACCCCGGTATTCAGCGCTCCCTGAAAGCTTCTCTCTTACGGCAGCCTCTGGATGGATCGGAGGGGTTACCCGCTTCTTTTATTCAGACCGATGCATTTCTCCGGCTTCTTTAGAAAATTCCCTTTGTTCATTAAAGGACCTGTCTGTTAGGGCCCAGATGGCTGCTTTTCTCTCAGCTTTAGAAATTGCCTGCTTAATTTCCCTGGTGCCTTGCCAGCCCCGCGCCGGGGAGGGGGATGGAGACAGTGCGGCGGCACCATGGCCGAGAGGCTCTTGCAGGGCTTCCCCGGCACCGTCCCTGCCCACGGGGACAGCCCTGGGCAGGATGGGAATGCCCTGGTCTGGTGGAGTGATGGCCGGAGGACCCTTCCCACCTGCTCAGGGGTCTCCTAGTGATCCTATTTCTTCCCTCTGCCCTACCAAAACAGCACCTAGGGGTGCTCGGTCCTGGCACTAGCATCTCCGACAGCCTTTTCCTCTGTCCAGCTTGTGCTAATGCTGTTTCCTTGTGTTTTGAATTTGACTCGTAACATCAACTCTTGATTTCAGTGCGCTGTGCTTGTGATGCCCATCACCCATGCCCCTGGCAGGCATTGGGTGCCCAAGGCATCTCTGGGCATCACCGCCAGTGTGTACCAGCGAAGGGCTGGGCACCCCAAAAACCCCACACCATCCGAGTCCAGGACAAGAAAAGCAGACACGGCTGAAAGCAGTGCAAGCGTTTTAGGTGGCGGGGGGAGTGCTGCAACCCTGGCTGGGTTTGGGGGGACGGGGGGAGGCTTTGCAGGAACCTGCCCTGCTCTGCTGTGGATTCAAGAGCAGGAAAGCCAGGATGAGAATTACCTTGGCACTCAAGGGAAGGTGTGTTATGATCAGGCAATGCCCAAATATTTTTTATATAGTGACTTTTAACATGCAGCTTCATTCCAGAGAAAAATGTTGTTTGGGAGGAGGGCGGCCGTGTGAAAGCAGCACTCTGTCAAGGCGGCTGACAGCAGTGCCCTGCCGCGCAGGCAGCGCTGTGTGGCTTTGCTCAGTCCTGCATTTTGCAGCCCTTTCTCCTCTCCTCCTAAAGCCGCCTTCGCAGGAGAGGCTCCTCCAGGAAGGCAAACCTGCAAAAGTTGGTTTGGTGACTCAACCGATGCGCCCGTGTTGATGTCTCAACTGCAGGAGGCGGCTCAGGACCCCCTGAAAGAAATCACATCTTCACTTCATCGCGATTCTTTATTCCCTTGCTGCAGGTAGCATCGCAGATAAGTGGCCTCTTTGCTGAGGGGGTGGTGGCGGCTTTTATGGAGTCGGCCTCTTGCTCATTTTCACTGCCTCATTTCACGGACTCCCAGCACTGTGTTTTCAGGTGCGCAGTGCTGTTTTATGTAGGAGGAGGAGTTTCGCCTGAGGTGGGTGAGGGATGTGTGTGCTGCAAATGCATCCAGGGTGTGATGTGCTGCCGAGGTGCCGGACACCATCTCCCCTCCAGTCCCCCCCGCCACAGCTACCCTTGTTGGGGGTACCACCTCTCCTTCACGTTTCAGATGTAGTGCAGAAAATGCACCTTAGCCTGAACACATCTTAACGCAGTCATGATAAATTCAAAGCTCACCTTGGCAGGGCATCCCAATGCACGAGTTTGCTCATTGATTTTGTGGCTCAGCATCCCTTCATCACACCTGGGTCTGGATTAACCTCCTTCATCTCTTGCTTTACCTTTTCTGGCTGGTCCAGATATTCATGCCATTTTTCCTGAGAGAGGAGAGGAAGCCTCACTGACTTACCCTAAAGGACCCTTGATGCTGACATTTTATTGCCAGGTGATGGGTGCACTTAATTTAATTCCTTTTCCCTTATTCCAAGGCAGCTGCAGAGCCAAAGCCTCTCGTGGGAGTGCTTGGCCACAGCGTGGGCTGGGATCCTTTAGCAAAAGGCTTTGAAATTTTCTGATTTTATAGAAAAATGAGCACTGGTGGTTACTGCAAGAGGGATGCCAGAAGCCAGGCAGGTTTTCCTGGCACAGCTCAGTTTGCTGTGCCCATCAGCAGGGCAAGGGCAGAGCCGGGGGTGCCTGGACCAGTGGCCAAGCCTGCGCTGCGCAAACCTGGCTGTTGCCACCCGCAGTGGGGAGCCGACCCAGGCTGTGGCAGCAAAAGCCCTGTCAGGTCTGCATTAACCAGCCGTCACCAGCGATGTGACGTTCCCGATAGGTGAGCGGCGAAACAGCTAATGACTTCTGCCATTTGACAAATGTTTCCTGACACTGCTGGGGAGGTCATCGTTATTTCCCCCGGAGACATTTGTCTTCTCGTCCCCGGTGTGTTTGCATTCAAGCCGCATCCTGCCTTCTCTGCCTTTGCACAGCAGCCGGCGCCTGGGAGATGCTGTCTGTCCCGGGGTGCCGGGGGCAAGGGAGGACTGAAGTCAGCTCTGTGCACCCCGTCTTTGCCCTGTTTAAAATCTGAGTGCAGGCAGCTGAGAGAAGGTGTGCGTGGGAGCGATGCTGCTGCCTGCGCCCTCAAAATCAACCCTCTGTGTTGGAGAACCACCACCCCTGGAGGGATTTAAAAAACGGGTAGGCATGGTGCTTAGGGACATGGTTTAGTGGTGGTTTTGGCAGTGTTACATTGATGGTTGGACTCAATGGTCTTAAAGGTCCCTTCCAACCCAGACGATTCTATGAGAAGAGCCCAGGGGATGGTGGGGCATGAGAGGGAACCCCTCTTGGTGTATTCCCTTGCTGCCCTCCTGCCACCGCTGGAAGACTCCCCCCTATTTTCCGAGTTGTTTCATGGGTGCGACATCCTGGGTGATGCATCGGGCAGTTCCCGTAGGTGAGGCAGCCGTTGTTCAAGCCCTCTCCGTGCTGTTGGGGGGCCATTCTCCCGCTCCTGCCCGTGCTTCCTCCGCTCGCGGCAGCCGCTGCCATGCTGAATAATTTACAGAATAGCTGCCTGGCGCCGAGGAGCTGCTGCTGCTCGCCACGCTGTGCCTGTGCCAGGCTGGCTGGTACGGGTCCTGCGGGACAGGGCACACGCTGGGAAGCTTTCACCCACTGCCGATGGCAGGGCAGGAGGACAGGCAGCGAGCCAGCAGCCGGGGCAGGTTGGGACCGGGAAATCACAGTCACGCTGTGCCTGGGGGACGAGCCAGGGCTGGGAGCTGCTGCTGCTCCCAGGAGAAGCTGAGATGCCCAGGTCAGAGCCAGCACTGCTGGCGTTTTGCTGGTGTGAGCCCAGGGCTCGGCCGCCTGGCTCAAGTCCCTCATCCCGAGCTAAACCTCAGGTTGGAGTAGAGCATCCAGAGCTGCTGCACTGTGGCAAGCAGAAGGAGACTTATCTTTCCGAGCCCTCCCGGTGACCATCACCGGCGTGCTGCTGCCCACGGAGCCTGATGGAGGGTGGCAGCTGAGGAAATTTGCACAGACGCAAAAATCCAGATCCAGCGAGCAACTCCCTCGCTAACACCGGCACAACAGGACTTTGCTCTGCTGATGTCCCATGGGCCGAGCAACCCACACCAGAGGAGCGTTTGCCGTGCGATGCCATGTGCCTGGTGCCCACAGGGCACTGTGCTTCGCGTCAGATATGTCTTTAGCAAAAGATGGAAACCGTGTTGAGCTCCAGGCAGTTTTTCCTGGGAATCAATATTTTTGGCCTTGTTCTTGGTTAAAACACTAACTTCAGCCATTTAAAACAAAAGAAAAACAAGGCAGTAAACAAAAGTCTCCAAGCGACTGAATAGCAAGACCTTGCAAACAAGATCAAGTAAGACAGAGGAGTCTGGAATTTCAGCGTTGGAGGAAATGCCTTTTCCTGGGTTTGTTTCCCCATGAAAGGGTAAAGCTTCCCAAGGAGGGGGCAGAGGGCAGCAGGGAAAGGCGGGAGGTAGCCAAAGCATCCGGGAAGAGAGAAGGAAGGGCTGGATCCGGCCCCACTGCAGAAGGGGCAGCGCTGGGTGGGTGCACGGAGCCGAAGGCATCGCTCCCGGTTTTCCTGGGCTTCACTGCCGAAGTAGCGGAGCATGGCGATGGTGAAAAGGTGAGCCGAGGTGGAAGTCTTGCAAGTCAGAGACGCTCTGCTAGGGAGAGCATCGCTGCTCGGGAAGCCGGTGTGTGTTGGGAACCATTCCCTGTATTACTATTTTTTTCTCTCCTGGCTGTGCCGTGAGGTGGTTGGGCTTTTTCCAAATCGCTCCCATGCGGGTGGAGAGCTGGGGGGGCTGCAGTTCACATCTCATAATCTGTGTGACTTGATGAATTCAGCTGTATGTTAAAACCTCATGAAATTGGCCAATTTTGCTGAGGTTTAAAATAGATTATATCCATCTCCTAACGTCAGTTTTGCAAATAACCACTTGACGGCTTCTTAAAATGTTAAAGATTGGGGATAGGCTGCACACTGCCAAGGAGAAGGCATATTTAAAAGAGATAATATGTCTTCTGTGTGAGCCCAAATGAGGAAATAGATGTTTGTGGAGCTCTTTAAAGCATGGTTATGTCAAGAGCAAGAAGATCACATTTGTTTTTCATTTGTATGCAAGGTGAGGAAAGGACAAGCAATTTTTTTTCTCCTCCTCTGAACTCTTACAATCTTCCACCGTAGAAATTGGTGATAATTGCTGCAAAATGACCCAACAGGGTCAAGGTGTCATTTTGAACCTTGAGTATCTTTCACTTAGCGAGAAATTCAAATTATTTGACTTTGACACCTTGGCAACCCATCACTGGAACAAATAGCAATATGGAGAGCAGATGCCAGGCACACAGCAGCATCAATCCGGGCTGTGTGCGGCGCTGGGAAAGGCCAGCCGCTGCCTTTCCCATCACCCAAGAGCCTTTTCCGTCGATTTGTCTCTGTTTTGGGTAATTGACTTTTGCACATCGGACTGCGAAGTGCTTTAGAAGCTGCTTTTTATCTTTTTTTTCTTCTTTCTGGAAGATTTTCTTAGTTTTGAACAAAGAAAGGATAAGTTTTGAGTTGTGGGTGAGGATGAACTTGGAACAGCAGGGTGAGGCTCCTCAGGATGCACTCGTACACGGGAGCGGTGGGGACCCTGCGACCGGATCCAGCCACAGCCAGGGGGTTGGTGCAACGCACCGTGGAATGGGATGAATTTTCCTCTCTGCATATGCAGTCCCTCCCGCAGAAGCACAGACACCCGCTCTTGTAGGACATAACCTCATGTCCCCGCTCTGGAATACTGCTCTGCCTCCGCTCACCCGCCTCCCTGGGACAGAGGAAACTCCTGTTTAATTACCACGGCTTTGATTTTGACAGCACAAATTTCCCTTGCTGCCTTCTGAGCCTTCAAGGTTTCCTGCCAGTGAAGATAAAGCCCCTTTGCAAAGGCTTTTTGCTCCCGGGAGGCTCCCGGCGCTCCCATGCTGGATGAAAGTGTGGGGAGGAGCAGAGGGTGACGTGTGCCACGGCCGAGGGACCTTCATCTGATGATCTTGGAGGGCTTCAAAAATAGGATTTAATCCAGTCTGCAGCAGCACGTCACAGTCGTGCATAAATGGGACTGGAAGGATGGGAGCTGTGGTTTGGGATGGGCTTGGTGAGTGGCTGACCCTTTGGCTTTTGGGAATGGGGGCGGGAAGGAGCCGGCAGGTCGGGGCAGAGCCTGCCCATCCCTGCCTGCAGCAGTTCGAACCACACGCCGCTGACAGGAGCCTGCCTGCAGAGGCTGGACGGGGCCCTTGGCACTGGGGGACACAGGGCATCCCCCTTCCTGATGTTAGCAAATGCACTGGGTTCGTCTGGGGCGGGGGACTTGGAGGAAGCTCGTCACCCAGGTGGTCACTCAGATGAAGTGTTGCCTGCACCTCATTTGCCACCATCAGCTGCAAATGGTTTGCCAGTGTCCTTGCACCAATTTAGGCTGTTGTCAGCACCCAAAATCACCATCAGTTTAATGCCAGTTACCATTACGGGCAAAACTGCTGTTACCTTGGAGTATGTCTTAATGTCCCATCTTACTGTAGAGCAAAAGGCTTGAGCAGTGCCCATGCTGCCTTCCACATAGCGGACGCAGAATTGGAAAATCCAGAACGTAATCCCACAGCAGGCGGAGGCACTCGCTTCCCCTTTGCAACCCAACGGAGTTCTCTCCTTAGCGGCTGCTCTTACATCTCCACTTTCCTGAGCCGAAGACATAGCGCAGGTGCCCCGTGGGAAGGGCCGGTGGACGCAGGGATCAGGGGAGCCCCCCGCATCTCTCCCCTCCCACCGAATAACGCAAAAATAATCCGGTTAAAGTGGCCCTGTCTCAGTGACGGGGAAGCAAAAGGGCACTCTGTGAGGGCCATCAGGCTGATCCAATTTGATAGCTTAAAAGCACTGATTCATCAATCAGTAAAATATGCACATGTGTACTCTCTTCAGTAGCAATTAATTTATTCACATGCCTAAAACTTAAGCACCTGCTTATTTCCCAGTGACCTCATTGGGTCTTAGACACAAATGCTCACCAGCACAGAGGGAGCAAGGACATGCTTCCATCTTCAGGTATTGCTTGTTTGACCTATATATTTTTTAATACAACTTTGCTGGGGGAATAAATGCAATGAAGAAATGTAAAGTAAAAGCCTAGTTTGTGGATGCCTGTGGTGAAAGTCTTCATAGTTCCACAGGGGTAGAGATTGCGTGGGTGGATTTGTCTTTAATTTAATTTTATTGGAAGGAAAAAGGGAGGCAGGTACGTGAAAAATTAAGGTGTTGTGCTGCATATCTCGTGTAATAACAAAAGCTGACAAACATCATTAGAGAAATCTATTTATTAATCAAACAGTGATTGTGGACTAGTGCTGTTCTCTCCTAGTACAGCTGGGAGGTGAGGGTCTTGCTCCGGCTCTCCTGGGTTTATTTTGCAGGGATGCTGGTGCTCAGCAGCTGCAACCAGTGCTCGAGACCTTCTTCACTGCTCCATGTGGTTTGACATGCTGTAATGACCCTTCTTCATCCTAAACACGGTGTTGTAGTGCCAAAAAGACATTGGTAGGGCGATGTTCTTGCCCAGCCTAATTTGTGTAGCTGGCTATGGGTCTCCGGGGCAGAGAGGACCATGCAGCTGAAGGTTTCTTTCTCTCTGTGCAGCTCTCAAGCTGGTGTTGCAAACTCACTGGCAGGCTCTCCTGCCTTGCAGCATGCCAAAGACCTCTCTTGTATATTGATGATCGCTAAGAGATGCTCTTCTCGCCCAAGCTCCTCAGCTACAGCTCCTAAATGAGCACGTGTGGCTTGGAGGAGCCGTATATCGCTACCTTCTGGGTGCTCTGGTACGACATTAAAGTGTCAGATGCTGAGAGAGTTGCCAGTAGCCTCATTCCAGGACTGCCGCTTTTGGAGGAATTGGTGCCTCGTTGTGCATTAAATTATTTATAAGCAGTTTTGTTGGTGGCTGGATTTGAGAATCAAAATGTATATGGGAAGTAAAGGTTTTCAATAATGAAATAAGGTAACAAAAAGATAAAGCCATTATATGCATAATTAACATGATGCATAACTATATGTTCTTTACATAGCTGGTTCAGCATCTCAACTAGCTTATTGGGCTGCGTATCGGCCCCTGCAGCCTCTCCCAGGCTGGGTTTGCCTCCTGCTCTTGCTAAAGATGCTGCAGAGCTGCCTGGAGCAGTCCCTCGGGGACAGTGGTCCCACCTCCCCCCTTCTCCCCTGATTTGGGCTTGGAGAGTGGGACGTCATGTGACAAGGCAGCAAGTTTTATAGATTCCCTTATGGGAAGCAGTAAATATTTCCTCCTCCTCTATTAACTAATCCATCTCTTGGCATGGTATAGAGACGAGACATGGTACTGCAGCGTGCCAGACTGGGAATGCTTCCCTTAGGAAAAGCAGCTCTCCCTGCAGGCATGTAGTGTAGGCTCTGCTGATGGCCAGGGATGGAGGTGGCTGTTGAGCAAAGCTGAACCAAAACCTACTTAAATGTTGTCCTGGAGCATCCTCCATCCATGGTGGAAAACACAATGTCCTGCTACTGGGGGGGAAACGTGTGGCTCATGGCCCCACAGCATCTTGCTTGGGCAGAGAGTCACAGGGACCTGCTCGAATGGGACCGGGAAGAGCAGCATCTGAGGATGCTGCTTTGGTTTTTCCAAAAACCTGGAGTCCTGGAGACTCCCGGTCAAGACAGACACAAAATGAGCTTGAATAACACTGTCCTCGGCCAGCTCTTTAATTGAAAAAATTCAGTTTTTGCCACTTCTCTCGCTAGTCCCAGCTGGAGCCTGCACTGTGGTAAGTACACAAATAAAAAGAAATATAATCTCCTGCAAACATTATGTTTTCCCTTGAAGCCCGAAGGCCCCGCAGCACCCAGCACGGGGCTGTGCTTCCAGTTTCCAGTACCTTCAGCAAGAGGAAGGACGTCACTTCTGAGCCCTCCGAGTTCAGAGAGGATAATTTAAGCTTCTTTAACCTTTCCTTACAAGATCTGTCTCAAAATGAGCCTTGCTGTAAAGTCCACCCTTATGTAACATTACAATGCACTTACGTGTTGGGGCTCTGGGGGAGGCTCCCGTCCCCGGCTGCTCCCCGCTTACCCACTGCCTCCTCTTCCCCCCGGCTTTGTCCGCCCAAGCGGCAGGGAATTTTGGCTTTGCTTATGCTGTCCTCGTGTCCCTGGTGTCGGGATGGCTTGGAGCTGCTGGAACATCCCCGGGTCCTGCCTGCACTGGCCAGGGGGATGCAGGGAGCCAGTGGAGCCCCCCAGCAGCAAAGGGAGGCAGGAGCAGCTGGCCGAAACTATTTTTCTTGCTGTCCAGGTCAAGTACATCTTGAATTTACTCTGCTTACAGTTGATCAGCTAAAGTTTTCTTGCCCAAAGAGCTTGCTTGCTTTCTCCTAATAGTTTTGGTTTGCTGTGTGGTGGTGTATTTATTGTTGGACGCTCTTTTGTGCCAGGTTGCTCGAGGTGGCAGGGATCAGCCCCAGTGCTTTGGCTGCAGGCAGGAGGGTGGGTGCGGTGGGCCCAAAGGCAGGGAGCGAGGAGCCGTGTGACTGTTCGTTAGTACCGAACCCCCGGGGGGGAATCGCGATGGTTTTGTGGGCAGCATGGCTTCGGACCACTTGGCTAGGCAGGTGGGGATGCTGGTGCTGTATGTGGGGCATCGCTGGGGGGGATAACTGCAGGAGCGATGCTCCTGGCTGGCACAGCGTCCGTGGGGAAGCCACCTGCCTCTTGCAGCATGCTGAAGGCTTGGGGGCTCTGGGAGCAGCAGGAGGTACATGGTGTGCTGTGCTTACGCAGCCTTGGCAGCATCCATGGGCATGAGGCTTATCCCAGCACCGGTTCCTTCTTGAACCTGCCTTTGCTTTAGAAATCCCTGTAATGCAGCTCACTGCTGCAATTTTTTATTTAGCCAGGTCTTCATCAGGGTCTGTCTTATTTCTGCTCTCAGCTGACACTTGCCTTCTCTCACCAAGCAGTCTGTGATGTTCTTTATCAGGGCGTGCAGTGCTTGCTTCTTGCATTTCCTAACCCACCTCACATCCTGCTTTTCCACGTGCCAGGTGTTGGGGGGCGACCCATGGAGCCTGCCCACCCCACTGAGCGGGTCCCCAAGCCGTCTTATCTGTTGCTCGCACCCTGAGAGCCGGGAAGCTGCTTTCATGCTCTTTGTAGTACAAGTAGTACAATAGACTCACTCAAACACAGAGCGAACAAAAAGCCCGTTAAAGTGGGCCCTGCTGGGCTGGGGTTAGTATGGGCGTCTGCCTGCTGCTGCCTTCGTGGTTGCGGCTTTTAGTCAGATTGAATTGTGTCAGAGCATTTGGAATAGGTTGCCTTCTGTCCCTCCCGCTCCATCCATCCACCGGGGGATGCCTTTCGCAGACATGTTTACGTTCCCACCTAGTGCAAACTGTGGCCGTGGTTGAGGCTGGCTCTTGCTGGGGCGATGGGTAACGGAGGGGGAGAGCGACTGCCCAGACCTCCTCCCCTGGTGATCAGATGGGGGTGAGAAATCCTGCCTTCTTTTGAGCCGTGGGAGTTGTGCCATGGTTTCAAAGGAGCTGAGATTTCACCCTTCCCTCGCCTGCCCCGTTCCTCTCAAAACCCACCAGCCCATGGAAGGGCAAACTGGGAGAAAAATGAGATAAGTTGTTTGCGGTGGTGGAAGGGCCAGATATTGCTTGGAGATGGCTCTCCAGGGAAAGGCACTTTATAGACATGGAACTGAGAGAAAAATACAATCTTCTAACTTTTGCTGTCCTCCGTGTGACAAGGACTTGGTTTTTGGCTGTCCCTCTGCGGGGATGGGTGGGGAGGAGACACCCGGCTGCCGGCTACATCCCTGCCAGGTGTGGTGCTCCTTCCCACCCATCCAGGGAACTCAATCTGATATATTTTGGCTCCTGTTTGATTCTTTAGCCTCTCCACTCTATTAACTGGCAATCTTTTAATTTTTTTTTTCCTGAATTGTCCACAGAGAAGCTGTCTCCTGCATGTTTTCATGTCGTGTTTTCACCTTGCTTTCCTCTGGAGTGCTGGGGTGCTCTGTGCCGGTGACTTTCCCTCCTTATTTGGATGGTTTGGACAGAGAAACCTCTTTCCATCCAGCATGTGGCTGGGCTCGTGCATCTGATGTATCAGCCCAGTGGTGAAGAGGAGGGTTGCCTTGGCGGTGAAGGACGCTGGGTCAGGCTTGGCAGGGTCCTGGTGCATTGCTGTCATACCCCAGGAGCACAGGTCTCCATCTCCAACCCTGTCCCATGAAGGGCAAATGTGCTCTTGGCTCCTGCCAGCCGTGACTCTAACAGTGTCTGGAATGCTGCTTCTGAAAGGAAAAAAATCCTTCCTGGCTGTTGTCAGTCAGTAATTAAGGCCTGATATATATGAACTGATTTGATTTCTTTCCTTTCTTCCCCCCATGCCATTATCTGGCTTTGTATAGCTTGAGATATTCCTGATGGTCATAAAATTATCTTGGCCTTTTTAAAAGTCAATACTTGCTACTTAGTAAAACCATGAGCCTACGGGCTGGAAAAGATTCAAGTCTTACTAGCTTAGCTAAAAGGCATTAATTCACAGAATATATACATAACAATGCTGTCCTGACTTGCGGCGAGTCCTGCCTGCAAGATTTCTTCCCTTGTCTACAAGATGGACTTTGGACATCTTCTTTTATTGCTTTGAAAGCTCAGCCTGATGGATAGGTTGTTCAAAGCCAAGCGAGGTCTTTGCATTAAAGCAAGAAAAGAGACAGCTCAAAATTAAGTTTCGGGACGGCTGAGATCAGTATGGGCTGGGTGAAGCCATCCCTCTCCAGGTTTTCTGTCCCAGCAGTGGCAGAGGAAGGGGCTCTGGTGTCTGGGCTTGGCTGCCATGGAGTAACTTCACTCTTGCAGTAGGTCAGTTGGTTCTTCTCTTTGTTTTTGGGCGGGCAAAATCTGATCGACTTTCCCCCAGCCTGGAGTCTTGCTTCAACAGGAGCATGAACGCTTTTCTTTGGGGATCCCCAGGGAGCCCCGTGTACCTCTGTGTCTCTGCTCGCAGCCACCCGCCGGGCCAGGCCACCGTCACCGAGCCACGCTAACGGCTTGTTTGCGCAGCAGAAAGGAGGGGGGAAAGATGACAAAGTATTAATTTAAGGGAAAAAAAAAAACAGAGAGAAAATCCTTCACTCTTCCCAGCCAGCCAGCTCTGACATAACTTCATTAAACGCAGGCGCTCGGCCGCATCCCTGTTCACAGAAACCTGGTTTCTTGCTGAAAATTCACAGGGCACTCTCGCATGCAAACCCATCGCCTTTCCCAAGGGGCTTATAAATGGTGGCATTAAATACAGAAAAGGGAGCAAAACAAAGGCTACGAGGGGTCCGTTAACCATTATGGCCTGATGCGTGCTGGCGGGGAGCCAGCTGACAGCATCGCTGCCACGCCGCCTCCCCCGCCGTGCTCCGTCCACTTGCAAGTACTTCTCAAAAGACAAAAAATAATAAAACAAACTTTTTTTTAAAAGCCAGATTTTCAACAAAAACATTGTTTTATTTTTAACCTGAGGCTTTAACCAGGAAAAAAGGCTAGATGATAACGCGTAATGCAAAGCGCTGCTGTGAATAATTGCTAGAGGCGTTGGGGTTGCGTGGCTGGAGCATCTGCCTGGGACGCGGGGGACACGTTGTGTGGGTGGTGTCACCTCCAGCCCATGCCGCCTCCTCCCTGTTTCCCTTTTGCCGTTTGTCTTGCTGGCGTGGCAAGGTCTCTCTGGGGGAAGGACGGGCCCTGTCTGCATGCGGCCCCGCAGGACGGCGGCCCCGGAGCCAGAGGTGCTGTCGCTCGCTGAAAGGCACTGAGGATTATCATTTGCACCGTTGCTAGAAGAACGTTAATTTTGGTGCTGCTAGATTAAGCAATGACATAAATATGTGATGGGCAATCAATGTGAAAAGCTTAAATTTCCATTAACTTAGGGGTTTACATTTTGGTTTCTTTGGTTATTTTACCAAGAACAAGATTAAATCGGTTAAATAAGCTTGATTGCTGAAATTGGCCTAATTGTGCTTTGAAAGTTGCATCCTTCCAAGGAAGGGGCTGTGTCCTACCCCCACGGCCGCTGCTGTGGTTTTCCTTGGGGACAGCTGTCTGCTGACGTGGGCTCATTGCACAGCAGCAGCAGATCTGCTCGCACCGAGATGTCTGCATCCTCGCTATGGAAGAAAAGATTGTATTTACACTTGTGGCTGTGGCACGTAGAAAAAAGTAAAAAAAAGAAAAGGGGGGGGGGAGGGGGGAAGAAAAAAATGGAAGACCCCCCCCCCACCACCAACCAAACCCAAGGCTGAATAAAACAAAGCTGGTTTATTATTACAGCTAGACAGGTCTCAGCATCGAACCTGCTTAAAGCCGTTTGAAAGCACTCTGTGCTACCTTTGCATTCTGTGCGTTAGGTGTACCCCAAAACATCTTCTAAAAGGCAGGGCTGGAGCTGTAGAAAGCCGCAGGTGTCTGGAAAGGTCAAATAGTCTCATTCCCTGTGTTAAAGCGGGAATAACACTTAGTTACTGACATCTTTATAGCTCTCCTGTGCTCACTGCTGTTCAAGCACAGCAGCATCCTTCCTTTCCCAGTCAAAGCAGGAGGAATTGACGTGTTGATAAGGAGGAACAAGGGTTCACCCTGCTCTTTATGGAAAAGAAACTCATCACCTGCATTTCTGAACAAGCTCGTTGTGTGGTCAAGGCAAAACCCAAAGCAAGAGAGCCAGGAGAACCTGGTCCTTTGCCTTAGTTCCTCCAAGGACATACATGTCCTGTCTTGCCCCATCCCTGGAAACATTCCAGGTCAGGTTGGATGGGGCCCTGAGCAACCTGATCTAGTTGAAGATGTTCCTGCTTATGGACTAGATGATCTTTAAAGGCTCCTTCCAACCCAAACTATTCAGTGATGATTCTTCAACCTTTCTGGCAGGTTTCGTTGGCCTTTCTCCATAACAGTGTCTGTTGTAGTATCACCACTCCATGCCCATGAGCCCCAGGGGCTCCTCATCCCCATGGGAAGGTGTTTGGCTCCATCTGGGCTATTGCCCAGCTTTGTCAGCTTTGGAAAAAGATATGTTGGCAAATTGTGGGCAGTTTGTCTAGTCCAACCAGCAGTACCTATAGATTCCGTGGTTGTAGGATGATGCCGATTGCCTTTCTGTACAAGGTTCAGCAGGAGATGAGATTGTTGTCCTGGTATTTAGGGCAGGAGGCAGCAGGCCTGGATGGTTGGCTTCCGTATAGTTAACAAATGGTACTTGATATATACAGCTGAAGAGGATGGCAGCCCGCTCAGCATGCCGGGGCATGTCTCTGCTCCTGATGAAGAGCCGTCCTGGTGTTGCAAGGAGAGCGATTCTGCTCGTGACGTGATACGGATGGTCACTTTGACATTTTCAATCAAATGTGTTGACAGAGCTTGTGTCGTGAAGCTGAAGGAGTCAAAATATATGGGCCTTTAAAAAAAAAAAAAAAAGGGCAAAACAAACCCAGTGTGATTAAATGTATCCAATTTACCAGATGGATTTCTGCTCTGCTGAGCAGGATGGTCTGTTCCAGGAGTTTCTCTGCATTTCATATTCAGCTTATGTAGGAATGTGAGACCTCTCCATTTAATGAGTTTGATTGGTATCAAAAGTTAGTCTGCGTTGTTCCTGCTGGAATACGTCTCGGGAAGGGGCCAGGGAATGAATTTCTGCATAAATCTCTCTCGCGCAGAGCAGCGGCTGCCCATAACGGGAACCGTCTGCCTCGTCCTGCCATCACCACCGACACCCACAGCCCTCACAGAGGGGGAACATACTCTTGGCAAAGATTCAACAAGATAAAAAAAAAAAAAAAGTCCATTTTCCTTTATTACTTGTGCTATAGGGGTTACGGTATGAGAGGCAAACCAAGGCTCATGGGCAGGGGAGCGCGGCCGAGGGTTGAGAGGACCAGCGAAAGCTGGGCTGGTTGGATGGGATCCTTCTGCCTGGGTCTCGGCATGGGGCACATGGCTGAAACCCCTTCATCTCAATATCTGTCTGCAGTGCAAATAGATCTAATAGGTATAGAAAGCCTGGCTGTTTACGTGTAGAAAGGTGAAGGATGCCTCCAGCTGTGTCAGGCTGTATCAACACCGCAGAGGCCGCAGAAGATTGGGGATATTTTCCCATTAGAGCTTTTTCAAATATGTAAGTTTTATAATCTTTTTATTTCATCATTTGCCACCCAGTGGGGGAGAGATGATCTTTGTGCATAAATGTGCCTGTTGCCAGCCGTGCTGGGAAGGGGGTGTGCAGAGACGCAGGCTGGAGGGCGGTGGGGAAAGCGGGCTCCTTTATCACGAGCCTGGAGTGGCTTTTGATGTGTAAAATCGCAGGCACTGGCTTTAATTTGCACATCCCACCTTGGTGCGATCAGGACCGCAGTGAGCAAAGAGATGCTGTTGTAATTAAGATCAGGGTTGGATCTAAGGCACTGCACGGGGGCTACGGTCAGGCAGATGGCCATCGTGTTGGGACGAAGCTTGTTCCTGCCTAATGGCTTTGGGGCACCACTGCCCCCCACTCATCCAACCCCACATGAAAAATAATGCAGAGGTTTAGGGTCTGCAGGCTGGTGAGGAGAAGACAGCAGTAGTGGGGTGACCCTGTGGCCACGGACAAGTGGCCCCAAGACACCCAGCAGAAACTCGGTAGGTCCCCCAGGGATGCTGGTGCCCCAGGGTACCAACCTTCTGGAGGGGTTATTTGAAACTGTGGAGGGGTACGTCAGGACAGTGCATCCTTCAGCGCCTGGGTACCCAGTTGCCTGTCCCCTCAAACAGATATGAGCCACAACAACACCACTTTGTACTGTGTTCTTCAAGGGAATGTTAAAAGCCACCCAAAAATTATTTATTATCTGCAGCCTGCGCATAAAGCATCACCTCTGACTGAGGGATTGCCGCGCTGCCATGGCCGGTGCCATCAGTCACAGCAGCCACCTCCGAGGCCAAGCCTGGTCCCGCCCCTGCCAAGCTTCAGTTTTGGGGGACATTGTGTGGGATGAGGACCCCCTTTCTCTGTCACCTCCTTGAAGCCCCCTGGCTTCAACCCCACTTGCAGGAGCCTGGAGATGATCCTGAGCGCCCAAAATGCCTGTGTTTAATGAAGAGCCCTCGCTGCAGCCTGCCAGGTCGCTGTGTAGCCCACAGCTGGCACCCAGCTTCCTCCTCCCTCCACTACATGGTCCTGAGCTGCCCGAAGCACAGCAGGGGTCTGGAACTACTGGAAGATTTTCCAAATGGGGAAACTGCTGGTAATATTTCAGCCAGGGACACTTCCGGGCTTGGTTTGGATCCATCTGGTCAGCCCCTAGTTGTGAAATACTGCAAAGCTGGTGGGACCTTTTCTAGGGATGTTTCCAAAGCCACCCCGTGATGAGTGCTGGGGAGACAGAACTTCTCATTGCTGCAAGTGGGATGTGGGGTTTGGGTCTGGTTTTCCTCTGAACTACCTAGGTAGGACCTAGACAACAGTCATCTCATCCTTCCATCCATGGGGTGCCCGTGTCCCAGGGACAGGTAGGGTGGGAGCACCAGACAAAAAGCCCCTTGTGTCGCTGTCTGCGAAGCAGGGTCATGTGCTGCCATCGGGGACCTAGCACTTGCCTCCCTTTGCTGCCCCTGCCTCAGTTTCCCCATTGGTAAAACAGGACCTGTGTGAGGTTCCTCTGCTCTGAACATGCTCCTGAGAGCAACCCTGGGGTAAAAGGGACATGTCCCCTGGATGTGTGAGTTTTTTCTCCTGTGTCATCCTCATGAGTGAGAGCACCGCTGGCTCCTGATGTCTTACGTAGCCCCGGCAGCGTGTGGGCTCGGGAGGGAGCACCGAGTGTCTCCCCTGCGGAGTCGCAGTCATGGCAGGGCAGGAAGGGCAATTCCTGCCAGCAGCGGGAAAGAGCTGTGTCACAAACACCAACCTGTCTCCTCGCAAAGAGGGAAAAAGCTTGACTTTTCCAATCAGCTCATGCTTGACTGGGACAAAGCTGTGCGCGACTGGCCCAGGACAAAGCCTGGAAGCAGCTGGGCGGGGGTGAGCAAGGGCGAGCCAGACTGGTAGTACGTAGGCAGACCGTAGCCCGTACCCACGTTTCTGTTGGATAACACAGTGCAAAACATCTGCTCTCGACCTGTCCCTCGATGTGGCAGAGCCGCAGGTGTCAACGGTGGCCGGGGGCCCCGGTGTTCCCGGGGGGGTTTGCAGGAGGGGCGTCAGGCTGGAGGGATGTGCGGGTCCTTGGTGCCGGGGGGGTCAGTACCCTCATCCTTGGCCCTGGCACAGGAGGTGGTTATTGCTGTTTGCCCCACCGCGGTGCTCCGGTACGCACACAAGCGGTGCTGCATAATGCCATGTGGCGGGTAATGCCTGAAGAGGTAACAGCGCGTGTAGACATGCGGATTTATTATTATTTAAATTAGTATTTGGGGCAGGGGGAGTGCTGGTAAAAGCAGGTTCTGCGTTGCCTGGTTCAACTTGTTTGCCAAAGTCGGGTACTGTATAATTTGAATCCCTTTGGGGAGAAGTATAATCTGTTGGTTTGTTTGGCGTCTGCTTTGTTCTGGTTGTTTTCTGCAAAACTGCTTTGGTCCCAGGTCATGATTAATACTAGTTCTCCCTGAAAGCAGAGTCATCCTGGTAGCCACAGGAAAATGCCCTGGACTAGCCGGAGCAGGTTGAATTATTCATTTCAGTTAGTTTGTTTTAATAATTAAAGAATTTTTGTTATGTTTTGCAAATTGTCCAACGCTTTGTGGTAATGCAGGGCTCTTTATTGTTATCTGCCGCGGTTCTGCGGGTAATTTCTTCCAGCTCATACAGCCTGTGGGGTGCTCCTGGAGTACTTGTGCAGAGTTCCCGGTGTTTGCACCTGAGGGCTGGTCACCTGAGAATTGCGATATTATTGCTTCCTTCGATTTAATAGCCTTGCTCCTGAACAGAAGGCTCCCCTTTTTTTTCCTGTTTGCCAGTTGCCCACAGCATCAATAATTGTTCAAGATGCTTGTACAGCTAATAGAAAGAGCCCGTCAACAAGAAAAGCTCATTGTAGTACCGCTGTCTTAAAGAGACTGGGGGAAGCAGCAAAGCCAACCAGGTAGCAAACGTGTTGCTCCTGTAGTCACACAGATCCAGGGACAGGAGACGTAAGTGGGGCTTAATTCTCTCCCAAATGGATGCTCTATCTCACACCCCAGCACAGCTTCTGATTTATGGATTTCGTAACATCGGAATATTTTCACTGCTAAAAACTAAATGGGAAGATGCAGCCAAGATCCCATCTAAAAGCTGATGAGCTGCAGCTCAGGGACTGCGGCTGCTGTTAGCAGCCCTTGGGCCAGTCCAAGCACAGAGCACAGCGATGACAGCGTTGGAATTCCCAGTTTGCAGAGGACTAGAGAATTTCTGCAATCTCTTGAAAGTGATAGCGAGCCACGCCGTGAGCATATTTAAAGAGGCAGTCTGTGTCCTGAGGTTATCTTGAAAACCAAGCCTGCCTAGCTGGAGGGAAGCGTGATGCTGCAAGGGGAGGAAGGAGGCCACTGATCTCCCAGCTAATGAGTGGAGGAGGGATGTGCAGCTGAGTTGATTTATCAAGGTAAAATGTTGTTGGCTGCTGTAAACGGGGAAATAGTTAGGCTGTGCTGGAGGTTCAATTCTGAAGCCTGGGATGGAGGTGGAGAGCTGTGAGTGAGGACGTGGACAGGCCAAGGCAAACCCTGGTGTTACCGGTCATGCTACAGAGAGAACGTCCAGCCTGGAGCCCATCCTGGAGGAGACACTGTCCTAATAAAAGATCCAGTAAATGGAGTTAGTGAGAGATTTGTTTTGATGTATAGCAGTCTGTTCAGTTAGCTACCAGACGTGGTTTGTTTAATGACTGAAACTGAAAGAGTTGGAGCTCATCTCGGTGAGACTGGGGGAGAATATAGATTAAAGCCATTGTGTTCTCAATGCACCATTGACTTTCCCTACGTACCGTGAGCAAACGTGCCGTTCAGGCCCAATGAGATGGACAGGCTCATTAAGCAAAACCAGGACCTCTAAAGTCACCCCCTAGGAGAGCCTTGCTGTGTATTCTCACTTTGGTGAGGAGCATTTTGTACTTCTTTTAAAAGAATTCATCATTTTCTTGCTCATCTTGGTCCCAGTCCAGCTGGAGGACGGGAGTGTTTGGAAGTTCTCTGCACAGTCTTCTTGGGTGATGTCAGCAGCCCCACGTCGGACGCTCGGGAGGCTTGGAGACTTTAATTAAATGTCCAAACATCTGTGTACTGAGATGAACCAAACCCCCTGCGGAGAGCCCATCTTGCAGAGCCCTGAGCGTCCCAGCTCCCATGGTGGAGAGGGCTCAGGGAGCCTCCTGATGCAGGATTCTCCTTGGGCAAGGGGCAGCAGCTGCCCTCCCTGCCCACCCTCCTGCTGCACGGGTGAGACGAGGTGGAGGAGCGTGGGGAGAGCAGGGTTGAGGCACTCTCTGTTCCCTCCGTCCATCTCCAGCAGATGTTTCCTGAGGAGCACCGTCCAGCTGGCTCTGCTCACAGCAGCCCCTCGGCTGCTACGGACGCTGCTGAGTCTTGTGCAAAATTGTCCAGGAAATCACAGACATTCCCATGTCCTGTGCCCAGAAAACCTTGAATTTACAAAGTCTTGGCTTTGATTTTTCTTCATACAGAGAGGATGTGATTTCAGGGATGAGGCAACCTCTCACCATGATTTATAGCGCTGTGTTGAGCAGGGAAACCTCTTCCCTGGCTATGTGTGGACGGCAGCTGGGTACACGGGGAGGAGAGTTCTCTTGGGCTTACGAATGCTGTAAGAACTGTATCTGGTGACATTTAATTTAACCCTGTCACACCAGATCTGAGGTTAGGTTTGATGCAGTCGTACCTGTGGGCATGCTGGGAGCACGCCGACGAGTGATGCTGGTGGGGAGGGGGTGTGCTGGGGGAAGTGCTCCCCAGCTCTGGGCACCCAGCTGGCTGCTGGGCTCCAGCACAGAGGGGAGCTGGCACCCAGGAGAAACCCCTGCCTGGGGTTTTGTGTGAGCTTTGAACGCTGCAGATCACCAAGTGCAGCCGCTTCAAGAGTGGTCGGTGGCAGGTCTCATGGTTTCCAGTTGCTCCATCTCTCATGCTGGAGTTGGGCTTTTCCCTCCACCCTGCTTGGCCACTGTCCGTCCTACCTGGACTCATTGGTCAAGGCCATACTCTGGTTCGTCCTGCATAAATGGGGCCGGAGCAAGCCCATGAATTAACCCAACGCTACCACGCTCCATGATGCACACAAAGCTGGGCACAGCCTGGGGACCATCAGCACAAATGCTCTAAAGTGGATTTTAAAGCACATCCAAGCTCTGCTGCCGGTATTTATGTGCCATATGTTGCACTGGTGATTACTTATTTTGCTTCTCAATGGAATAGAGTATTGGGGTTGTTTAGATCACCCAGTGACGTTATTGGCCTCTGGGCCCACCAGAGGACTAGAACTTTTCACGTTTTTATTTTTGACACGCTTTCCTCTGTAGTGAGCAGGGCTGGGGGTCTTCAGGGAGAGCCAAAGTCCCAAGTTTGCTGTTTGGCACAGGGTCCGGCTGGTGGCATCTGTCACCGGGACAGAGTGCTGCCAGGGGAGAGCCCCCTGCGACCGCTGCAAACAGCCTCCAACTGCGCCCGCATGGACAGAGCAGGGTCATTTTCATAAGCCATGACAAGCAAGGAGTTACGTGGTTTAGAGCTATTTTTGCAGCAAGATAAAAGAATGCTAATTCACTCATTTACCTAACTTCCCATCACAGTTCAACAGACTATTACACGCCAGGACTTTCTTCTTTGCCTTCCTAAATAACTCATTGATGAAAACGGATGTTTCACTGTGACAGGCAGCATTATGCAAAACTAGGGCTGATTTAAAAACAGAAAACTATTCCCATTAAAACTCCTTTTTGATGGTCATGTGGAGTTTCAATTACACACATTTTTTTTTTGCATCGTTCGTTGCCTTTGAGTGGAAATTTTCAGCATGTGCTGAAAACCCTCCAGGGATTGAAGGCCTCCCTAAAGCCCTGGTGTACTAAATCTCCACCACGAAAAATACACATTTATGTTGAAAATACAGAATAAACTGCTCCTCGTTTATATGTTTTGTCACTTTTTCTTACTCTGAAAAGAAACCTAAACCAGTTGTAGTAAACATTGTTCAGCACTGCGCTCTTCTGCCTGTCTTCTATGGGTAGGAACTGGTTCTTTGATCTTCAGTTCAAAGAGGTTGAAAAGGCTGTTTCTGCTGTCTGCAGAGAATTTCCTTCTGCTTCTACAACATCTCTTGATTAACTCTGCGTTGCTGGGAAGGCCCTCGGTATCCATCCAACCAAGGAGATGCTAACACCTTGTGTTAACACCTACTGCAGAGTGGATGAAGTTTGCTTCCAAGTCACGACAGCCTTCTCCCGTGCCACACCTAGCCTGGTGGAGGACGTCATCCCCTGACGCCCAGGAGAGCGGTAGCGCGAGCAGAGCCCTGCCAACGAGCGGTTGAGCCTACAGGCAAGACCTGATCATGTCCGACAAGACCTGCAGGCAGCCAAGTTGGCATCCAGTTGCTGGCTGGGAAGCGAGCCGTGCCGGAGCAGAAGTGTTCTCCATCCTTAATGACCTGGATGTCCCAGGTCTAATGGCATCGAGTGGTGCGATTTGTCCCTTGCCAAGGGACCTGCTGTCTTCAGGACTTGTAGGTTGTGGCCTTTTGCAACGCCGCTGTTGTTAACCTAATAGAACATTTAAAGCAAAGGGGAGGGAGAGGAAGTCATTAGCAGCTGCATTAACTTCTACCCTGGATTCTGTGCACAGTGTTCGCTCGAATTAAATAGCTGTTTGGATTCAAGCGACTCCTCCAGCGTGAGCTAATGAAACTGGTCCCGCAGTTCAGCAGTGGCGGCAACCAAAATCCTGGTTGTAATCCAAACTGCAGTTTTTTCACCTAATGAATTAATTACCTGATTATGTGCGTGCGATAGCTCATTAGAGAGGTGCGTGGCAACCTTTGGAAGGAAATTACTGGCTTTGCGTGGCCCGGAGGCCGTTACATCGCAGGAGCGCGCTCCTCGGAGTATTGCAGCACCATATGTGTTGCTCTAATTAATGGGCGTTGTTCCTGGGGTCGTTTGATCTCAGGAAAATGACTGTAAAAATTTGAATACTGTAAACCTTTGAAAACACGGAAGAAAAACTCAAACAGCCAAAAGCAATTTCCTTTTAATCCAGCTTGTGGTGGCGGTGATGGTTTTTTTTGTTGTTGTTTTTTTTTTTTTTATTTTAAAAGCTTCCACCCTATTTAATGGTAGCTGCAGAGATAAAGTGCAGTGTAATTTGGAAATTAGTTCCGGATGTTTGAGTTGTAGCTTTATTTTAGTAATCTGGGTCGTTAATTTTGTTGAATAGCGTGTTTGGATTTTCTTGCCCTGCGTGTGCGAAGCGCAACTGCATCCAGGGTATAAAGGGACTTCCAGCAGGAAAGGGAGCTTTCAAAGTCCTCTCCCCCCTGGGTGACCCTAAAAAAACAAAGCCCTTTTCTCTGTGGTTATGGGGCGTGGACGGCAGGAGACGAGCGCTGGGGTGGTTTGTGCAGGACAGCGGGAGGGACCTCACTGGCACTGCATCCCCCTGTAAAGCCAAGGGACGGGTTTGGGTCAGGGTAAGGGTTTAAGCTCTCAGCTGTGACAGGAACCTTTTTAAATGAATAAAAGCAACTTGTGGCTTGATTAATGAGAAAGGTGCAGTTTGGTAAAGCTTTTCAAGGAATATTAATGAAAAGGATCTTTTGAGTGAAAAAATGTACTACTGCTTAAGCCTTGAAATGCCCTGAAAATTGGCTAGAGTTGGAAGGGACCTCAAAGACCATCTACTCCCACCCCCTGCCCTGGGCAGGGACACCTCCCACCAGCCCAGGTTGCTCCAAGCCCCGTCCAGCCTGGCCTTGAACCCCTCCAGGGATGGGGCAGCCACAGCTTCTCTGGGCAACCTGGGCCAGGGGCTCACCACCCTCACAGCCGAGAATTTCTTCCTGATATCTAATGTAAATCTCAGTTTGAAACCATTCCCCCTCATCCTATTTGCTACACTCCCTGATAAAGATCCCTCCCCATCTGTCCTGGAGCCCCTTTAGGGCCTGGAAGGGGCTCTGAGGTCTCCCCCGAGCCTTCTCTTCTCCAAGCTGAGCCCCCCCAGCTCTCTCAGCCCGTCCTCACGGCAGAGGGGCTCCAGCCCTCGCAGCTTCTTCGTGGCCTCCTCTGGACTCACTCCAACGGGTCCATGAACCTCTTATGTTGGGGGCATCCCTGAGCAAAGGGAATGTTACAATCTCTGCAGGATTAAGGCTGTGTTTCCCCCTGTATGTTTATGCAACATCAGGCAAAAAAAAACAAAACAAAAACCAAAAAAAAACCCAAACAAACAAAACCCCCAGATTTTCTGGGGCTAAGCTTTAGAAACATGGTCATTATGACAATACAAGAGCAGGCAGAAGCACAGAGCTGGCTTGGGTAGAGTTTTTCTGCTTATCCTGATTTCTGTTTTGCTGTTTATCCTGTTTATCCTCTCCTTGTTACCCTGAACTAGTTTGTCTTCTTGTAAATGCCAACCTACAAGCCTTAAAAAGAAATAATCAGGAAGAAAACTTGCTGACTGAGTCTTTTTTTTTGCCTGTGGCAGTTGAATAAGCCCATCAGCTTATATAATATTAATATTTGTAAAAGCAAACCTACAGAGCTCATAAATCTTCCATAAAAGAGGGACAATATCTTACATCTATTTTAAAATGAAGCAGGTAAGTGGATTCTAGGACAAAAGGGTATTGATACAAAGGAAGTGGATAAATGAAAGAAATGAAATTGCCGTTTTAATCTGAAAATTGGCTCTGCATAAGTGATACCAGAGTTTTCACCGCTGCCAGCAGAGCCAGCGTTTTGCTCTGGGTCGTCCCTTGGCCCTGGAGAGCTCCAGTCCCTGGCTGCTGCCACAGCAGCCTTTTTTCCCTGATATTCCATTTAAGTGGGTTAAGGAGTGAAAAAAAAGTCCAAAATTGAAACAGGGCTTGTTTGCAGAGAAGGCTTCATTACCATTTTTCCGAACTTTGTGCCTTCTCCAAAAGAAAAAAAAAAAGTGCAAAAAAAATTCTGCCGTTTTAGATTTTGTTAACCATTTTTTAAGGGAAGAAGCAGGCTTTTCCCCATTACGCTATGCCACAGCAATATGGGAACCCAGAGGAGGAAAAAAAAAAAAGAACAGCTTATTTTTAGCCAACCAAGTGAGCAATCTGTCTCCAAACACACGCATGCAACAGCGACGCTGCTGCATCGCTGTTAACACATTCCCTTTTCAAAGGAAAACTGTGTTTTGAAGCAGTTGCTTTAAGACGTCTTTTATTGGGTACCACCTGCTGTGAGATGAGTGGGGTAAAATCAAACCATTTAAAGATTGTAGAGCTACATAGGAGGGAAAAAAAAACTTCCCCCCCCCAATTTTTCTTCATTTCTTGAGTTGTGTTGTCTGTGGATGGCTGGTCCCATGAGACCGCAGGGGATGGGGCATGGGCAGCACCCTGGGAACCTCCATTCCTGGTGCCTTGGTCCCAAGGGGTGAACGTGTTGCGATGGCTTTTCCCTGCTGCCCAGGACACAGCGTGAGTCCCGGCATCCCACGTGGGGCAGGGTGGGATCTCCAGCCCCACGCAGGGATGGTGTTTTGTCAATAAACATCCCGGCTGTGGTTTTTAAAGTGTATGTATGTGCTTCTGCTCAGCGCCGAGCACTGCGAGAGCTCTTGCTGGCAGCTGTGTTTATCCAGCTCAGTGGAGGTGCAGATGGGTGGGTGTCTTTGGATGTTTTCACCAGGCATGCAGTTCTTCCTATTTTTCCTTTTTTCTTTCTTTTGTTTCCTGGCCCTGAGCACAATGGGAAGCCTTTTGTTCTGTATTGCCCGGTGGTGGAGATGGATCAGAAGATCCATCGTGGACATGGCTCTGTCCCTCCAGCTTTCCCCAGTCCCATCTTGGCCAGCTCCCAGCACCGGAGGAGAAGACCACGGTGTGGGTCCACTCATGGTGATGGCAGTGAAACGCGTTGGATGGGTCTGGCCCAGCAGCGCCCCACGGTTGGGGTAAATCAGATCAGGGGACGGACTGCCCCAAAGAGTTCCCAGTGTGAGCAGACAGACCAGTAGATGGGAGACCAGGAAATACCATTACAAGTATTTCATAGATAAGAAATTGGGGGACAGAGACACGAGGTAATTCCCACAAAAACCTAGCTGGGATCCCGTGAGCCCCAGACCAAGGTAGATACCCCAGGCCATGGCATGAGTCATTCCCAGCTCATCTCGGAGCTGGAAGATGGTCAGGCATTGGCTCAATCTGAATTTCTTGGTGAAGCAATTTTTTTTTCCTTTTAAAACAGGGAGTTGCTGAAGCTGAATCTTCTCACGGGATTAGGTCAATTCATTTTACGCAGCATATTTTAAAGGAAAAGTTTTTATTGTGCCAAGTCAGGCAAGAAATATGTTCAAAGAATTTTAGCATTCAGCTCAAATCACTAATTCATTTAAACATTTTAAGCTAATGAGAGTTGGCAAAAAAGCTTTTTTTATTAAAAAAAAGGTGGAAATAAGAAGAAGGGAACATGTTGAAGTTATCTCAGTGGAAAATATTTTCATATTTTTCATTTATGGAAGTTTATAAGTTTAGCTTTTGTCCTAATTAAGGACAAGAAAATATCTGAAAAGTTTTCACAGGGCACACAGATAACTAGCCAGGCAATTCCTGATGGTCTTTCTCATCTCCAAGTCCAGCTGCGTTTTCCCTAATGAAGTTTTCTGCCACAGCAAAGGTGGAATGCAAAAGTTCAATATTACAGATCAGGTTTGCTTACAAGGAGAGAGGAAACTGCCCAGAACTCGTACACTGGAAAAGAGATGAATGAGAATGATATCACAGAGGTCTATAAAAGTGTGGAGAACCTGAGTAAGGCACGGTAAACATGATGGTCTAGGTGAAAAATCACAAGCAGGGAAATCAGTGCTTGCAAGGCAGATCAGGTGAAGGATTTGTGCTATCTACCCATTCCTTCCATCTTTTCTTTAGGGAGCTCCCCATTTGCTTTGATGTGCCCGCTTGTGTTTGTGCTTTTTCTGTCCCTTTGGGTTAAGGAAGAGAGAAGATCTTGCCCTGGCTGCAGCCAGAGCAGTGGGACCTTTGCTGGACCTCACCGTGCCTTTGCTTTCCCTGGGCTTTTGCTGCCACCCCCTTCTCCAGGAGGCCCTGAGCAAAGCTGAGTTATGTACAGCATCGGCTCCACTGTCATTAGAGAATAAATGACACTGTCTCCATGGCCAGGGAAGAAACCAAATTAAACCCCACCATCCTCAACAATTGATGGGCCGGCTGCCGAGCGCTGTGTCACAGCCGATTTCTCATGAACAATCAGGGGCGAATCGTATCTCTAATTTCTGTCACAAATGTTTTTGCTATGCAAAGGGACAAATAGGAGCAGGGAGAAGAGGAGGGAGCGCTTGGCCTGGTCTTCAGCCTGATGGCAAGGGAAGGCTGCGACGATGCTAACACACTCTGAGCACGGTCATGGCTAATGAGGTTGCATTAAGCAGCAAGAAATGGCCAGATAAGCTGCTTTCTCTGGCTGTAACAACACACCACCCTGCTAAAATAAGGCAACTGGAAGGAGGGTAAGGAGGGAAGTGAATTGCCGGAGACAAACCCGGCACAGGAGACCATGTTCCCCAGTGGAGAGCCACACCAAGCGCGGGGAGATCTGTCGTAAAGCTCTGTAAGTGTGAAACTGTTTAATTGGCTTTGCTAGAGAGGGGCTGTGGCATTCGGGGTGGCCACCGCAGGTGACACCGGGCTATGAGACATTCAGATTGTAACGATAAGCAGGTACCGACTTTTGGCACTAATCTGACTACAGTAAATTTGTGGCGTATTGACTGTGGTGGAAGTCTAGATCAATATCAGTCTTCAAGAGGCTCAATAGGTCAATGTTTCTTTGATACAGATAAAGAAAATAGAGGGTAGGTGTTTATGGCATTCCCTGCGTGTGGCATTATTATTCTTTGCTGATCCTTCTGCCGAGGTAAGGGAGGGGAGCAAGAAGGAAGGTAAGAAAGGATTTAGAAAGATAATTCACCAGACGTCCAAAAAGCGGTTGTAAGAAGGAGATTTATGGTGGTTTTTTTCATCAGTTTTCGGCTGAGGAGAGTAAGATCTTCATAAAGTTATATTGTCCTTTGAAAGACAAATTTCTATCAAATAGCGGCCTTGGTTTTAATGAGGCGTCTGTGGCAGGGGGGTCGCTGGCACGTGGCTATGCTTGCTTAGGATTTGGCAAATAAGGACATGCAGGTGTTTCACAGGTCCCCGCTGCTTTCTGGTGGTGGTAGAGATACCCATGGCTGGCTCTAAATGCCTTGAGGCAACTGGCGGAGAGATGGTTAAACCAAGGCATGTGGAAATTTTGTAGAAGAGGGCACAGAGAGAAAAGCCATTTATTTCTCCTCTTAAATAAATCAGGCAGTCCTGTCAGGGGCTGCAGGTGACTGAGGTTTTGGCTTCACCATTAGGTCAGTCCTGGCATTTCTTGTGCTGCTGGGATGAGCGCGACTCTGCTGATTTATACCCTCGAACAAATCATCTGAAGTTGAGAAACCTGTTACCATTATCAATGTGACTTTTTTAGACTGTTTTTTTTTAAATCCAATTATGGTTGGATTTTCTTTTTTTTTTCTAAACGACGAAAGCCATCAATCACCAGGAATGACTTTTTGGTATTGGCCAAATTTTAGGGGAAGTCTGTTGAAGGGTTTTGCTCTGCACCCTGTCGCCATACCCCTCCCTGCCATGGTAGGAGGGCAATGGTACTGCTGGGAAACCACTGGGTCTCGCTGGGACAGTGTTTCAGTTCCTGGAAGCTGAGACTTTGTACCCTCAGTGCTCGTGTTGCCTGGGAACTGGTGGGAAGGGACCAAGCCAGGGTCCTGCAGTGGCCTCCAAGGAAGTGGCTTGGTGTGTTACGTCTCCATGGCGTTTTTCTCCAGAGGGCCTGGGTTTGTGTCAGTGCTGAGATCATCCACCCTGGGTCTGGAATGATTGCATGTCTCAGAGTGGGGTTGGAGTCTTCATGGTTGGGTTTGTTTCCAATCAAAATCTTGAAGTCGTGAAGGTCAAGATAAAACAAGTCACCCTCAAGCCATCAGGGTGTGTTGAGGGGACTTGGATCACAGGGACATCCTCATCCTCATGTCCTGGCTTTTCTCCACCAGGTGAAGGGAGCCTCTCCTAAGCTGTTTGCATCCTTAATACGCTGTCATCCCAAAGCTTCACCGCCCCAGCCATGCATGGACTGGAAAGCAGCAGAGGTCGCAGGGGGTCAATTAATGTCCTGGGGGACAGGAGAAAGCACATATGGTCAGAGAGGTCCGACCAAGACAAAGTTGAGCAAAACCCATCTGCTCTGCAGCCTTGGCCAGGGGTCGGCGAGGTTCCCCGGTTGGATCCTGGGACTCTCCCCAAGACCCCTGTGGGCTCCCACTGGAAGGGAGGTCCCGGGGGAGGCGGCATTGCCTTGGCACTCGTGATGGGCAGTTTTCCTCCCCTCGCTGTGCTCAGCCCTGCAGCGGAGTCTCCAGTAAGAGCTGCTGGTGTCCAAGGCGGGAATTGAAGGTGCCCGTGTGACCCTCGGGTTGGGGCTGTGCTGCCGCCGCTATCAAAGATGGTCTGCAGCTGGGTGGGAAAATTAGATGTCACCCTTGGAATGCGTGAAGGTCGACGGATCCCATTACTGAAGTGATGTGTACAGATCCATCCTGACACGTCCATTTGTTAGCAGGGACCACGCAGTTTGATGGGGAAATCGGGTATAAACATGTAAATGGGAAAAGGATTTCCAAGCGGAACGGACGGGACCTTCAGAGCATCTTTCCCTGTGTTATATATTTCCTTCCTTTCCTTTTCTCATCCCCCCTCCCTCCCTTCTCCTTGTTTCACAGGACTGGCTGACGAAATTTGGGTATCTGCCTCCTCCGGATCCTGTCACAGGACAACTGCAGACGCAGGAGGAGCTCACCAAGGCCATCACGGCCATGCAGCGGTTCGGGGGGCTCAAGGCGACGGGAGTCCTAGGTCAGTGGCTCACAATCCCTCCTCTCGCTGGTGCAGAGGGATGCAGGGACGGCTCCCTGCCCATCCCAGGAGGAGAGGGGACTGGCACTGAGTTGTGGAATAGCATCATCTCCAGGAAAGGCTCAGGCGGGTGTAACATACGGCCCAGTTTGCAGCTGTAAGAGTAATTACATGGCTCAGGTGCTTTGTTGCCTTGTGCTTTCAAGAACCTGAGGCAAGCAATTATTTCACCAGACCCACACACCCTTGGGGTTCCCGTCGTGCTTAAAATAGCTTAAAATAGCTTTTGGTGTGCTGAAAGAAAAAAAAAGAAAAAAAAGAAGAAAATAAAGAAAAATAGACAAGGGAAAAAAAAGACAGAGAAGGGCTGATAGCTTGTCCTGTTCAAAGCTTTAATTGCAGCATTGCATTGAGTTGAACAAAAGTCCTGATTAAGCCTCCCACTTTGTATGTGTAGATGCTCTGGTTTCTTCACCACTGGGGCACAGCGCAGGGGAGGCAGGAAGATGGTGTGGCATCACCCAGGCGCTGCTCACTCCTGCCCGTGACACACAGAGCCACGAGGTGCCTGCGGAGGGTCTCCTTGGCTCTCCCCGAGCCGCAGCGGCTCCGGTTGCCCCCGGTCAGCAGAGAGCCCGTCACCCTCCCCGGTGGCCAGTGGGGCAGGGCAGTGGGTGGCTTCTGCCTGACGTGGTGGCCACATCTGGCAGGGAGGGAGCAGTCCAAGGCCAGGCTGGAGTGACACATGTTCCCCGGCATGGCCAGGGTCATTCCTCTCAATGCCCTCATTGAGGGAAGGAGAAAGCCAGCATTGTCCCGGCCCTCGGAAGGGCGCCCGTCTGCTCTCCTCCCCTCCCTGCCCAATGCATGGCCGCGACCTCCCGCCACGTGGCCAGCTTGCTTCCGCTGCTCGGGACAGAATTAGCGAGAAGCTGCTAATTAGCAGGCTGGTCTCCACCCATCCCAGTGCCCCGGCCACCCTCTGCCTGTCCCCGGAGCAGCTGCCACCTGAGCAGCCGCTGGCCGCATCCCATCACTGGGACTTTCCCTCCCCGCTCTTAATGGAGCACGTGCAATTATTTCTCTTCCAACTAATCACAAACTGCAGGAGGCCTGGGAGCAAGGGTGGCCTTTTGAATGCATTTACGTTCTCATTTTTGGAGGGGGTGTTTGAAACAGGCCGGGGGGGCTGCCCTGGGCAGCTCGTGTGTGGGGTTTGCTTTGCAAACAAAGTGTTTAAGTAAAGAGGTAAAGCCAGCACGGAAAACGCGAGAACGACCAACTCGTCTGCCTTTCAGCAGATGAGAATAGGAGCTTTAAGCTTTCATTCAGTTTTAAAAATAAATAAGAAGGAATATGAGCATTTTCCAAATGAGCTCCTAGCTGGAAAGTGGTATAGTTTATTTACATGCGAATGTTTCTCTGCTTTGTCAGGGGACTAATGGGGAATTCAGCAAGAGACACCAAAATAGAATAATTAAAAAGTTATGTTTTAAAATATAATCAAAGCTGCCCACAGGTTGTTTTCCACACAAGATTCTGAGATCTGTAAAGTGTCACACCAGAGGTAACCTGCTGCATTTTCCCCTGAAATGAATGAAACTGTCCATTGACGCTCACAGCAGAGCTGGCACCTCACCCCTGCCGGGGGTGTCGTCTCCCCTTGCCTCCTGGCAGCCCCAGCTGGTGGCTGCTTTGAAGAGATGGGCTTTCGGCAGGAATTGCTGCCATGGGTGAGGGCATGGAGGGGGCTCAGTGCCCCGTGGGTGGCACCACGGGTGACGCTGGGGCCGGTGCCATGTCCCAATGTCTCCCCAGCACTGCCTTTGCTCCGCTGCTGCATCCTCAGTATTTCCCTTCCCTTTTCCCTGTCCGCCCTGGGATTTCCTAACCCACCATTCCCATGATTTCTATTATTTCTTCCCTAACCCTAGACGAAGCCACGCTGGAGCTGATGAAGACCCCGCGCTGCTCTCTGCCCGACCTCGCCGCCGTGGAGACCAGGAGGAAGCGATTCACACAGGCTCTCACCAAGTGGAGCAAAAGGAACTTGTCCTGGAGGTAGGGATTTGTCCTCCGCTACAGAAATCTTGTAGCGAAGGGCTTGTCCCACGCAGAACAGGGCCGAATACGGCTTTGTGATGCGTTTAGGTGTGAGATGCTAAAACGTGTGCCCCCACAGACTATTTATTTAAACTCTTCTCCTGCTAATTCCAACCTTGATTTCTTGGACCCACTAGGTCGTCGGCTGGGAATGGTGTGGATTTGGCTGGTGGATTAGCTGTGAGCTTTTTGCTGCGTTGCAATGGTTAGAGCATCGTTTCTGTTGTGTTCGTTGGGACTTTACACTTTCTCAATCAGCTGCCACAGACTTGGCTGAGCAGAGATGGGGCTTCTTCTCTCGCTCCACCTGAGCCTAAGGGTTGGGAGCATTTTCTGGGTAATAGAGCCACTTTTTTTCTCCTATACTCCTTGTTGCCACAGGGAAGTATTTTCCCTTGACAGCAGGGAGCGACACGTGTGGGTCTCTCTGGACCTGCAACACGCAGAAGTTCAGGTCCAACTTCCAGAGACGCTGCAGTCACGCTGCAGGTCAGGGTTGGCAAACAAGCTGATCCCTGTCCCACCGAGACTTGTGCTTTTTGGGACCCGTTTTTCCCTCCTCAAAGACCATGTGCTGCAGTGATTATTCTGCCAAGAAAGGTGAGCCCCATGAGGTGCTCATACTATCCTGAAAGCACGCGTGGATGCTATGGAGAGATCTTGTTATTAATAATAAGCTTCTCTTTGATCCTGGCATAGTCCCTAGAGCGAGTCCACCTCCCACTGCAGTAACAGATCTCGACTTCTCTGTTGCTGTTGACACGTGTTGACATTGCGGCAAATCTCCTACCAGGGATTTGCTCCATGTTCCAGCACATCCCTCTGAAACCTTACTTTCAAGAAAGATAAACATAATTCAGCTTCAGTAAGAAACAATTTTGGCTCGTGTAAGTCTTCTTGTAGTGAAGTGTCTCAGTTATAGAAGCCCAGCCTATCCCCCTGTTGACCCCTGTTGATGGGTAAGAGGAATAAACATATTTTGGAGCAGAAACAGTCCCTTTGGGTGAAAAAATAAAACCTGCCCTGATGTCCTGCGAGCTGCCAGAGCCAGCACAGGGGGATGGCTTGTGCACAGCCCTGACCTCGGCAGCTCCTCTGAGCAAAGCTGGGCTGGGCAAACCCGAGCTACATCCTGCAGCGGGGCAGACACGGTGGCCGGGCGGTCGCGGGCAGGAGCCCAGCGCTGCAGGGACCACCAGGGCTCCGGCCATGCCGGCAGAGTGTCCACAGTCCCAGGCTGGAGCGAAGCGTGGAAGGGGAATGGGGTCAGGCTGTTCTGGTGGACACTGCGCTGGGGCATCCCCCACCCCCTTGGAAACTGTGATGCTGCAGCAAAGATTGCCATAAAAAAAGGGGTTTACGTCTGAGACAGTTTTATACGTATGATATAAAAAAAAAAAATCCATCTCCCGACAAATTCATTTCTGCCTCTTATTCTTTGATCCTTTCCAGGATCTTGGCTCTTGTTCAAGAAAGGGCTGTATTTTATAACTGGAGGTTGTATAAGCCAACAGAAGGCTATAGCATTATAGAAAGTCCAACATAGTATTTACATCCAACACTTGACATTAAAATAGCTTTTTTGAAACAGCCATGAAAGTCTGCCAATAGAGACATAAAGTTTTACATGCTTACCTCTTACACATTGATTGAAGATTTAAAAAAAAGAAAACAAAACCAAATTCTGGTATGCCATGCATTTAAAAATTGAAGAAAAACCTGAATAATTGCAAGGCTGGAATAAACAGTTAAGCAAAGCTCTACAAAAGGATGATCATGGGATAGGCACTTGCACTGATGGAGAAGGCAGCGTTTGGCAAACAAAATTTTATAGGCATGCAGATTGCTTGGGGTTCTTTTTACTCTTGAGTACAGCCAGCCTGTGGGACGGGAGGGCTCAGGGAGCAAAACGGTACAGGCTGCATCCTGTGCATCCCGGTACAGCCTCGGAGCATCCCAGTACAGCATCAGACACACACAGTCTTCTGTGCCTCATCTCCATGGGAAGCTTCCAGGATATTACAGCATATAAATCTTCTTTTCATGGGATTTTTAAAAATTATTTTTATTTTATTTTTTCTGCATTGTACATAGGTACAAAGACACTCGGTAGGCTGAAGAGGTGGCAGTGGGATGGATTCGGGAGCGGGGTGCGGGGAGCGGCGTGCTGCGGATGCCCTCTGCTGGCATCGGCGCCAGGAGCTGCCCGCAGAGAGTTCGCCCTGGCGTTTGCAGCCTGGTTTTTCTTTTGATAATTTTGCTTTGTTGCTGTTGGTTATGCCCCGCAGAAAGGGGAGTTCACAGCTGGCATCTCCGTCTCTTCCCAGGCGCTTGCTGTCTCCTTGTGGTCACGAGAAATGCAGCGTCAGGGCCATGCCCCCTCTCTGCCTGCTCTGAGCTCCCTGGGGCAGGGGAAGCTGCCAAAGCCCAGATTTCTAAATTTCCCATTTTTTTCTTGCTGAAATCTCAGCCCGGTGCCAAACCGAGCTGACTTCCATCCATCTTTAGTTAAGGATGAGTCCCTGGTGCCACTTCATCAAAGCTGCAGTCTTTGAAACTGCGATGCTCGGGACATGAGGTGCCGGAGCTGGAGCAAACGCAGGCGGCAGGGGAGCAGTGATGTCTGTCAGCTGCTGCCCATCATCGCCGCCAGCATCCTGAGGCCACCCGCGGTGGAGGTGTGGCACTGCCTGAGCCAAGATGGGGATTTACCGGGGCATGGAAGGGCAGCTGCCGGACAGGTGCCATGGGGTAAAGGTGTGTAACTGGGGTAACTCCCAGTTCCACGCTCCCATCCCCACAATGGACCCGATCCTCCCGCTTTCCTCCTTTAATGGGTGGCATCCCACTGTGGTACCTCCCAGCCCAAGTGTGAGAGATGTCCAAGGGGGGCAAGAGCATCACTCCCCGGTGCAGATCTGCTTTAGGGCTGTCACAACGTGCCCATTGCAGGCATGTGTGACCCTCATAGGAAAATCCCTGAGTATCTGGAGCAGATCGCAGGCAGCGGCCAGGTTGGCACAGGCGGCAGCGTGGGGGCACGATGGCCGGGGCAGGTGGTGAAGCATGGCAGCCCTGCTCCGGCAGCCCCCCCCCGACCAGCTGCTCCTCCCGCAGCCCAAAAAACCGGCTCTGAAATTTGCTTTCACCCACCTCTTCTCCCTGGGATGGATTATTCCTGCGCTGGCATCCATTGCTGAGCTGCAGGGAACTGCCTGGAGAGCTGTACGTATTAAAGGGCAGGAGAAGGATTATCGCCCCAAAAATGTTCTGTAATTTTTGCAAAGCGCTGGGAGAGGTGCAATGGAGGGTGCAAACAGCCCCACTGCTTTCCTCCTTGGCGTTGGGGTGTTGCGGCAGTGCTGGGGTAGCCCTGGAGCGGGGCTGCTGTGCCACAGGTGGCTGGGAAAGTGCCTTTGCCACGGCAGCAAGCAGCCACCCTTCCCACTGCCCCCTCTTCCCCCCCGCCAGAAAAATCAATTTGGGTTTAGCAGGCAATCCTTAGCCTGCTGTGTTTGGTAGTTATCAGCATTTATTTTATTTCTCTGGGGTTTCAGGGCTGCAGAAGGTGAAGGAGTGCTTTCATTAACCAGCAATTGATTTCTCATACATCACCAATACTCTTCCATTTTTGGCTTTGGGAGGACAAAAACCAAAAAGGAACCCGGAAACCAAAATAACCATCGGTGTGGGTGGCCCTCAATAGCAAACAGAGGCAGACCAACCCTCTCTGGCCTCTGCTTATTAACCAGCTTGGACCCAAAACCTCTGGGATGGGACAAGCAAAGGAGGGGACTCAGGGGACAGGTGAAGGATGGGCAGCAGCTGGGTGAAAGCCAGCTTGTGAGGTTGCTGCCACCTGGGTGAGCCCTTAAAGCAGAGCAGAGATGTTCTCCTCGGCATCCAGTTGTGCCACTTACAACCGTGTACAGCTCGGCAGACGCTGTTCCAAGCGACGTGGCTGATGTTGTCCCCGCGCAGCCCCATCCACTGGGGGGACAGGTGCTCCTCAGGGTGTCCCAGCACGTGGCTTTGCAGAGGGCTGGGGGCCACGTTGGTGGGATGGCCAGAGAGGGACCGAGCAGCCCTGTCCTCCTCACCTTCCCAGTGGCTTGGCGGGGGCCGTCTGGATGAGAGAGGCTTCTCTCCAATTACTCACATCAGGTTTCTGCCCATGATTGGAGCTCTGTGAGAGGAGTCTCAGGAGGGATTAACATCCAAGAAGAAGGAGCGCTGCTCTCCGCTGGGTACCTAAGCGCCATTTACTACAAATAATAATAATAATAATCAAGGTGGGAGGAAGCTTATTTAGTCCTGCGTGCATCTGCATGATGTTAGAAATGTGCCACCTTTTCAGCGGAACTGGGTAACACAAAGCCGACGAACATCCTATTGGCATAATAGGCTTCTCCTAATCTCATTGAAAACAATTAGCAGAGCTCCAGCAATCAAATCAGATGCTGAATTGAAAAACCCTGATGGGATTCTCTTGAAAAATAACGGTGGTAATGAATAAAGGATAGGGGATTTTTCACTTACACCTGCAGCATGTTAATAAAACGTAGGTCAGCTCAGAGGTGCAGGACCTTTTATAAGAAGCGAAATAAGTATTGATACTGTTTCTGCCTTAATCTAATGTTTCTGGAGTCAGGGGTTGGGATGAATGTTAATAATGTTTGTCTCTTCAGACAGGGTTTTTCATCCACTGTCCTTTTACAAGGGACATCAGATTTATTATCCTCATTCTACGGCTGGAAAGGGAGGGAAAGGAAAGCAGCTCATGCGGTCGAGCAGGGCTTGAGGAGGGAAGAGCAGATAACATCCATGAATCTGAGTCCGTGCCCTAGGCACCAAGATCATGGAGACAGGTTGTAATTCCTGGCATAAACGTGGTGCGTTTTACATGTATAATGACTTGTTCAGTAGAAATTAAAGCAGCAAAGGGTTTCCTTAAGTCCAGAGGAGTGTTGTGGAAGATGAAGACACCCAGTTAAAGAATATCTGGGAACTAAGTGGCCTTTATTTTTTTTGGACTGTAGAGGTTTACATCCAGCCACACTCTCTTCTATAAACTAAAATTGCCTGAAAACTGTCTTTTCTAATCCCATGCTCACACTGTTTGCACCTCTGTGCTGCCTTCTTTACAAGTGTGTTTTGTTTAAAGTCCTACGATTGTGTGATGTTAAATGTATGCTAACTCATTCAGTTTAGTAGTTAAGGTCTTTCTTTGCCCAGAATAGTTTAGGGATAGCAAAGGTGTATCTATGTGGGATATTTGCTTATCTGGCTGTGACGTGTTTTGCCTGATTGACCCATCTCATTCCCTCCATCTCTAGGATGGGGTTCCCAAGCTCTTCAGAGAAACTCTTTGTGAGATTTCTGCTTGTTCTCCCAAGTCCCCTTTTTGTCCTTTCCTGGATTTAACCCTCACTAGTTTTGCCCAGCTCAGGAGGTGGGACCCACCTTGGGCTGTGCGTCTCTGAGGACATGGGATTTATGCAGACATTTGTGAAAGCAAAAGCATCCAACCTCAGTCAGTGAGGCTTCCCTCCTCCCCTTCGCTGATCTGTGGTGTCTCCCAGTACCCAAATCACTACTCGCAGGAAGGGCTTGAGTGACGCGCGGTCCGTCTCTGACACCTGTAATTACCTCTGGAAGTTTAGTTGGGTCATTGCATCCCACTGGTGCTGGGGAGTGGTGTAATACTGAGCCGTGCTCTCCCAGCTATATTATGCAGGAGGGCAAGCGAGGTGATCATAATTGTTGCTTTAGCCTTTAAAAATCTCTCAAGCCATGAATATTTCATGCACGCTTTGGTTGGTGTGCTGGTACACAAGAAAGAAAGTATCCATTACTGCTGGGGTAGAGCTGGCCAGAAATTTTCCAGCAGAATTAGTTTTTGTCAATAACTACTCAGTCAACAGTACATTTTCCTGCAGTGTGTTTATTTTTGTCAGAATTGTCAGTGAAAGATCATCTAAACATACTCTTTTAGAAGCCAAGGTGCCTTGTTGCATCTTTGTCTTTTTACCTCCTCTATTAAATCAACAGTATTAGGAAGGTTTTTTTCAAGGTTTGGTTACACAGGAAACATTGGCTTTTTTCATTCCAGCAAAGGCCAAAAGGGAGGTTTGAATCACGCAGCTGCAGGGCTGACGCCGGCACACGGCCCGTCCCGCCTGGCTTCTCTTCCAGGACAAGGCAGAGCTGGGGACCAAGGGCTACTGTGCTGACACAGAGAAACCGTAATAGTCCTGCGAGGTGTGCAGTGGTGTCGTAAGCCCCCGCTCATCAATGATTTTTCTACCAAGAAGCAAGGCAAGAGCTTCTCAACTACCACGCTCCATCGCAAAGCCTGTCTCCTGCAGGCAATAGGCTGGAGGAATTTTGAATGTGATTTACGTAAAATGCATCCTTTCCTCTTCCTCCTTGTTATGGATCGCAGAATCAGAGATTCCTGGCAGTGAACTGGTTTCAGAGAATATTTTATACCTCCGGCAGACATATTGGGAAATATATGGAGGCAGCAAATCCGTACCGGATTTCTGTGTGCGCGTAATAAGAATGAGCAATGACCTGCTGTTTGTTGCAGGAAAACTTCTGGTCCTGTGCGTGGCACAAAGGCTTCGGAAGTCAATAGTCTCTGCATATTCGGGTGGCACTTGGAACAAATAAGTGGTGAGAAAATAATTGTTGATAGATCTGAAGGGGAGCTTGAAAAAGAAATGGGCAAGCTCTGGAAAAAGGCTCATGGTATTGGCATTTTCAAGGCCGGGCAAGGGTAGTAGTCCTGAGCGTTAACAGCAGTTCATGCATGAAGTGTGGCTCGGAGGCTGACTGCCACCTGGTACAGCAGGATCAGAGGTACCAGGATTCAAATCCTAGTTGTTTCACACGCGTGGAATGTTTCATGCTCTGGTGGGCAAGACTGGCTTGGTATTTCCAGAGGACACAAACTCAGTCTCTGAAATCCTCATAGCTCTGGAACAGAACATTCAGACACTTAAATAAAGCATTTTGGGGCACTTTGGAGGAGCGCTAAGACACACCAGGCACCTGCAGAACCCTTCCTGGTGGTCCTTGGAGAAGATCTTTAATGCTAGTGCCCTATATCATCTTTTTTGCCTTCTTTATTTCAGAGTTCGCACTTTCCCAAAAGAGTCCCACCTGGGCCACGACACAGTCCGAGCGCTGATGTACTACGCCCTGAAGGTCTGGAGTGACATTACCCCACTGAATTTCCACGAAGTGGCAGGTAACAACGCCGACATCCAGATAGACTTCTCCAAAGCAGATCACAATGATGGCTATCCCTTTGATGGGCCTGGTGGGACAGTGGCACACGCTTTCTTCCCTGGAGATCATCACACGGCAGGAGACACCCATTTTGATGATGATGAGTATTGGACCTTCCGATCAGCAGGTAGGTCAGGGTGGAGGAGCTGCAGCCAAACACGAGGGCTCCCAGTTTCCCTTTTCTGCTCTGGTGGTTAGAGTGATTTAGCCTCTGCTATGCCTTCACCCCGGGCTTGGGGATCCCAACACCTTCTTCTGGTTGTCCCCTCAGCCTTGCTAGTGAAATGACAACAGCCAGTGTTGAGGACTTTCTATGTTCCTGGAAGCTTTGATGGCATCTCCGTGTTTTTACCCATTCTGTTGGCAGTTGCAGAGCTCCCCATCACCCACCCTCGGTCATCATCTCTTCTGGGATCTGGAAGGTCACACATTCGGTGTGCAGCTGTTGAGCTCTTGGATTGGCGGACTGTATTCTCTGATTTTGGCATCTTTTGGGTGGCTTTATTGCTGTATATCCTGGTTTCCTATTTTTAAAGCATATTTATAAGCTGACTTGCCTGGAAAGGGCTCTGTGGTCTGCAGGGAAAAAGCCCCCTGTGAATGCTAGGTTTTTCCTGCCATCTCATGTCTGTTACCTAACATCAGGATGGTTACAAGTTACAGTTTTATTATTTTTTTCTTTTTTTTTTCATCTCATCTGGCTAGAGCAGAGTTTTAATAGGCAGAGGGACTTTCAGAAGCGTGTGTGCCTCAGCTGCGCCAGCCATCTGTGGGGATCAGGTCCCCAACCTTCATGTCGGGCACATTTTGACGGGGTGTCTCTGCAGTCACCAGCTGCTAATTTACTTGTCACACCACCTCCTCCGCCAGCCTCCCAGTGGGCTCCTGCTGCTTCAGCTTAATGATTTTGTTTAGACCTAATCATCTTCTCAGGAACCAGCTAATACCTTCTTTCTCCCCACCCTCTCCTCCCTTCCCACCGTCTCCATCCATCCCCACTGAGAGTTTGTGGGCAGGAGTGTTCACCAGACGTGCTAGAGGTGGTTTGGGGTTAAGGCTAAAGGTCTGGACAGGCTGATTCTTCAGGATTCAACCTGCTCCTCGGTTCATGCCACTGTGCAACCCCAACTGATGTCTCTTACAGGGAAGAAAAAAAAGAGCATCTCTGCTCTACAGACTTACAGGGCAGGGGCAAGCGCTGAGGTCTGGGAGCTTGCCGTAGCACATGTTATGTGATGAAGTAAGGAATAGGTGCCCCTTTTGTAGCTGGTGGTGGGGGACACTCATTGTGAAACAGACTCGCATGGAGGAGCAAGCTCAGGGCCGGCAGGATCCCTCCAAGCATCGCCGAGGGACGAGGGGCTGAGCCTGGCTGCCCTCTATTTTGAAGGTCTTGGAGCTATCCGAGCTTCATCTTTTATTTATTTTGTTCTCCCTAGCGATTCAAAAATAACAAGTTGGTAGGTGATATAAAAATATCCCCAAGGTTGTCAGTTTGGCATTAAAATGTCAGAAAGCATATGTCTTGTTCTCTCACAGTGCCGGGGAAAACAGCACAGGTTATAAAAATCCTGGCTGTTTACAGACACTGTAAATAATAGTCATCAAGGAAAAAGCAGAATTCAGCAAAAATATCCCCCCCAACACCCCGAGCCCGATGGGGAGCTCTAAGAACTGTGCAGGATCAGCCACGGCTGCTTCTGTGTGACGTCTCCTTTGGCCCCGACCGCAGCTCGGGGAACGTGAGGCTCCCTTGAGCTCTGCTGAGACCTCTCCCACCTCGCTGCCTGTTTATTACAGTACTTGCCATCATAATCTTCGTAAGAACCATAGTTAAAAGCATTGCTGCCCTCTGGTATTGCTCTGCAGGGCATTGCCGGGCAGCGAGGGGCAGCAATTGTACGGGTGCTTGGCCCAGCTGGTGGGAATGCACCGAGCAGGGTCAGTCCCGGACGGTCCTGGGAGCAGCTCCTCCTTCCCTTTGGCAGTGGTGGTGTAGGTCTGGAAAGTAGACATTAACTCCTGTTGAGATCTGACCTGAGCATTTGAGGGTCTGGAGAGTATGGGATGGGTCCCTGTGCGGGCCTGAGGCACTCAGGATTGGGTTGCAAACAAGGAAATTTGGGGAAAGAGAACAGAGATAGCCCAGACTGAGAGGAAAAAAAATCATGAGAGGATGTATCAGTGTTCAATAAAGTCTCCCTGGTGCTCAGCATGGTGTGTGAGGGTCCAAGTGCTTGCCTAAGGGAGCAGACCCTGGAGCTGCAGCCCCACCAGCACAAGGTGGGGAAGGGGAGAAGATGGGCAAGTCCTCTGGAAACAAGCTGGACACGGCCACCTGCCCCTTCTGCCATTCCCTGTCAGGAGAGCAGTTAGATGAACAGGGTTGGTGGCCGACGAGCAATTGAACATCTCCACTTCTGTCTTTGTGCAGGAAGGCGTTGGAGGTGGATTTGGCCGGGGCAGCAGCGTGCAATGCCAGCATTGTGCAGGCAGGGAAAGCCCAGGCGAGCACCATGGGCAGGCGGGCACTGCCGGGCGCTCACCGGTTCCTTGGCACATGACTTTGCTCATTATCACAGGCTTTGACGAGCTCCTGGCTAGCGGCTGCAGAACTTTGGTATTCTGGGCATCACAAAGACTGTGTTGGCAGCTGCTGCGGGGCAGGCGTGAGATGCGGGAGATGGCTGCTCTGGCCCAGCTGCTGCAGCGACGGTTAGCGGGATGACGGATGGCTGTGCCGAGGTCGCTGTCTCAGGCGTTTGTCCAGCTCCTTCTCAGGTGCCGTCGGTGATCTGGGAATAAGAGGGGTGATTCCTCAGGCTTGTATGGGGCTGAGGACTCGCGCTGTGGGCTGATGTGTGGCTTGCTTTCCATTTTCATATGATACACTTCAGTCTCCTTTTTCCAACTGGAGAAAAATGTCTTTTTCAAACTTCACCTATTCCAAAGCTTTACTTTCCATTTTATCCAACATATACCTATACTGTCTCTTATAGCCCACCCTAAACCCCCAAAATACAATCAGCATGTAGTGACTTTTATTTCTATTTTGTCTGTATTTCCAGACGCTCATGGGATGGACCTATTTGCTGTAGCTGTCCATGAGTTTGGCCACGCCATTGGCTTGACCCACATCTCTGCCATAGAGTCTATTATGAGACCTTACTACCAAGGTCCAGTGGGGGATCCTCTGAAGTATGACCTACCTTACGAGGACAAAGTCCGAATCTGGCAACTCTACGGTAAGTTTTGTCCCTTACACAGTTACAGCCTGTTTCTGCCATGGGGCACGCAGGAATAGCTGTTTTCTGGGGTGAGTGGAGCTGGTGGGGAGGATGGTGTTCCCCACTACTTGCTTCTTTGTCTTTACGCATAGGAGTCAGGGAATCTGTGTCCCCCACAGCCAAGCCTGAAGTAAGCAAAACCGATGACCATCCTATCCTGCCAGAGCTGCCAGAGAACCGCTCCACTGTCCCGTAAGTCAAGTTTCTTTCTTTCCTGAAGAGAACACGTAGTAGTGAAGCTTAAGCATCAGTATCTTGCCTGCTCGCTCTGGCTTCGGTATTTCCCTCTGGACCTCTTGTCTTCCAGAAAATACACACACACGCACAGAGTGCCCCTTCTTCCTTGCATCTCCCGAGTCTCTCCTGCGTACGCTGTTGCTCTCTTCAAGCAGCATGTGTGAAGACTGGCCAGCCAGCCCACAACTGAAGTAGTGAAGAGCAAGAACCAAGTTGCCATTTATCCCTTAACTAATTTTTATCATTCAGGGCATGTCCAGAAATTCTGTATCATCTTGGAATGCTTTGCATTTTCCTAAGACTCAAAAATTTTACTCATGTTAATGGAAATTTGTCCCCATCACCCTTAGGTAAACTCATCCTCGCCGAAATTTTAATCAAACTTCCTCTGCAGTATCCTGATTTGTGCAAGCACAACTTCCCTAAATCTTTCCACTCCCTAATGTACCTGTGGGGGTGAATATTGGAACAAGTGGACCGAGAGCCTGACTCCAACGCAGGTTTGTGTTGGCAAAGGACTGCTTATGCTGAGTGTCATCAAGCAACCAGCGTGCCCTCATTAAGGGAAGGTCTGGATCTAGCTTGTTAATAAACATTGGAGTTACTGAATTGTTTTACTACCAGGGCAGCGGGACAGTTAAGAGAAGGGACGCTGAACAAAAAGGCAGGAGTTCATGGTCACACACGTTTTTGCCAGATACCAGGAGCGCCCCAAGTGAGTGCAGCAGAGATGGAGCAGGTCACCTTCACCTCCTGGTCTGCCCTCACCTGGAGTGTGACCTTGGGGAAGTCACTTCTCTCTGTGCCTCAATGTCCCATCTGCAAAGCGGGGATAACAGCACTGAAGAATGAATGACTAGATTATTCCTCCAGTAATAGGACCGAGAAGAATCTAATCTTGAAAAAATACCCCTGTGCTGCAGTTACTTTTCCCACCTCAGCACCTTCTTCACCTCACTTTGCCCTGCTCGGTGCGATGCCCCCAGTACAGAGGTGCTGAGCACCTGCTCTTGGTGGGGGTGTCCCAGCTGCCAGGGGCTGCAGAGGGTCCTAAGGGACCCTTTTCCTTGAACATGCTGAGTGCCATTAGTTATCCTTCTTCCTGTGTAGCTTCTAACGGAACTTGTCCACGAGGCTCTGTACGGCCATGTTTTGACCTAGAGACATGTCAGCATTTCTCCCTGCTCCTGTAGGAGACCATTGTCTCACACCAGCTGCAGGAGGAGCAGGACACTTGTTTGTGCCAAGCCCTTCTTCCTGCCCCATGTGTGACTGGGAGGGCGGATGGGCTTTGCCTCCACATCTGTCATTTTGTGGCCGAAGAGGGCTGTGTGGTGCTGGCAGCCCAGCACAACTCTTCTGTCAGCAAATTAGATTTATGCTTCCCTGTCACCCACAGCAGCTTTTCTGTGCGTGTTCCCAGCATCCTCTCCTTGTCCTCCATCAATCATCATTTCTCACATGGGCTTCATCGCTCTTTTGGTCCTTCATAGTCTCTGCCTCTCCCACCCATTTTGCTAAAAGCAGCTCAGTTTCTCAGCTGCGACTTGCCAGGTGGCTTTCACCGGGTATCACGTGGCATCGTCTCGCACGTGGAATCGTCTCCCTGTGTTTGGTCCCGGCTGCTTTCTGCTTTGCAGCTCTGTCACTTCTCGCTGGCATTTCGGAGCTCAGCCTTGGAGCGGCAACGTCCCCAGCCACTGGAGCGAGATGCTGCTTGGCTCTTATCCACCACGTGTCCTGCTGCCCAGGGCCAGCCGGCTGAGCCACGCAGTGCCACCGGGGAGCGGCAAGCCAGCTCTGCCCTCACCGGTTACGCTAGCCGGTAGACGTAGAGCGTGTCCCCGCTTGACTCCCAGCGATGGCCTGCGGTGGCCCAGGGAGTGTGTCTGACACAGAGCTGTCTTCAGGCTGAGGGATGCCCAAGCTCACCATGGAAATCCCTGTGCACATGGCTGGGTTTGAGCGCGAGGAGTGACAGATGGACACAGCCTGTGGTCTTCTGCTGGGGACTCTGGGGACAGGGGAGAGGTGGTCGGTGGGATGGGGGACACCGGGGAGGACACAGCCCCTCGTCGCTCAGCTGCGCAACTCTCCACAGGCTCAGGCGGGATGTGCCCAACAGATGCAACACTCACTTTGACGCGGTGGCCCAGATCCGGGGAGAGGCTTTCTTCTTTAAAGGTAAGCACCTGCTGCCGGCGGTTTTCAGCCGCGTCACCCTGCGGTGGCATTCATGTGACACTGCAGCGGCGGTCTTGGCCAGGCTGGGGTGGGCAATGAGGATCAGCTGGCTCGGGGTTTGCAGCCTGTGGGGCCTGCAGTCCCGGGGAGGTGTCTCTCATGCCATTGACTCCTTTTGGCTCAAATTGAAGGCCTCAGACCTCTAATCGTCCCACGGAGGCTGAGGACGGGGGATAAGGAAATGTTTATGTCAATGCGAATCCCGTCTCCGATGCAGAAGGACATCGGCTCGTGCCCGGTCTTGTCACGGCACAGCAGAGGAGCTGCCCACGTGGCCGATGGCCGGGGACTCGCAGTGGCATTGCTGGGGGACGGGCAGAGATCGCAGCTAAATGGGGTCTGCGAGGGAGGAGGAGGAGAAGGGACGTGGTCAAGGTATCCAAAAGACTGAGCAGTAAAATTGAGCATTTCTTTTATCCAAAAGGGACAAAACCAGTGAAACTGAAATACAATTTATTTTAAAATAATAAAAACAGATGCTCTTCAACTCAGAGCAGAATTAACCTGTGGGGCCTGTGGCCAAGAGCAGTTCAGTGGCACGAGCAGGTTGGGGCTCTGGCGGGTGGTTAGGAAGGAGAGACCACTGGAGGCAAACCCACCTGCCCAGGTCACCGCGGTGCCCACGAGGGACGTGTGTCCTAACACCAGGGGAGGTGTGTGTCCACGTGGCGTGTCCTGGGGTTTAACGCTTCCCTCTGAAGTGACCGGGCTGGTGACAATGCAGCACAGCACTTGGTACCGTACCACTGATCCATCGCACCGCACTGCCCAAGTGAAGAACTGAAAACTGATATTCACGCTGTCAAAGTCGAAATCTGGGTCGAACCAAGGATGAGCAGAGCAACAGCTCTCCACCGCTTTTTTCCTGGATGCCTCCAACTTTCCCTTTCCTCCCACGCTTCACCTTCCCTAGTGCTGCTTGCTGTGCATCGCTCAAAGACGCCGTGTGTGCCATTGCAGAGCCATCTGGTTCCATGTCAGCAAACACTTGCTGGCAGCGTGTGCCCGGATGTCAACGAGGATCCCATCAGTGCCTTCTCAGCTGCACCGAGCCCGTGGAGGCTGGACCCTGTGGGTTTTCTTTCCCATCTTTCCAAGATGGAAAAATGCCCGCTGGGCACTTCTTTCCATCCCTGGCCACCATTTGGCCACTCCAAAGCCACCCAGCAGGGAAGCAGAAGCGTCTCCCCCAGGGATCGGGAGCAGCGTCCGGGCGCGTGTAACCCATCCGGGTATCGCAGTGCGAGTCTCGGGTCGCAGGCAAGAACGGGAAAAGGGCTCCGGAGAATTCGATGCTGTCTGTGCCCTCTGGGGAGCACAATACGGAGGCTGTTCCCCTGTGGTATTTGTTCAGATGCCAGCTCCAAAGAGCCACAGTGAAGAAGGGAAAATAAGAGTCAAGAACTGGTTTCCAGGATAAATGGCTGTCTGTCTTTCAGAGGGGAGGGGAAAAAAAGATAAAAAGTGAAGAAAAATCCATCTCAGTGTCTATTTTTGGATATATTTATTGTGCGCCAAAATGCAAATGTAAAGAGCACAGTGTCAGTGGGTGCCAGCTGCACGGCTGCCTCCGGAGCTGGCACCTCCCTCAGAGCCCCCATCACTGCCACCAAACCATCCTGGGCACCAAGGAGCAGGGGTGTCACCTCTGGGGCAGGATTTTAATGACCTTCAGTGATGAGCTCCCTCCATCGATGGACGTTTTGTTCTGAGCTGGTCCAGCTGGTTCCCTGGCCGGAGAGCAGCCTCTCCCACCGCAAAGACACTGGGACCGGAGCTCCCCGGGGCTCCCAGGCTTGTCGTGTTGAAGGCAACGGTGGGTTCCTCGCACGTCAGAGGTGCCGCTTGCTTTGATTTAGTTGCCTCACTGCAGACTCCTGAAGTTTTCAAACAACTTTGGCCTGAGTGTGTGTCTGCATGGTGCGTGCAGCAGTCTTGCCAAAGGCGGCCAAAGTACAGTGAGCGCGATACGCAGCTGGGATCAAAATCACCTGGTGTTAAAGAAAGCAATTGCCTCAACCCATCATCCATATAAAACGAGACACTTGGGACAGCAGGACTTCACACTTGGCTTTCATCCTGCTCAGTTTGCCAGCTCAGAGGGTGGTTTTAAATCAAGCTTTTTAAACAAACACAGGGTTGGGATTTTTATTTTTTTTCACCTTTATTATATTTCTGCATGCTAATGGCAACAATTCCCCCACGGATCTGGCTTTGGCTGACGATCGTCCAAGCAACCGCAGCACTTTGGCGAGCAGGCTTGGCCGTGGCGGAACGCGAGCCACGGGCAGACAGGGAATGTCGTGTTAAGAACTCCTTGCTACCTAATTGCTTTATTTTTTGGCTTTTTCCTGCAAGCTTATCAAAAAAACCCCAACCAACCAAACTAACCAACAGCCCAGGCTATGCCTGACTTTGAGGGTAGATTTAGAGCTCGCTTGCCTGCAGTCGCACACCCGCTGAGCCCATCGCTGGCAGAGGGTTGAAATGTCAAAAGCACTGAGGCTTCCCTCCGTGTCTCATGTGAGCCCAGGGCACTCTGAAGTTCAGATACTTATCTGCTAAGGAAGGGACTCTGTCAAGCTGTATTTCTTTCTAAAAAAGTGAAAACCTGGCTTTGCCTAGTGCCTCACTAATTAGAGATGCAGAGATCATCTTTATTTAATTACATGTGTTTCTATCGATGTACAATGGCCACCAAATTTGAATCCTTTTTTTTTTTTTAGCGTTCTTAAAAAGAATCTGTAATTATGGCAGTTCCTACCACATTTGAATGTATTATTCATTCGTGGGTTTCAGTCAGATAGAGCAAATATGCAAACTGGAGCAGAAGAACAAGAATATGATATAAATCCTTATAATTAGAATAAAACCCCCTCTCTGCAGATGTTTAAGTGTTAGAGTTTTGCCTCCTGCATTATTAGGCTAAGATCCAATTTCCATAAAATTTTAAAAGACGGTGTCACAATCTGCTGTCTCTGGAGAAAGGGCTGAGTGTCGTGAATACAAATCTGAAGCCGCATCTTTGGTTTCTGTTGCTTATCCCCCCGTGGGAATCCATGCAAGAGCTGATGTAAATAACATGCAATAATTTCTAAAAGGCAATAACAAATACAAGACAAAGTGGAGAGTTGGCTCTTAGGCATCTCGCTCCGGCTCAGATCTCGCTGTGTGGAGCTCTCCGGGGAAAACGCAGCGCAAAGTGTCCTGCAAAAACTCAGGCTGAGAATCCCAGAGACAGTGCAGAGTTGGGTTTTGAGTTGCCCCTACAGTCATTAAGACTCCTTGGGAAATCCCATGTAAGGCTCCTTCTGCAGGAGAAACTTTGGCACAGAGGACAAACCTGTTTCCTTTTCTGTTACCCAAAATATTCCAGAAATACCCCAAGCCGCACTCTTTTCTAGCTGGGACAGTGTTGCTGCAGGTGCTGGAAGTGTGTTTGCTTACACCAGCTTACACCAGCCCCTGGGAGCAACACAGGACCGAAGTCCCTGCTTATCCTACACCTCGAGATGGTACCAACCTCCTTTATTCTGCCTCTGTCGCCACCTCAACCCCTTCCAGTTTTATTACTATAGTTTCTTCCTCCTCTATTTTCTTACTCCCTTTGTTCATTAAAAAATTGGTATTCCCATATTTCATTGTAACATCATACGCACTTCTAAATACGAAAGCAGCTGGGCATCCTGCGTGTGGGAAGCTGTGGGTGCTCCGGGAGAGGAGAAATAGGGATGATAGGGACGTTTCTTTGGAGGCTCTTGCTAAAGGCTGCTGGTGCCTGGTCCCACCAGCTCCCAGGAGGTCCCACGAAGAGCCGGGGGGAGATGAAAGGCTCCTCTCACCTGCTCCGGTTCAATGGTGCAGCTTCACACTGCGGCCAGGAGTATGACAACTCCAGTGCAACGTCCGGAGGACTGTTTTGATCCCCAAAAGGGGATTTCTTCTAATGACTGCCAGGAATAGAAAGCGCTAGCGGCTGCCGCTGGGAAGCAGGATGCCTGTAATTCGTAGCTCCCATCTCACGCGCTTGGCTTTCTGCTGCTGCCACGTGCCCCGCGCTCGCCTCTCCCCTGGCGCAGGTGGGTTGCGGTGTGGTTCAGTAATGTCCAGTCTGTTCCTCCAGGCAAGTACTTCTGGAGACTGACTCGCAATAAGCACTTGGTCTCCCTCCAGCCGGCTCAGATCCACCGTTTCTGGCGGGGCTTGCCACTCAACCTGGACAGCCTGGACGCCGTCTACGAGAGAACCAGCGACCACAAGATCGTCTTCTTCAAAGGTGAGAGCAAACGCGGGGCTAGAGGCAGCACGTGTGTCTCCCGATGTAGAGCCTGGTGCCAAGGTACTTTGGCAGCATGGTGGCCTCTCTTGAATGCAGGAGACACCAACGTCAGCCGTTGGGCATCTCCCAGGGCAGGTCCAAAGCCTGTTGTCTATGAGCAAGGCCAGCAGATTCATAGAATCATAGACTAGAAAACCAGCTCATAGGGAGGGCAGGCAAAATGTAGCAGTCGTGTTCTCCAGAAAATGAGGGAAATGTCACTGATGAAAAATTTCAGCCAAATCTAACTGAAGTCTTAGCTTCTCAAAAGTGAAATAAAAGCAGGAACCACCCACGCTTTATGGGGTTTGTGTTCCTTCTTTGGCTTTTTCTCTTTGTAGTATTTGTTGAGAAGCGAAGAAGCCGCAGAGAAAAAAATGAAAACCTGAAGAGCCTGGTTTTGCTAATTATATCTGTTACTATTGTTTTTTTTAATAAGTGTTATAATCCTCTCTGTTTTTTTTGAAACATCTCACAAGTTTCTTTTAGAAGACCTGGAGGAAAGAGATTAATTAGCTTGTGGTTCCTACACAAATGTCCAAGTCTGCCGCAAACCATCCGCCCGTGCTGGTTAGACATTACCCATGTGCTGAAAGTCACCCAAGCCCTCGGCAGGCTCTTGTTTCAGAAAGGTAGTGCATTTGAGGAGATAAAACATCCCACCCTTCTGTGCACCCCGGCTGGAAATTGCTTTTTGTCTCCCGACCGTTCTGCTCCGAGCACGGTGCAATTATCAGTTTCAGAAGTACTGAACCAGGCACTTCAGAAAGCAATAATTTGGTTTTCATTCCTCCAGCCAGGCTGCAGGAATGGGTCACGTCCCGCACAAGCCTCTGCGCTTGCAGAAGCTTTTCCAACAGCCGGGGCAGCCCGCCCCACTCTGCCTTTTGGCTAATCCGGGGGGAATGGGGCCAGCTGGAGCATGGCAGCCCCTCTGCCCGGCACCGGGCCCTCCCAGGCAGCTCTGCAGACCACAGCGGCGCTCGCTCGCGTCCTTCCCTTCTTCCCTTCTCTCCCTCCTGGGGCTGGACAGACCTCCCGCAGCTCAGGTCCTGGGCCTCCCCCTGGCTGCTGGTTAAATTTGGCTTGCAAAGCCAAAATTATAGCTGTGCCACAGCTGGGGGCTCACCCCTGCCGGGCACAGCGCTCCATGGCCAGGCATGATGTCTGTGTTAGTCCTGCCTAGCTCCGAAGATTAAACTCAAGATTTTTTTCCAGCTATAAAATACTGCCTCGTTCTCTCTCCCCAGCGCTGTTTCATTGATCTCTGGACAGAAACCAAAGCACACAAATTACCCCGGCCTCTAAGGTCCTGCTGCTGATACATGGGCATGTATTTAAGTGCCTCGTCAGATTTTCTAGAAAAATGACGGAGGAAAAAGCCTGGTCTTTAAAATAGGTTGTGCGATACCCAAGAGGACACTGCAGGTTCCCAAAGAGATGTTGTGCAAGCAGAACGACCCATCCCCACGGTTAGAGTATCACATAGGAATCAAGAGATCTGGGTTCATTTTTTTGTTCTGCCACAGACATGGGCCAATCATGTCATGCTTCGTTTTTATCAGAAAAGACCCCATATTGACATTTCTCTCCTGCCCAGGGTAGGGCTGGGGGGTGGCTGTGTGGGACACTTGACAAGCAGTGAGATGCTCATGGGATTTGTCCAGCCCTTGTGCATCCTCCTTACAGCCCTTAAAATCCAGAGGTCCTTCATCCTGGCTAGCTCTAAAAAGTGTGGTGATTTCTCTTCCAAAGTGGGACTACACTTTGCTTCTTAGGAGTCGAACAGTGGGCAGATAGTGCTCAATTTGCCCGCAAAAGCTGCAGGTAACTTTCTGTTTCTTGCAGCTGGGTATCGGGCAGAAATCAAAGGGGCAGAAAACCAAATGCCGCCACAAAGTGCATGAAAGTGACAACTGTACCAACACTGTTGGCATGTTCACGTCCCAGGACCATTATGTTCAGGAGGGAAGGAGGACTACGCTCCATGGAGAGCCTGACACACAAAAACACAACTGTTCAAAGACCGAGGTTCCCCACCACGCTGCTGCCTTCCCATCCCCATCCTTCGATGCCAAGAGCTCGGTCCTGAGGATTGTCACGGCAACAGATAAAGAAACATCAGCTCGTCTGCGGGGAATGCTGGTTTCGGCTGTGAAACAAATGTGACTTTGCTCTGTGTTTCCTTTCCTTTCCGCAGGAGACAGATACTGGGTCTTCAAAGACAACAACGTGGAGGAAGGATACCCACGGCCCATCTCGGACTTCGGTCTGCCACTGGGAGGAATCGATGCTGCTTTCTCCTGGGCCCACAATGACAAGACTTATTTCTTTAAGGACAATCTCTACTGGCGCTACGATGACCACGAGCGAAGGATGGATCCTGGGTACCCTTCAGAGACCATCCTGTGGAAGGGAATACCAAGCCCTTTAGATGATGCCATGAGGTGGTCCGATGGTAAGTCTATGTGCCAGTTCAAAAAACACAAGAAAAGAAAATAACAATCAGTGCTTCACTTGCTGTTGAGCTATAGCCCCTTCTACTGCGCCTGCTGACATAAACTGCTCAGCCCCAGATGGACGGCAGTTCCCGGTGTCCGAAAGCTGATGAGGGAGGTGGGCTTCCAGCCAGAGCTCCCCGCGTGGCTCGCTAAATGTCTTTGTAATTTCTAGCAGGCAACAAAAATATCCTGCGGGCCTAATAATTTGCTTTTCTTAAAAGAACACAGTGGATGTTGCTTTGCAGGGATTTTTATCCTAATATGTGCTGGTTTGCTTTTCACTGAATTTGTTGTCATTGGATTTTTAGCTAGATATATGAGGATTGGGACAGAGAATATTTTTAAAGGAGATGTTTTCCCCAGAGTTATGATTTATTTTCTGTGGTTGAGATTTCTCAGTGGTTTCTTCTCACTGAAAAAGCCACAAAAATTTTGTCACAGGAGATGTTTAAAACCAGCCATTCGCTTACAGCAAAGTGGCACTTCCAGGTTTTATTTACTGGCGACCTAACAGCGTAATAGCAACCAATAAACTAGGCAGAGGGGAGGGACATTTCCAGAGGCTTTTCAAACTGAATTCCCAAAGCTGTTGAGAGCGACCAGCCGTTCACATGGGTAGGAGCCCTCTGTGAGCGTGGGACCTGCTTAGAGAAATCACAGCCTCCCAGTTCAGAGTGGAAAAAATGCCCTGAGAGCAGAAAGTTCCCAGGGCCCTGCCAGGCTCAGGTTATTTATCTGAGCCCAGGGCGAGCAGCAGCACCCTAGGTCATTAACAGGCATGCGAGGTCTTCTTCAGCCTTACCATGCCTTGTTACAAGACTAGCCGCTGACGGCCACTGAGAGATGCGAATGGTGTGCCCAGGAGTGGATTTACTAGTGCTTTTACCCTGCCCATCCTCAGGACCAGGAGGATGCATCTGCTCTAGGACCCACCATAGAAGAGGTGACATCTCACCACATGCCTCCCTCTGTCTGGTGGCTCCTGGCTGGTGTGAGAGATCCCAGACGGGCATAGCATCATCTTTTAGAGCATCCCACCAGCAGCCGCTGTGCTCCAGTGGTGAGAGAGGGTGCTGGCAACAAGCCGTGGTATCGCATCTGCCTCCGCTCCCCGGGGCTCAGCTGGGGTGGGAGGGCTCCTCTGCGGCTCCAAGCACTCCTCTGCCCTTTCCACTGGGAGAGCATCTATCGCCGCTCACCTTGCCTTTGGGTTTTGGTCTCTTCGCAGGTGCGAGTTACTTCTTCAGGGGCAAGGAGTACTGGAAAGTGCTGGACAGTGAGCTGGAGGTGCAGCCTGGCTATCCCCAGTCCATCGCTAGAGACTGGCTGGTGTGCAGCGACATGCAGTCCGACTCCCCAGAAGCAGCCGGGAGCAGCAGGACTGGGGCACGCTCCAAACCAGGGCAGCACGACGAGAGCCGCTCAGAAAATGGCTACGAGGTCTGCTCCTGCACCTCGGCCTCCCCGTCCCTCCGGGCTTGCCCCGTGCTCAGACTGTCGGCCAGCGTCATGCTGGTGAGCCTGTGGACCGCAGCACTGGTGTGTGCAGCCCTATGACACCTCATCCCACAGACAAGACAGCGCCATGGTGCTCCAGGGAGGGGAGGCGGATACGATCCCGTGATGCAAACTGTGGCACACAGAAAAACATTCCTAGGAACATGCCGGTGAAGGGTTTGAATTCTCCATGAGAAATGAACAGCGGTTTTTGTTTTTCTTTTCTTTTTAATTTTAGTTTAAAGGTCTAATAACAGATTTTGAGTTCTGCACCTTCTTATTTCCCCATCCGGTTAAAGATGAGAGCAGCCTAACATTGAATTTAGAAATGTTCCGTAGAGATGTGTTGCTTTGGATGATTAAACGCAGCAAACGAGGGCGGGGAGAGCTACTGTGATTGAATGGGAACAGAAGAGATGCTGCTGAGACAGATGGCAACACCCCGGAGGAAAGGCAGCCAGGCTATAGGCGCCAGGCGGTGGTTATATGCTGACACAGTGTACACATCCTATTGGATGTACTAGGTAGAAAGAAACTTTGACTCCGCTAAGATTAAGTGCAAGGTGATTATTCTACTGTCAGACCTGCTGTGGTCACTGATGTCTCGGTAACCTGTATCAGTTTCTACGGGTCACAAACACCTTTGCCTGGCAGAGGGCAGTGCAGCTTATCTTTGTATCCGAGTCACTTGGGTTTAACAATTTCTCTAATAAACCTTGGCTGCCTCCAGAGATCTCCCAGTCCTCTGCCGGACCAAGCCTGCCACCTGCAGTCAGGTGCTGACTCCGGATGCTGGGGAGCTGCCTTGCCTGGGCAAGGAGCAGCTTTGCTGGGTGCAGCCACACGAGACGCAGTTACACCCAGTGCCCCAGCCTAATCCCTGCTCTGAACTCCCGCTCTCGGAGTTCCTGTCTCGGGTTCTTTCACGTTTTGGGAGGGATCAAGATGTATCACATTTGTCTGTGACTGTGTCACACCCGGCTGCGCCGCCGAGGATGGGCGGGGAGGGATGCTGCACAGCCAGCCTCAAACGCTTCTTGATGCCTCTGCCAGGAGTTTGGAGTGACAGAGGCAAGGTCAAACGCTGGATTAGGATATTCCTGGGGGGTTTTCTCACTGCTAATCTGTTTCCTGCAGCGTAATTTGGGCATCTGAGAGTCTTGAAGATGGTGAGTGAGAACCTGAGCTAGAAATCATAGAATTATAGAATGGTTAGAGTTGGAAGGGACCTTAAAGATCATCTCATTCCAACCCCCTGCCCTGGGCAGGGACACCTCCCACCAGCCCAGGTTGCTCCAAGCCCCGTCCAGCCTGGCCTTGAACCCCTCCAGGGATGGGGCAGCCACAGCTTCTCTGGGCAACCTGGGCCAGGGGCTCACCACCCTCACAGCCGAGAATTTCTTCCTGATATCTAATCTAAATCTCCCCTCTTTCAGTTTAAAGCTATTACCCTTTGTCCCATTGCTCCCCTCCCTGATCAAGAGTCCCTCCCTGGATTTCCTGGAGCCCCTTTAGGGCCTGGAAGGGGCTCTAAGGTTTCCCTGGAGCCTTCTCTTCTCCAGGCTGAACCCCCCCAACTCTCTCAGCCTGTCCTCACAGCAGAGGGGCTCCAGCCCTCCCAGCATCTTTGTGGCCCCCCTCCGGATTCACTCCAACAGGTCCATGTCCTTATGGAAGGACCTGCAAGAGAGATGTCAGAAAGGTCAGGGTGCTCCAGTCTGGTGTTGTCAAGGGGTGTTAAAGGAGAGAAACAGGCAGCAGCCACTGGGACACACTGTTCCTCTCTGTCCTGGTTCTGTAAGGCTCCTACAGAAATGTCTCTTGCTGCCTCTGCCAGGGCCAGCCCCTGGGGGGCACCCAGCAGCAGGCAGTGTCACTGTGGGACCCGAGGCTGCTCCCCTGGCCCCGGTGCCAGCCAGGGCGCTTGCCATGGGGTCAGGCATAATGCGAAGCCCTCTGTGGCACAGCACAGAAGTGCAGAGTTGCCTCCTGATACTAAAAAGGGACCCCCTTGCATTTTGCTCTCTGCTGTTCGCATTTTTTAAATAGTCCCAGTCATTCGCAGGGTGCAGCTGTTTCCACGATGATGTGCTACAGTGTGATTTTATGGGGCATGAGTCCATGGAAACCTCCCATTAAACCATTAAATATCCTTTAAAAAAATACAAACCAAAAAAATTTCATGCATAGCAGCTCCCTCTGCTGAGCAAAGCTGCGTCTGGTGCCCTTATTGCATCGGTCTTGCTCTGCCCGAAGCAGCTCCCCATCCCACCTCCGCCTGCCCGGCCGAGCAGGGGCTGCAGGGAAGGGCGCGGGAGGTGGCCATCACGGGAGATGGGATTTTTCCTTCGGTTCACATCACTTTTCTTCCTCTCCCCTCTCGAGTCAAGAAGACATCACTTTCAGTCCTTGCTGGGGTGACACTAAATGAATGTCAGCATGTTATAGATTCTCTTAGAGATGAGGCTGGGTAGGAGCACAGCATCATGGGGAAGACACCCTCCTCTTTTTTTTTCTTCTTCTTTTTTTTTCTTTTTTTTTTTCTTCTTCCTCCACAAAAGAAATATGCAGAAGCTGCAGCTGAAAGACCAGAGGAGGCAGGAGGGATGCAACTAGCACTGCTTCCACGGCTTCTGCAGCCCAACCAAGGAGCCTGTTGTGGTGACAAGGACTGGTGGCCCTGCAGCCATGCTGGTCACAGTGGTGCTGGGACCCACACTACTGGGATGTCAACATAAATTAAGTTTATTTAACATGGGGGGACTGTGATTTATAAATAAAGCCTGTGGAAAGGCTTTCAATACACCCTTCTCTACTTCAAATTATGAGTTTTGATGATCAGAAATGGAGCAGTAATCAGGGCTCCAGACAACCCTTGGGGAGGATGGAGAAACGCTGCTGTCTCTGGGTGTGTGGCTTGCACAGCCATTCCCCGGCTGCTGGCAAACCTGCCTGCACCAGCTCCGGCTGTGGCCACAGGGGTCTGGAGCTCTCCCAGGATGGGAACGGGAGCCAGAGCATTTTCCTGTCAAGGGGAAGGTCACTGGTTCAGTGTGGGGCTGGCTGGGCTGGGCTGAGGCATCAGGAGCAGGTGTCCACGCCACAAAGACCCCATCATAGCGAGTGCCCTGGTGCTCCAGGTGCTGTACCATTCCCCCATGGGGACACAGCAGTCCCACGCAGACAAAGCAGTGTGGATCCATCCGGGAAAGGGTTTAAAAGCAGACAGAGCCCTGTGCCCAGCAGGGTGGGGGCTCCACGGCACCCGGGGGAGCTGTGAAGGCCCTGAGGTTCCCACATGGTGCCTCTGCAGCTGCCCCTCTGGGCACGGTGTATTCAGAAATCCCCAGCCAGTTCCCACCACATTTGGAGATCGCACTTAGGATAAGGCAATAGGTGCAAATCACAGCACGAAGCCGGTACTTGGAGAATTTATTTTATTTTCTTGGATTTTCCCCTAAAGCCAGGCTCCCCATGTGTTCTTCTGGGTGCGGGGGGGATGGGGACTGTCTCTGAGAGGGGCTGAGCAGGTGCAGAGCCAAGGAATGGCAAACCCATGGGTGGGCTGGGGGCAGGACCGCTGCCAGGGCTGCAGACCCCTCTCCCGAGGCCCAGAGGAGGTCAGAGGCTGCCATCGGGTCTGGGAGGACAGCAGAGACAGATGCTGGCACCGCTCCCGGCCCCGAGCTCTGCCTGTAGGGGCACAGTCGGGCTTCCCAGTGGATTAAAAATAGGAATTTAATATTTAAATGCATTCTCTGTACACCAAAACATTGCTGATGCCCTGCTGCCGGGCTCCCTGTCACCATCCCTGTGTCTGGATTCTGCTGGTCCTACCCAGCTTTCCTCCACAACAACATCCTTAGTCTTAGCTGGAAAAGCCACCTCCACCCTCCGAAAAAATAACCTGAGCACCGTATTGTTATTGCGTATTGCCCCGTCTCGATATTTTCTCGGTATTTCTGGATATTTAAACTCTCAGAGGATTTTGTGAGGTCATTTCAGAGTTGAAATACTTCCCCTATGTAACAGGAGGGATGGGAAGTTAAAGTGGGGGGGGGCACAGGCCATCTGAACCCACGAGGATTTAAAGTTGAAAACCTGAGTTTATGGCAGCTGTGCTTGCTGCTCCAGGGCCCCAGTCAAGGTTTTTCCTGGCTCTCACTCCCACCCATCCCCAGGCTCAGCCAGCCCTCAAGGCCTTTTCTGTTTTGCTCTCATAAAGGAAAGCAGAAGGGAAAAAAATAAAAAATAAAAAGAGTACAGTGGGCAGGAGCAGTTTTCAAATGACAAAGCCACGGCAATGCCTGGATTTAAAAAAAATTAATAACGAGTCATCTCAGACAAGACCTGGGATATAACAGCTTGAGAAACACAATAAAGTTATTGAGAAGAGACTCATCTTTACTTGCTGATTCACATCAAGACAGGCGTGTGTGCTGTAAGAGGTTCCTGACTCCCACAGCACCCTTGTACCCGAGGGGGAGACTCTCAGCCCTTACCCCAGAAGGCTTTTCTAAAATGAGAATTTCTGCTTTATTAAGAATGACATTTCTCTCCTCAACCCCCAGTTTAATCAGAAAGTGCCCTTGTGCAGCTGTGGGCCAGGAGAGCAGGTGGTGGGGATCAGCCCCACAGCTCACCCAGCTGGAGCTGCTCTGGATGATGCCCTATATCAGCAGGAGGGTACCTGGTCCTGAAGCCTCCCTGTCTTGCTGCAGCTCCCAGGGGTAGAGCTGTCTTCTGCTTCTCAGATGGTGGTTTGGGAGAGGACAGATGCCAGAGCTGCCTCCAGCCCTGCCACTTTGCTTTTTCCATCTCCTCTGTCAGGTGAGTGTGGCATAGGGGCTGGGGTTGAGCCTGATGCTGCTGTAAGCAGCAGAAGCAAGCCCAAGGGATGTTTTGTCCTGGGGAAGGGAACTTGTCCTGGCTCTCCATGTCCCAGCAGTTCCTGGTAAGCTTGGTGCTGTAGATCACTTACTTGGTTTTCCCCGAAATTTCTAGACAGGGGGAGTTGGCTGGCCTCTTGGGGCTGGGACGGGGGAGGGATCTAGGACAGCCAAAAACAGAGAGTACATAGCTGAGTAACAGTCTATAAGAGCAGCTTGGGCTAAGAATAGGAGAGGGTATTAAAGCTGGATGGTATGTGGAGGGTTTCTGTAGGCATGTGCTAGGGTTCTAAAGGGGGAAGCGGATGGGCTGCCTCTGGATCTTCTGCAGTACAACCGATTACTGACCTCGTGGCACTAATGGAATTACTACAAGAGCTGCCAGAGCAGCTCCCTGTCCTCCACCTAAGTTTCTGGTCCCTGGTTTAAAAAAACAAATCCTAAACCTCTGGGATTTATGATCTTGTCATCAGTGAAACCCTAGCTCAGCACTAGCTTGCCAGCTCCGGTGGGCTTATTTCTCAATGGTGTGGAAGGATCTGGGTTTCCTTTTTTTTTTTTTTTTTTTAAAGGGCTTTGGGCTTGACTGCACACTCACACCAGTCAGATAAAATGAGACCCAGGCCTGGCTTTTCCTGGGATGGTGATCAGTCTGCTCCAAGCAGCTTTCAGCTAGCACAGCTTGGCAGGGGAAGAGCTGCATTGACAACAGGGCCACTTTGTTGCAGTGAGGACAAGATTTCACAAGCTCCCCAAGGAACCGCGTCAAGACTTATGGGTTGTGCTGTCTGGGTTGTGGCAACTTGTCTTTGGGCTTCATGTGGGGAAATGCATGTCCTGGGGAGAGGCCTTCCCAGCCCACATCTGACAAGCTGAACCGAGCCAATGTGTTGTGCAGATGGAAACCTTGGGAGCAAGAGGGTCTGTTGCTCCAGATCAAACATTTGGTCTGTTCTTCTGCGTCAGAACAAGAGGAGGGTTTTGGAGGGAGCACAGGTGATGGCTGTGGAAGCCTGGTTGTATGCAGGGCACCCCCACTAAACTTAGAAGGGTGGAAATGCCCTATTTTTTTCTTCCCACCCTGTCTGTATTGCAGAAATAGCCAAGCTAGGATGCCCCCTGGCATGCTCTCCCTGTGGAGCAGGGCAGGGAGCTTGGCAGTTACAGGGCAGTTCAGTGACAATGTCTCCTTCCTCTTCCCAGACTGAGAAATTGATGGTTATTCCGGATCTGAAGCTGGGTTTGTCCGGGGAATAGAAAATTATGGTGTTGGGTGGTCTTTGCATTGCAATTGTCCAACATCAGCTGCCTTCAAGCAACATGGCCACCTTGCTTCCTGCAGCTCCTCTGCTCCTGGGGACTCACCCTGCTACTCCATGTTTACTTGGATGACAGATACACACTGCACACATCAGCTCCTGCCCAGTGAGATGGGCTCGCTTGTTTCCAAAGTTGCTGGGTAATGGCTAACTGTGGCCAATGACAGCTTGTTGTGACGAAGCCATGCTCCTGCCTTGGAGCCCAGCCTCAGAGCAGAGCTCACAGGGAGGGTTTCCACACAAGTGGTGGTAACTCTTTGTCCCGCTTATCTGCATGAACTTATCTGAAATGTCATCACCAATGCTCAACCCAGGCTCTTAACCACTCTAATTTCCTGAGCATGCAGAAGCAAAGGGCTTGGTGTTTTACAGCAATTATCTGCTTTCACCCTCCCTTTTTCCACTGCTGCACTCATTCTCCTTTTTCCTTCATCTGCTGCCGTGAAGTTCTCCCTCCCCACTGCAAAAAACGCACAGGTCAGGCTGGAGTTGATGGTCGCTTAGGAAAGAAGATCCTGAAGCTCTTCAGGCACCAGTGGTTAGAGAGCTTCTCCTATCTCTGTATAACAGATGCCCACCACCCATTAGAGGGTAGCATGACCTTTGCCCAGGGTCATGAGGGTCAGAAATATCACATCAAATTTGGTGAATCTCTGGGAATATGAAGTTGGGAGAAAGCAGGACTGGAGAGACCTGGGAACATTTGGGAAGGGAAATTTGCATGATGGGATTTGACAGATGTCAAACATCTGTCCAGATGTGCCTGCTTGGCAGCAGTAGAGTGCCTCGGCTGCCATGAATTTGTGTGTAAGGAAACAACGAAAAAGAGTGGAGCAGTCTGGCTGCAACTCTAGGTGCTCAGCTGTCTTTCTCCTCAGGTATCCCTGCAAGCAAGTGCTTTTCCCAGACCCGGGGGTTGCAGATATTTGACTTCCCAGGGAGGAGACAGCATTCCTAGTACTCAGCAAGAGGTTACACAGTGTTCTCGTGCCTGTCTCCCTCATATCCTCCCTCTCCTTCATTTCTCCCTTCTGTTGTGGGGGATGTGAGAGGGGGACTCTGGGGTGCCCTTGTCACATGAGTGCAGCTTGTGGTAGGCCTTGTCCAGAAACAGGACATGGATCCTGTCCTAGTCTCATAAGAAACACAATGCCTTTGTGTAGGCTGCAGAATCTTCCTCTGAAAGGGAGGGGACTGACTCGGGAGGGAGCAGCTCATCAGGAATGCACTTCCTTCATCTCTGTTGGCTCTGGAAGGCTTTCGTGATTGTGTACAACCAGGATAAACAAGTGAGATCAGAAACCCCCTAAGCAAAAGCCATGCTTGGGCGAGTAGAGCTTCGCGGGGCCCATGCTAATCCTGTTCTGTGCAGCACATGCCGAACACTTGGCACCCCTTGCACTTGACGGAACGAAGTCATGTCCCTACTGGCCTCCATCTCCTTCGGGGGTACTGAGGGGCCCTACCTCTCAAAGCTCTGCTCCCTGCGAGCCTGCCAGGGCAGCAAGCTCATGGCTGCCCTAGGAAGTCTGCCTCTAAATAGTTTCATTCTGGCAGCATGAGGCAGTAGATTGTTATTCTTAACCCTTGGGTCAGGCAAGGTAGCAGTGACGTAATGGAAGAACTTCGCTCTGCACGCTCTGTCACGGCAGCTCTGAAGTATGGCTCATCCATCAACTGTCCCGCTGTGATTTGCATCGAAACTGGTGTTGTTCTGTTGGTTGCTGCAAAGGGGGATGGCCCCAGTGCTTCTCTTCCACTGGCATAAGCCGTTTCTCATTAGCAAAGTGAAACGTTCTTCTCTATACTGCCAAAGGCAATCTGTTTATTTACCATCGGCCACCCCGCTGTCAGCCAGCACAGGCTTCCTTGCCTCCCACAGTACCGTAGGTGCAGGGCTTTGTGCTTTGCCCTGTTCTGCCGGTCCCTCAGGCGTGGGCAGGGTGAGGTGGCTGTAGCAGCATGAGCTGGTGCCTCTACAGACCCTGGGCAAAGGCATCCGAGGACAACGTCTCTCCCTCCATGAGTATCTGAAGACTGTTACGGGCTGACTCAGCAAGTGATTGCCAGGAGATGTCAATCCCTTAGTAATTCCTGTCTCCTTGGGTCCCAACAGGAGGCTGCCAAGGGAAAAGGGCTCGACAAATATCCAAAGGGGCTGCTTTACCAGCTTTGAAGAAGAATCCCTCTCTGCTGTGCTCCCAAAACACAGGAAACGCTCCAATGCTACCCTAAGCCTTGCAAACACAATTAAGACTCCAAGTTTTAGTTCAGCTCTGCTTCCTATTTGTTTGTCTGTGTCGCCAAGGGCGAGCAAACAAACACTTGCCAACTGGCTCCTCCAAAAGCTGCGTGCCCGCCTGCCTGGCCTTGTAAGGTGTGTGTGTTTATGTGCAGGCTATCTCCAGCTCTGTTTGGCTGGGGCAGGTGTGCCCAGCGCAGCTCCTGGAGGTGCAATCCTCCCGCAGATAGCGGAGAGAGAGTGTGGTATTGTTCCCTGCCTAGTGGTAGGGCTTTCACCTCAATTGAACCCGGCTTCTGAAGCATGTCGGCATGGATGGATGTGAAGAGCTCTGATAAATGTTAGGAAATAATTCAAACACGTATTGGGGAATATCCATCACAGCACCAAGTGTTTGAAGGCTGGTGTTTCGGGTTGCTGTTCCCAGCGCTGCAGCAGCAGCCGAGCTGCAGCAGGAGACTGGTTTGTGCAGCTGCTGTGCTTGGCTGAGCCCGTGTTGCTGTTGGACTTTCTCCCTCACTTCTTTCCTCTTGAAGACATGAATGCAGAGCAGGTTTTTTTTCTTAATATTTTTTTCTAATGCCAGAACAAAAGCCTAAATGCTGTATTTAGCAAACCATGCTGAATTAGGGCAGGGTGAGCACCAGGAGAAATATTAGAAGTTAATTCTACTCTTGCCTTTTCTATTGATTACAAGTTATGTCACTAGAGATTCTAAACTGGAGACTTGTGATTGCTGGTGAAACCAGTGCCAGGAGGGAGAGTGGAGCGGAGGCCAGCTGGGGAGATGGTCCCTTCACTGGTGCTCCTCGGCTCAGTCCTTGTCCCCTGTGCAGGTCACTGGCCACCAACCTCTGTGGTGGGTGTTTGGCTCAAGGGCTGTCCTCTGCTCAGTGCTCTCCGGCTTCCCGCCTTGGGCTGTGAGCCAGGGCATCGGGCCCATCCACCAACGGGCTGTTTGTTTTTCCGCAGGCTGTTTGAATTGCACCAGCGCTATCAGTGAGACCAAGTCTGCTCGTGGCCTCCTGGTGTGCAGGTGCTGGAGGCCTCTGATCTCCTGCTCCTGTGCTTTTTGAGGATGGGGGGCACATCTTGCATGAGTTCTCATAGCACCAAACACAAGGTGACCACGCTGTAACTACTTACAAAGACAAACTAGCCCCACAACAGCAGGGCTGTGTATTTGGACTACTAACAGATGTAGAAATGGGGGGGAACAAATGTGTGGTCGTGCAGCTGGGGTCACTGCGCTTTCCAGTGGTCCTGCCCTTGCTCTGAAATAAGGACAAGAAAATGCCATTATTTTGAAGGGTGCTGTTTGTCTGTTGAATGCTTTGCTCTGGTCAAGTGGGATGTGAGCAGGCTGGAGAAGTTTTGAGGAGGGCACAAGTTTGAACCACCTGGATTTTTGCTCAGATCTGGGGTCTTTGGGGTGTTGGTTCAGTTCTGCTCATACCCCCAACAGGCAGAGCATTTACCCACTGGAGTTTCTGCCCTGTACTGCTCTTCATGATCAACAACCACCCTTGATCTATACCCTGATAAGCCTCCAGGAACGAACTTGCCCTGCCTTGATAAAACTACATGTGCTGGTGCTCCAGTTCTGCGCACCTAGGAACAGTCCTGGGAACAGCATCTGCCTCTCCTGTGCACTGGACTCGGCTCATGCCCAGCTCTCTCTCTATTGCTTCTCCTATCTGAGCAAAAACAAATGCAATCTGCTCGCGTGTATGCTGCAAGAGTCCTGCCAGGAACAAAGAGAAGTTCAAATATTTGGGTTGGGTTGTTACTCTTTCCATTCAGGCAATAAATGACGGGCTTCAGCAGAGTCTTTGGTGTGGAGTGCAGGATTTCCACCATACTGGCTCCAGCTTCACAACCTCACCAAGATGAAGCACCTACAATTAACAGCTGGGTGTTAACTTGGGGGGAAAATAAGGGTAGCTCAAATAGGGCCTAAAAAAAAAAACACCAAAAAAAAACCCCAAAACAAACTGAAAAAAATGATCAGACATTGCCTGTGTCTGGTCCTTGTGTGCAGTTTCACACAGAACAGTGTTTTCACCACGAACTTTGGAGCTCTGTTACTGGTTTCTGTCCCAGCACCTGGGATGCAAGCTGGCAGTCCACGCACAAATAGTTCAGAGCTGCCTTTCTTTGGAAAGTCCCAAGCTCAAAGCCACGTGAAGGCCTGAGTTTCTCTGGGACTGGAGCTCTTGTTTCCCTTTGGCTGAGCTGATCAAGGAGCCAAAGATGTTTGCTAACAAATTAATTAATGAACTTCTTGGTATCTGGGAAGCTGCTGTGCTTCAGCACTTGGTAAACCTGGGAACAGACTGCTGAAACAGCCCCAGGTATGAGTTAGCTCAGAACATGAGCTGGTTTGGTGCAACCAGGCCTGTTCAAAATGTGGGAGAGAAAGAAAAGAAAGGCATAATCCAGGTTTATGGAATTCCACATGGAGCGCAACCATCCAATGCTCTGGTTACAACAATACAGAAATGTTATACAGATTAAATTCTGTCTTAACACAGAAGGACAAGGAAAGTAGGTATCAGGGCAATGACTGAGACTTTAATTTTTTTTTTTTCCCCTGTCATATTAAAATAGATGTTGCACCATGTACTCATGAGCTGAACATCTGCAGTTCAAAAAAAGTCCCAAGGGAGCCCACACTGCCCTGTCTTGTGGGGTCTGCTTGGCTCTGTGCAGCTCAGGGTGTTGGTTCAAGAGCAGGTCCTCCACCACAGAGGAAGCAACAGCGGATGTTTCTGCCCTGGAGTAGAGTTCATGCTCCACATGGCTCAGTTCAGAGGGACAGGGGTGATGTGCTGATGGCATTTTGTCTGTCAAATGACCTTGGAATGTCTCTTTTTTGTTTGTTTGTTTTTTTGGTAGTATACGCAAGCAGTTTTTGCCAGTTCCTGCAAAAATGATGTCATCCGTGGTAAGGCTTGATCTCTGACCAGATGGCACGTGTCAATAGCCCAGGCTGGGAGATGTTCATGTGCTGTTTTTTGTGAATTCTACCTTCCTTTCTTTTCCCCCTCCCCTCTTCAGTCTCTTTCTCTGTATTACTTTGGATCCTCTATCGTGCCCAGAACGTCATGGTGCTAGCATCCTAGCATCAGTCTGGACTGGATAACTTCACATGCTTGACAAATTTTGATTGCCTTTTCAAGTTAATTTGGGATTTTCCATTAGTCCCACTATGAGTTTTCTGGCTCAGAAATTTCTTATCAGGAATTCATTAGCCCTGAAACTTAAAGAACTGACTCTTCAGGCTTAAATACCTTCTATAATTACCTTCTCTTTGTGCTGTACTTTAGAAGATATCTCTAGTGTTTCATTTTACATAGCAGGCAGTACTCCCCTAATATTATAACATGAAGTTAAATCATCTCTACTTTAGGTAACAGAAAAACTATCAAAAATCTCAAGAGCTTCAGACAAAAAGCGAGTGTCAGAGATGAACTGGCTTTTTTTTTTTTACTTCCTTTTTTGTCCTATTATTTATACGCAAGAGAGAACAAGAAGCACTGTTTGAGTCTGCTTCAGCTGCTGTCTGTATTTCCAAAAGGGATCCATTTTGTCAGGCTCCTTAAGCTCCCTCCTTCTTACTTAGGTCACTTCTGAGATCATGTAAGAGCTGAGGAATCTCCCAGTAGCCTGCTTCTCTAAGTGCTCTGTCCTGTTTTGCTTCTGGGCTCAGCCTGACACTTGACAGTCACGCCTACCAGGGCTGTAATAAAAGGATGTATTAAAATGTAGATATTCCAGGCAGAAGGTGGGTAGACAGAATATTGTCCACATTAGAAATGTTGAAATTGAATTTAATAGTGTAGCCTGACCCTAACATTCACTGATTGACACCTTTGAAGAGTGGGTAGCAAAGGGCTAAATCCTTTAATTGCCCTTGAGTCTTTAGCACTGGCGGTGGGTTGAGGCCAAAGACACGAGGGCACAAGGAGATAACTTTTTGCCAAACATATTTCCTTTTTCAAGATAAATGAAATGCAGATTTAAAACAACCCTTTGCAGAAGCTATGTATGCATCACTGTCTATTTAAAAACAGTTGATTGATAACAGTTCTCGCAATCGGTACAAGGAGTACCGTTGGAAACTTCCTGGAAAACACATGTACACAGCAAACCTGTTACAATGAGCTGTACGATAAGAGATATTATGCTTTAATGAAGTTAGTGGGTAAAGAGCAAAGAGGCCTTGGTTTCTTGGATAACAGGAGAAAGAAAAAAAAAAAACCAAACCAGACATTATGTAAGTCAGCAATGACTAAGTCAGTCATCTTGTGTAGTTACAGAATAGGTTTAATGCTGGCTTTAATCATTGCACACTGTGAACCTGGAACATCTTCATTACTTATGTTCCCCTGAAATTTTTCGCCTCTTCTCCCCTGCTAGAAGTAATCAGGCAGGCATTCCGTCAGCCCAGTGGTTCTTCAGTCCCACTTGCAACCTCTGGCGCTGAAGTGAGGAGGCATTCGTGTTGAAATAGCCTTGTGTTGGCAAGTCTGCTCTTAAAAGCTAAAGAGTTGGCAAGAGCTTTGGTGAGGAAAAGCAATGAATGGCTAGCCTAAATCCCGCGTGCTGTTCAGGACCTATCGGCAGGGATGGTAAATAACTGGCTGCTGCTGCAATGCATAGTGATGCCCTGACATGGCTGATGCCGTGCTGGCAGCCAGGGAGAGGCAGGATGTTTCCCATGGGATGCACATGGCGTGTGCCTCCTCTGTATCACGGGGGAACTGGCTAAACCATTACAAGGAGGACACTTGATTCATTGTGTAACAACAGATCCTCTATGATTCAGATAAGAGTATACTTGCGTTGTTAAAATGCTATAATTTGCTCCAGGGCCTATTTGTGCATGGTCTTTTTAACTGAATCCTACCACAAAGAATTATTCTGATCAAATTAGGCAGGTTGCTTTGACGTGGGAGGGTCTGTGGGTGGCAACTCTCATCCTCAGTGACAGTGCTGACTTGCAGTAACTGGTTTGTGTTTTGATTGTTTCTGCTATATTTTCTTTTTTTTGATATTTTGTTCAATGCTGTTGGGGTATCCTATTTAGATACGAGGGACCCTTCCTCTGAAGTTCACCATAAGAAAAACTACAAAGACCTAATCCTCCCAGCTCTTACTCACATGCGATGATCAGAATGAACATACACACGTGAAAAAATGAGTGTGCCTCTTGCTATGGCCGCTCTTCCTACTCATGTACAACGGCTTATTCTGTGTCAGAGTCACAGGGAGAGCCCTTCTGTGCCTTACCCATACAGGTATCAGGTTATTTTTTTATCATGGCCTTAATTTGGTGTCCTGTGACACATTAAACTGATGCCACAGTGGTTATGCATGTCTTCCAAGTTGATTCTCTGGCATTAGCCAGGGCTTCTACTGGTGCAAGTCAATATAATGACAATTGTTTCGTCTGGCTGTGTCTCTAGGCTCATACAGGAGTGCGAAATTAAATTGAGAATGGTTGAGTATAATCTTAAAAGCATATGACCTGAGGACTACAAAGTGCTTGGAGTTTTTCATGAAAGATACTATATTAGTTAAAGGATTAAGACTGTTGACAGAAAAATCTGATTCTCAATATAAACCCTGAGATCTGAAGGAAGTTCTGCCAAGCAAATCCTAGTCTTATAAACTACAGGATAATGTCATCAAAAAATAAACAAGTTCTCTAAAAACAAAAAATTCCACTGTTTCGCTCTTTCCCCTAGACACCATTTAAACTTTATTCTTCTGCCTATTTTTTCTCTTTATTCATCACATATAGCTTCTGAAGAAGAAAATATCTTAACTTGTATCTGTATTGTCAGAATGATAAAATACATGTTATTTAAACCAAACTAACTGTGATGTTTTAAATATAAAATGTATTGCATTGCTCCCTAGACTTAGGTCTGTATTGTTATGTCTACCAAGAGAATTCAAAGAAGATGTTAGGATCCCAGATATGCAAAGGCTTGGGCAGAGACTGAATGCCAAATTCAGAAATAATGGGGTAATTTCTATGCCCTGTAAGTCCCACAGTGGACAGGCTTTCCCCTGCCAATCCCCTTGTGCCCCTCTGGAATTTATACCTGTTCAACCAGCAGCATCCCAGGCCCTTCTATGGCCCCTGGTACTGCAGTCGACCACTGGCCCCACAATACTTGATATATTTCATCCTCTCTACTTTGCAATTCCCCTCACCCTATTTTACAGCAAAAACAGAGGCACAGAGGGATTAGAGAGGTTTATCTACACTATTTAATTTATCAGCATGATTACCTTGTTGTAGTTGCAAAGGTGCCCAGAGATTCCCAGGAAATTCATTGCAAAGCAGGGAGCATGAATGCACCCAGGACTCTGGAAACTCCCTTTCCATGCCCTGTCCAGGGTCAGACTATTCCTGTCACAGTGTTAAGCAAGTGCATAACATTTTGGCAGAAGGGGAGACAGTTAACCTTGTTTACTGTATTTTATCACGTGGTTCATTTAAGGCTACTTTGTTTTCTACGTATTTGATAAATTTTGTTTATTTGCAGTAGAATGGAAGGGAACTGCATTCAAATATAAGCTACTATTAATAACTTGTTGCATGTGGTCATGTTTTCTGTAACTGCATTATATTAATGTTGCTATTCAAGCCTCGAAGCTGCAAAAAGTGTCCCATCCCATCCTAATTACTTAACCTCAGCTGAGGTCCCTTGGTAATAAGTGAGTGGATAAAACTCTTCCTTACAAGTTTCTCAAGAGTCAGAAAGAGGATGTTGGTATCCTGCTTATTATGCCGTGTTCATTTTAAAAGGCTCTTGTCAACCAACAACCCAATAGCTTTTCTTCCCTCTGGGTTTTGTTAGGTTAATTAATGAGTCATGGAATATTTGACTACAATTTCCTGAGTCATGGGAAAGCTCCATAGCCCTCATAGCTCCGGATGATCTTGCTGTCCAGTACTGCCAGGTCAGGTGTCTTCCCAGTGCCTGGATACGCATCGCGAATGCATCCTGTAACATTTTATAGTGTTGATAAAACCAAAATCCTCTGCTGGGAAACACTAGGGTTAACCTGGCATAGAACAGCTCTCTCAGCTTGTCCCTAGGCCTGGGGAGAGCATTAGCTATGGGCAGAGAATTCCTAAATCAGGGTTAGCCTTGTTCCTCTTGATTTCTGTCCTGGTTTGTTTTTATTAGTGATTGTACCTTGTTGCATTTGACAAAGGCCAAATGCTGAGATGTGTACATTTCTGATCTTTAATTGGACGTAACCATTACTGCATTACAGTCACTACCAAAATCAAAGTAGTACAAAAATAATTATGAGAAATTAGGTCTTCAAAGACCTTGCCACTTACACAGATGAGGGAAAGGAAGCGACAGTAATCTAGGGGAGTTAAATACCTAAATGCCTCTCAGAAATGCATCTCTGATTTGTCAGGCAGGAAGTCAGCAGTTAGATATCTCCAATCCCGGTCAAGTTGTTCAGCTAAACTGCATTTCCATACAATTGCTATGTGAATTGATGGAGCAGAGAGGTCAGATGTGCAAAAAAGAGGGTATTAAATAAATAAATAAAGTTAAAAATAACTCTTATTCCATTATCTCCTTGCCCTTGGGTATTCCTCTTTGCTGTGGGGCAATAAGTGCCTGGGATACACATACGGGCAGGTCTGACTTCTTAGCAGATCAGTGGGGTTTGGGTTTGGTTTGGGTTTTTTTGGGTTTGGTTTTTTTTTTTTAATAAAATGAGTTTGAATGCACTAAAAACCAAAGAATCTTCCCTGATGCTCCACTGGAAACTTTTTTTCCCTGTCACTCACTGCTTCAGGCTTCTGTGCTGGAGAATTATCCCTCTGGATTCCTAGAAACGTGCAAGGATGAGGAGGGATCATTGCTTTGGAGTGTTGCAATGTGGGTAAAGATCCCAGCTGCTGCAAACAGCAGTGCCCAGACTCGCTGCAGGGTGCGTCTCTGATGAATTTTACATTTCTGTGAGGCAGCCTGTCCTTGTCAGTTGAAATAGCTGGCTGATAACAGGATGAGGAAGAGCCTGAGTTGTGAGGTTTTTTTCTCCCAAGTGCTCTCTCTTTGTATCGGTAGGAGTGGGGCTTCCAAGGCCTGAGTTAGGAGTAACTGCTCATCTCGGGCTTTTAGGGAGAGAAACTCCCAGCCTCTGTCCAAAACCAGAATACTGGAGGCAAATCCCAGAAAGGGAGAAAGAGAGCTGGGCATGACGTAGCTCATCCAAGGCCAAGGTTTGGCCTTGCCTGTGTTGTTCCTGCCAGATATTTGCCCAACCTGTCCCAGAAAGGCTCCAGCAGTGACAGTGCTCTGCTGCCCACTCCCCTCCTGAAACACCTGGGGGAGGAAGAAAGCTCCTTCATTGCTGCTGAAGCACGTTATGTTTTGTCCTATCTCCTCTGGACATTCCCTGCTCTTACAGCTGTTATTTACACATGCCTGTAAATAAAGGAAACTATAATTTCTGCCCTGGCTTTACATGGGATGAGTAAGGCCTTTGCTGGAGCAATGCCCGCTTGAAATTGTATATGCTACTGGTCTACTTGAAAACATAGACAACCCCAAGCCAATTAGTCATAAAGAGGAAAGTTTCATTAACAGTCCCTTCCCAAGGTGAAGCTGAGAGCTCGCTGGAAGCAGTCAGCCATCCCAAGCGAGCTGGGCCCAGGGGTGCTCCCGGCCATGCCTCCCCTCCCCAGGGGCAGTGGTGCCCATGCACCAAACGCCAGCTGCGAAAAAATGCCTGAGAATCCCATTTTTAAGCCATTGCAGGTCTCAACGCTTCCCAGGTTCACATCAGGGAGGAGGAGGTGGCTATTTCTATAAGTACGCACACTTCTGCGGCTCTTTGCCTTAAGCCAGCAGGGAGCTGGTGTTAAACCTCTGCTCAGGTGGGCAGCTCTTGGAGCAGGAAAAGCAAGGAGGCCTCTGATTCATAACATGATAGATACAGGCTGCTCTGGGAAGTCACTGCTGGCTTCTGATATTTTGGCTTTATTTCTGATATTTTTGTCCTAAGGCTGCTCTTAAGGAGGTCAAAGACAGATGAAGTGATAAATGTGACCTCACTGTCCAGCTGGACTGCTTTGGAAAGACTTTCTTGGGTTGAGAAGTTCTTTCTGACCATGACTTTCAGCTCTTTCCTGGAGAAGGAGGTGGTCCTTAAACCTGGAGGTTTCCCCTATACAAGTCATGCCCCCCCTTCACCCCATGTTGGCCCTGCCCTATCTGGAGAGAAGCCCAGGCTGAATGCTGAGCAACCTTCTTCTGGCCTCCTAAACTTATGACTCTGTAGATGTGCAAGATCAGGGATGTGACACTCCTGCTCCTCCTCCCCTCATGAGGCGAGCGGTTATTTTTAACACAGGTCACCGGAGAAAGGGCTAGTGCTGAAGCCTGTTGGAGCTGCTGCAGAGGATCTTGTTGATTTGAGTGGGATTTGGAGGGGGTCCCAGAGGACCAGGGTGCTGGCTGAAGAGTGGCCTGTGTCTCCTCCCAACAAACCAGGGCTGATAGAGGGGCCCCATGGATGGCATGGACCAAGCTGTGTATGCAGGTGTAAAAAGAATCTGAGGGTGGATCTATTCTCATCCAGGATAGAGATGATGTCTTACAAGGAACTGTGTGGTGATACCTGCTGATATATGGTCAAGCAGGGTTCTGGCAAGAAATAGCTTCCAATTAGCCTGAAAACAGATTGCTCTGGGTGGAGATTTGCAGACTCTTTCTTATTTATTGGCAAACCTCATTTTAATATAATCAGCTGCTTGACAGGCAGGTTAGGTAATGGTCCTTGATGTAAGCATTAACAGATTTGAACACCGAGTACAGCCTTTAGTGCCCAGAGCCCTCTGCCAGCAGCTGAAATGTATCTGATATTAAAATGCAAGGGGAACCTAGGAAGCCCCTTGCCAGAGCACCTTGCTGAGTACATTAAAACGGCACCTTCAATAATTCATAAAATCTGTTCAGTGAGCTGGTGTGTATGTGTGGGGAGAGGGGTAATAAAACATCTCAGACCTTGCCTGCCAGGATAATTGAGTGGCTAGTTAAATCTCTCAACAGTATTAATCAATAAAGGGGCCCAGAGCGTAAATAAATCCAGGCTGTAATATGATACGGAAGTGCATGGAAAGCGATTCTTCCTCTCCTGTGCACGAGGGTAGGTGCCATACTGCTCCGGCAACTGGGATTTGAATAACCTTAATGCTCTGATGGTTCAAACATTCAGCATTTCCAGCCATGTTATCCCATGTTTAGATGTCACCTAAATGTCTTCGATTCAGCTGTGCGTGCGAGGGAGGGAGCCGTTGACTGTGGAAGGTGGGGAGCAGATTGTAAACTCTGTCACTTCACTGAGTGTCTCCAGTTTCACTGATGAAGAGCCGATGTCATGAGCGGAGGATCGCTCCCTTTCTAAGACAAAAGCATTTTATGGAGTTGGAGTGCAGTTTCTGCAGATCCCCAGTGAGGTATGAACAAATACTCTTGGCATAACTTACACCGCTGCTGTAAATTTACAGATGTTTTCAGGGCTCCAAATTAATCCACTCATTCAACCTCCCCAGGAATGCAACACAACAGGGCTGTGTTCAAAACTCGCTTATCTTGGTGGGACTTTGGTGCAATTCGACTGTAATCTGTGTTTTACCCTTACTGTAACTGAGCCAGAATCTAACCTGCTAACAAACATCTGAAATGGGCACAATTAAAAGATTTAATTTTAATTTTCCATTGAATTCAGCCTGCAGCTTGCCTTCTATTCATTAATGCTAGGCTAATATTTACTTTTACCATTTACGGATATTTGCAGACCTTCCACATATTTCTTCCACCAAACTGATTTTCAGCCAAGCACTGCATATTTAGTTCCTTCGCTCCTTCCTAATGAATCTGGCAAAAATTCCAGCATTCAGGTTAGTGTGGGCTCTGCCCAGATACTGGCGATTACGCTCAGCTATTAGGATGTTTGTGGAAAGCGGATGTGTAACTGTCTTAACACGTCTGAATTTGAATGAGATTTTGAAACCGCACGAATACAATGTCTGCTTTTCATCCAGATGTACTCTGAAACTAAGCCATACTTGATCTTTCCTCTTGTCCTGCTCTGTCCATTTTTTTGGGCTATAAAATACCCAGACTATATTTTGAACATCCATTTCTGTGAAGAAAATAAATTACCCAGCAGCAGCACTACCTATGACTGTGCTACAGCTCCTCGTCAGGCTTAAGCTTTCATTTCACACAAAGAGGCGATGTGTGGCCAATTAACAGGCTCAGTCCATGTGCAGTAACTTGTTCAATCACATCTTGCTCGTGTGCCCAAGCCTCGTAGCTTGGCATTTCCCTTCCTCCAGAAACACGGATTTGTTTTCCTGGCCCTTAGTGCTTCTGTCTGCGAGGCAACTGCTGCAATAAAACAATTACACAGGAGCACCTTGGAGATTCCCTCTCCATCGAGCAGAACTTTGATTTCAAAATAGAGATATACAGTGAGGGAAAGAACTTGTTCTTTCTGATTGTATCCAGCCAAGGAGTCCCAGATACAGTGGTTCAACTCCGTGGGTGGCTGCTGTGAGGCTTCTGGTGTCTCGTGGGACAGTGTGGGGAACACTGGGATGGAGTTGCTGAAACAGAGAAGAAAAAATATTAGGATCTTGGGAAAGACGGCTGTCTGTCCCACAGAGGATGCTCGTGGTAGCCAAAACTGCCTAGAACAGCAACAAGAAACATGTCACACATCTGGCTCAGGTTCTTTGGGATATGTGAACGCAGGTCATTCCTGTATTGGAGCAAATGTAAAATGTCACTTGTCCTAGAAGACATAGTCAAATGGATACGTCTTGCTCTTTGGGTATGTCAGGATGGGACTGAAGCCTCATGTTAAGTGTTTGCGGAATCTCTGGTACCTACAGCAGAGTGCACACAGCAGCCTTCTGTAGCATCCACCCAGCTTCCAAGTTAGGTTTAGCAGTCCAAAATAAAGTCTATGTTGCTCCTGGTTACTGGTAAAAGAGTTAGCTCACTTAAAACTAGTGTAGTTGTACCTACGCGAGCTTCAGTGACACCTCAAGCTACTGCTTAGGTACGTACATAAGTTATTCCATAGGTTGGACTATGACGAGAACAATTTAGCCCTAGATGGAAATCTTTATTCTGCCTTTATTCTAAATCTTTACTCTGGGTTTGCTTGGTTTTTGCATAATTCTCTTGTACTTCTGCATACAGGTGGTGTCAGAGATTATTATGATGATAACTATATCGTACCTCTGGAGCCCAGAGGCAAGGATGGCATTCTGGGATTCTGGTAGGTAGAAATAGCCATATTTATGACTACTGATTAAAACATGGTATGGGAAAAGGGTATCACATGAGTCATTAGGATATCAGTTGTCTGTTGCTTTCCTTCGCATGTGAATTAGAAAAAAGAAGAAAGTTGCACTAAATTAAAAAAAGAATTTCAAGAAAATGTTCAAAGGTTTCCCACAGTTGGGTGGATGTTTGTATTTTTCCCCACCCATCATAAATCACAGCAGTAGATCCTCCCCCACTCATGTTTTGCATTATTAAGTTGAACTGTCCCCTCAAAGATTAATGCCTCCATCCGAGGAAGCAGTTGAATACGTGCCGGTGGTAGTACTTTCATCATTAGCAAATGGGAGACTGTGGGAGGAGAACAGAATTTGCATGTGTTGGATGTTGGCCTAAACATACTCTCACTGAATTCTGGACATCAGGGAAGAATTGATAGAGCATAAGTACTTAATCAGTAAACCACAGGGAAAAAAAAATTGAGGAATCCTACTTTTAATTAAAAAGCTTTTCAGCCGCCTTTGTTCCAAAGCAAATAAATGTTTTGCTTAATACCCTGTGTCTGCAGAGTGCACTCCAAATATCTCCAAACTGTATTTGCTGTCAAATGGCAGTACATTTAGTAGTTGGGTAAGTTTTTAAACCTCTGTAGAAGTTTGAAATCTTTTCACTAGCCTATTTTTGGAAGAGACATTTAACTGCTACAAACATTAAACTGTCAGTTCAAAGAAAGTGTTGTGCCTCATGTCTGCACACGGCATCCAGTGCAACTTGGCCCTGAAGAGACCTCTGAGCACCTTCACAATTCTTACTGTACTTTGAAGTTCCACTTATTCACTGGAAGGCTACCCAGTGAGTCTGCTTAAAAACAAACCCAGTTTGCTTAGAATAAAAATAAAACATCAACGGAGAGGGGGCTGACTTTGCCACCTGGCTCTGCATATAGCTGCACGCAGAAAGCTACCTTAGAACCCACATTTAATCAAAACCGATTTAAGTTAAACGTGTTTTTTTTTCACAACCAACAGCACGTGAAGGAACAAATAAGCACACGCAGTACAGAACAAAGAACATTCATCACTGTGATATTTTAGCCTCTAATTGAACAGCAGTCGTATCAGCTTCCTCCTCCACCCCATGCTAGGACTGCGTGTCTTTGCTGTGCTAGGAAAGTAAAGGCAGAAACACCTGTGGTCACTAGAGATTTTACCGCAGTTCTTGCAAGAGCGCACTTGCTAACCATGGTGCCCTGGCCGTTTTCCAGCGAAGGGGGGATACAAGATTTTGCCTGCCTAGAAATCATCTAAGAAGTTTCAAAACATTTTCTTCACTTCCTGCCTTAAACTTTTGCAACAATTACGCTCTGCATTACAGCCAGTGGCTTTTAACAACTGGTAAAATAAATTCCTGTGTCTGTCATTTGCCAAGTAGCTTGATTTTTTTTGCAAGTTTGATGATGTTTGCCATTTTTACCATTTTCTGTGTGAATTTTTGAATTAACCCCTTGTGATCATTGACAAAAGCCTGAAATTGTAAACCTCGTGGATGGCACAGACCTAGGAGTGAGAACAAAAACAAGTAGTTAAGTAAATTGTATTTTCAAAAAAAGTAAAATTTTAATTCATTTCTGCTGAAATCACAAAGGTTACTCTAGTCTTGTTTTGGTTTAAAGGCTACTTCAACAGACGCTGTTATCAAATTCACATTGAAGAATGCCCTTATCACTTTTACAGTTGCCATCAAGCACTAAATAAGTGCTGGAATTTGAGATGCAAATTACCACCAGTCAGGCACTGCGACTTTCATATAAGCATTTGGTATATGCTGTCATTTCTTCAACGAAATTTTAAGCACAGGATGGTACCTGAACACGAATTATCTAGCAACCAAGGGCAACAGACCACAGGCCAGATGCTGTATCAGTTATCTGTTGCTTTTGTGCAGAAAACAAGGTCTGACGCTGTGAGGTGCTGCTTGTTCCTAATTTTTGCTGAAAACAGCGATAACCGCAGACACTCAGCGTCACGATAGTGAGCACCCTTCACATCGTGTCTCTGTAGAGCCGCCGGCATTGTAAGAGCAGCGCGTGTTTGGTATTGCGGTGCCGATACAGGGCGATACCCAGGTCGATACCGTGCAACTGTGTAAAAACCAAACTTGAGTGGTGCGTGTGAGCAGGGGTGCTGCCTGTGGGGAGCGTTATCTTCCCTGCAGCTGGAATATGATGTTCCGCTTCAGACATTTTGATAAGGATGCACGCAAAACGGAGTGAGTGCGCAAGTGGTCTAGATACCACCATGGCTGGCGGGAGCGGGTTTGGGCAGCCTGGAGCGGGTCGGACGTGTGAGAGGTTCCTGTGATGGAGGTAACAACTGACAGGCCCGCACCCCCAGGGCAAAGCTGGTGGATCACTGCAAATGGCCGAGTACCATGCTCAGGCTGGGCAAGGTTTCGCCTCACAACGATGGCACACTGAGCTCCGCAGCGGGGTGCCAAGAGGTTTCTCAGCGGAGAGCCTCCTCAGGGTGAGCTGGAGGCCTGCTGCGCTCCCCTCAGAGGGGCGGCAGGGCCCTGGACCCCCACCACAGCCGGCTGTGGAGAGGGGCTGGGGCGTGTGGAGGAAGTGGCAGAAGGGGTGCTTCGAACTGTGGGATGGGGCCCACCTCTGCCCTGCAGCCCCTCGGGTCCCGCCTGGGCCCTGTCACCCCTCCTGTGGTGAATTTGTAAAGATTCACCCCAACGGACCCATTTCTTTAGTTGTTGGGGGCATTTAGCAAAGGCGCGGAGCGGGTAGAGGGTGACAGGAGACCTCCCGTCCCCATCCGGAGGGGCACCGGGGACCGTGCCGCGCCGCTGACTCAGGGCTGCCCGCGGGCGGCGCCTTTAAATGCGCGGGGCTCGGCCTCCTCCGCCTCAGGTGCCGCCGCCGCTCCGCGCCCGCCTCCCCCGCTGCCGCGCACCGCGCTTGCGCCGCCGCCGCTCGCCGTCCGCGCCGCGCTCCGCGGAGCTTTGTCTGGGCCCGGGCGGGCGGCGAAACCCCGGGGGCGACCCCGGCCCCGCTCTGAACCCACGGTCGGGGGGCGCAGGCGGCCCCTTAAGGTGGACTCGCGCTTAAGGTGGACCCGCTCCCCTTAAGGTGGACCGGGCGTTAAGGTGGACTCGCGCTTAAGGTGGACTCTCCGCCAAGCCGCGCCTGCCGGGCGGGGAGGGCCGGCGCTCGGTATGGGGAGCCCCGCCTGAGGCGGCCGCCGGAGGAGCCGCGTCGGCCCGTGCTGAGGAGGAGATGGGGGAGGCCCGCTGCTGAGGAGCCAACTTCTCCCCGGCCGCTAACAATGACCAGCCCCCGGCCGCTCGGCAGGAAGAGGCAGCCCATGGAGGAGGGCGAGGTGGGGGAGAGGAGCTGACAGGAGGGGAGGCGGGGGGGGGCGGCTCCTCGGGGGGCTGACAGGAGAAGGGGGGGGCGGCGAGCGAGGGGGACGGTTGACCCGTTGCGTTTGGATCGGGAGAGGTTTAATTTTCTTTCAAGGCAGCACCTTCATCACCGCCATCCTCCTCCTCCTCGCCCCTTTGCAGCTCTGAAGCCCTGCCGGCCGCAGCCCCCCCGCCGGCCCCGGGGACCCCCCGGCGCAGCGCCATGGAGACGGTGGGAAAGTTTGAGTTCAGCAGAAAGGACCTCATCGGGCACGGAGCCTTTGCCGTCGTCTTCAAAGGCAGGCACAAAGAGGTGAATAATCTCTTTTTTTCTTTGTTTTTTTTTTTCTCCCCCCCCTGCTTTTTATTTATAGATGCATAGGGCCAGGCTGGGCACCATGTCCCGGTCACCCCATCCATCCCCGCTGGGCTGGGGTGGCTATTCTTAGCCTGGGCATCAGCCCCCACTGCTGGGGCAGCTCTGGTGATTGTAGGCGTATTTATTATTATTTATTATTGTTATTCTGGAGTTTCTTTGGGAGGCAGGCGTGTGTGCCAGCAGGATCCAGGCAGGTGGCTTCACCTTGCGGCTGGCCAGAGCGGGGCCGGAGGCCGGCAACCTGCTGCCGAGGTGTCCCTGGCCCTTACCTTGAAAACAAACGAGAGAAAACATCCCCCCACACTGTCTGTGAAGTGCGTAGAGACCTCTTGTTGTGGGGTGTTTTTGTTGGGTCTGTGAAGTTTTGTCCTTTTCCACTTAATTTTTTCAAGAGGAGGGGAAATCGCTCGCTGGTAAATAAAAGGAAACCAATCCGGCCGTGGATTTTCCATTATTAGGGCTTGGGATAAGCCAAGGCTCCCACAGTGCGTTTATTTCTAGTGATTAAATAAGAGGATAATCATCGTATAAAGGAATAACAAAAAGCCAAACCTTGGGCTGACAAGCATAATTTGGGTAAGGGCAAGTCTGAACAAGTGAGGGATAGGCATTAGGATATAAAGTGAGGGGCCTTTACTGGTGCTGCGAGACACTTCTTTCACTTAAGAGGCTGCTTATCCTAATGTAAATTAATGGTGAAATTTACATTTATTATTGAATTACATATGCACTTTTTCAGAAGCCTGAGCTGGAAGTAGCTGTGAAATGCATTAACAAGAAAAACCTTGCAAAATCTCAAACTCTGCTGGGGAAGGAAATAAAAATACTTAAGGTAAAAGTAGACTGACTTGTTTTCTTCAGGCTTTGTTCTGTATGTCCTTTGTTGTTCCTAGCTTATGGTCTTTGTTTTGCTTTTTCTAGGAATTGAAACATGAAAACATCGTTGCCTTGTATGACTTCCAGGTAAATACATTCAGTTACGGCAAAGCATTCGGGATTTGGGAGAGGCTGAATAGGGTTTGTGGAATTTCAGTTTTTAACAGATGTTTGTAATCAAACACGTGTGTTCTGGGAGGGGGGAAAAAAAAGTCTTGTGATAAGTTAGGGAAAGATAAACAAACATGCCTGAGCAGATCATGTATTAATTGTTGTCTGGACCACAGAACTCTTGCACAGTTGGGAGTTGAGGTGGGAGCTCCTGCTCCCGGGATGTTATGCAGTGAAATGCAGTGTTTGGTGAATATTATGTGTTGGAAGCGACTAAGTTCCCAAAATGTTAGAAATAAAATTACAGTAGTTATTCTTGGAATGCCTTCCTTTTTATTTTCTTTCCCTGGTCTGGATATACTCCCTAAGAAAATTTCTTTTTCCTAAGCTATGTAAAAATAGTGTGAGCATGACTTTGTAGCATATGATTGTCTTCAGTTCCAGAGGATTTTCATTTGCATTTTTCTGTTGTCCTTGTGGCAGTCACTAAGTGTTAAAAATTGCAGCAGACATTTTTAGATTATTGTGGTTTCCCACAGTTGCTTTTTCCTTCAAAGTCAGCTCTGAAGATCTAATCTGAGGGGCTAAAACTGATCTGCTCTGAAACCCAAGTTATCCAATTACTCGTTTTGTTGTTTTTTTTCTCCCCCCTTGAATTTTGAGTTAAAAACAATGCCGCTGGGTCATGGCGCAAGCTTTCTCTGACATTTGTGATGCTTTTAAAAAAAAAAAAAAAAACCCAAAAAACCCCAAACCCACCGCAGGATCTAAAAGCCTAAAATGGAGCCCTCCTGCTCCTGGATGGAGGGGCTGGCACGCGGTGCGTTGGTACAGCCTGTGCCGCCCCAAGGTCTGGTGTTTGCCAGCGATGGGTGCGTGATCGCTGGACCCCCCGGCTGGCCCTGGGGTAGCTTATCTGGAGCTGCCTGCCCTGTCCCTGATATCACATGTCCCGCAGGCCGCCGTGTTTGTTGACATTCCTCCTTCTCCCGTGGATTGGCTCCGGTGGCCTCCGCGTCACCCCAACACGAGTCCCAGCCGGTTGGTACAGCCTAATTGCAGTGCCTTCTGGGTGCTGTAGTCTCCCCGTGTCACCCTGGCCCCGGGGCTGTGTCACCCACCCTGTCCCGCTCCGCCGGAGCAGGGGGTCACGGCAGGGTGCTGCAGGGAGGGGAGCCAGCTCCTTGGGAAGCATTTTGTGCCTGGCATTGCTTTGTCAAGAGGTGGAGGTGGGGGATTTCAGGCTGCGCTGGGAGGGGAGGCTGTCGGGAACGGGATTGCTTCTTGGAAATGTCCTTTAGTTGCTCCTGAACCAGCCTTTAGAGCTGATCATGGGAAGCAGTGACCGTGTTTGGCCTGATGCGTGCTCAGAGAGCCGGGGCAGTTTCCTCTGGGCACAGGCCACCTGGGGCATTAGGTCTCATGTTTTTTTCATTCTCCTCTGTACCTTCTAAGTTTACTTAATAACTTTTCAGTTGAGGGAGTGAGTGCCTGCTCCTGTGCTTCCTCTATAGTTTGCATTTGTATGAAGCATTATGCTGCCGGATTTGCTTATTGCAGGTCTTTCAGAACCTTTGTTCATGTTCTACTCCTCGCCCTGCTTCAGATAACTGCCGGGTAGGAAGGAGCTCAAAGATGTTTCCTGCAAGAGGAGTGATTTCATCACTGTTACAACTGCAGCAATGCATTTTTTCTCCTTATGTGATGGCAAGTGAGCTTTAGTTAAATTCTGTGTATAGCGGTGTAGCCTGGTGAGGTATTAGCAAGTAAGATACCACAAAAGAGGAACATGAGAATGGTCCTGGGCTTAAGGCATGCCCAAGTGTGTGTTCAGTTATCAGCTTTGTCAGAGAGTCCTTGTATGACCTGGGTAATTTGATTTCTTGTACGAAATGACGTGACTTGGGTGGCACTGGATGTTATATAGTGCTGCCAGGGTGTGGAGTCCCCTCTGGTGTAAGGTGATGGGTCATCAGACAGTCTGATGCGTTCCACCCGCCTCGGCTGTGTGTGTAATTTGTCTGTGGGACCTTGCTCTGTGTCCGCTTAGGAGTCGTATGGGAGTAAATTACTGCAAAGGTAAAAGCGCAGTTCTGTGGAAGGCTGGCTGCTGCCCACCTTGCCTTACTTTGTGGAAAATACTGATTACTCACCTTCTTCCTCTGATACAAGATTGGTTACTTCATTCATAGCTGCATATATATTTACCCTCGAAAATGTCATAGTTGCAGTTAATTGAGCCCTTACTTTCAGGCTTTCTAAAACTGGAGAGGTTTATTCTTGTATTACAACATCATAGAGCAAAAAGGAAAAAATATTTCCTGTGAATCTTAAGGTTGCTCTGTAGCTTTTTCTGTCATCGCGTTTTGTGTCGTCCCTGCCTCTGCGCCTCCTGTCAACAGTAACTTTAACTTTTACTCGCATGTTCCTTACACACAAGGAAATGGTTGCCAAAACCACAGTGGCTGTAAGCAAGTGATTACACCCAATGATGCTTTCGTTCGCGTTTTCCTGGTTAAAAGCTAATGCTAAGCAGGCCTTGTACAAATCAAGATTTTTGATGTAATGCCAGATTTGCCCCAGACAGATAGTTGCAGTGCTGATATTTAATAGTGACAGCAGCTCTCACCCTGACACACTTGCTTTATCCTTCAAATCCAGGAAAATTGCTGTGTTCCTTCTTGTTTCATACATCTTTGTGATATTGGTTCATAAATAATGGCAAAATAAGAAGCTTCCTAGGAATAAATGATACTGGTGAATGTTTAATGCATTAAACTGCAGTGTCTGGACTTTTATAGATCCCCTCACTAGAGTCCTAAGAGCAGCATCATTACATGAGACTGGCTCACAAAATGAAATATGCATGTTCCCATTATTATGTGCTCATGTATTAATGAGAGGTGCTGTGAATAGTCTAGGAGCCTAATGCGAGAACCCCTGCTCAAAAAGAGGATAAATCATATTGTATTGTGTTTCTAAAAGTACTGTCTGTTTTAGTGTCTGGGGTTGGTGGTGCGGACCTTTCCTAGGCACAGGAGATGTTTGGCATAAAAAAGAAATCATATTCCACCGTATGTGGAGCGCATTAGTTGCTGCTGAGCAATCCCTGACTCCTTGGCTGGCTTGCGGAGAGGCTGGAGTTGGGGTCTCCAGACTGCAGCAGTTGAGGGGAGTACAGCAGTTTAGAGGGACATCTGGATCCCAGAAGACTTTTTACTCTGTTTGAAGACAGCCAAATGAGGCCTTGTCCCTTAAGGTGGAAATTTGTGACAACAAGGATACAAATGGTGGTTTCTGCTGGGTGAGGACTTGGTCTGGAAATGAGGTTTCTTGGAAAACGGATTTCCAAAACTCTGAGGATCAGCTCAATTCGTTCACAGGTGTTGACACTGAAAGCTTAGCAGCGTGTGGTGTGTGGGACTTGGTTTGGTTTCTTTTGTGACTCTGGATGTTGAGTCTGTGATCAGAGACCACTTGATAAGCCAAGGGGCTTCAATGGTAGGAAGGTAGCTCTTGAACTTGTTGGGTCCTGGGAGCACTGTGTGCTAGACAGCTTCTTCCAGCACTAGTAAGAAGTAAGTTCTTAAATGTAGCTAAGATCTTTGGAGCAATGGGAGGTCCTGGGTACGTTTTCTTCCCTGTTCTGTGCCAGTTGCCTCAGGAAGGTTGGTTGAATATGTGTCAACTGAAGATCTCACATGTAGCTGTGTTGGTGCTAGGGCAGAAAATCTGCTATTCCTGGACATAAATCACGCTTTGGATATTAGAAAGTGTTTTCCTGCATGAAATGGTAAGGGTTATTTTACTGGCACGTTTTCCCTAGTTGTGTGCTGTAATCTCAGCTTGCTTCTTAAAGCAGCCTAGCTATGACTGTGCTTGTGTGGGTATCAGGTGATTTTTGTGGGTTTTTTTTCTCTAATTTTTGCATGGGTAGGATGGACCAGTTGTGGAAACATAGCTGTTAATGTCATGCAGGGCACTGTGCTGCTGAGTTTCTGGTTCAGCCTACGTTACCTGAGGGTTGTCTTCCCATAACTTTCTGTCACGTTGGCTTATCGTACTCACCAGCTTGGGATGAGCTGAGAGGAATGCTTAACTCGCTCATGCAGTACAGACTCACCAAAAATACTTTTGCTGGGGTGACTGTATCACCTGGAGCTCCTGGAGACAAAGAACACAGAGTCCTTGCAGTGCAGTTTTTCTTGTGCAGATGGATTAAGGCATGGGTGGCAGAACAAACACATCTCAGCTTAATGATCAGTCACCCTGGGCTGGTCTTGAGAGCCAAGTAATAACAGGCTGGTTCTGTTGTTGCTGTATAGAAAGTCCTTGTGATCAATAGGACCTGGCTTTTGGGCTGTGATCTTCTGTTGTGCTCTCTGCACCATTGCCCTTTTCCAAGACGGAGCCTTTAGCTGCTAGTCCACATCTTGCGTACGTGCCTCCTGCTGTCCCCTGGGATCTCCGGAGCTCCATGTACGGCAGTGTCCTTTGGTGTGCCCTCCAGCTCCGCTCGCTCCTGCTGCAGCGCTTTGCTGATGAGTGTGATGTTGGATGAATCAGTGTTGCTGCAGTGTCACCTCCCTGCCTCACCACCTCTCGTGCCACCTAAGGCAGGATCTTCTGTTCCTCGGGCACTGCTGTTGGGGTGCCCCATCTTGGGAGGCAGGGCTCCGCTGTGACACTTGGAATGACTAAGGAGGCACTCTGTGCCTGCGAGATCACACTCCTGAGGTCAGGCTGCCTGCCTGGTTAAATCCTGTTTTAATTCCATCCCTGAGCGAAGCTGGCAAGTTGCCTGGTGAGTGGGAGTAAAGTGCAGGCTTCTCTGAACTGCCAAGCAATCCTCTTTCTGTTGGTGCTGCGGACAAGAATGGGGTGTCTGCTGTCCTGCTCCATCAGCATCCTCGCATCTGTTGGAGGGAATCACTCTGTTATTGAAGATTGCATCTGGCTTAATTTAGAGCTAGAAGGTGAAAAGGACAAAAACCCAACCACCCTCTGCCAGTAATTTTGTAGGATGAGGCTTGAGAGTTTAATGGACCAAAATGGCTATGTTTATGGAGAGCAGAGAATTTTACAGTCTTGGACTTGTATCTAATGTTGGCTTCGCTAGCTGAGTACCCCACTGTGCAGGTCACAGAAACATCTAGCAAATGCTGACCACTAAATATAGACCTCAGAGAGTCATGGGCTTTTTTTAGAGGGAGTGGTCTTGTTGCATTTCTGAAGTCATGATCACTGTTTTACTCATCCTGTGTGTAAAGCACATACCTGTGTTCCTCTCACATGATTAGGATGTCATGGAAGAGCCGGCGACGTGGAAGTTAATAGCCTCTAAAGCTCCTGTGGAAGGTGGCATTACTCAGACTATAATGACAGATTAAGGAATGTTTCCCAGGAGTAATCGGAAACTGGTAGGCTGTTTTGTTCACAGTTTGACAGCAAAGCTCTGGTAACGGCTAAGGTGCTATTCGTGCTTCTCTTCTTGAAGCTCTGTCAGTGTTTCAATTATGAAAATTTCCACTGTTTAAAATCCTTGTGATGATTGAACGCGCTTGGTTGGAGTGAGGAAAGCAAGGAGGTGGAGATTTGGAAGATGGATGGGAAGAGGTGCCTTCTAATCAGTGGCTGGGTAGGATTGAATTCAAATGGAGACCCACAGTTTGAATTTCTTTCAAATATTTATAGGTCTAAACCAAAGCCCAATTAAAAGATTTAATTTTGTGGTCAGACTGGACTTGACCCTAAACTGTGAAACTGCAATAAAACTGTGTTTCAAAAGCTCATCTTAACGCTCAAGCCTGCGTAGAGAACTGAGGGTACAGTTCACTTTCATGTGTGTTCCTTTTTCCTCTCCCTTGCCTGCGCCCCCTGCCTTCCCACCTCTCAATACCAACTGAAAAGCTCTTGCTCAACAGGCAGACCAGCAAATGCAGGGCTGGCGTTGGTGGTAGGAATCTGAGCTGGATGGCTCTGGTTTGCTTTGGGGAAACTCCTAGAGAAGCTCTGGGCCTCTGAAGCGGACGTGTGTCTTCCACGAGCCAGGCCGAGATACAGTGGGAAATGAGAAGCCAGGCACGGGGGTGGCCAGCAGAGGTGGCGGTCTTTGATCTGCAAAGTCAAGGAGAGAAGGTTTTTGGTTTGACTTTGTTTTCAAAATAAGTATGTACTTTTTTTGCTTGTTGCTTTTTCTTGGGTTTGTTGTTTTGTTTGGGGTTTTTTTCCTGTTATTCATGTTCATGTAGCAGTAGTAAATGGCGAATTTGATGGAAAGTGAATATGAGTGTTGTGGTCTTCCAAGGCAATGTTTCTCAGGTACAGACCTAAATATACTTGGCTTAAGAGAAGCCATCTTAATTGTCTTCAGACGTTATAGTTTCTCTCTGAGAAATTTAATGTTAAATGTCCACAACAGAATCCAGGGAGAGCCCTGCCAACAGATAGCTTTAGAACCTCTTTTGTGCCTAGTGGATAGCAAAGAGGTGCTTTAACTGTGTGATGTCTCCTGCTTAATGATGTGCAGGCCTTAAATACCACCATAAACATAAAGAGATGCTCTCAAAATGCAAAGTGAGGATCTCCAAGCTGTGTGTGTTTATTAAGCAAGGTTGTTTCAAGGGGGGGCTGATAGAAATGAATCAAATTCTGCATCGCTGGTTGCTTAGGGCAATGATGTTCTGTCTGGCTGCAGGAGCACCTGGCTTGTCTCCTAGCATCAGAATAACAGGAGGAATTAGGTCAGCTGAGCTGGCATGCTAGAGATCAACCAGACAGTGTGGTTCCGGTGGGGACAGTGAAAGATGCAGAATTTTAAGCGATTAGAGATCCTATTTAGCAAAGCGTCTTACATCTCCAGGAAGGGAAGGCCTCCCAGCTGCTTCGGTGTGTGCTGGTGGCCCAGTGAGAGCTGCTGGTGGGATGGGAACCCCCCGGATGGCAGCGGAGGCTGCAGGGTTCCCGTGCTTAGTGTCCTGGTGCACACCACTGGGCAGCTGGGATACTTTCTTTCTGGAGGCTGCTTCATTTGTGTTTGATATTTTTTTTCATTTAGTTGGCAACAGTAGCCAGTATGTTAAATATGTTCAAACATACTTGGTTCTCCTTGTTTTTTAAATACTGCAGATCAAGCCCATGTTACTCTATCTTCTAGTAACTGGATTTTTTTTCCTCACTTAAATTAAGATCGTTTTTATTTGAAAGAAAACCCATGCTTTTTTCCTTTAAACTCCTTGTTATAACACCTTTGTGCTGTGTGTTTGTTTTCTTAAATCTGGTAAATGAAGTATGAAATAAATGGATGTAAAAGAGGCGAGTCAGTCATGCAGCTGCCATAGAAAATCCTGTGGAGGCTGGGCCTCTAATTTCCAGAGCTGCTTAAAAAAAAAAAAAAAAAAAAAAAAAAATTCCAGCAGGGTATCAGATTGTGTTTGGGATATACCTACCATTAAAAAACCAAGCCATTCCCAGCTTTATTAGTAGAACTACATTAGTTGGTTCTAAAATCAAACTTCTGTACTGCGTTGCTTTGCTTGTATTTGCACCTATCTCGGTAAGTGAATGTGTCTCAGTGAGTGTGTGATTAAAACTGAAACGATCACTCTTGTAGCCTGCCTTATTGTCCGCCTCGACCCACAGCACTCCCCCCACTACTCCTGCTCTTTGGGCAGGCTCATAAAATGCAGCTTTATGGTATGCAAGGATTTCATTCCAGTACATGTGACTGAGCTTAAGGTAATGGGGAATTCAACCTTAAATGTTCATTTTATAATGTGACTGTGATACAGAAAGGAGATGAAGATTAACTGTAGAAAAGAAAATTGGATCTTCAATAATTTTATCATTGTTTTTAGAATTCTGAAGTTTCCTCTCTTGGTAGCATTAACATAGTGCATTTCCATTTGCAAAAAGGAGCTTGCTTTTGTTTACAGAAGCTTCTAGGTCTTATTCTGCCTGTTGGCAAAGGGGCAACTACTTCTTTCCACTCCATGTCAGAAAGTCCAAAGTTTTCAAGATTCTGCTGCTCTTTTTTCCTTTGCAGTCTCTTATCCTTGCTGGGCTGCTGTGTACAGATGTGACCTGCGGTGGGTGCTCTCTGGCAGTAATGCCCCCAATTGCTGGCCAGCTGGGGGCACAGACTGGTGTGGGTGGTGCAGCGTTACCCGCCGACGCACATGGCTGCTGTAAGAAGTGATTCCTTTTCAGCGTACCAGCAGCGCAAGCCTTCAGTTTGCTCTGATGCGTGTTTTTGGTCTCGCCTTGAAGTTCTGTGACTTGTGGAACCTGCCACTTTGTCTCTACACTCTTATTATGACATTAATCCTATATTTTGGTTTCTGTGGTTAGGCTCAGAGGCAGCTCTCATCTTTGACTTGCTGTAGTGTGTTGCTCTGCAGAGGCCCAGTCTGCCCCTGAAGGAGAGTCGTGTTTTCCTGTTTGAGCTCTCTGCAAGCGCTGTAGACACCCGTCACCCAGCAACTGTGTTGAATCTCAGGGCTTTGATCAAGGCCTGCAGTGAACTTGTGTGGTGCCAAGAGCAGACTGCCCAGTCGGCAGGCTGGGGCAGGCACTGCAGCCTCTGCCGCCGGGAGCTAGAGGTGGAGAAGAGAGCTGGGGCTGGTTTGAAGGAAGCTGCAGAAAGACCATGTCCAGTGGAGTAGATGGTGAAGTTTCTTTAGGTCACTTGAAGATCGAGCTGTCTTACCAGCTGTCCTACCATTTGTCTGTGGCGGTATTCATTGCCTGGCAAACAGTAGCTCCATGGGCATGACGTTGTCTTGTTTGTTTCTTTAATGTCACACAGTCAGACTTTTAGGACTGTTGCCAGGGGGATGGGAAGGACTTCCCCTCCCTTCCTGAAGCCCATGTAGAACCAGAGGACAGCTTTCCTGATGTTTTTAATCTGCCCTGAAGTACAACCTGTCCTGAAGCAACTCATCTGTTTTGTAAGCAGAGAGTACCGTAGTACCTGGAATAGGGTAACACTGGCCCTTGGCATCATTGTCCTACTGGTACTACAGAAATTTGCCTGCTGCAAGGCTGGCCATAAACCACCTCTGTGCTGCAGGGCCTTCTCCTGGTTGCCCTGTGCATCTGCTGGCGCTGCACATCCCGGAGTGAGCTAACAGGTCTGTAGGAAGCAGAAAGCAGCCAAGAGCCAATGCAGAAGTCTGTGGGTGTCTTGCATCTTATGCTTATTCCATGGGATCTACAGGAAGAAATTAGGAGCCCTCATTCTTTTGGGAAGTCAAAGATCTGCTGACCATGCTAATAATGCCTTCCAGTCATTGGCGCTAGGTTTTATTGATGGACCTGGATGTGCCAAAATGGGCAAAGATACTGAGTAGACTGTTGGATGATGGTATTTGTTGCTTGCATATCATCTCGTGGTCCCTGCTTGTCTGTGACTGCTACCATAACCCAAGATTTATCACTTCCAGTGTAGCCTGTACGCAAGAAGAAAGCGTCTGCCTTATTGTTATTTAGCTTCCTTATAATGTGCTAAGTCTCCTGGTGCAGGACCTCACTGGCTACACGACTTGAATCCCAAAAGTCTGTCCTAAAATGTGCTTTTCTCTGGCTGTGAAGCTGTGCCTGTGTCTGAGAAACATTTTGTGGTATTGTGTGTCCGTGCAGAGTGGAGATTATACTGCAGTGAATAGGTACTTTCCTCTTCTTTCCTCCTTTTCTTTCTTCATCTCAGTTAATTGTTGTCTCTTGAATTGGAAACCTGCATGAAATGTTCCTGAGTCCTTATTGGTAAGGTTCAGAAGGAGTGAAAAGAGTGAGCAGGGCCAGACAACAGAGAAACACAATTGGCTCTGAGATACGCTTTTCTTTCTGCGTTAGGTCAAAAGCATGTGAATATCTTCTCGCTACTTGCTTTAGATCCGTTTTCTGAAGGGTGAGCATTGGTAGGTGCTCCCACAATTCAGATTGATGTTATTATTGTCTTTTATCTTGCTTCCGTTCAAATAGTTGCGTCAGGAGATAATCCTTTTTGCAGGACGGTTTTCCTTTCCCTCTGTAGAGGTTAGCCTTCTCAAGCCAAGCTGTGAGCCAGAGTGAAATAACACCAGGAGAATTTACTGTTTGGAAAGTTTCTTCCCTCTCTTGAGAACTGTGGGTTCTGTTTCCCAAGCCCAGCCGGCTTGGGAACCCCTGCTGTAGCCAGAGGCTTTACAGGTGCTGCTGGCCTAGGAATTGGTTTCTGTAAAGCAAAACTGTGTTTGCTATAGCCCATGTTTGTGACTCCAGTGCCACTGTCAGAAGAGCGATGACTAGAGGCCACAGGCCAAAAGGGCGCTGGCTCCATGAGATCCTGCTGGCAGAGCAGGAGGCTGCAGTGTGCTGTGGTTCTGCAGCGAGCAAGGGAAGTAGCATTAAAAAAAACCCCAAACAACCAACCCAGAGTGGAAAAGCTTAGCTTTCAGTTGGTGTCAAGTTTATCTTCCACTGTCAGACCCTCAGCTTTATTCTATGCTGTTGTTGTGTCGGTACAATGATGAGTCCTAGCCCCATTTACAGAGACCTGCATGTGGAAATTATCTTTGCTTGGCAGCTGCTCTGGGTGCTGTTTGAGGGGCAGTGTTGTGCAGCACATGGTTGATGCCTTCTGAGAGGTACAAACCAGGAACTTTTGCCATTGGAGGGAGGCCAACAGACAGGCAGTGGTACTCTCCTTTTCAGGAGAGTAACAAAACCAGTTTTGAGGACTTGAGTCCATTGGGCTCCTCTCCTGTAGGCAGTAGGAGCCTCGTCAGCCATGTGGTGCTCAGCACATTGGGCTAAGAGAGGAGCTACGTTCGTCTTCCAGGTGTTCCTCCTGCATCCCCCGGTGTTCCTCCTGCATCCCCCAGTCTTCCTAGAAAAGAGGATTTGTGTGAGGTGGAAGCCATTCTTTGCTGGTTTTACCCCAGTGTCTTTTACAACACTGGTCCCACACAGGTTGGTGAGAACACTGCACTGCTGAGAGAGTTTTGGAGTGTTGTGTAATTAAACTTCAACTTTTTTCCCTTCCTAAATGCCTTTCTAAACTTGGTGTCAGGCAAGGCGCTGGTGTAGAATGCAGAGGAGGACTTCTCTAAGGAAGTTTCCTCTCACAGGCTTTTTGAGCCGTGGTAGGAGGATGACTAACTGTGGGTACACCCAGACATTTCCCTTTGGACACACCTAAACACACACTTTCCAAGAAGAGGATCATGCCACCTTCCAGTAGGGGTGGAGACAAAATTTAAAGGGAGATGGGACTGCTGGGTCTCGATGTCCATAACGCCATCCCTCCGAGCGTCCCAGTGAGGAATTTTAACACAGCACTGTCCTGGGGTGATTTATGCTCTACTGCTAAATGAAGTTTCTTCATTTCTTTGTCCTCCATCAGCAGATGTGTGTTATTTGTAGACAGTAGAGGCTGTTGCCTATTTTTACACTCAATTAAGTTGTAACTTCATCGCTGGGGCCTCTGCTGCAAGAACTACGAGTCAGGCAATGATCCAGACTGATTAATTATCAGCTTAATTTCTTTGGCGGAGGCTGTTTGGCGCAGTTGTGGAGCGTGGTCAGGATACTGCCGCACTTTGTGAGGGGAGGAAAAGTTAGGGGGTTGCCTCTATGCTGTTCCCTTCGTCAAGCTTGTTTAATGACAGGATTAGCCTTGGCTGCATGGACTGGCACATGTGAGTAAGAGGTTCAGAGTAAATTATCTGTAGCGCTTGTTGGACATCAGCCTCTGCAGAAATACAACAAACTGTGGTATTCTTGTTACTGATGTGGAAATGAGTGGGTTGGGCATTTTGATTCGTTTCAGAGAGACTGGTAGCCTGCAAAATTTGGCTTGCAGTATTTTTTCCTTGTTTTGTTAATGAACAAAACATAAATACTGTGGAAGGGTAAAAATGGAAAAGAAATAGTTTCTGCTCCTGAATCATCTTGAGAGAAGTCCATCAGCACATTTGGGAAACCAGAAGTCTCCTTAGTTGTATCCGTTGTATCCACAGTAAGCTACTTGATGAAAGCTTTTTCCAAACAAGAGCTGGTTTCCAGGGCCCTTCCTAAAATAAATGTTTAGTTTTGTTGGCAAAATTCCTACAAATCTCTTATCTGGTAAGTTGGTCTTAAAATGCTGAAGTTGCAAATGTGGAAGTCATGTCATCCCTGCTACAGGCATCTGCGACCTGAAAATAGGTGTTTTCGGTGTCCTCTGCAGTGGGTGTGCGCGCAGCAGGCTGGAGAGTGCATCCCAGTGAGGCTTGGATGGATGTTCAGAGGGTGCTTCCTAGCGAGGCTTGGGTCGATGTTCAGAGGGTGCTGTGGCCAGGGAAGGGTTGTGGCAGTCACCTACTTCTCTTCTAGAAGCCTTTCAGGTATTACCCTCTTATCTCTTCACCCTGTGTTGGTGGGATAAAACCACCAACCACCAAGGTCGCTTTGAGCAGAGCATCTCCCTTGCCTGTGTAGGTCCTTATTTAACCCTCGTCGCTGTACACACTGGCTGCCAAAAATCAATGACTTGCTCGATGATGTTTGTTTGCAGAGTCTTTAAATAACGTACAGTGGAAAAACAACCAAACTGTACAGTGTACATTAGCTATTGGCCAATAACTTACTACAAATATCTCTTGGACTTAGTTTGTGTAGGCCAAGCTTCCTCTTCGTTTTCTATATAGATAGTAATATATTAAGCTTCCCCAAACCCTGCTGGCACTATACATAGTAATGCAGAGAGGTACTGAGCTGAAGTGATTGCGACATGTTTAGACAAGAAGTGTCTCTGAAGAATTTGCCGTGGCAGTGATGAGCTCGGTGTGGGCTGCAAAAACCACTTCAGACACTTGCCTGTGCCCAGCAGTTGCCCCACAGTCATTCCCTGAGCACCAGCACCTTGCTTCTGGGGTGGCCTCGTGTCTTCTGCTACGTCCATGGCTGGAGTTCCTAGAGAAGTGAGAGGCCTGGCGTCTTTCATAAGCCTTGTCCTTCTGCTGTTCCTGATGAGGACAGCAGGAGCTGGTGGGCTTTAAACACTTCAGAAAACTTTCCCCTGGTCTTTGTCAGGTGCAAAGCTTGTGACAATGCCTGGGGTTTGCTTCTTGCACTGCTTCCCTGGGCTGGTGCTTCTAACCACAGACTGGTTTCCCACTTCATCTGAAGTGTGCGTGGAAGCGGATGACTTAACATGTGCTGCTTTTAAATGCAGAGATTGGAAAACAGGGCCTGTTTAAAGCAGTACTCATCAGGGAAGGAAATGCAACAAAGGCCTTCTTGAAGTATCACAAAAAATTGCTTTTTGGACAAACCAGTGACCTTCAAAAAGCTCAGCTGGGCTTGGCTTGGCAGTGCAAACAGGTAGAAGAGCTGGGGATGGCCAGCCTCAGTGTCTGGTGAATGCTTGGATGGGAGGACCCACATGAGCCAAGGGTGCCGGGCTGCCCGGTGCCCTGAGCTCCTTGGGGGAAGGTGGATGCGTGCAGCTGTAGCTTCAGTATCTCAAATCACAGGTAGTTCAGCTTCCCCTCCTCTCCCCCTGCTTCCTCTAGCCAGTCTTCCAGCAAGCATCTGGAAACTCAGATTTCATGTTGCGGGGTGAAAAGAGGACTGCAAGAGAAATGACGGGAGGTGCTGAGGACTCAAGGCATTGACAAAAGCAGTCAGTTTGGTACGGGCTTGATGGAAGGTAGAGTCCTGTGGGCAGAAGGAGATGAAAGGGGCTGAGAGCAGACAGTGGAGGCTACTTGGAAGCTAAAAGGCTGGTAGGGTGGATGCTGGGGCTTTTTGAAATTGTAGTCGGGCTCAGAAGAGGAATCAGGTGGGCAGGTGTCTAAACAGCCTGTAAGTAAAGGCAGGGTGCCTTGCAGCTCTGGAAATGGAGTGAAGCCCCTTGCTCTGCTTTGGGAGCTTCTCCACTCACCTGGGGATTGCTGCCTGCACTTGTCCAGGACCGGGCACTGGGTTCAGGAGTGGCTTCTGGCATACAGGCTTTTCTGTAGCAGGCCTGCTTCTGTCTGACTTCTGTTTCAACAAGAGAGTTTAGAGTCATTCACCCTTCTGGGTCTACCCAGGCTTGATACATTTGGCTGTTTTCTCATGCTTGTTCTCTGCCGGTGGCTCTGCCGAACGAGTGCCAGTGTGTGTTGCACAGCCACCAAAGTTCCCAGCGCAGCTCCATGGTGCTGGATGGTGCGCCATGTGGGGCACTTCTCCGCAGTATCTCATGTTGCTGTGGTCTATATACAGCCTTGCACATGCTTCCTAAGGCCACGGAGACGGTGGAGATCAGCAAAGGCTGGAGGTAGACTTTCCAGACTGGAAGAAGCATCACAGTGCTGCACCTGGTAGCAAATTTAGGAAGATGGGCGTTTGGCCTGGAGTTTGCTGGTGTTGACCCCCATGATAATCCAGAAAGCTTTAGCCACCTGATAATAGCACTCTGTTAACGCATGTGTAGGAATTCATTGGCCGATGATGCATTTTTCGCCCAAGATCTTTTCTTTTTGCCCTCAAATCGTAGGTGGATCTTGCAGGCACTTTTCACCCATGGGGTTGAATTGCAGGTCCCAAAGTTGTGTGGCTCTTATCTCTCCGTTCAGCCTAGCGCTGTTCATGTGGGCACGGCTGCTATAAGGGCCAAGTTAAATGTCGAAATAATTAAGGCTCTAAGATAGTAGTGTGCCAGCATCTGCATTGCATGCCGCTGTTAATCCCAAGAGCCCGAAAGAAACATGGAAGACTCAAGTCACAGTACAAGAGATCTGCTTGGTTAAACAGATGCACACTCAGAAAGGAATAACGTGCTTAAATACCTGGCACTTTCAAAGTAAGCAATCTTCCAGGAATTAACCTATAATGAAGTCTTTACCCTCTCTTCAGTCAGAATCATAACAGAGCACGGTTTACCTGTTTAAAAGCAAATGCAGCAGTTGTAAAGCGTGTGAAATATTTCAATGCATAAATGTTTTATTTTTTCCATTTTCTTTTTCCCCAGGAACTGGCAAACTCTGTCTACTTGGTTATGGAGGTGAGTATGTGTCTCTTTTTTTTTGTTTTGTTTTTTGTTTTTTAAAAACTTGATTTAAACAGACCGGCTTGTTACACAAGTAGTGTGTTCTGCACGCAGTCTCACCTGTGATGCTTTTGCTAATCTAATCTGCAGCTGTGTGCCTTTGAGGACTGGAGCGGTGTGGGTGAAGATAGCAGCCAGGGGGATTTTTCATATTGCTGCTGTCAGAAGGTCGTGCTGGCACAGGTTTAATCAGTCAGACGTCTTACCTCAAGGGTCAAATGGGTGTTACTGGGTAATATCTGCTTCAAAGATATGTGGAAAGTAAATTTTCTCTACACAGCTTGGCTGCAAAGCTTGTGAAAGGTTTCTTTCCTCTGCAGTCCTTGCTCCAAGGGCTTTCCTTAGTGATATGGAACGTGATGTGGGGAATTTCAGTTTTCATCTGTGGTTGCTCCCAGCCTTTCCTTAGCCAGTTTTCTGGTGGTGTCTCCAGCGGTGACCCTTCTTCTTTGTTCTGGGTTTATCTTTCACTCTGAAGTGCATGTACATGGATGTGCACACACACAAGAGATAGTTGATGCTGGTGTATCATAATGCAGCACAATGTGTAGGGGAAATGGGACAGAACAGGGACCTACTGGAATGGGGTTTTCCCTGCTAACTTCTGAATGCGTATTCTGACACATGTGATTGATTATGTTTAAATACTATGATAAACCTGCCGTCCTAGTGAAGCTTACTGTTTTTAATCTTTCATTTGCCTTGCATTTACTGAGCTTTCTGTTCTGTTTGCAGTACTGTAATGGTGGTGACCTGGCAGACTATCTTCACAGTAAGTAGAACAATATGGAGAGTATCCCCTGTATTCAGAAGAAAACACTGACTGTTTTAGCTCATTACATTTGCTGGGGTTTGTGGAAGATCTAAATAAGCAGATGGTGTATCTTTTTTTTTTAATTCCTGCAAAATAAACAGAGTATCACTGCTCCTCTTCTAAGAGGTTCAACCTTGATAATCATTTGAAAACTGAGAATCCATGACAATAAAAGCTAGTCTTGTAGCCTTTCCTATGTAGGTCAGTGGTGACTGTTGTCAGTAATTATGTATTTGAGTTACAGTGGCCTTATAGATTAAACATACTTTAACACTGCTAGGGATGTGGTTTGTCTTTTTCTTGGTCACTGGAAAATAAGCTATTTATACTGAAGTCTTGCAGTTCTGTAGGGTTGGATTAAAATAAGATCCCAGCAGTATATATTGCTTTCTTTAAGTTTTCTTCTAAGGATGTCCCCACATCTAGGACAGAACACATTTCTCACTTCATTGTTTTGAGGGTGGCTGTAGTGTAGCCCATAGTGTTGCGAGGGCGATGAAAACTACTAACTTCGGGGTCTTCTGGAGAATATAGCACAGGTATCTGTGACTGTGGTGCCTTGAAGGACCTTTTGGTGAGACTGAAGTGTTGTCTTTGCCATGGAACTGAACAAAACATGCTTTGCATGTTATCCAGCGGTATTGCTGGGACTCAGCCTTCAATCTCCCAAGCTGTTTTTCAGTGCAGCCCACTGCACAGCTACAGGATCCTGGCCTGCGTGAAAACCCCATTGCACCTGAGTGCTGAAGCGGTAGGGGAATAACATGTTTAACAAGTTGCTTAGCTGCAGTCAGACACAGCCCTTGTTTTCTGTTGGCCTGACTGTATTTTTTTTTTTCTTTAAAGTAGTTTTTTTGTTGTTTTGCATGTTAACTAGAAGATTACTAAATGTGAAGAGACAACTTTAATCTCATTTCTTGTGTGGCTCTGGGTCATGGTTAAACAAAGTTTGTTCACGTTGTTCAAATTAAAAGCTAGTCAGCTGGATAATACTTCAGGCTCCTTATTTGAGGTATGTGATGCCTGGAAATGGCAAAAACTGAAGGATTAAAAGCTAAATTTACATTTGCCCTACAGCTAGTGTTGGTATCCCTAGAATGATTATTTGGGGCTGGATGCTGGTATCTTGCACTCTATTCATACAGAATAGAGTATCTTGCTGGTATCTTGCACTCTATTCACCATAATGAATTACGTTTGTAGACTTAAATTTTCAGAAAGGATTTAGTACTTGAAGGAAAATGAAGGAATATTCTGCCTTTCATGTGTTTTGTTTGTTTAAAGTGTGACTGAGATATAAGTGACAGGCATTTGTTTTTTAAAATCCCGGGTTAGTGTGCTTTGTCTCAGATAAGTGATGGTGTTTTGCATCCATTGGGTATTGCTGTGCTTTGAAAAGAGCATCTTTGGTGGTGGTGAAAGGCTGTCACAAATACCAAGTGGAAATGGTTTTGTATTTAATACCTTCTTTTTCTCCTTGAATACAAGTGGAAATTTTAATAATGAAATGCTTTTTAAAAAAATAGTCAAACTTCAGTTTTACCCGTGCATGGGCTTTGAAAGCTAAAGTTTTTAGCTTTCATGCACATGAAATGAACCTTCATGTTAAAGCACTGGCTATGCACTGCTGGCAAAGCTGCGTAGGGAAACAAGAACACAGTTTCTGGCCGAATGATTTATAGAAACATGGGTTTATAGAAAATCTTCCCATTCATATACTGCTTCTATGTGTATGTTGTCATCTTCTCCCTTCCATCAGGCCACCAAAAAAAAGTGAAATATACTGTGCAATTAGCTAGGTTATTAATACAGCTCATTTCCTTGTTTATCAAATGGGACTACCCAGGTAATTGGTGGCTAGTTTGAGAAAAGGACTATGAATTGTATTTTCCAAATAAAATTCAGTTATACCCCAGTTTGGTTTGTTTGAGTGTTACCTGGGGTAAGGTTCCATCCTTTGCCTGAGTTAATTTGAAAATGTTACCTTTTAGCTCTGTTTTTACCAATAAAAACCTTGACAACTGTAAAGAGCAGCTGTTGTGACTTGGAAATTGGTGCTTGCCTTTATTTTAAGTCTTACCATCTGTGTGCTGGTTGCCAGTAAAGAAAACCTGTCAGACAGAGATTTCCAGAGGGAGCAGTCAGTAAGGGACTGCAGCAGGGAAGTTAGTTACTCCCGTCACTGCAGCAGGGATCTGGCTCTTCCAGGTCCCAGAGCCTGGGTACCAGTGTCAGTTTTTGCATCCCATGGCTTTTTCCATTCCACCACATGCTCCTTTGGGGTGTCTCCTCTCCCAGCTTCTGCAAGTGCTCGGGGTGCTTTTGATGATAACGATGTTTTTCCTGAAACCTCCTTTTGGAAAGTTCAGATTTCTTCCAGGGTATTTTGCTGATATGCTGGAGTCTCATCTCTATTGGGCGGTTATTGTGATGCTTCAGTTACTTCAATAATTGTGTGTTGGTGTTTAATTGCAACATCTACTTTCCCACTGACTCCTCAGACATTTTTGCTGGTAGTTCCTGTAACGCTTATGCAAGCTGCGCATGCAAATCCCCTGTTCCTCATTGAACGAGATGCTTGTAAGCTTCCCAATCCCTTCTGCCCTCTAATTACAAGCATTAGGCAATATGGTAATTCTGTGTTGAATCCAAAGGCACTCTAATTCTCCTTGTCTTCATAACTGGAAAACGTGCGTATGTGCACGTTTCAATGCAATATGGGTTTCGGCTGGGTTACGCTGTTGGTCAGCCCCATCTCTTGGATACAACCCAAGGCTGTGTGTGTTCTGCTGAGCATGACTTCTGTGGTGGTGTTCTTTCATGGTACAACGCCATTTCCCTTCTGCTGGATCTCTGTGGGTGTTGCTTTCATTTAAAGCCCATCAGAGGGTATGTTTTGAGCTGAGAGTGGCAGATTGCTGCTGTGTGTGTGGTAGAGCTCTGGGAAGCGTTACAGAAATGACCTTCCTCAGTACAGGAATAACTGGAATTCTGTGGCCTGGGGTACTCAGGAGGTCAGAGCAGGCTGATCTAGAATTTCTTCTTAAATTCTGTGAATTGTCATTGACGCAGGCTGTTATGGGCAGTTCATAAGTGCATATTCATGACCTTCCTTAAAGCTGCTTCTTGGAGAGCACTTCATGTCAGAGCAGGACGTTTCTTGGTTTGACCGTGACACGTTCAAGGAGCTGTGATCTTCTCATTCATCCCAAGTGGTGTGGGGATCCTTTTGCAAACAAGAGGTGTGAGGCACTGCTGTGTAACTTTTCACCCTCTACAGCTAGGTAATTAAGAATATCTATGATAAGACTAGCCCTATCTGGAATAAATCTTCTGACATGTACAGAAGATTTCACAGGAGTCTCACTGGCCACGCGCTGCATGGGTGGAGCTGGGGGAGTTACGAGACGGGCCCCAAATAAATCAGCTTGGATTTGGACTGGGCACATGTTTAAGAGAAACTTGTGGCACCTGTGGGTAAGAGGAGAAGTTATTTTTCCTAAATAACTTTTCCAGAGTGGTGTTGTGTAACATCGGTGGGTGGACTCCAGTGCATCTACCCTTGGATCGGCTGACAAGGGCTGTTTACTGCAGTTTACCTGGCAGGTTGAACATCTTAGCACAGGCTAACCAGGGTGCTTTTTAGGTGGTTTTCATCCTTTTCCTACGCCTCAAGAGCTACAAGGCATGCAGGCCCTGCACTGACCCGCAGTAAATATTTGCTCTGATCTACTGACCTGTGTGGCCGCTGTTCCCAGGGCAGTAGTCTGAGTGCCTCATCACTGAAGTGGAGCCATGAAAATAAACACAGGGATATTATTACTTCTCAGTAATGGCAAAGTAAGGCTTGTGAAACAGCATTCTCTGCAAGAACGTGTTGCTGACCACAGACCTCCATGGGGATGCCCAGGCTTCAGTGCGGATTTAATGTTTTGCCAGCAGTTTTCTGGTGAATGAGAGATGTTCCCTTTCTAAAGGGACTGAATTACAAGTTCCCTATTTGGGATGTAGCAGGCAAAGCAAGTGGTTTCATTCTCCGCACTCTTTTTTTTTTTTTTTTTTTTTTTGGTGGCTCCTAAACTGAATGAATCTTCTGTATCTTCTCCCTCTGCCGATGGTAGCTGGTTTAGATCTTTCGCAGACCAGTATCCTGAAGTCACTGAAAGTGTCAGTTGTATTTATGTCTCTGTCCTTCAGTTGGAGATTGCTGCTGTCACACAGTAGACTGATGGGCTGAGTATGAGAGATAAGGACTTTCATTTTTCTGTGTTACAGCCTGTTTGTTAATGGAGGGAGGTAAAAGGGTATGCCCCTACGCTCCCCAAGCAGCTGACTGTCCCTTCTCTGTTACTGAGGGCAATGTCTCAATTTCACAGTCCTACTTTGCTACGCTACCTGGGTTAGTGAGATTTAACGCTGCCAGAGCACCCAACAGACCTCCATCTAATTCTGCTGTGCTGCAACCTGGCAGCTCCACTGTGCCACAGCAGTTGCACCGGGGGAATCTGCCTGTGGGCTCAGGACACCAGCTTAGATTCTGTGCGTGTCAGAAAAACAGTACTTTTGCAGGAATGAGAGCTTTCTACAGACTTCTGTGAAGTAGGAAAGCCTAAACTCTGCAGAAATGAGTAGCTTAGGGACCCAGTTTTCTTTGGGTAAGTGGATTTTTCTGATCTTGGTAGCAATGTTGTTGTTTTCAGTATACAGAGCTAGAGCCCGCATGAGGGAGGCTCAGCGGGTTTGCTGAGGGATGGTGGCTGGCGCTGTGTTAGCCTTATAGCCACCCAATTATATAAAGGAGAGAGTAACGCCTTAAAGATGTGGCATGCTCTCGGGACTGCAGGTCAGAACAAGGCTCTCAATAGCACAGTTTCTCTGCTAGAGGCAGAGTGTTTTTAGCCAGGAGTTTGTAATTGTCTGCTAGCTTAATAATCTTAACAACTGCCAAGTTTCAGGTCTTGCTTCGTGTATGGGGGAAGATGAGACAGCCTGTCCTTTCCTGGGCCTGAGCTGAATTGGGCAAAAAACTTTGGAATTCTTGTTGTTTTATTTAAAGATGGTGTTTTAACCATTCCTGCATAGATTTCCTTGAATAGTAATTGCAGAAATATTGCAGAGGCCTTTTGTTGGAGAGAAGATTGAGTACAGCTAAGATGGTGGGCCTTTAATAGACAGAAAATGATACAGGACTGAGTACACTGATGTATTTCAGCAGGAGGTTGGGGAAAACCTTATTAAAGGCGAGGCAGTGCTTTTTTTCAGAAGATGCAAGTAGGTTTGGAAGACTTGTATCTGAGCTGCCTCTTAATAGCCTTAAAATCCCTTCACAGAATCTCCCCTTGCAGAGGAGTCTCTTGAATTCCAGCTGAGTGCCAGTTCATGAGCAAAAAGGCCCAGTGAGGGGAGAGAAACTCTATATACATGTGCACTGGTCTCACGTGTATGGGTCCAGGACCAGCTGATAGCCCTGGTGACATTTTAGCTCTGCTTGTGCAGCCTCGTAGAACAGTGAGGTTTGGGAGCGGTGGGAGTTTATTTTCTATTCTAAGTGCTGTTTAACTTATCTGTGTCCCTTGCTGTTTCCCATGCACGTATTTTAAAAGTTAGATTTTTAATTTCCTGTGTTGTGTTAAAGCTGTATGCAGCCTCATCTGTGTTTTCATAAGGATTCCTCCCTCCTAGCTGACTAGGTAGAGTAGCATTTTGAAGCTCCTGCCAGCTTGTTTTAATGTCTTACTAGAGAACAGCTGGAAAAACACTAATGAATTCCCAAGCAATTTACAGGGACCTTTTACAAAAGACATTATTTTATTCAAGTGGAATGGTGCTTGCTTTAAGCCTGACTTGCTCAGGCCAGCCAGCGCTGTTGGTCCTGGGGTTTGTTCAGTAGGCTGCTCTCAGCGTTGGCAAGAGTTTCATACCTGTAGCTCTTAAAATAACGAGAGCTAATGTCACATCATTCTGATTAGAAGAGCCAGTTGAACATTATTTTAATCCCTTCAATGTTTATTTTCACACCACTGTTCTTGGGAAGCCCGTATCTCGGGAGAGTGCAGTTCAGAGCTTCCATATTTGCAGATTTTGATTACTAATATTTTTTTGGGGGGGGGGGAAAAAAATTGCTTATAAAAGTGTTCCGGGATGGTCTTGCTGCTCTTCCCTGACAATGGACGCAAGACAGAGGATGTCAGATGGCAGTTTGCAGGGCCATTTAGTAGGGGTATGTTGTTGGGTATTGGACTGTGGTTCATCCTAACACTGGGTTTGGAATTAGAGTTATGGTTTGGTCTCATGGGTGTCAGTGCACAAGGGTTAGGTCTGGACTTGGACCCGAAGTTACAGATTCCTGCTGGTCATGTACCATAACTGACTCTGAATTTAAACTACCAACCCTTTCCAGGCCCAGCCTTAATGATTCCAGCCTAATTCTAACCGCCTTTCCTCTTAGCTCCAGGTTTACACACGGTCTTTGTGATAAAGCTCTGAATTTATTGACCATAGCTCAAAGGTAGCGACCACAGGCCCTGCCTAGTGCATGCCTACAGCTGGCTGGCAGCTCTTGCTGAGGGAAGCCCTAAACCTCTCCAAATGTCACTTTTTGGACCCAGTTGATAACCCAGATTTAGCTCCTGCCACTGGCCTGAGCTCACCGTGAGAGACTCCGTGCTGAAAATGGCCCTGACCACAGAATAAATAAACTGGGAATACAAACGCTCTCCCTTGTTGCCTGTAGGATTCATCCAGAAATACTGTATGGAGAAAAAACGCCCTATGTGGAAGTGAAAATGCCAAATTATGGCTAATTGCTGTGGACAATCTGCCCTCTGGGCTCTTCAGGGAACTGGCATTCTAATTTTTTCATCTGTGGTTATTTTTTTTTTTTTCTTTCTGCCTAGCTATGCGGACACTCAGCGAAGACACCATCAGGCTCTTTCTCCAGCAGATAGCAGGTGCCATGAAAATGCTGCACAGCAAAGGCATCATCCATCGGGACCTGAAACCACAGAATATCCTCCTTTCCTACGCAGGAGGCAGGAAATCAAATCCCAACAACATTCGCATAAAGATCGGTAAGACCCTGCTACAAGCATCTCCGTAAGCGCTCTCGGGAGAGTTTGGTGACGGATACATGGCAAGCCTCAGTCCCCCTTTGGGGAACTGTCTAGGGCGAGGAAAGAATTGCTGCACTTCTTAAAATGCCCTAATGTTTTTCATCTTAGTTTCTTTACTAGACACAACCATTAATTGGCTCCAAGCAGTAGGAGCAAGAGCTTTCTGCTCTGCCAGGACACAGACTAACCCAAAAGAAATTGGGCAGGCCTTGCTCCACTTCCAAGCTGAATGGTGCCTCCCTTGGTAAAAACAAATACCAGCCTGCCCTAATTGGCTTGTAATCTCCAAGTTTACCAAGAAATGTGCAACCATTGTGACTTTTGTCTTCAGCTTTTAGTAGCATTGAGGTAAATGTAGGTGTCTTAAGGTCTGAAACTAGCTGCTTTCCTGGCTGGCCTCAGAGAGCACAGTGGGAGTCAGGCGCACCTGAAAGCAGGCATTTCCACAGTCCCAATTAGAAAAAAATTAACTTTTTGGACATCAGGCAAGTGGCACAGATAGACCAGTAGTTGTGACAGATGCTCCAGTAATCCAGTTACAGAGCACGTGTATTCCCTGTGGTCCCTTAGAAATGAGCACTGGGTGACACCACCCTCCACACTGAGGGTGATATCCACGGCTTTGGATTATGTTACAGTTAGCGAGCTGAAGCTGACGCAAATTAGATAAAACTGTTCCTCACATGGACCCTGTGCTGTGGAGAAAGTGTTAATGTTTTCATTCAGACGAGAAATGGGGTCCAGTGGAAAAGTCTGAAACGTTGCTGCCCGTTTGGCTGAAGTGTTTTTTGTGAAGTGCGGAGTTACCTGAAGGTGGAAGTGACCGGGAGCCACAGATGCAGGAGGGCTGTAGGCATGGCTGCTCTTGTGTGTGTGAGGTGTGAGGTACCCTGCAACCCCTCCATCCTGCTTCCCTGAGAAGTACGTGGTCCAGGGAATAGCTAGCTGTACCAGGTCGTTAGTGACACATGACAGTGTAGACAGCTGTGTCAATCTCCTTGCTTGAAATATCTGGTAACCTTGAGAGAACCTCTAAGTATCATATGATCAGATGCTGAGTAACCTGCAAATTCATCTTGGTATTCCTTCTCCCTGGCTTTTCCAGCCATCAGGTGAACTATGGCTCAGCTTTCTGTCTTCCTGCTGCAGTTAGCACTGTTGAAACTCTTCTAAAGGAACAGAGCAAGACTGTTTTCAGTAGGGCTGGTCTAGAAATGTGGGTAGTGGTGAGTAGTGGTTTCTCTTGGATGACTGTTACACTGCAGCCTTTTCAATGGAGGGGAACTTTCAGTTCCCCAAATTAAAAGTTGAGGTAGCAGCAGATGAACTAACTAGCGTGAACTGGCACGCTCTTACTGAAGTCAAGAGAGCTTTATCAGCTCCCAGCAGCTGACATTTCGGAGTGCAGGAGATGGGTACAGGAATAAGTGACTGTTGATCTCTGAAAAATGGACGGGAGTTTGTTCTTCTGAATACTTCTTGGTTTTGTGGCTTGGTCTATCCTTGTCTAGTGTCTGTAGTGTGCATTAATAGCTAGTACAAGGATGTTACTGCTCGAGAAGAGAGCTATTGAAGTCTTAAGGTGGGGTTCTTCACTTGCTGGGAAGATTCATGGAAAGTGGAAGGAAAGTAGGGGGAATCAACTGGGGAGGGTGCAGGGTCTCTAGAACTGGTGTTTGATCCTGACTTACCTCTCTGTTTCTCTTTATAGCTGACTTTGGGTTTGCCCGATACCTGCAGAATAACATGATGGCAGCAACACTGTGTGGTTCACCAATGTACATGGTAAGTGTGTTTTGCCTACAGGTTTTTCTGTATTGTTGTTGCTTTGCCCCCCAGAAGCAAGACTTTGTTTTTTGCTACCCTTTCCCCCAAAGGTGAAATTTTATTTTCTTGTCAGAAACCAGCTATTACACAGGGAGACTTCATAAAGTTCTAGCTGCTGGTAATGTTGGACAACAGGTGCCTGTGTTGTCATGTAACTTTAGGGTGAGCTGTTGATAAACAAAACTGAACAAAACAGAGTATTGATTGCTGTCTCCTCCCAGAAACTGCATTGTCCGGAGGGGACCAGGGCCTCTCCACTGAAGGCATTGGGAAATTAAATCTGTTTCCTCTGCTAACAGCAAGAGAGAGTGAGTGCTGGGATGTTATTTCACACATCTGGCTATATTTGAGGTGTTGCCTCCTTGGAGAGGAGCCTTAGTAAATCACTGCTACAGCAGGCCCTTTTTGAGACAGTGTGGTTCCACAAGCCTGCTCTCACCTCGGGCTTTGCAGTCATTTTTGCTAAGGCCACAGCATCAGGAACAAGGTCCCTTTTTAACTGCAGTTTTGTAAAATCTCCAACTGTTTTTACCTCTTTGGTCTTGCGCAATCCCTTCAGACCTAGAGACCTATGCAGGCAGGCAGAGATTTTGCTTTTCTGGCTGGCTTGCTCCTAAGTATGCTGTGCTGCACAGCTCAGCAGATGGGTGTAAATGGAGCTCACCTGCTTCTGTTTGCAATTTATGTCTTGTGCATTCCCACTTCCTAACCCTCCTCCCCCACTAATTCTTTCACTAAACAAGCTGCTTCCAGAATGACTTCTTAGCTTGTGAAACAGATGTGTTTACAAAAATAAAAAAAAACAACTCCGAACGGATCCCTTTCACTCCCCTTGTACTTTCCACTCTGGGACCAGGATGTGAGGAGGTGATCTCTTATTTGTAGCAGTCGGGATCTCGGTGTCACATCAAGTCAGTAAAATTAAAAGTGATAAAACCAGGCCAGAAATAAAAATGTCAAAGACAGCATGTAATAGTTCTTGGGGATGTGGGTGTCTGAGCTCAAAGTAAAAAAGATGATGTGGATCAATTTAGGTTTAATCTTTTACAAGTGCCCTGGGGGCAGTAGGCACCTGATTTTGAACACGGTCTAATACACTCTTAAGTTTTTGGTTTTTTTGTCTGTACTCTTTGGGCAGGGTTGGGTTGGACTGTTCTGTGCCGCTCAGGGGTAGCATGTTTGGTAGTCTGTTCCACGGTACTAACTCAAGCAAAACAGACTTCCTCTTGCTCCCTTTTTTTGAAGCCTGATGTTTATTTGAAATATGCTATATGTGAAGATGATGTCATTTTTTTTCTCCTGTGAGAGTTTCCTGAATTGTCTATTTTTAGTGATACTTTTTCTTTCAAAGTGTCTTGTGAAAGTAAATGAAAACACCCAGTTTATTTTTTGAAAGGGCTGGAGGAAGCCAGCAATGACCTTTTTCTATTTTATTTTTTTATTTTAAACAACTCTGGACGTTACCAGGAATCTCAGAATGTTTCATGTTGTCCTCTGTTTACTGCTGGATTTGAAGGAAGATGAGGAGGGGGGATTCAGTTGGGGTGGCGTTTGAAGTCTGTCCCTACTGCTATTGTGGATCTTCTGCGGTAGCCCCAGGAACATCTGCTGGCCAGGCAGGCCCTTATTCCCTGCTTTAGCTCATAGCCTATCTCTGTTCTTTTCATTTTGCCCTTTTAAAAAAGAAAGGCATTTTACCCACACCAGAATGAGCTTTCTGTCTGAACCCTGATATGATCCATGTCGCATGAGACTTGAAACCTCCTTGTGCAGTTCTTGTCCTGCTTCCTTGGCTGTGTTTGGTGTCATGCCTGCTTCCCTTTGGGACAGACCGAGCTCCTGTCCACAACTTGTTTGCTGCCATATTTTTTTTCTGTTACACGTGGCCTTTACTCCTAACAGAGCTAGAAAATTGATCCTGTTCCATGCTGGCAGCACTGCGATGAAATACGTTGTTATAAACGCGTGGGATTAGCAAACCTGCCCTCCTGTCCCTCTTCTGCTGACGTTTCTAAGGCACGCTGCCTCCTGAGCCACAGGGCTTTGTGGGCTTGCACCATCTCCAGCTTCTGGAACAAGCCTGGGAGGGAGCAACCAAGGGCATGGCATGACATTAGAAACCAGAGTCTGAGGCACAGCAAGGCTCAAGCTGTTGGACTGAAACACAGATCTGCCTTTGAACCCAAACTGTGACCGTGGCGGCAGGAGCAGGCTCTGGAGCATAATTAATATGCTGCCATCTTAGGCTAAATAAGGAAAGCGCCAAGTGATGCAGGTCAGGATGGAGGCTCAAGCTTACCTGTGCAGTGTGAGCCTTTTCTTGATCACTTACCTCTTACTAGATCTGTCCATGCGACTGCAGTGCGGCTGCTTCTGAGCACAGGTGGATTGAGCAGAAAATGGTACGCTGAAAAGGGAAAGTAATGAGTTTGCCCAAAATAGCGAAACAGCTTCTGGTATTTTTTTCGTCTGACTGAGTGAAAGTCTCTGCTTCCCCTGGTTAGGCAGGGAATTGGCCCTTTCAAGGTAGTTACAGTCCTCTGGGGAGCAAAACTTTCATGGTTATTGGGGAATCTAGCTCAGGGGTTTTTAAAGCCTAATAGTGACTTCTATTTCTTTCCTGCAGCTGCCAAAAAAGCCCCCAAAGCTACATCTTTTTTATAAAAATGACTTCTGTTCTCTCCCCAAAAAGGCACCAGAAGTCATTATGTCTCAACACTACGATGCCAAAGCTGACCTCTGGAGTATAGGAACCATCATTTATCAGTGTTTGACAGGAAAGGCTCCTTTCCAGGTGAGTAGCTTAAATCTAATGTTTCTGACTCTCTCTTGCTTTTTTCTTCTTTCCTTTTAATCCACTTACTGTAAGGCTTCTGTCGTCTATAATACCAACTCCCATAGATTCAGCCTCATGGAGGTCTGGCTGTCCCAACACCTTGTCAATGTGGTGCTTTATATGTTGTAATGCTGGACTTGTTACTGAATATGAGTCTCCTTCTCTGGGCTGTATCTCAATGAAATGTATTTCCTGGATATAAATCCTCAGGAAGGGTCATCTCTTCAGAAAATTACCATGAATCAGTTGAAACAGTGTGGTTTTTTTTCCAGGCCTACACTTTAAAAAATCAGTTTCTATTTACAACTGTACTCAGTGTATAATTTATAATTATAATTCTGTTGGGTATGGAAGGACAATAAGGAAGATTGTGATTGCCAGTTAATGTTCAGGATGATTTCGTTGTAACTGGTGTGTTGAAGCTAACTTGATTTTGTTTTTAGAGCAGTTAAGTAGGATCTTATCAAAAAGATCTTATCTGTTGTCTCACAGCAATCCCTTCCAGTCTGAAATGTTTATGTTCATCAAGTCCAAACCCCTCCAAATATAACACAGTCCAGTAAAACTCCACCCTGTAATTTATGCCATAACTTCTGGATGAGCTGGAGCATATCTTTTGTGAAAGGTATTATCTGACTTTAAATGTTCAAATTATGGAGAATTCATCCCAGCTTTATGTAAATTGCTTCAGGATTACTTCACATATTTTTAAGCTTATATATAGCTGGAGTTCATTTAGACTCGGTGCATTTTTCTTGTTCCCAATCATCAGTGTGCCACACTGTGTATTACTCTTCATTCGTGCTGAATGAAATCTGCAGGCTCTCCCTTGCAACCACTGTTTTAAAGTACTGTACCTGTCAGGTTTTTTTCCTTTCTGTCTTGCAACATAGCAGAGGCATGCTTGAGCTGCTGACACTTCTTTGCTTCTCTAATGTGTGAGGTCTGTAGAGCTTGTCTCTAACCCATGGGAAAAGACCAAACCTCAAATTTACATACTGATGTGTCAGCTGGTGCCAGCTCTTCAGCTGCTTAGATCAGTTAGGGCGCATGTGAACTGTGTCCCTCTTCTCGCATCCTGATAGCTCTTTACCCTGACTCCCTAACAAAAAAAACAAACCCAAAAACAAAAAACCAAAAGCAAACAACCCAAACAAAACAAAAGTCAGCTGGGGGTGGGATGGAATCTATGCTCATGTAACAAGGCAAATTTTATGAACTGCAGGACTTTCTAAGCTTGAGTTCCACAGCTCTTCAGAATTTCACGCAAGACCTTGAATGTTTATGCAGTTACATCATTGGGAAGGAGAAAGTGAATTCTGAATGTGTTGCAGGAAAGAGTGGGCAAATACAGAAGTAAACTAGTGGTATGTTTTGGTTTTGTCTAGTGCCAAGAACACTCTTCTCCTTCAGGGTAATTTTTTCCCTGCTGCTGTAAGAATCTTCCATTCCAGTGCTTCATAGTCTGTCCACCAGCTTGCTCTGTATTTAGAGCAAGACTTCATTTCCTTTGCGTGTTCCTTTTTTTATAAACACCCCTACAAAGTATGCTGAAACTCCTGAATGGCTTCTCTTTACTGGCTGCATCCACTTGTCAGTGTTGGTATCTTTGTTGGAGAGGAGAAAATGACTGTTAGGATTAAAAAAAAAAATATTTGTGCATTAAAAAAAAAAGTGGGGGTGGAGAATGCAAGCTTTGACTCTGCGTGCACAGGAGAGCCTTGCACTTGTTCTGTCTTGTAACTTGGTGCCTTTTAGTCTCTAAAGGCACCTTGACACTGTACTCATTCAAATGATTTAGTTATCATTTAACATGGTGACTTTATCATTCTTAGCTTAGTAGCTCACACACAACCTTGGAGGATCTGATTTCTTTGAAAATAATTAGGTGGCTTTTATCATTGGTCATTGAAGTATGTCACAGAAATGTTCCTCTGAAAACATTTGTTCTTGTAGAGAAGACATTTCAGGGAAAATAAAACTGAATAGTAGCCAGCTTCATTCAGCTCTCCAGACACGGTTTTGAAAGGGCAGGTGGTCAGGAAACCATCAGCTCTCCGCCTATACGTGTCCTCAGGCTCACACAGAGGTGACAGCAGTCCCATATGCCCATGTCCCTCTGCCTGAGGCACGGTGATACCCTGCCTTGTGGTGGGCAAGGAAGGGGCGCTTCCATCCCTGCGCAGCGGGTCCTGATCCTTGTCTTGTGCTTCCCTGATGGGATGACTTCTCTCTTCCCCAGCATCTGTTGGGTGGGGGACAGGGGTCATTTGTTTCTCTATTTTAATTTTCCCCACACCCTTTCCTCTTTCAGGGTTTGTATTTTGAAGCAAAATACCAGGCCCCATGTGTTACTGCAGTAGCAGCTGTGGATTTGTTTGATCGGGGAGAGAGGAGAGCTCAGCCCAGATGGTTCTGTATGCACCATCTATTTGTTTTGACCATGTGGTCACAAATTACCTTCTCCTAGCTGCGAGTTTCAGGTGAAAGAAGCCTGTCTCGGGCAGATGTTGGAAAGCTAGTTAAAGGTTAACCAGCTTTATTTCTTTGTCGGCGTGACTGTGTCGTAAGAATTTGCTGATGGTCACTGGGCAGGCAGAAGCTGTTGTTTACGGGGCTTTTAGGAGGAGAGAGGGTGGTAGACAGAGGTGATGGGAAGACTGTGAACAGTGCTTTTGGGAGGGACATCTACAAATGGGTGGGGAGATAACAGGCTGATTCCACATAGTGCCACCAGCAGACCCAGTTGTACAGGGCAGCCAGGAACTGGATTTCTGACGTGAACCTCTTCAGGCTAAATCCTCAGTGTGCCTTCCCTCCCAGCCCCTCACCTCTCTCTAGCTCAGATTCCCATGGGAATCTGGAGCACGGTGGCATGAAACGTGCTGCGTTTGGGCGCTCTGGCTGTTCGCTGCGTGAGCCAATTAGGCACCTTCATGGGGATGCAAACCAGAAGGACTCCAGCGTTATCTGCAGTGAGGAGGAATGAGCTGTCTAAAAATAAAATAGGGCTTTGGGGGGCTGGGTTAGTTGGAGAAAAGATCAAATGCGTGAAAGGGCTGAGGCTGCTGTCAATCCAGAAGGTGCTTGTAAATCAAGGCAGAGATGTGTGTATGTGTGTGAATGTGATTTCTAGCTGTCTCAAGATTAAAATTAACTATAGCTGGGTCACCCAAGGCGACTTCCCAGAGCCATTCCTGTCCCTTCCCTGCTTCACTGCACGCAGACAAGAAGCTGCTGATGCTCAGATGTGGACAGTTGGTAGGATGGCTGGTGAAGCTGTCTTAAGGAGCTTTTTGTATTAAACATGCCCATAAACAAAACAGTGAGACTGTCAGAGGGATGAGATTAATGGGATTCATAATCTCTATAAACAGATTTGCTGAGCACTGTATTAATGTGGAATTGTTAATTTGCCTTGCCTAATAAGTGGTCTGCACTCGCATCTCTTCATTGCTCTTGCTGAGGACAGGACTTTAACAGAGCGTTTACTGGTCTTGCTCAATGGTGCTCAGAAAAGCCTCAAGAGTGCAATGATTTTCCCTTGTCCTTACCTGAGCTGAAAGGCCGGGGGCCCCGTGCCCACCACAAGGTGATGTGGGCTGTGTAGGCAAGTGACAACCAGAAGCAAAACTGGAGACAGATTTACACAAGGTCTGAAATACCTTCCAAAAACAATCTGGTCCTTGTCAGATGATGTTTTAAATATGATTAATTACCTCGATCTTTTCTTTTTTTTTTTTTCGTGATGTTGGGGGGATTGGTTTGGTTTGTGACCACTTTAAAAACTGATCAGCTTGTGGCAAGCAGGCGCATGGCCAAGCACATGCTCTTTGTGTCAGAGCTGTCTCTGGCAGTGGCACACGTCCATTTGGACATCAGATCCTGCCAAGGACCACGACACTTGGTTGCTGTCTGAGCCTTCGAGTGAATCTTCTCTGAGCTGCTCTGTGGATGTGATGAGCTGTGTCAGTGGGAGAGTGAGCTGGGGAGCAGGGCAGTGGCAAGAGAAGTAATGCGAGTTTTGCTGCCTGGGCCGGCAGCTCTGAAGGAGTTAACCCGCCTGCCTATGTTCTCATCCCAGCTAGCTGCTAGGTGGAAAAATTAATTTCTAAGCCTGGTGTACCAAGTCCACTGCTTTATTTCTGGGTTAATTCTGCCTGCATAAGCACTAGGATTATGTATCACTCACAACAACTGCTATGCTCTGAAATGGGCCTTGAGGAAGATGAGGAAAGGGAGGATTTTATACCCAGAATTTGAACTCCTGGTTTATTCGTTAGGCAGGCTGCTCTTGCATGCATCTGGAGATGTCCTGTGTCAACGGGGACAGGTATTCCTGGTGGGGGTATGTTACTCTGCTGAAGTTGGGTGCAGTGATTGACTTGTTGCTGTAGACAGTGAGCTGTTGGCTTTTGGCCCAGTGTTTGTGGGCCTGATTCTGATCTGTTTGGAGTAGAAAAAAAGGTTTGTGGACTGTTTGGGGTTTTTTTTGTCGTTGTTTTTGGTTTTTTTTTTATGGTGGTTGTGCTTTCAGGATCCCTTGAATACCAGCCACTTAGTTGTGGGAGTCTTAAAATATCAACTGTAAAAGACTGCATGAGCAGGAGGTATTTGCAGCAGATTTTCGAGCTTTTCCCTAGAACTATCAAGCTAGAAACATCACTACTTATTTCTTTTTTCTTTCTAACATAGCTGAATCCCCTTTCTGCACCTCCAAATCCCCAGGAATCCCAAAGGAAAGGATTCAAAGAAAAGAGCAGATACCGTACACCTGCTGTGAAGTGTTGACTAGACAGTGCTGTTCACTGAGGGTGTGAGTGTCTCTGGAGCTCTTCTGACTGAGCACTGGGCTTTTGCATCCAGCCTTTGCCCAAGCACAACAAATCCAGTGCTGAGTGCTGTTGGAAACACCACCCTGCGTGCTTTTCGCGTGCAATTCACTCGCAGGCAGCCAGCTCCGAGTGGGATTTGGCAGGGTTATGCTGGATGCCTTTGTTGGCTCAACATATTTCCACTGCTGCTGAGGACAAAGTTAACAGAGTGGCAGGACTGAATTTGTCCAATTGTCTTTATATATAGAAAGGACAGACAAGAACAGAGCCAGATACACTAATGCAGCTGCTCCATAGTAACATGAGAGGGGGAACAAGGGTGTGAATTGGCCTCCTGGTCTGTCTCCTGTTCTTGGGGAAAACTGAGCTGTCCGTTCTGCATCCCTGTTTGACAGACGGATGCTGCCCTACAGGTATCATCTGGCTCTGCGCTCCTTGAATGGTCTAGTCGTTAGGTGCCTAAAATGTGCTTTCTGGTGTTTTTCTTGGGTAGGGTATATCTACCTGGAAGGTAGATTTCAGATTAAATCCTTAGCTTTGTAGAAGAAGGAATTCATATGGCATTTTTAGTGTCTTGCAAACACTTCTGCATTTATTTTTTTCCCATGGTTCTCAGAGAAGCACTATTTGTTGAAAGAAGAGGTGAGCAAAGTGGCCGAAGGTACCGGTGCTTTACGAAATGGAAGCTAACAGCAGGAGAGCAGTGGGCATGTTACTGCGAGCCTGGGAGCCTGCTACTAGGATCAGAACTGTGTGACCCAGTCGATCAATAATGAAGTTATGTGGAGATGCAGTTGTTTTTACCAAATGAATGGTGATCCACAGTTGTCTGTGCTGGGCACTCGCTAAAATGGCTCTATTCCCCAGCAGGCAGCTACCTATATCAGAGCCCAGCCTCGAATTGCAGCCTCCTGGGGACAGCCCTAGCGAGGAAGCGTAGTCTAGGGGGGCAGGAGCCTGGCACCCTGGATGCTGTCCATGCAGAACAAGTGGGGATTGTACTGGGACAGCAGAATGTGGAGAAACAGCATCCTACAGGCATATCTCTTTAATTTGTACAAGGAGGAGGGGAACTTTATTGAGGATTTTGTTTCTATCAGAGCTAGCGCTTAGAAACCCTCTCTAATGAACTAGGCTTTGCATGTGTGCTGCTTTTAATATGCTCTGTCTTTATTGCCAGGAAAATTTCTGACAAAACAGTGTTTGAAATAGATCAGAGCTTCATTGTGTTTGTGAAACAATTGAGTTGTTGCGACAGGAAATGAACAGAGCAAACAGCCAAGGATTGTATCTCTCTGATGTGAGCAACCGCTGCGCTTCCCTGCCATGGAGTTCTGTTCCCCCTTGTGCGTTAGGTCTGTCAGGCATAGTTCTCATCGCGCGGAGCGTTGGGGCCAAGCCACTTGGTGCAGTGTGTACTCTCGCCTCCTTCAAGTTTGCCAAATATTAAGAATCTAATTGCAGGGCAAAATCTGCACGGAGAAGGGTGTAAAATGGAGTTTTGCTGAAACAAATTGAGTGGCAGCGATTGGAAATTTTGATGCAGTTTGGCATCCACGTAACAAAGTGCTTTGCTGAATAACATTCATTTTAATTGTTTGTGAAGAAAGTGGTTTTGCACCTCCTGTTTGGGTCCCTGCTGTGTCTGTGAACAGCAAAGGATACACTATTGCAGAAAGGAGACCCAGGAAATCTTTCTTCTTTCCTTCTTTTAGGAATGCAGTAGCTCTTATTGGTACAAATTAATAGGAGAGCTGCAAAGTTTGGGTTGCTAAGACTATGCAAGATACTGTCCTGGTCAGTATTATACGAGTCCATTGATATTAGCAGCTTTTGAGACTCTCCCTTTGGTTTCTTTTGAGGTTTTGTACTGAGCTGTCACAGTTATCCTTAATTTTCATCTTCAGCCAGAGGGAGTAGGTGATGTTGAAACAGCATCTTATGTGTCTGCTTTTCCAGCCATGCTGTGTTAGTGGTATTTTGATGGCCATCTGCAGATTGGCTTGTCTGATTTGCCGTTTTAAGCATCTTAATTGACCTTAAATGCTTCTAATTTAGAAATGGAAGTAGGTGGAAGGCTCGAGGGTTTTTTGAGCCTGCCCTGAACATCAGGAGAGCTGCCTGTTGCCTCCTCATTCACACTCTCCTACACACTCTGCTGCACCAATAATTGATTGCAGATGAACCTCTCTCATCTTCCTTCCCTGTTTGTATGTGCCTTCATGTCGGTGTCATGCCAGCCAGCCTTCTCTGCCTTTAATAAAGAGACTTTGCCTGAGCAGAAAAGCTTGAGACACTAGGGTTAATTTACTGGCCTGTATTATTCATTGCATAAAAACAAATTGAGAAATGACGTTAGGAGATTTTTATGTGTCTGCGCTTCTATTAACCTCAGCCGTAAACCTCTTGTTGTGCCTATGTGCCTAGTCCTCTTTTTTTTTTTTTTGTTTTTTAATCTCATCTCTCAGAATTTGGGATCTTGTCATCAACATCCCCAGCAGTTGTGTATATTACTGCACAAATAGGAGCTGTGGCTTGAGCCCTTCTGGCTTCTTGGAATTAAAGTAGCAAATCCTAATTCAGCTGTTGTTTCCCCATGTTCCTGGTCTCCTCACAGATCCCTTGCCCATCAACAGGCTCCCTGCCCCTTTTCTAAATGCCCTGCAGCACTAATCCATGTTCTCAGCGGGAGCTGCCATGCATCATTTGGGACTCCTCATGTCTGCAATTATTTAGCCTCCTGAGTGAGGCTATTAGGCCAGCTCAGACCTGAGCATCAGAGCCCACTGCAATGAAGCCCAGTCCTTGGAAGGAGCAGGACAGAACCAGGTCAGGGACAAAAAGGCAGCGGGCTGAAATACTGTATTTTCACTCTGTCACAGTGCTGGCTTTTCAGTCTCAAGCAAGCTGCAGGTTCTCATTGTCCGTGCTGGTTCAGTAGTTGAAAAGTGCCTCTCTGCTCTTCAGAGTAACTGTGAAATAGAAATGCTAATCCCTTTCCTTCATTGTCCACTGCTTCATGTACTGGTTTTCTTTCTCCTCTACAGGCCAGCAGCCCACAGGATCTTCGTCTCTTCTATGAGAAAAACAAGATGCTGATGCCGAAGTAAGCATTTTTCCAGTGCTGCCATTTGTATGCGCTTGTTTACTCTGTATTTACACCTGTCCTCACATGCTCCTGGCTTGTCACTCAGGGAGGTGACTATAAAATATTTGGCCACCTGCCTTCCCCCATTCCTTAAACCGGCAGCGATGTGGCCAAGAGAAAGTCAGACAGCAGCGGATCACCGAGGTTGGTCTTCTCTCTTTCCGTAGATACTACTTCTCTCCTACATTGCAAAAATTCAGGATCATTAATGATTCTGAGCCAGCTAGGGGTCCTGTCCCACATACGGCTTCCCTGAGGCTGGGAGCCTTAGGGAGAAGTCATGGCAATTCTGGAATCATGCGAGCAGCCAAACTGCAGTCTCTCCTGTAACCTGCCATACCTGACTGCAGATCACATTCCCATTTCTCACGTGTCAGGACAGCAACTGCTTGTGTCCATCCTGCTAATAGCAGGAAATATTATAACCTCGATGGAAACGGACACTACTGCAGTTACCAAAGGGAAGATAACTACTTTCGTCCCCCCGGGGGTGTATGTTACCTAGTGAAGCATCTAGCTGCCGCTCAGCACTGTGATTTGTCAGTGTATTTTAGTTTTGTTGCTGTGGTCTTTTCTTTTGATCTCTGAGCTCTTAAAGCAGAACCTCATGCCTGCTCTAAAACCTCAGCCTGGTATAGAGACAGGACTGAAGTTCCAAGTATATACATTAAAAAAATTGGAAGGTATTTTTTAACCAGAAAGTTATTTTCCATTTGGCAGAGCTGCTAATGCAGCCACATACGCAGGAAGTTCATTGAGTTGCTGTGTGTGGATTTTTTTTTTTTCCCCCCACCTTAGTGGTTTAGACAGCTCCAAGAGATAGGAGAAGGAACTGTCAAGAAGCTAGAGCTCTTATCAATGACTTACGCTAGGCATTTAATTTCCCTTCAAGTACTTCCTCTTTTGATTTGGGGAGAAGGGGCAAATTTCTACCAGGATTAAATTTGGGGCATCTGCACGCTCCTTTGGATTGAACCAGAGGGTTCACCCAAGCAGAACAATTCAGACCAAAACCACTGCCACATAGTAGGAGCCAAATAGTCTGTGTGAGCAGAACATAGAGCTTCTGTTTCCCCTACACAGCCTAAAACATGGCTGCTCGCCTTTGAGGTAGTCCCTCTTACTGAGAGAGAAATTAATCCCTACAATTAATAAGCTTCCTTGTGTTGATCACGCTGCTCTGCTGCTGCTTTGGCTTGTGGTGTGTGCAGTAGGAGGCAGGCGAGGGGAGAAACGAAACTCGGCTGTAAGAGGAGAGCGTGTCTTTTCTTGTAGGGATTAGCCCTTCTCCTTTGTTGGGAGTCCTTGGTACACACTCTGCATTTACCATTTTCACTCATCTCTGCTTTTAAACTACCAGATTCCTCCAAAATTTAGATCCAAGCCCATTGGTTTTTTTTCACTGTAGAAGTCTGATCCGAAGCAGCCTTTGTGTAAATGCCGGCTCCCTGCTTTCCAAAGTCGGTTTGTCTCTTTAACGTGAGCCGAAATCTGTGCTATTTCCTGAGTAAACATGAATAAACTGCCTCCGCCAGCCCTGCCAACGCAGGATGAAAGACAAAACCGCTCCAGAGACCTCCTCCTCAGACTGCGGCAGTGCCAGGATTTGGTTTCATTCTCCTTGGGGCTCGGCAGGCTGGCACCCACCTCCCAGGCATCGCCACGGAAAGTGCTGTGTTTTGGCTTGGGAATGGGGTGGGGAAGAAAATCTCCTGCAGTGCTCCCCAGCGGTCTCTGCCTGCCGGGCTGCTGCTCTTGCTGGCAGGTGAAATGCCATTCTGAGGTGGGGAGCCCATGTCAGCAGGAGCAAGCCCAAAGGCCTCATGATTTTAATAGCGCTGATCTAAACAACTAACATTTCACTGTGCAGATTTGCATCGCAAAGTATATTCTAGATCACGGGGGGAAGGAGGCAGTTCTGTTGCTTATATTTAAAAAGATGGCCTTGGAAAATAATACTGTAGTGTAGCAAAGCTCGATGTTTTAGACGTGAGAGATAAGAGGAGGCAAACAGGCTGTTAATCTGCACCGTCTTCAGTCTGTGTTGTGACATCTGAAGTCTACTACTTGACCTTCCTGTTTCTTGGCTTTAAAACCGTATGAAAGCTAAAGTCATTGCTGGGAAATGGACTCATTTTGGATGAGAGCTTTACGTGTCATGGATAAATAAATTATGACGATAACACTGGAGGACTGCAGGTCTCCAGCACTAATGTATTTTTCAGGAGACTCTGCTAGCAGTGGTATCTTGGGTTATTCCATTACGCAGTGTACTTTGAAGGCCCACCTTTTTCGAGGAGAGGGTGTTTTTTCTTGGCTCAAACTGAGTCTCGGTTTAACTGCATCCCTTCTGGAGTCCTGGTGGCCTCTTCCTTTGTCGGCCCAGGAAGGCGCACGAAACCGTTCTAGTGTCAGGGATAGAAAAGCAACTCCTCCAGTACAAACAAGGATGAGGGATGCTTGCCATCATTCTCTGTTCTAGGAATTGCTGGGCTCAGATTCCTGCACCAGCAAGGCCTAGGGCTTCACTGGAAAATAACCGGGGTAGAACTGAAACCTATAAATACACACCTTGCCTCATATCTCTAGTTTCACTGAACAAGAGTCTGTTAGTGCTAGCTAGGACCTCTTTTTTTTTTTTTTTTTTTTCCCCCCAGTACTTTTGTGTCCCAGCTTCTTTTTTTTTTTTTTTTTTTTTTTTTTTACCCTGTCTGTGTCAGGGGTGGAGGTGCTGGAAATGGTGCAGGAAGGATTGTTTCTCCCAGCATCAGTGGGGCTTGGCTGCAGGGCGGTGAGTGATGCCAGCCCAGCCAGTGGAGCCCTGCCCGAGCGAGCCATGTGCTGCCGAGCAGGCTCGGGCTCCGTGCAGTTAAATCTCTGTGCTGAGCACACATGCCATTACCTCGGCTGACCTGAGCATGGGGAGAGCCTGGCACAACGTGGGGACCATGCTGGCCACAGCTGTGACAAACTGAGAGTCAAGACTGAAAGGAGCTGGAGCCACCTACACTTAGTTTGGAGAGCTGTGCTCTGGCTGTGGGCAGGGCCCGGCTGCAGTGGCCCCGAACAGGGCTTCTGGGTACGGAGGAAAGTCAGCCGAGCTGAATCCACTTATGCAATAGCTGAACTCTGCTTTCCCTGCCTTAATCCATTCATTTATTCCCTGCCTCTCGCGATCTGCGGGGCTTGTGAGGAGCTGCCCTGGCCTCTCCCCCATCTGCCCGTGGGGTGAGGGAGAGCGCAGTGATTTACTACCTCTTTTGTGCTGCAGTGGCCGTTGAAAAGAGTATGTTCTTCCTAGCTATACTGGAAAAGTGGGGTAACGGCTACACTAATTTTAGCTTGCTTGGGTGGCAGTTGCTCACATCTTAGTTGCCTTCAATTAATAAATGCTGTATATCAAGGAAGCAAACAGACAAAGGTCACTTGCTAGTCTTAAACAAGCTGCATTGAAAAAGAAATGCCTTAATATAATGGTAGTAACTGGTGGTGCACTTCACCACCAATGTCTTAATTGGAAGCTTCCCCTTGGTAACTGCTTCATTTTAATGACCTCCTTATTCCCAGTAGAGCAAGTAGAAGAGATTTTATTTATCATGCGCAAAATATTGCATGTTGAATGGACTTAGCTGGGGACCAGAGGGATGACATTAGGACCACTGTGGAAGGAAAGGATCTGCAGGTTCTCAGGGGAGAGGCCACTAAAGCTAGATTAGCTGTCGCCTTAACAATGACAATGGGGTGCAAAAGCTAAATAGAGATGCAAATAGAGATGCTCCCGTTCAGCCCCTCTCCAGCCTTATGTTCCTAGCCCAGCAGGCACAAAGTGAGTTTGCATTTACAGGTTGCCTTCCTGAATATGTAAAAGCAGTTTAAATAGACTGCAAGTCTCTCTTATTTTGCTTTTGTTTTCAATCCTAGCATCCCCAGGGAGACATCCAGCCACCTGAGACAGCTGCTGCTGGGCCTTTTGCAGCGTAATCATAAGGACCGCATGGACTTTGGTAAGACCTCCTTCCAGTTTTAGTTCTCCTGTCCGTCTGTGTCATCTCTTGTGCCATGGCATTGCACAAACCTCCATGCTTTTGGCTGGTGCTAGCAGAAGCATCCAAACACCTGGGTTTCACCTGTGCCTGGAGGATTGCATAGTCTTGGGGATTTTAGTATATGTGCTGATTCCCATACAGTTTTGTAAACCCAGAGATTTGTCACACCTTCAGCAAAGGTTTCTTACTTGCATTCGCTCTCCTGGCTTCTGCTTTTATAATCCCTCTGAACTTCTGTTGTGTGTTAAGCATGCTACCAGCTGAAACGTGTATCTTGTGCATCCAGGTTCTTTCTCTGTCATAGGTCCTTCCCAAAGCTGTAAGCTGCACCCATTTAATGAACAATTCAGTCAATCCCCACCTTTTCTCAGGGTCTGCAGTGATCCGAGCCAGGAGACCATTGCTGCTTGCAGACCCTTCACTCCTTCTCCAGGTTTCAGTGGAATTATGCCTTTGTTCTCACCAGGGCTCAAGCTGGCAGTCTCTTGGCTTTCCCTGTAGACCTACATCTCAGTCTCCTGACTTGGCTGGCATGAAGATTTCCTTTATTTTTTATTTTTTTTTTACGTCTTAATTCCTTCTAAATTGAGAACAGTCATTATGTGCCAGGCAGTTCTGGGTTTGGCAGCCTCTTCCAGATGTGTCTAGCTGAGCCAAAAGGTCTGAAGAACCTCTAATGAAGCTATGCCTTAGAGGAATGCAGGCAGAGATGGAACCTTTCCTAGAGCCCCTGAAAGGACTAGGTCACCTAAAGGCAACTCTGGTGTTTAGTCTACTCCCACCTTTCCCTTCCTCTTGGGCAAAGATAGGCTAGACCTGTCTCAAGTAAAAATCAGGATGCGAATGCTCTCTTTCACCAAGGAAGTTGGTCCTGGTGGTGTGTCTCCTCTGAGCGCAGGAGAGAACAGCAGGGAGCAGCTTTGCTTCCATGGGCCAGTGCTGCTGGTGGAAAGGGTAAGTTTGCCCCTCGGCCTCTGTGTCCGAGTAAAGCTTGGTGCTGGGCAAGCCTGTTCAAGTGGTTTTCCTGAAACAAAGGTCCAGGGCCAAAGCCCACGCATTCGTGTTAATATCATAGCAACTGATAGAGCTTTCTGCGTTTTGCATAGACATTGCCTTTTTGAGCTGAAAACAAAGTGTGCTGCTGTGCGTTTTCAGGATGTTGCTTTTTAGTCAGGCTTGGGGTAAAAGGGTTTAAGATTTGTGTCTTCGGGGGGTTGGTTTTCTGTTGGGTTTTTGTTGCTTATCTGCTTGGCTGGATTGTGTCCTGCTGGGTAGCATGTGCTAGTTGATGAAGAGAAATTGTTTTGCAGCCTCTGTTATTCTTTTGGATTAAAGATACTGGGAAAGCCTTTCGGGGGACAGCGTCACCTGGGTGAAGCAAGCATACGGATTAACTGGGGATGATCATAGTTATCCAGTGCTGAATGTAAAGGACTACTGGTTACTAGGGTGCAAAAGTGAGAAAACAAGCCTTTTGAAAAGGGAGTCGTTGAAGCCACTGACAGACTGGATAGAAACACCTCTCAGTATTCTTCCCCGCAGATCTTCTCTCTGGCCTGTGGATCTCTACCTCTTCTATCGTATTGCTGTGCATTTCAAAAGAAAAAGTCTTTGAGTTTCCTCTTTCCCTGCTGTCAGAAATTGAGTCTGGTAAACCTTTTTAGCCCCCCGTAAGCTCTTTTTGTGCCTTTTGGGAGTAGACTGCAGGAGTCAGTTTTTAACACTGGGAAATCTGAGATAATATACTTTGATTTCACTCAGGACAACGGTTACAGCACATCTTGCTGCACTGAGATTTTTGCCTGCTCTTAATCACACGTGGGATCCTTTTCCCTACAAATTGGCACATCCTCCTAAGATGTAATTGTTATTCAGGAAGGGTTTGTGAATCTATTCTATACAGAAGCCTGTATTTGAGATGTTCCTTGTGCTTTATAGAAGGCAGATCTCAATGGTTTTCTGACATCCCATGTTGTATTATAGTATCTCCTGTTGGTTGAGAGGAAAGCAAGCACCAGGGGCATGATTTGTTTAGACCAGTACACTGCTTCAGCATCCAGCTGCATTCTTGGTCTCAGCCACCTCTGCCTCCTCTCCTCCTCTGCATCGTTACAAATCTGCTGAAGCACCTGAGCTTCCTCCCTGCTTGTGACACAACAGTTTATCTCTTCCCTGCTGTCTGCTGGTGCAGGTCTTCAGCTCCTCTGTGTTCCTGAGGGCTTGGAAACGCTCTGACCTACACCAGCTGAATGGACCCTTCTTCCTTTCCTTAAGAGTGTCAGCTCAGTAGACCTCCAGATGATGCCCCTTGCCAAAATAGTAGCAATACTTAAATGAGAGCACTTCCCTATGCCCAACTATTGTCATCTTTTCAGCAGCTGTCTTCAGCCAGCTGTGCACAAACTGCTAATGTCCCACAGCTCCAGATCCTGTCTGAAGCAGATCTCCCCCTTCTCTTAGATGGCTCCTGGTAGGCAGGTGCTTTGTCTTGCTACTGGCAAACTAACTGTAAGCTGCTCTCTTCACCTACGCTATTTATAAAAGGTCTGCTTTGCCTGATGGTTCCTTCATTCACTGTTCCTTTACCCTCCTGCGCTCTGTAAGGTGAAGATTTGTGCCTGCTGCTGGGTCAGGGATGATTCCTGAGCCACCGGCCCCAGAGGAGCTGGGTGTCCTGCTGCTCCTTGTTCCCTGAGGCCCTCCGGAGTCTACCCAGACATGCGCGCAGTGCCCTCCACGGAGCTCGCCCAGGGTTTAGTCGATTCATGCAACAGCAACACATAAGCTTGAAACCTCCTTTACTTGCTGTGTGTCTCGATTGCTCTTCTACCAGGAACTGATGGTCTTTGCAATCTCAAGATTATCTGAAGGAAAGCCAGGAGGGTTTCAAGTTGCTGGTCTCCTGCTGATGATTACAAGCAGGGTTGTTAAATTTTGCTTTGCAAGCGCAACTAATAATCAGTTTGGAGGGGGGAGGGGGAAAAATGAAAGAAATCATCATTTCCACCCCCTCAGTTGAATCAGCTCAGCTGAGGGATGATAACCTCTAGAGGAGCAGGCTGAAGAAGCAGCAGGAAAACCCAGCAGCTGAGCGGCTCATGGCAGGATAGAGATGTTCTCCATCCACAGCAGATCTACTCTGTGAGATTCCAGCTTTCCCTGCAAGACATTTCCATCACTTCATCAAACTTCTCACTTGTGCTGAGCTCCAGACCAGTGTGCTCTGGCTGCAGGACCCTGGCCTGGCAGTGGCAAGGAGGAGCTGAGGAGAGAGGGGTTGTTTAAGTTTAAAAAGCAGACAAATAAAAAACCCAGTTGCTACTTTCTGGAACAAAGAGGAGCTGTTTATTGAAAGCAGAAATTTGTAAACCTTGGGTGTTGCAACAGGAAATCCATGCTGGGAAAACAAGTTGAACTGCCTACAGTTAACCAAATAATCAGTGTTGATCCATGACTAATGCTCCTGAAAGGCTGCGTTCCCGATTGTGACAGGAGATGGCTCAGCACAGAGCTGCAGTTGATCAGAAAGGGAGGAGTCAGGAGGGGTGGCTGCTTGTGAGGACAGGAAAACATGCAGAGGGTCTCTGGCAAGCCAGGACAGAAGCTTTTCTTGGCCTGGATCTGTAGAATATCCTCCTGTAATGAGTGAAGGAAGCAGTTGTGTCTGGTGTGAAAGGGAGGGAGTTCTGGGCTGTTGTTCTGTGGTGGCCTTTTAGAAAATGCATTTCTGCCTTCAGTGCACAATGGGTTTGTGTCTGTGTGTGACAGAGGATCGCCCAGCAGAAGTGGTTTTGTCCGTCATTCCTCTTCTGTAGAATGAGCCTGAATCCCTACAATTAGGGTAACTTGCCATCCTGATCAGCCAGGGACTTTGTCTTTTAGTGCTACTTTACGCCCTAGGATTTCTCTCTTCTTGCTGATAGGAGCTTTTGAAGCGCATGCACGGACATGGCTGTGGCAGGTCTCAACATCATCACACTATCTGGCCCTCAATAACTGATTCCCATTCCTACGAGTGTAAGAGCGGTTGCAAGACAGAGAAGCATTAACAATTAATTTAGTGTATTCTCCCCAGCAGCCCAGGGTTGTAGCTTGCAGCAAAACCTTTCTAAGTCCTTTAATGCCCTGTGGGGAAGGAAAATCCGTTAGTACTGATGGTGAGTCCCAAGGTACAAACCCTCATGTCCTTTGGCCATGCTTTTCGCAAAGATTCTTTCTTTCTTTTTTTAACCCCTCCCTTTCTTCATTCATGTAACTGCCCCAGCTGATATCCCTTCTCTGCGCCCTGCCCCGTCCCCCCCGCAGCGCTGATTTTGCAGAGATGGCTGGTAGCAGAGGAGCCAGGGTTGGTTTTTTTTCCATATTTACATAGCAATTCCTGGATCCAAATAATTTCCCATCCTTTTTTTTTCTGAGTAGGTCCTGCATCCAGTCCCTAGTCTGCATTCTTGACCACTGCTATATGTGACTGCAGTCAGTCAATTTCCATGGCTCACTGGATTGCATGGAAAAATCACTGTAAAATACTGTAACTTGCTGTGCTTTAACTGCTTTGTAAGCTTCTTACAGTCATTTCCTTTCACTGAGTCATTGTTTTTGACATTATTTTTTTTCAGATGAATTTTTCCATCACCCGTTCTTGGATGCAAGTGCCTCTATGAAAAAATGTAAGTGTTGCGTTTTTGATTACAACTCTTTTTGAACCATGACGTGACTTCCTTTGCTGCTAGTTCAAAAGGAAAGAAAAAGTCTGCTTTATGTTTTCTTAGTTATTTAGGCAGGGATTCAGTGTTTGTTCCTGTGTCGTGTCCAGATTTTGCAATCAAAATGTATTTAATTTTGCTGAGCTATCTTCAAAGGGATGACTAGGGGGCTATTTAGAAACCTAAAGTAGAAGTAAAGGTAGCTCTGAAATTTATTCAGCTGCTTTGTATGAAGTGCTTGGCCAGTTGGGATGCTTGTAGCGAAACAGGATTATGCAGCATGATCTTGCTTTTCATCCACATCTGTGGGGCAATTCTGAGCAGGGGAAACTGCCGCACTTGTCCCTGCTTGCCATGTGGTACCTTAGGTTGTCTGTGCCAAATGGCAGGCTCTGGTTACCAAATCTTGTTTCAGTATTTACCTCCAAATTCTTGATAAATCTTGTTTTAGAAGGTTAAATTGGGGTGCTCTATGAGAACTGGCCAAAACAAAGACAGATTCCCATTGAAAGTTCTTTCTTTCCTCTTTTGATTCAAAACTTCTGAAAATTTCCAGCTACATGCTCTATGGTTCAGAGGTTTGTTTTCAGTGGAAAACAATTCAGAATTGTTTCTAGTGTATGGGATACAATAGTCCTTTAGCCAAGAGACTTGGCTGAGTGGAATTGTGTATGGTTGTCTTCTGGAAGGATCCTCCTGGGCCTTTAATCTCCCGAGGAAATGACAGAGCCAAAAATTTTCATCAGTGACTGATTTGGGGCGCCCAATGCAGCAGCTGGAAGTTTTGGAGGAAGCATGTCGAATGCTTTCTGAACATGGAGAAGTGCCGTGGGTGGACGCCCCTTGTCTGATGTCCATGTCACTCCTGACAGTCTCTTGCTTTCCTGGTTCCAGAGCAGGACTTCTCAGTTGTTCCTGATACAGATTTTAACTGTGTACTTAGGTGACCGTCCCGCGGGCAAGAAAAGACGCTTCTGGTTTAGGGGAGCGTGCAAGCCAGCCAGGCCCCTCTCTCCATCTGCGCCAGCAAGATGTGGGGCAAGTCCTGTAGAACAGGACTGCTCAGCAGGCAGGGAAGGACTCTGCCTGCGTAGGACTGCTCCTAAGCCAGCTCAGCTCTCAGCACCTGCTGTGCCACTGCCATGTGGGAAAAGCCCTTCAAAGTCTGATCCCCCTGTGGGCAGAGGAGGACTCTCTTGGGATGTTCTTGCATGCCCACCAGCTCATCTCTTACCTCCGGCAGTTCCGTTGCTTTGTTGGCCAGGGGAACAGAAAACCCCCTGCAAACAGGAGAGGGTTCTCCTGGCTTGGCCTCAGTTTCCAAATTCTGCACATCGGCTGCGCAGAAACTGGAGGCACCATTATGAGCAGGGGGCTGTAGCTCAGCCTTTGCCCCCAGCTGCACCAAAGTTAATGGTGTGGGGTCAAGGCTCAGTAAAAAAAGCACCTTTACAGGCAGGTAAAGACTATACAAACTTCAGACCTCTCTGCTGCCCTGCTGGTCCACGCCTCCAGGCACATGTCCTGGAGTCCTCTCCAGGCAGGAGAGACCACTACTGGTTTTGAAAAGATGAGGGGAGACATATCTCCCCATTGCTGGAGGTCTTCAAGTTGTGCATAGAAATCTGCTAGTGGAGAAGGTGGTTCTTATAGCCTGCTGTGGAGATCTCTGCCACTGCCAGATGGCAATGATAGATGAAGGGATCTGGGAAGCGTGGTGAAGAGCCTGGATGAGGAAGGCTCCATGTGGGAATGGTAGTCCTTTTGATTTCTGAATAGGTGAGAGAAGAGCCAGTGTGTCAGCAAAGGTCTGAGTTACGGTGGTCTCAGTAAGAAGAACTCGCCTGAGATGTGTGGAATGCTGCTTAACATGGTGACATGCTTAACGTTTGCACAGTTTTAGCGGAAATAGATGACTTAACAAGGTTGCAGTTGATCGGGGCTGGCTCCCCTGGTTTCACATGCAGAACTAAGATGAGTCCAGAAGTTTATTATACTACTTCATCTCAACATGGGGTTCAGCATCATGATTGTAGGAAGTATCAAAGAGGAGAAGAAATACGGCTGCATCTGAATCATGGTGGTCATGCTCAGACTGAATTAGAGTCCTCAGGTCTGCAGTGAAGTGAGGGGAGGAACAGTGTGCCCTCATGTTTTTGTTCTCCTTGGGGGCTGATAATTGGGCTACCACTGATTTTGGTGGAAAGCAGGACTAAGTCATTTACATTTGAGTGTGCGAGTTTCTTTTAGGAGAGTTTGTTGGATGATCTGTACCAGCATCTGTGTTTTGGGGTAGTAGCTCTTGCGTGATGAACACGCTGAGACCTCAGCAAAGCTCAGCGGCCACTGTGCAGCCTTTGCCTAAGGGACCTTCCATTCAGAGGCACCTGCACTGCAGATGCAGGTGACCCTGCATCCATTTAGGTCCCAAACTGATTTTAAGGTGTGATGCTTCCTTTCCATTTGAGAACATTTTGCAGTCTGGGCAGAGCGTGGTGGTCTCTGTACCCCTGCAGGCAGATCTGCCCTCGCGTGGGAAGGGCAGAACGGGAGAGCTGCCACCAGTGCACGTCGCCCGGGCTCCTCAGCCCTGGCAAGGCTGGGCCGGAGCTGCTCACACAATGATTACAGATAAAGTGAGAGCTGTCAGCTGTTCATTCTGTGTGCATATGTGTTAGTACACCATCTCATGGTATTGGAAAGGATTTTTTTAATATGATGTTATTTTGGAATGCCAGGAATTTGGGGAATCCTCAAATGTGGATAATTCCCTAAGTGGATAATTTAGAAGTTGCTGAGGCAGATGGTCCCCCTCGTTTAAATAAATCTGCATGTTTTTTCAAGACACTTCAGCAAAATCAACATTTCTGTCAAAAATGTTTAAATACAACATTTCTGACAAGCTCATCCTCTCCAGTGTGGTTTCGAGGGATGGTTGTTCTCACGTCCCTCCTCCCATCTCCCTTCGGACCGAGCCTGCTGCTATTGGGGGGGTACCGCAGAGGCTGCAGCCTCGAGAGCGGGTTCAGGGCCTTGGGCTTTCTTAACTAAAACATGTACTTTCTTTTTTTTGTTTGTTTATTTATGCTTTATTTTATATTGTGGATTTTGTACCTGTGACTAAGCACGTACTTTAGATATGTAAAAAAAGAATATTTATTAATAAAGTCTTTAAAATACTGTGTCTAGTCAGAATGTCGTCTGTCTGTAGCCAGGTCTGATCAGCATATGGTATGGGGCGGTGTGTTACAGTAATAATGCATGAGAAGGCATAATTAGACGCTTGTGCAAGTCTCCTCTCAGTAAACACATTGTAATTGGTACCCGTGCTCCAACCGTGTTTTGGAGGTTTTCTTGCTCCTGCCTCTAATGAACTGTAAGCTGGTACCTCCTTTACTCTTGAGTTCAGAGAGCACGGAACGTGAGTGGTTATGGTTCAGAAGCGTGGAACATCTGTCAGGCTTAACTTGAATTTTACCATCTTTGTAATCTTACTGTACATAAAATACTCTGGTAAAAACTAGCTAAAAATCACTATGACCTCTGCATATAGAAGATCTTAATGGTGCGAATTTTTTAACTCTAAAAAACGACTGATTCTTTAGGCACGTCCTTTCAGTTTTTGCACTCAAACAATTGCCTTGTCAGACATGGCAATTAAGTAACTTCTTGATGACTGGTTTTAATTGAATCCAGATAATCACAAAAATGCATCTCTCCAGTGTGCGTAGAAGATTCCAAATAAAGCTTTTATATAAAGCTTGAGGCTGGGGTATTTTTAGTACAACCGAGCCCCTGGTAGGATGATTTGTCAGAAGTGATTTTTGCAGGTGTAGGATCCAGCGTCAGGACCACAGCTGGAGCACGGGCTTGCCTTTATGGCTCCCAGCTCTCCCATTTTGAAACCAGTTGGCATTGGTTACACAATGTACAGGATGGCTGTTCTGCTGCTGGAACAAGTTGGAGGGGACAATTATGAAAACAGACTTATTTACATTACAATTACAATCCAGCAATTTCTGGATTTGGGTGGGGGCCTACAATCCATGTTAACATTCCCCGCATTCAGACTTGAGCTGAAAACACGATGAGCCAAGTGTTTGCACCCTTTTTAATTTTAAACTGGGAGTGCCTGGGTGTGGGGAGGAGATGGAAGCGAGCGTCTTGCTTTCAAGCTGTCCTACGTGGCTGACGCTAAAAAATGCACCAACAGGGATGTGGTGGTCAGAGAGGGTTTGTCAGAGCCAAACCTCATGGTTCTACATGCATGAAAGTCTGTTTTTAGTGTCAGGACTCTTTGAGTTGGGCCTCACAGCACTACAGTGTGAATTTTGGGAATCTGCAGGGTTTTAAATTAGAACATGATTAATAGAGGCTGTATCTAACGGTGTGCTTCATGCAGATAGAGTTTTAACGTGAGTTTCAGATGACAGTGGCAAAGTCTGCTTGCTCATCTTCCTTCCTAGGTTAATAGAAAGCTGTTCAAAGCAAATAGACAAAAATAGAAAAAGTCTCAATTCCAGCCAGGTTTAAATCAATAATAAACACAGAACCAAAATAGAGTGGAGGGGACCTTGAGAAAGAACTGAAATGACTCTAACAAAAATACTAATTCCAGTAAAAATGAACAGTGAGGCAAGTCTTGCAGCAGGCGTGTTCAGAAATCAATTACCTTTTCTTAAAAGCACTTTTCCATAATAGGAAGGTCCGTCTGCCCAAGGGTGAATTGTTCTGTAACAGTTGACAGGATAAGAATGGGGAGGTTTTTCCCCCCCTCTCAAATTTCCGGTATGAAATATCCAGGGAAGGTGGTAGGGATGGCTCAGAAGCCGTGTGGTGTAGGTAGGACAGAGCTCTCCGGTTGACAGGCGAGTTCTCCGACCGCTGTGTATGTTCCAGAGTGCGGGGAGCGGGAACCAGCACTGCTGGAAGAGCTCCCGGGGTGCGGGCGGTTGAGCGCTCTGTGCCCTGACCCACCTCCCAGAACACCCGTCTTCGGGGCACCGCGGTCCCTGTTCCTTTCCCAGAGAGGGGGCAGTGCCTTTTAACAGCACCGTCCACCGAGGGCACAAAATCAAGTGTAGAGGCTAGAAAGTAGCCTCTTGCAAAGCTTTGGAAAGATTTATTTCATTATGGACCTAACCCTGCAAATGTTGGCGGAGTGACTGCTGCCAGCATGGCCCAGCACCGGAGGGGAAGGCACCGGCATGTGCCACCGCGCCGTCCCCACGCAGCCGTCCCCTGTGGCTGCCCATTGCATGAGCCCCGGGACCCTGCTGCACCGATCGGCATTTGCAGTGTAACTTCACCTCTCCAGAAAAACATGCAGGTTTTGTTAATATTAGCAAAGGGTGGAGGGAGAGCACTGTGACCCTGGTTAAACTGTTACAGTGCTTGATTACTTATGTTGAAATATATATTTTAATGCTACACTTGCTTTGGCTTCATTTTGTTGGATCTTGTTACTTCTCTGTCAGACTGAGGAATTCAGCATCTAGGTGATTGTTCGCTGTGCAAGGAGACACTGGTCCAGTCATCCTTTAACCTTCTTTGATAGGCTGCATGGACAGGCTTCTTAAAGCCTTTTATTAAAGGGCACATTTTCCCATTCTTTTATCATTAGAGCACTGTTTCAACAGTTAATTGCAGAGAGATGTACTTTTATTTTTCTAGGCAGTTGAATAGAGTAAGTGCTTTGTAGTGTCTGATGTGATTAATGACAGAGGTAGTTTTACTTCAAGCATAAGCATTCTTCTTCTAGGTGTTATGAACCTTCCTTGCACTAAGTATGGAGTCAGTAGCACAGATCCTGTAAAGGTAGAAATCTGATACCAAGGTGCTAATTCTCTGCCAGCACAATGATGGAGAAGCAAAGTGTTCCTCTCCTCACTTTAGTATCATCTCTGTCATAAGTCATTCAAATACCAAAATGGTTGCAGGGTAAAATCTGACTGCAAGCTGCCTTGAAGTGGGGGTGTTGGGACTCCCCTGCACCTTCTGCACTCTTCAGCCTTGTGCGGGTGGACTGGGGCGTTTGAACCACTAAATACTTCAAAGTCCTTTGAAGAGCCAGTGTTACCTTTGACTTGTCTCCCTCCTCGACTGAGCTAAGCTCTCCAAAGTTATTTACTGAACCTCACTTGCATTAAGTTGTTGGAGTTAAATATTCTTTTCTCCTGTGGTGCCTTAATCATCTTTTCTGCCTGAAGGTCAATGCTAACTAGTCCTTTCAGCGTGAGCTTTGTGCCTCTGTGGGAGTTACAAAAGCCAGTTCAACAATGAAATGAATAAAATGGGCAGTTCTGTTATTGAACAATAAAGCATAAAAGGAAGGGATGCGAGAATAGCCTGTGCTGTGGAACAATTTCTGTTCAAAGAGATTAAATAAGCAAAGCCTCTTTAACTTGCAGAAGTGACCGAGGGAGAACATGCTGAGTTATAGGAAGCAATGAACTATTTCCTTGTGGAGTGTTTCACACCATGGGATTTTATTTTTTTTTTAATAGCATGTGGCCTGGGATGCCCAAGTGAGTGTTTGGGCAGCAAGCGCATAGGGCTTGAGTAGGCATGGGCACAGACCTCCCAGCAGTTGATGTAAGCGTGCTAAACCACAAGGTCTGATGAAGAAGAAACTGTTAGGGTATGATCTAGCTTCTCACCTCTGCCTCTGATATGAGTAACTTGGACCACTTCTCTGTTTATCCTTCCCTTCACTTGCAAAGATGCTTTGGAGGCTCTTTAGGGCAGACGCCATCTTGCTACCTGTGTAGGTCAGCTGTCGGGTGGACATCTGGCATCAAGCAGATGTTCTGAGGCCTTCCGCCTCATGAGTTACAACTGTGAAATAGCACGCGGAGGAATGGATGGATGGATGTGAATCACATAACTGAACAGAATGCTAATTTTTCATTTGTTCTTCTTTAATTGGTCACATCTGATACACAATGGTACATGAGATAAACCTGATGGGAAAAGGTTAGGAAGACTTTTTATTATTGGTTGATCTCAGTTTGACAACTTCTTTTGTTTTTCCCTTTTGCTGTTTTTAGCTGCTTCCGTGCCAATGCCTTCGTATCCCAGTTCAGGCTCTGGTAGTTCCTCCAGCAGCTCTTCTACTTCCCACCTGGCATCACCTCCCGTAAGTACAGCTCAGAGGATGCACTGCTTGTGCCAATGGTCTCCCTGCTTTCTGCTTTGAAACAAGGTCTCTGCTTTTGCTGTCTTCTGGTGCAAGTCACTGAGTGCCTTAGTTCTGTCTGGGTTTGGTTCAGTGTCTTCTGCAGTTCGTTTAGAGTTTGGATCTTGAAGGTCGTCTTTCTCTTCACAAGAAATATTTCAGGTTGCTTATTATACGCAAAGCCTTTGTGAAAGAAGTTGCTATTAATGACACAGCTCATCTTGACAGAGATGGAAAGCTCCTTGGAATGAAAAAACGGTGGCTAATTCAGGGGACAGCACTGCTTACTTGGCTGTATGTTCTGTTTTCAAGCACAGTCTCTGCAGTTTGACAGCGTATCCGCTCTCCTTTGTGAGGTGACCCCCCCCCACTTTCTCACCAGCCTTCCCAGGCACTACAGAGGGACGTTCAGCAAAGCTGTCTGCTCAGACCAGACCTGCCACAGTCTGGTGGTCTTGTGAGAGATGATTTGAACTGACGGTTTTTCTCTCTGGTTACCTGCAATGATGAAAACTTTTCTGGAGGGCAGCATATTAACTGACCAGTGAAGTGACATTCCTCCAGCTGACTGAACTTGAAGCTTTTTTCGGAGGCTCTTGGTGTGAAAGCTGCCTTTTGACTTTGAACTCAGGAATGCTGGTGGTGTGATGGGTAGGGGAAGGGAGAAGGATTGAAATTTTTTCCTCCATGGCATTACTGCTTTTTTTGCTTTGTTCTCTGAGCTTGCCTGGGCCAAGGTGTCTCAACCTGGTGTGGGAAAAGCTGAGAGGCACTATCAGAAGTTGATGTAGGTGCTCATAACGTGGGCTGTACAGAGAGGAGAGGTTTGCTCTCCTCTGAATGTCGCATAACTGAATCCCTGAGAGCTGCTTCTCCCCTGCAGCCCCAAGTAGAGGGTTGTTGGCTGAAGCGCTCCTGACCATGGGACTCCAGGAACGGGTAGATGGTGTGCAAAGCAGACTCTGTCCCCTGAAATTTCCTGGTTTGGGAAACCAGGCCTGACTGACTGCCAGACCGGGAGCAGGTCCTGTGTCCCAGTTGTACTGCACTGGTCCCATTCTGCATTTGTAGTTTTGCTGATGGAGGTGTGCTGGCTCAGCATGTGAAAAATACCACGTCTGCAGGACAGAGCAGGTTGCGTGGAAAAGAGACAACTTTGACAGCTGGAAAATTCCTTCTGCTGTACTGCATGTAGAGGGAGTCCCCATTGGTACAGCAGGAGGGTCTTCGGAGGGTGAGCAAGGTCTTAAGAGGGCCCAAGTGAAAGCTGATTGAAGTCTTTCTCAGCCTAAAAATGCGTTAGGATAAAGATTGTGATCTGCTCCGTGGGCAGTTCAGCTGTCTTAAGGCTTTCTTAAACCAGCCGGCCTCCTCCATCTGTCTGCAAAACATGAGGGTTGTGGGGCTATTCATCATTTGGCTGAAGGAAGCAGAAAAATGGGACTTTTTAGGGTCTGTTGTGCCTCTGATGGCTGTGAGGTGTTCATCTGTTGAATGCTTAGCCTCCTTCAAGCCTTTCTTTAACTCCTTATCAGCACTACAGCAAAACAGGGTTGTCCTGAAAGTGCAGGGACACTTACGTACATGTTTCTGAATGCTGCGTACCGCAAAAGTGCGAGTAGAGACAAGATTGTTAATGTTTAAGAACAAAACAAAAAATCGTAACCCAAAGGAACAACCAAAGCTATCTCTGAAAGTTCCTTTCTGTTTCACAGCCATACTAAATTGAGTTGGTAGAAAATATGTGGTTGATCCAGAAAGCCTTAGCGAGGGATGCAATACCTCGAGTGGATTTTTCTAATCTGGGGAGCATCCGACATGTTGGTAGTATGTTTTGTGTAACAGAAGATGCGCTGTTCTGACATGGACATAAAAGGCTGTTCCTTTTCAGTAAACTAAACAGCTGCTTCCAGCAAACTATCAGCCCTGGTTCATCAGCAAAACGCTGTTTGTAGCCTTGTACAGCTCAGTTTAAAGGACCGAGCAGAATGATGAAGTAGCTGTGCTGAAGCCAGTGTTTGTTTTCTTCCTGAATTAGCAGTCCCTTGGAGAGATGCAGCAGCAGCTGCAGGAGAAGGCACTGGCATCTCCGACCCAGGATTCCCCTGGCTTTCTACATGGATCGAAGGAGTCTGCCGGAAGCAGCAGTAAGAATTCGTCCTGTGACACAGATGACTTCGTTATGGTCCCAGCACAGTTCTCAAGTAAGCTGGTTTCTGGAAATGCAGATGTTCTAAGCAGAGGGGGATGTGGGTGTTAAGGATAGTTACTAGAAAGCTGAAAGAGCAATTAAACCTGTCTGGTGTGACTGAATAACAGGAATGGTCTTGTTCCCAAGCTGGAAGAGACCTCTATCTCAGTGTCTAGTTTCATAGGATGTTTTGTAATTACCCTCAAAGATAGGATTTGAGAGTAAAGATTATTTTGTGACTTCAATAAGAGATTGAACCTGGAAATCCAACTGGAAAAGAAGATAAGTAGGCTCAGAGGGAAATGCCTTCCTCTCACAGAAGCCATTCCCATGTCATCCTGTCTTCTGCTTCACTCAGCATCCCAGTCCAAGAGAGGCCTTCAGCTAGCAAGATGGATTTTATACTTGAAAAACATCTTGAATTTAATTTTAGCACCTCTGTGTGTTTTCACTTTGATAGGAATTGCTTGAAAATATATATGTACATAGAGATTAGGGCCCCAGTTCAGCCACATGCCTAAGAATGTCCATGCACAAGTACTTAATTAACCAGCAGAAGGATATTGTTCAACCTTGACCATGTGTCTGGTGCTTTACTGAGTTGGAACTTGGTAATAAATGCTGTGATTCCTCACAGTTGCACTACTTGTTTTGAAACAGGAATTTGGAGGGGTAGAACTGGAATTTGTGAAAGATCTCTGCTGTGCTACCCTTATGATAAGGAAGAGCTCAGTGTTGCTTTTATTTTTCCTGGGAACAGCGATGGGACCAGTATACACTTGTCTTGTGCTAGTCATGTTTCCAGTGTTGGGATGTTCTGGCAAAGGCACAAACTCCCCTGTGTTGTGTATCCAGCTGCCAGCTCATTTGCCTGCCCTGGATTTTTGCCACTTAAGACACGGATGTTTCGAAGCCCGACGTGCAACATGCACTGCTGTCTTTTTACACAGCAGCTAAGTGCTTGCACCAAGTGCGCATATACCTGTTGCCCCAAATGATTCTGTCAGGTTTTGGCCCCCTTCCAAAAGGGCTCCCGTTCAGCCTGAATTTTCTAGAACTTCAGGGTGTAAGGATTGGAAGCATCCACATCACCCTCAGCCCACGCGTGTTTGGCAAAATGCTGACTTCAGAAGCAACTCAGCAGGTCTTGGAGGAGCAGGAGATTCTACCCAAAAACTCAGTTGCTTGGAATACATACAGATTTTTAAGAAAATTATCTTGAATTAATCTCTTTCTGCACTTCCTTGTTCCTCAGGTGATTTAGCTGCTGAGGCTACAGGAGGGAAACCAATCCAAGACAGCCTGATGTACAGCGGGTAAGACCACCAAGGCAACTGAAAGAGTTTAGTCACTAGAGTGTACTGTGCATTAGGGACTTTGGGGTTCTGGTGGATGGGAGGGAAGATGTTGCTGAGTTACCTTCTGTTCCAGGCTTCTGACCATTTTTAGTTTGATCGTAAACATGTGGTACCTGAACACCAGAGTGCACGGGGGGCAGCATGACAGTCCCCAGGGCTCCTGCGACTGGGCTCGGCAGAGGGTGCTGGGCAGACACAGCTCTGTAGGGGGGAGCAGGGGTGATTCCCAGGCTCTAACAGCTGGGTTCTTTCTATCATTCCTTAGGAGTTCTCTGGTGACTTCAGCAGGCTTGGAAAGCCAGGGAAGGACACCATCTCCTTCACCACCGTACAGCAGTTCTCCTAGCCCATCCAGGTAAGGAAGACTGTTCAGTGGTGACTATGAACCATTCTTTAATTGAACACCCATTGGCTTCCAAGAGGGGATTTTACAGATGTTGGTGTGCTGGGCAAGATCCACATCACTTCTTTAATTAAAGGGTAACATGAAACACGCAGGAGAAACTCCCCAGTGTCAGGCACTGATCAGTCCCAACTACAGAGCCTGTCTCTCTCTCTTCTGGCCCTCAGGAGGGGCCAGGAGAGAATGCCGTAGAGCTGGAATTAACTCTGTTCCCTGGGGGGCCGAGGATTATTCTCAAGCAGAAAGCAAATGTGCTCCACTGGCATGTAGATGCTACTCGTTCCCTCTGTGCTCAGCCTGCAGAGGCAGTGAATATTTCAGCTTGAGACCCTTGCTTCTAAATTCGTGCAGTGAATTAGAGCACAACACTTCAGCCACGGCTGAAACTACTATGGGCTTGAATTACTGGGCAAGGGATAGGACGGCAAATGTGGAGGAGTGCTGCTCATCTCTCCTTGCTGTTGAAGGGCAGATCTGGGCAGACATAGTTGTTTGTAGTTTGCTTGAAGCTCCAAACAGCTCGTTGCACTATGTCTGTGTAGAGTAATGCTGCTACATGGGCCCTGTTTAGTAATGGCGGGTGCGGGAGTAGCAGTAACAAGTGCAAACAGGCGTGGTCATAGGTTTAGTTCCAACTAAACCAGTTGCTATAAAGTCAGCTTGGGCGCTCAGAAATGTCACAGGTGACAGCTGCCCACACACAACAGCATCAGCTGCCCAGCACCACCAGTGCCTCCAGACCCATTTATGTTCAGAAGACGTTAATGGTCTGTGGAAGGCAGTCCCATTGACTCTAGAGCTTGAAGCTTTAGGGTACGTGCTGAGCTTACAGGGAGCTGGCGGTGTTCTTCCCATCTCATTCTTGCCTACCGGGGAAGCCAGACAGCCTTCATCTCCTATTCTGTCAATATGGCACCTGGTGGGGGAGGGCAGTTGAAGGGGATTTCACAGTGGGAGATGGATGACCCTAAAATCTTTCTTAAGAAGAATAGGTAGTCCCAGGCTATGTGCTGAACACACTTGTCACATAAATGGAGCCCAGAAAATGACAAAACATAGCCTCAAAGCATACAAATGTGAAGGAGAAGAATATAGCTCAAAGCCTTGCTGACGTGATCAGATTAATTGGCAAGCACATACCACAGTGTGGAGTTTAGTTGCATGAGGCTTCTTGTGCCATTGCCAGCTGAGCTTCTTAACAGCTTATTCCTTAACTGATTCCTTTGCATTTCGGGGATCAGCCTTTGTTAAAGGATTTGGCCTTGTTTTTGGACAGCAGTGAATGGAAATTCATAGAATCATAGACCCATAGGGTTGGAAGGGACCTCTGGAGATCATCTAGTCCAACCCCCCTGCCAGAGCAGGGTCACCTTAGAGCAGGTCGCACAGGAACGCGTCCAGGAGGGTTTGGAATGTCTCCAGAGACGGAGACTCCACCACCTCTCTGGGCAGCTTGTTCCAGTGCTCTGCCACCCTCAAAGTAAAGAAGCTTCTCCTACAGAAGTTGACTACAAATGCTGCCTACTTTTCACTGTTCACCACCGTTTTCACCAAACTGGCCTCATCATATTCTATTGGATGGCAAATCAATGTCAGAGGCTATGTTCTAAACGTGTTTCTGCTCTCGCTGTCTTTCCTACACATTCCCAGCAGCTTCTGTGGAGCAGATGCCAAACCCTCTAGTGCTACTTCCTTCCCACTTTTCTATGTGCTTTGAAGAAATGCTGAAAAGTTGCTTCCTGCTGTGTCTGGGATGGGGAATAAGACATAAGTAATGAAAGATTGGAGCAGTCACTCCGAATCCAGAGGGTAAAGCATGATCTTTGATCTGTCCCCTGAGAGTGCTTTGAACTGATGCCACCCAGGTGTGCCCTTGCTGTTAACACGGGTTTCGGCGCCCTTCGCTGGAGACATCCTGAGGCCCGTTGGTTCAGTGCCGGCAGAGAGGACTCTTGATTTTTCTCTCCCTCTGTCTTTGCTCACTCCCAAGCAGCAGTTCTCCCTTTCATGTGTGGCTCTAGGCTAGCAAGCAGTGCTGGATGCGGTCCAACTAGGACAGAAAGCAAAGGCTATTTTAGAGTGGCCAGCAGTGGGGTTTCCTCAGGATGTCGTGGTACGCTCTAGAGCAGCTCTCCTTGCTCTTAACTAAGAAGGTAAGGACTAGGCAGAATTAAAATATGCTGACAGATGATATCTTTTTTTTTTTTAATTTTTAAAACACTTCCTTGTTGAAGATGCTTAGTAAGTCTAATGAAAGGTAATTCCTTGGATGTATCCCACAGCAATGGATTTAATACCATTTTCAAAGAGCTGTTAATTACTGCCAAGTAATTGAACTCCCTGTCCCAGCTTTATCTCCAGGTCTTTGCAAATTTACGGTCAATTGCAGTCTTTAAGGCTTGAGGCCAACTAGCAGGTTTAGTATATGTCACCTCATTTGGATGCTTTCTTTTTGCAACTTGTGGTTTGGGGAGAAACCTGGCTTCTGTAAGGGCTTGATATAACTCTTTGGGAGAGGGGGGATCCTTTCACCTGAGAACTTCTTTTCCTCCAAAGGATTTTGACTAGATGGAAAAGATAGCATTTGAAATGTATGTTGAAAGTCAGGATGTGTACAAAGCTTGATGTGAACTCTCATATTTCTTGGTTAAGGCTCTGTTTGCTTTATGTCTGTCTTGGCACCATGTCTTACACTGATGGAAGGCAGAGACACCAAAGCCTCACCTTTCTGCTGAGCAATCAGAAACCTTGAATACCTTTGTTTTATTTTATGTCAATGAAGAATCAAGGCTTCCATGCTACCTTGTGGAGACAAACATCAGATTAAGAGTCTGTTCTCCCAGTGGAAGAAACAAAAGCACACAAGAAAGAATATATAGAACTTGAAAAATTAGTAAACCTGTTGAGAGAGGAATGAAGAAATAGGAATCGCTTTTTGATCTTTCAGCCTTGATGAAAGATCTCTTCCAGTTATTTGTCTATCTTGTGATGGAGGAGCATCTTCATGTGCACAATGTGGAGATCTGCAGACCCATTTCTGCAGGTCAGCTTTGTTCAACACCATCACCATGAACTACAGGGCACTACTGACTTTCCCCAGAAAAGAAATTCTGGTAATGAACTGCCAGATAAGTCACAAACTCTTCCCTGTGCATGCATGTATGTTCTTGATGAATTAAATATCTCTTTTCATCATATGTAAAGCACTTCCACTCTGAGCATTAGACCCGAAGAAGTGATGCTTCCTGCTTCTCAGGGACAGACACAGGCGTGTGTCCTTGATTGGCAACAAGGAAAAGTGCAGAAGCCTTCGTTACCAATAAGATCTTTCTGTAATTGTGCAACATCCCTGCAATTGGTGTTGGCAGTTTTAAATAGCATTGTCATGGCAATTAATCCTAGAATTCTGGAGCCTTTGGGAAAAGACTTTAGGCGGCTACTTAGTTAAATGCGGTGTTTGCATGGTTTGTGTATAGTGTGGTGTATAGGCTAAGAGCAACAGGGGAAACTGTCACCCCGGGGAATAGGTGTCAGACATGAGCTGATTAACCTGCTTGGATGGAACTAGAAAGAAGTCTGAAGTGTGCAGAATGGGCCTGTGCCATTTTGTGTGTGTGATGTTCTAGCTGACCTTGATGAGTATAGAGATATCAGCTCCTGTCCCCCAGATTTATTCTCTCCTGAGTTGCCTTCACCCTGCAGTTAATTTGCAAATACTCAGATACACACCACAAGTTTGTATTCTCTTCGTGGCACACTGAGACTCTCATGGCGATGCCATTGCTGCAGCAGTGCCTCCTCGTGAATCGCAGGTAGCTCTTGGCAGCACAATCTTTGCTGGTGTCCTTTGTGAGCCACGAGTGTTTAGCCCCTGTTTGATGATGTGCTCGTTGGCTGTGGATCTGAGCTGCTGGAAACTAGGCCAGTTGTGGCCTGAAATAGCCGGGCTCCAATTTTCCTGGAGGGAGTGGTGTGCTTGGGTGTACGTTTTAACTTCAGTCTGTGGGTGGGGATCGTGCTGGAGGAAAGGTGCCTGTTTTCAGGAGATGTGTGGTGCCGCTTCCCTTTGATAGGACTTTGAACTGCCTCCCGGTGTAAACCCACAACCTGAGAGCAGCCGAGGGGACGCTCCCTGTGTACAGTTGCTTTACGAAGATAAAACCTCCAATTACCTGGCTGAAGGCCCACCCCTTACCAGAGCCTTTCTTTGTGTGTCTCCTTTCAACAGCCGGCCAGGTCAGTTTTCTAGCAGCAAGTACGGACACTCTGTGCCCATTCCGGTCCCAACACAAATCCATAACTACCGGCGGATCGAGCAGAACCTGCAGTCTCCCAATCAATACGCCTCTCCACGGTAAGTGCTGGGGCTGGGAGGAGGAGGTAACGGCAGTGCAGGGGCTCTTGTGTTACAGCTTGGGGGCTGTAAACCAAACTGCTTTACAGTTTGTCCTCTGTACCTCTAAAAATTTCCCTCTGTGATGGGCTCTCCCCCATGCTGTAGGGAGCCAATGTGGTGTGTGTTATGTGGTAACACAGTTTTGGGTTATTTTTGTAGCAGTTGAGATTTATTTGTTACCATGTACTGTAAATTTTGTCTGCATGTGTGTATGTGAGACAGCTCCCATCAACTTTCAGTGCAGGCTGAGCCCCTTCGAGTCTGACAGCTTTTCCCATGCCAGCTATGGGTTGGATGTCCAAGCAGAGAGAACCATCCATCTGGCAGATGCCTTTATAAAAGAAAAAAGTTGAGATAAACAACTAAAATAGATGGGGCTACAAAACTTACCCGACTTTACCTTAATTGGTTCCTGTAGGTAGTCACGCCATAGGTGATGTGTCTGACAGGCGTTGCGTATTAATGTAGTTATGCAGCCAGGACTGATTAAATCATGAGCAATTTATGCCTGTGAGGCAGAGCATGTTTTCTGAAAGTCGTCAGGAAGGTCCAGATGCCAGAAGGTCCTTCAGCCATACAGCTGACCTTCTGAGTTCAGTGGTAGTGCCTTGTACATCCAAGGCACACAGGGCTTCCATCTCTTCTCACATATAATTTCTGGTTCTTACAGGTTTGAAATCTGGGTTGACAGCGGCAGCCCAGGTCATAGACTGGTTGGAAGGAGACTCATACAGGATATTAAGGAGTCTGTACAGCAGGGGCATTCAAACAGAAGTGTCTGTGAGGTGTCGTGTCTTTTTTTGGATGAGTTGCTTTGGTATCTGGATTAGTTAAAGTTTAGATTTCAGAAGTAAGGTAATACCTATGTCAGCCTAAGTTTGGGCTTCAGCCAACCTAATTCAGCATAAGGCTTATTTGAAGTGGACCCAGAAGTAGAGACACGATATGTTGATATGAATCAGTGATCAGCAGAGAGGTGGTTTTGTGCCAGTGTTGCTTTAATACTATTTTATGTTAACTTCGTCGAGTGTGTGGCAGGTTTTGTGGTAAGCTCCTTCCTCTTTCCTACATGCTTTGTATATTTTACAGCAAAACTTGTGGACCCTGTTAGTGTTGGAACTCCCAAAAGAGTCCTAGTTATCCAGGTGACGTATAAAGTGAGAGCTCTGGAGAAGGGGCAGAGGAGGATGCACCCGGGCACGCTGTGCCGGCCCCAGCCCTGGTGATGGGCTGCTGCGTTCAGGTCCACAGCCTGCAGCTACCAGTCAGCGATCAGACTGTCAGGTCTTGTTCCTTTTAGTCACCACTGTGTAATGTTGAGATTAGCATCATCCCTGCAGAGGAACTCGAGGAATGGACACAATCAGGATGACTCACGGTCTGCTTTTAGCATCTTCTCAAAATTTCTGGCATCATGGGTTTTTTTGCCCCAGGAAGCCATATTTATCTCTCACCATCACTTCCTCTAATCAGCAAATTCAGTAGACGCCCTTCAGGAATGGAAGGAGAAAACATCAAGCATCTAGTATGTGATTCCACTTCTCCATCAGGTGTATCCAGTAGGCCATTACAGCCAGGTGCCTCATCATGTTTGCCAAGTCATTTAACTACAAACCTTGACGTACACTCTTGTTTCTGAAAAATCGACCGCTGTCATCTGACTGGCTGGTGTATGCCTGTGTAACGCAGCTTGTTTGTGGACAGATATGTTGCTTGCTGAGGTGGTAATTATGTGTGCATACTTTTGGCCACATCACCTGTCCTGCTCGTCTGCTTGCTTGCTTATCCCATGTCTCGTAGGGTGGCATCTGACATTCCACATCTTTCAGCAGCAGCAGTCAGCTGGTGTTTTTTTCTGCAAGTTCCTGATAGATAACATTCAGCCTTCTGGATGGCTTATATTCTGGAGAGTTAAAAACATGGGAGAGCAATACTTTCTGCCACTGAACATCTAGGTATCTTTTCACCTTGCCAGGTGTCCCTTCCCTTGTTGTATATTCATTTTGCCTCAGTGCCAATCACTTGATGAGCGCTAGGTCTCTGAATCTGGAGCAACCTGAAGAGAAGTAATATTTTTTTTTAGGTTAAAATTTTAAAGGATTTCCTCTTTTCCAAGGATGTGAATATAGCATGGATTCATTTGGCTGAGAAATGTAGTAACACAAAGGATCCAATTCTTATATCTCAACTGCTGAAATAATTTGTTTGTTTATTTATTTGTTTTCTGAAATGTGGTGCAAAGTAGTGGTGTTGAATAGGTGTACTGACACTTCCTCGGAATGACTTTGCCGTTCCTGGGTAATGTAGCTACCCCTGCTTGCACTACTGAGACCCCTATGCCTTTGTTCCTTCTGCTCAGATAACGTATGGACGGCTTAATGCAGTGTCACTGGAGAGGAGGCAGGATACCTTAGTGATGGTGTCTTTCAGTGGCTTGAGCATAGAGGGGGGGGTTTTCAGCATATTAATTGATTCCAGTCCAGAAAAACCACCTGCTGGCTGAGACTAATGTTCTTTTAACAAGGGAAAAAATGTTTCCAAATTGAGAGTAGAATGAAGAATTTGGTGAAAAGGCTGTCTTCTCGTATGGAGGAGTGTAGTGAGAATCTTGGTGAAGAAGCTTGCAGAGGCAGAATGGTGTTTCAGTAAATAGAGTTTAGGTTGTGTGTGCTTAACGAGCGGTGAAAACATTAAAATTTGGAGAAGTAATTAATATACAACAATCCCATCTCTCTCCAGAGTGATGGTGTGGCTGTACTCGCTTTCCCGCTAGTCTAGTTTCCTCTTTTTTTTTGTTTTAGCAGCTGGGTTATACTTGGGGTTCCTGCACGTTGGGCTGTACAAATGACTGTTAACTCCCGAAGGTGAGCCTTCACAAGGAGGTGAAGGAGTTTGGGGCCCAGGCAATTCTGACTATCCAGCCCAAAGAGAAGTTCCTCTGGGCAGTACTGAACTGCTTCAGATCTGACAGCCACACACTGCTCTGGTTTGCTCTGCAGCTTCTGATTTGAGTCAAAGCTGCGTTGCAGAGCAGTGCCTTTGGCACAGCTTACCTCGGCATCGTACGGCCTGCGCTCACGGAGCTTTCGACCTGAATGGCTGCTCTGACAAAATCGCGAGTGGCTCAGCACGGGAGGGACACTAGAATAAAGCCCTCTCAGGGAATTCTGAAGACGCTGCCTAAAATAAACGCCTTGGACGTAGCAAGATATGAAACCCTTGTCTTGTTCAGGATTGATGTAGCATCTGAAAGCATCTCAAAGTGACTTCTGAAAAATAACAGGCCTTCCTGCTTACAGCTAAGCTAATATCATTCTTTCTTTTCACTTGTTTTGCAAAATTTTGTTTGGATTGAAACTCTCGAGAACAAGGATTATCATCTTAATCTGTATTGGTGTAGTCCTAGAACCGTGGGATTTTGATCCAGGTTAAACAGTCAGTCATTAAAGCTCTGCTTCTGTGGCAGTAGCTGTGTGTGTGTCTGGTGATACTGTTCTCCTCACTCCTTCTATACGGGTATCTGGAGTAACGTGTGCTGCTGCTGTTTCCTCTCAGGTCTGGTACGGTTCGGAGGTCTAGCAGTACAAGTCCTCTTGGTTTTCCTAAAACTGGTGCTTCCCCTCCTTATCCTGGAGAGCATGGATCTGTGCCCAGCTCTAGAAAGCTCCCCTTTGGCGGTGCCAAGCCGTTTATGCCATCACCACAAGGTAAGATGTCGACCAGCATGTCACTGTCCTAATGAAATCACGTGCCTCTTTCCTGTAGCGAGAGAGGTTATGACCAGCTGTAGCTGCCAGGTAATAGGGGATTCAGACGGTTGTGTTGTCCCATGGCTCTTCTCAATAGATTATTTGACAAGTGTTTGGCCTTGTCAGATAATACCTATTAGCCCCAGGAGAGGCAAGCTTTGTTTTGATGTCTGCATCAAACATCTTGCTGCCCTCTGAAGAGAGCTTCTGTAAGTGCAGAGTGTCTTTTTACTGGCTCGGGCTGGGGTGAGGAAAAACATAAGCCAATTGTCGTCAGAGCAAAACTCTGACCAGCTTTGGAAGGGCTTGAACTTCACCATTCAAACTGAAAAGTTGCTGTCTGAATAACTGCTAGCCTGATTCAGGTGCTAACAAGCAATTTGAGTGGAAAGGCATAAGAAAAACCCTAGCGTGCAACTGATGCAACTTGCTGTTCTCTATAAAGGAACAGACTCTGATATAACTGGCTGTTCTATGTCCCTAGCGTCTCCAATCCTGTATTTATTAGTATCTGCTGGTGGGGAGATGCAGAATATTCATATTCTATTCCTCTGACGTAATACCATTGCAAAGTCAGACTAAAACTGGCTAAACTAATACCAGACAGAATTTTTTCCTCCTTTAACAGGAGTTGTTGATCTTTTCACTACACAGCTAGGGCTCGGGCTGAGAAGACAGAAAAGATAATGAGCATCTTCCTATAAAACAGGTGGTACATAGTGTTGTTATCGCCTTAATACTGAATAAACTCTTTCTTTGTTGTGTTCCCTCAAAGTTGGAACAATCCCAGAGCAGCCCAGCCAGACTATTATCCCCTCTTCTCTTGGAGCAGAAATGAGAAGCCGGATTCCTGTCGCCGGTGCGTTGGTCCTTACCTTCCTTTATTATTCCTATGGATAAGGGCAGAGTCAGTCTCGGGGCATTCGAGGTTGGGTATTGTTGCGTCTCTTGATGCTTGGCCAGCCAGGATTATTTTTGTGTGCTGGTAGGAGCTGGGCTTGTTCCATTTGCATCCCATCAGCCAGCCTCTTCCAGTGCTGACAGACCCTATGTCACAGAAACTCAAATTTGGGATTTGAAGTCAATGGCCTGAGTGAAGGAAAAGCATCTCAAAACTCCCAACTCCCCCTCTGCCAAGTGACCTGCTGGATGTGTAGTGTCCTTGCTGCTGAACTCTGACAGCCAAGGTCCCTTTCCCTGTAAGGGCTGCAGTGAAGGAAAGAAGCTACACGTCTGTGTCCCTGTTGTGCATGTCTCTTCCTCCCGTGGAGTCAAAACCAGATCAGGCCTAGCAGATTGTGGCGCTGATCAGAGTGCCTTCCTTAGCCATCCACTGAAGGTTTTGATATGTAGATGTTTTAGTAGTGGATCCTGGGATCAGGCTGGCTTTTTGTGCTAGAACGAAAAAATGATGCGGTTTGTCGCTGTGTTTGGGCCCTCCAGGTTCCTCGGCGCCTGAACACTCTCCTCGAGGGATGGGATCCCGGCTCCACAGTGCTCCCAACCTGTCAGATTTGCATTCCTGCAGGCAGAAGATAACCAAGCAGCACTCTGATCCTCTTGTTGCTCACTTCGGTCATACCCCAGTCAGCCAGCCTCTGCAGATCCATGGCTTGCAGCACTGTCGGCAGCTCAGATCCTCACCAAAGCTCTCCGAGTTCATGCAGAGAAGCCCTTTGCCAACTATAATGGGCTCCCCTACAAAGGTATGTCAAGGAGTCTACTTTTTTTGGTTTTCTCACAGCTCGATGTTTGGGGTTCTTTGTGGGTGAACGGCTGTGTGATCAGATAACCCTGACCTGGATTTATCACCGCTGGTTGGCTTTTCTTCAAGGGCTGTTCAGTGATCCGTGTGAAATGGGGTGGTGTCCTAATTCTTAGTGGACAGATCTCACTTGGCAGCAGTGTTCACCATCTGAGTGGAATCCAGGGTTTTAAACTGTCAATGGAAAGGAGCTGCCCAGATTAGGGAGAAGCGCATTAGCGAGCTGCGGTGCCTGGGCTGGTTTGCACACACAATGATCCGGCTTGTGGCACAAGTGCATGTCCAGCAGGAATCCCCAGCGGAGACGGCAGGCAGCTGAGCAGGTGACAGCCCTGGTGTCTCATGCAAAGCTGGCACTGTGACAGCATTTTCTCTGCTTATGTTAGGCTGACACAAATTTTCAGCGGAGTTGTTTGTTGTCCTTTCATTTCAGTTTTTCTGGGACTGGGGGCAAGTAACTGGGGGTGGGATTTCTTCCTGTTTTTCAGGCAGGTTGTTAAGCATACAATTTAATTTTGATAAACAAATGGGCGGAGGAGGGGAGTAAGGGGAACCTTCCTCCTTCATTTTAAAGACAGATCTCTGTCTTTTTTCTGTTGTTCTTAGGCTGTGTCCCCGTTTGAGTTTCCCAAAACCCCAAGTTCCCAGAATCTCCTCACCCTCTTGGCCCACCAGGGAGTCATGGTTACTCCAACACGGAACAAGACCTTGCCAGATCTGAAGGAGATGGGTCATTTCCACTGCCAGCAAACTGGCTTGGGATTGAGGCCTGTGGAAGAGATCAAGGGCAGGTGAGCCATAGTCAGCTTTATACAGCGGCGCTTCATTCCCTAATACGGGACGGATGGGGCAAATTTCAAACGCCAGCTAACATCTAAGTTGTAATGTAGCATCTGCAAACATCCTGCAGTTATCTGCTAGCAACCTTGGGTTACAAGAAGATATGAAGCAGGTTTTGAAAGTCTTCCTCTACAGGGGCAGGCCATGGCCTAGATTTTATAAAATGAAAGATTGTCTGCAGCTTCACACTGTGGTTAGTGTCCAGGGTTTCATCAGGTGGGGGTCAAGGATTTTATCATTAGACCAGACGCCCTGCAAATATGCAGGTGCGTGCCTTGCTCTTTGTGCCTGTTGTGGATGAGAGGATGTTGTGGGTCTTCCTTGTCCGTGAAACAGTGGGCACCGGTCTGCAGACCAGAGATCTTCTTGAAAGCCACGTGCTGACTGTCACGAACATTGCAGGATACAAAATCAGTCAGATGTTAGTGTTAAGTTTTTCTAACGTGCCTCTCTGCAGACTGCAGATTTCTGCAGTGATCTGGAGGAGTCCTCTGTTACTAATTTCCATATCTTCTATCAAAGAAAAATTGTGTTGGAATAGTGCTGTAGTCAGTATTTGCATTACTCAGTTAGTCACGGTAGTCATATGCTTTCTCCAAGTAGTAGGAGGTGCTTCAGATGCTCTGTTGAAAGAAGAGGAGTGGTTATTTTGGCTCCAGACTGTTTGGTGAGTGGTGTTAAGTGGTTGCGGACCAGGAATGGCAGAAACTGGAGTGGAAGTTAGCTGAAACCTTGCACCTGTTGACTTTCTGCATCATGTTGTATGTCCTCTTTTTAGATCTCTGAGCACAGGCAGGCTCACTGACCTGCTTCTGAAGGCAGCCTTTGGGGCACAGATCTCAGAAGCCGGCAGCAACGACAGCCTGAACAATGAGAAGCCAATGGAAATTGCAGGTAGGTGGGGAGGGCAGGCAGATCTGGCAGGATGTCCTGGGCTGGGGCGAACCTTTTTGCCTGTGTGCCCCCTACAAATGGGAGGCTGCTTTTCCGATGGTTTTTGGCAAAGGAAGTGACTGCCGTGTGTGAGGCGTGTAATGATGTTTGCTTTCAGTTGTGGAGCACTCGAAGGTCTGTGCTACGCGTGCTGTGTAACTGCTGGCTAGCAGTGTGATTTTTGTAGGCAGGGCTTCCTCTTTTGGCCCACTTTTAAGGTGATAACATGCGGAAGCGGGGACTTTGCCAGGCGGCTCGAATATGAATGGCTCTGCAAGGGTGGGTCTTCCTGGGCTCGCAGGTGGGGAAGTGCGGAGGGGAGAACAGCCGCAGCAATGCCTAACGCAGCTCGTGTCCTGGAGTCCCTGCCAGCCTGGCCCAGTCGTGTTCTCGGGGGATGCCTCCAAAGGGAGCGCTGGCCTGTGCTGGTGACCACTGTCTCCCAAGAGAGTCTGCAGGAACATAAAACCGCTGGGTGAGGCACACCATGCTCTGAGTAACTTTCCTGTAATGCCAGTCTGCACCTTTCAACTGTCTCCCCAGCTCCCTCAGGTGCTTACGGAGGGACCCTGCACTCTGGTGCCCGGGCTGGGGGCTCTGCCAGCCCATCCCCAGTGATTTTTACTGTCGGATCCCCTCCCAGTGGAACAACCCCCCCACAGACCACGAGGACCAGGATGTTTTCAGGTAAAGGGCTGATACCTACCTGCCTGTTCCAGTGGGAATGCCCGGGGGCAGAGCGATGTGTTGAATTCCTTACTGCTGAACACTGGTGGTGGCAGAGGGCTGCTCAGAGCACAGTCCGTGGAGCTCAGCTGGTCTCAATTCTAAGTGCCTTTGAGGTTCTTGTGCTGGCTCCTTCCAAACCCAGTTACTGCCGATAACTGTTTGCACTGGCACGAGGGCTAATGCCCTGTAGTGGTTTTCCAGTACTGGAAGAGAGAGGCAAACCATTCTCTTACTTCATTTCTCTCTGCTTCAGGAATAATGCTGCAGCTGTTCGTAGACCCACTGTTGCTGATAGGTCAACAAACGTAAAGATTTGTGTTGTGTTCTGATTGCTTTCCCCATGGGTTTTGGATGAGCTATAAAAGAGGAGCGTGACCATCCGTGCCCAACAATTCCAGTGCAGGAGTACTGTTAGGAAAGGGCCAGGATGGCTCTGTATGCAAAATTATTAGTGGTGTTGCTTATGCTCTGAGCTGCTAAAGTAGGAAATGGGGAAATGCACTCCTGCTTGACAGATACTTTGAAGATGCCAGTGCTCTGGCCTCATCAGCCAACAGTTGAGGCTGTGGTAATGGGCCCTTTTGGGATAGTGTGTCTGGGAGCTGGAGTCTGTGTTCAGTTTAAGAAAATATTTGGACACTTTTATTTGCATTTTTGGCTTGTTTGGTTTCTCATCTTGGCTGTTTGTCATCTGAATGTAGTCGACTCTGTTGTTCTTTAATTACTGCAGGAAAGATTTGGATGTAACGATGAATAAACTGCTTCACTGGGATGGGGGGACACATGGGCTCAGTTCCTGGGTATGGCTTGGATTTCTACCGTAACTAAAACCACTCACATCCTTGATTGTCTGGAAAGTTGGGACCATAATCTGTTCTTTGTCTCGTATATTTAGGGGGTAAGCTCTGTAGGGCAGAGACTCTTGTAAAGTATGTGATGGGCCTGTAGCACAATGAGGTTACTGTCCTGGCTACAGCCTCCAGCTGCTCCTGAAATGTTACCAGCAGAGAATTCGGACTTCCTGTATTGCTTTTGTGGGGATAATTGCAATTTGGAAGCAGATCCCAGCACCAGTTTTTAGCAGGTTGATATTTGGATGCTCAAGGGTCTGTGGAACAGTCAAGCTCTCGGATGGGATGCCTGGAAGAGGAGGCAGTTGAATAGTGAACCTACAGCACATCCGCAGGATTAGGTCAAGGCGGTCAAAGCAATGCTGCTTGACAAGCTTTGTTAGGTCTGTGCAGTAACTCCATACGTTTTAGTTAAGGCATAAAGTTAATGGCAAAAAGGGGAGCTTTGCAAGCTGAAACTCTGCACCTCGAGTGCTTGGCCAAGCCATGAGTAAGATCGCTTGACAGATAGAAAGGCAGAGTCGTCTCATGAGTCGTCATAACAATTTCTGTAAACAGCCTCTTGGAATTACAGGGTATCCAGAATGTGATATAGTTGGTCCCTTCTGAAGGATCTGGAAATACTCTGCCAGTCTTTGATGATCCACTTAGCTTTGAAGCATAGGTGCCAGCAGGGAGAGAGCTTTGGGAGGAGAGGAGACTGTGCCTCTCTGCAGATCAGTTGTGCACCATATTGCTGAACCTTTTGAAGGCAGGGTGGGGCAGCAAACTAAATTCAGGGGTAAAAGAGAAACATCTCCCTCTAAAGGATTAGTGACAGTGGAGAGCATCGCCCTGGTAGAGCAACCAGGATGTTGTAGCTGGTTTTGGCATCCCCCTGTCAGACAGAATATATCCCTCTGTGGAGCGTGTCAGGGGATGTGAAGCCCTCTGGAAGTGGTGAATACTCTGAGACAGAAGTTCTATTTGAAGTGTCCAGCTTTTATATGCAATGTGCTCTTAGGGTGGATTCAGGGAGAAAATGATGGTGAGGGAATTGTCTGAGGGACACTGTACCTGGTAGGAAACCATGGTTCAGACCATGCTGATCAATGATGGGGAAGTTGGCTGTGGTCGTGTGTGATAAAAATCAGCCCAAGATATCATGGCAGGATTTAGAACATGTTTGGACAAAAAAGAAAGAGTGCTCCTGAATTGTCTCTGTAAATGACAGACATTCTGGAAGGTGCATTAAACCTGCTGGAGCTTGTAAGCTGGTCTACCCGAGTCGCTAAGGAGCTTGTTGGGGAATGGTTAGTCTGCGCCAAGAGTCCCTGTGTCTTCCTCCAAAGTACCTGTTGCTGGCTCCAATCAGAGCCAGGATCCTGGATCCTACAGGATTGTCCCCTCTGTTGGGCGAGGAATACCTGGCCTACTGTTAACATCTTCAGTAATTCCTTTGCCTATTTTTCTTCTCAGTAGGGTCTTCCAGCTCTCTCAGTTCTGGAGGCTCATTCACCGGCAGGCACTTGGCAGTGGGAACTGGTGGGGATGCTGCGGAAGGCCCCTCAAGTCTCCGGTACGCTTTTGCTGATCCCATCACTGCCAACCTGGAAGGTGCTGTTACGTTTGAGGCACCAGAGCTGCCCGAAGAGACGCTCATGGAGGTGGGTATATCCCAGGGACCTGCTAGGGGAAAGGGATGGGGGAATAAAAGTAAAGCAAATCCAGAGGTGAGGTGACTCCGTGTGTGAGCCAAGGGGGTTGCTTCAAAAGATGGAGCAAACTGGTTTCAAGAGAGCTGGCCAGTGCAGCGCTCAGAAAGCCCAGGGCGTATTTAGCACAGTGACTTTTGAGCCTGCTACCAAGGTGTTTAATTGTGAGACAGCCCATGACCGGGGTTAAAATTCACCATTTCCAAAGGTGAAATTGCAGGTTGGAAGCACCAGTTATCTGATGCATTCTATATCAACAGTTTCTGAAGAAGACCTGGGTACTTTGGGCCTTTTCCCTTTTAAAAGGCTCAACATTAGTCATAGCTGAAGCTTGGTGGATGAAATGACTGCCTGCTGGGGGAGTCGGGCCGGGATACGGCCTCTGCTGAAAGGGTCTGAAAAAAAATAAACCTCACACTGGTGGTGCTGCTGAGGGCGGGGGGGACGCCATGTTCTTCACCAGAACAACTAAACCAGATTGTCGCGGTGAAAGGCTGCCAGGCTCCCCTCCTCCGCGGGCTGGAGACAGGCTGAAGCAGAGCAAATGCTTTTGTAGCTGAGATATATTTGAAATGTAGGTCAGGCTGCCCATTTGCAGGAGAGGTGGGAGGCGGATTCAGTCACGGTTTCAGCTGTGTTCGTGATACTTCCTTGGGCTGTCTGGGACTGGGGAAGGCTCTTTGTATCTGAATTTTGCTGGTGTTGCTAAAAACCCTTAGATACCCGCAGAGATATGCATTCATTGTTTTAAGGATGTGGGTTTGCTCTTCTACTTCAGATTTTATTTAGCTCAATTTTTTTTGTCAATTATGCATTGAATTGCATTTGTTTGCCTAGTTACCTGCAGAGCCACAGGGCTAGAACTTTCAGCATTGATGTGATCACAGTAGTAGTGAATTTAACTGAGCATCCTACCTGTATGAGGTCCCAGAAGTATGGGGCCCTGCCAGCTGCCACCACTTCGGACACTGGTCTGAAGAGAAGTGTCCATAGGAAGCATCAGCTTGATCTTGTTAATGGCACTCAGCCCAGCTTCTGTGTCTGTAGTGAGTCATTTGGGCTCGGTCGTCATTTCTGCTGAGCACAGTGATCCATTTGCATGTCACAAAACCTTTACAGCGTATTTTGAGATCCCTTTGTGCTCTGTGGAGTTGGCCAGAATGCAAACCTGGCAGATTTTCTGATTTCTGCTGATACTTTCGGGGCATTGAAATCTGTTTAAGCACCCTTGTTTATCTTGAGCAAAGCTGTTGCATCCAGAGAGGTGGTTCTTCCATCTTTTGGAAAAGTTTCTCTAGGTGCAGACAAGGCAAATTGAAGGCCAGGTTTGGGTTTGTTTTGCATTGCCTTAAAAACACAATGCAGAGATGGCTACGGAAGGAAGGACTCTTGTGATGCCAAATGAGACCGTGAATGCCAGCATAATTAATAGAAGCCGACTGTATAAGCAGAGAGGAAGGACTGTGCATTGGTTAGAGATAACAGGTGGAGACCTGCAAGATCTTAGCAGTTTCCTGCTTTGCCGCAAACTTCTTGTGAGATTCGGCAATTACTTAATCTCCAAGTTCCTCCTCTACTTTTAGAGAAAATAGAGGAAGATGGAGATAACGCTTCCTTCCCCTACTGGACTGTCCAGGTAGCATGGTAGTGGGAGGAGAGATTCGTGTTTCAGATAGTCAAAGCTGCCTTAGCAGCCAAGTGCCCGAGCCACTGAATGAAAAACAAAAGCTTGCAGAACTTGAGCATGGGGTTTTTTTCCAAATTCACATAGGAAACATCCTTACCAGCCCCCTTTGAGAGAACTGAGCCAGTGACTATTTGAAGACCAAGCAGGTTAGCCGCTTCTCTACAGAGAGAGTAGGAACAATGGAGTTGCATCTGATCCTGGCAGCAGCTCATTTTTTAGGACCCACACGCATTCAGTTTTTCCACAAATACCAACTTCCCAAAAATGTTTTCAGTGACTTAAGCAATGCAGCTTCCCAGAAATGTAATAGCAGAGGAAAAACTGCTTTGAAATGAACGTAGCACTTAGTGTGTGTGCCAGTGCCGCTCACTAAGTGGCAAGGAGTCGCACATAAAAGGTTGTCCTTGCTGTCTCTTCAGGGGACCTCACCCAGGACTCACTGCTCTGAACCAGGAGGATATAAAGACCAAGGGCTGGGCTGCAGGGTGGGACGCGCTGTGTTTGCTGTTTTCTGTGGCGTAGGAGGTTGTTACTGTCTCGTGAAATCCCAACCCACTTTTAGTTTCGCACCAGCATTGCTGTGGTGGGGACCGGAGCTGGGCCTGTGGTGGTCTCTCCCCCTTCCTGGCTGACTTCTGAAAGAGTCCCACCGAGCTGGGATGCTCCTTGGGAAGGGGACGTGTAATTTTGGAGCAAGTCTCACCAGCTTCTCCAGAGAGCTGGAAATCACTGTCTGGGGCTGTTGCTCGCTGCTATTACTGTGGAGGAGGAACTGGTGCAATGTGCAGGCTCGAGGCTGAGTTTGGCTGTCCCTGCCCAAAGCAGCACTGTAGAGGGTTTGGGGCCCAGCTGTTGTTTCTGTTAGCTGGGATAAGTCGCTGGCACAGCTGGAGGTGAGCAGCTCTCCCTGGCACGGCAGCTTTCCCTCTGTAACCCCCACCTTGGTGTCCCTTCAACAGCAAGAGCACACTGACATCCTGCGCAGCCTCCGCTTCACGCTGGCCTTTGTCCACTACGTGATGGAAATCGCCGCCCTTAAAGGCAGCTCCAGTGAGATGAGCAGTTCGGTGACATCTGAGTACCAGCTCCAGGAGAGCGTGGTGGCCGACCAGATCAGCCTCCTCAGCCGGGAGTGGAGGTAAGGACCCGGGGAAGAGCCGCCCAGCTCCCAGGTCTTCTGTCGCTCCCTCCCACCCCACATTATCATTTGGTACCAGAAGTCCTTCGGGACACTTACCGCTGTCCCATCCATCTGTTTGCATCGCGATGTGCTTTCTTTGCAGCTATGCAGAGCAGCTCGTGCTGTACCTGAAAGTAGCAGAGCTCCTGTCCTCGGGGCTGCAGATGGCCATAGAGCAGATCAAAGCTGGCAAGCTCTGCCTCTCCTCCACCGTCAAGCAAGGTAAGGGGCCGCTGGGCGCACGGCGCAAAGGGCTCGCCTGGAATGGAAGTATTAAAAATATCGCAAAGGGTATGAAGGGGGTTGGTGAGTGTGAACCCTCACCAATGTGCCCCGGGACTTACTTCTTGCTGTCCCCTTGCACAGACGAGTCCTTTTTTATCCGCATTGAAGGGAATCCTCTCTTCACGTTGACTTTAGGTCTCAAAACTCCTGCTCATGCAGGAGACTCTTCAGTGCTAATTAGTGAGAGGGGAATGTATCTTATCTGATTCCTTGTACATCGATACCTCAGGTGCTTATTTGTACTTGACGTAAGTCCGACTTAATTACACAGTGCATGTCCTCGGAAGTGCTTACTTGGCAAATAGAGACCTGTCTTGGCAGTGATGATTTTTCAAGTGAAACAAAAACACAGGAAGTAAAATACTGGTAATGCCAGAGTCACTTCTTTGCTGGTGTTACGGGCTGGCATTTGCATCTGACTGGCTGGCTTGTGATCTGAGCTGGCTGTGATTCAGTGATTAGAAAAAATGATTTTAAAACTACCATTGTAATATTTCTGCAGGAGCTTTGTGAAGCACTTGAAGTACTCGACCCATCAGCTGCCTTCCCCAAGAGCTTAGTCTTTGAAAGTACTCGTGCTGCTGAGGTGTAAAACAATAGAAGTTAAATACAACTAGCAGACATATGTTGTAGCAGGCAGTATGGGGCAAGATGCACAGGTTTAGCTACACATCTTCCACGTCTTCAGGCTAACAGGAAAGTTGTCGCAACCCAAATAAATAACTCCTTTTCAGGGCAGATTGCAACTTCTAGATTTGTAGTGTAATTTGTCCTTCAGTGTGTGCGAATTGGGCAAGGCTGTCTTTTCTTGTTTCTCTCCCCACAAAATACTGCTCCCTTGAGGTTTTTCAGGGCACAGTGAGGACACAAGGGTTTTAAAGGTACCTGTGTACGGAGAAAGCAGGGAAGCATGAGAAGAGACTGCCCTGGAGTGTCCTTGGGCAGTGAGTGCCAGGCAGGGTCCTTACCCACAGCCGTCCTCTTGCTCCTGATAATCTGGGCACAGCTCAGAGCTCTGATTGAATTCCACGGAGGATGATATTGCTGTGTTTGTGTGTTGTTTTGGTTTTTAAATAGTCTCCCTATGAAAAACTCAGTGTTTTTCATTTCGCGCACCTGAGCTTTGGGGTTCCCATTCCCTCTCAAATTCCATGTGCCTCGGTTCTCTTCTCTGATGAAGAGTTGCAGCAGTCTTCCTGCAGGCAGTCTCCTCTCTGGCTCTCTGCTCTCTTACCTCTGCCTGGGAAGGCTGGCTTTAGCGACAAGGCTTGACTGTCATGTGAGGTTGCCCCTCTGTGGCGTAGCTGAGAGACGCTGGTTCATGGTGTGGGTTAATTTGCCTCCTGCAGGAGCAACTCGTGCAGTGTGGGTACTTTCAAATGAGCACGGAGCAGTTAATACTCATCAGATGTTGGTGGGAGTTTGTGTTCGGTGCTTTGTGGAGACCACACCATGCAGCTAGGGAGGCTCAAGCAGCATCGCTTGCTGTTTGGGATTGCTCTTTAATCCCTCAGAATCATATTTGATTGCCAGTTCTCTGTCCCGTAGCCTTCCTGTCCTAGCTGCCGTGGTTCAGGAAAGGAGGTGGCCTTTCACAGGCATCAGTGTCTTTTCTTTCTGGGACAGCGGAGTCCCAGGAGGGAGATTCCCTTGCTTAGTCAGTGCCACTCATCCGCACTGAGGTCCAGCAGCTACCACATGCAAGTCACGTACTTCTTCACAGCACGTCGTCACCCATCAAGCGGCAGAAGCTTTCTATCTGGCACGTCTGTGGCTTCTGGCGGTGCGTGAGACATCTTGCACGGTGCAAACTGCTCTCTGCCTTCTGGCAGCTGAAGGAAACAAAAATAGAGCTGGCCTCAGGTGAACTAGGCATATGTGTAGGCGTTGCCACGTGCAGGCTTATACCTGGTGAAGGTGACAGAGGACAGGAGAAAGCCCCTGTTGGTGCAGCAAGTAGTTCTCTGACCATCTTTCTTTTGGCCGTAACATCCGTCTTGAAGTTACTCATTTGGGGTCCTGTGCATGGAGAATGGGAGGCAGAGGGAGAACTGGAAGGTAGTGCCTAAAGCATTTCTTTCCATTTCTCTAGTTGTGAAGAAGCTGAATGAGCTTTATAAATCCAGTGTGTCATCCTGCCACTGCCTCAACATGAGACTCCAGAGGTTCTTCTTGGACAAACAGAAACTCATGGATAGGATCAACAGCATCACCGCAGAGAAGCTCATCTTCAGCTATGCTGTGCAAATGGTAACGACTGCACGGTGCCTGGGAGCGGGGTTAGCACAGAGCCAGTGTTGGGCGGTACCGGTTCCTGTGGGGACCTTAGCAGATGGTTTTACTCATGAGGCTGCGTGCGGCCTCTGGAGGCTGGGCGAGGGAGCTGTAGGTGCATCTGAGGGGCCATGCTGGGAAAGCCGAGTCTGGTCTGTGAGTAACCTCTTGGCATGGGGTTGTTGCCTGCAGGTGCAGTCTGCAGCCCTGGATGAGATGTTCCACCACAGAGAGGACTGCGCACAGAGGTACCACAAGGCTCTGCTGCTGATGGAGGGGCTCCTGAACATCATCACTGAACAGGGGGACATAGAAAACATCAATAAATGTGAGTGTTCGGTGGCTATTTTTTTCTCATACTAGAACATGTGTTTTTTCTAGCTGCATGGTTCAGAAATTTCAGTACCCAGCATCCTTTTTTCCTTTGGCTACACCTTGGTGGACATAGCAGAGATCTCTTGGCTTGTTCTAGCTCCTCGCAGCCCGGCTCCTGCTTTCCCAGCGGGAAAACTGTTAGAAATGCAGGTCCCTGTTCTGAGCCATATTTTGAGAGCTTCCCATGCAGAGTGATTGCCAGGGCTTTGTTGGAGCTTTTGATGTGTGAAAGAACTTGCTGAAGGAAGTGGTTTGGCAGCAGCAGGGGCCTGGGTTTGGTTTCCAGCCGGCACCATCCCTCTGGTTGCTCAGAGCACTTGGGAACGTGAAACTGCAGCGGCTGTCAGGCAGAGACGGCGGATCAGCACAGCGAGGTCTCCTTCCAACACATCTTCTGAAACAGGACTGCTCGCCTGCCTGGTGCCCCAGCCCCAGCCCCGGCTGAGCAGGCAGCAGACAAATACTTTTCACATCAGCAAGTGCTTTCTGTAGCAGTGGAACTGAACTCTTCCTGCGTGCCATCATTTGGCTTCCTCTCCCAGCGACAGATGGACCCCTCTGTCTGCTGCTCCGAGCTGTCACCTCTCTCGCCCTCTCCCTTTGTCGTGGGGGGGGGTTATTCTCTGCTGCTGCAGGCTCGGCAGCCAGTGTGTGTGGAAAGGGCTGACCTCACTTGCTCTGAGCGCACCTTCCCTGCCCTTATGGCTGGGCTTTAATCACCCCTGTCATCTCCCTCTGCTGGAGGCAGGCACAGGGATGGGGACAGCCATCGTCTCTGTTAGAGCAGCTTGACATGGCCTCGGCTCTGCTCAGCCACCGCTAAACCAGCCCATCGGCCGCCATGCCCCACAGCTGGCAAACCCTGCCTCTCCCCTCCGCTGGGTACCAAATGCCTTTCCTGGGCCGGCGGCCGGAGTGCTGCCAGGCTGCTCCAGTCATCCGTGTAGGCAGAGCTCTCGGATTGGTAATGAGAGGAGAGGTTTCTGGCTCACAGGCAATCAGTCAGTTAATTATCACTAACTTTCACAGCTGACATGAAGCTCACTGAAGGAGAGCAAAGGGAGATTGGCAGGTGGTGTGTGGTACTGGAGAGCTAAGTGAACAGGGATTACTAAGTAGTTTCTGTTGTACCCTTTCTTACCAAACCTAAATCGCATCTTTTGTCCAGAGATACAGCTAATGCATCTAATAGATTTCTTTTCCCAGTTGATATCCTGGTATTCCCTGTTTTACCCTATGTTCCAGCTCCCTGATTGGGCTGTGCTCTGGCAGGCTGTAGTGGCTATGCGTTTCATTTGGCATCTCAGGTATAGGATTACTTATTTATGAAAAATAAAATGGCGAACCTAGAAATACAGCAAGTCTTCCCCTGAGAGGAATGAATTCCACCAAATATTTGGCTTTTGAGAGACTCTTGGGCTCAGACAATGAGAATCGGGCACTGTCCGTGCTGGGCTGGGTGGTCTCTCAGTTGGAAGCCAGGACAAATGGCACTGGAGACCTTGAGTCATCTTGCCTGCTGGCAAATGCCGCTCCAGTAACTAAAAGTGAATAAATTGTCCCAGTGGCCGGTGGTTCTTTATAACATCTTGGTACCTCTGTCAGAAGTGCTGCTGCCACCTGGCTTTTGTTGTTGGATCTCCAGTTATTCAGCCTTCCACCTGTCCCTTCCCAGCATGGTGTTTGTGGGCAGGTCCTCACCTAGGCTACATTGGTACACGGTAGCGATTCTTGAGGGGCTGCTTAGATTTGCTGAAGTCCCGCTTTTTTTTTTTTTTTTTTTTCAGTCTCCAGCATGTTTTGGAAGTCTTTATATTTCCAGGAAAATGAGAAGTTGATTTCTTTTGTTGTTTTTTTTTCTCTCCCAGGTAAACTGTGCATCGAGCGCAGGCTGTCAGCTCTGCTGTCGGGGTTCTGCGCCTGATTTCAGTGTCGTTCCTTCTTCACGCACCTCACGCCAGCTGATCACTTTGTTTCCGACAGCCTGCTGCTGTGGTGGGAAATTATTCTGGCAGTAGGAGACCTGGAGAATGAACTGCTCCATGTTTTGTATTTTGACATTTTGGGAAGTTGTTCCACAGAGCCGGATTCCTTCACAGGGATGTGTGACTGCAGCAAGCACAAATACTTCCCTGCCCAAAGGCCTGGGTGAAGATGTAGCCGATGTGGAAAGGTTTCCCTCGTTGGCAGAGGGGATGAAGGACAGAAATCTGCTTCTTCCCAGCACTTTGAAGGATAAGACTGCCGCCTGTCCCTCTTGCTTAAGAACAGGGTATTCCAGTGCTGTGTCCATTGCAGGCAATGGATGTGCTGAAACTGCTGGCTGCAGTTACCGTTGGAAGGTGTCATTCAGAAATCAAGGCCAGTTCATGTACTTTTGCCTGTCCCAGCTGAGAGCCAGGCGTCTGCAAGCTTCCTGGAAACCCGAGGCTCCCCGTCCTTCTCTCCTTTGTCCCTCTTCCTACATGTTTATGCCTTGGAGGGCTTGTGGAACAGCGGAGAGGAGGGAGTCTGCTCCCTTTTGCCTGAGCGTTGCTGACGCGGCTCCCACCTCTACAGACTTGCCAGGCAAGGCAGAGGACGTGCTGCTGCTGGGGGAGTTCGCGTCTCCCGTGGCTCTGTTTGGGCTGCCTCTCCGCACGGATGGGCAAACGGCACAGGGAAAGAGACTGCGCAGGGAGCAGGAGGGTGACAGAAAGCGTGACGTGACGCTCCTGTGTTTGTGAGAAGCCAAAATTAATCCGTTCCTCCCTTGGTCCCCGAGCTCAGTGGGATCAAGGTGAAAGTGGGCTGGCCGTGGAGCCCGGCTGCAGTGCATATCTCCCAGGAGAAGCCCCAGCGCTGTCCTGCTTTCAGCTGTGGGCTCGGCACCCCCCTTCCCAGACCCCCCCCGAACTGCAAACACTAGCTTTGTGAATCAAAGGAGCACTTTACACACTATGGGAACTGTGAGAAGTTGACTTTGCATCACACGACAACCCAGGAACATCACGACTGTTAGGAATTCTGTTCTTTTTATTCCTTTCCTTGCTTCCTGGTTGTTTTATTGCACTACGTGTGTGCGTATATTAATATGTATTCCTAAGGGGGAATATATATTGATATATATCTACGGTTTGTGTGTAACTGTACGTATTTAACTGTACTGTATCTTGTGAGTGCGAGGCAAAAAGCACGGCAGAGTCTGTGCTGTTCCTCCTCCACACCAGGCAAAGCTGACTGGCAGTACCAAGATGTGTTTTGTTTTTGTTGGGTTTTTTTTTATTTAAATGTTCTTTTAAGGACAGTCAGTACAAAGCTCCATGCTTTTTAAGAGCTCAAGAACAGGCGTTAAGATCCTACACACTTAACAATTGGAAACGCTTTTTTTAAGAAGTTTTATTTGCTGCTTCATTTTTTTTTATAAAGAAATCTTGTAGTGTTCAGTTGTATTTTCAGCATTTCTTTTAAGGAGACTCTGTAGCCAAATGAGACTGCGGGTGCGAGTGGCTGGAGATGCGGTTGAGGCTTCGGATGCTGTGAGCGTGAGAGGATAGCTGGCTGCCTTTCCCTCTGTCTGCGTGCGCGCGTGTGTGTCTTAATTTATCAGAGTCGTGGCAGTATTTTGTTAGCGCTGGGCAGAAAAGTATCTTTGAAAGCAACTCGAAACCTCAGGCTTTGTTTTTGGGGATCCAAAAATATTTTGCACGTGGTGGTTAAGTCCTCATTGCTTTTTTTCTCTCGACATTGGCACGTTCAGTGTGATACTTCACAAGGGTTTCAGGAGCAATTTAATTGACTTTGGAGCTGGCATCATTTTTGGCAATGTGGGTGTTTCTGATTGCAGAGCAGAAATGCCGATAGAGAAATTTAAAAATATTTCCAATTCCCCCAACTAGGGAAGTTTTAAGTGTAGCTTTCACAAATGCTTCAGCATTGGGCCGCTGTTACATCGTACGTTGGCAGCCTGCTGCTTCTGTGGCCGTTTGTGCTTGTGCCTGGGAAAAAAAGAAAAGAAAAAAAGATGACAACAAACAAGAAAACATCCAGCCAACCCCCCCAGCCTGTGGCCAGGAATGCCGAGGAGACCCAGACTGCTTGCCCAAGGGTTTTACCGGTTGTGCAAAGGGCTATGCCGCAGGCAGGAGCGGTGCAGCGGGAGAGCACTGAGCCAGGACAGACCCTGCAGCACGGACACCGCTCCGCGCCCCGCGCCCTGCCGGCATCCCCCGGGCCACCACCGCCACCGCCCGGCACCCGCCGCCGGTGTCACCCTGCCTCTGTGTGTGGCGAGCTCAGCACTAACCTTCCAGCTGTGCTTAATTACTTGAATGTACCAAAATTGTCCACATTCAATGTACACAAGTATATACTGCTCCAAAACATTGTGGTTTACAGACCTACAACCAATATATATGTATGTGTTTGTGTATATACATACCGGGATGTGTGTGTGTATGTGTGTGTATGCGTATAGATACACACACAAACACAAACGTGTATATATATGTTTTCTCTCAATACTTGAAACTTAGCCACTGTGCTTGAATGAAAAAAAAAAAAAAACCACAAAAAACACACAAAAAACCCCAAAACGGGGGGGGGGGGGTGGAGAAAAACAAATCAGACAGGTGATTTATTTTGCCATCACTTTGGTGACTTTCTTTTTTTTTTATCTAACTGCATGTAGCGTGAAACCAACTTTTTTGGTGAAAAATATTTATTGCTTTGTAGACCATAAGGTATGCAAAAAAAAAAAAAAAAAAAAAAAGAAAAGACACCCCAAAAACCAACCCCCACCCACTGTTGAAGTTGCTAGTGTAGTCCACCTGCTATTGTCATGGCTTTGTTACTGTTGCAGCGTTTGTGTGTAGCGTCTTTAATAGAGTTCAAGAAACCTCAGTCTAATAAACATGTATCTTCAGGTTTGTGAGAGCGTATGATGATGTTCTTTATAAGGTAATGCTTGATACTTTGTCAACATTTTTTATTTGTGTTTTGTGTGACTTTTTTTTTTTTTGGCTTTAAATTGTACAACACCAATTTAAGAAAATAAAATTGATTTGAAATTGTTAGTGGTCTGTGTTCAGTACTTTATCATTCCAGTTAGTGCAGTATCCGAGTAAGGTATTTAATGGGTTTGGTTCTACCAGCCTTGGCTTTCAGGTGAAAAAGTTGCCCCCTTTTCCCAGAGGGTGAAGCCTGGGACAAACCCAGCTGCGTTGCCTAAAGCCACACATGAAGCCTTTGAATTTGGAAAAGTTGAAGCCAGATTCTGGGTGGAGCTGCCGTGGCTGGTGCATCTCTTCTTATTATGGCTATGGCTCTCCTGCTGTGGCTAGAAACTCCGTGAGGAGCTGACAGCAGACCCCTTCCCCTCCTGTTAGATGCTTAAATCTCACCCATCTTTCAGCATGTGCAAGACGAGCCTGTCGGAGCCATTTGTTACTGGGGTCCCCAGGGGGCACGTGGGAGCAGGGGTGTCCGGTGGCCACGTGGAGGGGTGAGGACGCGGGGTACGTCTCTGTACTCGCTGCAGTTTGGTGTTTGAACACAATGGCACAGGGCTTTGCTTTCTGCCTGCCTAGCTGTGCGAAAAATCACTGAATGTGGCAAAAAGTACAAGGAGGATGCCGTGAGCATGGGTCCTGGCTTTGGGTGCAAGGCGGGTAGTTGGAGTCCCTGCTCTGTCTGATTCAGAATGTTCTGGGATGAAAAGTTAAGCTCCACATCTGGGACACAAGAGAGGTCCTGAATTCATTAGTCCAGCCCTTACAGTTACAGAAACTTCAGCAATAGAAGTGTAAACTTTCAGGAGCCAAATACCATAATTCCACCAAACATTTTCCAAAACTCTGCTTGCTGGAGCGTGCATGTTATTGTTTGCCGTGAGCATCCCTGGGGAAGCTCCTGCCTTCCGGCCCCTCTGTGAGTCAGCATCACCCCATACACTCACTGTGCTGCATTGTGGTTTTGTAAGAAAAGACCCTATTTCAAAATCCTAATTTACCATAAGCTGGAATTGTTTTTTCTTGCTGAGCCCTATTTATAACTTCTGTTTCCTGCCCCTGCCTTTCCCAGCACGGGGAATTGGAGTCCCTGTGTTTGATCTGTGAGAACAGTCCTGCCTGGCGACGCCAGCTCTGCTCACGCACCGTCCGTGTCACCTCGGGCACAGGGAGAGCCCATTCCTTTTCCCGGTGGTGGTGGCAGTGGTGGGGACAGCTCTGAGAAGCTGCACTTCGGTGTGGTGGTGGTACAACCTGGGTGAGACGCTACAGCAGCCCTTGGAAACTGGTCGGAGCTAAATAAATATAAACATTGGTGGTGCTTAAAGTCTGGCAGCTCAGCACACTTGGATCTTTGGGGGTTGGGGGTTTGGGGGGGATTTTGTTTGGGATTTTTAACATGTAAAGCCCACCTTATGTGTGTTTGTTCCCTCTGGCATGGGATTGTGGTAAATAACACATATATATACATACACACAAGTTTCTGATGCTGAGTGTAAGGGAGGGGGTTTCTTTTGAAGCTGCCTGTGAAGAATTTTAAAGGTTCAGGTGGAAAACCTGTAGCCAAATGAAAGACGGAGCCCTGTGTGCCACATGCCCATGTGGCTAGAGAACACTCTGCTGAATCCATGGGGCTCTCGCAGGCAGCAGAGCAGAGGGGGAAAGCGCTAGCTGGGAAAACTTAACAGAAATAAACAGTCTCTTCTAAAAGCACTAAACTGTGGGGCCCAAACAGTTTAAAATTGCACAACTTTCTAGATGTTGACTGTGACGTTATGCTGCTGTTGACTCTTGGAGAAAACAAACCCGAGCAATTCTTCCAGGGCATTTGGCTTCATTCCCGCATTTTATATTTAGTTGTTGGTAAGTACGTCAGCAAAAACACATTCATTCAACTCTGAAAGATCAGAGGTGGCTCAGTGACATCAAGGAAGTAGAAACGGGCGGGTGTGTGTTGAACCAAGGCGATACAAACATCAACTATTCCGCTTCTCGTTACCAGCTGTGTTAAAGCTGTAATTCAGGATGAGTTAACTCCTTCACAGCATATTTTACTCTGTGGTGTTTGACATGCTCTTCTCCTCCTGCGGTGGCACATGGTTGCCCCTCTGCGCTGGCCAATGGTCCTGCTCAGCTGCGCAGGGCGAGGAGTTGGCTGGAGGGTTTTGGTGAAGGAGGAGAAGGGCTGCCTGGCGGGGAGGCAATGCGCTACCCCAGCGCTGCAGGGCAGGAGCTAATGCTCCCCAGACAAATCCTAGCGGTTGAATTTATTTAAATTTATTACCATAAATGTAGCGCTCATGGTGCATGCCATTCCCTGGATGAGGAATGGCACGCAGTGCGGGATACAAACTTCCCTGGGACGCTTCTGTTCTAAAAACAGTGTTTTTAGGGACAATAGAGTTGAAACCACCCCCCCTCCTGGGAGATGAAACCTGGGAGGGGATTTGAATGCTTTCAGAAGACTTGCTAAATAACGTATTTCTAAGAATGAGCTTAAGCAAATAATGTCAAATGCAGGTTTCTTCCTTTACTGTGGACAGAGGGTACCCGAGTTTCCAAATGTCCACAGTCTGCAGTGCACGAGGGAATGTTGGGTTTGTAGCTTTGGCTCCTTCTCCAGCACCTGCTGCACCCAAGTGTCTGCTTACACGGGCACAGGGATCGTTAACAGACTGTGGCAGGGAATTACAAGTCTGCTGGGGTTTCTGCTGCAGGTAATCCTGAAGCACAAGTGAATTGTTGCTAAACTTCTAATTTAGATCTTGTTTTAGGCAGTCGAGTCACTTCCAAGTGAGAACACACTGCCCTGTGTTAAGGCAGGAGCACCTGGTGGAGGAAGAACGTGTGACTTGGAATATTCTCCACGGCTGAAAGAATTCCCAGTGCTTTTCCCTTGTATCCTTCAGTGTGCTCATCTCCAGCTGGCGCCCTGCCACACAACTGCTGGGCAGCCACAGACCGAGGTCTCCCCAAATTTTTGTTTCCCAAAAATTGCTTTGGGTTTGTTTTCCCAGCACTGCAACGAAGATCTGTCCACTGCGAGTCTCGGGGTACACACCAACCCTCATCCCTGGCCTTTTCCCGGGACAGAAGGCTGTGGGGCTTCATCCTCTGTGGCAGTCTGTTGGTTCCCTGCACTCCCCACCCAGCTGCATGTCCCCTGGCAGGGAGAAGTGGGGGGCTGTGGTTAAGGCTGTGTTCCCTGAGAAAGCGCCGAGAGGAGCAGGGAGCTCTGGGGAGGAGAAGGTGGCCCCAGAGCCCTTCCTGCAGGGCCTGCTATGGCCATGGGCCCTGGGGAGCTGGGTGGCCTTGGGGAGCAGGGTGGCCTTGGGAGGGAGGGAAGGATCCAGCCAGGAATTGCCTCTGAGATGCCTTGAAGGGCCCCCTGTGAGTGGTCTTATAAACCAACATTGAGTGAGGATTGAGACCGATGTCATCGTGAAAATGAAATTAAAATGTCTCAAAACACGGCTATGCTCCAACCACTGTCCTGCAGCTATTTTGCTCCCCGCGCCAGCTAGCTGCTTGACAAAGGTGTATCGTCCCCAAGTCCCCAGCTGTGCCCAGGAAGCTTTTACGAGGCTGATTTCACTGCTGAGTAACCTTGATGGCAGCAGTCTCACTTAAGACCAAGCAGATGTACCATTCAACGTACTTTAATTTTATCAGTCCTATTAAACACATATGACGTGTTCTGCTCCTCACATAAACAGCAGGGAACTTCGCAAATTTTTTGCTCTGGTTCCAGTTTAATCCTGGGTATGTGAGTGAGAGGAATGAAACCCTTTGTTAACTTAATTCCTGAAGATGCTGGGTGCTGGCTGTGAATTGCAAATCAACTCCAAGCACGAGTGCTGGCTTCGCAGGCCCCACATGGTGATATGCAACAGGACCTTCTGCTCCACGCCAAAACTTGCAGCTGTGTCCCTGCTGCCTTGTCACTTGAGTTACACATCCCTGAGGGTCTACCTTCCCAGTGCCAGTCCCCACAGAACTGACCGACAGCAGCAGCTCTGGCAAGTCACTTTAATTTCTCTTTGCCTTTGGTAGCTATCTGCTTAAAGAGAAAATAGATAAATTAAAGAGAAAGAGGCATGGCCTGGCAGGTTGAGAGCAGAGCTTGTGCCACCTGTTTTGAAGCATCTTTACTGTTCTTGGAAGGGGTAAGGGGCTGGGATACCGAAGCTGTTTCCCTGCTGGGGATATCCACGCAAGTCTTTCTCCTGTCCCACCACTGGTTTTCCCTACGGGCTGGGGCTGTCTTCCCTCAAATTTAGCTAAATGAGCCAAATTCAGAAATCACAGCAGGGAGGGAGGAGGAAGCGATGGTGGTGGACAGACAGGCAGCACAATTGCATAAGCTTCACTTCCTAAGGAAATGAGGCAAAAAAGATTCAGACGCCCTGGCCGAAGCGATAGAGAAATTTGTATTCCCGTTTCCCCTGGCAGCAGTGCTGCACTGTGACAGGCGATCTTTTATCACTTCTCTAAACAAAGTGCAGCTGGGCCCGTGTGATAAATCTTCCCCTTGCCCCATGCCACTACTGAAATAACTCTGAAGTGTGGGTTCAAAAAAGGACGTGCTGCATTTCTTCCCCTTATTAGCAGAAATAACAAGCCTGCGTTTGATAATCTGGCCTGCTTGGAAACATCAACCCTTCCATTTTCCATTTGAATGAATAAATGGAGCTCTCTTACGCTAATCTCACAGCGTGCCAGGGAACCCACATGCTCTCTGGTAGCTCCGTCCTACAAAGCACTGAAGCTCGTAGCGTAACACGACAATTCCCAGGCGCATTTGGCTTTTCGGGAGGTACATGCTGTTGCCTGATAAGGGTGCCTATTGTACTCCGCTTTCCCATTAAGTGCATCACTGCAGATAAAACTTGTTGCAGAAGACGTAAGCATGACAATTGCTTGAGAAAGCCAGCTGGAGGAAAACCTGACAGGAAAGTGAGACTGTAGGTGCCTGTGCTCAACACCGGCACAAGCAGAAGCTGCGTGGAAAGCGGGGGAACAGGGGCCAAGCTTACACCCCTTGTGGGACCACAGAACCACGAGCTTTTAACGGCAGCCCTGTGTGCCATATGAAGTAATTCCTCCCACTTGTGTCCTCCTCTCACTGTGACTGCAAGGCTTTTGCTAGTGCCGGTTTCCCCAGGTGGGTTTGTAAGGAAAAAATGGACTGGTTTACTTATGTTTACCACAGGAGTGTATTTGCTAGTTTGCCTTTTCCCCTGCTGTTGCTCGATTTAGTAACTTGACAGGCTTTCTGCATGTGTTGGCTCCCAAGAGCCGGTGTGCTGGGGGGGACAGCAGGGCACATTACGGGAAGGCAGGAGGCAGGCTGGGCCACAGGCTCCTGGGAGTCCCCGAGCCGGCCTCAGTCACCTCCCCATCGCTTTCTAAATCTCAGAGAAATATTTGTCACCCGGCCAGATGCTCCGGGAAGGCCCAGGCTCGCTGTAAGGAGCCAAGAGGACCGTGCTGTGGTGATGATGGGGACGTGTTTGGTCCTGCCAAATGAAGGCACTCCGTTACACGAAGGCACTGCCCGACCAGTGACCCTTTAGGGGGGACCTTCGTCCCCGCACTGCGAGGCCTGCCGGAGCCGCTGCCCGCGAGGCGCCGCAGGGATCCCCCCGCTCCGGCTCCCGGAGGCCCAGTGCGGCATTCGGGGCTGCGGGCACCGCTGCTACCAATCCAACGCCCGGCCTCGGCCCGGGCCGCGCCGCCGGTCCCCTCAGCGCCGCCGGTCCCCTCAGCCCCGCCCCTCAGCCCCGCCCCGCGCCCCTCACCGCGCCCCGCCCCTCACCCGCCGTGTCCCTGCGCGGCCGCCGTAGGCCGGCACGTGGCTGTCCCGCGCCGCGCGCGCGCGGTGGCGTCGCTCCACAGCGCCGGTGTAAGTGGCGGCGGCGGTGGGAGGCCGGGGCTGAGGGGGTGGCGGCCGCGGCCTCTCTCGTCCGTCGCGGCCTGCGCTCGGCGACGATGTTGCAGCTGCGGTGGGGGCTGAGGTTTGCGAGCTGCGGCCTCTCCGCCGCGGGGAGCGCTGCGTGCGGCGGGCCCCGGCGCCGGCTGCCCAGCGTACGTCCCCGCCGCGGCCCTGGGGAGGTGGGAGAGGCCGGGCGGGCCGGGGGGGGAACCGGCTCCGCTTGCCCCTTTCTTACCCTGCCGGTGTCCCTGCGGGCCGGGCTGCGGTGGTGGCCTCGGGGGCTGTGACACGGGCTCGGGGGTAGGGGGGGTGGGCGCCCTCCCTGCCTGCAGCGCCTTGAGCAGCCCTGGCTTGCCGCCGCTGCTGCACCGGGGCGCGGAGCTGACGCTTTTTGCCTCATTTTCTTGCTGAGTCCCGTCTGCTGTTCGTCCCTGACAGGTTCTCGCAATGGCTGAGGATCTGAGAGCAGTGGTTGCCAGCCAGACCAAGAGACTGAACAGCAGCGGAGAGGTGGTTGAAAGGCTGGAAGAGAACGGCCATCAGAATAAAAGGCTGAAGAGCAATGCGGATGAGGAAGATGTGGAGGATCAGAATAAAAGGTTGCCCAAAAGGAAGATTGTGTTGTTGATGGCATATTCAGGGAAAGGCTACCATGGGATGCAAGTATGTGGTTTGGCAAAACAACGTGGCCTGCTTTTTGTTTGAAATCTGTTCAGTTTATAACTGTAGTCATGGTTTCTGAGTAGGGAAGCAGTTTTAGTTTGGAAAGCTGGGGCGGGAACAGTGCACGCCTGGGTTCAAATGGCTTGGTGGTAACTTGAATTAAAAAAGCCAGTGGTACGTTTCTGATAGTTGGTGATTCTAGGGAGCCTGCTTCAGCAGATCTTTCAAAAACTGCTGCAGACAAGGCTCTTGAGGAGACTGAAAGCACAGGCACTGCAGTTCTGTCAAAACCTGAGGCACTGTCTAGTGATCCCCTTCTGACCACTGCTCCAGCTTATGGCTGAAGCTTTACATTTCAAAGCAAGTGGGCTAAGTTTCTTTTAGGTTAGACCTCAAGCTGTCTCACTGCATGCAGATTCCAGAGAACTGAGGTGCATATTTGAATGAAACAAATTTGCATCTATGTTGCTGTCTCTTGTACTTCTAAAAAGATTATTTGTACCTGAAGACATTTTAAATTCTTCTTTTTCTGATGCACTCTAACGGGGTGGCTTGTAGCCGTTTAGAAACAGGAAAACTGCTGCATGACTTCTGTGTTTGCGTGTGGAAGAAAAGGGATATTGCTTTGTTACAGCACCAGCACTTGTAGTGCCCCGGCACCACGGTCTTATGGTACACAGTACTGGCAGCAAAAGGATGATGTTGCTCCATCTGCTGCTCCTCTCAGCGTACTGCAAGCTCCATACATGCTCTTTAAAAGCTCTACAGGATAATTGATAAGATTGCACACAGACAGGGAAGGGAATCTCTCATGCTGATGCAACAAAGTAGATTTGTTCAACAGCAGTAAACCTACTGCTTGTGGGCATATCCGTGTAAGTGCCTGTTGGCTTTACTGCTCTTGTAATTGAACGGTTTATGTTGAGGGTGTGTGCTTTGAAGTCTTACACATGAGTGGAGTTGTGCATTTCCGTTATAGCTCATCTGTGAGTGCAGTGCAGAAGTCACCAGAGAAAACCATAGTCTGCATTATACAACAGCTCAGGTGAACTGAGCCAAAGAACCCAATCTAATTTCTAGAAGCAGAATTTGCAGGGGCTAGGTGTAGAGCGGCAGCTGTTAACTTGCAGGCACTGGAACAGTATTTAATTGGTGCTGTTTTATGCAGTTGAAGGAATCATCAAAAAACTCCATTGCAGAAGTATTGCACAGTGAAATTATTAGAAACGATCTTGCAATAACAGTAAAAGGTAAATCAGAATGTAGATGTTTTATTAACACTGTCTAGTAAAGGATATTTAGTAGTTTTAGAGAATGGCAGGGCTTTAAGGGATGTGAAGGGATTAAAGAATTTCACAACAATGATTAACAAAATTTTTTAGTTATCATCTTCAGTTATCCAATTATTACTATTTGTTCTATTTCTTATTTTTACTGTATGTCCTCTTTCAGAGAAATGTGGGATCTTCACAGTTCAAGACAATTGAAGATGACTTAGTATCTGCCCTTGTTCAGTCAGGCTGCATCCCAGAAAACCATGGGGAGGATATGAAGAAAATGTCATTTCAGCGGTGTGCTCGAACGGATAAGGTACATTGGTTAGGGCCTGTGCTCTCAGAAACTCTGATGTACCCCTGCCAGTGCTACTGGGATTGACTGGGAAAGCATTGTCTCAAGTGAGATCCAGTAGCAAATACCATTCACAGTGACTGTTGTTTGAAACTTCGCTTTTCATCCACTACTAAACTTAAGCACAAGCAAATATTTAGAAAGTGCAGGATGTTGATTAGATGGTGTTTGTAAAGCTGGTGCTTCACACCTAAACTTTGTGTTTGTCACATTCATCTGCTTCAGCCTGTCAGCTTGCTGCTGCTGCTCATTGTTGTTGCTGCCTGGTTGATACAGTGCTTGAGAGTTTAGCTGCATCTCGGTTGTTTTTAAGCCCACCACAGTGGGGTTCTAAGTCTGAACTGGAGTTCATGGCTGATCTTATGTATAAGTCATTTCTTTTCAGTTGGTGCTTTACTTAACAGCAGTCAAATACAGTGAGATGTCATGGAAGGGAGTGCCATGTTCTGCTATCTAAGATTGCTAAGGTGCTGTAAGGCTGTACAGCACCAGCAGGAGTAGTCTGACTTGGATTTCTGCTTGTGGCCTTGCCTTTGCCTCGCTTCAGCCTGAAATGACCAGTGAGAAAAAGGAATAAACTTGTTCTTCAGCTATTTCAGTTCTCCAAGTGCTGTCCCAAAGCTTCCAAGGTACATAATTATGTGTTTGTGTGTTTTATGGTTTTTATAGGGTGTGTCTGCAGCTGGACAGATTGTGTCGCTAAAGGTCAGGCTAATAGATGACATCTTAGAAAAGATCAATAACCATCTGCCTTCTCACATCAGAATTCTGGGTAAGGATACTGGAATGGGCAGAGAAAATGTTTTCTAAGAGGAGCTTTCTCCTGCGGAAGGTCTCTCCCTTACCTTTGTAATTTTACTCATAAGCGGTTTAGTTTTAACATAAATCCATATGTTTTTGTTAGTTTGGAATTAGGGTCCTATAAATCTATCTTTTGATTGTATTTTATTTTAAAAATACTCTTGTTGGCAAGAGCGAGATCACAATCAGGTTGTAACCTACTGATTCAAAAACCTAATGTCACTTTTAAAACAAGGTCTGAAGAGAGTCACTGGGGGATTCAACTCCAAGAACAAATGTGATGCCAGAACCTACTCTTACATGCTGCCAACATTTGCCTTTGCCCATAAAGACCACGATGTGCAAGAAGAGGTTTATCGACTGGACAAAGAGACCCTTGAAAAAGTCAATAAACTGCTTGCGTGCTATAAAGGAACACACAACTTCCACAACTTCACATCTCAAAAGGGACCCAGGGACCCCAGTGCCAAGCGGTACATCATGGAGATGTACTGTGGAGAGCCATTTGTGAGGGAAAACATAGAATTTGCGGTGATCAAAGTGAAAGGTCAGAGTTTCATGATGCATCAAATAAGGAAGATGATTGGGCTGGTGATAGCTATTGTGAAGGGCTATGCTGCTGAGTCTATCATAGAGCGCAGCTGGGGAGAGGAGAAAGTAGATGTCCCCAAAGCCCCAGGACTTGGGCTAGTCTTGGAAAGAGTACACTTTGAAAAATACAACAGACGTTTTGGAAATGATGGGCTGCACGAGCCACTGGAGTGGACAGAGGAGGAGGAGAAGATTGCCGTTTTCAAAGAGCAGTATATCTATCCTACCATTATCAACACAGAAAGGGAGGAGAAATCCATGGCAAACTGGCTAAACACCCTCTCCATTCATGACTTCAACTCTTCTGCTGTTGGGATGCAAGCTAACAACAAAAATTCAAAGGTAATCATTGAAGCCATTATTTTTTCAAATGGAAGCTGTCAAGTTGAAGTGGCTCTTCCCTTAGTAACACTTTTGTTTTCCATGAATATGCCATGCAAGATTACAGTCAGCTGGAGTATGAAATGTGTATTTGCTTTTCCATCTTAGTGCACTTGATGATAGTGGAATGAACTATACAACATGCGTTTTTGCAGGGTTTTGCATGGGGCAGTTGAGGGAGGGAGGAAGGAACGCTTTAAAGCACAGGCCAATTTGCAGAATCTTAAACTGACAACGGAAATTGCAGACACATTACCAGGCTTTGTGATTGCGAAACTGTTTGAGACGAGTTTTCAGGTTGACAATTTCCCTTTAAATACCTGCTGGCTTTTTGTATTCTCTGATTTTGGGCTAATTCTTTCTTTGTGTAATGTCCTGTTCACTAGATAAGGTTTGGAATCAGGGGGAAATTTAGGACCAGCTTTTTAAAGTAAATCTGCCACCAGCCCAAAATGGGCCATCAGAACAACTCCTACTGAGTAAAATGGGATATTGTGGAATCTGATTTCTGACAACAGGAACTGCTGTTATCTGTAAGTTGCAATAAAACAAAGGTGTAGAATACATTTTTAACAAAAAGAAAATTTCAAGTTAAAGAAATTTTTTTTCCAGTTGAGATGTAGAATAGCCTCACAAGAAAAGAGTGGAAAGATGTTTGGGGTGTGCTAGAAGTAGGTTGGAAACCACATGAGGAATCTTGAGTCAAACTCCCAATGTATTTCTTTAAATTGACAACCACTGGAGTGATGTAGAATACAAGTCCCTGATCAACCCGGTCTAACTTTGAAACAAGCCCTGCTTGAGTCAGGGCTTGGACTTGATGACCTAAAGATACCTTACAGTTCTGTATGTAATTCAAGATTTTCTTGGTCGGTGGTCTGGCAAATCCTTGAAGGACGAATGATGGGCAGGACTAAAACTTCTGTGTAGTGCAACTCAGAAGAAAATAATAACCTTTTTTTCATATAATGGTGTCGTTAAAATTAGCTTTATTTTGTGTAGGTAATGATCTTGCTCTGAAAAATGTTAGGTTTAATACTGTCGCTGCCATTTTTTTTGTTGGAGTCTGCGAAGGAGTTTCAACATATAAAGTAAAATTTACAGCCTTGTTGAACAGTACAGGCAAGATACCAGAAATTTCTCAGGGTTATTTTTGTACTTGTGGTAATTGTTTTTGTGAAGTATTGTGCTGTATGAGGACACTTGTGACAGGAGGTTATGAGAAATGCTACATTAGTGTGGTTAAATGGAACCCAAGGAGACCACGTGGTGCGGAGTCCTCACCTGACTCAGGGGTCTTCATGATAACGTTGACAGGACTTAAGTGCTGACAGGTTCAAAATCACTGATGTATTGCTAGCAGGAGGCAGCTCTGCTTGCTTTAGATAAACTCCACCACATACAGTTTTGGCATCACAGTTAGCACAGGCTGTCTGGAGAAGGATAAATAAGGGATGATATGACAGACTCCTTTGAGATTTTGCAGGCTGTTTGCACTTCAATGAGCTGTGCTTGCTGTTACAAAGGCAACTGTCTAAGTCTCTCAGAATTTGTTTTGTAATAGGATATTAAATTGTCAATGTTAAATTTGTGGGATTTGGAGGCTTGTATGTTTTCAGCAGTGGTGGTGAGGCAAAAAAAAAAAGGGAGTAACTACAGGCATATTGTCATGTTAGCCTTTCTTTATAAAATCCTTTGATGCCAATTGTATCAGTCAAAACACTTGCTTCAAAAAGTTACGTAAACCCCCAAATTTATCACACCATATTGACTTACTCCTGAAGGAGTGGCTCCCAGTTAATAACTCAAGACTTCAGTTTCCTTGGAAGTTGCTAACATTTATATTATTTCCCTGGTACTACTTTGTACAACTGACTTCATTTTTAAGCAAGTATTAGTGAGCCCTCGCATATCTCTAATACAGTTTGGATAGAAATTCTCTGCAGCAGAGAAACAAAATTCTCAAATCTGGCTTTAGACAATGTAAGAAACAGCATTTGAGGGACTTGCATGAAAAAAGCATTTGTTAACTTCTCTCACCTGTATTTATTTTAAACATCAGCATTTCATGCTATTATCCCACTTTTAAGTTTCCCACATACTGCAGGTTGTAATCATGCAGTTGTAAATATAAATGAGAAGAAATTTCTTCTGCTGGTGAGTGTACTCCAGTGTAACTTTTTTTTTTTTTTTTTGGCTACAAGAAGCATCATTTACCATCACAGAAGTTTGTTACAATAGATGGGTCTAAGACATGAAGTTAGGATCTAGCCCCATTTTCTTACACTTTTGGAGAAGTTTAAAGTCAGTGTCTCTAGATGTAAATGAAATACTGACAAACCATTTTCCATTTTGCTTTACAGAACGGCAGTGATCTCGAAGGCAGCGATGGTTGTGATGATGATTCTGACTGAGCCAGTAAGTGGCTGGACGTGGGACCCTTACTGCTTGCAATTCCCTTTGTCTACAAAAAAGTGGCCTTCCTAAATCCAAGAACCCAGTAAAGCACGGGTTTGTGTGCTTGCAGAACAAGAACCGGATGTCCAGGAGAAACTGGGTGGGGAAGACAGTGCAGTAAAAATGTAAAAGAAGCTTTTTATACCACTGACTTATTCACCTGACTGATATACTTGAAAATAGCATAATGAGAAAGAAGCTTTCTAAAAGGATCTTGTAATGCAGGATATCTTAATTGCTATTTGAATCATGTTTTTATTATATGTTTACCTGGAAAATAGTATTTTAAATATGTATAATCTCTACATAAAGATGGGGTGAATCATTTTAATATACTCTTTTTTTATTATTATTATGAAGTTATGACTCCATGAACTTTTGATTACTTTTTTAATTATTATTATTTTCTTCACCTTTACTTAACCTGATCTCTTAAACATCATTAAGCTTTTATTTTCCATGTCATCCATGGCTTTCCTGTGGAATAACAGGCATGGGTTAGGAGCTCATTATCATGCTGACTGCTGTGAATTCTTTTTGGTATCAAAACAAATTTTCAGTGTTTTCTAAAGCTTTGCAAGTCTAAAAGAAATGGTTCCTTACTTAGTGAGAGGTCTTAATTTGGGAATGTGGACCGAATCATTTATTTTGAGTCGAGACCTTTTCTTTGGGAGATGTCATCCTCCCAGCATTGCCCGCATGCTTGGGCAGACTCAAGAGTATAGATCCGCAGCCACGTATGTAATTGGGCCTCTTCTACCTGAGGTGTCATTTCACAGACCTGTAGTTGAGATGTGGGGAGAAAGACGTAAGTTAATTGTTAGGACTGCAATGCAAAGTGTGCAGCCATGAAGGTTCTAGCGTTGCCTGTGGTGGATCACTAAATATGTTGCTGCTAGTTTAGTATATCTTGTTTTAGTAGAAACTTATCTAGCCATCTGCTGGATTTGGGGTTGAATCAATTTAGCACACATGAAAAGAATGGTGCTGACTTCCTCTGGGCTTTAATCAAATCTGCCTTCACTTTGTGCGTGTGAACTCTTAATTCTCATCAAGCTTCTCAGAACAAAGGAATGTGTGCAATGATGCAGGAAGCATATGTCTGAGGGATGTCTTCTCTTGGGAATAGACTTTAATTTTCTGTGGTTTGGGGTTCCGCATGCTCTGGAGTTCTTGCTCTTCATTCCCCAACTGGTTTGACTTCGGTTCTTGTTTCTAACTCTCTGTGGAGGTGGTGGAAGAAAAAACAAGTGAAGGCAGCACCTTTCCTACCCTCCCTGCCTGTGGAACGCTTTTGGAAGGGGTAGAACAAGACTCTGCAAGTGTTCGTGTGTGAGTACAAGTGCTTGATGTGCTTCCCTGGCTGGGTCTGCATGGAGACTTGCTTTGTAATATCGTAGTTACTGAATACAAGGAGTCAATTCTTTGTTCCTTCATTCAGCCGTTTCTGGCCAAAGCCCCGAATTTTATGGCTGCTCCTGGAATTTTTTTTTTTGCCAGAGCACAGCTGTCCCTTAAAAAGGGATTTGTTTGTTTATTTTATCTGGGTTTTAGTTAGTGGTTTTTATTTTATTGTGAAGGCCTTGCTCCATTTTATCAGAGTGAGTGTATAAAAGTGTTCTGGACTCTTCCTGGAATTTCGTTTATATCCCTTTCTGGTTCATGCTGTTGACCTAGTCTGCATTAGTCTTCTATCTAAAGCCCCTTCTATGCCTTTCAGTCTGAGAAAAACACCTTTATTGGCCCCAAACCTGACAGAAATTCTCGTTGATTTCAACTGAGATACATATTTGTAGCCTTTGGAGAAAACATAACAAAAATAATAATAATAAAGGGTATTTCTTACTTCTGGGTATGTCTGCTGTTTTATTTCATGGGGATTATTAACTTGGTATTTCAGCTCTGTTTTCAGTGCAGGAGCTGAGTAAAAAAAATTATTAAAAAAAACCAAACCAAAACATAGAGGTGGTTTAAATTCTAAAATCAACTCTTTGAAAAAGCCCAACGCTGAGCTGTGTTATGGGGAAGAAAAGACAGGCCCCTGTGGCGGGCAGAGGCCCGCAGGGACGGCCACAGGCTCGGGAAGGCTGAGGCCGGGCGCGTTGGACAGATTCCTGAGGGGAGGAAACACATTTTAAGGGAAATGCAGCTTCTCCGCTGCCGCCCGACTTTCCCTCGACGCCGCCGCGCAGGGGGCAGCCGCGCGCGCCCTTGGCGCATGCGCCGAGTTTGGCTGCTCCCCCCCGCCCTTGGCGGGTGGCACCGTCAGTGCCCGATCTCCCCCCCCGTGAGAGGGGAATGGTATCGCTTAGGCGGGGTGGGGCGGAGCGAGGGGCGGCTGCCAGTGCGGCCGCCAGGGGGCGCCGTGGTTGCTGTGCCCCGCGGAGCGCGGCGGGGCCCGGGCGTGTCGCGGGGCAGGGGAACGGGACACCCCGTGGGGCCGGGGAAGGCCCGGCGAGGCCCGGGTGTGTGCCGGTGCGAGGGACTGGGGCACCGAGCGGTGTGAGAGGCGGGCGAGGGCTGGTCGGGGTGGCACGGGCGCTCTGAGGCAGATGAGGGAGAGCTCACCCCCGCCTCGGTCTGCGCGCCCCGGCGCCGCGCCAGGGCTGTGGAGTTGGGTGTTAAAGAGTCTGTTTTTCTCGCTCCTGGAAGAGGGAGGGCTTCAAGTAAACTGCCTCCTTCCTCCCTCGGCAGCCGCAGCCCCTCCGCGGCGGACAGGGTCCGCCTGCAGCCGTGCAGCGGCGGGCGCGGGGCGGCAGCCGCCCGGGGAGCTCCTGACGGGAAAGCGGCGGGTAACGCGGCGCCCCCGGCGCCAGGGGGTGTGCGGCAGGGGAGGGGTGGGAATGCCTTCAGGTAACTTTATCTTTCCACTGAAGCTCCTTCCCAGCCCGGCCAGCAGCGCGGCGGGCGTTACCACGTTTTGAGGGCAGCATTTAAACCCTGCTGGAGTTTGTGTTAGTGGCGTACGTGGCTGTAATGGACTTGTAGGGTAAATCCATGTGCCCTTCAAAAGGCAGTGCTCTATGAAACGAGAGATCTGGGAGTCGCGTGTGTCGTTGTCCCAGCTTCCGTCATCTCCAGGGCATGACCGTGTGTGTCGGAGAGCACCGGCCTCCCTCCGTCTCCGCGCTGGCTGAGGTGATGGTCGACCTGTGTCCGTGTGCCTAAAGCAGAAAGGAAGCCTAAAGCGCTCGTTGGCTGTCCTGTGTCATCTTCAACACACAAACGTACCCTCTCAGGGCTCGGTACGTGCTGCGTGAATCCTCTGGACTGCCAGAAATAAAGTTGCTGGATAAATCTACTGGAACAATGAAGAATGCAAGTGGTTGAATTGAGTTAAATGGTCAATGACCACTGAGATGAACTCTCTTTATCAAAGGAAGCAATTCTGTGACCATAAAACACATTTCATAGCAAAATAAAGAGAATGTAAAAGTGAAATTGAAGGTAAATGTGGATAGAGCTTTGGAAGTGGTAGACCAATGCACTGTTTTATTGATAATGAGATACTTTATTAGGTTAACTTTATTATAGTTCAAAAATAGTACTCCACATAGAGACTCATAATTAGTTTGATAACAGTTTAAAAAAAAGTGTCACGACCTTTAAAATAATGCTGGTACTTCTAGTACATATATTAATGATTTATGATAAAGTATTTACCATCAAATGTAAGTTTTAAGCTTTGTAATTAAAGATAATTGCTTTAATGAGATTTTCTGTAATTGTAACATTATATCTAATACCAATTATTATGTGATTTAAAAACTCTCTGGAGAAAATCTTAGCGAACGCCGCACATCTCATTTTCCATGCACTGCACCTAAATTTGTACCCTCTGTGCCTAATTTGTTGTTTTCCTTAATTGATGTTGTTGCATGAATTTTTTCCTTGTTGGTCATTTGATACCCTGGTAGAGGTTGGTTGCCTAGTTATCACCTCTCTGCAGGTTGTTGTTAAAGAAGATATTTGTGGTGTCAAGTTAAAGAGCAGATAAGTACATTCTAGACTAGCAAGCTGCTTGATTTGCATCTTCATAGCTTTTAGGTATGCAATTGTATTGTGGTATGGTGGAAAGTTGGTTTGACCAACATGTTACAGTCTCTATTGCCACTTCCTCTGGTTCTTTTCTATATACCACTATTTTAATTACTGAGATTGCAATTTTTAAACATTTCCCTGCAGGTGGAATGCCTACTGTTCCTCAAGTGGCTCAGCAGATTAGCCAGGAGCAAAACCAAAAGCAAAATGGACCAAACTTCTCAAGTTTGTGTAGTTCTTTACCTGCTCCACACAGCAGGAACCCAGCTTTTCTTCAGCAGCTACAGCCAGCAGGCTGTGTTAAGAAGCGTGTGATTTTGGTCCCAACTCCAGTTCCCATACAACAACAGGTATCAGATTCAAATATTATATTGTATGTGGCTTTGAATGGCTGTTTTTTTGTATTGTAATTGCTGCTGTTGTCTATTCTGCACTATTAAGTAGTCTGTCTGAATACCGGGAAGAGAATATCCTCAGAAACAGAGGTAACGTCTGACCCGTTAAGAAAGTCAAGACAAGATTAATTTTTGGCACTTTCCTGCTACGTTCTCTTGAAATTTTACTTCTTTAATTTATGTCATTTGCGATGTCTACCCAAGTCTCAGTTTCAATATTCCTGTGCTGGATTTTCATTTTCATTGAATCAAATCCATTTCATGCTTCAAAGTAAATTTCAGTTATGTGTGGAAGGTTTCAGGTGTGTAAGTTACAAGGTGCAGCAAGAAGGAACAGTGTGCTAACCTCTTGCTGTGTCCTGGCAGTGTTGTCCTTTGTGTTTTGTATTGAGACTTTGTGGATGACAGAATTTATTACTCTAACCTGGGGAGAAAGGAGCAAATCATTCCAGTAGTTTTTGCAAAAGTCTTTACTGAGCACTAATAATTTCCTTCAGATAGCCATCATATAGCACGGCTGGGTATAAATCTTCCTTTACAATAAAAGTTTGCACTCATTTAAATTTAGAATGCTCTGTAGATAATTGTATCTCTCTTTTGGTTTTAATTAATGGCGCAGACATGCCATATGATTTTTCTTGAAGAAAGAGAAGGAACAAGAAGGAATCAGGCAGATCCTCTAGGGAAGCAGAATTTGTTCTTGTAACGAAATCCTAGAAGGAGATATAATTGAACCAAATCAATTATTTTAACTGTTTATGCAGCGTATTTAGAATAAGGGGGGAGGAATCACAATGAAAATTTGTGCTGCTCGTGCTTAGTTGCCAGCAGTTGCAGGTTGCCTACATGTGTTAATAAAAATGCCATAAACCAAATGTATTTTTATATGAACTTTTTAGAGAATTCTGTCCATCTGCCATCTGGCAGAGCATTTCAATTCTGTGAAATTTCTCACTGAATCAGCCCTGATTCAGTGAAATCCCTCTTCTGATGGGATCTAGAGGTACTATAGGAGGAAAAAATAAAGTCCTCAAAACTGAGTACCACTGCATCCCAAACTTCTATGCTGATTTTACATAATGCCATTGCATAACAAAGTCCTTCAGAGTCTTTACATAAATCTGTACAAGCTCTGTTATTCATTATCTTTTAAGAAAGTGCAACTTCAAACAGCATAGAATGTTTCCAATGCATAGAATGTAACCAACAATATTGGTTATTCAGGTAACATTTTTCACAGTGTCTCTATCTTGTTTTTGTGTTGTGCAGTAGGAAACATAAGTTTAATTATGTTTATTTGAAGGAAAATGAAATTCTGCAGTGAATGGCAGCACTGAGGAAAGAAGGTTTATGGTCTCTGAAACGTCTGCCCAAACTCCAAGAGGCCCCACGGCACAAATCACACCATGATTATCTTTTGGAAGAAATGCAGTGGATGGCAACTGATTTTGTTCAAGAAAGAAGATGGAAGTTGATAACTGCCAAGAGAGTAATCTGAATTTGATATTTTCAACCAAAAAAGGGGGGAAGAATAGGCAGCATTTTCATGGTTAGGACGTGATCACTGAGGTTGTGTGAGTTTTGGTTTGCCTCTCCACTGTGTTTGTAAAGTTTGGGCAGTACTCCTAAGGGGATTGTATTTTTTTCTTTCTTTAGAAATACGCATTTTATATAGAACAGAGTGAAAACTTAAATAATTTTACGGTTTTGTTCAGCTGATTTTAAGTGTGGCACGTCATCATGAGGATATGATACTTCATAAGGAAACATGCAAGAAAAGAGAAGAGAAGCAACTGAGGGCTGTTGCTGCTTTTACTGCTAGAGAAATTGAACATTTCTGGTCCACCATTAAACAGGTAAATGTAAAAAAAAAAATATTAAAAAAATCTAAAGTTGTACTGAATAAAAACCTATTGGATCATAACAGCAATAATCTTACAATTAAGCTTTGCTCACCCCACATGGTGGATATTATCTATTGTTAAGAACAGCTTCGTGTTGCAGCTGCATGAATAATTTCAGGCCTTGCATGTCTCGCAGGAAAGTGCTTCACTAATCCTAGTTGGTGCAGACGGCTTGCTGCGGACATTTAAATTCTGATGTGAGTTATTCTTGGGTAGCTCTTGCTTATTATGCAGCCCACTTCTATTCGTGGTCAGTTTTGTACACACTATTTTTTTCTTTGAATGCTCTGCGTTGTAGCCATATCTGATGCCTGTCTTACTATTGAAGAAACGTTAAGTGATTCATAGCTGTATTTGAAGCTAAGTGCGTGCATGTTTGACAATTCCTTCTGCTCTTTTTCTCCCCATTCTCTCTCCATTTTAGGTGGTAGATGTAAAACTGCAAGTTGAGTTAGAAGAGAGGAGGAACAAAGCATTAAACTCACAGAACATCTCAAAAAAAGGTAATAAGAACATAGGACTGGTGGGGTTTTTTTGCATGTTTTTTTTTTAATTTTGCATTCTGGTAGTAGTACTATAAGCGTACCAAAATAAATGTTTAGGAGCTAGTATTTTGGTCTTAGTTTTGAGTCATAAAGATCTCCTTTCTTTAGCTTGCTAACTTCCTGTAGCTTACTAAAGCTTTGATAAACACACTTTAAAGGCTTTTTGTTGCTGAGCTCTTGTTTGTATCAGGGTTTAGTTTTTTGTCCCTTGGGGGCCGTGCATGAGGCTGAATTCACTAAAACTGTCAATGTGTGCACCTGTGTCTGTCCCACTGCCCTTGTTTATGTAGTTGTTTGACAAACTTAACAGTATTCTTATAGTGTGGAATACATGTGTTCTTTAGACCCTGGATTAGCTGTAAATGGCATCAAATCGGTTAATGAATTATCTCAGGTATGGCAGCACTGTGATTTTTATTGTTTTGTGCAGAAATAAGAGACTCTCTGAATAAGGTAGAGAGCCTTCAGAAAGAAGTGGTACTTCCAGATCTTCTCACGCCTAATGTAAAGAAATCCATGGCAGATTTAGCAGAGGGTGCTGCTGCTGCAGAAGCATCATTACCCAAAGGCGGTGCTCAAATCACAACAGTAGCAAAAAGTGATACTCCATCGTTATTATGCGGCACTCTTAGAGATTATCAGAAGACTGGACTGGAGTGGTTGGCAAAGTTGTATAAAATGAATCTCAATGGCATTCTGGCTGATGAAGCTGGACTTGGAAAAACAGTGCAAGTTGTTGCTTTTTTTGCACACCTGGCATGTAATGAAGGTATGAAATATTGTAGGTCTTTTATTTTATAAATCTGTATTTTTAACATTGTGTTAGTGAATGTGTCTTCAGTAAGAGAAAAAAAAAATAATTGCTTTTAATATGTATAATTTAAAGAAATGTGCCTGGAATATATTTTATAAAAAAGGACACACAATTCCTTTCATTGTTAGTGCATGCATATGTTCGTATATGCAGTTGCTTTTTCTATTAAGTTGTGGAGTGGTATGCAGTCATTTCCAGTCATGCTGTACCTTTTATCTCTATAGGTAACTGGGGTCCTATTCTTGTTGTTTCACAAAACTTTAATGTGCTGAAGTGGGAGATTGAACGGAAATGCTGGTGTCCTGCTTTGAAAATTCTTCTGTATCTTGGGAACCCAGAAGAACTTTTAAAAAAAAGACAGGTATTATGGAACACTGTTTCATCTACACAGGTACTGGGTGACATAAGCGCTACACAGAAAATATCAGCCCAAGTCACGTTTATACCTTTGTGGTTAAAAATTTCAGTATGGTGATATCCCAGCCTGGTTCTTTTCTCTTTTGTTTTGTTGTTGTTCACTTCTAGTATGAGACATTTCCTCATTTCATGAATGCTGGTTCATAAGCAGAGTTTGATATTTACCAATAAAACCTGCTTTGATGACCAGCAACGTCTAGCTCACCTTTTGAAGTTGTTTGCACGTACTTACTAGCATGATGGCCCTTTGCACAGATATTTTTGACTAGTGCCTAATGGCTGTATGGGAAACTTGCATCTTTGCTCCAGTGACTTGTACCCCATCTTAGTATTTGCAGAAGTTTGATAAGAAAATGTGTTGAATTTAGCCGTTTTTTGGATGAGAAATTTATCTGTAATCTAGAAGAAGGAAAGGAAGTTTGGTGTGTATTTCGTGGCTTAGAAGACAGGTATATGTTTTCAGGCTTCAAACCTTCACTAAACTTATTTGCAAAATATGCTTCTTCCCTTCCCCCCGACCAAGGTTTGTATTTTCAACTTCCATAGTTACAAGGAACTTCTTGGGTTCCTCCATTAATGCTTTTACAACATACAACTTTTATGCCTCCTTTTGGGATGATGTGTCCTTTCCAGTTACTTTTCAATTTCTTTCCTTATTGGAGTCCTTCATATAATCATAGATTTACTAGCAATTTTTCACTTCTCTCTTAAATTTGTAAAATTGGGCCATGTAAGTCATGTAATAACTTTTTCTTGCCTTGTGACCTGAGCAGAGCAGAAGAAAATTAACGAAACTGACATAGCTTTGAGCATTTTTATTCCTTTAGTTCTGTGACTTTTCCTTTCATTCTTGCAATTTTAACTTTGTCTTGTGTTTCTAATTTTTTATTTGCCTTTGAAAGCAAATATTAGGATGTTAATTCACACATTTGACATCTTCTGTGATCAAGTTCATAACCATTTTGATACTTACAGGTAGACTTTACCTAAAGATTGAAACATATGAATCTTAGAGATTAGAATTTATCCATTAAGTATGAATACTACTGATAACCTGAAAAAACAAGTTATAGGTATTCTGAAATACGTCCAAACTCTTCAAAGAACAATTCAAAAACATGTAAGGAAAGATGGCTTTTCATTGACGATTGTTTTTGGATTGCTAGGAGACTTGATCTGTGTTTTGTAGGGAAAGTTTTTTTTCTTCTTTAAAAAGCCAGTTTCTGTTAAAGATATTTTATGTAACGTTTTGAACATCACAACTGGACAATTAAATTGAGCATTCTCTTCCCTTTTGGGATTTTGAAATCTTTGAAGAACTGTACTCGAATAAAGTGCAAGATAATCTGTTTTAATCCCAGAAGAGGAAACACTTAATAATTTTTGCTCGGTAATCCATTAAAAAAACCTTTAGGATTTTTGTGCTTTTTATATTGCAGGAATGGACTGACCCCAATGATTTTAATGTATGTATTGCCTCCTGCAAGCAATTCTGTAAAGACTATGAAGCATTCGTGAAAGTACAATGGAGGTACCTAGTTCTAGATGAGAGGCAGAACGGTAATAATCTGACAGAGAAGCACTGGGATGCAATACTCAATCTCCAGAGGTCTGCAGCATTCATTAACAGTTTTCTTTTTGCTTTTGTCTATCAGTTACTTCCTGAAATAACTGCACTTATAACTGCAGGTTTTTTTAATTTTCTTGCTGTGATGTAATTTAAGTTATGAAATAGCTCTTAATTGTTATCTTCATTGGTCACAGTCATCATCGTTTACTCTTGATGGATACGCTTCTGCCTACTGCCTTGAAAGGTCTGTGGGCCATTGCCTTTTTCATGATTCCAGGGATTTCCCAATCCTATCTGGATTTTACAAAGGTAGCATCTGGGGAGGGGAATGAAGATCACTACCAGAGAGTGGCGATGAGACTGGAGAGGGTACGTCTCCCTTGGGAATAGTGTCTTAATGCTAGTATCTCTTCTTCTGAGGAAATACAATTAGGAAGTTACTGTTTTTTATTCTTTTAGGTAGTGCAGTCGTTTATTTTGAGGAGGTCCAAAATTCATGTTGAGAAGCAGTTGCCAAGGAAATATGAGCATGTGCTGACATGTACTCTTTCTAATTGGCAGAAGTCGATGTATAAAGACATCTTGTCTCAACCAAGGTACACCTGTTAAGTAGTTCTTCATTGTTCATTCATCATTAAAGTTAGGAACCATTCCAAATACAGTAAGAAAACTTGTTTGCTAGTATGTTATTTCTAAGTGAGTCATGGGCAAACCTAAAGATTAAAGCACATGGCATAATCATAGTGCTGTACAGGCTAATCATGTTCTACATTAAGTGGTAATTGTATTCAGCATTTTTTTGGTATGTGTTTTGGTTTTTTATATCTAATTGTTTCATAAGGTGAAAAGAAGCATAAATAAATAGTACTTGCAGTATTCTATATTTATAACTTAGACAATGGAGCATGTGTCACATTTTTATCTAAATTTAGTTCTTAGGTTATTTAGGAACTGAATATCCTAGGTTATAGTTTCTTTTGCTTTTCTGATATGTCTACTTTGTATTTTCCAATGAATTTGATAATTTAAAGTGGTATTATTCAGTCAATACCACCAATATTCAGTGGCCTTAGTATTGACAATATGTGTTTCATATATTATTCAATGCCATTTTCATTTGGAATAGAGTGGCTATTTGAGAAATTCAGGTCTATGATAATGTGTTTTCAAATGAGAATATATTCTATAAATTATTAAAAGTTTGTGTGAATGTGAGAGAAGCTGGAGGAATGGAAGACTGCATTTTTAAACTCATACTTTGGCCTAAGCTCCTAAAAGCACTGGATTTTAATGATAATTTAAATTATAATTTCTTTTTAAATAACAGAACTCAAGAATGTCTTAGAAGTGGGCACTTTGTCAGTGTCTTCCATATTCTGATGCAGCTGCTAAGGGTGTGCAACCATCCTGCTCTGCTCAGACCCCGGCTTCCACGTTCTTCCTTTGTATTAGACACGCTGGAGTTTACAACTGCTTCTCTGGTGCTGAGGACATTGGGATGGGATCTTTGGAAGGTGAGTAGGGGAGTAATTCTCTTGCACTTGACTTGATTTGACTGGGAGAGCAGGTGGCTTAGGACATAAAATTTCTTACACATAATTCAGGTTCCAATTTAATTTCAAAATCTGAATTGCTAATTCATTTATTTTTAGAAGCAACTGCTAAGACGATAAATAATAACTGTTGACTTTATGGTAGTACTGAATTTAGGAGGTATGCTGGGAATTTGCTGTCTTTGTCAAAGAAGGTCAGACTATTTTGCAACATTTTCTCTTTTTGCTTAAAGATCCCAATTAACATAAACTGATAGGTCTTGGAATCAAGGGAAAGGTGCCATTCTTGTTCTGAGTAGTAAGGGCATAGTTAAGCTGTGTACAGCTCTGGAGATGAGAAGCTGTATCAGATTCCACAGTTTAGTTTTAGCTATAGTCTGTTAAAGTTACATTGCGAGGGATTTAATCTTTTTTTTTTTTTTTTTTCCCTAGTGATTTCAGCAATACTAGAGTGTTAAGAAAGACTGAACAAAGCTAAAACAGTAGCATTATGTGTCCTGGGAAATTCAAGCAGCCACTTCTTTAAGCCTGTTGGAAAAATCATTTTGGGGCGGGGGGACAGGGGCTTGTGGAGGAAATACGGTTAATGTATCAAGGTGGGAATGGATGAGTCTGGACAGTTCTACAAAGGCAAATGTTTTATTTACAAGCATTGAATTAACTGCAGAGCTTGTAATTTGAGGGTGCTGTCCTGTTTTTGACTCTTGGTAACATGAGCATAATGCTCTGTTTTCATGGTGTAGGTTGCTGAAACCTTTTAAAGTAACAGCAGCTGCTCTCTGCACAATCACATGACATGCCTCTTCCACATTTTGGTTTAACCCTGGCATCAGCTGTGAGCTTTTTAATCATTCTCAGATAATGTGGTATTATTACTACTATTTTTATTTTTTTTTATTGCAACTGAATGGTAGTAGAATATTTATTTAGGTTGGTTTTGGGTTTTGTTTGTTTGTTTTATAACTTAAGCATGCAGACTGGTCTCTCTTTGTGATTGGGATGGAAAACCAAATGACTTGCTGCGAAGCACAAATACTGCCAAAACTGAAGGTAACTAGGAAGCTTATTGAAGAGATCTACTGTTCTCCTTTGTCACCCAGACTTGAACCAGTGAAGCTCAAACCAAATCGGTATGCAGTGTTCCAGAGAATGATTGATTGATTTTAAGTAACAGGTGAAAATGAGTAATATTTGTGAGGACCGAGTGGGTTCATTCAGAAGCATTTGTTTTTCTTGCTGTCTTTTGTTTCCAAACTGATCACTGCTGAAGACTGTATGCCAGTCTTCTGAGGGAAAGCAGACTGCTTTTTAACACTTAATACTTCTTTTCATTTACGGAGGCTCAGTAGTGATCTTTCCTGCCAAACTCAGTACGAGTTGAAGTCTGTTGTGTTTTTGGTCAAGTGGTGGAAGTGACTTCTTGCAGTACAGTTTCCTAAGCAGAATAATTAAATGTTCTCCTAATTAATTTTTAGTCTAAGATGTGCTTGCAAAGCACTTTAAGGAAATCTTGTGGAGAGTTTGGGGGTTGGAGGGGGGAGGAAAAAAAGGTGTTCTGTTAAATTTTGACCTTTTGTTTTTGCTGTTGACTGTTCTCTCCAAAGAGCAGTTGGGAGGGTTCATTTTTGAGTCTTGGAATGAATACAATTCTTCTGTAGAATACATCAGAGCAATGTAGACTTAAACATTTTACAATACATTAATCTGATAAAAGCAGAGTATGGTTACTGAAGCCCAAGACAGCTTGTGTAACAGGTTCCAGAAGGATGTCCTGCACTAGTTTTATTAGGCAGTTCTGCCAGAAAGGAGCTTTGTCAGTTAATGAAATTTAAGAATTGGAAGTGGTAGCTAAAATATTTATGTAAAGCAGAAAAAGAACTCATTCTTTTGCCATTTAGACATCTTTAGTTCTCCTGCAGTAGTATGCACGAAACAGTTATTGTGAAGTCAGCTTTTACAATTGCAGTATGTTTTTAAAACCAGACTGTCTGAAGATGCATGGAAGTAGAGATCCCCCGCTTTTTGTACTTACATTGCACCTAGCCATAGTTAAGACTTGGCTCCATTAAGAGGTTTGATCTTTATTAGCATCTTTTGGGAAGTTTTTGTGCTGTCTCCAGACTCCAAAGATGATTAAGGAATATGGGAGACCTGTCATGCTTGTACCCCTCCACATAATCTTTCAGAGAAGACTGGAGCATCGTTTGGTGTACTTTGCATTTTACAGTATATTGTGTTTCTTCTGTGCGTTGAGAGAAGCAGAATCCTTCCTGCCATATGCTCCGAGGCTGGGTACTTCTTCTAGCTCAGATTACTGACTAAAAATAATTATTTGCTTTTTAACTTGATTTTGTATTAGGAAGAAGGGATTAACAGCTTCCTTATGTGTAGAAAGACAATTTGTTAATTTTTAGGTTATTTACACCAGTACAGTATGGACAGAAACCTGAAGGTAGGACTAGAGACTTCTCCAGGTCTCAGTTGCAGCAGACACCGGACACAACAACAGTTGCAGCTGATCATCATGAGAAAATACAAAGACGACAACCCCGTGCCGTGTTTTTAGAAAATCAGCATAGGAAAGGTATGTTGTGCATGCAATAAACCATTGCTTTCTGGTTTGCTGTCCTTTTTTTTTAAATATTGCTTGAATTTGGGAAAGAGATGAGGTTGTACTGAATGCATTTGTGCATTACGTATTTGAATATCGAGTTTCATCAGCAGTTTTCTAACAGGAATTTGCTCACAAAATCAAAACAAAATTCCTTATTATCTCTCTGTCTGTCTTTTATAAACGGAATGATACTATTGTGCAAACACCGGAAATTTTGCTAGCAGTTGTGTTGGTCTCCAGGTATACCATCTTAATGAAACTTTTCACACATGTCCTTCCTAATGGACTGAGCAGATTTAGGCATCATCATGGTCCCATTCTCTGTGTCTCTGCTGAGCCACTAGTAAAGGTGATTATTAACTGGGTCTTTTTTATATGATACAGCCCTTTGAAACAGACTGTTTTCAGATGATTGGAGTAGTGGTGCAGTATTTCAAGCACACTCTTTTTCAGGCCTTTTCTAAATTCGGTACATATTGATTTCAGCTGGGTACAGTATAAGTTTTTGCATGGTTGAATGGGAAGCATTCAGTATGAACACAGACTGAAAATTATATCGGAAAATTATTGTTTTGTGGTGTTAACTGTTCTAAGAAGTTCTTTCATTGCTAAAAAGGAATTGCACAGGAAAAGATCTCTTATTCTGTGGTTGTTTTCCCCCCAAACTTTGCTTGAAATATACCTGTGCAGACTCTCGAAGCCCTTGCAAAGTTTGTACAGTGTCAAATTGAATGAGTACACGTGTGAAATACCAGTCAAACTCTATCATATCTAGGAAATCATCCTTTTTTTTTTTATGGGTCTACTAGTGGTACTGAGAGAAACAACATTTCATGTGTAGCTTGAGAACACACAGTCTTAGAAGGAGACCTAGTCTGTTTGGAGTTAAGTGCAGCCTAAGAGTTATGTCTGGAGTAATATTTCTCTTTATTGGAAATAGGGCACACTATATGCATGGGATAAACATCCGAATCCTGCAGTGTACAGCAAGGAAATTCTTATTTTTAAACTTTATACATTTTTTCTCTTCGCTTAACAGCCAGCAAGATAGTACTCGGCCCAATGGCTTCCACAGCTGGAGCACAAATGAGAGTTGCTCAGACAGAGAAGTCCGTAATGTTACAGTTTAGAGAGAAAACACTTACTTTGTCTTACAGTCAATTCTGTCGGCTTATTGGTGGACAGTCTCTGAAGTACCAAGGTAAGGTGCTACATGATTCTATTTGCATCTTTCTCTTTCTTTTTTTTTAACAGAGTGAATCTTTTGCCTGTATTTAAATTTGCTTCTTCCTCGAGGAGCATGGAACTTTAATGAAGCTCATTAATGACCTCTAGCTCGTTTCTTTTTTTTTTTCCATTTCCATTTTTTAACTATTCAGAAATTGAAATACTAGAAGCTACAATATCCTTGTATTGTAATATCATGTGTCTGTGAAATTAAATTGTTTTTCTTCATTAAAATATTTTTCTTGTCTTGCTGCTTTCCTGGAAAATTGAATTTATTAATGTGACAGGGGATGACCTGAGCACTAAATCTAAATCAGTATCCACACTTTCATGTCCAACTCAGGTACTATGCGAACTCTTTATTTGATAGAGTATATACTTGATCATGAACAATGTATGGTTTACAAGATTCGTATTTGTTCACTGAATTGGTAAAGCTTTAATTTTTAAATCATGTAGAATATTGTAATCAGCTAGTCTCATCCATCTGTACTAATGGTCTCTGGTGGTAGTTTGAAAGTCGTATTATATTTTTGCCAATAGGCATAAAGTAAGAAAGCAGATTTATTTTTCACTAAAATACCAAACCTACACATCTGTCCTTGTACCACAAATACTATTCTAATTGTCAGCTTTTCTCTTGCTCACTTCTCCTTTCATAATCAGTCATAGAACTATTGCATTAACCAAATTATCCTTGATTTCAAATTTCTTTTGCATAAATTTCTTTTTTGCATGAGCTTTATCTGGTCAAAATATATTCAGAAAAGAATTTTTAATTTAAAGGGTATCATAGAAGAAAAAAGGCAACTAAAGGAACGCCTGGACAAAATATATTTTGCAAATGAGCGTCGTTGTTCCAAAACCCCCTTGTATGGCAGAGACTTGTTGGAAATTTGCTCTTGGATCAGTGAAAGAAAAATCTCTCAGCATTGTTCTGCCAGGATTAACAAATGGCGCTGGGCTGGCTTTGCGAATTGCCTTCCATATTCAAATACTTCAGAGATTCTAAAGGATCCATTGCAAGAACTCGTTCTGACATTGAAGCAGGAACAGATCGCCCTGAAGGATCTTGTTACTAGGTGATTGAGGCAAATCTGTCTGCAGTCTGCACAAAATTGACAGGTGTATACAACCATCCAAAACAGGCTATTTACGTAAAGTACTGTAAAATGGTAAAAGTGATAAATGGATTGCCTTGTTTTATCCTTATTGCAAGCTAAATTCCTTTATGCAGAGTCTGTTTGCATCCCTGATGTATAATTCTAGATCATTCTAAGATTTGAAAACTCTTAATAGTTCCATGTCAATTGTTATTACTTATGTAGCAATTCTACTTTATTTTGACATATCTGATATTTTTTGTGTGAATACTTACAAAAAAGTAGGAGCTGTAAGTCAGCTTATCTAAGTAACTTTACGGATAGTTGCAATTTCCTCTTGTCTTGTACTGATCTTTAGTGGTTTTGCATTTTCTTTTTGATAAAACTTCATCTACTGATTTACTTTCAATTACCTTCTACCAGGTCCTTGATGTCTGCATGGAAGCATAATCTTTTGTTACTGTTTTTGAATAGTTAATAGCCCAAACTGTTAAAAAATGGTCTATTAAAGCTTTGGTTTGTTTTATAGAGATCTGTCCACATTGCCAGCTGTAGCTGTTGCTCCTCCGTATTTGTATGTAGTAAATCCTCCTTATACATATACCCATGAAATGAAAGTCTTGGAGTTTAATCTGAAAGAACAGATACTTCCCTACTTCCATTCAGTGGAGCAGATAGCAAGGCCTCGTTTTCTACAGTTTCCAGATCCCCGACTGGTGCAGAGTGATTCAGGTATCCAGTTATAACTGTGCGAATGTGCTTTCTCTAGCTGTTGAATGCTGCCTGCAGAACCTTCAAGTTCTTATTTCATAAACAGGCAAGATGGAGGCTCTGGCTGTCTTGCTTCGGAAGCTGAAAGCAAGAGGACATTGTGTGTTGATTTTGACGCAGATGATTCCAATGCTTGATATACTGGAGCTTTTCTTGGACTTCCATTTTCTCCTGTACATAAGTGTTAGTGAGAGTGACGCTCACGGTTGGCATTATCTGGTAAGAGAACCTCTTACTCAAGTTAATGGCGAATAGATGCTCATAGTGGGAGGGAGAATGCTAAAGGGAAGTCTAATACATTTGCAAAATTCATTTGCATAATTTCCTTAGTTAAGCAAATTATGTATGTAGCTGTAGCACAAAATATGTAATTATATATGAAATATGTCAGTCATATTGCTATCTGATGAGGCATCCAGGGCGTTTCCAAGAGGTATGCCACTAGTTGTCCTATATTTATGAGTAATTTGTGCTTGACAGACAGACGTTTCATTTCACAATAGCGTTTTGACTAATTGCTTTTGCTTTCATTATCCGTAGCTATCTACATTGTTAGTACTTCAAGTGTAGTTCCTGTTTGTATGTTGGCACTTCCTCAGCCTTACTCCAGGGGCTTTTGGTTTTTTTTGTAGAGTGCCCTGGCATTGCCTGAGGATAAATTGAAAGTATGCTCAATTCCCTCCCCAGTAAGACTCTCAGTATCCTCTGGGGCCTACAATTTGAGCAAACATTAACAATATAGTTAAGTTATTCTTTTCTTATTTTTTACTTCAAATTGCATTTTTATCCTTTCTGTCAGATGCAGTGTAAAACATAAAGGAATACTTTGCCTTAAAGAACACAAGGCAGCACAATAGAAGGGATTCGATTTAGTCAATAGACAAGAAAAATGATGAAGCACACACAGAATGCAATAACTCAGTCGGGTGTGCTTAGTCATAGGACATAATATGACTACTGTAATAGATGTTTAGATTTTTATCTGGTTGACTGCACCATAAATTAATAGTTTTAATGGTACACAAATTAATTTTGAATTGTGTAGATCTGTAATGTGGGCAGTCAGATAACTTAAAATGTTTGCACGCTTAATGTAGGTTAGGGAAGTAATAAGAATGCAAATTTTATGATCTCATTCTGTAAAAAAGTTTGTTTAGAGATTTATGCTTTATTAATATGAATTTGTAATTAAGTTGCTTGTCTCCCCATTTTAGGAATCCATAAAAAACTTCAACCGAGACAAGCGATTCTTCTGTGCTATTCTTTTTTCCCACACTCCTTCTACAGGTATCAGCCATGTAGATGTGGATTCTGTTGTCTTCTATGACACTGATTTAGATCCGCTGATGGATACAAAGGCTAAAGAATGGTGTGATAAAATTGCAAGAGGCAGAGATATTCACATATACAGGTGACTTTTACACTATGAAATAGTATAAGTGCTTTAAAATAAAAAATCAAAAAGCTGTTTTTAGGTGAAACTAGGGTTTTTGGTTGAGGTCATCCTTTTAGTTTAAGTCATTTGGTCTTTTAAGATCTCTTTAAAGATTGGATAAGTCAGACGTACTTCTTCCCTTCAGACTAAAGGGAAAATGAAAACCCCGTCCTGTCCTTTCCCTTGCTGTATCCTTTATTCCTGTCTTTCCCTCCCACTTTCGTCTTGTAAGCCATCTGGATTTCTGTGTTGGGACAGTCAAAATTAACATTAATATCTGTGGGTGTTTTCTGCTCTTTATAAACAATAAATGTCTTTCTTGATGGTTTATCATCGGATTTTAAATCCACTAGTGATGAGATGCTGATTTTCATGTAGTTCTAAGATATATTTGAAAGCTTCTTGCACATGACTGTTTCTTTTCCTGGAAGGACATGCTGAGAGCAGTGGGGAGCTCTTGCTCACCTTACACCACTGGCCAGGTATGCATGGGTGTGCAGTGCAGATCCTGTTAGCAAATAACCTGCTACTGTAAGGATTTTTAAAAAATCCAATTGTATAGAAGACAATACTGTTTATTCTTCATTTTGAAAATAAGAACTTAAAAGAAGCTGGTGTTTTGAAAATATGATATCAGATGTAAAAAGGAAGCTTTCCTCTAAGAAACTAAAAAAAAAAATACAAAACTTCCTATGAAAATACCTGATGGACTTTAAACTAGTTTTGGTGCTCACTGCCACAGGCAAGGAACATTTAACATGTAACAGTTGAGTTTCAGGAAGCATCACTGTTTTCTAGGGAACAGTATTTAATGAGTTTCTTTGTTTTACAGGCTTGTAAGTGGTAATTCTGTTGAAGAGAGGCTGTTGAAAAAGGATATTAAACATTTGATTCAAGAAGTGGCTGCTCAGGGAGATGATTGTTCAACAGACTTTTTAACTCAGGTACTGTAACGTGAAGAATGTGAGCAGTTCTTTAATGATACATAAAAATGAGTGCTTTACTAGATCAGAGTAAGACTTTTAGATATCATCTGCTTTCATACTTATTTCCAGACTTGTTTGGAGGCCAGTGGTATGTGATCGTAGTTAAAATCAGTAAAAGTCATGAACTGTTAGCTCATACAGAAAATCAGAAGATAAAAATATCTAAAAAGAAAACTGTGTTTGTTCCAATTGTAATTTTACACTATTTTTGTCATTGTTTTAATCAAACAAAACCAACATCTCCTCCAGCAAAAGCTGTCAAATATGTCTGTAATCTGACTTTTCTAAACTCAATTTTAGGATGATTAAAAAACTTTTGACATCCTACATTGTCTTATAAGGGTCTTTGCTCTGAATATGGAAAAGAGGATTCCAGAAAGTTTACAGAAGAGACACGATCTGAGATAAGAAATGACATAGATTCAGAGATGCGTGATCTAGGAAATACTATGCTTCCTTCACAGTTGAAACAGCTGGCTAGATTTGTGGATCAGGTATGATGATTTCTCTTGTTTTATGTAAACCTTTAGAAATATTTGAAGTTTACTTTTCTGTGCAACAATCTGGCTTTCATAAAGTACCTTATTTCCACTCCATTTACATGAAACTGTTCTGTGCAAACTTAAATACTGAAACAATCCTGGGAGGTAATCTGAGCTTGTTGATAGATCTGTTCACATACTGAAACATTTAAGTCATCAAATGTTCTCCTGAGGATTGTGAAGTGCATTGGACTAAACTGTATCTTGTGATATAAAACTGTTTTACAGTCCTGTGCTTTGCCAGATACTTGTGTTTTTTCTTTAAAGGCCTTGAATCTGTTTCTTCTTTACCGTGAAATGGCTATTCTAGCATTCCCTAAATTCTGTCGGATTCTGATTGCCTCCCTTTCCCTTTGCAGAACCCAAGTGGCAGCCTGCCTACTAACAGCCAGGCAAGCGTGTGTGTAATAACTCGGATGGGATTCTCTTTTTTTTTTTTTTTTTTTTTTAAAAGTTAGGAAAATGGAAGCCAGCAGTTGGAGCTTATTCTCAGTGATACCTGTGGAATGTGAGCAGACTAGCTAGGGACCAGAATGTCAGATTTTTGGTCCTTAGATGTCTTTCGTACCTTAATTATGGTGCCATTATTTGCAATCAAAATAAATACATTTATTGGTTGGGGGGTTTTCCTGCTTGTTTTTAAATTACTGGCTATTTACGTGTTTCTAATTCAAAAGCTAAATAACTAGCAGTGTGTCAAAATGTTTTTCTGAACAGCTTAAGCCCATTGAAAAGTATGCGTTGAATTTCTTGTTTCATACTTTGAATGATCAAAACAGCCAGAAAGTCAACAAGGTAAGCGAGTAATTGACTATATCTCATTTTCTGAGTAATGAAGAAAAACAAAACAGAAAACCTCAGCTATTGTCAGATTTTCTTTTTTGTTTATTTGGGGTTTTTATTTGGTTTTTTTGTTTATGAGCACTGAAATTTTGATCCAAATGATCGTGGTCTAAAAACACACTGGTTCCTAATTAACAGGTAGACATATTTCCCTTTCTCTTTACTGGCATGAGGGCCTTATCCAAGAATGAAAACTCAGTTTAGCTAACTTTGCTATGACCGTTAGCCTATGAAAACAACTTATTATGTAGTTACCAGACTCAAATCTGTGGCAATTTGCTGCTGTTGGCATATTTATTGTGTGAAAAGTGGTAATATTTTAAAGTGTACAAATTTTCTTCCTAAAAGGAGTTAAAAACTGCAAATACAAAATGGGAATATCAACATGCCAAGGAGCTGAAAAAGGCAGAAGAAAGATTTCAGGAGGAAGTGAAAGAGGAACTCTTAACCTATACCAGAGAAGATGCTTATAACGTGGTAACATCAAGGGATCTCCAAGTCCCTGCTTTTCAAAGACTTTGCGTATTGTGACTATGAACCATGTATTTAAGGATGTCTGTTGGGTTCCTATTGCACTGGTCTTATGCCCTTGCACAAAGGACTGTAACCCTGGACAGTTTTAATTCTGTAGAGTAGCAGGCTGCGGTTTTAGCAGGAGCTAGCTGTTGGTTTGTACGTTGACTTGTAATTGCACAGCTATGTATCGAGGTAATAATAACTGAAGGAAGAGACTGAAAAAAATATGTTGGCTTTTGAAAATTAAGGTTAATTACTTAAAATATATTTTTTCTAAGTATTTTTTTAATTCTAATTATTGCAAACATACTTATGTTTCTAAATGCTGAGCTCTGGGCTGGATGGTGTATTGATATTTTAAAAACTGCTTGTTTCTCACACAGGAATTTGTCTGTGAAGGCCCAGCTGGAGAAATAGAAATAATGCCTGTAAGTCAGTAGACCTTATTTAATCTGAAGGAAACCTTACCTAAAATGCTTTAATTAACGGCAAACTGTGGGTTGTTTGTTGTTGTTAATGTTCTGTGTTGGGTTTTTTTGCTTTTTTTTGTTTGTTTGTTTGTTTTTTTAAGCTTTGGATTCCCCCTGTTGCACCTGAGAATCATGATGATGTCTACACTAATTCTGTTATGTGTCTGATGTACAGTAGTACCCCCATTCCAGAGTCTAAGCTTCCACCTCTCTTTGTCAGGAAGGGGCGTAAGCGGCAGAGAACAGATCTGTTCTGTAAGTTGGATTCAAAATTGTATTGGAAGGTGCAGTAATATTTTTGTATGAAACAATATGAAAACTCTTTTGTGTTTAAGATTTTAGGCATGCATATACCATTATCTCTCTTAAGCTTGAAATCGCTCAGAAAAAATGATTGACTGTAGAGTGAGAGCAGAGGGAGTGCACTGTGAAAACTTGCTGTTGTCCTTACAAATTAGAAATAGAAATAGGGGTGAATTCAATGAGCAGGAGTAAAGCAGTGAGATGCCTGTGTGTCCATTTGATCTGTTTCTAAGCTTATTTTCTTAGTGAAGCGAGAAGCTATTAAAAAATGACTGATCAAGTCAAATACTGTACTAGGGGGCCATAGGTTGAAGGTACCTGTATTCATGAAAATACTGCAAAAGGCTTATCATTAGATGATTTGCAGCAATCAGTTTTCTGTCATGATCTCGTTGCACAAAGTTCCTTTCTCACTGGAGATAGTAACTTTGTCCTGTCAATAAGCTTCAGGTGAGAGAAGGAAGCATTGCCATAGAAAGATGGTTGTTCCTCCACCTTCACTTTTCAAGCAAGTGACTCCAAGAATATTGAAAACACAACAGAAGAGCAAAGCTGAGCAGACCCCGCTCTGGGTGAAACAGAAAATGTCTTTTGCAAGACCTTTGCCAGCTCTTACCAAGTCAGCTGCTGACACTGGACAGGATAGTCCTGCATGGCTAATTGCTGAAGACTTGGCACTGTTGAAAGTAAGTTGGTACTTCATTTTTATTGACTTCAGAAACTTATTACTTGGACGTTTGTTACAGCATCCATAGACCTTGATTAATGCAGGGTTATACATGCTTGTGCACAAAAGAACAACATTTAGTTGAAACATTACACTGCTTTGATTTCTCTCTGCCTCCTAGGCAATGAAGCAGTTACGGAGGCGTCCTTTAAACTTTGCTATTGTGTCGCCAGCACAGACAGCAAACTGGGACTTTGTCAGCGATGTGGTTAATTCTTGTAACTATGTTTATCGCTCCCCAAAGCAATGCAAAAATCGCTACATAAAAGCATTTGCAGGTCCAGAAGGAGAGGTGAGTTTAAGCTGAAATGGGCATTACATTGTGAGGACTTGGGTTTTTCTTGCTTTGTTTTGTTTTTTAAATTCCTCATTGCTGTTTGTGGACTACACAAATGTTTAGTAAGCAGAATCATAACTATATTTTAGAGTTTTGAATAGCTTCAAAATATACAAGCAAATGCTAGTAAATATCTTCTCCTGTCAGTATGAACTACTATAGGTTATATTTATTGTAGTTTCCATACACTTAAGAATATGAGTTTCCCCATATGACAATGAATAGGACCTTGGATGTATCACTTTGCACTATCAGTATATTTAAAATAACAAAGGGGGGCTATTTATTTTAACTTTTATTTAAGTGCCAGGATATTAATTGTCTTCAGTCAAGACTATTTGTGAACTATGATTTTTCAGACAGGGGACTTATGACTACTTATTTTTGGTAGCTAAGCCTTCAATTTCTATTTATTCCAGAACATAGGTGGTTATCCCCTTCGTGTCAGACAAGCCTATGCTAAAGACCAGAATTCTGAGCATACTCAAATCTTTATGAATCACTTTGAGTTGATGACTGCTAGAAGAAGTAGTTCCTCAAATACATTTCTGTAAGTTTACTTTTGCTGTCTATGGTCATTTTCCCCAGATTTAACATTTAATCAGTTTGGTGGCCTGATTGGTGAAATTTTTTTCTCTTAAGCACAAACGTATTTCACAGTGGTATTTCTCATCAGGGGTGCTGTGATGACCTTCAGCCTTAAGTTAAAGTAGTGAATGCGCCATCAAGGAATCAAACCTGCGCTTGTGCTGATATAAAGAAAAGCTTGGAGTGCTTCAGAATTGCTCCACATGATGTACCGGGGGGGTCAGCCCAGGCTTTCCTCAACTCATTTCTCAGGTCTAACAATATAGCTGTCATATTTCTAGGGAAAGAACTGTCTGGAGTTCCCTGCTAATCCCCAGCTTTGTCAAATTTTAATTGCAGAGTCCTCTCACAGAATTTTAAAGTTCTTTGTGTTAAAATGTCATGAATATTAAAGTAGTTGCAAAAAATTAAGTTAGCTTCAACTACTTCATTTACTTTCAGTGCAGACAACTATGACAAGCTCCTGCCTGAGCCCAAAGTTGTTTCCATCTACGCAGAGCCTATGATGATACAGGAAAAGGTCTGTTCAGTTTTTCCAGGTGAATTCTGTTCTGTGCGTTCTTTTCAATAACTTCTCAGTTCTCTTCAGTTTCAAATACGTTTAAATTACTTTTTTGTGTAAAAGCAATGGGAAAGGCTGGGAGTAAGGAAAAATTATCAGGGTTTTTGGAAGACTGAAAATTGTTCAATATGGGTTTTGACTGCCTGATCCCCTTTATCAGTGCATCAAAGCTATCAGTTGTCCATTCCCGATCTATTCCTTACTGTATTGAAATTGTCTCATTTTTTTGGCATTTTAACCATGTCAGAAGCAGACAAACATGATATATAAAACCTTTTTGTCAGGTTGGAATTTTCTGTTGCAATTTTTGGTACAGAAAATTAGGAATTCATTTCAGGTTAAATCTTTACATGACTTTGTGGCAACAGTCATGCGTTTGTTCTATTCAGAATGAAAATAATAAAAAAGAAACCTATTGCTGTGATTTCGGGCCCCCCCATCCTTCCTGTATTGCTGTTGTCGTAGGCATTGCCTGAAGAACAAATAGCTCCTCAAATGCAGGAGCAACAGCCCAGACAGGAGCAAGAAGAGGAACAAAGTGTGGGGCAAATCCAAACCCAGTGTCAGCCACAGGGGGAAACACAGGTGAGAAACAAAACTGCGATTGCCACGCGGTGTGTGAATTTGGGTCACTCCTGCAGCTGCCGGCAGGGAAATGTGTTCCTCCCGGCTAAATGAAAGTGTGAGCCCAGATTCACGTGCACTTACGGCATCTGCTGTGACTTCGCTGAGGCTGTGTGTAGGACTCTCAGTAAAGCTGGAGTATTGGGATGTTGAGTAACAGGAGAATTTTGTTTTATCTGAGCTGAGGTGAACGGACTTAAGTGTTAGCAAAAACACAGTCTTGTTCAAGGATATAAGAATAGTATTCAAAGAATAATTATAGACAAGCTCTTTCTTAAACATACAGAATTTTGGGCTTCATCCCAGAGTGGGTTTTATGATGCTGAAAAAGGAATTCCATATATGGAGCAGAACAAATGTCATTTTATGGTACTAATATAACTGAACTTGTTCATTGTATTTATCTCCCTCATTGGGAGAATTTCTTAAAACTTCACACCCTCTTTTGTGGTCACTTTAAAACACTTGTAAATATTAAAAATGCCATATATTCTATGGCACTTTGTGGCTTCAGGAGGTACAGTCCTTCCAGCCATAGCTATGTTGCAGCGGGTGTGGGTGGTACCTGCCGCTCCGGCACTGCTGGAGCCCCCGGCCCCCATCTGCAAACAGAAGCGTTTGACAGCATCAGTTGTCACCATCATTCCGATGACAGCTCTGCAGGTGCTTGTGGTGACTCCGCTGATATCAGGTGACCTTCTACTTTTTATTTTCAGTTCACGTTCTGCTTTTGAAAATAAATCCTCAAATCTTTATTAAACAGCATTGTTCTCTTTAAAGTTTATTGACAATGAAGGTGATGGGAAAATAGTCCTTCACTAAGTCCTTTACTCTTTAGAAAACAGTATATCCCTAGATGTTGTACTACATAATTTTAATTACGTAGAATTGTAAACACCATCATCTCTCTATACTGTCACTTGTCTTAATTTTTCTCTTAGACAGTTTTATCTCTGTACTTTTAGCTAGTAATCAATATTCGTCTCAAATTTAATTTTAGATTTAGTTGCTGAGAGTCCCAGGAGCTCAGTCCTGGTGCCCAGACCACACTGACTTCTTTGGCGGTGATGGAATGGCTGCAGATGTGGCCCTGGTACGCAGCATCCTCGGTGCCTGGTATTTAAGCAGCGAAACATCTGCTTTGTAAATGAGAATTGAATGTTGTTACTGAGCAGGTGGAAACTGTATTTTCCTTATTGCTGAAGCATTCCTAGTTTTTTTTTATGGTATTTTATTGTAATCAAGAATTGCCCCAGGTTACGTTTTTTCTCCTTTTGCATTGTATGAGGCTTTTATTGCCCGTGCTCCAGGTGAGCAGTGTACAGTTGTGCTGGAAGTAGGGAAGTTTTCTTTGTGGATTTTTACACTATATCTTGAAGAAAGTTGTCTCCAGAAATTACTGGAGACAGAGAAGCTGTGGATGTCCTAGCCCTCTGGAGGTGTTCAAGGCCAGGCTCGATGGGGCTCTGGGCAGCCTGGTGAGGCGGGAGGTGTCCCTGCCCGGGGCAGGGGCTGGAACTGGATGGTCTTTAAGGTCCCTGCCCACCCAAACCCTTCTGTGACACTCTTTGGCCGGCGCACACACTCCCGGATCCTCGCTACAATAAAAGTGGATATTCTGTCCTGTCCCCGAGCCCGTTTCCTGTCCGTGCAGCGCTCCCGGTCCCGACATACAGCCCCCCGCCTTCCCGCTGCCGGTCGTGACACGGACCCCCGCCGCCAGCGCTCCCTGCCCGGGCCCCGCTCGGCCGCCGCCGCGCATGCGCGGGGTGGGGGCGGCGCAGGCGCAGAGCGCGGCGGGGGCGGCGGCGCGGTTTGTCTCCTGCCGGCGCTGGTAGCGGCTGCCGCCGCGGCCGCCCCCCGCCCCCGCTTCCTGCCGGGAGCGAATGGAAACTCCGGCCCCGCCGCCCGCGGTAAGTGGGGCCCGGCGGGCTCGAGGGGCCGCGGGGGGCGGCCGGGACCCACTCCTCCCCGCCTTACCCCCCTCGCCAGCCCCACAGGCCTCGGGCCCGAGGCCCCGGCGGCACCGGTGCTGGCGGCGGCCGCGGAGGAGCGGGCCTTCCCCGCGCCGCCGCACGGGGCGGGCAGGGCCGGGCCGGCCGCCGCGGAGAAGGGAGGGGGGGGAAGCAGCCGCGCTTCCCGGGGCGCTGCCCCCGTGCGCCTCGGCCGGGGAAGCTCCGCGCGAAGTCGGTGCGGCGGGGCCCGGCCGTGCGGGCCGCCGGCGGGGCTCGGTTTGGGCACACAAAAGGCGGTCCCGTCGCCCGGGGCGGGCAGGGGCTGGCGGCGGCCCGCTGGTGACGCTTCCTTATCAGCGCGTAATTAATTAAGTGTTTTCACTTGGGTCGTAAATGTTAGCGAGGTACAGGTAATTAAAATAATAAGACCTTGTTACTGGCGATAGGTGATATCGTTTGGATCTTAATTATTCGGTATCAGCGCTGTGAAAGGGTCGCAATACCGCGAAGTGTTTTATTAAATCTTTCGGAAACGTGCCTCTGAGGAGCGGACGGTCCCTGTCCCCTCCTGCCCCGCCGGCCCGAGGGAGGGACGGAGCCCGAGCCCGGAGCCTTGCCCCGGGGCGGGAGGGGAGGTCTCCGTCCCCGGCGCCTCGCGGGCGGCTGCCGGTCGCCCAGGACGGCCGTGTCCCCTTCCCCTGCCCCAGCGGCAGCCGAGGAGCTGCTGCCGGGCGGCAACTTCAGCCAACTTCAGAGCTAGGAGCAGAGACACACACTTGTGCGTCTGTTCGGCCTGAGATACCAACTGTTGTTTTCAAAATATGAGAGAGATTTTGGGAAAAAAAAAAAATAAATAATCAGGTTTCATTCTTCTTTTGCCGCTATTGCTGTGCAACACCCAGCGCTGCATCTACCTGTCGGTGCACGTCAGGAGAATTTTTTTTTTTTTCTCGTTGATTGAAATACAAACCCAGAACATTTTGGGGGTTCTGGATAGCTTGGCTCAATAAACAACACTTTAAATGAAATGCAGATTTGGATTAATTCTCATCTCTTTAAGGGGTTAGTGTTCTGAAGGAAAGAGATGGTAGAGTTAAGTGTCGGGTACAATACTTTTTCAAACATCTAGATGATTTGGTAGGGAGAGTTTTCGTGATGCGTTTTTTCTTCAGTAGCTAGAACAATAAAGTTGAATAGCCTGCGTTCGTTTTTATCATAGTTTTAGTTATTGTTGAATATTTTAAGCTCCTGTTGTTTTAAGTTTTAAAAGCACTGAAACACTGTGAGTGTAGGTGATGTAGAAGAGTAGATGCTTTTGCTGTTGACTGTTCATTCTTGGAGTTCCACAGAAAGGGGAAAAGTTTTCCTTTTTAAATAATTTTTAGTCACTTTAACTAGCTAAGAGGATTGTATCATTTCTAAACTATTCAATAGCATTTTGTTAGCTAGAGAAGCATATAAAGGATTTAAGTGAGCTTTTGTGATGATGAGGATTTCAGATAATTTGACTGCTGACATAAAACATTTTAAGTAGCTGCAAAGACAGCATAACCAAGCTCTTACTACGAGGTAGTACTTTTGAATAGTAACTAAACAGTTTCAGTTACAGAAATATTTTTACCTTCCTTAAATTGCTGTTTTTGTGTATTTCTTTAGAGTGTATGGTAAAAAACCTAGAACAGTGAGAATGCACCATGGTAATGGTCCTCAGAATGCCCAGCGCCAGCTCCAGAGGTCCAGGTCCTTCACGGGCAGTGAGGGAGAAGAGCAACAGGCAAATTTACCCCAGTCCCCCGCAGCGTCTTTTGCACCTTCTGCAAGTCCATCTGCACCCCAGTCCCCCAGTTACCAAATACAACAATTTATAATGAGTCGTAGTCCTGTGGCTGGGCAGAATGTGAACATCACGTTGCAGAACGTTGGACCGGTCGCTTCAGGAAACCAGCAGATAACGCTTACTCCACTGCCAATCCCGAACCCAACATCACCGAGTTTTCAGTTCAGTCCCCAGCAGAGGCGCTTTGAGCATGGATCCCCCTCATATATTCAAGTCACGTCGCCGCTGCCTCAGCAGGTTCAGTCTCAAAGCCCTACACAGCCCAACCCGGTGCCAGTGCAAACGTTACCAAGTGTTCGGGCAGGCACTCCAGGCCCCGGCTTGGGTATGTGCAGCCAGAGCCCTACCAGAGGATTTGTAGACGCTAGTGTGCTTGTGAGACAAATCAGCTTGAGTCCTTCAAATGGCGGACACTTTGTGTATCAAGAAGGACCGGGAATTGCACAAATTGCTCAAGGAGCTGCTGCACAAGTACAGCTTCCGTCTTCTGGGACACCCGCTACGGTAAGGGAACGCAGGCTTTCACAGCCTCACTCGCAGTCTGGTGGCACCATTCATCATCTCGGTCCTCAAAGTCCTGTAGCTAGCGGAGCAAATATGCAATCTCTGACTAGCCCGGGCCATATTACCACGACCAGCTTGCCACCCCAAATCAGCAATATCATCCAAGGGCAACTTATGCAACAGCAGCAGCAAGTGCTTCAGGGACAGCAGCTGGGTAGACCCATTGGATATGACAGGACTTCTGGTGGATTGATAGCTGGAGTTGGAGGACCTAGTGCATTTGGAATGACTTCACCACCTCCTCCCACAAGTCCTTCTCGGGCCACTGTACCACAGGCGCTGTCGAGTCTTCCTCTTACTCCTACAGTTAATACGGCAGTGAAAAAACAACCCAAGAAATTGGAGGAGATTCCTCCTGCCAACCAAGAGACTGCTCAAATGAGAAAACAATGTTTGGATCATCACCACAAGCAGATGGAAATTCTTAAGGAAACTTTTAAGGAATGTTTGATCGAACTGTTTTTCCTGCAACATCTTCAAGGGAATATGATGGACTTTTTAGCTTTTAAGAAGAAACATTGTGTTCCGCTGCAAGCATACCTGAGGCAAAATGACTTGGACCTGGAGGAGGAAGAAGAGGAAGAACAATCTGAGGTCATCAATGATGAGGTAAGAAATCCGTTGGTTAACGTTTTGGAATAAAATCGTAGATGAAGTTGTGGCACCTGGACTGTGAAGTATTAGAGAAAGTGACAGTACTTGACAAATCATTTTTACTTGATGAGGTACAGCAATTAGTCTTTAAATAATTGGTCTGAGAGAATGCAGTTCTGCTAGGTAGTGTGATGCGACAGCTCGGTTTGAGCATGCCGTTAGATTTATGTATTTAAAAGAAAAGAACAGAGAGGTGAAAAGAGCTTTCACTGTCTTAGTTAGTATATAAGCCAGCACGCAAATAAGGATGGCATTGGTGTGGAAGTTGTTTTAAGCTATCAGAATGAATATGAATAGGAATCGCAGATTAAATTTCTCTTACTAGACTAAAACAAACCAAAAAAGAATGAGCAAGAAGTCTGATAAGAGGTTAACCTCTGTTTGACTCATGTAACTTGTAACCCTAGATGTTATTGAAGTTCAGTGTTGCTGTGGCCAACAAAACCCCTGAATTAATCTAATTACTCAGAGAAAGCATGTGAATCGTAATATTTATGGGTCCGTAGTAATGAATCCGGTTACTTAGGCCGTTTTAGAGCTCTGTGGATGTAGTGCTGTCTAAATGATTAAAAAATAGCACTTAGAGACTGGACAGTAACAAGTAAACTTCGTTATTTATGCAAAGCTATAAAAGTACTAACTTGAATTCACCGTTTATTAATGGCAAAGGACTTGAAATAAGCTTGCCACCGCTAGATCCTGAGCAACTTTCCCTGCACGTTTGCACCCACTCGTGTAGCGCTCAACCTGCAGCACCCCTGGGTGCTGGTGCAGCACCTGCCTGCAAACCTGCCTGGCCACTGGTTGCGAGAGGGTGGATATGACCCATGCCCCTGCATCACTTGGCACTCACAAATACCTTTTAAAATTTGTAAAAATATGCAAGGGTCTATAGTTGCCAGTTTGTAAAGACCCAAACCTGTTATGCAAAGGAACTCGTAGTGCTTTGAAATATCTGTTAGAAATGAGGGTCTTCAGAGAAAATTGATGACTCTGTTAGGTGTGAACCTTTAGTGATCAAATCTTCAGCTGGAATTTGTGGGAAATTTTAACAGTATATCAGCTGAAATTGAATTTTTCATTGTTTTGTAGTCTAAAATTCTTGACTAGGAAAAAGGTATTTCTGCTTGTGATAGTTATTGATAATTTTGAAGGAATCATTTCTTTCTATACGTAGTAACGTAAGAGATAGCCTGTTATTGTAATTTATTGACAATGGATATTCAATGATTTATTTTTTTCACCTGGTTTGTATTTTGTCAAATTGTTTAGGTGTTCTTGTTGGGTTGCGTGTTTGTCAGTTGAAATACCAGGTATTTTTCACTACAGTAAGCACATTTTGGGCGACCTTTAGCGGGTGTAAATCGTATAGGTTCATTGAAGTCAGTCGCGCTACTACAGTTTACATCAGTTGAGGCTCTACCCCTCGGTCTCTCGGGTTTGGAGTTCGCTGTACTTCACTGCCTTCTCGTGACGGATCGTCTTTTGTTTGTGAAAGCCGCTTGTCTGTCTAACTGCTGGAGAATTTTACAAAGTGTAACAGCAGAAGTCTTTACGTGTTTTCAAACGATGAATCCTTTTGAAAGATTAAGCATCTTTTGAGTATGTTCTTTCTTTGTATTTTTTTTGTCTTCCTCTCTTTAATTTCCCCCTCCCCCCTCTTTATCACTTTCTGCTAAAGCAACGCACTTCATCCCTTGCCTGGAAAGGTTGATCCCTTTGGGAGTTCAGGGGGAGAGCGAATGGTGGCTGTGCTCATTGCTTAAATAAATGTTGGAGCTTTCTTAAGTTCAAACTGTCTGTCATGCTAATTCGTTGTCCGTTAGGAGCAGCAATCATTAAGTTTAAAACACTTTTATGTTAACTGGATTTAAGAAAAGGTTTCCAGTGACGAGAAGTCACTATAAATAGTCAAGGCCGTTCGCTGTTCTATTAAAAGTGAGACAGAACTCTTCAAAAATGGCCTGTGTTCAAAGCGAGCTGTACTGATGGTGGTTTAGTTATAATCCCCTCTTCAGCGAGGTACCACCAGTACAAAATGAGTGTGTTGAACAGTACAAGCAAACAAAAAAAAAAAAAGAAGAAAAACTTTTAAAAAGAAAATGATTCTCCCTTCTTTTTTTTTTTCCCAAAATATTTCTCTCAGGTAAAGGTTGTGACAGGAAAGGATGGGCAGACTGGTACTCCTGTCGCTATAGCAACCCAGCTTCCTCCAAATGTTTCTGCTGCTTTTTCATCCCAGCAGCAACCATTTCAGGTACTTTTCAATGGTTCTAAAATGTAGTTTCATCCCAGATTTTTTTTCTTCATTCAGATTTGATATTTCTTAGATGAATTAGAGTTTTCCCAAGAGCCCATCCCTTATCATCTAAACAAAACAGAAAAAGAACCTTTGCAATCTTCAAATGCATCAGTATTAATGAAGCCTGAGGAAGTTAAATCTTTGTCTGCAGGTTGCTGGCTTATTTCATTAACTTTCAGCTTGAATGTTTTCACTTTGGTTTGTTTGTCTTTTGTTTCCCTAATGCATTTGGTTCATTTGTGCATTCCGCATAGTGATAATATGGATTCTTTTGTCTGTGGCATTGTAATTGTGGATTTCTTCTAAATTTCTTTTCTTTTTTCCCTTATCTATTAAAGGTTTTGAGTATGGCTAAAGAAGGTTTTGGATTTGCCTCCCCTGAAATGTTATAAACAGCAATAATAACCCTCTAACACAATTTTTTTTTAAATAACTAACTGGTTTCCATTAGCTCTACCATAAACAGTGGGAAGAAGAAACTGAAGTGCTTGTTTTTATTACACAAGTTCTTTTTTTCATTTTTCACTTTTCTTTTTTTTTCTTTTTTTTTTTTTGCGTGAGGGAATATTGAACAAAGAAATAAATGTGATAATCAATTAAAATTTTGGTGAATCGGTGATACTGTAGCTTTTTAATTCAGGCTAGTATGGGTTTATGCAGCTGCCTTCAAATCTGTGCTACCCAGACATCATTGCTTATATACCCTGAGAAGTCATATAACTTAATTCCTCTGCAACGGAAATATTTACTTTTTAGCTCAATCATGTACGTACACTTGAATAGCAGGTGTTACAGGGAGAATTACTCTGCTGTACCACGGAAGCTGTAGAGTCTGCACTGCTTTCATCTAGGTTTTGGAAAATGGAGAGTTAAATGAAACGTAAACCGGGCTGTATTCCTGTGTGTAACAAATGAGATGTTCGCTGTGATATTGTACAAACAACTTGCATAGTAAAGGGGCTTGCACGGAGAGCTCTTTGTTATGGCCATTACTGACACGGCTTGCAAGTCTCCCTGGGTAGTCAGGCTTCATCTGTGTTGTCTAAAACATGTAATAGTATATCAGGTTATTTATCGTAGTGATTTGGGTTATCATCAAGCTATAGTACTGAAGTACGTTTGAATTACACCATTTCAGAACTGTTTCAGAGAAACTACCAGGTACAAAACTCTGTGTGTAATTGTGATATTACCTTTTAGCACAGACTGTTAAAAGAAAGTATAATCTCTTTCCATCAGTCTTTCTCTTTGTTTATAGAGAAATAATGTGTCCCGATCAGCATCATCATTCAAATTTGAGTGCGTAAGTGCAGCACACAGAATGATTATTGCGGGTGTGCTGCATAATCATGACCTCCGGAGAACTACATTATTTTAATTAAAGTTAGGACAGTTTTAGTCTAGTATTAGTGGTGTCTGACTGCAATTTATAAAGACGTAACATCTTTGCTCTTTGAAGCGTCTGGCCTAAATTATGTGGTGATAATGCAGACAGCTGGGAGGCATACTCTTAAGAAAATGTCAGTCAAAAATCCTAAAGTAGAGACGCAGCCTGAAACAGTGAGTATGCGATCATCCAGGGTAAGAGCGCTGGTGAAATAAATGGCATTTGAAGCAGAGTTTGGAGAACATACTTTCTTAAACTGATGTCCCAGAAAGCATTTGATGCAAGTGGGACAGAAGCTGAATTTGTTAATTCTGTAGCATTGTACAAAATAAGTTTTTATGACTTACTTTGAAAATTCTATAAATGCCTAAGTGTATGATGCTCTGCCAGGCACTGGCTGTTGGACTTGAAATCTACTGCATGTCTGCCTTGTGTTAAGGCAAACATTTGAAAAATTAATCCATATTGAGTGCGAGATGGCAGTGAACCATGACCATTAGCGATGAATATGAGTCTGAGATTCTTAAACCCAAAATTCACATCTTAATGGCTGTACCTGTATTGCTAGAGTGGCCACAAATGCAGCAAAGAGATTAAATGTCATTAATTCCTAGCTATTGATAGAATTGAGTGGCATGAGATGTATTCAGCTCAAAAAGGAGGGTTTGAACTCGGTCATTTTAGGTGACAGTGGCTGTGTTTATTAATACCATTCGATGAAGCATTGAACATGCAGGGTTGTGACTGCTGCAGTTTATTTCCATGCTGACTGGTGTTTTCTTCCTTAGGCTTAATTTACATTGGTAGAATTTCAATTAAAAATCAGAGAAGGAAAGACCTGTGAATAAAGTAGAAGATTCTTTTGCGAAATTGCTGTCTTTGCTATGTTGTCATAATAAATTCCCGCAATGTTTGCAAACGCTTACTGTACATCGATACGGCAGAGGGTCTCACCAATAGCAAATGACACTTAGAGAACTTGAATGTTAAATTAGCTCATTTTCCAGGACATACAGGCATACATAAAGTTCATCTTTGTATTTTCTGATAGAATCTTTTAAGCCCTTTCTTTGGACCCTTATTTTCATCATAACAAGTTTCATAGTAGAATATTGGGTATAGCATGGCTAAATACTGCGGAGAACTTAAAAATGCGACTTGGAAACTTGCTGAAAAGAACTGGGCTTGCACAGACACTGGCGGACATTAATAAGTACTCAAGTAGTGATGAGGGCCCAAAGAGCATGGGAATCATCATATACCCAAATTTGTTTGTTTCAATAATCCCATTCGTAAGTCTACCATCTGAGTTTGATACTGAAAGGATTGTCTAGGATATGTTGTCTGCCATCATTGCCAATATTAATTGTAGTAATTTTAAAATAAAGTTTTCATGCGCTATTTAATCCTACTGAAGCTAAACGCCCTGTGAAGCTGAATCAACCCCTTGTGATTTCTTTTCCATCTCAATATCAATGGTGCTTTTCCAGGTTTGTTAATTCATAGTTGTGTGATATTTATCCTCAGACAAAATGTCTAGTAATTTCTGATGAGCTCTGATGTCACATTAGCCTTATGGCAATATTGTGTTTCTCCTCATCGAGTTCCTTCATGGTACTCATTTTGCCAGCTGTGCAGACAAGTACAAGTCTAGCATCTGGAAAACTGGAACTGGAACCTGCGTAATGTGGCTGAGGTGCTTTTATTCCACCTTCTGAGTCTTAGCAGTCTTTCCTGAAATATTTCAAGGCTAACTTCTGGTGCTCTGTCTTGAGAATGACAGTGGTGGAGACTGAAGTAGGCTTAAACTGTTTTCAGGGTGAGAGTTAATTTGTGCGTTACTGGTGTTTCACACAGACTGGAAAGGATGAGCTTCCACAAATGTATTGACTCTCATTCCTTACTTTTGTGTCTTCTTAGTTATGATACAGTTTATGCGTAAATTCTCTTTCCTCATCTAATTTCCCTTCTAATTAACCCTGTAATGAAGTCACAATGTTTTTTTCATGTCAGCTTTTTATTGCAGCTATGTACTGTATGAATACATCACTTTTGCATAATGTTGTAATGAAGTCAATGATGAAGGACAATACATTAATGAAAATTTCCATTTATTAAAAAAAATTGGGCAAGTTTATAACTTTCTAAAAAATGTAGACATGTATTATATATAACCACCTTCATCAGTTTATTTACTCTTTTAAAACTTAAATTCAACAAAGAGTATCTCTGCATCGTGGACGTCTAAAACTTGCAGGCAGATATTGACTGGTTCTTGTTTTCTTCATTGTGCAACTGCGCTGAAGGATTTGTTCTGTGCTAGCCTCTGTAGATGCATTTGTAAATTACATGTTGGTGTTAGACTATCTACAGATTGAACTTTTGTGATTTGTTTTCTTTTCCCGATAGCAAACGCATACAGGGACTCCAGTAACGGGGACTGTGAACACCATAGAAATTGAAGCTTTTAAGAGACAGCAGGCGCTTGCACCAGCAGGTATGTTCTGCAGACAGAATTTCACGTTGGTTCCTTTTTTGTTTTTTCCCGAACAGTTAACGGAGCCCACTGTTCTGTAACTCTGGAAATACGGTTTTGCCTCACCTTGGGAATTGCCAAATCCTTAGGACTATCTGTTGTGAATGGTGCTGTGCGAAGAGTGCACTCCACTCACAATATATAGGCCTGGGTTTGGCAGGCATGGACACTGTTAGGTTGATTGTTCTGGCTAAGAAGATTGGAGATGGCCAACTCGAAGTTAGAGGGACTCTGCCCTTGGAGCATGTTCTTCATAAATGCTACACATGTTTAGTAGTCATAGCTTTCTGAGCTGATGTTGGAATCATGTGTAGTAGTTTGCTTTGTAAAATTGAACCCATTCCATTATACCATGCCATAAATGGAATTTGAATATCACAGATTCGTCTAAGAGACCACGAATTGAAGTGGGCCGTCATGGGATGGTTTTTCAGCACCCGGGTGTGGCTTCAGGAGTTCCTCTTCAACAGCTAATGCCAACGGCACAAGGTACTGTGTCACCACATGCCAATTGCACATTAATTTAACAAGGAGATGTTAGTGATGGGACTAGAAACTTGGGCTTCTGGCCTTCCAAGATCCTAGTCTCACCACGCACTTCTCCATGTAAATTAATACTTGGTATGCAATGCCTGGTTTGTTTAAGGAGCTGAGTGACGGGCTCCAAAGGTGCATGTGGGCATGGAAATACGTCACAGGTGCTGATGCAAAATGGATAATCTGAGAATTCTGGAACTGAGCCAATGATTTATGAAAAGGAAGCCTCCTAATTTGCAACACCATGACAAATTTTTATTCATTAGTCATGCTCTAGAATATGTGTTAGAGTGAATGTGTTAAGAACTAAATATTATTTAGACTTTATGCTGTTATTTTAGGTTAAATTCCATTAGCTCACCATTTTTTTTTTTTTTAAGTGTAAGAAATTCAGAACACATACAATGACACTTTTTTTTATAGTTGCTGTGCTCCAAATTTTAGTTGCAGTCCTGTGCATGAAATACTTTGTTGTTTATTGTAATGGTGATTTATTTTGTGATTGTGATGTGGTATTTTCAAGTGATGGTGTCTTGTGGCAAAGTAAGTAACAAATTAGTCTATTTGCAGTTGATTTCCTCTTTGTATCAGTAAAGAGCATTTGACGTTTTAATTTCATCTGTGCTGTGTTTTCTCTTGCTTTGTAGGCGGAATGCCTCCCACTCCTCAAACCGTACAGCTGACTGGACAGAAACAGACTCAACAACAGTATGACCCCTCTAAAGGCCCTCCCGTGCAGAACGCCGCGAGTCTGCATACACCGCCGCCGCAGCTGCCGGGGAGGCTGCAACCCACGAACGTCCCCATGACGTCTCTGCCGGCTGCGCTGCAGCTTTCACAGCAGCAACCACAGGTAGTGGAATCTCCAGCTCAGCCTCAGATTCAAGTGAAGATCCAGCCTCAAAGTGTGCCCCTGGCTTCCGCCCCGCTTCCAGCGCCGCTGCAACAGCAGGTGCCACCAGCAATCCATGTGCAAGGACAGACACCAAACCAAGTGTCGCAGCCGCAAGCTACAATACAGCAACAGGTATGTGAGCTTTATTGGGGTGAAAATACATTTGTTTCAACACCCAGTGAAATCTTAGATCGTTATCTTATTGAAAATGCATGAAATATGTTAGTTTTTTAATCCTACTGAACACTTAAGTCCATTCCTTATAAAAATTCAGGTTAAATTAAAGTCCACATTATGTTCTGCCGTAGCGTAGACTAAGACAGTATTGAATCCTAAATTCATCACTAACAAATGTGTTTCTTGGACAGACTGTGACTCTGACACGACCATCTGCAGATCCTGCTCAGACTTCTCAGCGTCTTACGGCAAATACACTACCGCCTACCTCATCTGTTGCGCCAGCGACTATCTCGGGCACAACACCGCCTTCTACATATCCAGTACAAACAAACAGGACCTCTCCAGCAACTAACAAGTCTCTGTCCCCTATTGCATCAAAACCCCCAGGCTTAGCAGTAGCAGCAGCACCTAAAACACAAAGTCCAGCTCAGAATGCAGCAGTATTACCACAGGACAACTCTCAAGACAAGCTTGCTGAGCAAGTGAAGCTGGTAAGATTTTTTTTTTGGTCTTTTTCCTGAAACTTAAGAACAGTTAACACACAAATAACAATTAAAATGAGCTATGTGTTTGAGTTATGAAGATGGGCTACTTTTCAGGGGAGTGGGGTATTTGTTGTTTGGTTTTCTTTTTTAGTCTGCTTTACATACTGAGTTTTGCTTTTATGGGCATTCAGAGAAGTTGAAGGCGCACTGGTCTTCATACTGTTGTTGCATTCTTTCTATTATATTGATTCTATTTGCTCACTTAAGGTGACTGCAGCCGTATTTATTTTTATAGCTAACTGCAGATGTTTTGCGTATTTAACAGGAACATCATAGAGACTGTCTTTTCACAAAACCAAGCAGTATTAATAATGAAGATACATTTATCTTCTGTGGATAAATATACATACGCAATTTCAATTTATAAACAAAACCAGAATTATTTGGTTGCAGTTTGCATATGTCTTGGAGCTTGTTTTTTGTGCTACCCAATGAACCTTTTTTAACCTGTTATTTAGCAAAATACTTCTTGCAGTACAGGTTGAAGTACTGTGATTCTCTTTACGCATAGGTTGAATTTAGTCCAGTAATTTTTTTATTGATGCAGTGTTCAGACTTGATTTTTGTAATGCGTGTGTCATGCCGTTACACCTCTTTTTGCTGTCAATTATTTTGATGGAGTGGGAGCAAATATTATTTTTCTATTTCGCTACTGGTTTGGGTACATTCTGCAGCTTCATTGTAACTGTATGTACTTTTTAAGGAAAATCAAATCCATCAGCGAATAGCAGAACTGAGAAAGGAAGGTTTGTGGTCCCTGAGGCGACTGCCTAAACTCCAAGAGGCTCCAAGACCAAAATCACACTGGGATTATTTGCTGGAAGAAATGCAGTGGATGGCAACTGATTTTGCCCAAGAGAGAAAGTGGAAGATGGCAACTGCTAAGAAGGTACTTGAAAAACATTTTTTGACTCGCAACAATTGATCTTGCTATCACTGAGCTTGGTAGCAAAGCTATTTAAATGTTCTTTTTCTACAGATAGAAGTGATGGGGAATGTAAGGCACCAATTTTTAACTTAGATGAGAAGCCCTGTTGTCAGCTTTGGATATTCTAGCATTTGAAACAGACTAGATAATTGTATTGGATAGATAATTTGTATGGATGCAAATAATAGTTTTGGATTTTGTGTCTTTTATTCCCCTGGAAATTAAATAGCTTGTTTAGGGGACCCAGTCAATGTGTTGACCGTGCCATATTTAAAAAGTATGGCTACTGTGCCTGCCTCGCAAGTCAGTTATTCCCCCTCAGTGAAGAATAAATATAGAATTTTGTAAATAACTTCCATTGGGTGTGGTTGTCTGTTTAATTCTTTTTTCTTAATCTCAGAAAAAGATGAAGGAGAACCCATGGAGTTCTAACGACAGCAGTGGAAACATGGTAGAGAACTGTTTCCGTAGCAGAAGAGAGCAGCACAGTGGGAATAATTAAGTCAGTGATGGAATGAAAACATGGGGAGGTGTGAGACGAAATATGTAAAATCTGTTTATTTACAATAAGTAAGAGTTTTCTATGGATTCTAGCAATGTAGTACCTTCTTTTGATACATTTATGACCCGTTTGGGGTAATGAAGAGAGCAACCGAAGGTCATCAGTTTAAATTGCCATGTCGTTTTCTATTGTATATTCTGAAATGATGGAAACTCAGAACTCTCTTCCTTATAGGCAAAGTATTGAAATAGGTGTATCATTTTGTAAAATGAAGATCTGCATTTTGAATATAATTTAAATCTGGATTTGAAGCTTTTATTCTATTTGTGGCCAATGGTAGGTTTTTAAGAATAGGAGAAACAGGAAGGGCAAATATGAAATGATCCTTCCTCTGGCAGTATGCTTCGAACTTCTGGAAGTCAGTGTTTTAGGGACCTCCTGAGCTAAAGGTTGCAATCAAGTCAGTCTTTAACAGCCATTGACTGATCTTTCGCTCGTGTATGTATGCTCTTTTTGAACTCATTTTACCTTTGGTTTCTGACATTTTGTGGTGTGATCTCTATGACTTCATATGTGCTGTCTGAAAAAAAGTCTTCTTTCATGTGTTTGCTGCTAATTTCAGTAGGTTTTTTTCTATTTTTTTTTGTGTTGAGAGAGAGTAGTTACCTACTTGATGGCTTAGTTGTAGTTCTTGTATTTTCTTTTTCCTTCGAGTTTCATGTCTGTTGTTTTCCTGGCATGGTAAGACTTAGAAATATTGGAGGTAAGTGCTACGTGTGTAAGGCTATGGTCAACATCTGGCTGCTGATAACCACTATAACCTTAAGAAACTCAATGATGCGTATGTTGGGGTAACGTAATTCAGTATCTCTCATGGTATTTTAGATGGTAAGAACTGTGGCTCGTTATCACGAAGAAAAGAAACTTAATGAAGAGCGAGCTAAAAGAGAAGAACAAAACAAACTACGGCGAATTGCTGCATCGATTGCTAGAGAAATAGAATACTTCTGGTCTAACATTGAACAGGTAAAATACTGACATTAATACTTGTGCAAGTCATACTGTTTTTCCCATCTTCAGTAATTTACTTATAAAATTTAAGTGCTTTATGAGACTCGATTTACATTTCAGGTTGTTGAAATAAAACTGCAAATTGAATTTCAAGAGAAGAGGAGAAAAGCTTTGAATTTAAAGAGAATTTCAAGGAAAGGTAATTGTATTCCATTTTTTAAGAAATCCAGTATAAATTCTGATGCTATTGTTTTATGTAATTTCATTCAGTGGGGTTTAATCTTGTTGGTGATAGAATTGTGAGATGCTAATAATAGGTTGTGAACAGAACTGAACTATGAGTTCGAGGTTTTTTAATGGTTTTGTAATATTTCTTGTGGTTTATGTTGAATGCATTTAAAAGTTCACGTAAGAAACATAAAATTGCTAAGCGACTAATGCATACATCAAGTATGTAATTTTTCAGGTAAGGATACAAAATCTGCAGATGACCTTTTGTTGGAAAAAGAAAGTGAAATGGTAAGTCTTTCTGTTTCTTAAAAAAACCCATCAAATTAGTTTAAATATGACTATCAGTGTGAAAAAAGTTTTGATTAAAAGTGAAATGTTTTCCTTAAATACATGGTGATGATAAGCAGATTTCTGGGAAGTTGCTGACAATAGAATGTATTGTTGTAAGCACAAATACCATTTTTTCTGGTTACAAACCACAACTTTTAACGGGGAAGTGGATTGCTGTTGATATGTGTCTTTTAAAGGAAGAATTCGTAGTCACTCAGTGGCTTTGAATCAGGCATTCTAAGATTGCAAGACCAAAAAGAATGTACAAATTAATTACCAGCCTTCATTTTGGACAAGAGTCTCATCTAGTGTAACCAGGGATGAACTTTGTGGGGCATGAAAGCACGTTTTCAACTATTCAGCTGTGATTTATCTGCAGAGAGATGTAGGTATATGTTACAGAATGGATCAAACTGAATGAAACTCAAGTATGTTTTGCCCTAGAGGAAATGTGTGCTAGGATGCCTTGCCTGTATCTGTGCAATTGGAAAAAAATGGGCGAGGGGTTGTTGTTCTGAGGCCCTGAGCCATCTGGCGTAGCACTTGCTGAAATGCTCCCCTTTTACCAAGCAGAATGCCTACATCTGAATTCCCCGCTAGGAACAAGCTTTAGCATGTGCTGTCAGCCAGACTGTGGCCTAGCACTGTCTGCGGGTGTTAATTTGCACAGGCTAAACCATGCTGCAGAGTATGCTGGACAGCTGAAAGGTACGATTGTAGGCCTGTGCCAGGTCTTTTTTTATTGACTAGTGAAAACTTAGTCCTTGATTCCAACCTGGGTAAAAGTTTTGTGCCTCAATAATGTTTTTAAGGGAAAGAGTGTGCTATGGCTCTGTGCCGCAGCTGGACCTGAGTAATTTGAACCACAAACACGTGAAGTGGCTGATTGCATGCTACCTTCAATACAGACGCAGAGTATCTGTTTCTGAGTGACCAGGGAAGTGCTAATAGGTGTTAAGTGTCTATTAGCGAATGCTGCTGTGATTGCAAGGTGCTTGATGCTTTCTTTAAAAAACAAACAAAAAAACTCCCTAACTTTGTTTTCTACGATTTTACATATTTTAATTATTTAATGCTAGGGTTCGTTATCTGGAAGGAAAAGAAAGGCAAGCACGTCTTTGACTGATGAGGAAGGTAAGTCACTTTTCAAAATTGTGCATAGTCCATAAGTTGTATATGAAAACCCTGAAGCCACATGTTTCCAATCTGTTACTGCATGGATGCAGTGCTTTTAGCAAACCACATACCAACCCTCATCCATTTCTTAGAGAGATTAGGTAGTCAATTAGATAGTAAGTTTTCCTTAAAAGAGCTTCCCTGAAGATTTGAAAAGAAAATTTTCCCTGAAAACACACTGCCATCATTGTTGATAGATTTTACTTCTTTCTGTCCTCATTCCTTTGGTTTTCAAATCTTGCTAGTGGTCTTAAGCTTGTTTTGACGATTTCAGACTGAATAACCCATATTAGTTCCTTTCTTGTGACGACATCTGTGTCATGTTTCTGATGAAGAAACCCCCCTGTTTAAATCTACAGAATAACCTGTCCCTGGTGACCATTGTCAACCAACATTTAAGAGTTTGAGACTGCCTTTTGTCCTGAGGCAGAAGCGCTCCTTTCCTTTTCACTTATCTTCTATGTATAGTTGCTCTCAGATTTTCTTGTTTTCCATACATGTCTCATCCTTTTTGAATCCTGCTAATTTATAATTGTCTATGCTAGTACATGTCAGAGGCATATTACTACAAACTTCATGAATTATTGTGTAATTTGAATGCTAAGGTTAGCATTTGTTTTTATTTTAGTTGAAGATGAAGAAGAAACAATTGAGGAACAAGAAGCTAAAGAAGGAAACATAAACCATCAAACTGAATTGTCTAATCTAGCCAAAGAAGGTAGGCATGTAGCTTGATTCCTCTGTGGTGGGCTCTGAAACGACAGTCGTTATTGTGTTTGTAAATAGAGTTATAAATGAGAGGTTGAATGCATTCAGATGTTCAGTCATAAGTAATCCATATTTATGTCTTTCTGTTTGGAAAGTTGTAGCGGTTAGTTTATGGGATGATGATGGACATCTGTACTTTATAAAGTGGTCCCTATGCTTAACTAGTTATCACAAAAGATAGCTTAAGCAAAAGTATTTCTCTGCTGAAGCACTGTGTTTCTTTAAAAGCTCACACCAAAAGAATCATAGAATGGTTTGGGTTGGAAAGGACCTTAAAGATCATCTAGTTCCAACCCCCTGCCCTGGGCAGGGACACCTCCGACCAGCCCAGGTTGCTCCAAGCCCCGTCCAGCCTGGCCTTGAACCCCTCCAGGGATGGGGCAGCCACAGCTTCTCTGGGCAACCTGGGCCGGGGTCTCGCCACCCTCACAGCAAAGAATTTCTTCCTGATATCTAAATCTCCCCTCTTTCAGTTTAAAACCATTCCCCTTCATCCTGTTGCTACACTCCCTGATCCAGAGCCCCTCCCCATCTGTCCTGGAGCCCCTTTAGGGCCTGGAAGGGGCTCTAAGGTCTCCCCCGAGCCTTCTCTTCTCCAAGCTGAACAGCCCCAACTCTCTCAGCCCGTCCTCATGGCAGAGGGGCTCCAGCCCTCACAGCTTCTTCGTGGCCTCCTCTGGACTCACTCCAACAGGTCCATGTCCCCCTTATGTTGGGGTCTCCAGAGCTGGAGGCAGTACTCCAGATGGGGTCTCAGCAGAGCAGAGGGGCAGAATCCCCTCCCTCGATCTGCTGGCCATGCTGCTGGGGAGGCAGCCCAGGATACTCTCAACCTATGTTCTAGAAGTGCATGATAAATATTTAAAACCAGAAGTGTATCAGATTGAACATTTTATCATCAATAGATAATATAGGCTAGAGTATCTCAGAAGGGTTTTGTGACCCACCTGATAAGTCTGAAAAGGCCCTGAAGTGCTGATCTTGGGGGGTATAAATAATTAAAGATTAAGGGGCTTTTAGGGACAATGCTCCGGCTAGCAGCTCTCTTTCATTAGCAACATAACAATAACTGCTCTGCTGAGCTTGATGTATGCAAAGTATCCCATAGGGATCACTTCACTTATCATGGTAAAAACCTTACTGATTTTTAGAGGCAAGCTTCACGTTAAGCTAAGCTTGCCTGGCAATTAATATGCAGTTTCCAAATCCGTTTGTTTGGTCTGTTTGGCAGCTTAGTGGCTGCAGCCAGCTGGCCAGTTGGAGGGATTATAACTCTTGGCCAGTCAGCCAAGTTCCTAATGAGGATGATTCCTGATTGATTTGCCACCGCCAGCATGCACATTCCCGCTTCAACAGATCAGACCAGGGATCATGGAGATACTGTTTAGTGGGGTTGAGGTACAGGTCAGTTTTGAAACTTGGAAGTCTTGAATTGTTTTTCAGCCACTCAGCTGGATTTGATGCCCCTGCCTCCCCAACCAGTGGTTTACTGTCAGTTTGTCTGGTGGGTTTGTAATACAGTACAAAGCAAGCTGGGTGAGCAAGTGGCTTGGTGTGATGCCAAGTGTTCTCTGTAATCAAGGTCATTAAGTAAATATCGCCATCATCCACCTAATAATTACTTTTTCAATTAACTTCTGATTAGAGGACTGGCTTTATACAACTGTGACGAATGTAATGAGATTAAAAACAATGGTATTGATTGTTACAAGTTTTGATAGTTTTAAATTACATCCTTTAATGACCTTCAGCTGAATTGCCTCTGGAGGATTTACTGAAGATGTATGAAGGTGCCTTTGCAGAAAACTTTCACTGGCCCCAGCCGAAGCCTGACAGCGAAGAAGACAGCAGTGAGGAAGGTAAATTACTTCTTATTTAGAAGAACTTGTGCCGACTTACATGGTGAAATAAGTTGATTGGCTCTTCAGGTCTCTGTTAACTGACATTTTATAATAGGGAAAACAAATACTGAGTGAATTACATTTAAAATGTTTTTAATTTTTTAAGTGAAGAAGAATGTTATATACAAGAATGAATGGAAAGTACAGTGGCTTTCTTGCTAAACGTTTGGACTGATCATTAGAAAAAATAGCTTTATTCCTGATATTACTAAATATTTTTGGATAACGGTCAGTGAAGAATATTTTTTTTTTTTTTTTTAAATTTCTCACCTTATGACATGAAGGCAGTGCTTGCCTGTGTTAAAGTCAAGATGTGTAAGATTCTCAGGAACAATAGTGAGCCACAGAAGAGCCTCTCTACACTGAATTAAACAACACACTTCATAGCTAGCTATTATTATTACATAGTTGCCATCTGTTCTGTATTGAAGTGATGATAGAATTACATGTTTGAGGATAGGTTTTAGGTAGTATGAGAGGACCTCCCTAGAAGCTGTGAAAAGCTAATGGTCAAGTTAGCCTAGCTAGTGTGAACATTCAAAACATGTACGGCATCCTGTGCTGAGGCTATTTGCATTTTAGCTTGACTAGTTTGAAAATCATAGAATTGTTTTAAAAAGTTACCTGCCTCCTTTTAGACCCCGTCTGACTTCTAGCCATCTCAATTCCTTTGTGTAACTGATACTTAAGTTTATTTTAAATGCCAATGTTATTTTTCTTTCTCATAGAAATGGAAGACCATACCTCTGATAGGGAGAGTCCTCAGAAAGAAGTTGTCCTCATAGACTCCCTCCTTAGCATTGACCAGTACAAGGGTATAGACAGATCGAGTCCTCCAAAGAAGCATATGCGAGACATATCAGAAGTTGCTGCTGCGGCAGAAATGCTATTACCTAAAGGCAGCTCTAGGATAACAACAGCGGTAAGACTCCCTGTTTTCTGCTGCTGTGTGTGCTTTTACAGAAAGGATTTTTTTTTTTTCATGATTTCACAGATTTTGGCAACAAATGACAATAAATATTTTCTAGTCATTGAACTTTAAAATGGTTATGCTTTATGACATGCTCCCTGAATTTAACTCAGAAAAAAAGTATCAAATCATTCACTTTACAGGTAAAGTACAATACTCCGTCGCTACTGTATGGGCCCCTCAGAGAATATCAGAAGATTGGGCTTGACTGGCTAGCAAAGCTCTACAGGAAGAATCTCAACGGCATTCTGGCAGATGAGGCTGGACTTGGAAAAACAGTACAAATTATTGCCTTTTTTGCCCACTTGGCTTGTAATGAAGGTAAGTTCATTTTAGACAAGTACTGGGCCAGCATTATCTTTGTGAATTGTAGCCTCGAATCACTTTTTTTTTCTGCTGAACCATATCAGACTTTAGTTAATGCACAGAGTAAGATTGTGTCAGAAAAACTTTCTTAGATTGTGTGACATAGGGGTGCTTTCTTATCAAATACGCTGTTTGCTCAGTCTGCTGTTACCTTATAGGTGATAAAATTCTTCTGAAGCCTAGTGTACCAGTAAAAAAGCCTCACAAGTTGTTTAATGGCCAGATGGCCGCAGGTAGTTAAATTCAAGGAGTAAGCATGAACAGTTGGACAGGCAAGTCTGTCTTGTGTATCATCTCAGATAGTTCTAACAGTGGTGTTGTACTGAGGGTGGTGTAAGAATGTAAGTTAAGGCAAAGCTTGTCGTGGAGGTAGTATCTCAAGCTGTTGATCTAGTTGAGGGAAAAATAGGTGCACAAGTTTACTTGAGGTCTGAAAAATAATAAAGAATAGATTAGTCATTAAAATACCTCTGTTATTGAAACACACTTCTAATGATGAATTTAGTGTGCTGCACTTAAAAAAAAACCTCAGGGAAGAATATAAGCACATGAATTGTCAGGAGCCTCTTTCTGCTGTTAACGGCTGTATTTCCCTTTCTGTAGGTAATTGGGGCCCTCACCTTGTTGTTGTACGGAGCTGTAACATACTGAAATGGGAGCTGGAATTGAAACGCTGGTGCCCAGGGTTGAAAATACTTCTCTACTTTGGCAGCCAAAGGGAACTTAGGGCAAAAAGACAGGTACTGTATTTTACAACTCTTACACTGTTGTGTTTAGCATTTTAGATGGCAAGACTCTTCCTTTAACCTGCATCTATTTATATGTTCTTTAAATCCTGATGGGATATGAGAAGTTTTTAACGCTACAAGTTGGTTTACGAAGACATTCACACCTAAGAGTTCTAGATTTTCTAGTTTTTGGAACTCCCTTGGTATTGAGCAAACATGCAAAACTTAACCTGCTTTCTGAACTGACTATAATTCAAACACCAAGACTATCTTTTAGGATGCTTTGAGTCATAGCATCGTTCTCTTCTTAGTGGAGAAATAGCTGCTTGCAAGATACCTGAGAGTTCTGCCTTTACTTTTCTGTCTCATCCTCTCTTTCCTTTTCTGTAGGAATGGACAGAACCCAACAGCTTCAATGTGTGTATCACTTCCTACAAACAGCTGTTCAAAGGCCACACAGCATTTATGAAGATGCGATGGAAATACTTAATAGTAGATGAGATGCAACAAATAAAGAACATGACCGAGAAACACTGGGAGGCGCTTTTCAGTCTCCGCAGGTACGGAGCAGAGAATTGTTTTTCCTGCTGGCAGTGGGCTTTTCTCTCTTCATGTGACACAGTTCTCCTCTTAACAGAAAACTGATGGAAAACCTCTTGACTTGGTCTGCCCAAATTCCTGTGCAACATGCACCTGCAGAGGTGCCTTTAGTTGAAACAATCAGGATTCAGAGACATGCTTGGAATCTTTTTGTTGCCACTATCATAACACTGTAATTCTTCTTCGATGGTACTCCGCTCCCAAACAGATCCCCTTGTGTGTTCACCCCTCTGCCGTGAGGAAGCTAGTTTGGTGGTATCTTCAAGACTAAAAAGATAATTTATCCTAGATTTAATTTTATTAGCACTACTTATGTTTTCTGTGTATCTGACAAACCTAAAGCTACAGTGTTTGAGTATTGGTGTCCTTTTCATAGTGATAGTAGCTAAATGCTGTATTGATAAAAATCTTCTGTTATTATTCGCAGCCAGCATCGTTTGCTTCTGATAGACACTCCTCTGCATAACACATTGATGGAGTTGTGGACCATGGTACATTTTCTGATCCCGGGAATTTCCAGACCTTACCTAGATTTTCCAGTAAAAGCAGCTAATGAGGAGAACCAGGATTATTGCCATAAACTGGTCATCAGGTTACACAGAGTATGTTGTCATTTTTTTTCTCATCTGTTTTGCTACAGTAGTTAAGCTGTTGGGGGGGAATAGGAAGAAATGAAAAGATGTGGTTATGGAGATTTCTTTTTAAAAATAAGACAAAGACTCAGATTTTGAAGCATAACATGCGGAAGTTAAAGAATAAATTAATGGTTATACAACTGTGTGCACAGCAATATGATTGTATATGGCATATGAGGTTTATCACATCAAATGTCTTAGGTGTGAATTTACCTTCCTGTTGTAAAGCTGCATCTTTGAAGTGAAATTTTTTTTCCCCTCAATTATGAAATGTTTCAGATGATTCAGCCGTTTATTTTGCGAAGATCAAAGAGAGATGTTGAAAAGCAGCTAACAAAGAAATATGAACATGTGCTAAAGTGTCGTCTTTCTAGTCGACAAAAAGCTATGTATGAAGATGTCATATTACAACCAGGGTAAGGAGTTAAAACAATAAATAAAAAAGGCTGTCATTTTGGTGCTTAAGCAAGATGATAAATGATTGTCACAGTTGGAAGTGTTTCAGTGTTTTTCTGAAATATTCCATTATGACCAGTGAATAGAATATGATTACCTTGTAAACTAAAATTACAGGCAAGTGACAGTATGGGCCCAATGAAAAACGTGCATTTACCTCTGGAACTTAAAAATCAGGTTGTAATGGTTGCTGCTATTTTGTTTTAAGATTTGTCTCTAATGAGTGGTTCTTTATTTCTTAAAGCCCAAAGTGTTTCTTCTCCCACCCAACCATGTACCTGTGCTGTGATATCAAGAGGTTATTGATGGGTGCAGGGATGAAACAGAACCAAAGCAGGTAGAGGACAGGGAGCTGGTTAGGTCATATTTGACTGTAAAGTAGCACTGGTCCTTAACTTTCGTGTTTCGAAATTTACATTTGGTACAGTGCTACTTAAAACATTCTAGAAAGACCCAGGTAAAATCTAAGCTTGTTTTAAGACCTTTGCGTAACATACTGACTGCACGTTCTCACCTTGCTGATTTAGGGACATCTCCATAAAAGCTGTACTTAAATGAATGTATTTCTGTAAATATTATTTGGTAGAACCCAAGAAGCCCTCAAAAGTGGACACTTCATTAGTGTCCTGCATGTCCTGATGCAGCTGCAAAGGATTTGTAATCACCCTGATCTGATAAACCCCCGGCTGTCAAGTACCTCTTATGTATCAGAAACACTGGAATACAGAACTGCGTCTCTGGTACTGAGTGCCCTAGAAAGGGATATTTGGAAGGTGAGTAGAAAAGTAAACTGGTTTTTTCCTCTCCTGGCGACCGTGTAGAATTTTAGTACTTAATATTGTTCTCTCACACATCGTAAGTCTACTTGAAGTTTATAAATAGAAGGAATTCACTGTTCCATAACTGTGCCTACCAAGCACGTACTTGCTGCATCTCTTTTTTTGTAATGGTAGTTTGAGCTTTTCAAGTGGTTTGTAATCAGTAATTTTTCATGAACTCAACGAGAAATCAGCTTTGCTTTCATCATACTGGTGTTTGCAGGAATTTCCCGACTCTGAAAACACTCTGGGTGGCACAGTGCTTATGTACGACATTCTGTAATTTTCTTTCTGCTTTCAGTAGCTAAAGAAGAGCAAGACTTACTCTTTTCCATATAAGAGTAAATGCTCTGATTCGGTGACTAAATTAGTATACTTCTGTCAATCCATTTGAAGGACCACTATTTGTGTTATCATTAAAGACGTGATCCCCCCCTCTTTGAGAGAATCAAAGGAAATAATCGCATTAGAGAGAAGTATGAGTAATGGAGCAGATGAGAGGATCTTTTTGGTTGATCTTATTTCCGTCCTTCATATTTTTCTACTCCGAAATTATACGCGTGACATTATAGTTTGGCATTTGAGCTCAATAGTTAACTAACCTTCTGAGAGTTCTTCTTAATTATTTGGAAATTATGGTATGAATGAATAGGCGGTATATTGTTAAATGTTACTTGCTTTGATTTCCATAACTGGCTAATGATTTCAATTCTTTTTCTACTGATGCTGATGCTTATAATGGGACTATCAGCTTAAGATATATTTGCAAGGTTTCTAGACAGTTTGGGCTAATAATGAATAGTTTACTTTTTAAACTTACAGCATTTATTTCAAGTTAAAAAGTAAAATATAGAAAGCAAATTCAGCATAGAACATAGAGAGGACTTAACTGTTCTGGTCATCGCGTAAAATAAACCTTATTTTACATTGTCCCTAGGAATCAGACCTGTCTCTTTTTGATCTCATTGGAATGGAAAACAAAATGACTCATTATGAAGCACAAGTGTTGCCAAAACAAAAAGTTACTAGAAAGCTGATTGAAGAAATCTACAGCTCCCCTCCACCGCCAGCAAGGCCCAACCCAGTGAAGCTCAAACCAAGCAGGTATGTACGGCTGCCCTCCTTTGAAGCTGGAGTCACAGGAGGAAAACGTAGTTGTGTTGCTATATTTGCAGAGTTCTCTCTGGTAATGTCATTCACCCAAAACCTCAGAGCTGACTTTGCGTTTTATTATTCTGTTGCTTTCTTGTTTACCCTTGAAAATAAGGATTCTATTTTAATAGTTTTTTGAGGATTACAGTTCCATTTGAAGTTTGTTTATGGATTTCCCATAGTTTATACTTCGCCGGCAGATGAATTTTATTCTTGGGGTCCTTGTTTATGGCAAGGGAACGTTGTTTTGCAAAATTAACGGTGAAATAATTCTTCAAGACTAAGCTGGGCCTACAGTGTTAGCTGTGCATGCAGTGTTATGAGAGACATATGAAGTTTTATAGCAGGAAATTTTTAGGAGTATTTCTCCCCTAGTGAATTAGGGATCTCAAACTAATGTGGAACTGGTTTTTTGATGCAAAGGAGCTGCCTGATGACCTGCTGGCATGTTGATGCCTCCCTGGAATGACAGGAGAGCCCCATTCTATTTCCAGCTGTTGGGCTAGACTGTTTAAGCTGTTTGCTGTAATTCTAGTGCATCCTGCATTAAATTGGATGCCTGCTATGAAAGTTTTCTTCTTTTTCAGCCTTAGCAAAATTACTTTATAGAATGTCCACATTTGAAGTTTGCTGAAGTGATGAGTCTTGTCAGTCTGTGAGAAAGAGATTGGCCTCTGATGTGATCAGTTTATACTTTCCTTGGGTGATGGAGTTTATTTTTAAAGTTCAAACTACGATCTTCCTATAAATTTGTACTTTTCGTATTCTTTTCAGGTTGTTTCAACCTGTTCAGTACGGTCAGAAGCCTGAGGGCAGGACTGTGGTTTTCCCAAGCACTCAAGTTCAACGCACGGTGACCACAGCGACGGTAACGCAGCAGGGACAAGTCCGAGGAAGATCACCCATCGCTACAGTGTCCTCAAATCAAGGTAAGAGGGTTAGCGCTAGGTTAGTCACCTTGAACCTCTGCATTGACGATACAAGTTAGTCTGTTCCTAGAACTCCTGTACCCTCTAGCTTAATGGTCTAGAATACTAATGGCTTAAAAATACCAACAGACTAATTGCCAGTAAATTGCCCCACTAGCTTCTACAGTATGATCTTCCAGTATAATGCAAAACTAAGCTTTGTGTAACCTAACTGTTAGCGTAAATATGGCACAGTTGGTATTTAAATCCTGATCACATGTAATATTCTGTCAAAGATGGGAATTTACACTGCTTTTGTGTATTTGTTTAACCTTTAAACAATGCTTTCCAAATATATAATGTTGTAAAAATAGGATGTAGTAAAAGGTGTGGCTAGAAATCCCAGTCTGTAAGGTCAAGCCATTCCTGTAGCCGTTTTAATATCCTGTTGGAAGGTTTCTTTTTAATGCAGGTTGTTTAAAAGAGCGGAGCTAAAACCTCTAACAGCTTGCACAAACAACCCTTATTGATTGCAGCCGCAGCAGCACAGTTTCAGACAACTCAGGCTTCCACCAGTGCTCCGAGACACCAGCCCGCAGCGACCTTCAGCGCAGCGACTAGCGCAGCCCACCCTGCGAAACCGCGGGGCCAGACCTCCGTGCCGGCCACGCAGCTGGGCCAGTCCCAGCCCCAGCCCCCCCCGCACACCGTCCAACAGAGTGTGCTGCCCCAGAGGCTGGTGCTCACCTCCCAGGCCCAGGCACGGTTGCCTAGTAAGTGGCCTCCCCTTTCCAGGTTTCTCCCACCTTTGTACTACAACGAGGTTAAGTTACTAGGCACCCTAAGAGATGTGTACAGAATCGTTGTTTTTTTTTCACTCTTCTGATTAGCCTTGCTCAGGGCATTGCTTATGACCAAGGAAAATCGAAAATTGGATAAGAAACAATAGAATTGCTGTGGACATACATTAGCGGTGTCAACTTAATCTCCTGTTTCTGCATGTTTCTTCTGCTGGCAAGACTTCCTTCAGACCAAATGTTTTAGCTCTATCCTAATTATTCCTTTCATATTAAACACTAATCCATCTGCTAAAGGCCTCTCTCGCAGCGAGAAACGTCGCAACTGTTAGGCAGAGAAAAGCGATGAGGCTTTGCTTTAAGGTTGTATGTGCACTGCCTATTAGCATGTGTAGAGAGTACTGAGCACTGATGTATTAATTTTATCTCTGGGGTAATGCACTGCCTTTACAAAAGCTAAATTTTCACGCCAATGTTTTCTCAAGATCACAAAACTTAATGCTTAAATGCCTCTAACCTTTCTGCATTTAAATCACAAAAAGCTTGGTCCTTGTCACATTAAAGCTTTTTGGTTTGTCTAAGTGCAGATCGCTTAATATAAATCACGTTTCATCAGCAAATTTCAGGCCATTTCAAATGTGTATTTACAGTGCCACATGTGTGAAAATTTTTGTCTCTTCCTTAAACCTTCCTTTGTGCTCTTGAAAAGGCAGTGAAAATCAGTTCAATGTCTTTACTCGTTCTGTTACAAAGTGTCACATGAGTTTTCAGGTAGCTCTTAACTTTTTTGCTAATGAAAGTGATAACTTCTAAAATGTTGATGTCCTTACCCTTTAAACAATCAGCTTTTTTCCAGTTTGTCCAATAAATATAGAAAGCAATACCTGCTTAACTTTTATATGACACTTTTGATGCACTAAGTATAATTATGCATGGAAGGCGCTTCAGCACCAGTTTACTAACCAAAACTTTAGACTTGTGAATATTGAACAACCTGCCTCCCACTTTGGTTTTTTTTTGGTTTTTTAATGCCTGTTTCCCTCCTTAACAGGTGGTGAGGTAGTAAAAATAGCCCAGCTGGCTTCTATAGCGGGAGCACAAGGCAGAATTGCTCAGCCAGAGACCCCAGTAACACTGCAGTTCCAAGGGAACAAGTTCACTTTATCACATAGTCAACTTCGCCAGCTCACCGCAGGGCAACCCTTGCAGTTACAAGGTACTTATTTCAAAGCAGGGAGTTTTCCGTTATTTAGAATGCTCCTGTTTTGATATAGGCAACACGTTCCTTGTTGCTGTATGTTGAGATTTTTCCATCCCCTCTGCTTGTACTGTTATGCTCTGCCTGTTTTCTGCGTGAGACAAGGATAACAAGGTAGCTCTGTTTTGAAAAATAAATGCCTATCAAATGAAAGCTGTGATTATTTTCTTTTTTTTTCTTTTTTCTATGTAGTATTTCAAGATTTTATTAATTTGTTTTTACATGTAGGCAATACAGCTGAAGTTAAGGTGAAGCATTATTTCAGATAAACTGCCTGGTGAGCAGAAACAGACAAAACTGAGGACGTTCTTGGTTTGTTCTGAAACGATGTAAATAATACTTCAAGATCGGTGGGCCTCTGAATTTTGAGCCACCTATTAACCTGACCTGAATGCTCTAGCTACGATATATTTTGCCCTCAGATTTCCCTTGCTGGGGAAATAAGTGCTGCCAAATGCAGGAGAACCTGGAAATCTTGATTCTCTGCAGCCAACAAAACAGATAGAGGGAATGCTAAGTCAGGATTTTTTTGTTGATTGGATTTAGTCCAAACTCCTTATGAAATACCTAGATTTAGAATGATATCTCTATATCGTGAGACTCTTCTTTAACTATGAAGCCTTTAAGTGTTTCCCTCCTATCAGGTATTATGGAATATTAAATTGGATTGGTGTAATGAACTTGTCTGGGAAACTTTAACATAGTTTGAAGCAGTAATGATCAGTTTGTAACAGCAGTATCTTTTGCTAGAGAACACTATTTATTATTTTCCATTCTATCCAGCCTAACTTTTTTAAAAATCCTCCATTGCAGGAAGTGTTCTTCAGATCGTTTCGGCACCTGGTCAGCAGTATTTGAGACCTCAGGGTCCCGTTGTCATGCAGACAGTTTCCCAAGCGGGAACTGTTCAGAACGCGCTGAATGCTTTAGGAAACCAGCATCAAGCAGGTGTCCCAAGTTCCACAGCGGTGACACAGCAAGGTAGGCTTCCTAGCCTGAAGAAATGTCTCTATCTAAACATTCCGTGACTAAAATCACATTGATGTATGACTCCAAATTGTTATAGATGGTAATTCTGTAAGTTGAGTTCAGAAGCAGGTAAACTATGGAGCAAATCCTTCTGATTTGTGCATGATGTATACTGGAGTTCTAGATAAATTTTTAATACAGAGTTAGAAGAGCTTGAAACTGTTTTAAATACGTAGAATTTTTTTTACTAATTTTGTGTCTTAGGTGAGATTTTTGTGGCTAGAAGTGAGTTTGAAATACTTTGTTACTGTTTTTCAAAGAAAGATCGGGGTGATTATTTTTCTATACTGATAGAGAATGTCCAGCAATTCTCTCCGTTTTTCCAATTGATTTTGCTTTTATCTAATTTTCCTTGCTTTGCTGTCTAATCAAGCTACTGTTTTCCCATTCCCTCTGCAAATACTGCTTAGGTGTTTGGTGCCTTGCTGCAAATGTGGTCTGTTCCTTGCTTAAAAACACGATTGTGATGTTGATCAAAAAACAGCAGAGAAATTGCTGTCTAGGATGCATTTACCACAAAACAGCAGATTGGTAAATGATGATAAATGCAATGCTAGGAGTTCGTTCCCTGGAAATGGCCATCTGCTGTAATTTTCTCAGGATATAAGCCGTTACCTCAAAACAGACTGCTTACTGCTCCTTTTTGGGGTATGAATGTGCCCTTGAAGTTCGTATTTTGACTTTCTGAAGAGAAAAACATCCTGTCATAAAATGGGAGAGGAAGTTTCAACAGCCTCCCAGTTGTCGGGAGCTAAAGGATTTCTGTCATAGTTTGGAAGATCTGTGGCTCAAATATTTCACCCTCCAGCTCTGATTGCATTACAGGTACTCTTAGTGTGGCCACAATTCAGAATGAAAATTGCTGTAAAATTTCTACAAAAACTCCCACATCTTACTACTCTCATCATGGTGACAAGAGAACTCCATTAAAAGCAATAATATCTAAAGTACTATTTCCAACTGATAAAAGAAAATGTTACTATTTTTGCTGCTTGTCTTTGGAGGAAGATGTAAAGCATATTGAAAATACTTATTTTGACTTTCTGAATTCTGGATAAAATGCCGAATAAATTCCATTGCATTGGGTGACTGAAAACTATAATGGCTGGGCTCAGGTGTAGCTGTGTAGTAAAATTGGATTTATGCTGGCTATCTGTATTAGCTTGTTTGTAATGAAAATGCAGAAAGGCAAAGCTTAAACCTCTGCATACTCCTTGGAGTCTGTTATTCTTAATGTAAGGGCTGACACCTGCTTGTTAACTTGAATGCAGTTCTTCGTGGCTGTATTGACTTGCCGCTAAATACAGTTTCACGGTGAGTAGAGGAGGATTGTGTTGCTTTTCTAGGCCAAATAATCGGTGCTGATGAGCAATGCATTCTGGCTGAGATAGAAACCTATATATCCTATCAAGAAAAGAACTCCTACGCAGCGTCTGTAGCCTGCTAGTACATGAAGGGTATTACTGTAGTTTCGATTAGTTCACTTGTGTGTAATAGTTTAGTTGGCTGTCTGGGAAAACATCTGCGGGCAGGCGAATTCACAAGAATGCTACTGTGAGGCTCCATCATATAGTTTCATCAACTTGTAGATATACTGAATTCGTATGTTTTCTGAAAAATCGTAGATGATTTGTTTACGATAAATTAGAGCAATCTTTTCCTGATTTAGAGTATAATGTCTAAATGTTAATACCTGTTGCGCTGTAGATGACGTTTTGAATAAACTGAATGTAGCAGCTCTTCGTGCAAAGCAAAGTAAAATTCCATTGATCTATCTTGGATTTTTGTGAAACCAGTTAGTGTAAATATCTGTCAGATATCTGATGTGTAACAAACTACAAATTTGCAATACCCAATGGACATTTAGACTAAAAATGTGTCTGCAATTATGATGCGTTACAGTTATGAAATATCTCCTTACTGAAAAGACTAAATGAAACCGATCTTCAGAAGAATAAATATATAAACACAAGGTTTATCCTCAGTTTGTATTCCAGGTAGAACTGCAGTTACTAATTTGTCGTCTGGTGACATGGGAGCAGTGTTAAAACCAGCACCTACACATGGACAATCACAGGTACTTAATTTTTATTTTCATACGGAAACACAAATTTTCAGCATTGATACTAAATCCGTACAGTAGTTAGAAGCTATAATTTACAAAGCTGGAATTAATTAGGTACTCTGATGATTACAGCGTAGGTAAAAAACCCAACTTTTGTCAGTGTTTCAGGTTGACAGATCTGTTGCATTTTCATCTATAATCCATAGTTTAAAATAAATTCTGGTTTATAAAAGCAGCTAAAAGCTTTCCTGTGGTGTGATAGCAGACAGGTTCTTATAACTGTAATATATTGTAATTATGTGGTAATACATAAATAAAGGAATTGTAAGATTTTCTGTGTGTTTTGAACACAAAGGCAACTGGGAAAATTTTTATAGATTTCTCATCTTAACAAGTTTTTTAGAAGAGATACTCAAGCAACCTATAAAGCATAGGGAAATATCAAGTGTATGTTAAACTGTGCGAGAACCTGCGCCTTACTGAAATGTCCCAAATATAAATGATTAATTTTATTTCCTAAACTATGAAAATGTACCTTAGAAAATGCAAGTAGATACTAAACTAAGATAGAATTGACTCTTTAATATGAATTGAACTTAGTTGTAGTCTTCAAATTTTATCTGGAATTTACACCTTTTGTGATTGGTCTAAGTAGTTGTTATAAACTTGATGCTGGTGGTATAAAGCAGACAGTACTCTGATCCTGGTAGCTTCATTCTAAAGAAACTCAAATTCCGAAGTGACTGTGATGAGTGGCAAATGTTTTTTCAACTCTTCTTGGCAAAGGAAACGTATGAAGAAAAGAACCGGCTTTTGAAGGAGCGCCTGGACAGAATATTTTCAGGCAATGAGCGCCGTTGTTCCCGGGCCCCAGTGTATGGCAGAGACTTGCTGAGCGTTTGTTCTCTGACTGGTGAAAGCAAGCCCTCCCAGCCGTCTTCCAGCGAGGAGAGCAGCTGGAGGTGGGCTGGCTTTGTCAACTGTTGCCTTTCTTCAAGTGCCTCTGGAGGCCCAAGTAACCCATTGCAAGAAATGATCCTGACTTTGGTTCAGCAACAAGAATCTCTAAAGGATGTTGTTAACAGGTAATGTGTGACTGCCTTGTAAGCCTTTACCACATTTAGTTATTTCTGAAATGTTCCTTTTCAAAAAAGCTTTAAAACCTTGTTTCTGTTCATGAGCTTCTTTGGTTTAGCCTGATTTATTTAGCAGTAAAGGGCATGCAGTATAAACATAAAAATAACAGTCACTTCTGTTTCTTTTAGGATCTTTATAATAAGAGTTTTCAGTGCCTCATTCCTAATTTCAAGCCCAAATTCAGCTGACCATACTTCAGTTTACATTCTTATGCTTTGGATTTACTTCCGAGTAGGTACCTCTTGGAGCCAACCAACAAGAGTTAAGACACAGAGACATAGCTAAAGCTGACATTTGGTGGGTTGTGTGCAGAGCAATAGCTGCAGTTTTCTAGAGACATGAAATGCAATTAGGACTCCTCAAATTGCTTTTAGTAAGTTTGGTGTGATGGGTGTTTCTTGTGTTTGAGCTCCAGTGACCAAATACAGAGGTCACAGTGCAAACACCTTAGCGGAAGCTATCATCAAAGCAGGCAAAACAAAACAAAAAGATAAAGGCAGATAGAGAATGTTAATACTTTGAAGGTATACAACGCTTACTAAGTCACCTTAACAAAGTGGTTAGATAATAGTGTAAAACTACATGGTTGACAGGCTGAAAATTATAGCTGCAGATGATCGTTTTGTATGTAATTTTTAAACTGGTTATTCCCTTGTTTTCACGCTTTACACAGGGCTCTCTTCGTATTGCCAGCTGCAGTTGCTGCTCCCCCGTGTTTGTATGTAGCGAATCCCCCCCCTTCATACAGTCACAGACTGAAACTCCTGAAGCACAGTCTCAAGCAGACGGCGGCTCCGCACTTGCATCAGTTGCAACAGATTACAACTCCTCACTTGCTGCAGTTCCCTGACCTCCGGCTGGTGCAGTATGACTCAGGTAAAGGAGGACATGTGGTGATAATATTTTGGTAATTTCCTGTTTCACAGGAATGGAATGCCTATATAAAATGATTATTTGTTTTCTTGTTTGCAATATAGGAAAATTAGAAGCTCTTGCTGTCTTGCTTCAAAAGTTGAAATCTGAAGGGCGCCGTGTGCTGATTTTGTCACAGATGATTCTGATGTTGGACATATTGGAATTGTTCCTGAATTTCCATTTCCTCACATTCGTGAGGATTGATGAATACGCCAACCATGAACAACGGCAGGTAAGTTTGCCCTACCGGTTGTCCACTGGCACAGCAACATGTGCTGCTCAAGCTTTTATACACTGCAGCAGGGGAAGGAAATTTGCCTTCTTCCTTACTCGTTTTGAAACACTTGACTTTTTTTGTCTGTTTTTGATTAAGCTATAGTGAATTTGGATTGGTATTTTATTTTGGTGTATCGCTTATTTACTCCTTGCTTTTATGCTGTTTATGTAGGAGCTGATGAAAATTTTCAACAGAGACAAGCGCATTTTCTGTGCCATCCTTTCCTCTCACAGTCGTTCCACTGGAGTCAATCTTGTCGAGGCAGACACCGTTGTGTTCTATGACAATGACCTAAACCCAGTGATGGATGCAAAAGCTCAGGAATGGTGTGACAGAATTGGAAGATGTAAAGATATCCATATATACAGGTGATGGTTACAGATCAGTCACCGCTCTTTAACGTGCTTTCATGTGAGGTTAATTCAGATAGTGCTGCTCTGTATGAGCTGAAATAAAGTGGAAACATTGCTGAAAACTTCATCTCACTTCAATAAAAAAGATGCCAGGTTATTGTAGGAAAATGTGGTATTTTTTAATGCCAAATGTAATTAATGAGTCATACTTGCATGGCTTTTGTCTGTTAGTTTACGTGGAATTTTTTAAATGAGGTGGCTTGGTTTTGTCTTTTTTTCATTACACTAATTATTAAAAGGAAACTTCAAAGTAGAGGTATGTGTTTTGTTCTTGGCCTGTACCAGAACTAAAAAAACCAAACCCACAAAACCCCACAAACCACGACATTTTAAAAGTTCAGTGTTATTCTCTGAGGGCAATTTATCTTTTTGTTTCCAAAAGCTGTTTTGGAAATGACTTACCAGATTTCAATTCTTTTCTTTTTCTTCTTTTTTTTTTAGGCTTGTCAGTGGTAATTCTGTAGAAGAGAAGCTTTTGAAAAACGGCACAAAGGACTTGATCAGAGAAGTAGCTGCTCAGGGAAATGACTATTCAATGGCCTTTTTAACACAGGTAAGTTAATATCCAAAATGTGTTCAAACACCCGTGTTGCAGTGTTTAATAAATTCAGGCATCAGAATTGGAGTGTTTAATACCAGTTTACTAGAAATCTGTTTGGGCTAGAATTGATAGGTAAGCATAGTAGATCTCAGGACTGCTTGAATTTTGGCGTTAGGGCCGCTTTCTATCAAATGCTGTCTCTCTGCTTTCATTCCGTTACTTGCACACTGACGCACAAGCACCACCTGCGTGACTTAATATACTCTGGTTTCTGGCACCATGCTGCAAAATTCTGCAGCGTATGTAAGGATGGTTTCAACAGCTTTAAAAAGGTGAAATATGAAGTTTGGGTATTTAATGAGATAGTCTCTGAAGTGCTGCTGTGAAGATGCAGAAGACAGTGGCTGCCCATCCAGAAGCTGGTCCATCCTCTTTTAGCACTCCCAGTATGGTGGTGCAGGATGAGACAGTGTATATTTCTGACTTTCCTGTTTATGAACTGTTAACACTTTATTCTACTCTGTCCTACAGAACAGAAAATAGACAATTTTTCAGAAATAATGAATAGAGGTTTATTTTTTCGTTACTCAGTCCATAGTTTATAAGGTCACTTGAACCTGAGCTAATTCAAAGTTATATAAAAAATGGAATAGTCCTGAAAGCTGAATGTACTTTTTCTTTTTTCTTCTTTTTTTTTTTTTGCTTACCAAGCAAACAATTCAGGAATTGTTTGAGGTTCATTCTCCTATGGAGGATTCAGGATTTAGAGTGAAAGCAGAAGAATTTGTAGTACTTTCTCAAGAGCCATCTCCAGCAGAAAATATTTCACCTAAAGTCGCAAGACCATTCATAGAGGTAATTATTAATACATACATTAAAAATACAGCTGTGTGACCTTATTATTAAACAGCTGCCATATTTTTTTATTTGGGTAAACTGTCAATTTCTTTTCCCAGTATTTTTATGTTTTGTCACTTTCCTTGTAACAAAACTTCTAAAAGCCCATGGTTGAGTTGTGTACTTTCTGGGAACTGTTTCTCTTGCCTCAGCAGAGACTTATTCCAGAAATTTGTGTTGGATTTCAGTGAAGTTCTTACGGGGTTTCTTTCCATATATTTGAAGTCTTCATGATTTTTAAAATATGTCTTTCTGAAAGGCCCTCAACAGTATTGAACAAGAGGATGAGGAATCAAATGATTGCATACAAGAAATAGGACCCGAGTCAAGCATTGAACCTTTAATCACAGAGCTCTGTGAGACAAAATACAATGACGAGCCCTCACAGCTGCAGGAGTTAGTTGCTGTTGTGGATCAGGTACAATGACTTTACATGAATATTTGGTTAAAAAGTGGTGTTTAGTTCAAATATTTCAATTTGTTTGCAGTCTGGCCTTAAAGCAACTCTGTTGTCTATGGGATTGATACTGCCGTTAAACGGATGGGAAATCTCCTAGTGACTTAAGACGTTAAGCCGTCAGAGAGGGAGATTAGTTTTAAGGAGAGCTCTGATATGCTGTCCTTCAGTTAACGTTTCTTGTACTATCCTCAATACTAACTTTTTTTTTCCTTGATACATTCTCTCAGCTGACTCCAATTGAGAAGTATGCTTTGAATTATTTAGAGCTCTTCCACGTTTCAGTTGATGAGAATGAGCCACGGTTGAATGAGGTAAAAAACCAAATCTTTCTTTTCCATGTTGTTCTGTCGCACAAGCAGGTTTATATTTTCAGTGTGAAGTGGAAATTTCTCCAATGACGTGGAGTTCTGTGATCATCTCTTGCTATACTTTATGAATACCAGAATGCCTTAGAGAGAGCTTATTATTTGGGGATTTTCTTGGTTTAAGCAGGTGTCAGTTCTTAATTTCTGTTTTATAAAATGGGAATTACTTTCTTCAGCACAGCTCAGCAAATATTTGTTGTACTCCAACGGTAGTGGGGGAAAAAATTTCAATCATTTCAATGAGCCTGTTTATTTGGGTAAAGGAGCTGTGTTCTGGTCGTCTTAGTTGTTTAACTGAAAATCTGAGTTTGCTTTATTTTGAGGGTTTAAAGACCCTCAACAGAGACCAGAAAATCACTTCTAAATGATTGTGAAAGTATCTGTTGAGAAATTGCTGTAAGATTTCTGTGCCTAAAAATGTCAAAGTTTAAGGAGTTTGTCCATAAAAATACAAATCCAGTGTCTGTTACTGCATAAAGTTTATAACGAGTCTGACTTTCATCTAGATGGAATTGAAAACTGCAAAGAAAGCGTGGGAAGTCCAGCATATGAAGGAGTTAAAGGAAAAAGAGCAAAAAATGCTTTGGGAGGATGAAGAGGAACTTCTAACATACACACGGGAGGATGCATACAATAAAGTAATTCATGATTAATCTTGGTTTTTTAATGGTGTATCTTAGTTATTCTGAGAATACCTTTTCCTTCAGGGTTCAGTTGTATCATTTGAACTGTATTCTCTTTTTGCTTTCTAGGAATATGTCTACGAAGGTCCAGATGGACAAAACGAAATAATGCCAGTAAGTAAAAGCAACACCAGGCAGCCTAAATAGGCTTTTTATTTTTTGAAAAATAAAGATCAGTGGAGTCTTAATATTGCAGTAACTGCAAATTTTGTTCTCTGCAGCTTTGGACTCCTCCCACGCCACCTCAAGATGACAATGATATCTACATTGATTCTGTTATGTGCCTGATGTATGATACCACCCCTATTCCAGAATCAAAGTTGCCTCCAGTGTATGTTAGGAAGGAACGAAAACGACACAAAACAGATCCATCTGGTAAACGTTTATTCAAAACTCTTCTGAGATTTATTGCTGAAAGTTTAAAAAAAAAAAAAAAAAAAAAAAAAAAAAAAATCAGGGTTTTTTTCATACCTCTTGCATGTCTGGTCCAGTAAAGATCAAATTTGCAGGTTTGAAGAGATGAAAATTCTTGTCTCACTGTGGTCTCAAAGCAATAGAATCACTGGAAGCCCCAGTTCTTACAGTGTGTCTTTATTTAGACATAGAGGTGTTTTTAAAAGGACACTTCTAGAAAAGAGGCATTCTGCTATGTGAGTTAGGACATGGCTAATTTTACTTTATGCCAGGCTCTTTTTAGTTACTGACAGTACACTTTTAAGAAGCAGTGGGGAATACTCTGGACACATGTAGGAACGTTTTGCGGCTCTAAGTAGCAGAAGAATCAAAGAATGGTAGTAACTATTTACCAAGAATGTTGGTTGTTGGGTTTTTTTTTGTCTCAGCTGCAGGTAGGAAGAAAAAGCAGCGTCATGGAGAGACAGTTATTCCGCCTCGTTCACTTTTTGATCGAGCAACTCCAGGAATGTTGAAAATGCGCCGAGAGGGCAAAGAGCAAAAGAAAAACATCTTGTTGAAACAACAAACGCAGTTTGCAAAGCCTTTGCCGACTCTTGTCAAACCAGCTGCTGAGGCTGGACAGGATAATCCAGAGTGGTTGATCAGTGAAGACTGGGCACTTCTGCAGGTCAGATGATACCTGCACTTGCTGCTGTTATTTATTGTATTTTTGCTTCTAATTTCAGAAATGGCTCTTTCTGCAGTTTATCTCTTCAAGGTTATTTCTAATCCTTAATGGTTAGTTTGGCATTTTGCTGACGTAGCTCAGAACATATTGCCTATCATTTGTGTTCCTTTAAGGAAAAATTAAAGGTTAAGCTACAGAATGCATGATTAAGTCCTATTTTTGTTGTGGAGACCACTTACTGTTGTTCCAGATCAGTTGTGCTGCCTGAAATAATGCAGCTAAGGTTCTCCCCACCTTTGAGAAGAGATCAGCACTTGAATGGCAGCTCTCTGTTCCCCTTATACTAATCCCCAAGTGTTTTCCTGCACGTTAGCCTGCATAATGGCATTTTATGCTCATTTATTCTCTGAGAACGTAGGTGAACACGTAGCCTGAGCCCTAAGCTATCTGTATCGTTGTAGTAATGGTGTGTGGATACCTGCAGATAAGGGTAGGTTTGGAACGATTGGAACGATTTGTTGTCTGAAGCTTTTGTACCTTTATCTATTGTAGGCAGTGAAGCAGCTGCTGGAGCTTCCGTTAAATCTTGCTGTTGTATCGCCAGCACATACTCCCAATTGGGACCTTGTTAGCGATGTTGTTAACTCCTGCAGCAGAGTCTATCGCTCACCAAAACAATGCCGAAACAGATACGAAAATGTCATTATTCCAAGGGAAGAAGGAAAGGTGAGTTTACATAGAATGATGCGTCTTTTTTTACCTTAAGTTTGTAGAGTTTTTTTCCTTATCTCCGTAAACACTTGTTTTTTGTTAAATGTTTCAACAGTGTAAATAAATAACTTTTAAAAGATTATAAAATTATCCTCATCAGGATTTCCACTTATTTTATGTGATTTCTTTGAAAAGAAAAAGCAGCTGAACAAAATCTTCCACAAAAGATCATCTAACTTTCCTTCTTATTTTACAGCTAATGTACGAAGCTAATCCTAAAAAGAAGACAAAAAGTATTTATAAGGTGTGCATTGGTATTCTTTCAAAATCAAATCTAGACACTGTGGTATTTAGCAGCAATGGAGGTGGGCAGATAATTCATATGAGATCCATGTTGAGTGTTACTTGAGTTCTGAAACATCAATTAAAATGCCAAATTTATTTTCCTTTCTTAGTTGTTACAGTGGATTGACACCAGACTTCAGCTTTTGGATTTGGTAGATAAATTTTAAGTCATACAAGAAGTTTGTGATTTCACTTAAACTGTAGTGGGTATTTTTCCACCTAACAACCACCATGTAACTCGTCCTGATTATTTTGACGGTACTTAGATCTATAAAGGATGTACTTCATGCTAGGGTCTGAGCGGATTACGAATATATAGTGAATTTAATGCTTGAAACACCTTTTAGTAAATGAGGATGATAGTATGCTACAGAAACAAAAACAAATTCCATGATTATAAGCAACTTCTTCCAAACCATACAGCAATTTAGTGACAGAACTGGGTAGAAAATCTAGAATTTCTTGGCTGTAGTCCCATTCTCTGACTAATAAGCAGGTTTGTCCCTGACTGGCAGTTTCGACTTAGGAGAAGCCAAATGTTAGAGTGGCATGGTGTGCTGGATGTTAACGTAGCTGTGTTGGGAGAGCAGTGCAGTGATGGTTTTATTATATTATGTGTGCGCTATGCATAACTGTAAACTAACGGGCTCTTGGTTTGGGTACTGAATTAAACTTGCAAAATCTAAACTAAAGCAAAGATTCTTTTTCAAATTAGAGTTTGCCATTTCGTATGTCCCCAAGTGCTGATGCCAGTGTGACCGTGAGAACTGCTCCTTATTTTGCTCTTTCTTTATATATTTCCCATAGAGTTTTGTGTAACAGTAAGTTATCAGTGACACGAGGCAGAAACCAGTCTGTGATAGATATGTTGGAGTACGTTTTTAAATAACCTACAAGCGCACCATGTGTTTATACATAGACAAAATGCCACGTGGGTGTGTTCGCAATTGAAAGTTGGTTTGTTTTCTTTTTTTTAGACTAAAAACAGTCGCCCACTTCGTACCAATCAGATCTATGCTCAAGATGAGGGTGCCACCCACACGCAACTTTACACTAATCATTTTGAGATGATGAAAATGATTGCAGGGAAAAGAAGTCCACCTATCAAACCTCTGTAAGTTTAACTGGGATCATTCAACGTCCCTGTCACCACTGATCTCCTGGAAACTCTGTTCTGAATTGCGCTCGCGACCGAGAGTTATTTTATGCTCTGTTTCAAATTGCTGTTTTGTTTCTCCGTTCTTGATCTCTTACCTTGCATCCTGGCCTTCAGTTATTGGAACATCTTCATATTTCATGTGTTTGGGTTAGCTTTTACTCGCTGCATGAATTTGTTTTGTGTGATTAAGAGCAGAAGAGCACTCCATTGTTGTGTTTGGGTTTTTTTAAATCTACTTTATAAACTACACTTTCCATTTTCCTGAATTGTAAACATTTTGATGTCTATGCTGTTTAGTAGTACGTTGTTTTCTATGTATATTCCTGCAGTAACTTTTTCGGTATTCATTTAATAATTACCCTGGGTCTTTCTTAAAATGTCTATCTGTATGCAGGCTCCAGTACTGGTGGGAATATCATGAAAACTTCGCCAAAACTGCAGTGTCATCCACTAAAACATGTGAAATTAAATATTGGTTTTAAGTTGTTTCTGTCTCCAGTAATACGGTTTTGCTCAATTTCAGACTTGGCATGAATCCTTTCCAGAAGAATCCAAAGCATGCATCAGTGCTTGCAGAAAGGTGGGCACTCTCTGACTTGAAAGAGTTACGAATTGCATAAAAGTGCCTTTTTTTTTCTTCTTTTCTTTTTTAACTTTCAGTTATATATTTTTAACGATCATGTGCTTTGTCTTGTCTTTGTTTATAGTGGAATCAACTATGATAAGCCACTTCCTCCAATTCAAGTTGCATCCCTCCGAGCAGAACGTATTGCAAAAGAGAAAAAGGTACGGTCTCCATCTCAGCCATATACATGACTGCAGTAATTAAAAAAACTAAGCAACAGAGGAAGTACAAGAGAAGATGCCTCCTGGGGGAAGTTTGGCCGCGCAGTAGATGTTATGGGCAGCTGCAAATTGTTCATGTACTAAGGTTTAGATATCCAAGGTCCAAAGTGGGACCTTTCCTTGGGCCTGTATGTCACACTCGTTCTTTAGAAGCATCTTTTTGGAAAAGATACTAAAAGTATGTAAAAATCTTGTTTTATTCTTGACCATTTTGTAGCCTCCTTTCTTGTATTATTCAGAAAGAGATGCTTGTCCTTGCTTGTCGATGGCAAATCGCTTGTTGTGCTATGTTTTAAGCCATATAGAATCATAGAATTGCCCAGGTTGAAAGGGAGCTTTCAGATCATCTAGTCCAACCATCGATCGAACTCTGACAAAAACCATCACTAAACTATATCGCTAAGCACTGTGTCTGCCCATCTTTTAAATACCTCCAGGGATGGTGCCTCAACCACTTCCCTGGGCAGCCTGAATAACCATGAATATATATATACCTTTACTTTGAAACTAGTTAGGTCACGTAACTTGCAGCTAGAAAATTACAGTGAAGACAAATTTGTGTGCTGTATCTGCACGCACACGTATATAATACATCCTTGGAATTAAAAGGGTTTTGTTTGTTGTTCTGTTTTTTTTAAAAAAATACATCCTGATTGTTATGTGCGCTATTTTGAAGACTCTGAGGCTCACACCTTGATTTCCTAGGCTCTGGCTGAACAGCAGAGGGCTCAGCAGCAGACAGGCCCGCAGGCGCAGCAGCAGCAAGCCGGCCAGCAGCAAGCTCAGCAGCCAGCCGTACAGCAAGCACAAGCCCAACCGCAGCCGCAGGCTCAGGCGCAGGTAGTTCAGCAGCCACAGGCAGTGGTGCAGACTGCAGCAACTACTGTGGCCAACACAGCAGTACTGGTAAGAAAGGGAGAACTTGGTGCCTCTGATGTAGTAACTTCAGTTCTTCTCTGTGTGTACCATATTTACGTGTTTTGTTGTCTCTGGAAAGTGAGAATTTTAGGTCAGTATAGTGAGATAAAGGTTATTTCTTTCTTTCTTTGTTTTTGTTTTTGTTTTTTTTTTTTTCCTGAACATGCTGGATGTCTTTGTTCTTATTTATTAAGACTTTTTTCGTACTATTACAGCAATAGGTCTTGGCATTCTGAGGTGGAAAAACACCACTGGTGGAAAATCTTTGCAAAGATTTTTTGCCTTTTTTCAGTTTAGACTTTAATTTAATTTAATCAAGTCTGAGCAAATACATTTCCACTGTCACTGAACAATGTTTATACAGAGAACTTGGGAGAATAAAGAGAACGTAGCTGAAAGCTACGCCGTTAAAGTAGCTTAAAAACCAAAGCTTTGTTAACCTTTGCAAGGCAAGTGGAATGTTGCATCTTACAGGACCTATCATGGTTGTTTTATTGCAAATCTGTGCAAAATTTTCATGGCTTCGTTAAATCTAGAGTCTGTTTTAATGAATCTGATGGCAGTCCAAGGCTTTTGTTTTTAGAGCCGATCCAGTTTGCACGCTAACGTGTGCAGGCAGTGGTGATTTTGTTTTCTTGTTGAAAGGCAAGAATACTACAGCTTTTACAGAAAGAGACAGAGGATGTGTTCTGACCCATACGTATTGCTCTGTCTGCTGCTCGGTGATGGTCGTGTGTGAGTGGTTGTCTGTGGTGCACCAGAGAAATATATTGCTCCCTTCTTCTGCTAACAAGTATGTCGTATGACTGCTATTTACCAAACATTTGACTGGTCTCCAATTGCTCGTTAGCATGACAGAATCCTAATATGTCCATCAGTTGCTGTTGATGTGTAGAATGAATGAACAACTGCAGAAGTATCAGTGCATTTTATTGCATTTTTCTTATTTTGTCACTTCTAGAATACAGCATTGTGTTAAACAGCATAGTAGCATAAGAGCTATATTGAGTTTTCTTTTATTGTTTTGCTGAACTGTTACCTCAATTGTCTTCTAAATAGGCGGGCACGATCAAAACAGCAGTTACAGGAACAAGTATACAGACTGGTAAGAAGACTTTATAATTAGGCATTGGAGATGATAGGACATTCGGATTTTCATTTTTAGATTCTCACGTTTAATCTTGGCTTGCTTTCAGCTACAGTGAGTGGAAATGTAATAGTGAATACCGTTGCTGGAGTCCCTGCTGCTACCTTTCAGCCCATCAATAAACGTCTGGCTTCACCTGTTATACCTGGAACGCTGACTGTGAGTAGATCTCATCTCTAGTTGTGTCCCTGGACTGATCTCGGTTGAGCGTTTTATCAGCATATCTGTTTTGTTCTTTAGCTTTCCGTGTTACCAGAAACTTTGCTTCTTGCAAATTTCACATGTGTCATGTGATTTTCTAGCAAACCCCTCTTCCTTACCAAAATATCAGAATGCACCGGGACAGTTTATCAGAAAAAGGTGTCTAATAGATACTACTGTTAAAAATAGTTTGTAGACAAGTGCTGTCATAGGCAATATATTATGCCATTATCATTCCCAGCCTGTAACTGTTTTGTGCTTTGTTAATTATTATCTTTATTATTATTTTAATGACTTAAGACTATGGAAGATAAAGCAAAAAATTGAAAGGTAGTGAAATCAAATTTCCATAATGTAGTTAAGGGTTTGGTGATCAGCCTGTTTGAAAAAGATGTAACCAGGTGCTGATTATTAGACTTACCCAAACAGAGAGATGTGTTAGAAAGTTTTGGACCTTCTTTGCTTTTGCATTTTTGATCTTTGTTTTTAAAATTGTACAGTCCATTTCCATAAAGTTCTGTAGCTTTATGTGAGGGATGGAAACTGTGAGAAATAATGACTTTGTTCCTTTTCAGACTTCGGGAGGCACTGCAACTGCACAAGTGGTACACACACAGCAGCGGACGGCGGCAGCGCCTGCTGCTTCCACAGAACTGGTGACCATAGCATCTACCCAGGGAGTTCGTGCGGTAACATCAGTGACAGCGTCAGCAGTAGTAACTACAAACTTAACACCCGTGCAGACCCAGACAAGATCTTTGGTGACTCAAGTTACACCAGGTAATAATTGTGTGCTTAGGGATCTTTTTTTTGAGGGTACATAAAGGGCCCCAGAATTTCTGTAGGTTACTTGCCCACCATAGCCCCGCAGTATTTAAAGTCTGGATTTGTTGGCAGCACTATTAAACAATGCTATGATTTTTCACTTGTTGGTGCTCAGCACTTGTTGGTGCTCAGATTACATTTTTTCCAGTATTTCTGGATGAAGTGTTGCTATAGAGAGCTGCTTGGCCCCTAGGCATTACAATTAAAAAAGATTATTAATAATCTAGAAGTAAAATATTTGAATTGTCTGTCTTGACTGAAAACCATTGTGAAGAAAGGAACGTATATTTTATTATTTACTCTGCTTTTACATCATGTTTATGCTAAAGTGGTGTTATTTGTAGTTAGTCCACAAACTGTGCTGGAGCAGAAAAAGACGCATTTAACAGCTTGGCTTTTCAGGTGAAATCAATGAATTAAATTGAATGTTGAAAAGCTTTCTTCGGAGCATTTTGTGTTTTCTTTATTCACAGCTACACCAACGGTCCAGCTGTCTGGCAAAACAATCACCCCTGCTCACTTCCAGCTTCTGAGGCAACAGCAGCAGCAGGCGGCTCAGGTGCAGGTCCCACAGATCCAGGCTCAGGCACAAGCCCAGTCTCCAGCTCAGATAAAAACTGTAGGGAAATTGTCACAGGTGAGGAAATGCTTCTGAAGTAACGTGACATGTTACTCTCGTTGTTACTGTAAGCATCATTAGCAGTGTGTGTTGTATCCTGTTTCCTTGGGGTAGAGTGACATGCAACTCCTTCTTAAATTTGATCCTACTAAAATTTCATGGAGGCAGTGAGTCTGACAGCCATTTCAAACAGTACCACTGTCGCAGTAGGTCAGGATGTAAAGCACTTACTATTACTTTGTCACCAGTGACCCATTGTGTAAAGGAGTTGCATTCTTAGCTTTTCCATCTTAACTAAGGTCTGGCATAGAATGTTTCTCCTTAAAAGCTCCAGTTTCACCTCCGTTTTTTCCCTGTAGTAATGTAAAAGATTGGAAATGATGGAAGTGTTTGATTTTTGCAGGAACAGTTGATCAAGTTGCAGAAGCAGAAGCTGCAGCTCCCCCAGCAGCAGGCAGCGCAGCAGACGCAGCAAGGGGCGCAGCAGCAAACGGCACAAGTACAAGTGCAGCAGCAGCAGCAAACTCAACAACTCACTGCTGTCACAGCACCTCGTCCTGGCGCAGTTCTCACAGGCACGACTGTGACAAACCTGCAAGTCGCTCGTCTTGTAAGTTGTCTTTGATTTTGCAAAAACAGTCTTAAACACCTTACGCTCTTTGCAGGTTTAAATGAACTGGATACTGGTCATTCATGCACACGAGTGCCCTTTGCATTACTTAGTACAAAAAATACAGCTGTAGCATAAATAGCTTTAAGTTGCACTTAACCACTGTTACCATCTCTGAAGTGGATTACTGTAAAGGAGCAATTATCTTTAGAAATGTTTACAACTATCACTTTATGATGACCTGTTACATGCAGCAAGTATTTTGTGTGCCAGTACAATAATCTTCATTCCTTACTGCTTAGACTCGTGTTCCTGCTTCCCAGCTTCAAGCACAAGGACAGATCCAGGCCCAAACTCCGCAAGCGGCACAAGTTGCTTTGGCAAAGCCTCCGGTGGTATCTGTTCCAGCTGCTGTCGTGTCGTCTGCAGGAGTCACTACCCTCCCCGTTACTGTTGCAGGCATTAGTGTTGCCATTGGGCAGCCACAGAAAGCAGCAGGTACGTCAACAAACTTGCTGAAACACGATAAAATTTTAAATCCCACTTTTGTAAAGGTAGGATGTTTCAAATAATGTCTTCTGTGGGACACTCGCGCTTTTTAAAAACTGAAGTGATAGAGGTTGCATTCCAGTTTGTTTCTAAAATGAGGTTAAGAGAATCGAGCTTATGCCATTTAATCTAGAGGTTAGCATGATTCTTTAGACAGATGTGGTTGGTTGGCGAGCAGATAGAGTTTTGAAAAGAAAGACATGGTAATTTAATTGTTTTTCTTAAAATGCAAAAGGGAAATAGGAAAACTTGTATTTCGTAACTGTCTCCTGTACTGTGACAGAATTCTTCCTACAGGAAGATCATTGTTAGAACACAAAGTTAGCTTACTATTGCCCTTGGATAACAGGATGTTTTTTCCTTCGCTGCCAAAATCATATGTCTTATTCCCATTAAAATCAGTGGGGTTATTAGTGCTCAAAGCTATGCAGATGTGTAAGTCTATAAAAAGCACAATCTGTGTTTCCAAGCTGTGATTACTGGGACAAAGCAATAAAATGAAGACTCTTACAGTTCTAATTATTTTTGTCATTTTCAGGAGGCCAGACAGTAGTTGCACAGCCACTGCATGTCCAGCAGCTTCTAAAACTGAAGCATCATCAAGCAGCACAGCAACAGAAAGCTATCCAGCCTCAGGTTGCACAGGGTCAAGCGACTGTGCAGCAAAAGGTACTTGTTTGTCTCTCCCACTGACTTAGGTAACGCTTCTGTGGTTGTAAAGCTTCAGCTCCGAGTTACAAGGACGCTCCTAGAGAGTCCGTCAGTATTTCTAGGGGTGAACCTTAAGTATATGGTTTCTCATGTGCTTTGTCAGGTGCTGATTTCTCATGCCCCAAACGGGATTTTCTTTTTTAAGTAACAAAGATTAAGATTCTCCTTAGTCATTTCTAATATAACCAAATGCGGAACATTTCCAAAGTTTTTCCTGGTTTACAATATAATTTGTGGAAAATATACTTTTTCCTGAAATGTTATGTTCTCATGGACTTTGCTGTCAACCAGCCACCAACGTGGTTTTTTGGAAGTGCGTTATCGTATGAAGTGCGCGTATGTGTGCACTTGTGTAAGAGAGAGCCTTTTCAGTAAATACTCAAGTGATTCAGAATATTTGTATAAATGCATGAAAGCTTCTGCCTAGTGCTTATTTTGCTTTTACTAATCCTGGGAGGATTTTATGTCAGTAATTAAGTGTAATTAATCTTGTTAACTACATACCCGTTATTTAAAATACACATATATTTTGTAGTCATTGATGCCTGTTTTTTCTCTTCTGCAGATAAATGCTCAACAGGTTACAGTCCAAACCCAACAACAGACTTCACAGCAACAAAAAGTAACTTACACTACCCAGCCTGCCATTAAAACACAGTTCTTGACAACTCCGATTTCCCAAACCCAGAAACCAGGTGGAACGCAGCAAGTACAGGCCCAGATTCAGGTACAGGTAACACAGATTTACACCTTTAAGCTCGGCTGTGACTGGAGAATTGTAAAGATGACAGGTGATGTAGCATTTTAGCACCCACTCATATTAATTCTAGTCACACATTTGTTTAAATTGACTTTATAATAAAATTCATTGGTGCTGAATATGTGGCCTTGTAGCAGGTCAGAGGAACTATCTGAGCTATAAGTTCGCCTCTCCTCTTTGAAATAAATTGAGTCACTCCTTTTTGTTAAGCAGGGGATTTTATACTGTGTTTACTAAGGAAAACTGAGCCAGAGTTGTTCTCGTTTTCTGGTGCTGCCTCTGAAGACAGTTCAGTTGTCTTCTCTTCTGCATAACTGGGTCAGTCTAAGCAAGGAAAGAGAAGAGGATTAGGAACTGGAAGCCTTACTGTTTTAGAAGTATATCTAAGATAATGTAGCCCATTAGAACTTCTGTGCTTCCTTCAATTTTATATATAGTTAGGAGGAGACAAGTATGTTGCAGTTAATATTGCATATACGACTTTTATTCTTCCTCTCCCAGCTAAGTTCTTCAATGTACTGATGTAAAAAGTTTTACAAAAGTACTGAGAATGCCGAGCTGCAACTTACCATGAACAGGACTCTGGAAAGGATTTCACCTGGTAGCAGTTTTGATAGGTGTGGTGTTTTGCTGCTATTAGCAATTTTTTATTTTGACCGTATCTTTATTTCATGTCCCTGCAGGTTGCAAAACTTCCACAAGTGGTCCAGCAACAGGCTACTGTTGCCAACATTCAACAGATGGTTTCAGTCTCCCAACAGGTAGGTTTTGTGCTTGTCAAATATAGCGCTAGAAACACGATCTTACTGAAAGCTCGTTTATTTGAAATATGTGTATTTTCCATCTTATGTGTGGCATAGGCAGTATTTTTGAAGGATATAGCAAGTGCCCGACTAGAAAAATGAATCATGTGAACACTGAGTCAGCTGCTGTATATTCTCTAGTCTAAAACTTTGGTAGATGGAGCAATGTTTGCTCACCACTGTAGATAAGCTGAAAAACAGATTTTAAAAAATATTTTCTACAGATGAAAGAATTTTTTAAAAATTGTTTTCTTGTGATGTATAGTCAAGATAGCAAATAATTGAAGTAATGAGCACCATCTGAGTTTGTTCTATGAAAACTGGGACAAATCAAGGTTACCAGTTGGTTTATTCCAGTTCGTAAAGCTGTGCCAAGTGTGTTGTAAAAGTCAGAATGGTGTGGTATCTGTTCTAAATGTGGTATGATAACAGATGGGACTAGGGCAAGAGAAGGTGAGATGCTTTGGTTTCCCCTCCCCTAACTACCAGGCAATTTGTTTAACGCTGTTCAGAACAATGCCTTTCAGACCATTAGCAACAGGCATAACTTACGCTGTTGATTGGCAGGAATGATTGAACTTTGGATGGTGGATGAAGTTATTGCCTTTGGTGCACAAAAATCTGAACCAATCGGCTCTTAATCTATCACAGGTTATAGTGCAGTGTTTTAGTGCGGAATAAAATCTGTGACTGTTTATCTTAAAACGATGATAAAGCGGTATCAGCTGACTCATAACCACCTCAGATGTGAATGCTTCAAGGGCAAGGTAGACAGCAGGGAGTAGAAACCTCATCAGTCAACACAAGCTGAGTTGGCCTCTGTAGTCGGTAAGAGTTCCTAGGTAATTTTTCAAGGGACAAGGTTTTCAAAAGTCATTGATGTTGGCATAACTCTGGGACTGTTGGAGTCGATGGTAAAAAGACAAATAAACAGCTCCCCTCCCGCACACGCCAGTAACATCAGTGGCAGTAGGATTAGGCCATGCTAAGTATTTTTAAAACTGCGGTCTTGACGTGTACGTGGCATTCTTTTTACCTGCATTTTTAGCACTTCCTAGTAGATTCCTCTTGGATCAGTCAAGAGTCAATTTTCCCTGGGAGAAGCCCTTGCAGCTTCATTTGGCTTCTGCATCTGACAAAGGCAGCTGAAGCTGCTCAGTTTTCATTACCTTGTCCTCTGAACAAGAAGTTGAGGTTTTTTCTCCCTTGCTCTGGGTAGAGCTATGAAAATTAGATTTCTGGATGGAGTTCAAACTGTTGTACCCTAAATTGTCAATAGAGACTGGCAGCTGTAGTCTGAAAGAGTAATGTCAGGGACTGGTAGGAAGTCGCAGTGGCTGTATTTATTGTTACAATATGGTTGCAGAGTCGGCCTTTTAACTTGTTAGATCCTCCATTTATCCCTCTGTTCTTCTTACTCTTCCTTCACTTCTGCTTCCGCAGTACAGGAATTTTTCTGTTTATCCAGTGGGTTTTTTTTAAACCTCCCCTTTATCTTCTGTAAAGGATCTGGGCGAATGTCCTTTGATTTGCACTACAGAGATCTCAGTTACAGGCATCTTGGCTCTTAGTTCTGATTTATAAGGCTCTAGAAAATGTGACAGAACGGTGTTTCTCAGTGAAACCACAGAGCCCATGTTCCCAGAATCCCTCCCAGCCTTCCTACTCTGTCCAAGATGCTTATCGGTTAAGAGGGCAAATGCTTACCTAAGTAAGATGTCTTCTGTAGAGCGGCAATGTAATGAATGCTTAGTTTAATGCCAAACTATTCTTTTGTAATCGCCTTGTCATCCTAATGTCTAGGTACAAGCTCAACCCCAAACTGTGACACTTTCTCAGACGACAGCAGGTCAACAGCAGGTTCAGGTGATTCCTGCAACAACTGCTACTGCTCAGGTCGTCCAGCAGAAACTGATACAACAGCAAGTGGTGACAACAGCATCGCCCCAGATTCAGGCTCCAGGTGTACAGAATCCAGCCCAGACACCAGCAACACCTGAAGCCCAGAATCAGCAAGCAAAAGTACAAATGAGGACGCCTACTGTCAGATTAAAGGCACCGACTAAACCAAGTTGAACTAATGATTAAAATGCAATAATGGGGAAACACAGCATTTCTTGTTTGCTAAGCCAAGTGAGAAGCTACTCCAAACATACAAAATGAAGACAAACCACCTCTATTTTTTTTTTTTTAGCAGAAGGTGTTTTGCTGGTGAACATTTAAACATGGAAACTCTCATATAACTTCAGCGTGTTAGCAACTGTTTAGCACTCAAAATATGTACAAGATGCATTTTGCCAGTGTTCTCTGTGCTCATTCAGACCAGATAAAGCAAACATTACTTACATTTAAATTCTGCCCAGCTTCAGAAAAGTAAAATGGTAGGTAACATGCCATAAACGTCAGTAAAATTCATCTATGTTAGCATACCACAAACTGCCGTGAATATGCAGTTCTTTGCTATAGTTTGGATGTGTGCTCAATACCTACGGCGAAGCCATTCAAAGAACCGTGTGGCTAATATAGCAAAGTATTTTCCATCTGTGTAAAAGCTGCGTGTTGTTCTCGCTTGAGGTAAACACCTCTGGAAGATCTAACACATTGGAAGTGCTCCCTGCGAAGTTTAGCCAATAAATGTGAAAACCTGTAAGTATATGTAATTAAAAAGGAAAAAAAAGTTTCATTCTCCATTTTTGTAAGTCTTTTAAAATGTTTGTTAGTAGTTTTGTGTACAGTTTACTGAATCACCCAACCTGTGCGCTCATTCTCATACTTCACTTTAAGATAATGGATATTTTAGGCATGAACCGAGTAAATACTGTGTTGATAGTAGATGTGTATTAAAGTGTAGCCCATTTTTCTTTTGTAAAAGAATTGTTCGGTGGATACAGCTAAGCAAAGGATCCACAGCTGTTTCTCATGAGGCTTCTGTCAAGGAAACTCCAACTGATAAAAATTTAATCTCTCAGTTTCATTCTGCTCTTGCAACATGTTTAAATGTTCAGTACTTTCTACTCAGCTTTCAGCTCGGGGGGTGGGGGGCTAGGGGAAGCGGGGAATAGCGAAATTAAATCTAAAACTTAATTCTTCAACTGTGTAAAGAGTAAGATCTAACTTTTGTACTATTCTTTTACTAAAGCTAATGATGAATGTATCTTCAGGTGGGTATTTTGGATGTGAATAGAGCGTGGCCTCTTCCTCCAAATCAGTTTGCCTTATTGTTATGAAAAAAAAACAAAACAAAAACCCAAGCGAAAAGCTGCATAGAACTGCGAGGGTTTTCTTTACTTTTCTTGCATAAAATGAAAAACAGACTCTGTTTGCAAACAGCACTGAGTGAGGAATCAAAAAGCTCTTGGTGGCTTGAATGGATTTATTTTACTTTGGCCATAAAACTGCACGAGGTGTAAATTCAGACAAAAATTATAACATTCCTTTTCTGAGATGGTTTTAAAATTATTTTTCCATTCTGTGACCTTTTTACTCTTAGGAGGGGAGCCTATTTAAAGGCAAGGGAAGCGTATCTTTCTGTTCTTACCTCTGTATGTACACACCTTTTGGTACCTAGTAATCCAAATGGCTTAAACAAGAAAGAATACCCAGCCAGCTCCTTTGTTTTAAGTAGGATAGGGGCAGCCCATTCTGTTTCAGATCACGAATGTAAACACTGGGTCAGGCAGCGTTCCTGGTTATTTTTTTAAATTAATATTAATTTTATACCGCTTTTCTCCTGTATCCTCTCTTTCTTGGACCCTCAGGTCTGCCAGTATGGGGGCATTGTTGGGTTTTTTTTAAGCTGTTTGTGCATGCAGTAGTATTCACCTGACCCATCTGACCCACTGGTTTGTGCCATTACCTGAACTTCGTTACTAGATGTGAAACTGGTAGTGTTGGCAGCAGGATAGTTTAAAACGCAGAGCACATGCAGTGGTGACGGGTTAACTGTCACTGTGTACAGTATAGTGTTGCTCATCCAAAAATATTGCTTAGTTAGCCCCAGTTTTACTTTTAAATGTTTAGCTCTTATTATGTGCATGAACGTTGTGTGTGGGGGAACACTTCCAGCAGCGGGGAGGCTGTTGACTGCATCATTGTGCTGGTCTGATTTGGTGTCTAAAGAGGCAATTGTTTCTTGTTTAGGTCAGTTACTGAAGATAAAAATCACCCTTTTTTTTTTTTCTTCTTTTTTTCCTTTTGATGTGTCTTTCTCCCAGGAGTGTGTTAGGAAGTCAACCTGTAAATAACTTATGAACATAAGCGTTTGTTACTTGATCCAGTAGGATTGTAAGGAATAGTGATGTATCCTACCTGAAGGTGTAATAAAGTGTACATTTTTATAACACCGCGTCGCCCTGCCTTCTCTACCATGTGGGGGAGGCTGTGCTCGCCACGGCCTGGGGGGATCACTGTCCTGCGGAGGGGACACCATCATAGAATCACAGAATGGTTAGAGTTGGAAGGGACCTTAAAGGTCATCTCATTCCAACCCCCTGCCCTGGGCAGGGACACCTCCCACCAGCCCAGGTTGCTCCAAGCCCCGTCCAGCCTGGCCTTGAACCCCTCCAGGGATGGGGTAGCCACAACTTTTTGGGCAACCCAGGTCAGTGTCTCACCACCCTCCAAGTAAAGAATTTCTTCCTGATCTAAATTTAAGGAATCTAAATCTAATTTTACCTTCTTCCAGTTTGAAGCCATTACCCCTCGTCCTATCGCTACAGGCCCTTGTAAAAAGTCCCTCCCCATCTCTCCTGTAGCCCCTTTAGGGCCTGGAAGGGGCTCTAAGGTCTCCCCGGAGCCTTCCCTTCTCCAGGCTGAGCCCCCCCAGCTCTCTCAGCCTGTCCTCACAGCAGAGGGGCTCCAGCCCTCACAGCATCTCCTCGGCCTCCTCTGGCCCCGCTCCAACAGCTCCGTGTCCTTCTGCTGCTGGTGCCCCGGAGCTGGAGGCAGCACTGCAGGGGGGTCTCCCCAGAGCGGAGCAGAGGGGCAGAATCCCCCCTCGCCCTGCTGGCCATGCTGTGGGGATGCAGCCCAGGATGCCGTTGGCTTTCTGGGCTGTGAGCACACATTGCCGGCTCACGTTGAGCTTCTCGTCCGCCAACACCCCAAGTCCTTCTCCTCAGGGATGCTCTCCATCTATCCTCCGCCCAGCCTGTGTTTTTCCTCAAAAGATGGGGTTTTCGGGTTGTGGGAGGGGGCGGCGGCCTCCCGGCCCCGCCTGCGGGAGGAGCGGCCTCTGCTGCGCCTCCTCCTCCTCTTCCGGCGGCAGCATGGCGCGGGCCGCTGCGCTCGCCTGCTGCCTGGAGGCTGTGCTGGAGAGCCGCGGCAACGCCAACCGCGTCTTCGAGATCCTGGAGCTGCTGGCGGTGCGGGCCGGGCCGGGCTGGGGCGGGCGGGCGGGCTGTGGTGGGGCGGCGCTGGGGCTGAGGGCCGTGGCTGGCGGCGGGGCCGGCCCGCGCCCTCTCCTCAGAGATTCTCTTCCGCAGGGCCAGGAGGAGGAGGAGGTCCTCTGCGCCGCCAGGACCTGCAGCCGGCTCTTCGGGGCGCTGCTGGAGCGCGGGGAGCTGTTCGTCGGCCCACTGCCCGCCGAGAAGGACTCTCTGGCCGGTGAGGGGGGAGCGGGGGCTTCTGCGGCCGCGTTCGGGTAGAGGCAGGGCCCTGGGCCTGGGTGGCGGCTCCTCGGGGCTCGTCCTAGCCGGTCCGGGCTTTCACTGCTTCTCCGTGTTTCGTCCTTCAGAGAACTACAGCGCTGAGGACAAGTACAAGATATGGATGAGGCACCGCTACAACGAGTGCGTGGATTGCCTGGCGGAGCTGATGGGCCACCATGTCTTCCAGGTGAAGGTAGGTCCTGAGCCTGCTGCTGGGACACGGGTTCCCCTGGGGGTGAATTAGAAGCAATTATCACTCTGATGTTTCAGTGTGGGAGGGCAGGTAGGGCTGTAAGACCTTGCTGGTGCCCCCAGCTCTGCTCACCAGCCTGACAGTAAAAGGCATGCAGCTTTCTCCACGAACAACAACTTAGTTCATTGTTCCTCTCTTAGAAGTCACCTCCTTTGGATCTGACCCCTGGTGTACTTGTTGAGGTGGGATTTTTTTCTTTTGTTCTTTTTCCAAAAGGAAGTGTCACTCTGCACCCTCATGAAGTTTGTCGAGTTGGAGGCACGATATCCGTTGATCAAAGTAGAGTGGAAAGGGACTTTAACTTTTCCTCGTGAACTTCTCAAGGTAAGGAGCAGAACTGAAAAGTTCCTCTTGTCGTTACCTGGTGGCACACACGACCTCAATGTGCTCACCTTCTCCAGGACTGAAATGTCAAGCCAGGAGGTTTTCAGTGGGAAGGGAGGGTGGTGTCCTAGAGAGCACCGACACCTAGAACTTCTGTCCCTGGTGAGGTGGTACCTGCAGATGTGGGAGCAGCTGCCTTGTACAGGTTCGAGCTGGGTTCATGAGTATTTATGAGGTGCCAGTTATGGGGTGGTTTTTTGTAGTCCCTGGCCTCACTTGCAGGGATTGGGAGGTGACAGGGAAGGTACTGCCCCTGGATCAGCCACCATCTCCTTTCTAAATTATATTATCTTTGATAGAAGGGGCCCATCTTGGAGGCCAGGAGGGCCTGTCAGAATGGCTTGTGAACATTGCTGTGGGGCAAGCCGCACATGGCTGTGCTAGCTGCCTTTCAGAAAAATGAGGGGTGCCGTCAGCCACCACAGCTCGCTGTCTGCTCCAGTACTGTAAGAGACTGACTTCCTTTCCTCTACAAACCTTTTGTTAGGTAGTTGTCGATGGCTTACTTCCCTTAAACGAGGATGCTTCGCTCCTGATCTCTCGCTTTCAAGAATATATGGAGTATGATGACATTCGGTACTTTGTCATAAAGGCGGTCACTGAGAGTATTGGACAAGTCATGCAAAAGACAAAAGAGGTAACAAATTTTTGCTGTTGAGTTGGGTCTGGATAAACTGCTCTGAAACGTGTATCTCGTGCATGAGGCGGGGGGGACAGTGGTGTATGGAAAGACTTTGGAAGCAAGAGGAATGAGTGTGCCTACTTGAAGGCATTGATTTTTTTTTTTAAATATTTTTTTTCTTGCTCACAATGTGTGTCAATTATGCTAAGAATGTCTTCAGTCTGAAACTGGAAGTAGTTTAAGACACAAAGTGGTGTTCTTGCAGATCCTTCTCGTCTGGGCTCTAGCTTCTGTTCTACCCGAATCGCTGCAGGGTGGGTGTCACACACAGAACTCTTAATTCTGTTCTCTCTGTGGTGCAGAGAAGAAGAGTCTGTTTTCCTTAATGTAATCCACCAGTTTTTGTTAAACCAGAATTAGTTCAGAGATAAGTTTTGTGTTAGGTGAACAAGTAATACTCCAGGATGAGGCAGCAATAGAGAATACACCAGTATGTAATTTAGCCGTCAGCATTTTTCCTTTCCTTTTTCTTTCCTAAGTATATTCAGTGCTTGGGAAATAGGGCAATATCGAAGTCCAGCATCTTGCTATCTGTTGTGGAACTTGCTTCGTGTTTGATTATATGCTTTTTTTCCTCAGAGGCCGCTGCCATTTTACCAGCAGAATGTATTTTCCCTCATTTCGCCCATTAACATGCCAAACAAAGAGTCCGACATGGTCAAATTTATGGTGAAGCAAGGTTAGTAATCTCCACATGATGACCTGTGTATGAAAGGGAAAATCAGGTTTAAGATTTTTGTTGTGTAAAGACTATACTATCATTTGCTAATAAAAAATATCTGCTTCTGTGATCACAGTGATTCTAAACAGTATTACAAAATCCACATTCCTCTGTCTACGGTGGGTTCAGTCGTGGCTTTGTATCAAGACAAGGACTTCAGCCCAAATTTTTAGGGTATCAAAGTACTAAGTAAAAAAGGATCATCTTAATTTCTTAAACATCCCATTTCAAGTTCAACATCCATTTTTCCTTTCTTCTTAGATAACTGGGAGGAATTGAAAGTGTCGAAGCTGCAGGTAACTGTTCATTTGCTGCTTCAGAGTTGAAATTTTATTTACTTAAAATAGAACTTTATCTACACCAGTGTGTTTAACTCACTGTTTGCAATTCTCTTTTCAGGCACACAAGCAGGCGTTTGAAAAAATGTGGCTCATTTTTTTGAAGCACAAGGTGAGTGTTGCTGCTGCCACTGATCTGTGTAACTCTTCAATTGCTAATCCTCAGAGGCTGCCCCCGCCCTTGCATGGAGCTCCTGGTAGGACCTCGCTGTGCTTTCAATGTGGGATGAGAGCAGCCCAGTCACCCTTTCTGTTGGATCGTTCTCCTGCCAAGAAACATGACCTTATACGTTCTGGTTGTTCTTACTCTTAGGCGTTTTTTCCCCGCCTCAAACAAATCTGACCATAAGGAATGGCCTGCAGCATAACGACCTCTGCTCGTGATTTGAGGGTTCCCAAGCCTTTTCGCTGGTGACTTTCCCCTCTGAGCTGTGATGACACTTCTAGTTGTGGGCACCAGCTTCTTTGAATGAACTTGTCACGTGTCACTTGTAAACTCTCCCATTTGGGGACTGCTGCTGTGAGCCGTTCTGTATTGTCCTGGCACATCCCCTTTTGCTTGTGTGTTGCCTTTTTCAGCCATGGGTTGCTGTTGCTCTCTGAGTTCTCCCTGCAATGATTGTTTCACTGTATTGTTTCGTCTTCACAGCTACCCACTGGCCTGTACAAAAAAGTTCTTGTGATTCTGCATGACTCCATCCTGCCTTACATGAATGAACCCACTCTCATGATAGACTTCTTGACGGCAGCCTATGGCATAGGTGAGTGAAAACAGGCTTTAAATCCTTTGTGGTATGTACCTGCAGCATGGTACTTACGGACTTGGAAGGTCGGCTGGATGTAGCGCCATGGCCTGGATGATGAAATAGATCTACTTTTGGCTGGGATGGAGCTAAGGAACTAGGGTGAGCTCTGTTGTCCCTGAAAGTGAGATGTTTTTACCTGTGTCAGTGTTGTTGCCCCTTATATGTAGGGAAAATCATATTTAAGACTGTGAATAGAGTAGAATACTGGAGTGATTTCTTTTAAATATGGAATTCAGCCAGCACTGCTGATATCTGGGCTGCATCCGGACACAGGATGCACAGATGCCTACAGAAATGTCCTTTCTCATGATACCTTTGCTTCCTCAGTGTGGTTTTCTTGGGGGATTCTGCAGCACGTTTTTGTGTCTCGGTGTTTCAGAGTCTTTTCTTCTAAACTACAGCTTAATCTTTCTGAGAAACTTGTGAACCTCTGGGAGGTTTTAGGTGAAATTGTGTCACTTTACAACTGTCATGCTGGCTTTAATTTCAGGTACTTTTGGTTTTGTGTTCCTTCTAGGAAGGTTTTATAATAGAAACAAGTTGAAGCTGATTCCTTTTTTTTTTTTCCCCCCCAATTTTTATTGTGTTGCAACCTGCCTGCTTTCTTACAGGTGGAGCAATCAGTCTTCTAGCCTTAAATGGATTATTTATTCTGATTCATCAGCATAATCTGTAAGTAAAAAGAGCATATTGTTGGAAGGGGCATAGGGTTTTGCATTTATATTTTTATGTAAAAGCAACTGAAATGGGTTCTCCACGCCTTCAGGCTTTAAAATTTCCCCATGAGCAACTCCAGCTCTGCACAAGAGGCTCAGCTGTTTGGATGCTGAGCTCTTGATAGTCTGACCTTTTTTTTTTCAGCTGAGCCTAAATATCCTCTTCTCCAGGCTGTAGTTGCTCAGCGCTTGAAAATCGATTTCTATTGATCTAGTTACACAGTGAAGCCATAGTTTTTGGTGTGACTTTCACTGGATCCCATACCATTTGCAGTCAATGGATATAGCTTCACATCCCCAAAATGGCTGGGCACTGCAAGAGCCATAAATTCACCTTGTTTTCAAGTGGTGGCTGTGGAGAGAAGCCTAAGAAAGCTAAACAGAGCACAGCAGTGGTCTGGGGTAGGCTGTAATGAAAGCATAGGAACATTTAGACACGGTGTAGTCCCATTGTACATCACAACGGATGTTGTCATTTTCTTTTTTTAACAGGGAGTATCCTGACTTTTACAAAAAACTGTACAGTCTTTTAGACCCTTCTATATATCACGTGAAGTACCGAGCCCGCTTTTTCCATTTGGCTGATCTGTTTTTGTCTTCATCGTAAGTAGCATCTTTATTATGTATGCTCACATATTTTCCTTTTGCTTTTTTGTTGGCCAGAGGCTGTTTTTGAAGTCCCCCACATGTCTGGATATAATGTATTCAGTGTTCCTACTGGATTAGATTCATTTTTACCAAGAAAACGGAATCCAAGAGTGTCAGTGTAGTGTTGTGTAATTTTTCATGTGCTATTTTTGAAGATTTGCCACACAGCCGTCTAGTTTCAGAAGGCAAAAACGCAGTTAGTTATTGGAGTTTGATCTGCAAATGATTATGGATGTATTTTGATCAGTATTCCACTTTGGCTGAAAGTGATGATTTTTGTGTCTGTCTTTATGAATATGGAAAAGTAACATTTGAAGGCTTTTTATAGATCATAAAGCTGTTGATAAATTGATGACCTTTTGCAGATGTGTAAGATTGAAATATAAAGTGTTTGACAATCTGTCTTGATGATGTCAACTCGTTGTACACAGGGAAGAAACTAGATAAGCAGCTGGTCATATAGTTGCCATCATATGTTATAAAATAAACCAAGAGTAACGCTTTACAGTTCAGCACTAGGCACTTAATATCACCCCCCCTTGTATTCATAGTGTGCTTTGGAGACAGTAACGAGATCTGACAGACGGTGTCCTGTGGGGTGGCTTTGCTGAGTCTTGCAGGTGTAGCGAGCCCTAGGGCTGAAGGCTGAGTGGCTGCAAATTGTCATCTTTCTGACCTGAAGAAAATGCCTAGATGAGCTGATCGCTGTTAGAAATTTGCATTTTTACCATAAAAAAACCTGTCCTGCACGTTTATATTGCAGCAGCTTTATGTTCCCATTAACAGCTGTACTGCTTACTTTAGTCCTGGAAGTATTAGTATAAATTTAACACCATGGCCCGTGTATTAATTAAACCCACAAAACATTAGGAGAGTATAATCAAGGTTGCCTGGCCAAGCAGGCTGAAGTTTATATAAGGACTGGATAAAGACTGACACGTGAATGACCATGTACAAGAGCTGTGCTTGGCTACAGTGAGCGCCTGGAGTGGTGCCATGCATCTGGATTGAATCACAGTGATTTGAGATTATTCATGCACTGAATGGAAATGCCCCCAGATTTGTTCCAGAGAGTGTACAAGACCCTCTGTTACTGCTTGAAACCAAGATTCTTACAGCTTCTCTTTACTCCATAGCCCAAAAAATCTGAAGAGCCCCACTGATATTTAATGTGACTTGCTCTTTGGGTTGGTGAGGCTGCCGGCTCACTTACTAGGACTTTTACATGCTGTTTTTTTCTGTCCGCTTTCCAACAGTCACTTGCCAGCGTACCTGGTGGCAGCATTTATAAAGCGCCTCTCTCGGCTGGCTCTCACTGCTCCTCCCGAGGCTCTGCTCATGGTCATTCCCTTCATCTGTAATCTCTTTCGGAGGCACCCGGCGTGCAAAGTGCTCGTACACAGACCTAATGGGCCAGAAGGTAAGGGGAGGGTGGGTAGGGGAGTTTTGCATTATGCCTTCAGACAGCATAAAGAGCAGTATTCCTGTGGAGGAGGAGGGGAGATCCCAGCCCCGATTCCGAGTTCTAGAAGGATCCTTCTGTCCCTTGAGTTTGCGGAAAGCCAGCAGACTGCTTCTGCAGGTTCTCTGGCTGTGAAGACCTATCTGCGTTGCTCCTCTCTGACCTTGGGCCTCACGGTTGGCTCCCTGCCTCTGTGGTTCCCTGGTGCGGGTTGCTTTGAGCGTGGCACGCTGCCCCAGGCTACTTCCAAGTGCTAAAGAACTGGGGGGGGCTGTACCAGACACTGAGCTTGTCTTGTTCACCTCAAGACTATAAAGAAAAAAGGGAAAAAAAAAAACCAAACAAATGCAGAAACCAGAGACCTCCTCAGTTTCTGTCTGTAGTGTTTTTGTGTAGGTGGCCCCACTGGGGCGTTAGCAGTCTCCCGAGTTTTTACTTCATCTCTCTCTGATTTAACTGATCAGTGTTGAACATCAGTAGTGACCGTTCGAAGTTGCCTGAGATGCCCTTTGCCTGAGACTGTTCAAGTTCCTTGTGCCCTGCTCCCTGTGCTCTTACAATTCTGTAGTGTTGCAAACAGTGACTCTTGTGTCATGCTGGAATGTGTCAGCTTGTTCCTGGACCCTAAATGTCTTGGGAAGGAGCAGCTCTGGCTGCAGCATTGCTCTGGGTCTCTGTGATCCCTTTGAGGTTATGTATATCATGCAGAAGTTAATTAGCTCTGTATTTCTGTTTCTTTAGATATGTCAGAAGATCCATATATTATGGAGGAAGAGTCGCCATCTGAAAGCAGGGCTTTGGAGAGCTCTCTCTGGGAGATTCGGGTATGTCAGCTAAAAAGGAACATCTGTGTCTGGTATGGGCTTCCACCCTTGCTGCTTCCTTGACACACGTTGGCCATGGGTAGTCCCACTTACAGGAACCTGCTGACATACGTCATGCAAATGAGATGAGTTTCTGGCTCATCTGTTATTCTGCATCCTTTTCTATCCTAGCGTAAGATGCAAAGGATTCCACACACTGGAGAAATTGTACGTGCTAATTAGTAAGTGACTTGTGAGCACACTTCTGACCATGCAGCTGAAAAGCGTGCAGTTAACAGCAGAAACAGACTAAATAGCTGCAAATGTATGAGGCTTTTTATTTGCTTTGGAGGGGAGAGAGAGGAACTTGCTGAGCACTGATGGAAATTAATTGGGTACAGCTAGGTCATCCTGTAGAAATGGGTTTAAAAATGCTGGAGAAGATGGTAATGTTCACCTTTCGCCTGAATCGTTTGTAGGATGGTATACGAAGGCTGAAATTGGTTAAATTACTCCTGATGCTTCTAAAACCTTAATGGCAGAATTGTCACTTTCCATTTAAACACTACAAGGGATTTGTGTAAGGGACTGAAGCAGCAACAAGAATGTTGTGTGACAGCAGGAAGCCCAGAGGGCAGGAGCTCGGATGTGACGTCGGGGCTGTGGGAGGTGGCAGAATTGGGTTGTGTGCTGTAGGCATGGCCTGTGGAGGAGTCTGTCTGGAGCTGGATGCAGACCAGGTGGAGGGGACCTTTGACCATTGGAAAGATGGCTGAAATCAGGATTTCTTGAAGCCCTGTAGTAGCACAGTACAGCAAACTTGCCTCCTCTGCCAGAATCTGATGTTCACTGAAGATCTGACCAACAAAGGGCAGATCCCTGTGTGGGAGGGCAGATAGGTATGTCACCCTGTACTAACCAGGCCATCTCCTGTTTGTCTTGCTCTTGCAGTGTCTACAAAACCATTATCACCCGGATGTGGCCAAGGCGGCTGCTGTCCTGAACCAGTCGGTGTCTGAAATAGAGGATGACATATCGGGGCTCCTGGAGCTCTCAGCTTACGAGGTAGCGTGTCTGTGTCTTTTGGAGTGATTGGAACCAGTGGAGAGGAGATTGGTTTTTGGGCGCTGTAGCTGTGTCAGCCTTGCTGCTGGGGAGGGACCTAGGCTAACTTCTGGTTACCCAGAGCCAGGGAAAATGGGAAAATGTTAAATAATGGAGCATGAGGCAGCAGTGGTGACAGGGATGGATTTTTATATAAAAGGCTTATTGCTGGATCTTTTAAGAGGTTAGAGTGAGCAGTGGTATCAGCCAGGGTGAAAAGCTTGTACTGACTTTTGCCAATATCATCTATTTTTTTCTTTGTAGCTTTTTGATAAAGAAGTAAAGAAAAAGGCTGCTGATGTGCCCCTGGAGTTTGAGCAAATACGAGGTTTGTTTGGAAAGAAAAATGATATTTTTGCAGAGCACTTCTCTTTAGATTGATGTGATCTCTCACAAACATCTGCACAACTGGCTGATCTTAGGGATGTGCACAAAGCTCACGTGTTGTGCTGGGCAATTCTGCCTTTGAGGTATCTCCGTGTGATGAGAGCTGGACCGCTTGAGAAAGGTGCAGCCGCCTTCAGTGACCTTTGCCACTACCTGTGGATGGACTTCCCTTTGTTTCTCACACTTGCATTCTGCCGCCTGATACTTGGGAGGGATTTTCCCTCAGAGCAAAGTTTTCTGGACTTGTTCATCGCTGAGATTCCAGCCCTTTTCTCCAAAGCTGCTGGTGCTGGCTGTGATCGGTGACTGCCTAGACAAACCATCTTGCTGCCACTCGATGGGACTGAGGGGAAGTGTGGTCTCTGACTACTGCTCTTGTTTTTCACATGTGTTACTTTTTACAGTGATGACCTGTTCGTAGCAAGTGACTTCAATACATAGCAGTGAACACCTGATGATATTCTAATTGTATTTTTTTATGTACACTTTTAAACTCATGTCTTCAGAGGGATGTTTAGATTCTATGTACTCAACACTCCCACCTTCGAGGTAGTGAAAGCTCAGGTTTGTAGAAAATAACTCATAGATGATGCTCAGTAATTCATCTATGAAGCGTTGCAGATGTTTCTTCATGTACATCTATCTCATGCTGTAAGGTTTTTTAATTCAAAATGCTCATGAGCTTTGGAAATGAGGGTAATCGTGGTGACTGCTGTAGCCAGGGAGGCCAACTGATGTGCAGTGGGAGGTTTGTCTAATCCTTGATTCTTGCTTCAGAATGATAAGCAGCTTAATGTACTTTTGCGTGCCGCCTGCAAATGTTGTAGGAACTCTGGCCAGTGTGTATCCAGGTGCTAAAGAGTTTTAACTAGTCTGCTGATACTGGGTGGTTTTGTTAATTTAGATTTTTCCGTACAGTTCCAGAAGTCATGCAGAAATTCCTTCTGATAGGGTTTGAGGTTCTCACCCCCTTGCCCCCCGCCCAAGGTTTTCAGTTGGAGATAAACTCCTTATTAAGAACGCAGATAAACTCAGGACTTTTTTTTTTTTTTAAATAATTTTCAACAACTTAATGTTCGTTAGACTTTAGCTCTGCTTGCACATTTTGGAATTGCATTTTGTGAAGGAGAACGTGGAGGCCAAGAAATATAATTTTTGGCAGACAGGTCTGTAAGTCAAGGAAAACTGCAGCTGTCTTGAAGACAGCACGTATTATGTTTTCTTCATCCAGTTCTCTTCATGCTTTCGAAACAATGGATGTGTCCTGGGAATATAGAGCTCTGCCTCTTTTCTCTGATACTTTCTGAATTTAGTTGGAGCGTTTTTCAGCATTTGGGTTTTGTTTTTTAAGAAGTCTTTATCTTTGTTTTTCTCTTGTGAAAAAGCAGTCCCATCTTCTCCCTGGCCAGCCTGCTTCTCTTTTTTCTTTGACTTCTGGTATTCATGGTAGGAAGGCAGAGGGGCGGAGATAACTTAAAATTTGAGAGCCCTCAGTTCAAGTTCACCCAAGCCTTGTATTTCAGCTCTAAAACCTATCTCCCTATACCATATGTACGTTGTATGTATGTGTTTATTAAACATTTTGAAGTGCTCTGATGCTAATGAGGACCACATAACCACCTTTGAAAGAAGTGTATAAGTGTAATGTCTTTCAGATTAAATGAATGAATATATTGAATATGGAAACGAAAGAATGAATATATATATTGAATACCTTTGCATCTTCTTGTTTTACTCAGGTTGGTTGGCCCAGTTACATCTATCTGAAATTACTGATGGGTGATGTTATTCCTATCTTTCATAATATTGACACCCAGAGGTGTCAGGATTCTTTTTTTTAATGCACAAATATTAAACCATTTGAGCATGGGGCAAGTCTGGGTCTCATGGTATTGAAAATGGGGGAGTTGGGTTGGGTTCCTGTGTCTGGACGGAGGGTAAACAGAATCTTTCTGTCAAGGTGGCGTCCAAAGGACTGTGTAAGCTGCGTGCCTCCGTCTGCCGTCCCGGGGTCTCCTGTAGGATACCCTGCACGGGGGGCAGAGGGAGTCGCTGGGCAGTAGTGGAAAGTACCTGCTTCTGCCTTGCGATATGGCCTGCTGCTGCCTGGTGGGCAGAGCCTTCTTGCTCTGAGGCCAGATTGCCACCAACGAGAATATTACCAATCCACTTGGAAGAGGGATGCTGCTGGAAATGGGAGGTTTTGCTATTTCCCAGGAGGAAGACTGCGAAGGCACCAGCATCTTCAGTGTTTCACCAGCAATGGGTCCTAAGTACTCTACTGCAATTAACCGTGACTTGATTGGAGCAAAATGCAATTTATTTTTTCAAGTGTGTTCCCGGTGCCCTGTGTGCTGACCTGCGCAGCTCCCGCTGACGTTGAGACGAGGGTTAGGCTGACACAGTCTGGTTTAGGATCTCGGCATATTTCAGTGCTGAGCTGGAATTGCTGTTAGCGCTTTACTTAAAGTATGTGCCGCTGACCTGGAGTGGCTTAATTATTTTGTGGCGATGGCTGGCAGCCCCAGGCGCCGTCTCCCTGTGCTTGGTGCAGACCAGACAGCCCACAGACGGCTCGGAGGAGCTTACAGCTCAGCCTGGGTGCACTGTAGACAAGCCTTGAAGGTCTTCCAGAGGCTTCATCCCCCATCTCTGATGCCACGCTTGCCTAAGCAGCGTTCTTAAACCACTCTTAGGTGGAGATAGCTTTAAGCCCCTGCCTGTCCTTGGAAAAACATTCCACCTGGTCTTTCATCAAGCTTTTATCTTTAAACTTTCACTCCCCTCCCCTCAATAGGGAGGCATCAGGAAAAAAAATCAGCAGCTATAAATATTAAAAGTTTCATCTGCACTGAGTGAACAACCCTTATCAGGCTGCACAGCCGCCGCCGCTGCTGCTCTACAGGTCTCCACAGACCGCAGATTATAGATGCTTTAATCATAGCGGGTATTAACTGGAAGGCCAGATGGAAGTACCAGGCAGAGAGCGCGTAAGTCACTCCTGTTATTACTTGATTTTTATCGGATGTGGGGAGCGGGGAGGGGGTTGTTCTGGGGTTTGTTGTTGTTGGGTTACCTCAGTTGAGCATAAAAGATAGTTTTATGAAAATGTTGAACCAGTTCTCCGGCCTCCCCACCCGTCACTGCCTCAGTCCCCCACCAGAGGACGCGATAAGGTCTGTGCGTGGCAGTGGGCTGCCCTTGGCTCGTTTTCCTGAGCTCTCCTTCGCTTGAAGGCCATTCAGAGTCATTCCAGCCTGAAGGTAATAGATAGAGCCCCTCATCAAGGGCACGATGAGGTTTGTCTTGTGAGTCAAAGGCCCACGTGACCGTGGTGTGTTTGTTCATCAGCTTGGATTCTCACTTTTAAGATATCCATTGGGGGATAGAGGGAAGTGTGCATTTACATGCGGAAACAGATGGAAAAGTGCAAATGCCAGCTGGAGGCCTGGGGCAGGCTTGCCTCAGGTAGAGCCGGTGCCTGTCCTCTTCCAGCACAGTGTAAGTGTGCTTGGTGGCAGGCTGGCAGTGGTCCTCCAAGAAATTAGACTTGCCCATATAAAATAGCTCTCATTTCACACCGTGCGTTCAGCTGTCTCAAGGAGCGTGTTAGGAACTGCCTAACCAGCATCCCCTGCCCCTCGTCTCACCCACCTGGGAGTCCACCTCTGCCCCCTGGATTGCGGGTGAGCCCCTCAGCGTGCGGGAGCTGGACGCTGAGTTGATAAATCCTGTCTTAGTTCCAAAAGGGCCAGATCCACAGGCTCCCAAGTGCTTAAAAAAACCCGGTAAAAAATGCTTAGCCTCACTGACCAGCTGCAATTAGCATTAAGGTGCTTGCCCAGCTCTGGGACAGCAAAAGCTGCAGCACAGCCATAACCACTGTGTTCTCCACTACCTAGTTTTGAAAAACAAACGAGCTCTCAGGTAATTTACAGCCCTGCTCGGGCAAAGAGGGGTACGGCATCGCAGTTCGACCGACACCAGCCTTCTCCAGCACTACCATAATCAATATTCATTAACTGAAGTCTATTGGACTTGGAGATTTACTGCTATTAGAAAGCCAAGAGTCTATCTTAGTGTGGTTTATGAAGGAAATTCTAGGTCTGCTAATAAAAAGATTTGCTTTTCTGCAGATTCTTAGCCCTGTCCCTGGGCCACGCTTTCATCACTAAAAAGTGAGAAATGGTGCATGTGTGTAGAGCCAAAAGACAGAAAAACAGAGGGAAACTTCTCTTCAGAGCTGGTAGAAGGCACCTGCGGCTGGGTTAGTGTATGGCCAGCTTCAGGGCTAAGCCTTGCTTCTGTGTCATTTTCGAAGCCACCACCCTGCATGCACCCAAGAGGAGCAAAACTCGAGCTGTTTGGGAAGACCACCCTCCCAGCAGCAAGGATGAGCTCTCTGGCCGCTTTGCTTGGGTACCTGGGCCATCATCAGGCATAAGCACCCCGCTGGAACCCAGGAACTGGTGCAGTGGCTTGTAGCTGAGGATACCCGCCAGCGATGGCGGCGAGTTCCTCGTGGGCTGTAGAGCCAACCTGCCTCTTCCTGACAGCTAAACCCCGACAACCAGGACAACCACGATGCTCTGGCTGATGGTGCACGCACAGAGGATGTGAATGTCAACTCCATCCTAACAGAGTTAAAGCCTGCAGCCTCCATGGCCTGCTGGTATCCCCATTTTATTGATAAATGAACGGAGCAAACCTTATCAAAACGAGCAGACTGCAGTCCTGCTAATGCAGCTCCACTTGCGCTAAAGATAATTGATGCTTTAATAATGCTACGCATTATCCAGATTGTGGCTGGAGTGCTTATGTGAGGAGAAGCATCAATCACAGGTGGCTGTATTTAACGTCTATCAAATATCGAGGTGGGTGGCAAGGTGTGTTTTGTGCTGCTCTTGGGGGAAGTGTTGGGCTCTGAGATAGGAAGCAAATGAAGCATCGCATCCCTTTTGCCTACATAAGTTTCCTGCAGATTGGGAGAGTGAGGATGTACATTTTCATTATCTCAGCTGGAGACAGGAGATACCACATGCTGGGGTATTGGAAATGGAGGCTTGATGATGAAGAACTGCAGTTCCCAAGTGGAAGGCCTTCGGTCTCGGCTGCTGGTGAAGGGATGGATGTCTCTGCTGGGTTCTGCTCTGCACAGATAAGGTCCTCCTGCAACCTGGGCAATGGCTCCTGGAGTTGAGTGAGCCTTGAGAGAAACCATAGGTGAAATTTGCTGCTGTGCCACACAGGTAGACTTACAGGGGCCAGCCAGGGCTATACAGGTAGTAAGTGAAGTCCCATCACCATGACAGCCTTGTGGGCAGCCAGCAGGGGTGTCTGCAGTGATGGTCGCTGCCACTGGGTACCCAGCATGTGCCACGGGGCTCTGCTGTGGAGCCCGGCAGAGCGGCTCCAATGAGCTGGGTGCTTGGCTGGGTGGGGGGGCCAGCATGCAGTGATCTTGTGTGATACCTGCCTGAAGGGTCCCTGACCACTCACCAGCCTCACGCGCCCTGTGGGATGGCTCCAAGCCTCGGGGAAGCCAGAGGGAGCTGGAACGGATCCACTTCTGCATCCTGCCCCAGGGCTGGGCTTCCTGCGCTCCGTGCGTCATGTCTAAAGCTGCAGCGTGTGGCTTTTTCCAGAGATAAGGTCCTCTCCTCCAAAGTTTTTCCTTGTTAAGATGACTCCTGAAGCATCTTTCCTGGCTTAAATGTTTCCTTTGGACCATGTCTGCCCAAAGGCATAGTTACTCAAAGGTATTTAGTAAATGAACTCCTGTTATCTTTGGGAAGCTGAGTATAAATATTGATGGGAGCTTTTATTCTCTTTCAGGTTATCAAGATATTTATGGCCTGATTTACTTCAAACTTTCTCTTTATTTCATACTTGTTCTCCCAGAAAAAATCCTCCCCGTTTTCTGTGCCCAAGAGTTGGAGGCTGGAGCCCCCATCTCCCTCCTGGGGCGTGTTGCTGTCACTGGCAACTTTTGCCTGAGGACTTTGGTGCGTGTGGTCTGAGTTGCTGACAGGGATGGGAAAGAAAAGTGGAGTCTGTAACGCCAGTTTAGCATCCCACCGTTTCTGTGCAGAGACCCGTGAGGTCATTTGGTCTCAGAGGCTGCCTGTTGCGTGAAGAGGAATGGGGGAACTGGCTATTTGGAAACTTGCTGGCGTAGGACGACCCTGCTGGGTTATTTGTCCTAGAGCCATCCTGGAAAACAGCACAGAGCAAGGAGGGGCGGGAGATCTGTCATGGGAAGTAACTTCAGACGTTGTCAGGTTAGCAGGTCACAAAGACGAGAGCAGCACGCTCAGGACTGGCCCAGGATCCGTGCTGCCATCCTGGTGGCCTTTCCTATCCAGGTCCCCCTGAGATCCGAGCACCCCATTCCCGCTCTGCAGGGCTGGCTGCCTGCCGGGATGGAAGGTCCCCTTGGAAAGGGTGGCAGACATAGCGGCAATCGCTCTCCTCGTCGCTGCTCTTGGGGCGACGGGTGAAACCGGAGCCTCGCTGACGGTCAGGGTGACGGCTGCAGTAGTTGTTACTGCGACGGTGACAGCCCCAGGCTCAACTGAATGGGGGAAGGCGGAGGAAAAGAGGGGACCCTGGCGGGGACACGGTGCGGTGGACAGGGCTGCCCTGGGGGGCCGGACCGGGCCAGTGAATCGGGGCTGGTGGCCACTAGAGGACGGTGCAGACCGGCCCCGGGGCCCTGCTCGGCGCGCGGCAGAGGCCCGGCTCCCGCCAGGCGCCCCCGTCCCTGCAGGAACGGCAGCTGCGGCCGGAGGAAAGCGGAGCCTCCCGCCCCCGCGGCTCCCCGGGAGCCCCTGTGCCCGGCCCTGCGGCACCAGCGCCGGCCCCGGGCCTGTGACCGCGCGGGGGGTGAATCCCCCGCAGACCAGAGAGACGAGGGGGCTGACGGCCCCTGCGGCGGCCTGCCGGGGAAACCGCCCCGCCGTGACCCCCTTGGGCCGCGTCGGGGGGTGGCTTTGCAGGACTGAGGACGCGGAGGAGGAAGAAATAAAAGTCAGAGTGCCAGCCTGCGTTTTGGTGCGAGGTGGCTGCAAGGAGGTGCATCTGGGTGGCCTGGGCCAGTGGCCTCCTGCCCTCTTGCTGGGGGGGGGGGGTGTCTCGCAGGTGTCTCAGTGGGTGTTGCAAGGTCAGGGATAGAGATGATTGCACCTTGAATGAAAGGTGCCGAGTTTTTCTCCCAGCATTGCGCTAACAGGCTGTCATAAGGTGGACTCCAACCCTCCTTTGGTCCTGGTGGCACGTGTGTCACCATTCGTGATGACTGAGCCCGCGTCAGTGAACGCTTTGCTTGCTGATGCTGCATCGCTTTGCTGCGTGAGCAGCCTTCTCCTGCTTCTTCCCAAAGCGGGGAATGGGAATGAACAGCCTCTCCACTTCTTCCCACGTGTGGTATTTCATCCTTATGTTTTTAAAGTACGTCCTAAAGATTTTCAGTCCCAATTTAGGAAACTATTTTGATTCAGGTTAGCGTTTAAATATATGCTTTACATGCCTTGGCAGATAACAATTAAATTCGTGCCTTAGAGCCCCTGACTGTTTTTAATGCTCCCCTGAATTCCTTACCGAGGAAGTGGGGTGGAAAGCACCCACCAGAGGACGTCTGAACAAAATCCCAACAGTGCAAAGACTGCAGCCCCGAGCGCCAGGCTTGCTCTCAGAGGTCCCCTCAGCCTGAGCGGCAATTCCATCTCCAAAAACCTTCTGGCCAGCCCAAGCACTCGGTGCACTCGCTCAGGGAAGGGGCAGGAGAGGCTCTGCTGGCCGGGAGGGTGCATCTGGCCACGTTCCTGTCCCCAGCGCTGCCCCTGGGGACTGGGTTGGCTTTGGCGTGCTGGGACCCTGCCTGTGCGGTCGGCTCTGAGCACGGGGTATGGGCCGTCTCCCACCCTGTCTGTCTCCTGTCTTTTGTGAATGTCACCTTCTCGTGAGGATCGTTTGCAGGAGTCGCTGGCTGCAGCTGAAGAGTCCCAGCCTTACTTCAGCATTACGGAGAAAATGAGGGGAGAGGGATCTTCTGGTGCAGGTTTGTCCTTCTGCCTGAGCAAGTACTGTACCTCAGCAAAACGTGCACAAGGATGTGCAAAAAATGAGGCTAGTGCCCGATGTTCAGCCACGGGCTCAGGGAAGATAGTCTCATGGTCTCTTCTGGCTTTCAACCTGATGATGGGTGGGAGAAGCTCATATAGATAAATAATGAGGAGGGAAGCATCTAATTAAATGGTCACCCCAGCCCCCCCAGTAGGAACTACCCCTTTATGTTTCTATAATGTATCATAAAGGCTCTCTTGATGGTTTTCTACTCAAATAGCAAAATAGAGCTGGAGTCTGTTTCTGTTTTAGCTGTTTCTAACACTATTCATCACTGCTGTATCTAAACATGATCTTACTTTGATAATAGGACTCCAAGCAGTGATAAAATAAAGTGAGATTAAAATAACTACATAATAAAATTCCAGATTAAGCTGAAACTATGGTAAATCTTTCAGAGCTGTTAGAAAGGTAATAGCTAAGCTTCATGGACTCAGTATTTTCTTGAACGACTGATAAAATGTGTTGATCCACATTATAGTTTTATGTCTGTTTCTGTATAATAACCACAACTACAGTTCTGCTGCAGCTTGGCAGTTAAAAGGATCTCCTTTGAATGTACAACGTGTTGCATGTCTTTTGTTCGGCTTTTAGAATCTCCAAATATTGAAAAAAAGAAAAGACGACTTTTCTTGTGCAATGACAGGTGATGGGTATTGACTCATCCCTGGGCACAGGGGCTGTGAAGAAAAGGGGAAGGACAGATCCCTTCTGCCCTGCTAGGGGCTCTTTGCTTCTCCCGACCCGGCGTGGTACCCCTGCACATCCTGATTTAAGGTTGTAGCTGTAAAGGAGAGGGACGGGGGGGGCCGCGGGTGCCCCTGCACTTTGTGAGTGGCCGGGACTCCCCTTTGCCTTGTCTCCCACAGATGGAGCTGCGTGTCCCCGGTTTTACAGCCGGGCAGCTGGTCACTCGTCCCTTCACGGCAAGCTGCCTAATGGCCCAATCAGCCTCCTGGCCACCGGTTCCCATCTGCCAGTGGTGGTGGTGTGACCCTTGGCTTTTGGGTGAGGCCTTGTCATGGGTCTGGCAGCACTTGAGAGCTGTGAATCGTGTCAGCCCCGTTTGCTAATTGCCAGAGAAGCCTGCCGCACGTCTGATGGCCAGTGCCGCTTCCTGAGGGAGGGAGCTTTGGAGCTGCCTTTGAAGTGATGCATCGGCCAGTGGCCGGGACCTTGGGCTGCTGCTTGCATCCAGCACTTCTCACCCAACGTCATGCGTGTTTGGTTCAAGAAGAAGAGCAGAGTTGGGCCGGGGAAGGTGGACGCGGCACTGGGAGCTGGGCTGGGGGCTGAGCTCGGGCTGCCCATGTTCGGCCTCGCGCTGCGCAGGTGCTGCGGCCGCGATCCCCCGCAGCAGCGGCCGGGGCTGCGGCTCCTCTGCTGGCTCAGAGCTGCCGCAGGAAGCTCCTTTTATCATGCTGAGCTCACGGTGCGAGCTTGCAAATCTGGGAACTGAACACGTTACAGCTCCTCTTGCTTTACAGAAACGATGGTACTTCTGTATTCTTTTGATTTACTATTTATTCTTTCAGTTCAGATCAGTGATCCGGCACTTGGCTCTGCTTAGTGTATTGATTAGGCCAGAATCCCATCTGCCACTTTGCTGCAAGGTGTTGTAAAACTATTGTGAAGCCATGAAACATTTCCGAAATAATACCAGAGCCTCGTGCTCTCCTTGCCAATGAGCATCTCATGGAGCGGCTTTGAAGGTAGGCTGGGGAGGAAGATTGCTGGAGCAGGTTTTTAAAAGGAAAATTAGAAATTATTTAGCAATATGTGATCCAGCCAGGGATGCCTCTGAGCCTGCATCCATGGCAGCCCACTTGTTGCTGGAGTTTTGCTCTACCAGATGAAGACCCTGCGGTGGTGGAGTGCTCTCCCATCTGGGATCGGGGCTGGCGGCACGTCCCACCCCTTTCCCCTCCCGTGGCCGTACAGTATAGCAGCTATACAGTGAGGGGACAGCAGGGACCATCCACCGGGTTTTCCTTGACCCCATCAGGGAAACCTGAGTGCGGCCAAAAGAGAGAGACATTTGCAGGCTTTGCAGGGCGGGAGGGAGAGAGGATCAGACCGCGGCAAAGGGAGCAGGAGTGGGAGTATGTGCCATGAGAAAGGGCTCTGTGGACACGTCAGATGCAGAGCTTTGAATTCCTTGAGTGACATTAATAGAGCGGCATTTCCCACCGCCCCAGCTCTGCCCCGCTGCAGACTGCTGACCTTGAGCCTCTGGCAGGGACTTGGTGGGCGTTGGGGCTGCTCATAAAAGCCCCTGCATCGGTGAGGGACGGATGGACTGACCAAGTTCTCTGTCCTCCCGTCTCACCCCTCAGCTACGTAGGGGTAAGGGACAGCGGGCAAGTGCTGCTCCCCAGCTCCTTCTCCAAGGCCCTCCCTTCACTCCGGCCTCAGGGACAGATTTCAGCCCTTCCGGACCGGCTGATTAGAGAAGGAGACTTTGAATTTTGAACATGCAAGAGATGATTGCCTCTGTAGGCTTGAATTACTTATAGAGTATAAATGATGCCTGAATGTTAACGTACATTTCAGTACACGCTTTTCGGAGGGGATGATAACTTCACTAAGCGCAGCGACATCGCACCGAAGAGGAATTCAGCCTGGGGTGTTTGCTGGCAAACGCACCACCATCAATCCCTGCTTATTCCCCTGAAATCCTCAAGTTTTTGTTGACTTGTGAGCCAGGAGGAGCCTAAAAGAGAAGCAGGGAGTGGGAAATAACGAAGGTATGTTATTTATATAACTGATCCTGAGGGTTAGCAAGTCACCAGTAAGTACAGCAGCGGGCTAGAGCTGCCGAGAGCCCCTGGGAGATGGGAAGATCAAGGCTGGGAGGCTGCTGTCAGTGAAACCAGCAGGACCGAAATCTCCAGTGGTCCAGGACTAATTCTGACCCTGCCTGTAAGAGGCAAGAGCAGCGGCTGGGAAGGGAAGGTTGATTTGCCTGGCAGAATGTGCATTTTAATTGCTCATTTTCTCTCCTTTTTTTTTATGTGATTTGATTGTGAATTATGTTTTCTGCATTTGTAATTAGAGGGTAGAGCAGATGGTGAGGCTTTGTCTGAAATGATGTAGCCATTGAAATAACTCATGCTGCTGGCTGACAGTTTGCTAGGAAAGGCTGTGTTACACCAGGAAGATACCCTGGGACCGGCTCTAACAGGGACCTGCTTTTTAAATAGTCCAAGACAGAGCTTTAAATAATAGAAATCAGCACCGCCCCACCAAAATACCTGTCCAGGCTTGCTTACACCTATTCTACGGGGAGAAACTGCTTTGTCCTTACACCTAGAAATGCCCGCTGAGTTTGCAATCAGCTGTGCTGTATTTATTTACGTGTGATGTGCCACAGCCAGCACACAACATGCTGTGAGTTTCTTTGCCTGGGGGTTTGAAAGGGGACGGCTTTTCACATCCTCGGGGATGCCCGACTCTGCTTTATCTCTGTGTCCTGCACCGAGAAGTGGGATTTTGTAATTCAAAACTTCCAGCAGAAGTTACAAAGCTGGACTTTGAGAGAGAGAAGCCTTGGGGAGCTGCAAAAGTTTCAATGAAGAGTGAAATCACTTTGCCCCTCTCCGTGTCAAACGGACACTTCCATTCATCAGCTTCCCCCTCGGCTAGTGATTTGCAGTGAAAATGTTGGACTAGAGTCTCAAAACAGTAGTGGATCCTAATTATAGTTTTGAAAAGGAGAGAAAACCCTTCTTAGAAAGTTGCTGAAATATGTTTTAGATTTTCATTCATGTTGTCTCTTACTAGACACGAGCTTTTGGTGATATGCCAGTATCCAGAGCAGGGACCTGAGCTAACAGGTCTTCTTCTTGGACCTGTCATGGAAGGGGCCTTTTCCATTTCTAATTTCTACACCTCTCTGATGGAGCTCGGACAGCTCTGTGATACTTTTGCTATAGTATTTTACTGAAAATAATTGTAGTGAGAGCCTGCATGTTCATGTGCATCATTTTCCATAGTTTAGCTTTACTATTAAGAAAGCAAATATCTGCGGCACGTGCTGGGCAAAGTGCTGTGCGCTGGGTTGAGACCGCTGGGGGAGGAGAGGAGGAGGAGGAGTGTGACCGGATCTGTGTCGGCCAAAAGCAGAGGAGCAAGGCTCTGAATCGGGTCTGAGGAAAACGCGCTCCTTGACTCTGCTGGGGATTTGGTGCCCTGGGGCCCGTTCCTTGCAGGGTGAGTTTCCCGTGCTGAGGGCACATCGCCCAGAGGGCACGTCTGCTGCTGAGGGCAGTCAGTCGCGCGCTGGTGGTTTTGCCCCCGTTGAGAGTCTCCTTCAGCTCATGGCTATGTAGGCACACCTACAGCAGATCAAGGGGAAAAAGAAACAAGATGTAAGTGTGATGTTACCTTCCCTACATGACTGAACTCTTTCTGAAGTACGTACACTGGGATTTTTTTGGCAAAGTGCAGACTGCGTTGTGTGATGCTGGGGATAAATAGCCGCGTGGGCACCTTCCCACCCTGCTTGCTCAGCCAGAGGTAACTTCTCACTTACAGGTATTTATCTTTTGGCATTTTTAGCTTAAACTGGATCTGGCCTGCAATTTCTTCTAGTCTGCGCCAAGTAAGTAAATCCACAGGAAGAAGTCTTACAGCATCTTGTCCGTCTGTGAGCAGGAGAGCACGTTCTTCCTGTGTTCTTCCCTGTTGGAACCTGAAGAAACTGGGGATCACACGAGCTGGCTGCGGGGGAGGCGGCACAGGGCAGCCTGCGCCCACGCGGTCACGGGGACGTCTGGTCTCACAGCAACGCTACGGCACTGGTAAAAACTGTCCTGCCCTTGGCTGTTTGTTAGGTGTGTTTAGAAAATGAGGGAAAAGCTGGAAAATCCTCAGCTCGATGTTCTGGGTAAAGCTGCCACCAGGCTTTCAGGTCCTTGTTCCCAGTTCTGTGGGAGCTTTTCTGGTAACGGCAAAGGAGCTTTGCCCTGAACCTGGACAGCGGAGCAGAAAATGCTGTCCTGGATGCTCCCTGGCAGGGGCTAATTAATGGCTCCTCAGAAGTGCTAAGATCTGTGAAAAATGCTGCTTTACCATGACGTTACTGGCGCAGAACCGTTTTCTCCCCGTGGGGAGTCGGTGTGTGCAGAGGACGGGCATCCCCCTGCGTGGGTCTTAACATGAACAGGAATGATCAGGCCCCTACACACAAGTAAGAGACAGCTCAAACCAGGCCCATAAACCCACTTACGCCCGTAGGCAGCTCCCAAATAAGCTGTTCCACCACCTTCCAGCCTCCCACCTCAGAAGGAGGAGGAGTTTCCCCTGCCTTTCCCCGTGCAGTTAGACCTTCTGCTTTCCTTCAGCAGGCCCCGACGCAGCGTGAGCGCCCGGTTAACAAGGCTGGGGACACGCTGACCTCTGCCTGCCTTTTCCCTGCTGGCTGGAGGACACTTGTTTGTGGCATTCGGTTGTGATAAATGGAAGACATATGGAGTTTAACCTGCGTCAGCTCTGCGGAGCACGTGCTCGCCTCCCTGCTGAAACGCGTGTGGTTTAACATTTTACAGCCTGGTTATTGCCCTCTGCCTCTTCCCCTGTCCAGGAAAACTGGTAGGGGAAGGAGATATGGGCAGCGCTGTGTGAGAGCAAAGGCTCATCCCTCTGCGGGATGACACCGGGCAGTGCATATTAAGTTGAACTTCAACCTGCTCCCACATCCATCCCCAAGGACTTTGGCTGCTCCACAGGGGCAGCAGAAGGCCACCACACTGGTGCATCCTCCTGAGCTCCCTGCGCGCCCTCAGCCATAACCAGGCACCTGCTCCTCCCTCTTCAGGCGGCACTCACCCAGCTGTGGTATGTTTTGATGCATAAAGGACCACTGAGAGGGTCCCAAAACAAACCAAACCTACTTGGGGCACGCGCCTGCTTTGGCAGGGCTCTGGTGGCTTCTGAAGCACAAGGGAGGAGGGGTGGGAGGTTTCCAAAGGGAATTTTGCTGCAGTCAGATGGATGGGCTGCCATGTGACAGCATCCTTCATCTTCTGTAGCGATGCGGTTACTTACCTGTGCTCTCCGGCTGGTGCTTGTAAACACTCGCAGATTATTTTTTTTTTTTATTGTTTAATACAGAAACACTGTAAGCTCTTCCTTTTGTAAAATCTATCTAAAAAGAATTAAAGAAATATATTTACAAATGCACACACAGGCACCACATATCATTTAAGACAACAAATAACTAGGAAAAGAGAGACAGCAGTAATTCACTCTGGTTTTTCCTCTGATGTTTTTAAATGCCTCAAGTTTTCCTCTTATGGTTTATGATGTTATCATGCTCCTGTCTAAACTACTACCTTAAAATACATTCTACGGGGTTATTTTCTCCATAAAACCCTGACAATAATAATTTCTCCTGTAAAACCTTCAGTTCCTACTTGCACTGTAATTTGGGATCTGCCAAGCCATCCACATCTATTTGATGGCTAGCAAATTGCAGGCGTCACAGGTGCCTGCTATCCCCACCGCCGCCTCGTAGGTCACATTACGCCACTCCGATGACTAATTCCCTGCGCTGGCAGAGGTGGGCTCGGATCACCAGCAAGGATGAGAGGCCATCAAGAGGCACGTTTAATAGATTGTTTCCCTTTAATATGAAGAGTGCTGTCCCAGGCCAGCTCATGCTGAGCCTGAACACGCTGTTGGTGACCTTGAAAATGGACTTGCTAAAGGCGATGTGCTGGTACATGTGCCGGCTGCCCTGTCGGATCCGGTTTGTCCCCGTGTGTGTTTTTTGCAGGTTGTGCCCGGCCAAGCCGCTCCTCGCCCCGCTCCCTCTTTCAGCCGCCGCTGGTGGGGATTTCGGCACCTCTGGGGATTTCGGCTCAGAGCTTCCCAGCCTGCAGCTACGCTGGGGCTGCCTTTCACACTGAAACAGAAACTGCCACGGTGTTTTTCTGGGAGCCGTTGCCTCCTGCTTGTGCTCCAACGAGTGCCCAGCGGTTGCTGAGCAGCAGCTCCTTCCCGTCCCGGCGGGCGAGAGGGTGGCCTTTGGACCTTGGGGAGGAGGACGGTACCCATCTGCCGGTCACAGCCACAGAGACGCTACCTTTATCACCTGCTGTGATTTTGTTGAGCTGACAGTTTAATTTCTGGTTGCAATCCTCCCTCCCTGCTCCAGCATCTCCCCCCCGTCACCTCCCATGTCTTGTAATTTGTGCTTAGCCAAACCAGAGGCTTCTTGGAGAAATATTTATCGTCTGTTGTAACCTGGTAGGTTTTATTTCCCTTGCTGTTGGAAAGCATTCCTGCATGAGCTCTGTCCTGGTGAGGGTTGAAGCAAAGGCATGTGCCCTGTTTGGCCTCATTAGGTGAGGAACTTACTTCAGTAGTAATAATCAAATTTCCATACTATCAAGAGCAATGTCAAAAGGAAGATGTTTTTTTTCTTCTAGGTGACTTAACATGGTGAAAAAAATCAGATGGTAACACTCTGTTCTCCAAGGTGATTCAGCTGTAGCTTTGGAACCAGACGGACAGATGACAGGACCTGGGCTGGGACCTGCGCTGTTGTCTGGCCTTAGGACTTTGCCTGGGCGTAAGTGCAAAAATTCCTGGGTAAAATGTTTCCAGAGAGCTGCTGCAGAGCTAACGCTGCCTGAACTGAGCCTCAGCGTTGGAAGGGGCTGGACATTTTTTCTGGTGCGTGGTCCTTGCCCTTGGCCTCCTGTTATGGGTTGAGCAGCCCCAAAGCCCTGGGGATGGGCACATGGGTTTGTCCAGTGGAGCGATGCCTGGCGATGACAGGTCAGCCTGAAATTCTCTGGCACACGCTCAGGGGCGAATAAAATAGCGTTTGCATAGCACACACCCCATCACGTCTATGGAGTGTCCTGCTGTACCACGCAAACAGCCCGGGCTTTATTCTGGCCCCATTGTACGAGGTCTCCGTCTGGGAGCAGGCAGCACCCAGGTGCTGGGAGGCGGCCGAGGATGGGCCTGTCCTGGGCTGCTCTGGGATCCAACCGGGCACTCGAGCGCCCGGGTCAAGTGGGAATTCAAACACAACCCCGCTCGTTTCTGAAGGGATGTGTTTGTTTGCTGGATGAGGTTACGCGGGAAAGGTGCCCTGCGGGCTGCGTGGTGGTAAAGCTGCCCAGAAAAGCGGGGGAAGGGGTGAGGGCATCTGCCGCAAACGGTATTGGACTGCTTTGCTCGTGATTTGGGGATCTTTATGTTAAAGCTGCTGCTTTGCCTCAGAATAACTCGAATTGCACTCGCAGAACTGACGTGAGCGAGGTTTTCTGCCTTATTTTGCCCTTGAAACGCTGATTCAAGGAGCTAATGGGCCTGTTACACACTTTGGCAACCGGCACGCTTACTGCTCTCAGCAGCTCCTCGTTCCTCCTCTTATTTCTGGGGCAAACTCCGTCCCTCACTCAGCGCAGCCCGTCCTCGTGTTTCTGCTTTACTTTTTTCCTCTCTTCCCCCCGCTCTGTTTGTTTTCACAAATAAACATACGAGCAACAGCTAAATCACACACCGGTGAAGTTTATCAGTATTTTGGAAGCGATATTAGTAACGTATTTGCTACAAAGTCAATGAGGGGAAGTAAATGAGGAGGACATCTCATGGGTAAAAGCCTGTATTTTTTTTCCTTTGCTGCTCAGTTAGCTCTTAAAGTTCTCTAAAATAAAGCTGACGATGAACAGCAGAGACATCCCGTTTCTTTCTTCTCCCTGCCTTTCCTTTATTTTATAAACATATTTTATACGTATATATTTTACATCTATAATACAAGTTTTAAGAATAAGGCCAAACCTGCTGTCCCACTCTAATCAGAGTTTATATTCCAAGGAATATGTTGCATTTTCATCCTAGACCAGCATTTTCGGCGGTAACTGAAAAAAAAAGGTACAGTAGGGTGGGTTTTTGTTGGCTTTTTTTTTTTTTCATGGCAATAGCATTTGCATTTCATTTTTCTGCTATAACCATTTGTCCTTGTCACTGTTTAACAAGCATCTTAGCAGTGAAAAATGTGAGTAAAAAAGAAATACAATGTGACCGTGTTGCAATTAGCCCATTATGTGTATAATGCTATAGCTTGAGGAGTTCCCGATGCAGCGCTAGTTTCAAAACCCAATTATAGCAACTGCATTATAAACTGCACCACTGGCGTCTGCTGCCTTCGCAGCCAGCAGCTGAGTGTAATTGTTCAGTCCTGGAATTGATTTTGAAGAAAAAGGGCTGCATTAATGAGGGGAAAGAGGAGCAGAAGCGTGCGCTCCCTGGTCACACGGAGGCAGTGAGGGCTTATCCTATGGCAGGTAGTTTTCAAGAGTATTGTCATGACAACTGAGTCAAGGAATCCCATTTCCTGCGCTTGTTACAGCCGTTGTTAGGTGAGAATTGAATCACGGCGTTCAATTTGCTGTTTAATTTTTGCCTGCGCTACGGATGTGCTCGATTTCATGCTCTACACGTGATACAATAGCTGTAAACATGAATTCTTGGCATCTTAATGTATCTTTTCAGTTTTCTCCAAAAAAACTTGGAGGGAGTCTGTTTCGTTTTGCCTTTTTCTGTTTGTTTGTTTGTTTTTCCCCCCTCCCACTGGATTTAGTGGCATTATCCTGACGGCAAAGTGAACAACCGGAGAATTCAGCTACTTTATTTTGAGAACCGTAAATGAGCTTTTAATGCCCTGCTTTACACCACCCGCTGCGAAACAGCAGCACACCTGACTCGCGGGGGGTTTCACACAGCAACCGAGCCGGCTCTGTCCCTCTCTCCCTCTGTCCGTCTGTCCGGCCGGGGCCGCAGAGTGCAGCTGGAGCCTGGGAGCACCGGGACCGGCCAGGCTACTGCATGCCCTGCTTGACTTGCCCCAGAAGCGCGCGTGTGTGTGTTGTACAGCATCCTCATCATGCCGCTGATTGATGGCTCGTCCAGCTTGCAGGCGGAGCAGAAAGCCTGCGAAGGGCTTTTACAAACTGCTCAAGCATTGACTTGTTTATTGGCAGCTTGTATTAATTGGGTTTAAAAACTCCAGCATGGCTTTATTTTATGTTTATTACATGCAAGAGGCAGAGGGAAGGTTTGAAGGGCAAGGCCGTCACTCCCATCGCTGCGGCGTCAGTAGCCCCATGATGCACCAAACTGATGCCCCAGCTCCGCACTGTCCCACCGCACCAGGCCCCCAGGGCTGTGGGAAGGCAAATAACCACACACGGGAGGTCTCAGCTCCTGCATTCGCTGAGCCTGGGGGCCTGTCCCGGCCCAGCTCTTGGCCAAAGCGTGGGATGGGGCTGCGATGAAGGTGGGTGCTGCAGGAGCGGGTCACACCGCACAAGGGCGCAGCCCCGGGAAGGATTATTAATTTCAACATCGCTCTGGTCTCAATCAGCTGGCAAAACCAGAGCTGTCTGTCAGTGACTGCCCAGGAGCCAGAAATAAGCACAGACTGTGCCTGCCATTTAAGAGGGGCTAAAGGGGTGCCACGGTGCCGGTAACGTACCCCTGCTCCCCCCAGCACCGTCTCAGCCAGGGTAGATTGTGTGGGCTTGCAGGGGACGGAGCCGTAACCGCGCTGACTAACCCCACAGCTGGAGAGCACGACCTCCGAGCTGACTCGGGGGGTGGGAGGGATCAGGCAAAGACCTTCTATTTGTGCCAACACACCTGTGAGTCAGCACGAACGCGCTGTGCCATCGTCCTTGCCCACAGGCAACCTCTGTACTTGTCTCCTTTTTGAAAGCGCTTGCTTATTTATTTATTTAAATTGTGTCTGAGGCTTCATTCTGAAGAGCTGACAGGGCAGAGGCAGCCTTTGCTTCCCTGCGAGCTCGCTGACGAGTGCTGGGGCTATTCTTGGCTCACCAGCGTCCAAGTGACCATGACAAACACCAGAGCATCTGGAGCCCCGGCTGCGCTGCCAGCCCTGCACCACACCTCGGCTGCTGCCTGGCCAGGCTGGGCTTTGCTACGCGGTAACAAAGGGTCATTTACAGAAATTGTTTGTCTCTAAAAACAAATCAGATGGGGGCAGTAGTTTGTGTCAATTCTAAACTGGAATTCAGAAACCAGGAGCAGGACATGCATTTGCAGCCCAGGTTGCTTCGGTCATGGAGGAGACGCTTCTCGAGAGCTCTGCTCCGTGCTGCTGCACCCCCGGCTTTGCCATGGGGATGAGGTTTTGCTCATTTCCCTGAGCAGCCCTGCCCAGTGTGGCATGGGCTACAGTCGTGGTTAGAAAGCCAGAAGATGATTGTGAGGTGGCATTTTATCTCTTTGGCTCGAGAAACTTCATTTTGATGCAGTTACCACTTTAATTTGCCTTTTTTTCTTTTTTTTTTTTTATTGCTTGCTACATACAGTGACCCCATCAACTGGCAGAAGCCCAGCTGATGGTTTTTCTTTTTCTCTGTATTAAGTCTGAATGTAGCAGATATAAAGTCCATGGCTGCCGTGTCCCCTCCCCAGGCGAGCGAGGGTGTTGGGGCAGGCAGGGCTGGCATGAAGCGGCGGGCAGCCGGGTGCTCGGCAGATCACTGGCCGGGGCTGCAACGCCCCATCCGCTTCTCGTTTGTAAATGAGAGTAACACCAGTGGAGGCCAACGCGCTACGGCAGTGGGAGCATCAATCCTACCGCACAGTGGACCCCTCGGCAGCTCCAGAACAAAGCCATCAGTCACTGTGAATAAAATCCTACTGAAGGCAAACCAGTAAGGAAATAAGGCAAAAGAGAGTTAATGGCCGGGGAAGTGCTGCCTGTCTTCACTCAGCCCATAGAGCCAGCGCCGAGGCAGCAGCCGGGGAAGCCGACGGCAGCAGGGCTTGGAGCGGGACTAGGCGGTGATGCTATTTCTTCCCCGGGCTAGCCTGGACTTCTTTGCCATTATCATGGTAGCTACAGCAACCGACTCACATCCTATTATCTTTGGGAGCAGCAGGACCTGCATATTAAAGTGGCATATTTATTTTTATTGGATTTGTACATTTAATTAGCTGCCTTTGTATGGGGGCCACATCCTTGACCTATTTGCGGCACCTCAATAAACAAGCTCTGTGCAGCAGTCCCCTGGGGAACCTGCCTTTCGCAGGCGCGCAGTGTTGGCAGGCTCGCCGTTGCAGGGCTGTTCTGAGCTAAGAAAGATTTCTGGCCAATAATTCAGTCCTTTGCCAGCCGGTGAGAGCACCCAGCTGAACGCAGGCTGTGGAGCAGGCTCGGGCGCTGCACTTGGAGCCCGAGAGGCACCGGCTAATTCCGAAGAGCCGGCATACAAAAATGCACATCTCCTCCATGCTGCTGAAATTTCAGAATTCACAAGGCGCGTGAGGAAAACTGAAGGAAATTCACCACCGCCATGGTCCTGACCCAGGCAGTAGCAGACCCCACGTAGCCCTGGTTGGGACTGGTGGTACTGGTGACAGTGGGGTGGCCACTGAGCACTGCTGGGCAACAACATTTGGGGCCTGCTGGAGAGGGCTGCAGTGTCCAGAAGGGCCTGCAGCTGGTTGCAGACACAGCTGGGATACTCTACACTGTGATTAACTCCCATATGGGCTCATTGGTGCCTTTAAATGTCAAACCTTATAGGCTCTCCTCCTGCTTCGTGCTGTTATGTGTATGAACAATGGGTTAAATTCCAGAGAGAACCATAACCTTGATGTCCTCTACATCAGGAATAATAAGCTTCAGTTCTCATGCCCAGTTTAAATATATTCTTCAACTTAATTAAAATGAATTACTTTTCCTGAAGATGAGCTATCTGCCAGAGGCAGGAGGAGGAAAGAGAGGCTTGTGTGGTACCAGCCTTTGGGTTTCTGATAAAGGCTTTTTCCTGTCGTGTGGCAGCTGAGGCTTATTTATGGAAAACTATAAAGTTTTGAATCAAACTCTTAAATCTTGAAATTGTGAGTAAAATGCCTAATGAAATATCTTTCAGCTCCCTGCGGATAAAGGCAATTCTTGTTCTTGACAAAACAGCCTGTTCTGCTCCCCAGAGTTGGGGAAGTTTGAATCTAAAGTTCAATCAGGTGATGGAAGCCACATGGGCTTGTGACAGTGGGTGATGGGTGCTGGGGGACACGCAGCAAAGAAACTGGGCAGCAATTTTACCTTCCTGTTTGGTGGCGGAGGGGTACAGAGGTGACTGGTCAGAAATGAGGTAAGTGGCTGGAAGAGCTTGCGGGGCTGTCAGCATTCAGTCCAACATCCTCAATACCTACACCCAGCATCCGAGTGCAGAAGGTGACCGAACAGAGGGAGGGGAAAAGTCTGCAAGTTCCTACGGCAAAGCTCCACTGGCATCAAGAGCATTTTTAAAGGTTGAGTGGCTGAGAGAGATTTAAAAAAAACTATTTCCACAGTCATTTGATGATCATTATGTGCCAGCAACGTGGCAGGTCTGGAAATCCTGGCCCAAGTGCAACTCATTTCCAAGCTCCTGATGAACAGATGCCGTGACTTCCCGGCAAAGTGGGGAACTGTCAGTGTCCTGTGGCACCTCGATGGCCAGCGCTCTAATAACCTCCTTAATTGCTGCCTCAGCAGCAGCCAGCACTGACTCGTGTGACGGATGCTTCAGAGCCGATTCGGACTGCAATCACGGCAAGCCTTTTCCAGCGACGCGCAGGGGCGCTTTCGAGGGTGAGACCTGCTGGATTTGCTCCTTCCACGCCGGGGGTTTGCTAAAGGGGCACAAGCAAAGTGCCTACAGTCCTGGTGGGACAAATCATGAGGGAAATTGGCTCCAGCATCACATGGAAGATACTGAGCTCTCCCCGCTGCTCCGCGCTCACACCCCGATGCATTAAGGCTTATGCTTTTGGCAGGAGGCAGCGTCCGAGCTGTTCACCAGACGCATTGAAGCTCTCAAGGATTTGTTTGCACTGAGCGCTGTTGCTCCAGCCCACAGAGGGATCAGGAGCTTTGCATGGCTGCAGGTACTGACCGTGCTCAGCACTTTATCACATAAGGCCTTGGAAAGGCAAGGAAAAATGAGGCAGAAAACGGTTTTCATAGCCTGGGAAAAATTACTGGATTACTTAAAGGGTACAGCATAAGCCCTAGATACAAAGCAGAGGTGCGACAGACACAGAAACAGCAGCCTGTGAACGTGGGTTTGTCTGAAGTGACTGAGAGATGCTGCCCCGTGAGCACGTTTGATCCAGCTGCCTTAAGACAAAGAGCCCCATAGTGGGTTTTGGCCGTATGGCATCCTTAGTTTTGGAGAAGCTTTGTTGATACTAATGTATATAGCCAGATTAAGGATAAATCCAAAGGAACAGGTGACAGAAGCACAGTGCATCAGCGCTTGCACTCAAAGCATGTACTTTGAGGTGTGCTTCTTTCCTGCCTCTGTGGCTGGTGTAAATCACCTCGAGCCTCTTTCCAGGCTTGTGGTGGTTTAACCCCAGCCAGCAACCAGGACCACGCAGCCATTCGCTCACTCCCCCCCACAGAGGGATGCGGAAGAGAATCAGAAAAGTGAGAAAAAAACTCATGGGTTGAGATCAAGATAGGAAGAGCAAAAGCCGCGCGTGCAAGCAAAGCAAAGCAAGGAATTCATTCACCGCTTCCCGCTGGCAACTTGGGAAGACAAACGCCATCACTCCAAATGTCCCTCCCTTCCGCCTTCTTCCCCCAGCTTTATACACTGAGCATGATGTCATATTGCATGGGATATCCCTCTGGTCAGTTGGGGTCACCTGGCTGTATCCCCTCCCAACTGCTTGTGCACCCCCAGCCTGCTCGCTGGCGGGGTGGTGCGAGGAGTAGAAAAGGCCTTGACTGCTCAGCAGCAACCAAAACCACCAGCGTTTTACGAACACTGTTTTCATCCCCGGTACAAAACATAGCCCCACAACAGCTGCTATCAAGAAAATTCACTCCATCCCAGCTGGAACTGACAAGGCTGTAGCTCATCTTTGGCAACATCCCCCCAGGAACACTGGAATTACTGCAGCTCCTCTCTCCATGAAATGTATCCACGGTCCCAGTCTGATACCATGGTAATTTTTTATTCTTTTAAAACTTATCTTTCTTCATCGTTTTGAAAATAAAAATTAACTTGCTGTTCATCTTTTATTTCCTTTTTATGCTCTGAGCAGTGAGTAATTAGAGCTGCATCACACTGGAGAAATTACAACAATATAATATTTCTACAGTTAAATCTGCATAAGTATAATATCTTTGAAAAATAACAAGCTACTCTAAGCAAAATTAATTATCCCATTGGGACAGTCATTATTCTGAAACAAAAGCTCCCCGTTTTCTTTGCCTGCTTTCATTTTGAGCATTTCTTTCATTTTAAGTACTGGCCACATATTCCAGCTCTTTTCTCTGCGGCTGGAACATAAATAATAATATGTTTAAAGCTGTGTAAAGTCTGTCTTGGAACCTTTTACAGATATCATGAGAATATTAAGCAACTTTAAAATTAAGTCAAAGTGCATTTCGCAAATCTGTTTTGGTGGCTATATATCATTACCGTTCATCAAGCCAGTTCAGCCCGTCAAGCCTTATTTTCCTTGGCTATTTTTTTCATGAGTTGCTGCTGCTTCTTCGAGGAACATGACTCCATTCATCATAATAAGCATTTATTATCCGGGCTATCATCATATTCTCTACCCAGGCTCAAGCCACTGTATTTAAGACAAGATTTCCTTTTTCAAAAGGGGATGGCACTGCTGTACACGGCATAGTCCAGTGTTAAATAGTGGTATCTACACACAAGCCTTGGAAGCTGACTCTGGAGTGGACAGCAGGAGGCTGTGAATACAGCAATGCGTAACATCCACGGCTTAAATCACAAGCCGACTTCTACAGTTGTACGAAGCTATGGAGGACCTAGCAGTGACATTGCGGGGCTGGCTTGGCAGAAGGAAAATCAGTGTGTCGTGAGCACCACGTATTGTGCACGGTGGTCTCCCGCACGGCTGGGCGAGGGCTTCACAGTCCTGAATCCAGCCTGTGCTCCTATAAGCCACGACTGACTCGCATCAACTGCTTGAGGCTTTTGCCACCTCAGTATCCAGTGGGAAGCCAGCCTCCAGCCAAGCAAACTCTGTGGCAGCTGGCCTAAATAGTCCCAGTTTTTAACGGCGTTGAAAAGCTGCAGTGTCACGTTTGTACTTGGCTGGGGAAGTCAGGAGGCATTTCTGCATCAGCGGCAGCAACTCCTAGACATCAAACTCGGCGCCACCCTGCATCCCTGGGCAGGACCACATCACTGTATTTTAAAGCAGGGCAAGGTCGGCTGTGACATCTGCCGTCTATCAGCCAGCTCTTTTTTTTTTAGTTTTTGGTCATTACTTGACATCAGCATGCGGTGGCCCGCTGGCTTTGTGTCGTGAGAGCGAACAGCGAGTCCCTGAGCTCAGCAGCGAGCTGTGCCACTGCACGGCAGGGAGAGCATCCCAGCCCTCCGACAGCCTTTCCCTGGCGGGTAACAGCTCTCTAGGTGACCCTGTGAATTATGGGCATCACTTACACTGCTTTTGCTTTAACGCACTGATGTTGGGCTGCCATTATTTTTAGAAAGACACTTTCATTTTACAGGTCACAAACTTTGGGTGGGATATTAATATTTCTGTATTTTTCTACAATGTGCTAGGGAAAATCAAAAAAGGCTTTGTCACTACGCAGGTAAGTTTCCAGCAGTACAAACGCGGAGACTCAGAGAAACCCCCTCTCACCAACACCCAAAACCTATTATCAAGTCTCACGTGCACTTGTGAGAGCTTTTGCAGTCAAGGTGAATTACAAGGATTCTTGCTGAATCCCTGACAGATACAAATACTTAGTTATCCTTGGCTTTTCCACTGAACCTAATCAAAGGTATTGTTTATGAAAATCCTATTGTCTCTGCAGTGAAGAACAAGGACAAGCTTCTCCACAGTGATTTAATACTTCCGACAGTTCTGTGTAAAGATTTATTATGGCCAGCTGAAAGTGCAAACACGCAATGCCCAAGTCATTACTTTTAATTTGCCACTTCTTTAAAAAAAATGTATACACAAGGCTGAAACCTTTTTTACAGTTCAGTGTGATCTCTTCTCAGCCAGGGCAACAAAACAAAGAATCAACCCTCGCCCTTCCCTTCCAACAGACGAAGGACATTAAGATTTAGCCTTGCATTTAAAGGCAGACTGCCACGCTCCTGCAACGCAACCGTTTTTAGATTGGAAACGGGTCTAAAAAAATAAATTAATCAGATTTAATGGTTTAAATTACTGGTTTAAATTACCCAGATATACCTGTGATCCTTTCTGAGAGGACTTGTCAGAGGGGAAAAGACAGGTCTGCTTCATCCAGAGGGGCTCAGCCCCGCAGGCGTGGGTGCAGAGACAGCTCCGAACCTCTGCCCCACGCCTGGGTTACAGCAAGAGCTCTCTGTGCAGGGTCACGTAAACTGAACTAATTAAAAGCCTGATGTACCTTTTTTTTCAAGTAACGAGCTTTTCTCTGTGAATCAATCTTATTAAGGTTTCAGGGACTGCATCATAATAAATAAAACACAAAGACAAATGAGTGAGCACAATTAATAAATGCAACGATTCAGCCCTCTGAGCTTTTAATCTGCTTATCTAATCATACGTAATCTTTATTCACAGTGTTAAAACTCTTACCTTACAACAGTTGTAAGTCAATTAGGAAAATGGCTTTAATGGTTCAAGGTAAAGGCAATATGTGCTGTTCCAGGTGAAGAGAGCTGTGTCTTAGCAGGTCTGTTGAGCACCGACGTCCAGGTCTCGGAGACGACCCACAAAGGGAAGCTGCTGCCTTCCTGCCCCTGTGACAGCTGATCCCAAATCCGGCAGGCGGATGGGAGCTGAGAGCACCGTCACCATCTTCCACGGCTGCTTTTTCTCCATCCTGTTAAATCCCACCAGTCAGACACTTGAACCAAAATCTTCTTATTCTCAATTATCTCGCAAGTCCTAGTTATAACAGCTTCTTACTATGCGAAAGGAGTTTTCTCGCTCTTTGGCATTTTAATGTCTAAACAGTGTTTCTAGCAACTTTCTTTCTCCCTGCTAAAACCACAAAATTTACAATTTTGAAAAAACCCCAAGTAACCACATACTCAAAGATGTCTTGGCAGGTTTGGTCAGACGCCCCGCTGAGGTGCAGAGGCAGGACGTGGTTACGTGACCTGAGCTCCCGGCCCCGTTCCTGACCACATCTCTTGACTTTGACTGCAAAGTTCCATCGCTTTATTATCATTTTATTTGCACATAACTCTTATGGTGAGATACATCTAGCTTAGATTTCGTGTATATGCTGATCGGTTTTAACACAATGTCTCCCCAACTAATTTTCACTAGCCGCTCTACAGGGCTGCCTTCTGCTTTATTCATTTCCAGCTGCTAACCCCCCACTCCAGGCCTCCTGCAGTAAGTAGTCAAAATGAAAGCAATAACCTCAAAGCCTGCGTTTTCTCTGCCTTCCTGCAGCTTCTTTATTCATTTAACAACTGCCAGGTTTCTCTCAGGACATGTGCATTAATTTGCCCCAGACTTTCCGCTCCCAGAGAGGCCATATCTTGTTGCATATTGTAGCTTGGAAAACCAAAAAGACAGATCTAAACTTTTGCGGTGGCCCCTGACACCTATGCAGGAAGAGCTCCCCGAGGGATTTCGTTAGAAAAAAGAAAAAAAAAGTCCAGAGGTAGCAAATAACACCCTCACTATCCTGAGATGCATCGCTCCGACCACGTAGGCGAGCAGTCTCGCCGCCACCAGCTGCTGAGCGATGCTCTGCCTGACCTAGGAGGTTGTGTCTCCCTCCATCCTTCTCAAGGCTGAAATTTTACATGAAAAGGTAAAAGGAAAAAAAAAAGTCGTTGTCTTTGATTATGTTTTATCTTTTTGTCTGGAAAAGTTGCTTTAAAAGCTGCCTAATCTATGGACACCTTTCTCCTGTAATTCTCCTGTGACCTTTTCACCATCCTTCCAGAAGTAACTCTGAGAAAAAAAAGGAAAAAAAACCCAAAGCCAAATAAAAACCAGGTATTTTCTTTCTTCTACCTTCAGAGAGCATTTTTTTTTTCCCTGCAAAAGCACGTGCCTGCTTTACAGGCTTCAAATCCAACTGCAGAATCAGAACAAAATGGTTAAAGCCGTTGGCAGCAGCCAGCTTTGGGCAGAGCATCGGGGAGGTGCAGTCTCAAACCAGTTTGCACCAGCGAGCAATAAGTTCTTTTACCTGTGGAAAAGGTCACACTTGAATTTCTATTCAGAGTTAATACTTCCCCGGAGAAGTGACAGATAGCTGTAGGGACAGGAACTGAAGGCAGAATATGAATATGAAGAGGAAAAATGAAAAAAAACCAATCCCCGGCCCTGAAAATGAAGTGGAAGGTTTGGACCAATACGAATGCATTGAAACCTTCAGTACTGATGAAATTTTGAACACAAGCTTACAGGAGATTTAAGGACGCTTTCCAGGTTTTATTGCACTATATACTGTTTTTTTGGCCAGATCTGGAAACTTTGAAATATCTTGGAAAAGGAAAGCTTTTGAATGGTATTTCATTCTCCTGAAAAAATGAAAAAGCTATACAGTGAAAGCTTCATAAGATCACCTGCTTTTATAGCAACACTTTTTTCTCACTGACTGTATTTTCATATGCCACGTAAAAGCGTTCTGAGGTTTCCTCTGAACCCTTGGTTTTTTTCTATCGCTAGCTGAATCTCAGGGCCTGTTTCCATCCAGGTGCAGATGACGGACCTACGTGGCCGCCTTTCAGAGGACCCTGCCATGTTCCAGCAGCTGGGAAGGAGCATCCCACCCAAACCAGCCCATTACACGCGTCCCAGCAGAGGCCACACAAGACAGTTCAGACACCGTCCCCTCCATTAACAAAGACACTGTCACGAAGCCCACTGAGCCATGACATACAGTGAAACCACCACCTCCTTGCAAGAGGCCTTACGCTTGGCATTTATTGTACTTTTGGCCTTTTAACACGCTGTTTCAGCTAAGCTGCAGGCCATCGAATTGGAAATAGCGCCGTGGCTCCAGCTCGGTGGGTGACACTGAAGCGACTGACTGCGCTGCTGCTGCCCAACTACAAATTTCAGTTCGGGGTGGTGGTTTCTTTTTCCCCTTCTCTCTCCAGATTTTGAGCCCGTTCTGGAGGTCATTGCAAAGACGGTTGGCAGAAACACAAACCTGGCCCCAGTTCCACGTTTTCTGAAAGTTCACTGTCCCAAATCTGTAACGTGCCTCTAAGCCAGGCTCCAAGCTCTGGTGATGACACAGTCACTGGTACAGATAATTTGGCTCTTAAATGTTTTCTTTGTGCTTTGAAAAACACATCTTTGAGCAGTTTCTTAAATGTCATTCCCTGTAGTATACAGAGCAGGCAATAAACAATAAAATTATTCACCTTGAAGAAACCATCTGCCGTCTTTAAGGACATCACCAGGGTTTTTTTAGCTTTGAATGGTCCTCTGGGATGCTGTAAGTGTCATTAAAACACTGTGTTTCCCATCATCTGCGTGCCAGACTCATTTTGCTTTAGAAACAAAAATGATGATGGGTAAAATAAGCAGAAATTTCATTCTCTATTAGCTTCTGTATTTCATTTATTTGGTAAATGTCTTCTATAATGCTTGGTATTTGGAATTATTCCGTGAAGGCTGCAGCAGAACGATTTAGCCCTTGGGTGTGCGATGCCCCGGGTGCAGCAGTCTGACCCGCTTGCAGGCTCTGCTGCCCCTCGCCGATCGCTCTCTGCCGTCTCAGCGCCTCGCCCCGCGTGCCACCGCCCCGCGCAGAGCTGACCCGCACCCCGGGCTCCGCGGAGAAGCCTGTGATGCTGAACTCCAGCAGAGCGAGGTTACACTTAACCCAGGGACGTCCGTCTCCATTTTTCTCCTATTTTTCTCAGCTACTCAATCATGGACGGAGAGGACGTTGTCATTTTCAACGAAAGTTCAAACTCCTTTCCTCCTCCCCTCCTCCTGTGCCTGCAATATATATATGCTGCCTGCTTTTCTTCGATCTGTGCCTTTATAACGATGATGTGCCTGACAATGGCGGCATGGTCCTGTGCACGGGGAGATCCATCGTGGCCTGAAGAGGACTCCTAAAAAGGAGCAGGACAATGCTGTCGTTTGCTCCCTGGGACAGCATTGCTGCGTTCTTTAGGAAAAGACAAGCAGAGCTGCCCCCACACTCCTCTGCTGCACCCGGGCGGTCCCTGGCCTTGCCCTGCCTGCCCCTGCTCTCCTCACAGCCTTCCTGGGGTCTTTTACTGAGTGTAAAACAAAAAGCCCAGCAACACCCCTAAAACTCCATCCCCACGTCAAAGGAAGAGCCTGAGGCTCTCGCTGTCCAGGACATCAGTTCACGGGTGATGAAAGCCATGTGCATCTACCCCAAAATCTCGGCTGCAGCAGAAACCCCTCCCAGCACAGTCCCTGGCGTGGGCAGGCTCCGAATGTGGAGGTACAGCTGGACCGAGGGATGGTGCCGAACAAAAGGTCAAATAAAAGGCTGTTTTAGTAAAAGAACAAAGGTTGAGAGCTGCGTTCGGAACAGGCTGTGAAAAATAATAGTTTTAAGAGTACAGTTCCATTGTTTTAAATGCCATATTGTTTGGGACGTGTTACCTTCCTCCTAATGAAAGCCTGCAAGAGCAGATCATTGATGCAACAGCCTGTGCCTTGCAGGGTTCAACCTTAGTTTCAAGGTTGTGAGGTTTATTTCTCAAGGCTATGTTTACTATAAAAAACTTTCCAAAACCTAGCTAATGTAATGAAAAAGCAATCAAACGTTAAGAAAGAGCCATCGCATCAGAGACAACCCACCATTATTAATCTAGCTAAAACTAAAGGCTAAGGTCTGTCAGCCTTAAAAAATAAAATTAATTCTATTTTAGCTCTACAGCCTTTAATTGTTCCTTTCACCAATCAATGAGTTACAGAAATATAAAGTAAAATTTCAAGCTCAACCAAAGCTCCTTTTAAAATGAAATGAAATTAAATAAAAGCACAATAAAAGCAGCTCAAGGTTCTAGTGACATCAGTTTTGCTGTTGTGGTTTCTGATGTCAGAGCAGCCTTTGATGGGATTATTTCTCCATGCCTCACGATCCATTCATTATTGTACACATATTGTAGATTTCATGTTACAGTCGACAATAAAAAATACCCTTGGCAACCTCCATTACATCCTGCAGTTAATTCGCGTTCTTGCAAAGTGCTTATATTTACTATGAGTGATAATCATACATATGCATGAGACCTTAAGTGAGGGAGAATGCGCTTAGGAGCTAATACAGCGGGAGGTTTGCCTAGAAGAGATGTCAAAATCAGTTCACTTTTGTTATATACGAGTAATTTAATTTCCTCTACAGTGTTATTAGGGCAAGAATGAAGTAACATTCTTTGGCATAATTAAAGCAAATCCCAGCAAGACGAGAGGATAACAAAGCCTTCCCATCTTGTCATGTCAAATTCTTACCTACTATTCAGTGCACACAGATGCGTTCTTGGTGTTGAATTAAATTATCCAGTTGAGTTTATTAACTTGTTATGTCCCATGACCTTCATCATATTTACTGTTGGATCTTTAAACTTCTTTCTTTCTTTAATTTAGACCAGACATACTGGTGGCATTCAATCCTTTTTAAGTTTTCAATTTCCATCAGCAGCTCCTCTCATTAAATCCTGAAACGTGTTCTCCATTTCCAACCCTCCCTAACAGATTATAAACCAAATGGCCAAGGAGTCCTGGGACTGGGAAGACGTGGGAAGCTGGCTCTTTCCTTTCCCCACGCTCCCTGATGTAATAGAAAACGATGCTCAAAGGCATCACGGGTTGCAGCCCCACGGGGCACAAGCCCAGCAGCCAGGGAGACCAAAGCCATCGAGAGCAGCTCCTGCGCGCTGTGGAACTACTACTGCTGGTGCCTCTCAGGGGTAGGATACTTAAGTCAAATTTAATGGATTTAAAGCTGTAATATCCTCCAAAGGAGCAATTGGAGCTTTCTCAATGTAGTATGCGAATCACAGGAAAGTCAGGTATTTGTAGGTTAGCCAGGCCATGAGGGCTAAGCCACTTGATACTTTTTTGTTATTTCCAATCCTGCAGCCTCTGCAATGAAACTCAGAGCAAAACTTTTGTTGACTCAGAAGCTTTGTTTTCTTGTAAAAGAGCCTGAGTCTCCCAGCTCTGTACTTTGGGTCCTGACAGATGGCCACCCAGCAGGCTGTCTCAGTGAGCAAGCTCTTGTAAACCTCACAGGTCCGAGTTCACTTGGCTGCGACTTACCATCATTTGCAGCTCTGAATTTACCATATTTGGGCCAAACGGGAACTGAAGTTGACCAACGACCAGCTCATAGTTGAATCCAGAAAAGGAAATTTCGTATATGGACAGCGATTCATTCTGGGCACGAGGGACAGACGAGTGCTCGTGCTTAGCGCTCCTGCTTGCTCTCTAAGCAGATCCCTCGGTAGGAGAGGGTGCGAGCTCCCATGCTGGTGACTGTGTGCTCCCCAGATCCCAAGCCAGGAAGAAACGACGGGAAAAAACAGGAGAACACAGCACTGAGGAAAATGAGAGATTCTTCACCTTCTGATGCCTTTCTGAAAGATACTTTAGCCCTTTTCTAGTGGGAGAGCAGCATAAGTAGGGAATAAATTTTCTCCCTTGCTCTCTTGCTCAAGGAATACAGCTGTTGTCTTCGGGTCAGTCCAAAGGGATGGATGTACATGTCCAGACAGACAATCTGATGCAAGAACTGCTTTTGATATTTATTTGATACTCACCAAACTCCAGGAAAGTACTGCAGGGTATGATCCAGCATGGCAAAGACACATCTAACTCTTGTTACAGCTGCCTGAGACTCAGCTGTGCTCTTCTGTTACTGCCATCCCTCTTACCTCATCTGTAAAATAGGAATAAACACTGTTTATGCACCTGTGTAAAGCATTTGAGAGCATCATAAGGAAGGTACCGTGCACGTGGATATATTATTAGGTCTATTCATACAAACAAAAGTAAAATGACAACACACAAGCAATTTGCAACAACTCATTTTAGCACTGTTCAGCCCGGGAAGGTGTAACGGCACAGTTGCTCCAGAGAGAGAAAGCGTCAATGCTCTGAGCAGAGCATGCCCGAAGGAAGAATACTCCATACACCAGGCTCAGGGAAGCCTCAGCTTATCTTGGCCATGCACAAGTTAGCCTTTTTTTCACATGGTATTTAAACACTCTTCGACTTGTGAATTCCTGAATGTGTGAGATAAAAACAAGTCACTGTAGGATGAACCTCAGCTCCCTAAAGCTGCTGAACAGGAGTGGAATGGATAGAAGCAAAAAGGAGGGGATATTTCCCAGGTGTATCAGGTGGAGCCACAGATTTCTTGCAGATGCTGTATGTCTCATTTATCATATTCTTCCATTCTTGACTTGTTTTTAATTGTTCTCTTGAAATGTTACTCCTACATACCTGAATTCTGTGGCTGTTTAATTGAGAAAGGTGGTAAATAACAGTAATTTCTAGAAGAAAATAGTAAATAAATAGCAGCAAAAATAAGATAAAATTGAATATCAGTAAGTGAAGTGAGTTTTGTTGAAATTTCTTACAGTGATAAATCAATGACAAAGTCCTGCATATTCAAAGAAGGGTAAGTCATGAAAATTAGTAGTAGCCTGTTACGCTTTCTTGGACTTAATGGATGCTCTGCCTTCAGGGATTAGACACTATCCAGGTGTTCAGGATCATTCAATCCTTTAGCCTTTCTGCAGAGATAGTCTGCTGGCCCCTCTCTGCCAAGCACAACAAAAGGTACCACTTACCTACGGGACATTGAACTGCGCCAGGGAGCTCATTCCACATTTACCAAAGGACAGTCATGAGATGCTTGGAGCCACCCGGGTCCATCAATAACATCTCAGTTTGAAACACGCTACTTGGCAAGTTAAAAAAACCAACCAAACAAACAAAAAAAAGAGACAAATTCTACCCACTCTGCTGTGCCCTCCATCAGTGCCAGCACTGCTGTGTCCTTACCGTGCTCCACACATCCAATCTCAAACACAGCTCCATCAAAACCAAGGGCATACGTTTACAGCACAGCCAGATCTTCTTGGTGGACTCAATCATTATGGGAAAAGCACTGTACTGTGCTTTTATTACTAGCATATAAGTTCATGCTGTGATTCTGGGATTTTTAAGGCTAGAAGAAAATATAATCATCTAATCTGACCTCCTGAATCACACGAGATCACCCACGGGTAATGGATGCTGTCTGATGTTGGAGGAATGCAGCAAAGGCATTAATATGTGATTTTACCCTGTTGTAGACCACTGTTGGTAAAACTGAAATGGGAACTCTTGAACTCTCTCTCTGCCAGACACAGGATAGAAAATTGCTTTCTGGCTAGTCTAGGCAAAGCTGCATTAAGCTAAGCTGTAGATGAAATTATTGTTATATTCATTGCAAAGGCTGCTATGACAACAGATGAATGCTGCAGGTAATTTGATTACATTTCTGTCAGCCCCTGTGCCTTTCAGGAGACAATGCAAAAGCCAACAGCATTTTCCTTTAATCTTGCAGGTGGCACGGAAAATGTCAAATTCTCCTCCAGAGGGCCTAACGAGAGCATTTCACTTGAGTCATGGAACCTTATTTAAGTATCTTGAAGGATCACTCTTTTTTTTTTTCCCCAGCATCTCCGATTCCGTGCGTGTTCCCTCCATGATTTCAGGAATCGTGCTGCACAGCGGCACTTTCCGCCCCTCTTGGTGCTCGCAGGCTGTACACACTCCTACAGGCTGAATCCTGACCAAAGCTGTCTGCCTCCCCTGCCCGCCGCACTGGGAGAGGAGGAGGTAAGAAACGTGTGAAAGCCGGAGTGGTTCATCCAGCAGGCGAGAAAGCCGCAGTGTCCCCCTCCTGCACTCGTCTGTCTTGGCTGAGGTGTGGTTTGGAAATCAGCGCTCACTTGATCGTAGTAATGGGAAAAAGCGCTGGGGGATGGAGGAGAGAAAAGTTCCTTTTTCCCCACAATCATGAACTGCGCAGCAGGGAGAGGAAAACAACTGCTTTAAGGACAAAGTATTGACTGGTATAACAGAGAGAAGTTAATAGATATTGACTCCCACTTGCTTTAAGTAGGTCACATAGCACAAGAACATGCTGCACACCCTTCTGTGAGGTGTGGGGATAGGCAATTCTTGCCACAATGAGCAAAATTTTAGATGTTATTATACGTCTGTCATGCCCTCATACTGAGGGACAGTATTTTCCTATGCAAAAGTCGTAATTTCTGTGCAGCTGGATGACAGCCTGTACTGACAGACAGCACCGACTTTGGTGGGTGCTGTGAGAGCTCAGCATGACTTGAGAAGTGATCTGCGCCTCACCAAGGCTGGACCCAAGATCATTCAAATAATCTTACGATTTACATTAATTAAAGCGGGAACATGGCAATTATCTATTGTTTATCTGAGGAAACTGTCTGAGGAGCAATCCTTCCATACCAGGGTATAAATTCAGTTGCCATGTAATTAAGTCATAGTTACATAAGCACCGAACAAATGTGCAACAAGATTCAGATAATGCATTAAGGCGATAAGAAATACCCAGGCATTTAGCTGGCATTGAGGAAATTAGCCACACCAAATTAGATATCAATGAACACATTTACTACCATGTCAGTTATTATTCTAAGCATAAATTGAAACTTAATCAATTATTTCTACAGAGTTCTAACATAAACTCATACTAGGAATTAAAAAAAATAAATGTTATTTTATAATGTTAGGTCTGATGTGTGTTTTATGGCACTGACAAAGAAGATACGATCTCACTGCCCTCTCCCCAGTACCTCCCCAGGCTGGAGACAGAAAGGTGGAATAACAGCAAAGACACAGGTTAAGGTCAGCAGTGAAGACAGTTGACAAAGCACTGAAGGGAAGTCTTGGGAGACCTGGATGCTTTTTCTCATCTCCTGAATAGCTTTGTGCCTGGATTTCTCCTTTGGTATATGGAGGTTATGATAATTCCATTGAGAGAGGCTTTGAAATGTCTCTGATGAAAAGGCTCTGCCAAATGACAAGTTATTACTCACGCTCATCCATCAGATTTGGTGGAGCCCTGTGCAGCCAGCAAGGGGGCTCTGTAATACAGATCTCAGACGAGCTGCAAAAGAAACATCTCCAAATATTCTGCCTCCAAAAGAAGCTGGTTGTGATCACCAGATCGAGATCAAACTGCAGAAAAAATTTAAATGCGTGAACACCTAGAGCATCCAGTCAGCGTGGGAGACACTGATTGTTCACAAATTCAGATTCATGCTGGATTCCTCTCAAGGGCGTAACAAAATAGAGGCTGATCTGATGAATAGAAAAATAAAGGTTGAGTGTAATTTATGAACTCATTAAAGGAGACATATCTGAGCTAATATCTGACAAAATTCATAAGATGAGAAGAAAAGCATGAAAAACAAAGAGCTACTGCACCTTTTACTTATACCATTCCCAGAGCTCCAAGAGGGAATAAGAACTGGGATGGTGGAGGCCTTGGTTTAGGAGACAAAGGAACTATGCTATTTTCTAAAAAGGCAGCATTAACCAAGGATAAATTAATGTGTATACAAATATATAGACAAAGGTATATATATACCTAGAAGGAGAAAGAGAAGACAGGTATGTGGTAAAGCTGTGAGAACAATACAAGGTTTGGATGGAGGCACTGCAAGTTACACAGGTTGTTCCAAGCGAGTTCGAATAAAAACTTGCATGTCCACATCGTCCCTCTATTCTGGATACTTTAGAAGTAAACTGGGGCTCAATGGCACTATTTTTCACGTCTCTCCACTGATACAGCGAAGTTCTCTTTGCAAGCAAGTAAAAATGCATAGACCTAGCAAAAGAAAAAATATAATTAATGCATTTTAGGAGCCACTAAAACAGACCTAAAATAGCTTTATTTTAGGTTTGCAATTTGAGACTTTAACAACCCTGGACTTTTAGAAGCTGCAGACAGTTCTCTACATCTCACTGAAAGGCTTGGCTTTGTTCTCAGTGGTATTCAATTCCAGATCCAGTCCTCTGAAGAAATAAAATGGTTTTGCTCTATTGTCAGCAGATCTATGATTGGCATAAGCTCTTCCCATTGTTATAGATAACGAGGTTGATTGTACTTCTGACTCCAACTACGTCTTTAAATCTCCATTTTCCGCTAGATACCTTGCCTGCCTGGCTCAGGCCTTGAGCTTTCAGCTCTCTCCATGGGGAACCACAAAATTCTGCCACGTGCAGCCATGCACAGGCTGAAAGTCCTTGTAAATCAGCCATGACCACGTCAAGGTCTGACCAACCTCTTGTGAATCCCCCCCGCCTCCCCTCTCAAGAAACTGCAGTGATGGTTACAAGAAAGCCATTTACCTTCCTCCCAAAATACTTAAGGAAGAATTTTCTAGAAATCCCAGTAGTCACCCTTGTTGTCCAGCATCTCTCTCCCTCCCGAGGCAGTGAGAGGACTCTCCTAAGGGATGTACTTCGGTATCAGTAAATTAGTTTCTGTGAGTGTTGCAGTCCTTTACATTTACAATCCTTTAGATTTTTCCACAGGTGTTTTTCCCCAAACATGTTATGCGCCATTGCCAGATGATGCATCCCTAGCATCCCTACAAGATCAGGACCCTTTTTCAGACAAGTTTCTCAAAAATGAAAAAATGCAAAAAATGCCTTTTAATGTCCTACCACCACCTGCCTCTGTGAGATCTGTGGAGGAAGGCACAGCCTCTCCCTCTGCCATCCCTCCTGACTGTCACTTCTTACATGATTATTCAGAGTGCTTTTGTTCATCCTTCAGAGCTAGTTATCTGGCATCCTCTAACCACCGCTTTCTTTTAGGGCCTGGCTTTTTCTCTGATGAAAAAGAAACATTTTGGTATGTGCATCCAGCCTCGCTGTTTGGACAGTTTAATGAATCAAAAAGGCACAGACCGGAGAAGGAGAGGGAGGTGCACAGTCATTAGGATCTGTTAGTAGCATTTTGCACAACACCGCAAGCTTTTGTACATGAGCAATTAATGCAACAATAAATACCACAATGAGCTGGAGAAACCTCATTGAGGCTGGGAAGTGTAAACACTGCCTTCCACTTAAAATAACTGTCAGAAGCATTTAAGCGCCTTCACGGAAATAGCTGAAGCTCCTGCCACAGATATAGAAGTCCATTCCCAGCCATGACAGAGAAACCTTCCACCATCTTAAAAAGAAGTCATCCGATGGAGTCAGAGCAAATGCTAGCCCAGTCGCCCTTCCAGAGCCATGTGCTACCAGCCCACCTAAACATAAATACTAGGTTTAGGGAAAGGTAAGCACAGAGTTTACTCCTGCTGATTTAGCCAGCACGCATGATATAGAGCATCAATTGGCTTTATTCTGGCTACACAGAGGAGGACAGGCGATAGCTGATCTGTTCGTACACAATTAACTCATCGAGGATTCTTGAACACACTTGAATGATGGGTTGAGTTTACACAAGAAAAATGTTTCTCTTTGTATTTTTGACTTGGCATTACAAACCCTAGTGTGGGATTTAATGTACTGTAAGACCATAGCCCGGAGACAGGTGTTGACAGAAACACAGGAATGTTCCTGTATGGCCAGAGACAGAGCCTGGCTCTGCAGGCTCTATCCGACATGGGGTTGGACTCCTTGCACTCATTTACCACCTTTGCCCTCAGATACAATTCGTCACCCACCCATTTAAAACATCTCACAAAGTCGAGTTTCCCCACAGACAGCAAGAATCTTCTCCCACAATTTCTTTGTACGTGCTAGTTACCAGCAACTTTGCTAATAACCCATTGCTCATGCAAATTAATTCAGCTTAGAGAAACAAGTCTTGATGATTATAAAATGCTGCAATCACAGTATTGCTTCCGGCCAGCTGAGAGTAAATTCATCAAGCATTTGATATTTAAAGCTGCTGTGGTGATAAATGCTTGCCTTCATTTATGACTGTACACCAAGACAGAGAGAAAATGGAGTGCAGAAAAATGACTGCATGATGGGAATCCCAACAGAAACTATCGGAGACAAAGGCAGAGATGTGAAATCTCTTTCACAATCGGCTGAATGTATCTGATATGCAGCAACTCGTCCTCTCTTACTTAATGAGGAGCTGCTAGAACAAAAGCAACAACAGATACCAGTTTTACTCAGACAGAAGCACTGAGCTGTGTTCTTGTTGACTGTATCTGATAAAAGTCTTATTATGCCAAGGTCAAGGACAGCCGTACAGTAGTAGGTGTCTCTTCTGCCCGGCACTACACACGCAGCCAACTGTTATGATTATGGATGCTCGCTCTATGTGTGCGGAGCATATAAAGGGGAGGATAAACTCCGCCGAGGTTTTGATAACAACCCTGCTGCTGCTGTGTACCTTTTGCTCTGTATATGACATTACTGTAAAAACAAAAGGAAAATGAATTCAATGATAAATACCCACAATTACACTGCACTAATTGTTTTCATGGCTTTATGTGGCGTCAACGTTTCAGGCAATGCTGTCCAATACAGAGGAAATAATTAATTCCACTGGTATTCAGAATAATAATTAAGCACAATGAACTCTTTTACTAATGAACGTGGCGAGAGTAGTGCACGTCAGGGAGAGTTAGTTGGAACTTTTCATTCAACTGGGGCTCTGCTCAGCCACCCCACGGCAAACAGCCGATGGGTCCTGAGATCATGGCAAGTCCCTGGCTCGCCCCAGGAGTATCTGAGCATCTGATGGTGGGGGGATTACAAACGCACCGAGAAGATGGTCAGAGTAAGGATACTGGGCAGACTGGAGCGATTTTTTTTTGCCCAATTGCTCTCACAACTCACTTTGTCCTCCCGTCAGTCACAGGATATGTTACCGGCACGACACTGATAGCAGCAGCACTGACCTGTGGCTGATTTGCTCTGCGAGAGCCCTTCGAATGGATGAGGCAGTAAACGTGTCCTTCTGCAATGTGTGGATGTACAGCACCCCGTAACAGATCCCCCGTGTAATGCTTTATAACTGCCATCTGCACCATCTGTGGGCAGAGAGGAAACGTTAGGCAGGACTTGGCTGGCGTGTCAGAAAGACCTGGTCCCAGATGGAGGAGAAAAGAAGATCCAGGGACAAGAGGAAGCTCAAAATCCTTGGACATAAACCTCCTGGCAACCTGTGTTTGGCAGACCTCTAGTGTCATTTATCCTAGGATAACATCTTAGAAAAAGAAGCTGAATTCCCATCTACTGCTCTATAAGGCAATTATAAAGCAGCTATCTATTTTTTCATTAAAATTAAATAATTGAATCTGTCCGGATTCATGTACTTTTTCCCCATGAGATATCCAGGAGAATTAAGTTTCAATTGACTTTCCAGACCTTGGTTATCATAGGAAGCTTTTCAAAAATTGGGACATTTGGCAATTTGAAATTCAAATAGGTTGCAGTCAATATGTTTACTATTGCCAGACAGGCATCTTTGTCCCCTGGGTGTTTAATGCCTCAATAAGTAATTGGTCCTTTCATCTTTTATATGCACAGAGTGAAGAGTTTATGGCTCATACAGTGAATTGTCAATACAAAGGATCTTTGCACCAGTCTTAAATAACCCAGCTCCCAGCTCCATTAAATCCTGTTAAAAATCCCCCCTCCCTCCACACGCCCACAACTAGCCTCTGAAGATTTTTTTCCCCTCCCCTGATTTTCAGTGGCATCCTTAAAAGGTAGCTCTGCTTTACTCAGCAAGCCCGGATACAGACAAAGACAGGGAGGTGAACACGAGGAACAAGAATATGTGCCCAACAAACTGAAAACTCCAAGGATTTCCAGGAAAACCCTTATTGTGCATTTATCCATTAGGTCTGAAATTCAAAGTAGTCACCCGTGTCCAGAGATTCAGATCTTCAGAGACAGGAATGCAACAACATCAGTTTTGCGTGAGTATTTTTTCATATAAAGATATCTCCTGAAGCGAACTATTCAGACACATGGGCAGTGCTGTCCGGCTGTTTGTAAAGCTGAATTGAAATCAGATTTTCTGTTGTACGTGAAACTGCCACCGTTTCATCTTCTTCTGCTTTTGGATTTTTAAATATATTTGCCACAAGTTAAAATACTTGAGATTTATTTTCAAACAACTGAAACATTGTTTTTCAATCGAGAAAAAATCCTGTCATTGAAATCGGACGCCTCTTTTGTACATTGTGCACTATACATACACACACATACTGCATAAGAACAAATATTAAAAACAAAGAAAATGGTTTTTTACATAAAAAATTGTAGTGCTACTTGCCAAGAAGCTCAGAATTTGAAGCTATTGCCCTGCTTCTTCAAAACGAAGGCATTTTCGTAATGCGCTTCGCTTTCAATGAGTCGATTTTACCAGAGGAATGGTTTCTCCCAGCCAGTTTCTGACCAGCTCTAGCGATGCGCTGGAGCGGGCAGGACACCAAAAGAAGCTGGTTTGGTTTATTGAGCTGTGACTCTGTATCATCACACTGGCGGTACACGCGTGAAGCAGTTGGGGTCTGCACTGGGCTTATGTCGGCTTATGGAGGTTGCAGGACAGATGCTCCCTGCAGTGCTAGCAGAGCTGCGCTCATCCCTCTGCAAGGAAAACTGAGCTCACAAAAAGCTTTGTCCGAGACAAGACTCTAAGAAGCACAGCTAACCTTCTGTATTTTCCTTTTTGAATATGTCACTGCATGCCAGTTTAGGATGTGGAGGAAGCCCAATAATCAAAACTTGCACCTGAGTTTTGAAGAGTTATGGGATGTGCAGAGTTTGATTTAACTTTCTCTAATGATGGGGATAATTTATTTTTTATCTTTTTTTTTTTTTAATTCAACCATCACGAAGCAATTTTTTCATGCTGTTTCTCATTCATTTTGATCTAGAAAGGTTTGAAAAGTCTAATTTCTTGAGGACTCCAACACAAAGGGCTGCAACGTGATTCCGATCAGCCAATGCGGCTTCTGAACCGCAGAGATTTTTCCCGGACTTGGCACACAAGGAAATATTGAGACTTTTCACAATGAAGCTACACCATTGCTCTCATCCTAGCATCACCAGAGATGATGATACAGCACAGAGAATCTGCCGTATTGAATACGCAGCATTTTCCTCAGCTCAGCTCTCCGTACGTCCAGCACTATTCATCACCCACCCCGTGGCCTACGGGGTGGAGCGCGCTGCAGTACTGGCTAGCCACTAACGACTCTTCGTAAAGATTAGCAAATCTTCTGTAAGTGTTGGTCACACTTGCTTTGCAACCTTTTATATTTAGTAGGTGTGCTCCCCGTGTGACGCAAAGCATTTTGTCAGTGACTTGGGAGGCTAGACATTTATGCTGAGGTCTATAGGCAGAAGAGAAAGCAGTGTGTAATCAAGGACAAATGCAGATAAACTGAACTCATCCACTTGTCATATGGGAAACGTAGAGCTTTCTGTATATGTCAGAGTTGAGATGACATGCTGTATGTATTTCTCACTATGCTATAGGGATGAAGAAAGTCTTCACAGATTCAGATCAGAATCCTTCACTGCTGCTAATTGTTCATTTTTATTGCGTATGTCTTTATTGAATTTAATTAAACTTGGCTCACAAGCTTTGCATACATAATAATGAATAATAGTTAATAGTCCATTTCTCATTACTTTTCAGTCAAAGGATGCCTTAACGCTCTACAAAACATATTGCATACGTTTAGGATGTTTTACCCAGCAGTGAAACAGCCACCTCTGATGATGCCTCGTTGCAAATCTTCAGCCGTGCAAAGGGACCCCCCGCTCACGTCCGACTAGACTACACAGACAGCGAGTGCGAATAAAATGGCCCTCAACTAGGGATTACTCAAGAGGCTATATTGATTCATATCACAATCTGGCAAACTGCTTGCAAAAACAGATTTGTGTTCTGTGAATGGAGAAATAACTTGGCGTTACTTTTCCTTATCAGAATGGCAGCATGTCCTCTTGGCAATGAGAGATCAGATGTACCTACAAGTAGCAACTATCTTATCCCTTAGTCTGTAAAGTCAGTCAAAATCACAGCCCAAGCTGATCAGGATGAAAAAGCGCTTTCTCCAGTCAGTCATGTTTTCAGTCCATATTCGCTCAGTGCTGAGGGGAATAACTAGAATGCAAAACAACTTCCATGGAAACAGTCCTTGTATCAGCTAAAGTATTAAGACAAGATGTTTAGAAACTTTGCTAAATATTTTGTTTATCCACGGGAAAATCCATGGCATTTGTCTTCCCCTGAGATCTCTCTACCAAGCTCCACGATTCTGGGAGAGGGGGGCTGAGTCCCCAGATACACACTGTTAATTTTTGACTGGGGTGATGACGGGACAGGCACAGTTATCTCCATTCTCTCTGGGCTGCGCAAGCATCCACCACGTTATTTCTTTTTTTCACCACAACCTATACCATAAAAGTTCAGAGGGAAATCGCGCCTCATCTGGAGGCAAAGGAGAACTTGCTGGGGGACAACTGACATCACCTCTTACAACTGTGTTATTCAGCAGGGGAGACGCGCTATTAGGAGTCAGTGTCACGTCCTAGTTTGGGAAAGATCTATCACTGGTTGGGAGGGCTGAGCCCCTCACCTTATACTGTGGTGTCTGTGTTAAGTGGTGAGGCTGCTGTGGTGTCCGTCAGCCTCTGCTCTCTGAGAAGCTATACCAAGTCTACCAGCATGGTCTCCAGGTGCTCATGGCCAACAGCTCACAGGAGCAGATGAGTTACAAGAATTTCACACAATAACAATACTAATAGCAAGTTAACACTGACCTGCCCAAAGGGCATTGTGTGCAACTATAAGCTACAAAGGACAGGCAAAGGAAGGCTCTTACACCTCCCTCCTGCAGGAGCCAAGGATGAATCCCATACCTAAAGAAGAAAAGCTAACCAGATATGGCTCTGAGAGCCAGGAACATGTAGCACAGAGTCAGTCCTAGGTTTTGACAGCCTTTGTGGATTCTGGACAATTCACTGCTGTCAGGACTGAACTGGGCAATTCAGACAAAGGGAGGTGGTGAATTCAAGCCCTTGCAGAGCAGACTAGAGGCGTACCTTAAGCATGCGTCGTCTGCTGCGATCTCATGAATTGCAAAGGTCAAACGTTTCTCCTCTGCAAAAGTCTGTTGCAGGGCAGAGATACGGCTACTCCTCCCATAAGGTTAAACAGAGTGAGGAGAAAGGGTAAACTCAGCTAAAGATGAGCTGCATCCTCAAGACGTGCAAAGAAAACCTGTGGAGAAGATGCTGGGGTTCTGGTCACAAAGAGCCCGTTCGCCTCAGACTTTTGATAGCGTCCTAGTAACATCTGCTGCTATTGCAATTCAGCATCAACTGAATGTGGCTCAGCATGAGAAATATCTTCTCCTAGGATAAGAAGAGGAAAAAGTAATTAATAGATAAGGGTCTTCCCAGTGGAGGCTGATTCGCTTTCTGATCCACAAAGCATTGCAGATTAAAAACTGGAACTAAACAATTCATAGAAAACTGAAACTGCTGAAGAAGTGGGTGCTTTTTTCCTTTGCAGATTAGGGAGCCCGTTACCCTCATCTGCAATCAGGACTGCAACACTCCCCAGTCCAGCATGCCTGCTAATCGCCCCCTTTGCTTCATTAAAAGGAGGGCAAAATGAAATTTCCTGCATTGATTAGAAACGTGGAGAAGGCAATCACTGTCATTTGCATTCAATCAGATGTTTGTTCCCCCTGATAGAAGAGCATCAAGATTATTTGAAAAGCACCAACAAGTGCTATGCCATTTCACTAATTAAACCCACCCTTCTGCTCTAAAATTGATGAATAACGACTGAACTTGACTCATAATCCCTTTGTCTTCTATTATTTACTCTTTTTTAACAGTGATTTATGACAAGGTAGTACTTTCATTATTCTTGTTAATTACCTCTGTTCTCTACTTCAGCTTGTAAAATGTAATTGCCTGAAACATAAATCTAGTCTTGCCACCTATGTTCACACATCATTAATATTATTCTGGCCATTCTTATAAAATCTTTATAAAACATAATTATACGCGTGCCATTAAGTACTGTGTTGTGTTGAAGATGCGCTAAGCCTTTTCTGAGGACTAAGATAATCTGTATATTAAACCTTCCTGTTTGTGTTAACATGTTTGTGTTCTCCTAAGGAAAAAAAACACCAACACGTTAATTGGTCAGTGAATATTGTAGGTCCGACGAACACACCTCCTGGAGCGTGCGAGCCCTGCTAAGTGGCTGCTAAGGCTTTTGCAGCAGGGGAGCAGAGGCACTTTAATGAACTCTCCTTCACTCCCCACCCCTGGAAACAATAATTTCACTGAACTGAACAATGATCACTAGGCAAGAGGGTAGCAAACAAATGCAGCAGCTACCACTCGAGTGATTATCAAGTTTCTTTCTGCGTGTAGATAATCCCCAAACAAATTATTTTCATCCTCTCTGCCCCTGATACTTCAGATCAAAAGAACTGCATATCACAGAGAACAGACATCTTCTGGTGACCGCTTTTTTCCCATTGTAATTTTTTAGTATTGCGTATGATTATATGTAAGGAAAAATCTATTAGAAGGAGAGGAAATGCATTATCCCCAGCTGATTGTTGACATGATATTAGCTCAGTATTTGTCAGGTTTCTGGTAATGAACAAGTTTATACGCAGCACTTCATCTCTCCAACAAAACACTTGGCTATATGAACAGCAGTAATATCCCAGCTGAGCCTAGTGAGAAACATGTTTATTATTTCTCAAAAAAAAAAAATCTCATTCCTCCCTGATTCATCTACTACATTATTACCTAAGTATGCATTTGGAGGCACTAGATCAGCTAATGCAAGCCCTTCAGCCAACAAGTATTATCAAGTGTATTTCCATTAACTTCCATTCTCCACAATCGTAGGAAGGACAGCCTATAAAATATTGCAATTGCATTTACAATTGTTAATTACTGTAAATTCAGCGTTTGAGATAAGAGCGTTTGCTCTCTCCAGGTCTTCTACCTGATGTATTGTGGCTATTATGGCTTTTAGTTGGATTCACAGTGGCGAGGTCCTGTCTGTGGAGTTTCTCCTGCCTTACACCAGCGTGCAATATCCGACTCATACCTTCCCGGCACTGCAGCCCCATTTAATGGCTCAAACTGCAGCTCTGAGAGGCACGAGCCAGAAGGGGAACGAGCAGGGTGTAGTCTGACAGATGAAATCAAGATTCTTTCCTCATCTTTTCCTATTCTTTAGATGACTGCAAGGAAAAATATTTCCTGCCTGACCCTACCTGTGGTTTATTGAGTAATGGCATTCTCGATAATGCATTTTGCCCAAGGAAAGCATCGTAACTTGGTTACTTTGGGCGAGAGTATGGAAATGGGATGAGAAAGCTGAGTCTTTAAATCAATTTTGTAAATCTATGCCAGATTGGGGTGGGCAGCATGAAAGAGGCGGGTCAGAGGGCAAATCCACCACCAAGTACAGTTCCCAGAATTAGACAGATTCATTCTTTTCTTTTTTTGAAGGAAAGGTTTATTTCTTAAAATCAAATCTATCTGCTATAAGCCATAAAGCTAACCCAAGTTCTGGGACCTAGCTTCTTCCTTTCTTCTGAATGCAGATCTGCTAGAGAAGCGTATATGCCTTCTGGAGATTTATTCCTCAAGGCAGGCAGATAAACCCCACTCCAGTCCTAAGTTAAACTGCTACAAGTGGCTCTGCAGCCTGAACCAGTCATTCGGTAGGGCCAACCATGAAGGTAGGCCCTACCGGTAGGGCCAACTGGTAGGTCCATCCCATTTTCAGCTAGTTGTGTAGAAAAAGTTGACTCATTTGCTTCTCGGCAACCTGGTTTTCTCCATTTAGACTTCTTCTAGAACACCCTCCCTCATGACCAGGGAAGGTGCCACGTGCGTGGCTACCTTACCTCCTGCTTGCTGCTGTGGGATGGGCACCAGCAGTACGCGTGAAAATGCTTGCCATGGCCCAGTTCCATTTCTGGATGGGTGTTTACATCTGAGATGTCTGCTGACACGGTTACAGAAAGCTAAAAGATGGCTCGATGGTTGCAGCCCTGCATTTGGGGAATGCTGCTCTGTGCACGCTGTCCTGGTGCCTCCTGCCTCCCGACCTCCACACCAACCCCAGTTTGAAATACAGGTGTCCAACACGGATGGTCAGCAAGGAACGGGGGATCACCGGGGACTCCTTACAGTCAGACACAGAACATATTTTCATGCCAAGCTGATCCCTCTGAAAGTAATTTAATTAAAACTTCTGAATTAATAAGCCTATCCTTAACTAGTAGCCTGAGTAATAAAAGCAGCATGGAACTTCTCTTTAATGAAACAAAGCATACCTAAAAAGCAAAAAGGAATGTGAAAAAACAGTTGTACTCTGAGAAGTGCTTTTGCTGCTGTTGGTGCATCATTATAATGACTATCAAGCAACTGCTGCGTGTGTTCTAGGGAAGGAAGAAAGACTGAACAAAGGAGTGCATATTAGAAATAATGGAACCAACTTTAGACGTTGAAAATACAGGCGTAACAGGAGAAACCTGAGATCTGGTATTGCTCAGACCAGATCTTCTAGACCAGAACATCTCATGTATTCAGAGGTGACTACCGTAAGTTGTGTAATCATTTATCAGGAGAGCAGCAGAACAGGTTACCTAAAACCTCTTCTGTGTTTATCTCTGTGACTCTGTGAAGAAAAGTCCTAGAGACGGAGATCCCCGAGATGGCAGATACCGAGACCTGGATCACAAAGTTGTGCATCAGGCTCGTCTTTAATTCCGGATGCATCACACACCACTAAGCACCTTTTTTTTCTTAAAGTTTTTGTTGTTTTGTAGTTTTTCCTAAGTTTTACAATCTACTGTTACAAACCTAACACAATTGTATCTCCTGCACAGCTGGGGGTTCCCAAAGCTAGTTTTCTAAAGAAAATGTATTTTCCATCCACTGCCTCCACGAGCCTCCCTACTGAGAAGAGTTTATGCTTAGCTACACTCAGGACATAATAAATGTGAAAGAAAAGGAGGTAAACTGAGGATTTAAAGAGCTGTATCAAATTTTATCACCGGAAAGCCTGGCGATGAACACCATCCTATTTTCTTCTGTTTAGCACATTTTGGAGTTCGTTTTTTACAGAAACCTCCGCATCCACCTAAGGGATTTTTTTTTTTTTTTTTTTAAGTACCTAAATGGGTGAACTGGTCAGACTCTAATTGTGTCTGAAAGGTTACAGTTGACACACACTGGAGACTTAATTACGTAGTGTGCAGCTCCATCTGTCAGCTGCAATATCTTTTGTTACCAAGAATTAGACTTCCATGGAAGATGACGTGACAGATTCAATTTGCTTTCACAAGGATAACTGTTATGTGAGCATTTGAATGATGCTGGAAATTACAGCAACATTTGCATTCCTTGTGTAGACACTGAAGCGCTATTTACAGCAAGGTTTGTCCAAAATATAAAACTAAGACTGAATGGGTGGCAGCCAACACAAGGCTGAAAACCAGGAAACAAATAATTAAAATATCATTAAATGGAGGACAGCCTTACACAACACTCTGAGTAAAGATACACCCATTCACATGTAGAAAAATTCTGAAAAGTTTGGGTTTGTGTGAAGTTAATGGAAACAGCAGCTGCAGTGAAATTTGAGAGCTTTTATGGCAAATCTGATAGCAAAATGTAAAGACAATAAAATCCCAGTTTGGGAGAGAGGATAAAGTTTTCCCTTAAACTAGAGATTTTCAACCTTTTTCAACTTGTTTGCTATAAAGATTTTTCACAGCTGATGCAGATTGCCGTAAAACTATTTAGAAGTGATGACTATAAGCTTACCTTTCCTTTCTGCCTTTCTAGATAGCTCACAGATCACATCTCTAGATTCACTGCGAGGTAAACAATTATCCCGTGTGGCTGGTAAATTCAGCTCATGATTCCTTTGGCTTTGCTGCTACCCAGCCACTCATTAGCTGAGATAATCTCATCACTTATGAACCTTGGGGGGTCCAGAACCCCCAAGGGCCACTGGTATCCCTGTATTGCGTGTTGGCATGAAAGGAGGAACAAATGTTATTTTCAGAAATTACATGTGAACCATAAGTTTTCCTCCAAGTTTTTCCAATCATGTTTTCTTAATCTTTCTCAATACAGGTCTCTGTCCCGTTTAAGTTTGTGAAGCCCACGCAGACTCCATGGGAAGCAAAGCAATTGATAGCAACATGCTGGCATATTTAGAAAGTGAAAAAACAAAAGAGGGAAAAATATACTAGGAGGGATTTTGCTATTTGCTCTAAAATGAAGAGACTTGTTAATTAGAAAATGCTTTTCACAACTGATTTAATTTGACATAGGGGGAATGACCCCCTTTCATTTGCTTACAGGTTGCAATGTATTTCAACCAATGAACAACAACATTATTTTTAGCAAGCTATACATTCATCATATGCAATGCCTCTGGAAGTCTAATCTGCCATTATGTCAGCATGCAATATACAGTTTTGAAAAACTCCCTGTATTTATCAGCTTTTGAATTCAACGGTTGTCCAATTATCGCTAAAATTGTTATAATCTTAGTTTTAGCCGAAAAGCGTTTATTGAAAATCTACTAGTAATCTTCTGTAAATGTTAGTCATAAACAACGCTGCTAAATCATAAAAATATAACTGCTTGTGATTAATCTGGAGAGAGACTTACATTAACATATTCAGTTCTAAATGGTCTAAATCCCAGCATCCACTAAGTACTGATAAATTGAATTAGCTTGCTTAGTGCGAGGTTTGCTGGGAGCTGGCTTCTAAACCTCCCCTGAATTTCTATTTTAGCATCCTGGCAAAAGTGTGAAAAATCCAACCCCGGACCAGATTGTTTGAAAATGGCACCAGTCTGTGAGGATCTAGCAAAATGCCGTATCCACGCTCGTCTGAATGCACCTCTAACACTCATTTACATTCAGTGCCTGTGCAGGTTTTACTTCCCAAAATGCGAAGCAACCTGAGGCCATGCAAATCATGATTTCCTTGTAATTGCCCCCCGTTGCAAGCCTACAGGCTTTGCTGAGATTGAACCTCTTCATGCCTGCGTGCTGCATGTACCCGACCCTGCGCACGCTGTCGTGACCTACAGCCACGAAACACACAGGAGTCACAAGCAGGGGACACCGATGTGCCAACGCCACCAAAGCCTACAGAGACCACCAACAGGGGCACGTACAGGAGGAGGAAGACATAGCTATGTGGGGCTGCGTAAGCGCTTATAGCGGCTGTGTTCCCCATCCACGTTTTGGTGGATAAGAGTTACCAGAGAAAACCTACTCGCTCGTCAACATGACAGGGGCCGCGCAGTGTTTGGCTCCTCCGCAGCAGAAAGGCAGGCGTACGCAAAGGACGGGAACGGTGTCAATATCACGGGCTGGCAGCAGCTGCAGCTCTGAGCCCAGCCAAGCAAAACCATGACCCTACGGACTCCACCAACCACATGTGGATGCATTTTCCATACTCATTTGTGTATTTTGCAAACACATAAAATACATCTCTTCCTCTGCTACAAATGAATTCATACCTACTTCCAGTTTGACACAAACTATAATTGGAGCCGAAGCTGAACAAGAACTAATACTGGTCAATGAGAATTCACTAAGCGCTGATTTGAATATTGCTCTCACTTGCAGCCTAACTAGAGCTGGTGAGCTGCAGCAGGAATGAAGCAAATCTAATGAACATAAAACCAGGGCAGCAGCGCTGCTCACTCGGAAAGGAACGGCTGGATTATGCTGCTGGAGCAGCTTGAGCGGCTGCAGAGATCTTTTCTCCAGAGGCCCTGCCAGGGAGATGCCCACAGGGCCATGGCTCGGGGGCTGTCCTGGTGCCGGCTGCACCCAGCTCCCTGCCGGCAGCCCTGTCTGAGCCATGCATGAGCGCCGCTCCCTGCGGAGATCCGCCAGCTGACAGAGCTACCCTGCGAAATCCATACCTGCCAACAGACCGCAACGCCAGCATGAAGGTGCATTTATTTTATCCCAATATTTAGCTTCTCGACCGCCTCCCCTTCGCCTTCCTGGCAGAACCACACACGAGAACCTCGGCGTGTTCCTCCCTGCGTGGGGCTGGTAGGGACAGAGAGGTGAGAGACGCCCGGGGATCGCTCTGGGCGCCGAGCGCTGCCAGTGCCGCAGACAGGCCACATGGGCACCTTAATACCTTTCCCATATAGATAATGTTCCTCGCTTCTCAAATGCACAAATCAAGTGGAAAAAACCCCTCCGAACGGCTCAATTAAAACCCATCTAACTGACACTGTAGGAGGCTTTTGACCAATGCAAAAAGCTGAGATGTTTTACTTCAGTAAAATGAGTAAATGGCTCCTCCAGCACACCAGAAAAATGTAGAAAACATGCAAACTTTAAGCCACCGTTTGGTGTTAAATACTTGTAAAAGCCTTTTTTCCTCAGATTAATATCTCACGTTTATCTGCTCTATACATATTGGAGACATAGTGAAAATTGCTTATTTCTAATAAAATGTAGCAACTGTACCCTGAGGAAAAATTACTGTGTTATGAAATATTTTTCCCCTCTACCACAGCCAATTTAGTTTTCATTTAAAATTCAATAACTGCATCATACTCAGAATCTTCCATGACTGTCATAATGACTTTGAACAAAAAGCGTGCTGTAAACAAGGAAGATTAGAAAGACATTATCAAGGTAATTTCTCCCCAAGTTTCTTTCACACAGAGTTGCAGAAAACGGATGCAACAGTTAGCGTGAATATGATTTAGAAATAAATAGGAAAAAAAGAAGCACTTTGTTCCAGAGATACTTTGGTAATAAAAGCATTACTTCCCCTGTTTTATTTGAGGTATCTTTCATCGCTTGGTGGAAGGAAACACTTTGTTGTTGCCTCACTGAAATATTGATGCAAGTGAAGAAGACAAACAACGTAATATTGCCAGGAAAAGGCTGCCTACTTGCTATAGCATTTTCTTTCCTTGCATCTCGGGAAGGAGGGAGCTCTGGCGGCGGCGCAGGCAGAGATCTGCTGAGCAGGAGCCGCCGGTCGACGCTGCCCCAGCCCCGCACCTTGGTGCTTTGGCAGCAGCAGTCACTTCAGAAGGAAGTGCAGAAAGAGTCTTTTTTCCCTTTTCGCTTTGCCCGCTCTCCGAAGACAAATGCTGCTCCTAGCATGTAGAAGGGCAAGGAATTTGAAAAAGCGCCTCTCTCACCTGCCCGTGGCTTTGCTCCTCGCTGAGCGCATGGCCGGGCATCTCCCCGAGCAAAGCCCAGAGCCTCCATTTTTTCAGAAAGCGACTGAATTCCTGCAAATGGATTCCATAAGCAAAGCTGTGCACATCCAACTACACCGCTTGCCGTCATTCCCTATGTAAAGCATCTTTACGCTTGCAAGGACCATTCTTATCATTTTTATTTTAACTCAAAACTATCCCGTGCGCTGGAAGGAAGCCAGAGCTTTGTGGCGCACAGGAGGAGGACGGGTGCTGTGACGCTAACTTGCCTTGCATAGGAGCTGTGATTGATGGAAAGCGGTGAGGAATGAAACAATTTTGAGGCTCTCTCTAGAGAAAACAACAAAACGTGTATGCTTTTCTTCTGAGACCAATTCAAGAATATTCCCTTTACAAAGATTTTTGGTATTTTTTCCATCTGGCCATACTGCAAGGTCAATCTTTGCCTGGGTATAAATCCCCACCTTCCCTGAGCTCAGGGACTCCACAGCTGCAAGGAAATCCTCTCCTTTTCCATGGAAACCAGACACAAAACCCATTAGAAACTTCTGCAAACCTCAAAAATCCTCTGAAAATCTTTAGCCTGAGTAAAATCCATTAATTGATAATTGAAACAAGGCTGAGGCCCTGACCCTGCAGTTGCTCCAGGTGCTCTGCCTCACGGCTCCCATGTCCCTAGGACCTTGTCATTTCTAGTAGCTAATAGCTGACCTTGTAGAAGTCTTACAACAGTGTTTGAGTTTACCAGAAAGATGACAGCATCTACAACTGCAGAAAAAAAAAAAGGGGGGGGGAACACATTTCCAACGAAGCTGAAAATTGTATTATCACCATAAACCAGCAAATTTTATTTTATACTTCTCTATTTTTCCCACCCCAACAAATAGGAAAAGCCTAGATGTATTTCCAATGGAAATGCAATGTAATATGGAGAATCTTTACGTGCTATTTCCTGTTTAATCTATAAAGTCGTTCATTACCAGTCTTCTATCAAGTCCCATTCCCCATCTCAGCATTCCTGGTGAGGGATGCAGCCCAGCACGTCCTGATCCAATTATTTCCTCGGGACTTCTCTTAGCACACCTCAGACACCTGCAGCTACTGCCACAGGCGCCCGCCAGGCACGTGCTCTTACACAGCAATGACATTACTGGTGCTTCATACTCTTATATTACAACTTGATGGGAACAATTTCTGGGAAGAAAGTGAAAATTCTTAATGTTGCTATACCTCACTATACCCAGCACTCACAGTGAGTCCCGACCATCACTTCTGTACCTGCTGAAATGGCACCCGGGAAAGCCTGCTCTGCTCCCCCTTCTCCCCCTCTGCTCTTCAGCTGCCCTTGAGACCACCTACACCATAACACACCTGCACAACAGAAACACCCGTGGGTGCTGCCGCTTGGCAGGGGCAGAAAGAGAGGTGAGAAGCACCCTGGGCTGTTCTCAGGGTACAGAGCGCTAGTCAGTCAAAAAATCTGTATTTTCACCCACTCATCCTCTCTCTGTGGGATCTGTTCAGAATAAAACGTTAGAGTGACCATTAAAGTCAAGTTAAATTTTAATGACAAAACCTGTTCTTCTCTCCTCTCTCCAGGGCTGCACAACAAAACAGACCTGAGCAGCTGCCTTCTCCCTGAAGGAGGACTATACGCTCTTATTTAACAGAAGCACGCAAACTCAACTTTAAAAAAAACCTGGTTTGATTCTTCTCCTCTTGTCTACTCTAATCAATATACTTTAAAATGTTGATAGTGATTTTCTAGGGTTTTGCCAGGTGGTTAAGCCAGAGGAAATCTCTGTATGCCAAACCCTGATCATATTTATGCCAGACAGTCTTACTAGTGCTCTACAGACACAAGATCATGCTAACACCATTGACTTTCTGCCCCACTTAATTAATCCGAAATAAACATTTATATCCCAGGAATTGATAGGCAATCTGCAAGCAGAGGTAGCAGGGCATGCCCTTTTTACAAAGCTATGGCATAGGTGTCAGCAAGGAGTACAGGGATCTCTGGAAAAATGGACTATGAATAGCAAACAGAGCTTTTGAGAAATAAATCAAACCTCTGTAAGTGAGAAAGAAAGTACTGCTCTGTTCTCTGACACATGCAGGGTAAGAACCAGTCTCTCCCTACAGAGGACTGTCCTCAAGAAAATAACCTACTACATGGATTTTCCACATCTGTGTGGCGGGATTTCTCCATCATTTACAAAGAATTAGGTGTTCAGGCTCAGTGCTGTGTCTGAATCATTGTTCAATTTGAGTTTCACGAGACTTTTTAACATCTTACCGTAGAAAACCAACAAAAAAAAATCCCTTGCATCCAGGTACTTTTAGATTTGGTACAACCCATCTGATGGAAGGGTAACTCCTACAGCTTATTCTATTTCTTTTTATTGTAGATCACACAGATGATCTCTAACTGCAGATTCCAAGAGATACCACACTGGTGGAGTGAACAATTCAGAAGATTTACTAGATTTCCTTCTCACAAAGTACTGGTTCATATGAAAAGAAAGGCTTCTTCAATTTCCTGGTTACCTGAACCCCAATGTGGAACGGGGACACAAAGATTGTGGAAAGTCTTGGTGATTCTATCCCATACGTGCAAAGATTTGGCACGTGCTAGATTCACGCACTTGACTCCACTACTGTTCAGCATTTATCACTAGCCAGCTGCCCATCTCTGAAAAATCTAGAAAAAAACCCTGCTATCTCCTGGAGAACAGCAATGTGTCAACCACCAAGCAGCTTCAAATTCATGACAACCTTTTGCTATTTCCACACGAGATCTGCTATTTGCTATAAACACTTGTTCCTAGTCCTCAGTTATGGGAAAGTTAAGAAACATGGATTCTGCTTGGTCTCGATGCCACGCTTTTGTGCAAGAGAAAAATAACCGTGAAAGTACTCTCTTAAAACCTGGCCACACCACACCGAATCAACAGGCAGTTGGTATTATGAGATAAAAGGATGCTGTTCAGTCTGATTAATCAACCCCCCTTATGCTTGCCAAAGCTTAATTATTCTTTGATCTACATTAATGACTTCAGAAAGCATAGTACACCTGGTGGGAGTTCTCCATGGGGAACATTTTAGACTGAAAGGAAAACTCCTCCCTGTGTCACAAAAAACTAATTTGCTTTTATCAGTAGAATCAATTGTTTTATACAGAACTGTGGTCTCCCACAGGTACTGTTGGTTGTATCGAAAGATAATGTATGCAGTTTTTACCAGTATCAAACAGCTATTGTTTGACAAATAGCAAACTCCATCTCAGGGTGACTTTAAAAACCACATTGCTATTGCATACTATTGCCGTACGTAGCTTTTTATTGAACAGTCTAGCTGTAACTCACGTGAGCACAGAGACATATATCTCATGGTTTTCTGCATTCTCAGTGAGATGAATGAGCTGCTCATATCCCAATTTAAAATTCAGCAAGAGATCAATTTACCATCTAGATCCAGAAACATTCACATGGATAAGGATGACATAGCACCAGAAAAGAAAAAAAATAAAAATCTATGAATAAAGCAATTCACCTCAGCTTTACTTGATTAAAAAAATCCTATGATTAAAGCAAAGTAAACTGTTGAAACCATGTCTTTGCTTGCAATGGGAACTCACATCAGGAAGTTGCTACATCAAATGGTACTTTACAGTCATCTTATGGTGGAGACATCCAGGGCCAACAGAAACCCAGAGAAATATAATAGAATTATTTCTAGCAAATCTACCTGTAACTGCATCAATTTGTAACAGAAATTTTAAGACTGGCATGAGTAACGTAGAACAGTAGAACAAAGGTTTAAAGAATGGCCTGAATTTGTAACGAGATCAAGCCACGGTAAACTAATAATGTCCACAGGGATCTTTTTTGGTTTCCTCCATGCTGTTGAGGATAATCTTGGGAAGAAGGCATCCTTTCCTTTACATGGAATGTTTGCTCAAATCCCAAAGCCAGGGACACAATTCCCTGTGCATTCATGGACAAGACAACATTGACAACCCTCTAAATTTTGAGAAACTGATACCGTTCACTCAAAAATTTAACAACAGAAATGGGGAAAAAAGATTTTATATAAGGAAGAACTGCATCAAAATAGCTGTTGTCTATGGACACCTCAGAAGAAGTCAAGAAACCAACATTCTGGTGTTTCCCTTAAGTACATGAATATTTGAGAGCCCTGTAACAAATTAGTGCTGGAGTTTTGCAACAAAATGACAGACATGAGTTGAGTTTGCCAGCGAGTCTTGGAATGCATGGGTTTCACAGCCTCAGGTGGAGAAAAGGAGCAAAGCTGTACAGTACCAACTGTCATTCAAACCGGAACATATCCTCCAAGGCTCCTGGCGTCAAGCTTCATACTATCAGCTTCCCTCAGCAGTTATTAAGCTTAATATCTAGATGATCCAGTGAGAGAAGGCCTGACTACTTCGTTTGTTTTTTTTAAAAAAACCAAACTTTTATGATTTAAGAATAACTGAAAACAACTAGTGGTACATATCTAGACAAAATGATCGAAAGACCCCAAAAGAGCTTCTGGGAAATAATTCTCCCTATGGATTCATTGATATTATTACACATTATTACATATAGCTTTTCTTAAACTACAAGTTTAAGCTAGAACTACCGAACAAAGAATGTGTTTACAGCTCAAGTCTCAGAAGCAGTATGGTGGTTGTTTGGGCAACCATATATCATATACAAGATCAAGTTCTCAGACAGCACTCGAGCCATCACAAGGATTTAGTCAGAGCTGTTTCTACCTACTTTTCATTAGGCCTTTGAATACTTCATACGCGTTGCAGCTTTCAGTCTTTCACAGTCTTTATTGATGGGCTGGATCCTTATACCAGGAACTTCCATGGTGAGGCTGGAATAGCAGCACAGAGTCCTTCAGATCAGGATTGAAAAAAGACATATCTATTTACGTGATCTCAGTGCTTTCTTCTGGGCTTTCAGCCCGTTTACCTCTGCATGCAGCACCAAGAAGTGTGCAAGTGCTAAACTGTGGGAGTTTGTAGGTGCCGTCTCAAGAAGAGTAGTAGAAGTCTTGGCAGAATGCAACTGGAGAGTCTCCTGCTATCGACTGCTTCCAGAACTCAGCTCATTGACCAAAGCAGGAGAGGACAAGTCTTAAATCAAGCACAAGACAGAAATGATTAAACAGTTTGACAGAAAGATCAATGATGACACCACTTTGCTTCTTTCTTCAGCATATTATGAGCACATAGTATTTTCTCTTACAGCAAAATTCATTAGTTTAATGTGAAATGCTGTGGGAAGGGACAGCGATCATAAAGTTGTAAGAAAGATTACATGTTTGTCTCGGATAATGTTGCCTAGAGCTCTTTTTTGCTTATTATTATCATTATTTCTTTCTCCATTTCAATACAATTCCTGCCTACATTTCATTCTTCTTTTATCTTTATTTTAGGCCCCTTTGAATTTTAATGCCCTGAGCATAACCTGTTCAACATATCTATGGGTCGGACTCTGTGGCTGTATGGGAGAATGTGGCCATGAGAAAGCACAGCATCTGGAAGAGAGGTACGATCTTACTGGTTATAAACCGACCTTTTCCATTCAGAGCGGCGAGGCATCCAAGCACCTCCATATGCCCATAGTGCATATAACAGCTGCGAATCTTGTCCTGCCAGCCCACTGATAAGCTCGCCCAATTCAAGGGACCAAAGCTTTAGCTGATATCAATCTATCAATGGGACTTCACTTATTTATAACAGCAGACGTTCTTGCCCTGTTACATTTGCTTTGTACTATCATTTCCTTCTCATCAAGAAAAACTCAAGTACACTTTCCTCTGCTCCAGGCGTAACTAATCAGCAGGCAACTCCCTCAGTAAGCCCAGCCATTTCAACTACCTCCTCTCCCAGGCACATATCTCAAAAAAGAAGTGTTACTTCCATACCCCTCAAGGGGTGCATGCACAGTCATTAATCTTTCTTTCATCGCACAGAATGCTAATAAAACAATCACCTCCCTATCCCCGAATTGGGTAGGTACTAATTAACATGCTAATTGGGCAAATCTTCCCTAATGACTCCCAAACCTCAGCAGTGATATGTTATTTAGATAGAAAAGAGTTATCTAAAAGATAGGTGGAATTAAAAAAATGGCAAGCCAGAGCACAGTTTGGATAGGCAAAATACTGAAACGGACCCTTCTGCCGCGAAAATTAAAATTCTCACCTGCCTGTGCTATAGATCATGCATTTACAAATTCCGCACCTTGCAAGGTTCAGAGCAAGAGGCATTTTGAAGGTAATATACAGCTATAATAAAGAGTACCATTCAAGCGGACAGAAACAGCATATGAGTAACAATGAAGTTTTAAAATATATTATTAAACCTGTTTATTTTAACATGTCTCTAAATAAAGCTGGCTTTTATTACCTGACACAACAACGTACGAGTTGTTTTGCAAACCCAGCAATGCCAGAAGCTCTGGCAGTTTGTATTCATGAGCAACTTCAAGATGGATAGTTCAAGTCTTAATGGAATTAGTCCACTGGGGCTAGTATTGTGTTTATGCAGTTAGAGGCTCAATATAATCAAATTTCTGTGCATTTGCTCTCTTTAGAAAATAGGACTCAATAATAATTTAAAACCCCCGTTAAGCTAAAATGAAAATATTGGCAGGTGCCATAAAAGTCACGGTTCTAAAGTTTTCTTTCATGCACACTCATAGATAAAAGCAGAGTTTTGTTACTAAGAAATTAGAAGTTTTGAATCTTATACAACAAAACCTTTGATGCATCTCTCATGAAACTCCTACTGCAACCACGGCCTTACCCTAGTACAGCTACAAACGTAGATGATGAGCACGAAGCAGCACATTGGCTCTGAAAAGCAGCATTTCTGCAAATACCACACCCAGAGCCAGCCAGTACCACCTCACACCCAAGGCTGTGTTAGGGAGGACAAATTCAGTGTCAGGACTACACAGCAGCAGCTCACCCCAGTCTAGGCAACGGAGACAAATGTAAGCTCGTAGGTTCCATTTAGGTTGGAAAAGACCTTTAAGATCATCGAGCCCAACCATTAACCTGGCCCTGCCAAAACCACTAAACCACGTCCCTCAGCGCTATATCTACATATCTTTTAAATACCTCCAGGGATGGTGACTCCACCACTTCCCTGGGCAGCCTGTTCCAATGCTTGGCAATCCTTTCTGTGTAAAATTTTTTCCTAATATCCAGTCTAAACCTCCCCTGGCACAACTTGAGACCACATCCTCTTGTCCTATTGCTTGTTACTTGGGAGACCAACCCCCATCTCGTTACCCCCTCCTTTCAGGCAGTTGTAGAGAGCGAGGAGGTCTGCGCTCGGCCTCCTTTTCTCCAGGCTGAACACCCCCAGCTCCCTCAGCCGCTCCTCATCAGACTTGTGCTCCAGACCCCCTCCAGCTTCGTTGCTCTTTGGACGCACTCCAGCACCTCAATGTCTTTATTGTAGTGAGCGGCCCAAAACCAAACACAGTATTTGTGGTGGGGCCACACCAGTGCCGAGTACGGGGGATGATCACTGTCCCAGCCCTGCTGGCCACACTATTCCTGGTACAGGCTTTGGTCCCAAGCCAAAAAACCTCAGAGGAAAGCCAGATGACTTCTTCTTTGCTGTGCTTTTGGCGCACGCAGAAGGAGACGCATGGGGACACCATGACATTATTTTGTATAACTTTCTGGACTTTATTTAACTCCATTAAAAAAGCCATGAAAATGAGTAAAAACATTTCACTGTGATATTTTGTTTTCTGATGCAGAACGATTTTTCATTAGAAGTTTTTTTTTCCAAGATGCCAAAAGCTAAAATAAAATGGTTTTGTCTTGATTTCTGCTATTCTTTCCAGTATTATTTGTTATGACTCTTGTTCACAAAAGCAACATTCTTTCCTCTCCCTCCCCACCCCTCATTTTGCAATGCCTGCAAATAAAAAAAACCAAACAACTCCATCTATTTATATGCTTTTCCCTGCATATGAGAGAGATACAAGCAATGTAATAGTTGTTATTTACAGCTGTAACGGTCCAAGAAAAAATGGACCAAGCTAAGCTTCGGACAGTTTGAACCTTTTCTCTTCATCTTGGTATATCCAGGCAAACCTCCCCTCACTTCTGAAGGCCCACTTGATAAAGAATCTGCTGGTTTCCTGTACTGGCAACTGCAACACAAACACTGGCTTTAGATGTACCATCAAAAGTCCTGTTAAGGGGTCACAACCTACTCCACTAAAGTCAATGAACCATTGATTTAAGCAAAGCCCCTTAGCTCCTTTGGTACCATACTGCTGCTCTTGCCTTCACATGAGGCAGTTTATAACATACATTTAGATAAAATACAGACCAAGAGGCATCGGTCTGAACAGACAAGACAGAGCCTAATTAATATAAAATACAGTCTAAAAGAAAGCTACCCTTTTTGATGTATGCAATACTGAAGTGCATGGGATCACAAAGACACAACACTTTCCATACACTTTCTTTTGAACAATGTCAGTTTTTTCTTAGGAGTTACTGACAAAAAAATAACATTAGAATGAAATTGCTGTAGCGTTTATCAGGCTGACCTGTGTTTCTTGTTGCTATTCTGCTACGTAGCACAATGGGGCGAGAAAACCCTTGGGTTGTAACTGCTGCATTACAGACCAGGCTTTTATTTCATAGCAAGTTCTTATGGAGCATCCTCATCCCTACCTGACAAATAGGTAATTATTTTTGAGCACACAGAACCTTTTTATAACACCATTAAAAAGCACCTATTTATGGTACCCTCACTCACCAACAGATAAAGGATCTGTCAGTGATGGGAATCCTGGCTGGTATTTAGAAAAAAAATAGGTTTCCTGCCTGGCTGAATTTCAGCTGGACCTTGTATAGATAACTGATGCTCCACCCAAGCATCAGATATTGGATATTTTGGCATTTGACTGGACGGGAATAAGGGATAGAAAAGCCATCTTTGGCCCCATCTCTAGCGTGGAGCTGAGGAAAGCCCACAAATACTTTCTTCTTCCAAACCTTCCTTGTACAGGGGCTGGGGGGCCAGGAGAAGCAATGATCAAAGATCTGAAGCTGTCAGCTTGCGACAAGGCCCAGATCAATATTTTAGACACGAGTGTGATAAACCATGTTTTGGGGGAGCTGAGACACCACTTTGCATCAGGATATACGTACAAGCATTTTATATTTATTCACAAAGAGCACACAAATTTAATGTGATAAAGCCAACAGTGGGATACCTTCAGCAGGGCAATGGTTACTGGTCGTTAAACTCTGGAGAAAGATGAAGGATGACCTGATTTTAATTATTGTAATTCTAAAGATAAAGAATGAAGAATAATTATAGAAATAAAAGAAAATGCATTTCCAGTTTTCAGCTAGAAAACAAAAAGCCACCCTGCTATCCCATTTAACCTGTTATATCCTAATCCAGAAGAGCCACCGTCCCTTCCAGGGACTTCAAAGGAGGTGGGAAGGAATTTACTGCTTTATTGCTTTAAACTCTATATTATTTTTTTAAAACGTAGTTATAAAAGAGATAAGTTAATAAAGGAAACCAAAGGCAAAAACTATAAAAATAAATCCCAAAGCATAAACCCTCCAGAATGCGTGTAACCAACTTCTTTTCAAACCACATAGACAGAAGGAACTCTCAAATGTGATCTTAGCAATGAAACATGTGAACCCTTTCCAAGCACTGCCAGTCATTATGGATTTCCTCCAAACCTCCTAAAGTCAAGGAGTTCAGTTCGTCCACTGATTGCAGATCAAGTCCAGCTGATACAGACAACTGGCACACAACTGAGCTGTCAAAACCAAAAATACAATCCAAAAAAGTGCTCTATGATACGCGTCCATCAAACACACTGGTGTATCAAATCAAAGAGATACAGTAGGAGTGTTGGATGAATGTTAACTGTGCTCCTTCTCCAGACTGAGTTTGATAGCAAGTCAGCTGAGGTCCATCATGCAGATCCTAACAGGCTTGGATGGGTCTCACTGAAATACAGGCTTTTGCTCAATATGTACCTGATTTAGGCTTACGAAACTTGCTTTAGCATTATATGAGACAAAGTATTTTGCTTGTTAGTGCAAGTGCTACTCCCCACATGGAAACTTGCTGGAAGATCCCACCTGTGAACAAAATCTGGGGCTTCTGTATATACACAGACAACAGACTTGGCAACAGCGAACTCTGTAGTCCTTTCCTCTTAAGTATAAGGCAGAGAAATAAACCGGACCCGATCAAATGAACTTCAAAGTGGTCATCTCCTGCGACGATGCAAGGGTTCTGCCCTGAGGTGCCTGCAGCAGGAAGCAGCATCCAGGAGAGGGGCACCCACCCCGACCCAGCGCAGCACAACGCCTTTCTGTGCTCCAGCCCCTCCAACACCCCTCTGCAAAACAGAGCTCACACAGGCAAATTACTCAGCTTCTTCCCTCCTGGTGGCACCTCTGGGGTGTCACAGTGTGTGCAGGCACAGACAAGGCACTGGGAGGAGCAGAAGGGGTTTTTTGAGCACAGACGGATACCTCAGTCCATTCTTGTACCAGTGAGGGACAGCAGGAAAGAGAATACCCCCTTGGAAGGACAGCCAGGATAACACAACAGCTGGATGTTGCTGGCGCCACGTGAGCTATTGTGAAAGAATCCAGCAGAGCTCTTTTATACAGCTTCATACCTGTATTTATCTACCTATAAATACCTATATCTACATAAATATACTGTTCTTTCTTGCTATATAACCCTCTTTATAGAGAGCGCTAATGTTTCTGTGTAGCACAGCACAGAACTGTGCTGTGGAAGTTGGGCTTGAAGGAAAGGCAATCATGGAAAAAGGCTCTCAGACGTAGGCTTAAAAGCAATGTAGCCAGAGAGAAACAGCTTCAGGGTGAGGTATCTTAAGGGGTGTGTTTCCTTGACAGAAATACAGTTCCCTGAGCTGTATTCACATCTTCTGCACACTTGCACCATGGTTCAATGATATAATAAATCCAACTTAGATCAAAACTACTGCAGCTGTGAGACACAAAGCACTGATCCAGTATAAATTTGCTCTGCTGATTCAGATTTGTTAAAAAAAAAAAAAAGATGTTGACAGGTTAACTTTTCACTGGTAGGCTTTATGCTGGATCACGCACCATCTGCCTGCAGCATTTTAACATTTTCTGAGATCCCATATCATCTTCATCTACCAGAAAATAAACATACGCTCCTCATCTTATATTTTGGCTAATTCACTACAGATGCAATTGTGTGTCCATGCCTGATTTGGTTCAAATCTGTGTTGCTGGACAGTCCTCTAAGTGCATGGATCTGGTATGAAGACCAAAGAAAAGTATCTTCAGCCTTTGCTGGAACCCAGAATGTACTGCCCCAGGGCAAAAAGTCTGGGTTAAGCAGGGGGACAGGCGAGTGCTCAAGGTGGCACGAGAAGTCATTCTCTGTGATCCAGAGCCGAAATCATGGTGCCGCCCTGAAAGCATGGATCCGGCCTGAAACCCAGAGGTGCTGCTGGCTTTGCTAGGGTTGGACCTGTTAAGTACATATACTTCAGTTAATAGGGACTAAGAAGTATTTAAAAGGCTAAAAAACAATTGTCTTGCTCTTCTCAAAAACATGCCCTTTTGTTCACTGTTTCAGAATTGCTTTTTTCCTTTTTGTCTTTTTTTTTTTGGTGGTATTCAGTTTTAACAGAAAGAAATTTTAGCTGCCTGCAAAGAACAAAATAAAGAGAGGAAACTTGTGATTTGTAACCTTTTCTAAACAAGAAAAAAGCATGTAGAACATCCCTTGATAAGACCTGGGGTCATGATCCCCTACAAGCCACCCTTGCTCAACTGAAGGTGAAATGTCTCCAGGTGAGCTCAAAAGAGACCAGATTGTTGTGCCCAGCTGAGGGTCTAACCTTGGTCTTTTTGAGATGACCTGTTTATTGAAGTTGCTATGTGGAGTGCAATAGATCAGTGGGTTTTGAAAAGGCACTGAAGAATGTGTGGGCTGAAAGCACTAAGGCTATGTAAATGGAAATTTTCTTTCTAAGGAGCGAAATATGCAGATTTTGCTCATTGCTTCCACATAAACGAGTGACCAAATGAAGAGAAAAATGATCAAGAAAAATGTATGCATAATAAAAATGTGTACTTGCTTCATCTAAAATTCATTCCCTCCAAAGGTTCATCAAATAATTGCTTAATCTTGAACAGCTGCATGCACAATAAAATTTGCTTGCACTAGGTCTGAATAGAATTAATTTTTCTTGAAAATTGTAACATAACCAATACCCTCCAAATGTTCAGCAAGTGGCAACTCCAACTGAAAATGGCACTAAAGTAACTTGTATTTAAAAGGACCTACGCAAACTAGACTGATTCTGAGCTGACATTTGCTGATTTTAATCATGTACTTCCTTGTGTAGTAGCAAAAGCCTGAAGAAATAACAGAGTTGCAAAAGTTTATTAATGAATCAAATCCAATCCATAACTTGCTCTGCCAATGAGAAGCTTCATTCCCGCTGTGAAGTGACGGGAGGATATTCGGGCCCTGCGCGGGAGATTTTAGGCATCGTGCAGACCGCAGTGTCAGAGTTCCCTTTGCTTCCCAAAACCTCTGCAGGTAGGTCAAAGGGCTGGGGTCTCGGGCAGGGTTTGAGGGTATCGCTCGTCAAGGTGGAAGGAAAAGGAGAGCTTCAGAAACCTTTTGGGAGCAGAACTTTAAAAGAAAGATTTGCTCTACCCTGTTCTTTTGGTAAAGTCACTTCTGTGCTGACAGCAGGATTTGCTCCAACACATTTCATTTTTTAAAATACCTGTTCCCATCAAATTTCCCGGAATGATGTTTACTACTGGGTCACCTACCTTGAAACGGGAGCTGCAGGCAATGTACTGACCCGACTGAATTCCTGTCCTGGGTCGCCAATGTCCTATAACCTCTGTCCTCACAAGCCTTCCCTGCAATGCTGTTCCCTGACCACCAGTAAATTATATTAACACCCCCCCTCCTGGCCCCCGCTTCCTGCTTGTACAACCGTACAGCAGGAGACTTTCTCTGTTGCACTGAAGTTAGCAGAAAGGCTCCCACTGACTTTGCTTCAGCGGCAATTGGATCAGCTGCTGGGTAGGTGTATTGAAAATTCACAAAGCACCGGTTTGGAAGCACTTAACAAATGTCACCGTTTACTCTAGTAAGAGGAGCTGCTTGCCAAAGATTCAGCTCCCACCGCGAACAAAGGGATGAGGGATGTTCTCGATTTACCATGGATAGCTATCCCTCGCAGCATCAGGCTGCCTCTTTCCACGCTCAGCTATGAAATAAAAGAAGTTTTACAATAATCACAGGACCAAAGACTGCCTTTCCTCTCCCCAAAGTTGAATGAGTTCAAAATGCTTGGGTTGACAGATGACGACATCCATAGTCATACAACACGGGGAGTGGTCCATGTAGTTTTGTAATTAAGCCAGGTTTACAAGGTTTTTATTTTGGAGAAAAACCCAACAGGCTCTCTTATAACTGGAAATAAAACTAAACGAATGCCGCTGCCTTTATCCTGGCAGCTGAATTCCGGTAATGGTTAGCAATTGTCGTGTTTGTAATGTAAATATACTACTGTCGCTGCACCAAAATAGATTCCTTTTTTTCCCTACTCATCAAAGTAAAAAATTTGCTCCAGCTGCTGCTGATCAAGACTTTGGAGAACATTACCCAGACTATTAGTATTCTGCACATACTGCCAGGTGCACGAATAACTCAGTAGCATCTCTCTCTCAATCCAATTAATTGAATTGTGGCTTGACTGAGTTCAACAGACAATAAAAAAAAAAATATTTTCCTGGTTTGAAAAGTTTTGACCTACCTCAGTGAGGACAAGAGCGATAAGGACCACCTCCCCAAGAAAAATTGGGTTTGCTAGTCTCATCTGAATTGGTGTTCAAGTTTGTAAGCGCTCAGCTTTTCTTTTGCTTCCTTACTCATATTTCTGCTCATGCTGCAAGACAAATGAGCTAGCAGATACCACAAAAGGTCAAAAGACAGATAGCAAGAGACATTTTAACATAACTAGATTTTCTCATCCCGCGCATGGTCCTGCAGCGTACAGATGGAATTCCTGCCCCGGTTAAATTCTCAAATGGGATGGCTACAGCTGCACTTAACGGGGGAGGCATTGCCAAAGAAGAGGTGACCTGCGCTGCACCATGGGCCCATCCAGCCGGGTGTCCTGCCTCCCCCAGCAGCCACCACAGAGCACTTCTCTTCTGAAGGCTGCGGGGTTTCAGTCTAAAAATCAGTCTTATGATTTAACATCAGGTGAAGCCCAAGAACCCCCAGAGACAGGGAGAGCGGTTGGTTTGCCCATCGAATTCAGCTGTAAGGGAACTAACTGTAAGGGAAGTTAAGGAATTTTATGAAGGAATTGAGAAAACCTTCCCTGATGTGCAGAACTGCCAGACTGTTTTTTATGGAAACCCCCTTTTTTTTATGGAAATGCTGTGACAGAGCCCCCTGTGCTTTCTAATTGTCCAAAGGATTTCTGCATATGCCAGAGGAAGCACAGTAATCAGCTACAATAGTGTCTGTGCCAGAAAAATCCTCTCTCCAGCTGCGTCTTCAGCTTATTTCTCCCTTTCCCCAGCTGACACTTCCTAAAGTCCCTGCTCGCCACCCTAGGGTGACCGATAGCGTCACTCCCAGTCCAAATCTCGGGATGCAGTCCCATCTCCAGCACAGCTGTACCAACACCGAGCCAGCTAACGGAGAAGTGCAGAACGCTGAGACCCTAAGCCGTGCAACCATAGCAAAATCAGGGGTGTTCGACGAGCATCGCCTAGAAGAGAGCAGGAGGTACAAGAGGACAGAGCAGAACTGCACTGTCAGCACCCGCAACACTAACAGCTTTGCAATTTCTGAGTGACCTGGCACGTAACAGTCGGGATGAAGGTACCTGGAGGCCCACGGGGAGGTTGGCTTTGGGCCAACGTGTGCATTTGCTGCCCGGCTTTGTGATCTGCACCACCAGCCCTACCATCATTGCATACTTTCCCATCTACCAGCCCCTCCTTTTCTTGACTGCAAAAGGACTACATTCACAGCTGATGTAAATCAGCACACCTCTAGCAAAATTAGGAGGTCTGCAGTGCTCTGCACAACTGATCACTCATCTAGAAGGGTCCAGAGACCTTACTATTTTGTAAAATATTAGGCATTACACAGCAGGGATGAATTTGACTAATTTTGACATAGTTGAAGTCCCATTCATAAGCATCTGTATAATGATTTCAATTTCCTTGTTGACTGAAAACTAGTGTTTTCTAAATACTCAACTGAGGGTACTATTTTAATAGACAACACACTCAAATAATTGACAAATCCACTCAAATCCTATTTAACAAGCTCTTGAGTACAGCCTGTTCTTCCAAATTAGTTTTCTGTTTTGAGCAAGCTTCAGTGGAGGACAGGCTGACTCTTAGCATCTAGCTTTGCTGTGTTAACTTCCATGTGTTTTTAAAAAAAAAAAAAAAAAAGCCCAACCCCCCAAAAAACCAAAATACAAATCAAGAATTAAGAGCTTTCAGCTGCATTCAGTTGTCAAACAGCCTCTGGAGTATTAACAGATGCAAACAGTACGTATTTTGGTGCGATTAATATAGAGAAGGAAGATTGATGATGCAGAGTTAAGCATCAGATTCCAAATTAACTCCTGTTTTTATGTGCTTGACTGAGGCGTGCTTTATTATGGTGTGACACCCACCAGCACAGATAAAGTTCAGGGTCCATCAGCATTTTCCAGTCTAAGTCAGGTCTGTTTTCCAGAGCAGGAAGGAGGTCTGGGCTGTAACTCAGTGTAACCATTCTCTTGAGTCAGTAGTCTGGCAGACGAGGTCTCCTCTGAGGATAGTAATGTTTATTCTGCTAATTATTGTTCCAACCGGTTTGACCTTTTTTAAAAGTAAAGGAGAGTTTGAAAGGAAAAGTATATGCAGGTCAAGTTTTCCATGATCTCAGGTAATTACTTATGGCTTGAGATACTGTGTTTTATAACTGTGAGCGCAGAACATGGATGAGATGCTAAGAACGTACTGTAAGAATATGCCCCTTCAGGTATTTGATACTAACCCTTTCCAGAAAAGATCTTTAGGTTGCAGGCTACAAAGTAAGAACTAGTTTAGATTCCTGCAAATCATGGCAGTATATAACAATTTGGTTTGGATCACTGTTGACTCAAAGTGATCCATCTTCCTAAATAACACACTTGTTTTCATTGTTTTTTCAGGTAGGCTAGGAGCAATGCAGTAAATATAACGCTTCTATCAGCAACGTTATTTCTGCAAATTTTAGAAATGAATATGGTAATTGGAAATCGTTAAAAATTGATTAACACCTGTGAACAAAAAGGAACGGCTGTGAGGCAATTTAAATGGAGAAACCAAGGAACAAAGAAAAAGTAGCAAAGTAATTTGTTGGCACATAACCAATTTTTTCTTTAAAAAGTGTATGCATGTACAAAGAAGAGAAAATATGTAGGAGAAAGAAGCTGGAAAATATTTGCACCTAGGGACATACAAGGTTCATCCAGCCATCTCTTCTAGAGTCAGAAGAAGAGATGAGTAGTAATTTAGCACTAGCAGGGAACTGATTTTGACTGGATCAGTTATGCGTATGCTGAACTCAGAAGAAGCTTTGATGGAAGACGTTGGCTGGAATTATTAGCACCCTCAGAACAGGAGGCCTGATCCTCCATGTCTGGGAGTTTGCCCGGGTGAAAGTTGTACAAAACCATCCAGACATCCAGAATAAGGAGCTGCTCAGCAAAGAGTCTTTACACATGACAACTTGTCCTCACAAACAGAAATTACAGCAAAAAAAGCTGGCATGTCAAAATCTAGAGTAGCTAAAGAGAATAATAAATAATAAAATAATGAATAATTAAGATAATAAAATCTGTTTAACTCATGAGGTTAAATGAGATATAGGTATTTAAAGAAAATTCAGCTGATTACTATGCATGGAAATTGTAAAAAAAAAAAAGTAAAGTCTGTCCTAATCGTGGATTCAGAATACTAGTAAGAAGCTGGCATTACGCTTATGTCACAAATATGATATGTACAAACAAAGGTAAGAAACAGAAGACATAACTAAAGGGAAAATTGAACCATCCCTCTCACCTACAGTTATAAAAGTCCGGCCAGAGTCCGATTTTCCCTCGGAAGCAAATACTTATGGCATGGTACCTATGACACCTGGTACCCGGGAAATGGGTTGGATGAGTCTGAACAACCAGCAAATAATGTTGTACATAATGAAACACTGTAGGGTCCTTCTCTCGACTCTGATGCTGGGCAGGTGGATATATTTCACTGTGACTCTCCTCAGAGGACTGTGGTCTAAGGACCCAAAACTGGAAGCAGATAGATATTCGTTCCTTAAAAGCTGGAGGTTTACAAACACTTTGCATCCCTCTTGCGTACATGTCTTTTTTCATCTCCTTTGGCTGTCATGAAGTCCTACAATATTTACAGCAACTATGCAACGTCTCAGTAATTTATCTAAGATTCAGCAAGTTTCTCCATCTGCCACACTTTATGTATCCTTAAGGAGCCTCTTACAGAAAAGGCACTCTGGAATTTCTATGCTCAACACCACAGCACTAGCCCTGCCTTAAATACCAAGCAGACCCTTCGGATAAGGCAGCATTTGATGCCATACTTTCACTGACTAAACCGTGTAGCTTAAAAGTGAAATTTTATTTTTCCAATAGGTTTTTTTTTTTGTGTAGTATTTGTAACATTGACTTCAAGCAGGATTCTATTTCAAGTGGCACAACACCTTGGGATTTTGGTACGATTTCCAGCCTCATTCTAGTCTCAAAGGAGACTGAGACTTCATGCTTGTGAAAGGTGTTTCACATGGGGAATCACACAGTGTTTCACGAATTAATATTAATGTGTCATAGTAAGGAAGCTGAGAGGTTCAGACGATCAACTTAAGGCACAGGCACATGCTTAGCACACCACTGCTTTACGTGCTTCACTTGAGGCATGTGAGTGGACTTATTGGCAACTTTCTGGCTTAATTTTATTTAAAAAAATAACTGTTTAGGGACCAAATTTGTAACAAGGAAGGGCTTTGTATTGCCATTTTACTGGTTCAAAGTTGAGAAAAATCTTCTGGTTTTATATTTGAAAAATAAGTCTAAATTAGACTTTTGTTAATAAGAATTAAATTTATACCAAAAGATAAAACTCAGAAGTTTTAGTTAACCCAAACTTCCTCTTACTCTCTTAATTTTGCTTGTTTGAAAAAAATACGAAAACTCAGATTTTTTTTCATGACAATTTTAAGATATGGAAAATTCTCAAGAGAGTGAGAAACACTTCCTACATAAACTCATTTATGAGTAAACAAAATCAAAACAAGGATTTGACTTCTAACATCACAAATGTGTATACTAAATTAGACTACGTGAAACACAAGAGAAACAAAACTGCTTCTTTCCTCTTGTAAGATCGTATTTATGCCAGAAGTTACTTTGGATACTGATTCCATATGTGATTGTGCTCATCCTTTAACAAATATTTTCAATTTTTTAATTGACTTTGCTTAATCCATTTAGAAGAGAGATTTATTCAGAAAAGGCATTTCTCTTCCAAAATGAGAGCAACCACCCACAGAGCCAATTAGGACCAGCTAAATGGCTTGACATTCAAACTTTCCCTCTTATCCTACATTTTCTTGAGTTATAAATGTAAATCTTGGTTCACCTCTTTCTCCTTCCCTTGCTGCTCTCCCTTATCCAAGGCCACTCGAGACAGATAATTCAATGAGTGGGGAGATAACATTTGCCTGAATAAAGACACTGCTGAGCCTGCTGCAGATGCACGCTGAGAGCCGTCATCCCACCCCCTCTCCTACAAGTGTCCTATGCTGTCACAGCTCCTCCCTGAGATGCTGTCACATTGCTAAGGCACAAGAAGTTGGAGCCATCTGCTTGCTTCAATTAATTACAGCTCGTTCCTGAGATTTCTGCTGGGACTCTCCCTTTTCAGGCACGCTGAAAGGAGACCCGCAAGCACTGGGGGAATTGACCACATCGTCCCGCCTTTTAAACACGAATAAAAAGATATGCCCGTCCTAAATAAGAAAAACAGTATTATTATTTCAGCTCCCTCAGAAGTGACTAGCAATGTCTTTCTCTGCAGATGACTGTTTGCCACAGACACAAATAAGGCTAGGAGAGGTTTAGGTGTCAAGAACAGTTGAGTTTTCAGGTACTTGCTCTTTAATAAATAACGACAGGCTGCACTTGGAGTTCAGCAAAGAAACTCTACTGCCTTTCTCCTGCCAGGACATCTTTATGCATTACAGGATTGGACACAAAGCTCCCTGACACAGCAAGGTTAGTGCAGCCATGCACTTGAAAAGACAACCCAGTGATATTCAGGGTCGACAACTGGTAAGTATTACACCTCTTAAAGCTCTTGCTTTGTGAGCTCCTCCATTTGCTTGTTTACTGGAGACACGTCTCATGGGGAAATCAGCAATGAAAACGGCGACTTCTGGGTCTTACTGCAAAAGAGGACTATTCATAACTCTGATAGTGAGATTTTTCTAAGTACCCAAAGTGGACACATAGTAATATAGCTTGCCAACTAAAACCAAAACTGCTGGCTCACAGCCTAAGACGTATCATGTTATACCTGATTTATCATCTCCTCCCAAATATACACGGCTAAGGAAAGTCACGAAGCAAAAAGCCCCCTCGCCTTTATGTGAATGTTCATGTAAGCATATGATGTTACAGTTTCTGCCACAACAACATCAAGTCATCTGTCTAATTATTTCTAAATAATTGAGGTGAAATTTACATCCTCTTCTAGTTGCTCCACAGGTCATCTGAGCTAGGTCTGTGATTAGATCCTGGAGTATTATTAACTTGCCACCAGCCTTACGACCTACTCCAAGCACAGTCTGACATCGCAGCATAAAGAACCAACCTGAACTTTGCTGGATTATTCCCAAATTCACTAAAACCTCCTTCTCATCAGCTGCAATGTGATGCTAAACAGTAAATCTACCTGTCTCAGCATTGCTTAGAGTCAGCCAGCCAACTGCTCCTCAGGGTTCCCGACAAATAGATACACCCTTCCCTCCCAGGAGAATTCAACGCGCTTGCTTATCTTAAGCTAGCATCTGCTAGCTTGTCCCAGCTATAAAGAGAAATATAAAAGGAGGGTTAAGTCGGTAAAGTGTATCAGATTTGTGTCTCACTCTGGTTTCTAGTCCTGACACAGATGCAAGGAATTACTATGCCCCGTGCTCACAGTAGGCACTAGGGTTGCAAGGTGAAATGAGAGCAAACCTCATTAGTAAGGAGCTCTACTGCCGGCAGGAAAAGCACCGTGTATCTCTCGGTTTAGCCTGCACGGGATAAGAGACCAGGCAGCATCCTCCACCAACAAAACCTTGGAGCTATTGCTTGGAAATGCAAACAGAGTTAGGAAGCTCAGAAACTTCCAAGGAGGATTGATGTAGCTTATTAATTTCCACATTTTGCTCAAAATGTGCATAGACATCTAAAGTCTGAGGATCATAAAAGTCACTGAACAAGTGCCACTTTAAGAGATCAACTGCAAATAAAGGAACATATATCCAGCTGTTAAAATGACGCAGCCCATAAATGCCAAGAAACGGTGACTGTTTATAAGAGCTGTACATCTGCTACTTCTCTCTTGAAACCTGACTTCTCTCTCCTACTCCCAGCAGACAATGAAGGAGATCGTAGGTTGCAGCGTTGGCACTTTAAAGTCTCTTCTTAAGGCATTCCTGTGAAGAAGCTGATTTTGGGTGAACGAGCTGACAGCTCTGTAAACCTTTCTAGAGTAATCTCAGCTAGCGAAGGACATTTGCAAGGGCTAGATGGCTCAGATTACAACCTTGGGCTCTAACTCCTTTAAAGATTCTCAAATTCAATAACCTAGTACGAACAATTCAATTAGAGAGTTATCACCAGTCAGTTTAACTAGAAACTTCTTCATACCAAGTTCTTAAATTCTCTTTTCTTCAATAAATCAAGGCATTTATTCTCCCTGTCATCCATCCCCTACTTGTTATTTGCCTGGCTTAAATATTTTAGCAAGTGCTTTAAAAATGTTTGCTGTTTAAAAATTTAGGTGGTGAATAAATGTGCCAGTTTTCTATGTCTTAAGCCCCACTGACGCCAGGGACCAGATATTAACGGGAACAATTTTCTGCTGAGCTTTCACCACAAGAAGCATACATTCACACTGTTGTCAGAGGGCTTAGCACTGGATTGAGTCAGTTCAGTGCTCTCAGCACATCATTCCTTTAAACATCTGTAAATGAATAAAGCGTATTTGATGAAAATCTGTCATGCACTAGTCATCTGCATATTTTTACATTTTCATGAGAATTATGTTAGACTTTAATAATAATAAAAAACCCAACCTTGCTTGCATGGAACATATGCAGGAAGTAAGGGGACATTTCTTGCACGCAAATTAAGGAGTTTTAAACGTATGCACTATACAGCAGAGCCCACATCAGTGATGGCAAAGAAAAGTACACGTGGTCTACAAACTATTCACAGGTTAAGAAGAACATAAGGATCAAGAAAGGAGAATTAATAAAAAGTATGTACAGGGAAATACATTGGATTTATTCAGAGTCGGAAGAGGGAAAAAAAAAATTTTTCTTCAGGGAGACCAGCCCACATCTCATTTAAAGTCCCGTGAAGATCCTGTATGCCTAAGGCTGGGTACACCGGGACATTTGGTTAGTGCTGGGTTCAGCTGAAATAGAAATTTAAGAATTACTTTTCAGGAAAAAGCAACTCCATTGTGGCCAAGGGATTATCCTGGCTTTAGAAGTGGGCCTGTTGTATTCTTTCCCCAATCTCTCCGGATTTGTTTCCTGATAATTGTGGGTCCCTGAAAAATAGATGTTTATCTGTCATTAGTCAGTTAACAGCTGAATGATCCTGGTTCTGGAATAAAAATGAACTCAAAACCCCTAGAGACTTAATCAAGAGCATAAGGTGAATATTCGTGACTTCTCCCCTCTTTACCCAATCACAAAATTATCCATGGACCCAAGCAATGGGTCAAACCAAAGCCTCAAACATCTTTGAAGCCTGTTAAGCAGTGGGATGGTTTTCATGTCCTCCTTTTTGCTGAGATCAGTCAGAAAGACAGACAGCAGCCCACCAGTACTAGATAACAATCCTTTGATGGAGCTACACAGCCTGCCAGAGCTTTGCACAGCACGTGCCTTTGCAAAGTACGTGTTTGCCACCTTCTGAATTCATGCTTCCACGTATGAAGAACCATACTGAAGGGTTTGCTTCACTACACAGCAGACAATGAACAGTAATTTAAGAACCTGTCTGGTCAAACAAGACCTGCTAGAAATGAAAAATGACATTCCCGGTACAAGGCAATTACTGTAGTTTCAGCCATCCAGTCAGGAGCAAGGTATAAGGGAATGCTTCCTCCATTTAATTTCCTACAAAATCACAGGTATTAATTAACTTGACTCTTCAAAAAGGTACTGCCTTTGACATTTGAACACATGCAGATTTTACAGAGGTTTGTAACCATCTGGTTTTTGAAAACTTATTCTAGTCTCTGTGACCTGAAAGCAAGCCATGCAGTGCAGCACTTAACTGCTGAGAGATAGAATCATTTTTTTCTTCCTTCATCCAAGATATTTAACAGCTGTAGTAAGGGAACAAACCCTGGTTCAGATAAGTCTGCTGACTTTTCAACAGCAGTAACAATTTCTGTGGACATTAGCCAGGGGAAGTAAATAAGCAGCACATTTAGAGCTTGCGACCATGCTGATTTTCTGATTAGAAAGTAGAGGAGGTGGGTTAGATGATTAGATTCAGGTGGGTCTTTGTTTCAATAATTAAGCTCCAGGAAAACTGTGATGCACTGCAAGATTGGGAAGCACGATGGAGATTTCCCCGCCCCCAAAACTTAACACTTTTTCCAAAAGGAAAGCCTTTCCTAAAAGGACAGTGAGGCTAGTAGGCCTGGCTAAGGGTTCTGCTCTTCGAAGCACTAGCCTAAAGTTTCTTCTGGTGAAAAATAAAGTCTCCAATTTCTGTTCATGTTACATCTCAAGCCAAATTTTCATCTAGTTATTGTTACATAAAAGCAGCTTGATCATTCTCCTAAGGTCAAAGCAATAAATCTACTGCATCTCTGTAGGCAACACATTCTCCCCTGCATCCCGTCTCTGAACGCAAGCACAACTCTACACACATACTGGCACATACAACCCTCACCAGCTGCTCCACGTCTGCTTAAATCTTCTTCTTTTCTGGAAGTCAGAAAGTGTTTTCATCAGTCCTGCCCTGAGCATCCTTGGATGAGAAGGCAAATTTAAAGTCTGTGCTGTGGTAGCCTCCTTGATATATCCCTGGCACGAGTCCTCCACAGATGCACTGTGAGCTGTTACAGTGCTCCAGCTGCTGCCAGATGTTAGTATCGGCAGCCAGGTATCCGGACACCAAAAGTCCTTGCTGCACATAACTGAATATCCCCCGTCTCTCATTAGTGTTCCTCACAATTGTCATTTATGATCTTTCCACCATACTTACAAAGTGCCCAGCTGCTAATAAGCACTGTCACTCCAGTTATTATGTTTCAGATAAATACGCTGCAGTAATTAATAGAGAGTAACAATTTGATTTAAAAGATAGTGGCTTGCCCCAGCATGAAAAATGACTTGACTGTCACTGCAAGCTCAGCTAGTCCTCCATTAGATTATACGTGCTGTTCACATGGGGAATCATACAGAAATCCCTCATCAGTAAAATTATATTCATTAGCCTTCAGTTTAGAAATGAAACTGGTAAACCAACTTTATCTGCTGTCTGTGGGGTGAAGAGACTTTTGATAACAGCTTTTTAATTAGATGAGACTCCTTAGCATCAGCAGGCAGATAAGTGAAACTGCACGAATTACCTATACTTTGCAGAAATAGATCCTTTGATTTGCAATACAACAACAACAAAAAGATTTCAACATCAAAAGTATTGGGTACAGGACTGCTTATGAATAATAGCATCTGTATAAATTATAGCAGATACAGCTGTAGCAGAGATGAACGCCTGTAAAAATGAGCCTGCTAGAAGAAGTCTGTTCACATCAAAACCCAGAGAAATCCAGTGCCAATTGACTATTAAAACTTCCATCCAGTTCCTACTCAGATGGATAAGAGCTGCCTCACACTCACTTTTGCTTATGGGACCTTGATTATAAAACATTTATCACATTTTCCTCCCCTGTTAAATGATTTCTTCCAGGGGATATCTTTATTGGCAAGCATATCTAGTGCTTCCATATGCCAAGCAAGCAGGAAAACCGGCAGGAGAATGGAAAGACTGAATATTTCATACAGTCCCTGCTTGCACGATTGTATGCTTCTGGGGCACTCTGCAAAAGATACAAGGTTTAAATAAAGCTATTTCCAAGAAAATGGCTGCCGAGTTTCCCCTTTTGAACCTGCTAGTTGCATAACTCCTCAGGTGGGAAGTAACCAAGGACCTGAACTCAGCTCTTCCCACAGGAGCAGTGAAACTGGACTCCTGAGAAAACCCAGCTTCCTCACACCAAGTCTTATTCACGCGCTAGACTCGAGGCTTCCACAGGCTCCACAGATGCAACACATTCTTTCTTTGCTGCTCTTTCTGTAGAGAGAGAAAAAGCAAGCTACGGGCCAACAAAATGACTGCAACCACACCTATGGGAATAGGACAGGATCTGACTCTTTGAGTTTTGACAGAAGACTGCTTTGAATGCTGGCTTTGAACCTCCTCTTTGCTAACATGTGGAGCACAGCAGAGTCTGTGCAGCCACTAAGAGAACCAGAAAATTGCTGCGTTTGTGTGTGTACCCTTTGAAAATTTTGCTAGGCACCCATCTTTACCAACAAAGTATACTTACGCTGAACCGTGAATCTGTTGTGTATTTTCCTTCAGCAGTTACTGTGTGCACCCCAAGCTTCCCTCTAAACCTTATCATCTCAACGCTCTATGTGCAGAGATAATGAGTTTCTGGTACTCAAGATCAGAGCTCTCATTTCCATATTGAATGATCAAGGGCAGCGTTTCCAAGTCATTCATTTGTCACTACCGTTGCTTCTGTCAGACTCTCCTAGCTGGAGGTAACCTTAACTACGTATAACCTACCAGCACTGGTGTTCTGACAACAAAATATAATGCTTTCACTGCAAAACTCGTAAGCTGTAACCTGGGACAAACCCTCTGCCAACGGAGGTTGACATTTTCCTGGGTAAAGACTTGACCACAAGGTCCCAAGGCCCAACTCTGAGGTCTTTTAGTGGGACAAGGCTTGCGCAGCGGAAACATAACACCAAAAGCTAAGCCATAAGCCCTAGTCTCTTCCTATCCACATACCAAATGGCTTGCACCATCTACCCTAGACTGGAAAGGCGTCCCCAGGGTCCTAGACCCGACAACTGCACCGATTTCTCCTCAGTTCTGTGTAAGGGAAAGATTAATGTGGTCTGAGGAAAATGCAGAGCCAGGAGGTTTCTAGAGGCTCCAGGAACTGTAAGGTTTCTAAGGTCCAGGTGAGGACGTGACTGGTTCTCAACCCTAAACATCCTTAACATGAGTTAGGAAGAGAAAGCATCCTCCTGAGCTAGTATGAGCCTGCCCTTGTGGGGGCTGTACTGTTCTGTGATCAAGTGACTCATTTTTAATGCTAGGATGCTGGATAGGAAAATACCAGAGCTGTCTGCAAGATGTCTCCACTCCCATGAAGGGAGCTGATAAGTGGGATACCTCGGTCTGATCCTCCACTTGCTGTTCCAGAGTTATACCATGGAGACCTGCTGCAGGAAAAATCAAGTGTGCCCTATTCCCAGAAGCTCTTCTCTCAGCAGGCACAGGGGGGCCAGGACCCAGTGCCTGCCTGCACCGCGGTACAATACTGCCTGGCTTTGGCAGAGCTCTCCTCCTGCTGAGGTCAATATACTTCATTAACATGCTTCTTCCATACAATACCTCTCACAGAACACAGCTTTAAGTTTCCTCTTGAGGCAGGTAAAGCTGGCTGCCACGTAGCTCTTCATGGAGGCTGTTTGTATTGTTACCAAGTTCCTTTGAAAATTCTCTAATACTCCCCTGTCTGCTCAACATTGAATTTTATGGGAAAAAATCTTGCCTGGGTTTGAAATAATTGCAGGGAGAAAGGAGGTAACCAGAGGTGCACACACCTTTCTGAACAAAGACAGTTATTTTACATACCACACAGCATCATTGTAATTTAAATGATGTCAAGTGTAGCTCTTAGGATCTCTCTGCTCCAAGCAATAAACTTCCAGACAGTTTTAATACCATTCAGTTGTCAAACAAAGTAGTAATTTACATAATAGTCTACTACTATGTCTGTGAAAGTCCCAACTCTTTCATAAGTCTCCTTGGCATAACGCTTCTGCCTCCAGGAATATTTACATTATTTTATTCAGCACAATGCAACTCTGTGGGTCCCAGCAGATTGAGCTGTCCCAAATGCATTATCCTTGAAACTATGGAAGTCTTTTGTGCTTCTTCGACAGAAAAAATTCCAGCACCTGGTCTCAAAAGACTTGCAGAAGCAGCTCTCTACCTAGCTCTTGCCTACCAGCTTAGTCCTGGAAACAGTTTGTATGTATTCTTCTGCTTTTCAGCAAGCAAGAGGCAACGAGCAGAAAAGGGAATAATTCAATCCTGAACTTGATTCCTATTCTGCAACATTAATGCTACTTTGTAATCCACGACCCCTTGTGCCCCCAAGACGCACTGGGGTTTTTTCTTCAAGCCATCAATAGGGAGGTTTGACAGCACTGACCACATCCGATCCCAGCTGGCAGAGGGCAACCACACCCCAGGCAGCTGGTGTTTATTACAATATCAAGTAATCTGACTGACATCTGCATTCCAAACATCCATAAACTCCGCTCAGGCTTTTTTTCTCCCTCAGCACAATCTGAAGAAAAATTTAGAAAAAAAAAAAAAAAAAAAGAGAGAGCGCGCCAAGGAAAGAGTTGAATTCTCTCTGGTGTCAGGAAGCCGGGTTTGCCCTCACTCTGTTATTGCTATTCCAAGGTTTGAGGGTGGCGTGAGGCCAGATGCCCCGTACGCTCGCTGCGTGAGCACCTCTGTTGCACTGAACAAGTATGACTGGGAAAGGTTAGTAACTCAGGGACAAGAGGAGACTATATGACCTGTTGTGACTTTCTGAAGGTCACACATGGTGTTTGCACAAATGTCAAGACCCTTGGCACCCCCAGCCCATTTTAAAACCCCAAAGAATCCAGTTCTTTACTGAAAACAGTAGTATTTCGCTTTGAGTGAAACTGTGCACTGTGATATTGTGCGTCAGAACTTGCCTGTCCCACACAGAAGCAACTAAGTTCCTACGAGCAAAACCTGCTCTGTGAGATGCCTGACTTACTTGCCTAGAATTTTACGGAAGCACCTTCTATCCTGGTATGTGCGTGACCTATGAACTACTCTGGACAGTGCAGTTTCCAGGAACCTCAACTAAATCAGCATTTGAAGGACAGGCTGCTGCATTGCCCCTCTTGCACCGCAGAATATCAGGAAGAATACAGTGACCCTAAACACAGTTCTGCTTCACATATAGCAGCGCAAGGATAGAAAACAAGATGCTTTCCCATGCAGAACTGCTTTTGAATGGATATACTGAACAGCATAACTATGCCTATAACATCAGTGACTGATCCTTACATCAAAAAAATAAAACATCCTTCTCACTGGTATAGGATACCAGCCTCCTGCAGTAGAGTAGCTTTACAGAATATACTCAAGTTCTTTTCTGTGTCAGAGGATCTCAAGAAATACCATTTCACTCCCGTTCCCCTTACGTCTCATGTAGTACTCCATATCTTTTAGTGAAGCTGCATATCCTTCAGATATAACCTAACAATAAAGAAGGGGAATCACCCAACCTAGAGGAAGGAAATACTGAGACAAAGCTTGAAGACTGAAAAACACAGCAAAAAAACAATGTTATGCCTGGAAGTCTTTGCTTCTCACTTGAACATTACCGTTAGGACAACCCCCTCCCCATTCCCCCCAAAAGCTACATTTCAGCTAGTGAAAAATCATCTAGAACACTTAGAAAACAGAGCGTGCACAGGATCAGCCAGGAACAGCTCCACTATAGAATTACAGTTTAGCTATCTCTGTGTTTACTTTGATGAAAATCTAATCCCTGTTCTTCTCTCAGCAGGGCTGTCTTGGCTCAGTCTATCTGCTCCGATAACCTTGCTCTGAATCCATGTAGCTGCAGCTCACCACTTTCCAGTATGTGTGTTGTTTTGTTAGGTGTACACTGAGCATTTTAAGAAGCACTGCAGTCATTAATGAACAGAATTTCAATCTGCTGTCATCTAGACATGTAAATGGCAGGGGGGGGCGTTTACTTCTCTGCCGTTAAAACCCCCACCTCACATTTCACATTGGCTTCCAGGTATTATAATTACCGGTCTTACATGTAGAATATTATTTTACAGTACGCTACGTCTTGCTCAAGTCACTCTCCAGCTAAAGACGCTGAAGCTAAAGTCCCCAGTCTGAGGTTAAATGAAGCCATGTTTTAATTTTCTTCATTGTGTAGCATTGCTCAATCACACAGGCCTATAACCCACTTTAGGAGAAGGGCATCTTGAAATGCCCAAAGGTTTTAAAAAACAGGATAAATAAAGCCAAGAAGACAAAAGAAATGACACCTTTTACAAGACTCTAAACAACCCTAACCACTAGGAATACTAAAATGGCTCAGCCCCTGTCCCTTTAATTCAGCTCTTACTACCAGAATAGTGCTTCAAGTAGCGCAAATATGTTTTTTCCTCATTTTGATATTTATCACAGGCTCCTTTACATTTAGCACCGAGCAGACACAGACTAAGAGAGAACATCCTTGAAAGTGAATTGAACTTGTGTTTTTCACCTTATAAATCTCTTCTATATCCCAGCATGGGTTCCCCATACAAGTAAGTGGCAAGAATCGTCATCTAAGTAAAAACATCTCACTTTGGATGAAACTCTCTCTTTGCCAGGGAAACAGGAGTATTGATTTCAGTGTGATACAGCTTCTTTACTTTCCATCCCTTACAATAGATTTTTTTCTTTGAAAGGTGGGCATCACAACGGCACTCTGACTCAGCTTCCCTGGATATGCATATATATACATATACGAAGAAAAAGCGATTAAAAGTTCAGTCTGAGTACATCAGAATGTCAGTGTCAGAATACACTCTAGAAAAAAAACCCTCTAACTAGAAATAAAGATTTTTATTTTAGCCCTTCCTTACACACCACAATACGTACTGTAGTAATGCTCTTTTTTTTTCCCCCTCTTTTTGTCTCACTGATCTTTGCTGATGGCAAAGGTGAAACTGATGCAATTATTAAATGAAGACTGCGGTTTAGATATTTTGCAAGGTCATCTAAATCTTGGAAGAGCTGACGATTTGGTATAGATGGAAACAGACGAATCAACATGCAGTCATTTTTCAGAATGTTCCACTATGAATTGGTAATTAACCTTTGAAACACACTATGAAGAAAAGTGGCCGATTCTCTATCTCATTCCCTTCAAATCAAACCTGCTCATCCTTCTATAACACATGCTATAGCCAAGACCAAGCTATTGTGTTCAGCACAGGACTATCTGCCTGAAATTCTTCATCCTATTCTTTGTAAAAGAAGAGACCACATAAGCATATAATCTCTTTCAGCTGAAACTCTGTCAACCGATGTATAACGTTTCTAGTAGCTACAAGCCAATATTTTAGTGTCCAACTCACAACCTTCTGGTGCATTTTAAGAAAATCAAACAACATTCTTTAATACTGTGTGGAAAAATTACAGTTTGTTGGTATTGCCACATTCTAGGCCTCAAGAAACAGTGCGCTTGCCTTTCATTGTGCATCAGACACCAAAGAAAATTTGTAGCCATTTCTTTTAATCCATGCTTCCTTCTGATACAATTTATATAGGGGCTTTAAAAACATGGCAAATGCAACAAAGGATAAAACTGCAGAATTCTTTACTGGATGACTAACCCTTAGTGTGTAGTCATTAAGGGCAGCAGTGAATCCATCCATAGGTGTACTGATATGGTGCTCTAGGCTTTGCTAATTGTTTATTTTGGAAAAAAAACAGGTCTGGCAAATACCCTTGACATACCTTCTATGTCATGCTCAGTCTTCTGCGACAGAGGCCAGCGTGAAGGATTTGCTTTCTACTTGACCTTGAAGAAGTCACTTGACCTTTGAGCAACCATACTAGAAAACCAGGTTAATAGACCAATGCTGTATCTGAACTGAGTTTTCATGAGCTCATAAAATTATAGAAACCCTAGCACCAGAGGTGGTATCAGACTTATAATTCAATTTCAGTTGATGTTTCAGAGTCCTCATCCAGCATACAGAGATCCAGTGGGAATCTGAACAACTTTTGTCAGTCTTCTTTTTGTTACATTTGAATATCAAATAATTCACTGATTTGCTTCACACCTCAGGATAAGAAATCTCTAGGTCTGATTCTTCTTCACCCACCCCAGTGGGTAGTCTCATCTGCAAATATCCTTATTATAGCTAGGTACCACCAATGCACACATGGTTAAAGAAATCACAGGGCAGTGGAAAACCAGTCTGTCTCCGAAATCATGCTTAGCCTTGCTTAAAGCTTCCCCTGACTTTGCTGGTTGCTTAAAAAATACAGCCAACCTACAAAATATTAAATAAAGGCAGACACTAAACAGCCTTTTAATGCATTTTGTGGAAGATCTTAAAAAACATCCCACCCCCATTATCTTTCAGCAGCTGCTAGTGACTGCAGCAGGTAGAAAATGCTTCTTCTGTCTGTAAAACTTGTACTATGTAATTTTGCTGTCCTAAAATGAAAGACTGCATGCGCACATAGAAACAAAATGCAAGGTTCTTAGCTTATTCATCTTTCTTCTTGTCTGGCTAACTGACACTGAATAGTGACTGTTTGCTTTTTTGTCAACATGCAACACATCGGCATCGAGCCTTTTTACTTCAGAGCCAGGCAGGTACTAGAGCAACCCAGGACCCTGTCTGGTAGCACTGTCTTTATTTGGCTCCTCCAGCTCAAGCGCTGCTGGTTGAGAAGAAAAGGCAGCCGCGTGTAGCAGATGGCCCGATGTGCTTCAATACACTCCCGTCACACGCAATGCCGTACATCAGTACAAAGCCTGCAGTTCCAACCTCAGACCTCACAAGCACAGCACTGTCTCCTAAATTATTTATTTCTCAGATCAGGCTTAATAATGATGTAGGGAAGAATTTGGTTTTGTGATGAAGAGTGATTTAACAGAGCTAACAGTATGTCTACAAGCTTTGCTGGGGCTATTCAGCAGAGAGGTGAACACTCTGCTGCTCTGTTAATGGTTATGGGTAGTTAGTCATCGGGCATTAACCAGCTGTCATGAATAAAATCTCTGCAATCTACCCATTTCTAGACATGTAGCAAAGTAGCCTGTGCTATGGACAAAAATACTACCTTCTGGACCAGGTGACAGAAGCACAAGATGTTGCGGTTTACTTTATTTTGCTGAGAAACTGGCATTCTTGTTGTTTGGATCAACCCTAATGAAACACCTGCTAGGTTTTAATTAAAATAAAATGGAATGCAGTTGCATGAACAGGTGGAAGGAGAAGATGATATACCATACAGCTCAAATCCCTCCATGTGTTCAGAGACTTTGCAAAGTCCCAGCTATCACATCCATAAAACAGCCATGGAGTGCGTCAAGAACATTTTGATTGTGCACACAAGTCTGGTTAAAAAGGCATCTACTTAGTCAGGGAACAGCAGAAAGATAATATTCAAGCAGCCTCACATTACATCCAGGTAATGACCGGTATAACGGTTTCTCACTTCTGATATACTACATGGTGACATTTTCCAGTTGTGAGGAGCTGGACTGTTCAAATCATTCACAATAAAGTGTTAGACATGAAAACAACAGCCAGACATCAAAATACGTGAGGCATATAATGAGCATGACCGTCAAAAAAAATTCCCACCCTGAGCTTTCTCCCCATCCTTTGTTGCAAAGAGGCGTCCCCATGAGGCTGTCCACCTCCAGCCAACGGCCAAACAGAGCAGGGCAAGATTAGCCGCTCCATTTTTTTTTAGACATAGAAGAGTGGTGGTGCTCTTCAATAAACCTCTGCTTCTTGAACTTGGCACATAGTTAATTGCCATCTGTATGGTGGCAAGAAAATAGAAGGTACTGAGGAGTCAGAGTCGTGTTCCATACGATCCTGGCCCTGGCATAAGAGAGAAAGCAGGTAATTGTGAAACGTGCCCGGTGAGCAGCTAGCGTAAGAGCCGGTTCCAGTGCTATCGTTTATGGACAATTTAAGTTTTGAATGACGTAAGTGAACTTAGTGGGCTAGAAAATCTAGCCCTTTGCCAAAGAACTCTTAATACTCTTTGCTTTAAATTAGGTCTGTCCTTTATGCATGGTCTTTTTATGCACTTACTGTCAGTAAGCCTGTAAGTATTCACCCATTATTACTTTGGTGGGTGCTTTCATCTAAATCGGTAGTTATAGAACAACAACAACAAAAATGCCCATATGAAATCTTGAAAGTCCCTCTCATTTCCCTGAGGAGAAACTCATGCCATGAACTTTTCCAGTTGCAAACGAACTACCGCAGAAGCCCTTAGTGTGTATTGCATTCACCAGTAGACAGAAACAATCTAGCACACGGGTTATTTATCTTTAACAAACTTTGCAGTCTATCAGGTTGAAGCATTTTGGTGTTCTAAAATACTTATGCAAGAGAGGCTTTCTGTACATAAACATCCACTACTTTCTAAGATATAATGCACAATGCCTTTCTGATTTTTGCTTTCAAAATAATAAAAGTCCTCTAAGGACTAACGATTTGTAAAATTTCAGTTTGATACGAAAGAATAGGGGAAAGCACATAGCATGCTGCATTCAAAGGAGCTCTTTATTTCAAATAACTCCGAGGACTGCAATTGTGAACAGTAAAAGGTAACAGATGGAGCTGGAAGTTTGACCTGCTAGCTACCTGCTAGTTCTGTTTGCTGTATACTTTGTACAGTGGTTATCTCCTGTAAAACAAGGAGTTTTCTGACACGCTTGTCTCCACCATTTGGAAAGTGTCCGCAGTTTGTGCTTTGATTTAGAAAATGAAACAGCAAGGGTGTTATAAAAGAGAACTCTCTGTAGAAGAACACATAGAACTTGGGAAAAGTTTTGCTTTCTGAGGGATGCAATCCAGGGCACTGCTCCCAGGCTATGGGTCACAAAGCCTGATGAGGCAACAAGCCCGACAGAAGCTGGTAACTGAAACAATATTAGAACTTTAAAAACAGTTTGGAGACAGCAGAGTATTAGGAAGGAAAGATGACCGTGGTACAAGCCAGATCTTACCTAACCCAAAAATGTGTGCTGTCCTACCCTGGGCAAGGAAATCACCAGATCTAATTACTTATAACAGATAATTCAGTATGTTTAAAAGCATCTGTCTGCATGATTTCAGTCTATAAGACAATCTAGAAACAAAGCACTTTGGAAGGTGAGTTGGTCCTAACCTCCCATATTGAGGTCGATTTCCGTAACTTTTCTCGTAACAGCTTCACCTCCCATACGGAGTTTCGGCTTGAGTTGCAATTTTTGGATACATCTGCCATGACAAAGCAGGCTGCACTAGCAAAGTGGGTCTTTGCATAGTTTAAAGCCATGGTTTCTTTCACTCTCACCCTGCAGTCTACACTTGTAAATCACATCTTCCCTGGCAGCTACAGTGATTGATTTTCTACTGGTTCAGATGCAAAAAGTAACATTTGATCAGGAAAATCCATTTAACAAGTTTATTTTAATCGGTTTGTGCTGTCACAATATGAGTAATAACATTTTTACATGACATGGGTTTTTTTGAATGTGAATCACCTCCCACAAAAAACAAGAGAAGCTTCTCTCCCAAGAAACCTTGAAAAATTGAAGAAGTATGAAGTTGCACACTGATAGGAGTTAAGTTCCTAGATAACTATCTTTAAAGATCTGGACCTGTGTTATCCACGTTCTTCAATGTCCTGACCTGCTTGCATTTGCTATACTCATACAGGCTTTGTATAACCACTATGTTAAAACTCCGCAGCACTCTTCATCCACTGGTGTCACAGTCATTTACAACACAGAGAGGAAAAAGCAGCAAGACTTTTATTCCGTTGTGGTCATTGTCCATTATGATTTGTGAAGCCAAACATTCAACAACAGAAAGAATCAGGTAGAATAATAGTCATGGGGCTAAAGAGAAAGGGTGGGGCAGTCCAGCAGATAATTGAACTTTCTGTGACGTGTTATACCTGACACTAACTCCGCATTTCCGTAAAGCTGAAAGGACCTGAAGTAACAAAAGCAAACACATCTCACATTGCACAGAAACAGACACAGACCTTGCTCATATTAGACAAGAAGGTGGACAAGGTATACAAAAATGCACGGGCAGAGGTAGAAGCAAGGAGAGAAAAAAAATTGAATATTGGGTCTGAACTCACTTTTATGACATTTACACTACCAAAGTTCTTGTGGCAACAACTATAAAGCAGAAAGAAGATCTGACGCTTTTCAAAGAAGCCTGAATTTTGGATTTTGGTGTGCACCATTAAAGTGCATAAACCATTTAATCATAAAGGCACCCACTGTTCTGGTCTGGAAAGAAAGAGAAGCAATTGCTGTCTCTTATTACATAAAAATTCAAGCTAATCCTGTATGGGGTCTCAATCAACAATCACAAACAGATCCTTCAAAGAAAGCCAGAGAAACCCCACAGTAGAAAATTACACAATAGTCCAGTTCAGACAGAAGTACTTTCAAACACAGTGCTTCAATTTTTGTCCAGCAGCCTGCTAATCTGTATTGCACCAAACCAGATTTCTACATAACTGAAGAAGGATTTGGCATTTAAATGACAGTGAAGACATAAGACAAGTTGTGTCACCAATGCCACAGATAAAAGTGTCGTGATTTTGCACAAGTTGCATCTGTCCAGGCTCTGGGGGGGATTACCATTGATAGCTAATCCAGTTCCCTCTGCTCTCAGTATAAGAATTGACTCATCTGGAAGACCACTAAGCATGCTTTTCTTTTCTGAGGTCCATAGATAAAACCGTACTTGCATCACAAGTTTATCTATTTATATTTTACATATTTATATTATTTATAACATCTGCAAGTAGATGCCTCTGCCTTCTTTGCCATGTGAACTCTGTCAAGCCAGCAACTTTTCAAGTACCTTCTGAAAGAGATGGATTTCTTTGCTTCTACGCTCTTTGCAAGCAGCAGGGAACACTGTGGGTTCCTTTAACAGATACTTTAGCATCAACAAGAGTAGATTACAATAAAACCTATGTACAAGACAAACTCTTCCAGTAAAAAATCCAGACATTTCTGTATACCAGAGATAAAAACTTGGAAGCTGGAACTCAGGAGTGCAGGTAGCTCCTACCTTCCCTAGTGAGCTCAGTGCGAGCTTTACTTACACACTGCTTCCCAACTGCATAAAAAAAATAATAAAAAAAAAAAAATATCTCTTCAACACTCGCAATTCCCAAACCAAACACTTAATTTTACTATACTGGAACAGATTGTCCTGCTTTTTACACCCTAGTAATTGTCCATTAATAAATCCTACTCCTGCTCAGCCTTATCCTTCAGTTAACCATCAGCACCGCTGGCACCAGCAAGATTCAATTCAAAATTGTTCCCAGGAGGGCAATAAGAAGCAAGCAAGCTTTTGCCCTTGGCAGGCATTGGTGATAATAGTAAGTGGTAAGGTGCTGACCTACATCCATCTCACAAAGACATGAGCTAAAGAAAGTCTTGAATGCCAGCACTTCAATCTGCCTTTCAGCCCCAGTCCATTCACATGTATCAAAGCATCATGTTTTTGGAATCAGAGTTAGCGGGGGTTTTTCTAGCGCCCTAATGGTTTGGGGCCCAAGGAAACTGTGCTGCATAGGTAAAAAAGCCAACGTTTTCCAGGGTAAGCAGTCACTGCCCATACCTGGCTCAGTGGAGCTCAGAGGAGCAGGACAAAGGAAGATCACACATCTGAGGAACAACTTTGCAAATCTAGGAATGAAAGGAGGTGAGAAGGGTGAAAGGGGCCTGGTGCTGCAGACACACACACATGCATCCTCCAGCAGCATCTTAGTGAGTTTAGAGCACAGGGGAATATGGTTCCCTGGATGGTGGCCTCCTGGAGCTCTGGAGCTGTTCAAGGGCTAAGGGAATTAGGATGGTTGTGGCTTTCGACAGAGTTTGTCTATAGCTGCCTTTGTGGTGGTACAGATGCACAATGCCTGTGGGGGTTGGAAGCAGGTGATCTTTAGGGTCCCTTCCAACTCTTAACTATTCTATGAAACTGCAGCCTTACTATCTGATTATCTGATTCTCTTCATGCTTATCAGTCAAAAGCGCTGAAGGTTCAGTGGCCCCGAGCAAGAACTGCTTCAGCATTAATTGGGTTTTGTTCCCTTTGTACCATCAAACACACGAGGGGTCATGCTTTGAGGCCTACATTTTAACTTTTGCTTAAACTAAGCTATCCTTTGTCCTGCAGAAGTTACAAATGAAACAGAAAAGAAACATCACATTAAGCCATAGCTTGAAATTGTTCACAAGCCCTCTCGTGGTGCTCACTGTCACCTACACTTCAGAAGCATCAAGTCACTGCAGAGATGCAGCACGCAAGCTCTGCCTATGAAAGAGATGCTCAGGGAAAGACAGCATTTCCTTTGGCGTAACCTAGTGCCTCTGTGCCTCTCCCATCTATATTGTGTAGAGCGCGAAAGACACAGAAGTGGCAGATTCTTTGCATTCTAAACATGAGTACCCTGCTCTCCAATGCATGAGCTTTTCCTTTTTAAAAATAGTTATTTACCAGTTTGCTTTGCTTATAACCCTCTTTCTTCTTTGACCTCCCTTGGGCAAACGATCCCCTTGTCTTCATTTGATTTCAGCAACTTTCAAAAGAAGACCTTTAAAGGGGTACCAAGACCTCAACATTTGTGCTGGCTTCTTCAAATCTATTTATCAGACAAACCGATGCCAGGTTATGTGAGGAAAAAAAATCTATTTTAGTTAAAAGACAACTTCATTTTGGACTACATTTATCTAAAAGACTCAGAATAATCCTGATTTAAACGAAAACGTTTTTCCCTGAGGCAGTAAACAACTTGTATGAAAACAGTTTAATACAGCATGTTCACAAAGCCCAAGTCTCTATCCTATTCTCAGTGTCTCACCAGAATTTTATCTAAATTGTTGAGAGTCCAGAAGAGAAGTTACAAATTGAGGTCCAGTTGGGAAAGTTGAGCTCTATTTTTAATGGTGAGAGATGATAATAAAGAGATAATATTTGCTTCAGGGAAAAAGCACTGGAGCAAGTGTTGCCCATTTGATCAGCATGCTGTCTACTTTGTCTGCCTCTCCTCCTTTAAAAGGCTAATAGAAATAATTTCTTTAGAGACTGCACAGAATGATAAGTGCAACAGAGTTGTAGACCTCTAGTGAATGTGCTTATCAACCACTTTCAAAGGGCATGGAAATGAACTAACTCCTTCCAACTTCATCAGCAGATTGGGAACAATTCAAACACTTTGACCCTAAAAGCATTAGATTTGTACGTCCATGGCAAAAGGAAGGGTACATTTATTTATATTTCCTTTCATACATTTATCTGCTTTGCAGCATCTCACAGAGAGGACTTTTTAAAAAAAAATATTAAAAACCCAACTTCTTGACCAATTCTTTGGTCCACCTGACCAGTGCTAAATTAGCACTTTCTATTTCAAATAATGATATTTAAGGGAAAATGACAGAAATAACCTATGAAGAGGAATTTATAAAAGGTTCTCAAGAATAGGATCACATTTGCTATAGAAATGCCTTATCCCAGTATAAAACAGGTGGGCAGAACTATCTCATAAACTGAACTTGACAGGTATTGCCACCAGTGGAACTGAGCGTATGGCTGCAGGTTCCCATGAGCTCCCGCTACACCAGCTAGTCTGAGCAGAGACACGCAATGCAGCAACATTTAGATTAGATCCTTAGTTTAATTCACTCTGCTTCCAAACAGGTCTTGCAGGTCCTACATACTTAGGTGAATGCATCCAGCAAAAGCAGCTCGCTGTTGGCAAGAGATTTGCCCTTCTAAGGTAATACTCTTCTTCTCTGGCCCACTGCTGCTTTTTGTTCACAATCGCCCAGCCCAGTTTCTGTGGCACTAGTCAATTCTATCACATATTCCTCCAAAGGACTACGTTAAGATGACTGTGTGCATCCAGTGGCATTCCAGACAAGCTGACTGCAATTATCTGGCTAATTTCATTTTTTCCAGGCATTTTCTATTCTTTTACCCCAGAGCAGCATATATACAATCATTCTGTCTCATATTTGTATCCAGAAAAGAGATAAAGAACCCATGAAAAATTAAAGTGCCTGATGCTCCCAAAGATGATCTTAAATTGTGGAGCTTTCCCAGAAAAACTACTGCATTTGCTATGGCATAGAAGCTGACAAGACATTTCCCCTAGAAAGTATTACACTATATTCATTTAAACTAAAGGTCAGGCTGGACTAAATAAGAAAAACGAGTAAAGATGATCAGAGTGGCACAGAGACCAGTATTCCGTCCACCACAGACAGGACTCTTCTGCTGTATTTACATGCTTCTTTTCTCACCAGTGAACGTTACCATTCCTAAGCAGAGCAGCTTAGCAGAAAGCTCCAGGCATTGATTTCCATTTAATTGTTGGAAGAGGGCAGGAGAGCGCAGAAAAAAACCAAAACAAACAGAAAAGGGAAGTAGAGAGAGATACCGTTTTTCAAAAATCAACAAGGTAAAACAGGGTGATCAAACCACACAAACACAGTCACGCTGCTGTCAGCCCTGCAGTTGCTCCTTTACTTCATGATTGCAGTCATTCCCTTCACATATTCTCCAAAAGATGTAACTCTGCTTATGGTTTTTTTTTTTTACTTTTCAAGCTCTATTTGCATTAAATGAGTCTTGGCAAGAATAATTAGGATAGGACTCATAAAACAGGTTTATGATTTATTAACCATTGATTGTGCCTCCTCAGCTTCACTGCTAAGATGTCTCTAGTCCAAGAATTTGGCTTTTACTCTGTGTTGTCAAACAGGGCACTCCTGAAGGGCTCTGTGAAGAGCAGCGATGTTTTGCATTTCAAAGTGTTAAAGGAGAACAACTAGAAATGATAAACACAGCTGTTAGACACAGTCTCTCGTTGTCATTCATCAGTACAGTGTTCTGGTAGGAGCCTCCTCCACGCATTTTATCCCATGGAAATGCTTGCAAAGGTGTGGTTTTCCCCGGGCCCCAATGAAACCGGTAAGCCCAGCAAGCAGAAGCCATAGCCACACGCCTCAGATGCAAAACTAAACCTCTCTCCGTTTAAATTCAGTCCTAGCCAGTAAACTCAGCCCCCTTTTACGTGCTAAAACGCAACTTTAAGTGCTTAACCTGAAGTTGCCTGCATTTGAGAGGTTCTCACTGCCTCTCTTTGTTTAAAATAAAACTGTCAGCCTTTTACCTCTCAATTAACTGAAATGGGGTAGGGCGATGCAGAAGGTGGCAGTTGGGGCAGAGTCAGCCATGCTCTAACCACTGCAGGCAGCTGTGCAAGTCTGGGAAATAATGTTTTATCGGTCAGTGCTAATTGATCAACACAGACCTTGCTGAGTCCAGTATTTCCACAGCTGCTTGCAATATTACTGTAATGCAGCAACCTGGTAATAGCTCTGTTACTGCTTTCAGCACTAACTCGCACACTCTGACACAGGACTTATTTTACTGAAAAATAAAACTGTCTGCCAAGACATTCTCCCTTTGGGAAGCTACTGACCTTCAGATTTATTTTTTTTTTTTTTTAAACTATCAGAAGAACACAGTGCATCAATAGACAAGAATTCCTGCATACAATGGCTCTGAATAGAAACAATGCTGCTTTACAGATGTGCTTGTATAAATATTTCACAGATCAGCTTTTTTTATTAATCTTTGCTAGTCAGTTCTCCACAAATGAGTTACACCTGCTCCTGAAGTATTATGTTTCAGAAATGCTGCTTTATTACAGGGGCCAGATTAGGGCTTACTGAAACTAATGGAAGAGTTTCCACTGATAGCTTCTTTTTGCTGGGTCAGTATCAAGTGTTTTAGCAACAAACCTGCCCATTTATATAGCTTACTGTCTGATTTTGGAAGATCGCATTTGAGACAAGCAATAATCAGCCAACCTCAATATTTCACAATATCCAGTGAGTAAACCTTCTAGTTAATGCCTTTATGCAAAGCCCTTAGTGCCATTTAGTTCTTACAATGGGAAAATTGGTTCTTTCCTGGCAATGAAAAACAGCAGAGAAAGAGATCTTATAAGCCTACAATCAAAAATACAAAATACATCCTTGGAGGAGAGTTGCAAAGGAGAGAGTTTTTCAGGCAATGAATATAAGCACAAGTTCAGAGCACAAGCAGCTACAGAAAATCAATGCAAGGGCTGAACACTTCTCTTGACACTCTTCCTTTTCTGAATGGCTCTCATAAATTAGGTTTTTAGCTTCTTGGAGTGCTTTGCTTCACAAAAGATTTAGAAGTGTCTGGATCCAACGTTCCAGTCACTCCCCAGAAGATAATGTACTTGCTCATCCCAAGAAGAGTTATATAGAAAGCAAATTAAAAAATGCAAGATCATACCAAATCAAGGAGAGTCAGTCTCAAATATTAATGCCTCATGTCAAAGGTACAAAATGATAAAAACCTTCCCTATAGGCAATTGAAAAAGCAACAACTTGGCAAACGATCGAGAAAACTGCAGCCCTGGTTAATAGGTCTGCTTGAGCTGGCTCAGCAGACGAATGAGGCTCCTATTCCATGGAGTACATAAATGTTTGCATAAATCCTGTGGTTTCTATCTGGATGCAGCCCTTGCTTACATGTTTTGTGACACAAGGGTGCCAGGGAGGCGAACAAGACTTTTCAGGTAGGGGATCCAACTTTATAGCTCATTAACCTGGATTAGACCAAAAGCTCAATGCTTAGAGCAAGTCCATTAGTTGGTAGCCTTGGAAACGTTCTGTTCTTCTGCTAACAACTCATAGGTCAGAACTAGAGATGTCAAAGCTGATGCAGGAACTTTCCTTCTCAGATCATGAATTAATGAAGGAATCATACTGTTTCTGGGAAAGTGGTGATGCTGCTGCACCACCACTTATACTTGACAATTGACGAGAACAAGTTCGCCCACAGAAGGCACATCTGCCAGTCCTCCCCCAATTCTACATGGTTAGAGAGTGATAAAATTCCAATAAAAAATGGTCAGCTTCCCCGAAAAAATGGTATGATGGAAATATTTTAGTTCCAGATGGCATTATTTTTTCCAATTAGCTAGAACACCACATGCAGAGAATTTTATTCAGTTTTACCTTCAGTGTCCAAATAACTTGTGTTCACTTGAAGCTAAACCAAAACTGTCCAGACAGGCTGCAGTGTCTCAAAGGCTTGAAGAGGGAGGAAGAAGTCCCCTATTACTTAGCAACTTGTTCTAACTGGTCATTATGGTCATCTTTTAAAATAAAATTTTATACACACAATTTTAAATTTATTTGGATTTCTTCTTCAGCCTTTCAAGTTCACTTGAACTCAGAAAAATTCATCCAAAAGTTAGGAAGAGTTTCTGGTATCCGCTCTTGGGAGATCATAATAGTGGGACACTCCTGGAAAGTGAAAGTGGTCTTGTTCACTTTTTTTGTAGTCACCAGCAGTTTGCAATACTCATCAGGGACTGCAAGTAACAAAATTCCTTAGTAAGGCTCCCTACAGTACCTTTGCTATACTGGAGCCCTCCCAGGGCAAGTGTCAGTACAAGTCTGCTAGTCAGTGTCACACCGCCATTGACTTCAAACTAAATTCACTTCTTCCCACCTCAGCCAACAGCACTGGATGAGCACTCACCACAGCAAGGGATTCTTGCGCAGCCAGCAAGCTCTAGTCCTGTCCTCCTTTCTGTTTGTACTGAAGTTTTTTTTTCTTGCCATGAATGAATCTCTTCTGCTTTTACAAGAGTCTCTCATTATAAAAGGTTGTGGTTTTTCACCTCTCCTTCAGGCATCTTCACTACAAAGTGGCTTAGAAAAACAACAACAAAACCATAATGCAGCGTGTCAGTCAATAGTGAAATTATGAGAAGTGTAATCTACTCTTCCCACCCTAATGAGCTGATGAGTAAATAACTGTCAGGCCGTTGCACTGAGCTATTGATTGGGGCTTCCCACAGAGGTGGTATGCTGCATAGGTACCTGCTGCTAAACAGAAGGAATCAATATGGGAAAATTCCAAAAACAATAAAGAAAGGTTTCAGGTTTTTCAGATGCTTTCTCTCATGTGCTGAGGCAGCACATCTTCATTGCTAGATCACACCTCCCATCCTGCTTCCTGCCTTTCACCTTGAAGGGGTTAAGCATGTCCTATAAACACATAGTCCCCAGGGACAGAAAAGGCTGATTAGCGAGAAGTGTAGCTTATAGCAGATAATAACGCAGCTGGTTGAGATAACTTCACCTGCCATGAGTGCTCCAGAAAAAATTTCCTCAAAGATTTATCTTCTTGCTCCTACAAAACACAGCCATCACATCACGCACATTGGCTTCCTATTCTACCAAGAGCCAAAGCTTGAAATTGCTTTATTTCCAAAAGCTTTGGAGGTGCTTCTCCACTGAGTGTCATGCTGTGTCACTACTTCTCCATTTTCCACACCATCATCCTTCATTTAGTACCAAACTTTCAGAGCAATACTCTTATCTTCTGCTGCATGTTTCGTTTTTTTTAACCTTTCTTTTCAAGTCTCAGTTGAAAAGTTCTCTCCCCTTCTAGACCTCAAAGTATTAAATTTTCTGTCCTCTGATCCTATTATTTACTTGGATGGTTCAATTTTCTCAAGACTTCTCATAGCTTTTGTCCTCACCTCTTCTCATTGAAGCTAGGTACAGACACAGACATCAGCCTTGAATGCCAATTTTGAAGTTTCCAGCACAGAACCTTTTTATAAAATTACTTTTTATTTGAACTCATAGAATCTTTTTTTTTTTTAAAGCCCACTTACAATCATTAAAGTGAGAATGAAACATTTGCTTTTCTAATTAAGAAAATTCCAATTGACATAGCTCATCTTCTAAAAAATTCCAAGGTATGAACAATTGCAAAGATCTTATTTCATTTGATGATCTAAAAAAAAAATATTCAAATTCAGGGAAGTTCTTATGAAATGTTAAGTCCTGTGGTACTGTAAAAATAAAGAGACCTGAATGGCATGTGATTATCATTTGATGAACTCACAAGCAGCTGCACCTGAAACTTCAAGTGGATAGTACGTATCTCCAGATACATAGCTAGTGACTTGAGTCCTTATTAGATATCATGTCTAAATCAACAACATATGGAAGCATGCTGTTCTCCTTCCTACAGAGATGAGATTCTGTAAACACAAACCATAAGATTTGTCTTATATTTATATGTTGTCTCTCACTGAGAGGAATCCTTAAATAAAAACACTATCTTGTTTCTATGGACCAGTATTATCGATATGCTAAAATATTAAGTAATAAAAATACTAACAAAATATTAACTAATAAAAATAAGTTTTCACATCCAGTCTGTAGTATTTTTTAAAGCAATGAACAATTTGGATAGAATTTTTCAAATAGAAAAACCCAAGAAAATGTTTGGGTCTTGTCAAACAAAAAATATGTAGTTTTGAAACATGGAAAAGTTTTGCTTCCATACGGAGTCCTGATGAACAACACATTTTCAAGAAATTGGTTACAAAGTTTCCAAAATCAGCACAAGTTTCCATCTTGACCTGTGATAGAAAAAAGTTTCAGAACATCAGAGTTTTCTGCAGGACCAAAGTTGCATTTGGTGATTTGTTGTAACAATTCTTTAGGGCATATACATAGCTTCACCACTACTGTCATGTTTTTTCAGAATTTGTTGTACACTGTGGATATTTGGTTTCATCGCATACTCTAGAAGGCTGTCATTGCAACAGTTATTTTAAGTAATGTCAACCTTTTCTTGCTCAAACTCAATAATTAAAGATAAAAAAGGGAAGTGGAATAGACAAGACATTCTATCCCTTCCTTTTACACTGCCCCAAATCATTTTATCACAGGGAAGGTATTTGCAGCAGATAGGTACTTGTCTCCATTAAAATGCAGCAGAGGAAATTTTAAAAATGATCAAGGGGACGCACTAAGGTCTTCACATTGAACAAACAAGAGAATTTGATGTACAATGCAGAAAACAGGGAATAAAAAGAATGCTTAGACAAGATAAAAGGGATAACAGCATACAGAGGACAGGTTATCAAACAGAAGACCTTGAAGCAGAGCATATTTTGTTCATTTCAATAAAGAACATGAGATTCCACACAAGAAGATGGAAGAAGATTATTATTTTCTCCTCTGACAGATTTATGTTCGTAGCCTTTTAAAATTTATTTTTATATAGCTGTTCTACAATCAATTCCTTCCTTCAGTCTCCTCTCCTGACCTATAGATCTCAATCCCTGGAAGCTAGTGTGCAGTTGAAGTTACTCAGTTAGGAGATACTGACAGCTATGAAACTGGGAAAAAAAAAAAAAAGAGAAGAAAATAAGAAAGGTATCTTTAAAATGAACGATCGGCAACACAGCAGAATGCACCGAAAACTATTTTAAGGACCCCAGTATCTAGACTGTTAAACTTGATATAAATAATTGGCTTGCAAAAAGAAAAAAACCTATTTATTCTTAAGAAACAATTTATTGCAATTTAGACTCCCAACCAACCATTTGAGCCATGGATCAAAAAGCAGAAAATACTACAGACTTTAAATCTTAGTAACGTTCAGCACTTGTAAGGGCTCATTTTTAAGATTCTGGTGCACGGATTAAGTGGATAGATCTAATCGTGCAGAGCATGATCTCAATATCTACTAACTGATGAGAAACAAACCCACATTTTATCAGTGAACATGAAAATTATATATGATCACAGAGAATGGGAGGGACCATAAAAAATGCTAACCTCTCCTTTGACATATCAAGAAGTAAAAACAAAAAAGGAAAAAGCAGCTGGTGGCCAATCACGACCTTGGTCAGTATTAGAATCTCACCAGGTTTTTCTTCACATTTCTTTGTGAGGGTCACCTTCCACACAAGGCAAATCTCAGAGAGCGCCTATGAAAATGATCATCGACAACACGAGAAAAAGAGATGAAAGAACTAATACAGTTCTCTTCCCACCACCCTGGGACATGGTGCTAATAGACAAGGAAGAGCTATGATAAGTCTACGATCACAAAAGGGTAATCCCGCTGTCAAACAGCATGCCAGCAGACATCAGAATAATAATCAACGAAAAGCTTTTCTAGCGCTCCTGGGTGTGATTTGCATTACACTGTTGATGTCTAGGGTACAAATGTTTTACTGACATAAATCTGAAGGTGCTGTGTATTTTCCTGGAGTTAGGATCCAAGACAGGTTGGCTTTTACCTGAGAGCCCATAGATAGTAACTGAATTTCCAAAATTTGGATATGCAGGGGAGAAAAGAGACTCCTCCATATTTGAGACATCAGCTGGCATACATCAATCCTACAGCTAGTGGTGGTAGCCAACTTTATTCAGAGCTGCAAGATGGCAGATTCACAAAAATTTTAAAGACCTACATGCAGGCACTTTGTTTGACAGCGTATAATTAGACTGAGAAATTCATTGGCCACTGGATACTCATTAATGGTGAAACCATCAATCAAAGTTGAAGAGGGAGTGGACATCAGACAGTTATGTAATAGTGCAGATGACCCTAATGCTTCAAAGGACTACTAAATCTCCACTTTCTGGTCTTCAGCCAATTTAATTTTTTTTTTCTTTTTTGCAACTAGATATTAGGACAAAAGCTTTAAGGCAAGGAAGAGACAGCACAGGTTATTCCTCATCCTAGCACGTGAAGGAATTTCCTTCTGGACTACTATGCTATAGGTCAGGATACTACCAGGATGTACTAACTAGATGGAAGCACAAGCTGGCAATTGCCACGTCCACAAACAACTCCCAGAGATTCTTGTTAATGCTCTATGACATTGGTCCTGGTATGTACTAGCTGCTGCTCAAATAGGCAAAGAAACAGCCCATACTCTGCATTGCCTTGCGTGGCAGGCAGCTATTTAAGTACAGTTGCTGCCTCACCATACGCAGTACAAAACCCCTCAATGCCTTTTGCCGCCTTCCACAATGCTGCTCAGGGAGTGCAAGTTCTGATGGCTTGTGCGAAAGTGAAGCAGTGAATCGTGGTAATGAGGTCTCTTCCCTCCTTTCCCCCAGGCACTCTTGTACACTCCTTTCCAACTGGAAAGGTCTCAGGAGAGGAAAGGTTGGTGGGCTTTTTACTTGCAGGACTGGCCACAATCCAGACCCAAGCATCTGTTAGAACGCTCACTATTGCTCTTTTCATAACAGATTTGGCTGGTAAACCTGGTAACAGCTGCACAAGCTATGCTTGTGATCCATACAATTAATTTGCAACTGGCAAACCCGTCATTGTTCATCACTAGATGACAGCAATGCACTTCTGTGCATGCCTTGAACTGTTACTAAGGGCATGACTCCAAGCAGCCTTGTGTGGTTCTGTGGCCTGTTTCCCTGCCATAGTCACAGCTACATCAGGAGAATGACGGGAAGAGGATGCACTTGGGGAGAGAACTCTGCATGGATGAGATGCCACAGTCCCAAAGGCACCGAAAGTCTCAAAGGGAGAGAAGACACCAGTTGAGTAAAATACAAAGTAAAAATAGTGGTGGAGCTCAGAATTTACCCCAAAGCAAAGACTGAAATATTAACTCCCTTCCTCCCATTACAAGAGCACACTCAGAGGAACTTAAGGCAACTGCACTATACTGCGTCATACCTGTGACTTCCCTACAGCCATGGCACAAGTGCTGACACTGTTGTAATATAAGGCAGAGACATGAGAAGTAAGAGCAACGCCTAACCACATGATGCCATGTAACTCTCATAACCAGGAATAAACATGCTGCACTGCAGGAAAGGGGTACCACAGGAGGAATGAAGCCTGCGGTTACAACTCCTGCCTCAGGATTCCTGCCTTCCCCTCCTGCTCCTGGGTGCACCACAGTGACTATCAGTTGTACCAGCGAGACCATTTGAGGAACTGCACTGTGAACAAGGCGGTCTAGAAACATCATGTCCGATGGCAAGCAACTTGGCCAATTTGTATTTCCTCAAGAGGTTACTATTTAAACTAAAGGTTGGATGCAAGTGAGTTCATAGACGGAGATGGGGTGTGGAGGAGGAAGGGAAATGACCCCAACCAGAGCAAACAGACTGGATGCATGACCAATTCACAGCCAAACACTACTTCAACTGGGGAAACTATCGTTTAATCCTCCAATTCCCACAGGAAGGCAATCTATAAATTTAGCTGCATGCAGACATATGTATACCCACATTCACATAAATCCTTGGGTCAGAACAAGGAACACAAGTATCTGCAGCTTCAGTGATTCCTTGCCATGCTGGTGAGAAAAGAATGATTTCTTCTATCTGTGACAAGCCATTTATTCACATACAGTTTTTTCATGCTGCCCTTTTTTTCTCCTCACCTGATATTTTTCCTTTGTACCATAGCTCTTCATTTATAATAATTATTTTAATTCTGAAATAAGCTTTGGGGTAAGCAGTCTTACAGAATATAAATCAAATCCTTGACCACTTGAGGTCATTAGAGACTTCAAGGCAAGAAAATTATTTGTGAACAAGAAAACTTTGTTTTCTCTACCCGCAAGGAACGTCTGTATCTCTGATAAGACAGAACAAAACAGCTATAGTAGCATGGAGAAAGGTTCAGCCAAGAAAAAGAAAAGATTAGTTTGCATTACTTCTGAAATATCAAGTTCTCTAGGTTATCCACCTGCAGGTGTCAGGGAACCATGCACTGTTTCTCCCTCACTTTAGTGTAATCATCTGTGGCTATTTCTTTCTGGAATGGGATCATCCACTAATAAGCTGGTAGTTTTTTTCTAATGGAAACCATCAGCTAGAGGTGCTCATCCTACATAAAATACCTTTATTGATTCCTCATCCTTACAGGAACCAAATCTTCTGAAAACATCTTATAAAGGAAGCTGCCATATTCACCTTCGTGACAATTACTCTTATAAAAGTCACTTGTTTCAGAAATTAGGAGAATAGTGAAAGTAATAAACATACAAGTTTAGCATGGCAGTCATACTGTGGATGCTTAGGCTAGCAATATTAATTTATAGGTGGGTTTTTTCCCCTTCTCAGTCAGTCATCAATCCTCAAGTCCATAGCAACTTCTCAGATACTCGACAGTTCCTTGGACGGTCTTACAATGCCCAGTCTGACTTTCGACTAGGCAAGATCTACATGTACAGGTGTAGGAGGGCACAGTGGAAAACATTGTTGGGCTGCTTGAAATTTATAGGAACTTTAGCTTCTTATCTGGGCTACTCTCTGCAACAGAAGTACAACAGGTTATAAAGAGTTGAATCCTTGACTTTGTTTTGCTAAACAATAAGAATTGGTTTAAACCTTCTTGTTCTACAGAAAATGAACATCATCCTGGAATAGTCTCAACCCTTTTCAAAATGAACTTTATTAGCTCTTCACTAAGTGAACCCAGATGGCTCTGACAAACTCCATTCTTAGCTGAGTGTCTGTCTTCTGGTTTTATAGTTGTGCACAAACTATGTTGTTTTATTCATCAGTGCAGCATGTGATCCAGAAGACCTACACCAATTTGTAGAGCTCCTTCTTGCTTCTTCTGTTTCCATTCTCCTTTCCACTACAAACTTCCCTGCTCTGTCTTACTCCCCTCCCCACCTACATCTAAACTTGCCTCTTACCCCTGCTTTTGGTCCGCAGGAAATCTTTTTTCCAGCAAAAGTGGCACTCGTTCCCACAGCCCGTTCAGTATCTGGTATCTTGGAAAATGAAGTTTCTTAAGAAAACATGAGACAATGTCATTGTGCTTAAAGGAGGCTAATGACTGGTAGGGGACTGACTACTCCCTATAATGAAAGGGAATGTGGAACAGACTTCAATGTTTGCAGCTCATTGGGGAAGCGTTGTTGTTTTCCCTCTTTAAATAAATTTTGAAAAGGCGACAGGTGAACTCTAACTGCAACTCCCTCTGTAGGCAATAAAGCATCTGATGGAATCACTGCACATCTGTGAGTGAAGTGATACGGATTAATCAACATACAACACCATCTATATGGAAAGTATTAAAGCCTCCCTTGGATTGCTTTGCAAGAACATCCTCTTGTCATTATTTTGATATTCATATCTCAGGCTTTATTTTTTCCTTGTCTTTTGGAATGATGGTCGAAGGTCAGAAAAAAAATCTCAGTGAAGAATTTTACTTTGGCTAATACTTGCCCTAACCTCGCACACTGTACACAACGGTTGATAAAACCAGGATAATTTCCTACATTGGTTTTCGTTCATGTGACAGTAGGGAGAACTGGCTGGCAGTTTCTTGATGCTTTCCATCTCCGCACCCCCAAATGGAAAATGTGGAAAACTGATATTTTTCAGAGAAAAGATTTGCTTTACCATAAAAGTCTCTGGTTAGAGTTTTGTAACTATTAGAAAGTCCATTTTAACATACAGTGGAAATTTGGAAAGTCATGATTTTACATTAGTTTTGACAATATGGAAGCGAAAAAATTAGATACTTTGAAATGGCTGAAATTAATAAAATAGTGCTTTTATTTGTAGTGGGAAGGAAGTTTAGCAAATATCAGGCTTTGATTTAAAGTTTAAAGATATAATTTTTGTTCAATAGAATGCACTTAACTGAAACCTTAAAGATCTCAGAACTACAGAGAAAGTAATGTTTGTCTCAACACAACCATCATTTGGTTATAGAGTATGCTAGAAGACATTAGTGTTGATGTCATCAGTACTCTCAACTGATTTTCTTTAAAATTTTGGTTTTAAGAGCACCTTGCACTGAGTTTTGAAACAGTCGTGCAGGTTTCAGAAGAATTCCTCAAAAGAACAGCAGCCTGTTCTCTGGTGTCAGAGGAGCTGTCCTGTGTCACATAGGACTGATTTCACTCATCTTTCTCTAAAATTAAGTTTTGTCAAAAAACCTGCTAAACAAACATTCAATTTAAACCATAATATAATAGTCTTCAAATTCCAATCTAAATTCATCCAGAGACAGTTTATACATGATTTAGTTTTGTGCCAACATTGTTCTCTAGCTCAAATAGTTTTTTCTCTAACTTTTGTAGTTTCTCCTTCTAGATGGATCTTCTGCACCTTAAAACTACTTTTCAGCCTACCTGGCTCCACAAATAGGCCTATTCATCAACCTATCCTCTGAAGTATTCCTAATTCTGAACGTGGTTCAAATGCCAGATCAAATCTTTCTAAATAAACCCACTCATAAATCTTTGTAGGTAAACATCTGTCATGCACCTAAGTAAACTGAAGGGAAAAGGAGATTCATGGCCAGTCAGTTACTTGCTTTACTCAATTTCTCTTTGCTGGTTCATCCCTCTGGTTGCCTACAGCTTGGCAGAGACAGAAAGCACATTTGTAGCAGCCAGCTCTGACTGCATTTGGAAAGGTTTGCTAACACGACCTTTTTATGCCTGCATGAGGACACAGAACAAAGCCAAGAGAGATGTTTGCAAGACAGAGACAAGTACTTCATCAAATACTACTAGCAGCAGGACATGTTCAATAACAAGGATATGCCAGTGAAAAGAATGCCCAAGTCCAAATCTAGCAGTGATTAGAGCAACTAAAAAGTGGTAAAGATGTTTAATTCTATTACAGACCAGCAGCCAACTCCTAACAAACAGAACTCAGAGGAGTTTAATTTCTGCAGTCACTGCACTGCTGCAAGGGCTACAGGTACCAAAGTAGCTGTTACTACCAGTGCTGGAGAGAAGCCACTGGACACGGAAAACTGATTCAGATTTTACGTATCTTCCTCAGCTAATCCTCACATGTACTTTTCTGTTAAAACCAATGGGTTGATTAGGAATGACTTGCTTGTGGCAGGACTGCAGAAGTTTATTAATATCACATAACAGAAAAGATGAAATAAAGTGACACTAGGGAATCTTACAGGCCACCAGAAACGTGCTGCTCTGTCTTTAGGGGCTTGCTTCCATTATACTGATAAATTATTTCTCTATTGCTTGTCAGCTACAGGATAAAACAGCGCATATTTATTAACAACAATGTACTCTAATTGGAATTTTAAAAGAAATTTCTTGCTTAAGAGCTCACTCAACACTATTAGGAATATGTATTACTTTGTGTTTATAGAATGGAAGAGTGTTTTAGTAGTAAGAGTCTATTTTGACTAAATTTATCTCTGTATTCTATCAGTGTAATGTTGATTTACCAGTATGCCTGCCAGCTATCTTAGAATGATAATTGTGTCTTCTAGCTGTGGAATAAAGCTTTAATAAAAACATTTATGGAACGTATGATTTTTCTAAATGATGGCCAAGTTGGGCAGACTCAACTACAGTCGCTAAGCACAAACAACTACCCAAAACAATTACAGTCCATTCTTTTCAATCTATCAGCAGTTAGACTCGAAACATTAACAAGTGACACGCTGGGAACACTTACAGTAAAGTCACTGAAATTAAACCAGGATAAGTGAAAAGACGTACTATTCAAAAATCTGAAAGGACTATGCTGCAACTGCTTGGACTACACATCCGTAATACCTTAAGCTGCTTCGGTCACTTCTTTTTGACTCAAATGCTCATTTTTGAGTCACTGCTTGACAATTCCAAGAAAGTGACAGTTAAAAGTGCAGTCAGGAGAAGTAAAGTAAAAACAACAGACAAGGTTCAGCAAAGAGACCATTCCTCTTTCACAAATGAGCAGGTGGAGAAACCAGTGCAGAATTACAAAAACAGACAAAGGAAGAACCAATTGAGCAAACAAAAACCATATGGTCCAGAGACACCATTGCACCATCTGCCTCCATTTCCAATGGAAACAGCAGAGTTGTGAGTAAATCCGTCTTTTAAGAAGTGGCTGCACAGCTCCTCATCCCATCGGGAATACTGCTCTCTGAAACGAGACATTCTAGGAAGAACTATGTTTGCTTAAAAAAAGCTTATGTTCCAGCTTTTGGCTGCTCTCATCTAAAGCCTTGCTATCTTCCTTCCATCCAAACTGCACGTCTCACAAAACATAACCGGCAGTCCTAAATCAGGAATATCTTGCTGTGACAACTAAAGTAACCTTTGCAGTTGGCTGACAGTCAACAGATATGGCTATAAGATTCACAGAAGTGTCAACTGGAAAAAATCAGTTTCATCAGCAGTAACACATTTACAACTTAAATTAAGGTTTATATTTATCAAGGAAATAGCAAAGAAAATGAATGAAAGGATGAAGTGAATGCTATTCCCCCAGGGCTGAGGCTATTTCAGAGGCAGATTGTCTCTAACTTTTTCCATAGGAAAAGCTAAAGATGATAGCCAAGCCTGATTCCATAGTCCTATTTTGTGAAGCGTAAATACTCATCAAAAGCTTTTGGAAAAGAACACTGTTTTCTTGACAGCTAATCAACCAAGGACTTTTGTTTATCTCTAGGAATGACCAATCTGTTGTTGCAGTGTCAGCTTTTATTTGAGGAATACACCACATTACATCAATGCAGAAGTGCAGGCATGCAAACTATTCTATCTGACAACTGTCATCTTCAATTATTCTTTTCCTACCTACCTCAGTCTTCTTGTCTTAACCTGCTGTAATGAATTCTAAAATTCCGCCTGGGATCTTGGCATCTTGTAAGAGTCTCTAGCAAAAAAAGGATTCCAGCCGCCCTCAAGTAGATCTGTGCCCTGGTACAATCAGTACACAATTGCACAGGAACAGCTTGAGAGAGAGAGAGGAGTATATGACACACATGCACAAGTGTAACCCAGAGACCTGCTTATGTGCATTTGTAAGCTGTATTGCTATAAGTTAAAAATCATATTTAAAATTACTCTTGATTTTTTTTCCTGCCAGCTTTTGTCTCCAGCAAGCAAGTTCGGCATAATCTCACCCAGGGACTTTAGAAGAGGGGTAGCAGTGATTCCATTGGTACTCTTCCTTCTTCTAAAACCATATGAAGACTAAGCTCTGATGCAACAGGAGCACACATGGACTAGAAGAAGAGACCAGGCAGCTACCATAGCACCGAGTTGAGCTCATCTGAGAAGTTCCTGTGAAAAACCCAGTGGGAGTTGAAATAACAGTAATCTATTTTCAACCACTTGGAAATCAATCAATAGATTTGTACTACTGGCAGGGAAGATTCAGTCCACCTGCCTTTTGACAGTGCTACTGATCTGGAGAATAGCAGTTTTGGCCTTTTCAGTAGATTTTGTTTGAATGTAAGTTTGAGCAATTCTCTCAGAAAATAGACGAGCCCGAAATTCTGCTAAATGTCTGCCATTAAAAGAAAAGCACTCACTTCCTTTATTATTGAGGTCATTGTTATTCTAAGTGGCTTTGAAGGGTCTCCATAGCAAGCTAGTTCAGGTTTTAATTCTGCCAAGTGATGCAATTCGTGTTCACTTCGTATTGCAGCCTGAACCACATAGGCTTTGAGGAGGCAGAGCGCCCGTGTTAGAAGAATTTTAAGTACCATTAGAGTTACGACAGGTATGATCTAGAAAGCTTGCTGCATAAACATCCTCCAATGCCAGTAGGAGAACTACGATATACTAAACTGTCTTGAATCCCAGAACACAGGAAATTGCAATCTGTTAAGCAGCATTTAATTCTACTTCCTTCACACCAGAATTACCTATTCTGTTTAAGAACAGATTATTACTTTCCCAGTTTCTTCACATTCAATCTTCATTATAATCTGATCAATACATGACCCTTGTCCCCTTGCAATAAACTTTGCCAATAGTTCCAGTTGCATGATCAATGCCCGTATTTCTTAAGCCTTTAACACTTTACTGCTAGTTACATAGTTAACACACCAGATCACCCACTGATGCGATCAAACTTCACACCCACCTGTCCCTGGAGGACCTCTGTTTTCCCTGGGAAAGATGACTTTATAACTGAGAAGTTACTGAAAATACTTTCTGAGCCTTATACCCACAACAGCAAGTAGATTCCAAGAAAGAACTGCTCCATGATGATTTTATTCCAGAATTAAATCAGTTGGCAAACATAGATGGATATTTACTAAATGCATAAGGTGTGCAGAAACCAGGTATTCCTGAACAAAACAAGTGAGAGAGGGAAACGCTTCTTTTACAGCTTAAAAAGGAAACAAAATTATTTTGACGTGTCTAACTGTTTCTGTACTCTGGCTTGATTTGAATATTAAAGAACTTAATTAGATGACTGTTGTAAGTATAAGAGACTGGAATAGAATTCCATAAAGACTCTCAATCAACTATTATTATTCTTTTTATGCTTCTTTACCCCTTGCCCTAACTGCACTAACAACAGAAGAAATAAGTACTGCTATTGTCCTCCTATGTCTGTTCTGCTTTCAGAACAATTTTATTTTTCCCTCCTTCCCCTAAGATATAACTTCATTTCTAATTACTGTTTTCTGTTCCATTTAACTTCTGTTAGTTTTTTTAAGAATAGGCAAAAGATGAACTCTATCCTGTTTTGACTCTGTGTGATCATCCTTAATCATGTGAAGCTCCCAGCTATTTTCGACATATGCGCATTTCTTGGGACCCAACTGATATAACATACTTTACTTATTTCCTTTGCAGAATCTTCTGACTTTCTTTGTTAACGTGCATTTTAAACAATATAGCTTGCATTAAAAAAAGAGGCTGTCAGACAATGAGAGAAATCAGCTTTTTGTGTACGTACAGCTCTGTGACAAAATACGGTCCCTGTGGCAGGGAAGTAATATGTCTGCATTAACGTGGCATTACACCCAGGCCTGGTAACTGCACTATGGGATGCCTCGGTACTGGCAGAAGAGTGCATTAATGCAGCTATGTTGGTTTTGAGGTCCAAAATAACGCTCCTGTCTAAGTATCACAGCACTGTGCCAGGTAGAACAACAGGACAGAGAAAAACCCAGACTTCCAGTTGTACTTTCTAGAGAGATAATAATAGCTCAAGCATGCAATTAAGCAAATTAGCAATTGTTTTAAGTCCGAACTACATCCGCAACAGAGATATTTTGAGACCGTACACTAATTAAAGAGATGAAAAGTTTAAGGAGTAATTCTTCATTTTCTACATTTTCATATCTTGCCTTGGTTACCAGAAAGTTGTAGTTACTCTGCTTTGAGTGCCACCTTTCAGTGTTCATTTATATATACACACTGCCCACTACTTCTTGCACTTAAATTGACAGGAGCGAGTATTCTCTGCCTCTATTGACTGTCTTTTTGGAGTCAGAAAATCCAACCATAAATGACCTATTCTGTCTTAGTTAAGGCAATTCTTCTGCTTTACGGTTATCACGGGCAGCAACATTTAATCACCTACTTGAATTTATTCATTTTCGTTTAGGCATGCTGCACCTCCATCATGCTGTAACTGATGTGGTCCAGGAAGTCATTTGCTCTAAATAGGGGTAAGCGTCCTTGGCAGTTGTAAGGCAGTTATCACCATCAGGTGCTTTCATTGAAATCACAGGGCAAACTACTCATTACAACTGTAATTCACATCAAGCTTAATTTCCAACATGATGTAAATTGAACATATCATGTTGGGCCATAGAATAATACATCTACCTGCCTGGTTTCAAGGTTCATCTTCATTAGAACTTGTATTCCACAGTTAGCTACAATAAATCAGCTCTACCTCTCCAGTAGCAGCAGGTTTCCAGTCTTTGTTTCAACTCATCTCTACCTGTAATTAATGCTTCATCATTGTCCTTGAGGGAGAACATCTGTTTTCACAGATCATGCTAATGCTTGGTTAAACACAACTGTCTGTACTGCTCCCAAAAATATATTTGGCAGATCCTAAATATATTGTATCAGATTTTTCAGGAGGTTTTTACATCTGTTTTCCTAGACTCTTTACCATTCCCTTTGCAGATCCCAAGCAACATTTTTTTTTCCTTTTCATTAACCGACATGGAATTACCATCCTACTTCCACTGCCTAGAGACAGAGCTGCGGCAGGAGACCATTATCATTATTATGTTATCATTATTCTCAATTACGCTAAGCTACAGTCACAAATAGTGCATGATACCACCATTAGCATCACACTTACTATTACTGAGGAAAGCGTGAAGATAATTAGCAAAGGGATACTAAGACTTGCAACAAGCATGCATTTCTCAGTATAAGAGTTTCAAACCTCTTCTACCCTTGAATACAGACTTTTGCCTACTGACACAACACAGAAAGGGCAGTCAACTCTGACCTCAGTTTGCTTACCCACCTGCCTTCCAAACTGCACCTAACTCCAGCAGCTTGTCTTTTACTCTGGGGAGCAGCATCTCACAAGATGGCTGTGATGCCAGGAGTATGCCTCTTCCTGCCCCAACAATTCCAATTTGAAGAGATGGTGATATCAATGAAATGAAAAGAAATGCCACTGATGAGCTTCAGAGACCAAAAGTAACCTAGCTGAGCATAAAGGGAAACAGCCAAACAGCTCTTCCATAAACTATAATCTTCATCTGAAAGATAATGAGAAAGAGTTATTATCTCTTTGATAATAGAGAAGTTCAGCAGCTTCCTAAATCATTCTGGCTTAATCAGCACGCGGTGGTTTTGATTTTGTGTTGTTCATTTTTTAAAAAATCTGCCCACACAGTTCAGGCTACGTAAACAACAAAAAAATACTTCAGGGACATTGGTGCTAAGGTCACCGTGAAACATTCACTGCAGAACAGGCTGTGGTACTTGAAGATACCAAGTCCCTCCACTCCAAGAGTTTGATTTTTTTGCATTGATGAGATGAAAAGGATGGTGGTTTATCAGCCTAACACAACTACAGAGACAAAACCCATGGTCACTGATCACTTGTGATAAGAGACTGAGTAATTTCTCTCATTTCGTAGTTGTTTTTCTTTTGTTACTAAAAAACACTGATGCTTTCCCTGATCTCTACCATTTCACCATAAAGCATGAAAGACATGTGAAACCAGAAGACACACAGTGCTCTAACAGGGCAATCCCATGCAACACCAGGAAAAACGGCAGCCTATTTTCCCAGTCCTGTGCAGCTGTGACACTCCAAACATATGGCACCTGGATAAGATCCCATGAACCTGAGGGTGAAGCACAAATGGCAGGTCAGGCTCCAATTTACCCTCTTCAGTAACAGCTGCCAGTGCTTCATTGACTCACTTCACCTTCCTGCTTGCCCCACACTATAGGTAGAACGGGGCTAAACACTAGGGATGGAATAGCTGTACTGAGGCAGCCTCCTGATTCAAGTCTAAGCCTATGCTATTGTTGCAAACACATCATAAAAATCTCATTCATTAGCACAGCTTACAAGTACTTAGATTGTTTACCTCACTGTAGGTATCGTAAGGATGGTTTGGAACCTCATTCCTTTAGTGGTTAAAAAGATACCTTTCTGCTGTATCTTACTAGCAGAACTACACCACACTATCTTCACTACCTTACAGATGGGCTAAAACAATAGAAGAAAATATTTAACAACCAATATCCCATGTTTCTGGGAAATGCTTAACACCCACTTCCCACCACCCCACTCAACAAGTTGATGGTACTTTCAAGTAAGGTCACAGCACTAGCATCTTCAAAAAATTCCCAGCTTAGACAGATCAGTGGAATATAACACATTTGAGACATTTTTTATCCCCATATAGGATGAAAAAGAGCATACGCTCAGGGAACTGTTGGTTAGGGCATTCTGAGCTAAGCCAACACATATCCATTGTCAAGACAGAAATGATATTTTAACTGCAAAGTGAAAGCAGCTGACAAGAGGATAATTCTTATGATCAGAGATTGCAAAGGTGACAGTCTTAGACTCAAATAATGATATTGCCAGCAGAACCATTTTAAAGAAAGTACAGCTCATAGCAGAGTTTGATAAATAGCATCTCATTAGCAGAAACTCAAGGAGCCAGAGGTTAGTGAGAGTTAGAGTCCAGCCAGATTTGTAACAATGTTTTCAAATTAAACCCTTCGTTTAGAATATCCAAAGTAGAAGCCGAGTTTTACAGCTTCTGCACATTTGTTACTCTAATCAGGTATCAGCCATCATTTTCTCCTCAGTATACCGCAAAAAGAAAAATTTCCCCTCTTTGCCTTTTATATGCATACAATTGTGTTGTGTTTTCAGGTAAAAGCTTTAATTGTTAGTACGTGGCAAGCATAACAATGGGAGGATTTGCACATGTGATGTTTCTTAAACAGGAAACACAGAAACAAGCCCTGCAATCCAATTAGCTACCTTCGATGGTAACCTTAATTTCTAACCTTGGGTAAAACTCTTTCAAGTAAGCCACTTTGTGCTCTGAGCTCCCATTGTGCCTGGTATTTATTTGTCACTGTTAAAAAACTCCAGAAACGAACATATTTTAACTCTGAAAGTTAAAAAGTAAGGGTATTACAAATGCGTCTAATAACTGCAGAAGCATTCACAATCCTATTCCAAGCTTCTCTTGGATTAGTCATTGTAGACTTAGTACAGACAAGTATAATTGAGCAATCATATGACAGAGATTTTTGTTAGGGAAGAGTCTGTTATGAATTCAGACACCCAAGAAAGAGCAGGACAAGCTAAGAAGGTTCTGAGTCATCCCAGCAAGGAAGCAAGAAAGCACCATGTGATCTCACATCAGTGGTCCACCTCTGCCCGTCAGCCAACCGACAGAGTGATGCGTTAGTGCTCTACAGCCTCAAGTTGCTGTGTGCATCCAAGCCATTCAGCAGAGAGTTACAACATGTCACTGTAAGAGTAAAAAGGAAGGAAGATGCTAAGCTATTGTCTCCTTCTAAAAAGGAAATTCAAATGACTATTATTTCAGAAATAGTGAAAGCAATTTCTGCTTAATTCCTTTAGAAATTCAGATCTGGCTCCTCTTAGTTACAGCAACCTGCAGGTAAGCTTTTCTGAAGCCTGTAAGGTAGTGGAAATAAGAGACTACACAGACAACAGACCCTGGGATCCACAAAGCTTCTTACTTTTTTTTTTCTGAAAGGCTCCACACAACAGTGATCACATACAATACCCGCATATCAAAGAGTACCCCATAACCAGACATAAGTTTTTAAGCATACTGCAGTGCTCAAATACCATGTATCTCCCATCCTGGTACCTTAACTTTGACTTGAGGCTTTGAAGTCACATCAGAAATCACCTATTACTTTGATTCAAACAAAACGGTAGGAGCATCTGTACTTTGCTATCATCATGTAAAATAATCCTTAGCCTTCTATCAAATTAGACTTGTTTTATTATAAGACTTAGAGATCCTTAGAGAAATGATCAGGTTTTTTCCCCCCTCATGTATCTATACATAGAACCAAATACACAGATTAATATTTGATGCAGAATTAGGTCCTAACAACATGAATTGCAAAAGCAAACCAAAGCAGAAGACTAGGCAAAACAATTATAAGTGAACATAAAATGGTTACAACTCTTACAAACTCGTTTATCAGTACAACGTTCCCTATATTAGAACTATAATTCATGCCTCTGGATAGCTAACAAAGTCCCCTCAAAAGTAGCCGGCAACCTTCAATTTTTTCATTCTAAGAAGTGCTTCGTATCACATTATTTTACTTCTGTAAGACAAAGTCAAGAGCACTCTTAAGGACAAGAGCTGAACAAAAATAAATTACCTTTCTCTCTAATTTCTGAAGGCTTCTCTTAGCTCTCTACAGTCCTAACAATCATGCAGCAGCAAAAGCACCAACCCTCCACCACCTCTTTTTGTATGGCTAAGGGCACCTGTTTACCAAATGCTAAGTGCAGTTAATTAGCCAGCAATTAGGAGAAGCTGCATTATCACCTGTTTCAGATCAAAATCCCTGGTACTCCTAGCTTGTCCAATTACCTTGTTCTAACTAGCAAAGGAGCTGACCTTCTGTTTGAAGTTAACTCCTGCCTTCCTGACTTTTTAGATTCGTGACAGAGCGCTTGCTCTCTGCAGTTGTTGACTTGTCTACTGCAGTTACAGACTTGTCTACATTCAGTTTCTCCCGTAAATTATTCTTCCTGGTTAGTATTTTAGAAGTGAAATAAACACATTTGTGAAGCAGCACACGAGTTTGCTAAAATATTCTGTTGAATCGTAAGTAGTTTTTCTAATTAAAATGTCATCTTATTGAGGACAATTCCTCTTTGTAGGCAAGTCCTTCTATTCTTTTTAACCATTAAAAAGGAGTTCTTAACAGACTAATGCTTTGATAGGGACTCTTATTTTCCTTCTCAGATATTTATCAATGTTCTTGTTGTCTACAGTTCACTTGTTTGTGCTTTATTAAACCTGCAGTGGAAGCTGCTATGATCTGTATCCTTCCTGGATTCTCTTTCTTCTTGTCTGTTTTTTTTTTAAGTTAAAAAAAAAAGGAAAGAAAACAAAGTAGAGAGTTTATTTTTATGAAGCCACCCAAGTTTTTAATTTTCAACCTTCACAAATAAAAAGACATCCAGTTCTGGAATAAATAAAAATTAGCTCAATTGTTATGAAGATAAATTAACTGCAAGTAAATAATGTTGATATCATGGGTACCTGATTTGCAATAATTTACTCATTGAAGAACTATAAGCCAGTCAATTTGCATTAGAATGGTTAAGTATGTTAATTCAATTATGGAATTACTATTGGCTGATTAAAGACTCAGAACAAATAACAAATAAGTCTGAGTTAATTTTATTTATATACTAGCTACTAAATACATGACTTAGCAAGATTGTCAGTTTAATTAAATTTGTCCCTATGGGAATTTATCTAGTATTGCTAAAAGCAAACGTGTACATGAAGTCACTAAGGAACGACCCTGCCTTTCTAGGACTGTTTTGGGATTCAGAAGGGAGACCTTGTACAAGCCCTTTTTTCAAAATTATTGAGACAAAAAATCTTTCATGAAGTCAGATTGTAAAACCAAGAAGAAACACCCCCCCACTCTCCCTTGGGACTCACGAATAAATTCATACAAAACTGGATGAAACGGAACAAAATAAAAACTGGACCACAAATCTGTAGCTGGCTTCTCGCTCAACACATAATTACAAATGAGGAACTGATGCCTTGTTCCTGCACAAGGTTTTAGATCAAAGTGAGAAGTCTTCAGGTAACTACCTCATGCTATCTGTTGCGACCCTGCCTTAGACAAACAGGTATTCAGTGACACATGATTAGAGGTCTCTGTTCTGGCCTAAGAGGATTTCCTTGTAGCTGGACCCTCAGCATCATGAGTAAGCAGCTCATAGCTCCCAGTCCTGAGACATGACTTGACTGTGCTCACTCTAGGAGAAATGTAAGTTGGAAGTTGCTATATCTACATTCAGAAGGCTGAATTGTAAAAATCTCTTTATTTAATGTGCTCATCCTCTCATTTGTCCCTTTTAGCACTCCAAGGTGATTGTTAATGAAAACCTCAGTTCTGCAAAGCATTATTAAATCTGGTTAATGGACAACAACTGGCATTGAATATGCACGTGTGGTAGGCGCACTCATAAAAAATCCTTCAACACCACTAAGTTATTGTTCAAATCTTGGCTTACAGTTGTTCTTTTTGGCACACTGAAGACCACTTGGCAATGGTTAGGAAGCGGGAGTGTTTTGATCACTAATTATAACTCCGCCACAATTGCATTACCGAGCTATTGACTTCTCCCTCACCCCATCCCTTTAACAGACTCTGTCATTACATCCCTTACTGATTTTAACAGGTTTTTGGGGCATCTGCCTTTCTATAAATGCCCCGTACAGTACAAGCTATGATGGGCCCAAACCTTCTAGGCACGCGACAGATCAAACAATAAAAACGCAGAATTATTAATAACAGTAATCATTAACATGCAGTTAATTAATTAATTACTAATAACAGTAATCATTAACATGCAGTTGTGTCACAAGCAGTGGCACATGGCACAGTGTATACGTGCATTCAAACCTGGCATCCACTACTTTTTCCATTAAAAGACACTAGCAATTTAAATATTTCTGGTCATTTGCCCTTATCGTACCGATCACATTTCTAATTTCTCCTAGGCTCTTCCAAGAAAATGATTTAACACACAGTGCAGATCTTCCATGTAAAAATGACCAGCATTCTTAATTATAGTTGTTTCACAGGATCTAATAGCAATAAGGTTTCCATAATGTTCAGAATCTAACAAGCTTCACAGCACTTTGCAAAGAGTAGCCATCATTCAGCAGAAATGGTAGAATGCCCTTTATTCCCTTTCTCTATCTCCCAGCAAGCATCCCAGGAGAATCATGAGTTTTAGATTTGCTCATGCATGAAGGGATTGTGTGCCCCTGGAGCCTTTGTATTATGATAATGCATACATAAAGGTAAGTTTTATTAATTGGTGCTCTATCCACAGGGGTTACTACAACGAAGGAGGCAGGGGAAAGGGAACTGTGAATGGAAGAAGGAGGGACCCTACTGAGTACTGATTCCAAGATTCAAAATTCAATCCTGATATACTCCCCTTTGAACCTGCCCCTCTTTACCTGTGTACTGATTTAACATGAACTGTTCCAGGCTGCACTAATTTTTAGTAACTCACTACAATTTATTGTCTTTTAAAAAAAAAAAGTCAGTACTCCAAAGTCTGCTCTGTACTTATCTTAAAAAATTGCTCTCAGGCAAGATTGGAATTCATTATTGTAGCCTTTCCACAAAAGTACTTTAAGTTCACGTTCTGTGCCTTCCTAACAGCTCTCTCTGCCTTCCTAACACCATGGGCACAGATGTGATACATTTCTCAGTATTTTTCTCATTGCTGTCAAATCACACTGTATTTCATTCCTCCTTATTTGTGTCCTTTTATATCTGTGACTCCTATCATTATTGCTTTCTTCCTATATCTTTCCTCATTTTAATAGCTGCGGGATATACAAGGATGTTTTGATGGTGACAGATCCCTTTTTCCAATCTTGCTTCAAGCGCAAGCGTGACTAAACTGCTGCAGAGCCTTCCCCCCACCCCTGCCTCCCCAAAGGCTTTGAGTGGGTGTAGAGGTGAGCGGCTTCACTTTGGGAAACAGAAGCCTACATGACAAATGCCCTCTTGCTTTCTTATCAGCTAACCAGGCTTTTGAGGGAAGGAAGAAAATAAAACGTAGTGGCAGGCTACTCTGGCTTCATTACTCATCTGCTCAGGAAGCCAGCAAACACGTGCTTTGAAGACAATTTGTAAACTCCGATTTGTCAGAGGGAACATCATCACGAAAGTGCTCCATATTCACAACAGTAAATTAAAAAGGCACCTCCATTGAGCAGATTGACTAATTATGCTTTCACACATTTCTAGTGGTTTCCAGAGAGACGCCCAGAGAGCCCCTCGGGACAGAGGCCAGTCCAAAGACAACAAATACTGGAAAGAGCCCCAGTGCATATCATGTATCAGCATACGTGAAGAGGGCAAAAGGAAACAACTGGCATAGCTTGGGGACATACAAATAAGCCTTCAGACACACGGTACGATAGGAACTCAATGCAAACATGAAGAATTCAGAAGTGTATTTTTAGGCTCCTTCCTCCTCCCCCCCCCCAAACCTCATCAAATAAGAATTTTTTCCTAATCACTGAAAACAACAATGCCACCAATTTGGACAGGTTAAAGTTGTTCCTTACGTAGCAGGAAAAATTTGCACGTCACGGAAAAATAAGCAAGTTTTGTAATATTAGTAAGTAAAAAATGACAGCAATAATAAAATTCCTTCTAAATCAAGACTACTTGTCTCCAACTCCATTTCGGTATGAAAAACTGAAATCTGGCATTCAGGCAAATCTGAAATAAAATTTGTTTCCAATGTCAGACACCAAATATAAAAAAATTATTATTATAGGTCTTCTGTTATACTAGAGAAAACAAGACACCAAATATTCTACCAAGATCTCTCCATACCATTTTTCATATTAGTTCAATGGAATAGCAAAGAGCAGGACCAGTAAAAAATAAATGCCTTAAACTTTCTGCAGCTTCTTGTGTTGTTGCTCCAGTCTCTGATGCTCAAGTAGAGCCTTTTCTCAGTTAAAAATGAAAACACTTAAGAGGCTTTTTCCTCCTTTTTCTGACAGCAACTCATTCTCTTTTGAGCTAAAAGGCACAAACGGAGTGTAGCTAAAATAAACTTCTTAGGATCCAATGTCTGACAGCTGTAGATTTTAAGATGTGGTTTGACAGGGATGGGGAATGGCATACAGTGACTTCAGGAAATTCAAGCAAAATCAAAGAAGGCATGAAAGGGGCCTCTCTCTCCCATCCTGCTGTGTGGCTGGCCCACACGGTCTGGGTGTCTCCAAAGCTGGCCCTGAGCAGCCAACGATTTTTGCGCATCATGCTACAGAAAAGGAAACTGAGAACTTTTCAGATCCCTGTGTTTGCAAGAGTTGACCAGGCTTGGTCCCTTCCCTCCATTAATTTCTTAGGGCGCTATGTGTCTTGGAAACAGACTTCATTTTCTATAGCATGTGAGGGCTGGTAAATAAATCTGACAGCATCAAAGCGAACCTTGAATCAGGGCTGTCAGTCTCATTCCACTAACAGTTCCGGCAAAGATACTGTTTTTCATATCATGCTCATGCATATATGTCTCAATAGCACTTGAGCATCCTGCTCTTTTGTATATTCACCAAGTCACAAAGCAACGTCTTCGTATTTAACCATATGTCCCCATCTAGCAAACACCCTACCAAGCCAGTTGGAATGCAAGCATTCCTAAGTCTTCACTGAGCCTTCCCACACCTGCCACATATTAGAAAAAGAATAATTTATTAACAACTTGCAGAGTTGATATCTCCTCAGGTAGCTCCAATCCTGCTGGCCCTCCTAGCTACCTCACTGCTCCAGCAGAAAGCAATAAACAACATTCTATTTCCTAATCTGACAAGTAAGGGCAAATTGACTTAGAGAGTTTAATTACTTTAAAAAAAAAAAATACAAATACCGTTGGTTGCCATGGCAATACATTCTCACTAGATGGAACAGCATTGGCAGTATCGGAGAAACAGTCTGTCTTCGTAACTGCTAGTCTTACAGTAAAATACAATTATTAACTATAAATGTTTCTTGGTGTTTATAACTGCAAATGCAACAGGCAACGCAATAGTCAAGGACTGCTTTTGATGTACTACTGCAGAAATGTGTGTGCTAATGGTCCGATGTGCTGCTGCTACGGCAGTGGGAAGGGATACAGCCCAAGCACTACTATTTGAGCAGCATATGACAACAATGACGGGTGGGTTTGGAGATCTGGGAAGAGCTCTCCATTGCAACAAGTGTGCGAAGTTTGATTACTCAGAGAAATAATCATACGCATGTCCTGGTCTTAGTCTTTCCTAAACACTTGCTTAAAACAATTTAAACAAACAAACCAGTGACTGCAAATGCTCTACTGACAGAAGTAGTAACTAAAGCTAGCCAGCCACTAAATAGGCAGTTTGGAGCCTAACCAGTCGTTGCCAAAGTTGAAGGCAAGGTCCAATCTTTTTCTCTCGTGAACGTGGAATCCTCACTTCCTTCTCTAAGTTTTTCTCTGCTTCTGGCTCTTCCTATTCCTTCCATCCTTTTGTCTCGGGAGTAGAGCTTAGGTTAAAAAAAAAAAAAAAAAAAGGTGTCCTGGAATAACTATTTTGGGAAAAACTGACAAAGTGACAGACTGTCTGAATATAATCACTTCCACGTATTTTAGTAAATATGATGATATAGCATTTGATTAATACAATTCTTTAGAGTGGAAAAATCCTAGATTTATCCCTCCATCATTTCAGCTCTGCCCTTCAACGAACTGTTGATAGGTATACATGAACCATAACTCAATTTATTACCTTTTTTCTCTTTTTTTTTTTTTCCCCCAAAGTTCTACTGAGAGCATAGGATATTAAACTGGTATATTTTTGCTGGCTTAAGGCAGGTTTTGATTTATGCCCCTTAATGCCTGTTTACTCCAGAACCTTTAATTATGAGGAAACAGAAGAATGCTTCAGGGGATAATATTCTCTGAATTTCTTTTATTAGTTTAAAACTGATGTCAGTGACATTCAAAGCCACAACTTAAAGAATTTCTGCTCAAACTAAGGTGTATTCACACACAAGTAGCGTGCCAGAAAAATGCTGAAGACTTCGAAGTTATAGACAAATTCTTACTTAATAATCAGGTCCTCTGTCTCACACACATCTTGTACATTAAGTGATTATGCTGAGTTTTGGCAATCGTCTGTATGACAAGCATTAGGTGCATTAATTTAAATTAAATCATCCAATTTTTCTCCTTAAGAAAAATTTCAGTGACTTGTGCCTTTTGGCAAGACCAGTGCCTCTTCAGCATTTTATGAGGCAGATTTATTCCATTATTTACTGGATACCACAAGGACTGCAAAGAAAATGGTATGAAACGTTTGAAGAACCCCAAAAATAAACACCAAAAGAAAAAAAAAAATCCTCAAATTCTTTCAGTCACACCTTCATAGTTTAATAATTATAAAAGTAATGATTAAAATAGAGTTGCATAATGAACCTCAGGCCTTGAAAGAAAAAGAAAAATATCAAACGTAACTAAGGTAAGCAATGAGGTCTTTAATAACACCCATGCTATTTTGTTTTTAGAACAATTCCAAAACAAAACAACAGATCAGACCTGCAAAAACCAGAACAAAGGTTCTTCTCAGCAATGCTATACTCTGCAAAACAGTTTCAGGAGAAAAGAAATACCTATGTTAGTGAAATAAAATTTATTTTTAAGCTTCTCAATTATGTATTTTTCCATGGCATAATAGGGAAGCACAGTATTTTCTTCCTTACAGACTCTCAACATGATAAAAATATACAACTAACCCAAGATTTATACTACAGTCCTCTCTTTCAACTAACATTTCCCAAAATGATATTTTGCTGTTAAAAATTCATCTGGTAGTGCTAAGTCCTTGTCCTTATCAAACAACATGTTGGGATTTAACACAGCTGAAATATTTTCCCTTGCTATTATCTCTGGCTATTTGTATTCTAATTACTGAATGAAAGAACATATGTATAATGAATATATGCCATAAGTTTTCCCCCAGCCTCCAGAAGTGCACAACACAGCATTTTATGTGGAGGGTTTTTTTAGCTTTTACCTTTCTATTCCCAAGTCTTGAAATTGCTTTACAACATATATGCATTATTCCCACTTTACTGTTGACATATAGTGGGAAAAAGTAGTAGGACAAAGGTTGCGGAGTAGGTTTTTACAGAAGCTGAGACTGGATCTGGTAACTTCAGCCACAGTCTTGTGGCATAAACAAAAGCTGATGAGTGGACATGAAATTAGAACACAGCGTGCAGTTGCCATAACCTTACAGCAGTGCAATGTACACTTAGTTCTATCAACTGCTGTATTTCATGAAGAAGGGACCGCAGTCACAGCTGCAGTAAATCAGTACCTCCAAAGCAGCCAATTTATAACAGTGGGGAAAAGGCCTCTGAATATTTCTCTTTTATTAAAATTCTGCTATAATGAGCTGCATAAAGGAAGACTGATGCATCAAAATACATTTTGGGCTCCCTTCTCCTTGGGCTGATTTGCAAGAAGTAAATCAGCTCTCATAGTTGGGCCAGTGCAAACAGACCACAGTCCAGTGGAAGTACAGTGGGCTCTGGGTGAAGAACTATCTGCCATATGCAGATATAAACCATACCACCTCCCCACGACTCCTCAGTAGCCTTCCATCAACCAACACCTATTTCAAAGAATTCTTTTAAGTTCTTTGTATAGGGTTTGATCATTCACATGCATCACTTTTGTCTCTCCGAGGGAAAGAACAGGCCACAGAAACGGTGTGCTGCTATCATGCTCTTCCCCAGCTCTGCCAGGAGAGTCTGATGTTCACCCGAGCCAACCAGCAAGTGGAGAAGTGCGAGATCCCAGTGACGTACGGACCACATCTGACATTTAGTTCCTAGAGATCAATACGGATGGTATTAAGGGCCTAGACAGAACGGCATAAAAATATGCAAGTCAGGAGATGGAAGAATAAAAGGAAAATACATGAGGGTCACAGCTGTGTGTCAGAGCTGAGCCACCCAGAGGTCAAACAGGTCCCTTGCCCAAAGGAGCCCACTAGTGAAAATTTACAAGCCCAGATCAAATACAATGTAGTAAGCAGTAAAACTGTGAGATAGTGGATTTAAATAAAAACCTGTCAGTGCCCTATTTATTTTCAGTAGTTTTATTTCCATACCTTGAAGCTTACTGAGAAATTTTAAGGTGTATCGTTCAAGTATAAAATCTGGATTGTTCATACCAATCTGCAGAATTACAGAGGGACTTTCTGGAAGAAAAAAATACTAGGTTTTAGATTAACCAGCTGGCCTATATTCTGGGGAAAAAAAAACCCAACTTCAATGGTATTAATTTTGCTCATTGAGATAATCATCATCCTTTAGATTTTTCTGAATCATGGAATCACGGAATTTCAGAGTTGGAAGGGACCTCTAGAGATCATCTAGTCCAACTCCCCTGCTAGAGCAGGATTGCCCAGAGCACATTACTTAGGACTGCATACAGGTGGGTCTTGAAAGTCTCCAGAGAAGGGGACTCCACAACCTCCCTGGGCAGGTTGTTCCAGTGCTCTGTCACCCTCACCCTAAAGAAGTTTTTCCTCATATTTGATCGGAACTTCCTATGTTCCAGCTTGTGCCCGTTACCCCTTGTCCTGTCACTGGGATCCACTGAAAAGAGCCTGGCTCCGTCCTCCTTAAACCCACCCTTTAGATACTTGTAAACATTAATAAGGTCTCCCCTCAGCCTTCTCTTCTCCAGGCTAGTGTCCCAGCTCTCTCAGCCTTTCCTGAAGGAAAATAACTACTTGTAGCTTAGAACTGGGGTCTGCAAGTATGAGTTTTGCCTTTGTTCTGTCAATATATTTCTGAAAAGGTCTAAGAGAGAATGTCTGCAGGTGAGGATTTTTGCAGCTTTGCCTGCAAATGGGCATGCAGAGAAAATACGCATTTCCAAGTGTTCACAGCTTATATTTTCTGGGAGCTGACCTGGGGATCCTAATGCTGAGGACCCGTTCAAGGTATAAAATTATGCCCTACATTAATGGCTTTAACAGGTTCTCCACTATCAAATTAAAAAGAGAATCATAGCAGTATATACAACAGCCAAACACAAGAGATTTCCTGTGGAAGGCATTACTCTCTTATTTGTCATCCAGCATTCAGAAGAAAGCTCTCTGGATTTTGCTTTTTATGAAGACTAGGAAAGAGCTTGTCATACAGGCACACAATGTAGAAAACCAAAATGGATATTGGATTGTTCCTTTAATTCAAAGGATGAGCAGATAGCCATGCAATATTTATCACTGAAGGGCAGAGGAAGCAATCAATAATGTTTTCCCATGTGTGCCATTTTTCTCATTACTTCGTAGGACAAATCCAAGTCTCCAAATACGTGAAGTATGGATAAAATTCACCCCTGCACACAAGGCCAGTGCTAAGAGCCATCTGTTTCTAATGCCCTGATTTGAAGGTCTGAAGTCTTGCATTAATTCCTCTGCACAGGAGCGAGTTTCATCCAACAGATATTGTTTACCCCTAAGCAAGAGCAGGGTACAGGCTTCTAAATTTCACCGTTAAGACTGCTTATGTTGGAAAAGATAACAGTGTTCAATAGCTAGTGTTAAAAACCCCACAAACGACAAAAAAACCCAACCCACCTAAACCATGACTTGCGAGTTAGGAACCGTCAGGCTTTCTTAGATACTTTAATCTGCCGACCTTATCTCTCATATTCTTTCCCTACTTCCTTTCTTCCTCAAATCCAGATAAATTTATTCCTGGTGCTAACAAAATTCACCAGCTTCAGCTAATAATTCCAAATTAAAAGCAGGGGGAAGGAAGATCTAGGAAAGGTGATGAAAACACCTAAACAGAGTTTTTTTAAAGAAGTAAATATCCTTCATATTTAATTAATAATGCCTGGCATCCTTAAAGAACTGGAATTGATTTGTATAGGTTTCATAGCATGCTCTGTACTTTTAAAAATAAATCAAACAAACAAGCTATGTCAGCTTTTGAATTCTAGTCTTAACGATAATTCATTAATAAAAATACCATCCAGGAGCAGTTCATTATTTGACAGCTACAGGAAAGGAGAAATGTGTCCAAGCTGCATGCAGTTCTACAAACAAATACTCCCTCTCTCCCCCCAAATCTGTATCAAACCAAACCTCTGGGTTTCAGAGTTTAGCAAAACCTCTAGGTTTCCTTTACTTATGAAAAATAACATTTGGCAAAATGTCATAACTTTGCTTTATGCTGCTTTGAGGATTGCAACAATATAGGTATTTTCTTGAAGTGTCAATTTAATTAATTTCACAGTTCTTTTCATACTTTCCCTTATTGCCAGCAGCCCTTGTACTTGAGCAAAACAAACACAGAACTCCTAGAATGGAAAACTGCTACTTTTTCTACTTTTAAAAAGAAGCAAGTAAACAAACTCTCATTTTAAATGCCTAAAAAACCCAAACCCACCAAAAAAAAAAAAAAAGCAATGCAGAGAAAAGACTATCTTCTGCATGCTCGTACAGACAGCTGGGCCACACTGATCACACCATGGTCCCTCGGGCTCACACTTCCACGATTCTGACTGATTTCAGCCTTTTGCCTCTGGGCCCAAGGAGAAACACATCACATTTACACACAAAGCAAAAATAATCTCACATAACTCTTAGTGGCCTGTACAGAATCCCATATAGAAGGGCTTCTTATTTTGAAAGCTGTAAGAAAGATAATGAGGGATAGACTTCAGTCTCTCTTTTAATTAAACCAAAAAGAAAAGTTATTTTGATGAGTGGCTGTTCTACTCATATCAGTACGGAGAAACACTATACTTTGATGTTTATGAAATAAAGAGAGACTACATTGTCATGCAAGAGATGGAGGCCATTTAGATTCATCACGTACTCATCTCTGTACAGCTAAGGCAACAAAAACCTTGACTGCATAAATTATCCTACAGAAGCAAGCATTCCAGATAAGGCTGCAGACTCAATAATGGGTTAATCCATGGAAACCTGGGCTTTCTAGGTGAAGAACAGTTGCATAATGCGATGCAGGCACTCCAGGTAATGCATTTTGCCCCCATGGAAATATCTTACTGCTGGACGAACTAAGGCACCTTCCCCTCAGTCTTCAGGGAAGCAACTAAATGCAGCCTATTCATCTAAGTGCAGCAGTCAGAACATGATGTGCTTGAGGTCTATGCCTTCAAGCTTCACTTCTGACAGGTCCTCTGTTTCCTGTGTTGGAGGCCTAAGAACTGCTGAAAACAAGAAGGCAGTTGCATCTTACTCTTTGCTCAGCTAAAGAGCAGAAAAGAATGTATCTCAAGGCTCTTTGGTTCATTTCTTGCCCATCTTCAATGTATGAAAAATTAAGGCTACATCTTCTCTTCTTTGCAAACCCTGCCTACCAACTGCTTTGGCCAGAGCATTCTGGTACACAGGAACACCACAGTACTTTGCTTGTCATTAGCATTCTTGTCCTTAATACCAAATAGAAGGTGCACACCCCAGCTGAAATAATAGCTTTTTTTTTTTCTCCTTTCGCTCAAATTTACCGTCTTTGAATGTATGCCACCATCAATAAGATTCTGACTAATGTAAAGGGGCCTTCTCTGACAGAAGTCAAAGGCCACCATGACTGCAGGGCACCAGCAGTACTAACATCACCGATACAGACTGCTCGGCTGAGCTTTAATGCCATTAGCGTCACACAAGGGCACAGAGCAGCACAGTATGTGCTTAGAGTTCAAAGACAAAGGCATTGCAGGCCTAGTGTAAAATCTTTTTCAAAATGTGTAGGTGGTAACTTCTCCACATGTCAAACTGTTCAATCATTTAAGTTTCCTATCCAAATATAAAGCATATATAGACACAACTAGTAGCTCATTTCAGAAGTACTGCCAAGACCATTTTCTTCAAGAAAAAAATCTCCACATACCCAACAGATAAGTGAAAATTTGCCATTGCTTTCTCCTGCCAGACGAAGAAAAAAAAAAACAAAACCGAAAGTAGATTCAAGGATACAAAGACATTTTATAGATGTTTTTTGTTGGACATTCCAGTCTGACTTTTTTCCATAGTTCTGAAAGACTTTGGTTGGTGATGTTTTGGTCTTTTTTTTTTTCCCCTCCCAAACCAATTGCTGCATTTTCCCATGAGCTTCCTGTGTCTCGCTTCAACAGCCTCCATTTTTTTAAGTTAAAAACTTTTAAGTTTTTAAATTTTAAAAAAACTTTGATTGAAATCTATTTTTAATGGCACGCTAAATACTTAGACCAATTCTTATAAACACAAACATTAACAAAAAAAAATAATAAACCTCAGCATCCACTCAAACATAGCATCCATAAAATGTAGCTACCTATATCCACCCCCTTCTCAAATTCTTTGTAAACAAGTCTTCATTTAAAGCTAAAGAGACAATGAGAGACTAAATTCATCTCACCTGAGACATGTCAATTATTTAATTAAAAATCATCTTTGGACATGCTAATCCTGACTTAGGTTTAGTTTTCAGTCTCAGAAGAAGAAAGTGATTACTAACACAAGCAAATCAACATTCTGCAGCAATATGGTACCTCCAGTGTATTTATAAACAGGAAGGTATTATTAAAAAATAAAGAGCTCCCAAGCTCAGACTGAGCATGCAATTAAGAGTTGATTATGAAGCTGCCATCATCATAAACGCTCCAAGAGAGATTGCTGTGCCAGTACCAAGAACTGTTCTGGTCCTCGGGAAGGAAGGGATAATGCTACTCTTCCCTTTCCCCAGGCCTCCAAGGACACAGCTCACTCCTCAGACTGCAAAGGGTCAGGATTAATTTCATGTGGGCCCACACATCCATTCTGGGATTTAACCTTTGTCTTTGACTGGTGGAAGGTGACAGCTAATGAGATCTGCTTCAGGGTTTGACAAGGGAACATGGGAGGGCAGCACAGTTTATTAATGCCGCAGGAATAACCAGGCAAAGAAGCCAGGCTGTGCGCCTTCCTCTTCACTGTGCAAGTGTGGCAGACGCTTCTTGGATGACTTCGCAGCTTTCTAGGCACTGAGCACTGACTTTATTTGATGGAGAACTGCAATTAAAAACAGTGGTTTTGCAGCTTTTAAAGAAAACTTTTTTTAAACCATTTTTACCATCTTTACCATTGCCCATTGCCAACCCCGCCCTTGTTCTTGTGGGGGATTTCAACTTCCCAGATGTCTGCTGGGAATACTACACAGCAGAGAGGGAACAGTCCCGGAGGTTCCTGGAGTGTGTGGAAGACAACTTCCTAACACAGCTGGTGAAGGAACCAACTAGGGGAAGTGCCCTACTGGACCTACTGTTTGTTAACAGAGAAGGTCTTGTGGGGGACGTAAAGGTTGGAGGTCGTCTTGGACAGAGTGACCATGAAATGATAGAGTTTTCAATTCTTGGTGAAGCGAGGCGGGGAGCCAGCAGAACTGCCACCTTGGATTTCCGAAGGGCAGACCTTAACCTGTTTAGGAGCATGGTTGAGAGTGTCCCTTGGGAGGCAGTTCTGAAGAGCAAAGGTGCCCAGGAAGGCTGGTCATACTTCAAGCAGGTGCTCTTAGAAGCACAGGAGAAGGCCATCCCCATGCCCGAAAGACGAGCCGACGGGGAAGAAGGCCAGCCTGGCTAAATAGAGAGCTTTGGCTGGACCTCAGGAAAAAAAGGAAGGCTTACATTCTCTGGAAAAGGGGCTTAGCAACTTATGAGGATTATCAAGATATAACAAAGCTATGCAGGGGGAAGATTAGAAGGGCCAAAGCTCAATCAGAACTCAGCTTGGCCACTGCAGTTAAAGACAACAAGAAGAGATTTTTCCAGTATATCAACAGAAAAAGGAAGACTAGGGAAAATATAGGTCCACTGATGAATGAGACGGGCGCCCTAGTGGTGGAAGACACAGAGAAGGCAGAGCTACTGAATGCCTTCTTTTCTTCGGTCTTCACTGATAAAGCCGTCCCTCACACATCCCATACCCTGGAGGCAAGGGGGAAGGTCGGGAGAGAGGAAGACTTTCCCTTAGTTGAGGAGGACCGGGTCAGAGACCACTTGGCCAAGCTGGACATTCATAAATCCATGGGCCCTGACGGGATGCACCCGGGAGTGCTGAGAGAGCTGGCAGATGTTATCGCTAGACCGCTCTCCATTGTCTTTGCAAGGTCATGGGGAACAGGAGAGGTGCCTGAGGACTGGAGGAAGGCTGACATCACTCCAATCTTCAAAAAAGGCAAGAAGGAGGACCCAGGGAACTACAGAGCGGTTAGTCTCACCTCTGTCCCTGGGAAGGTAATGGAGCGACTCATTCTGGATGTCGTCTCCAAACATGTAGAGGAACAGGAAGTTATTGGAAGTGGTCAGCATGGATTTACCAAGGGCAAATCATGCCTGACCAATCTGATAGCTTTCTATGATGTTATAACGGGTTGGCTGGATGAGGGGAGAGCCGTAGATGTCATCTACCTTGACCTTAGCAAGGCTTTTGACACTGTCTCCCATAACATCCTCATTAGGAAGCTGAGGAAGTATGGGCTAGATGAGGTGACAGTGAGGTGGATCGAGAGCTGGCTGAGTGACAGAACTCAGAGGGTTGTGATCAGCGGCACAGAGTCCAGTTGGAGGCCTGTAACCAGTGGTGTCCCTCAGGGGTCAACACTTGGTCCAATTTTGTTCAATATATTCATTAATGACCTAGATGAGGGGACAGAGTGTATCCTCAGCAAGTTTGCTGATGATACCAAGCTGGGAGGGGTGGCCGACACTCCAGAGGGCCGTGCTGCCATCCAGCGTGACCTGGACAGGCTGGAGAGCTGGGCAGAGAAGAACCTAATGAGCTTCAACAAAAGCAAGTGTAAGGTCCTGCACCTGGGAAGGAAGAATGCCAAGCACAGTATAGGTTAGGGGCGGACATGCTGGGAAGCAGCTCTGAGGAGAAGGACCTGGGGGTCCTAGTAGACAGCAAATTATCCATGAGCCACCAGTGTGCCCTTGTTGCCAAGAAGGCCAATGGCATCCTGGGCTGCATAGGGAAGACTGTGGCCAGTAGGTCGAGGGAGGTCATTCTCCCCCTCTACTCTGCACTGGTGAGGCCACAACTGGAGTATTGTGTCCAGTTTTGGGCTCCCCAGTTCAAGAGGGACAGGGAACTACTGGAGCGAGTCCAGCGAAGGGCAACCAAGATGATTATGGGACTGGAGCACCTCCCTTATGAGGAAAGGCTGAAAGAGCTGGGACTCTTTAGCCTGGAGAAGAGAAGGTTGAGGGGGGACTTTATTAATGTTTACAAGTATCTAAAGGGTGGGTTTAAGGAGGACGGAGCCAGGCTCTTTTCAATGGTTCCCAGTGACAGGACAAGGGGCAATGGGCACAAGCTAGAACATAGGAAGTTCCGTTCAAATACATGGAAAAACTTCTTTACGGTGAGGGTGACAGAGCACTGGAACAGGCTGCCCAGGGAGGCTGTGGAGTCCCCTTCTCTGGAGACTTTCAAGACCCACCTGGATGCAGCCCTGAGGGATGTGCTTTAGGCAATCCTGCTCTAGCAGGGGAGTTGGACCAGATGATCTCTAGAGGTCCCTTCCAACTCTGAAGATTCCGTGATTCCGTGAAATGGTATTTTTATGGCAAATGGAATTATTAAGAATTGCAATAGCTATACCAATGTGGGTCAGCTAGCTTCAATAAGAGAAGAGTCTCTTATTTCCTCTAGGAATTACTGCAATATACAAATAAGGCTATGCGAGATGCTAATGTCGCAGGTAGTAAGAACTGAGCATCCTTGAAGGATACAGGGTCAAAGCCTTTTCTCTAAAAAGAAAGCCCTTTGGAGCCAAAATGTCTGGATTTTTATTTTTATTTTTTCTACAGAACATAGCCCCAAGGTGATCTGAGGGATAAATCAATTCATTTTAAAACATCTTCTGTGATTCTTTGCCCAGAGAAGCTGTGGCTGCCCCATCCCCATCAAGGCCAGGTTGTAAGGGCCTTTGAGCAATCAGGTCTGGAGCGAGGTGTCCCTGCCCATGGCAGGGGGGTTGGAACTAGGTGATCTTGAAGGTCCCTTCCAACCCAAACCATCCTATGATTCTATAATTATTTTTCAGTCATATGCATTAGCATAATCTGGTTTGATCACAGCTCCAGGAATTTACAGCTCTGAAGAATACTTGTAACACCTTGACTCAAAAAGGATCATATTGTCAGCATTTTCCTTTGTTTGCAAGGACAACATGAGGACAAAGCCCGTTCCCCTAAAACTGTTTCCCTTTCCTGTGATTAAACACAACGCTACGCAGCAGGAAAGTGGAGTAGAAAAGAGCAGCTCTGGCCACGCAGCATTACACAGCCTTTTTGAGAGGAGTGACCGAGAGTCACCCCCCGAGGTGGCCGCCTCGAGCCTTGACGCTGCGGGACTCAAAGCCCACCCAGTCACTCCTTCTGAACAAAATCACCGCTAATTATTGCACCTCCAACACCTTGCGAAAAAACCCACCGCCTGCAAACTTGTTACAACTGGAATTATCTTTAGCACAGTAAACTGAAGTCATTAGTTATTTATTCCCTGGCAGTGTAGGTGGATAATTAGCGCATAATTTGAGGTTTTCTAGGCATGACAGCCTGCTCTGATAGCTGCCCCTAGTCCTGATTAAATCTTTGCCTCAGATCTCACAGCAGAGAAAATTCCAGGCTTTACCAATATCAGGTTGCTGTCTCACAGTTTGAAACCATCGTGAATGTTTTGGGGTTTTATTTTTGAGAAAGACCTTTTTTTTTTTTTCGCTTTCTCTTGAAGCTTTGACTAAATGTTGCTTTGCATCTAAAACACCTGTGAGAACACGGATGTGACTGCAGGGGAACGAAACGGGTATTACATGAGGCACAAAGCAGCATTATGAACAGAGATATGCACGGGCTTTGGAAAAGAAGAAAAATGTATCTGCATGCTAGAAAAGCGAATTCAGTGTATGAAGTGCGTGAGGACTGCTCTAGCCCACACACCATGGCGAATATGCAGGAGCTGTGACAAGGCACCTAGTCTGTGTGCCCAGATTCCCTGCCTCCTACACCCAGCGCAACACAAGAAAGAGACCTGGAGTGCGTAAAAGTACTTGTCCGGCCATTGCTGTGCCAGCTCTGAGTCCTGGGGAGGGAAAGGCCACGCAAGCTGCCTCCACCTTCTCCCTGAGGAGCGGCTCGCCTCAGAGACATGGCTGCGGCGGCACAGCCAGTCACCCGCGCGCCCGAGGCCCCGCCCCTTGTGGGGGGTGTATGTGGGAATGTTTTTCCCACCTCTTAGGCTGAAAAAAAACCACACCACCTTTCTATTTCCCCTGAGGGCAGCCTGGCCCCTCCGCTCCCTTCCAGAAGCTTCCCCGGCGGGGCCTGCCCCAGGCCTGTGTCCCCCTCAGGAGGGCAGGGAGGGCAGCCGCCATGCTGCACACAGCCAGGCCCTCCCTCACAGGGACGCAGTCACCGGCTCTGCCCCTGCTCCGGGGACAGGACTGTGGGCGAAGGGGCCGCCCAGCACCCTGCTGCCCACACAGAGGGCCCCTCCATCCTGAGGAGGAAGCCTTCAGTCGCCTCTTGCTGGAGGTCTGGTTTCTGAGGGCTCGTGCTTCCCTGAGCGGGGTTCAAGCTATGGCTGCCCCAGTTCTAGGTGCGCCCCTGGTTTTTCAGCCTCACCCACAGCCCCAGGGCAGGCGCAGGGCAGCAGCTGGGTTTAACAAAGTATGGATTTTGCAGATGGTGGCAGTGGTGGGGTTTCTGGTTTCTGCCTGCGGGGCCCAGATCCAGCCACTCATCGTAAGCGAGATCGGCAGATTTTGTACATTGTGCTTGGAAAGGTCACAGCTCTCTGAAGTCTGCAAGCCGTATCGTCGTCCCCTTCATCCCTCACTTCACTAAATGCCAGTTAGCTGAGGGGGCCTCTGGCAACGAATTAAAACCAGTGGGACAAAATGGACTATAATCTCTGAGTCAGAGTGGGGATTCTGTACAGATATTTATCTAAGAAGATCTTTCTGCTCCCATAAAATACCCGAGTCCTTACTGATTCTCCCTCCACACTGCTTCATCCCTCTTGTTCCTGTTTTCTTACTGTTTCCACTCTGTCTGAGGGCACAGGAATAACAATGGCAGTGCCTGGCCCAGGGGCTGCCCGAGACTCCCATGTTGCTGTGGCTCACCCAGTTAGGTGTTAGGCTCCTGGGGAGATTTTCTTGGGCTTTTTTAAATTCACAATCCCTTCAGATGTTTTTTGGACGTATCCAGAAGGCATAGCAGTAGGTAGCTTCATTATTTATCTGAAAACTCCGGCGTGAAAACACCCAAGCCTTTCCTTTTCCTGCCTCACCTGAGGGGTTTCAGCTGTCAGGAGATACAGCATAGCTGTTCCCACCTTCTCTACACCCCAGCCTTGTTCCTACAGGACTAAAGAGCCTCCCCTGGGTACTGCCAAGGGACAGACTTCTGGCATTTACACTACTTAAATTCCTCTGTGGATATAGATTTGATAAAGGCATCCATGACAGAGCCTGGCATCCAGAGTCCAGTCCAACACCTTCAATCCACAGCTGTTCCACTGATGTTGAATAGATGTCACCCCAAACTCCCATCACAAAATATTACCTCTCAGCGTCTTAATAAATACACTTCTTTCTTCCCTTGGACTGATCCCTTATTACATTTCAGGGGCTAGCTTCCAGAGGACAGGTTCATTTGCTAATACATGAATCATTATTGCTTTGAGCCTCTGAGCTAGCATTTTTATGAGCACGTTTCAAAATGTATTTGATTGCTGTTAGAAATCATTTTGGTTCACACTCGACAACCAGGCCAACCTAAGCCAATATGCTCTGCCTGGCACTGTGAAAGGATGTTGTGAGAATTTAATTACTAACTGCAAGTTACTGTGCATATGGTGAATTCTAAATGTACTATTCCTTTTATTTTTTTGCCTCCAAGATAAAAACACCCAGTTGTTTAACTCAAGCTTATTAAGATTTCTATCTAGCAGTTCTGATAAAATTGTTTCAGATCGTACACCCTACAGAGAACAGCATGCTGCCTTTTCCTATGCATGAGCTGCTTGCAGACCATAAATGCCATCCAAGCCAAAGTGAGTCCTCTTTGCCCTTCTGTAAGCCTGGGCTACACGTTGGAGATTAGAGTTACTTCATTGCCCTCATGTAAGGAAGCTTTTGGAAAAACATTTGTTTTATGCGATAAGGTACAACAAAACATCACTAGAACAGAACTTCTTAGTTCTGGCAGCAAGATTCTCACCTTGGGGACTGGAGGGAGGGAAGGAGGGATGGTGGAGGTGTAGACTACAAAAATATACTTAAAATAGTTAAAAATCCACTCACTCTTTACTTCTTTTCCACTATTTTGATGGTGCTGATGCTCTTCTACTGTTTGTCTCCTATACACTTTTGTGACATGAAATCTCTGTGATGTTTGTCACACTGATACATACATTCAGAGTAAATCAGAACCTTATATTGGAATCAGATTTCATCAGCACATTAACGAGAGGAGGAAGAGGATTTTTCACAATATCTCTTCGTAATACATGCAGTACATCATCAAGCCCATGGAAAAAGTCAGCCCTTATATGCCTCTACTTCTACACTGTGCTCATACCCAATATTCCTTCCAATGACATTTACTAAAACGCCTTGGACCTCTCGCTCTAGATATATATGTATTCCATTGAGCCTTTTCCCCTAGGGAGTACATGGTGTGCGTCATACATCCCGCTGTCCACCAGCTTGCTTTCACCTCCAGGAAAGCTCGGTGATGCAGTCAGGGTTGCCCTTGTTAGGAACCTGGCGCCGTACCTTTTACTAAAACCTGAGTGTCAGACCCACAGAGAAGCAGGACCCTAGCTCAGCCAAGCTCAGCGTGCAGTAGAAACAGGGAAAGTGTAAAGAGAAAGCAGAAGGAGAATGTGAGGTGGGAAAGTACCTTTCTCCAGATGGTAAAATATCATATATGTTTACAGTTTAGCTCTTTCCCCATGTCTTTCCATAAAACAGACATCTCTGTGCATAGAGCCTCCTTTAGGACCAACTTTTTCCACGTTCAGCAGCATGGACTGTCTTAGATCCATGTTCTTACCTGTAAGAGCTGCATGCTTACAGGGATGGAAAAATAAATCATTAAGTAGATCTGTAAACCTCCCTCCTTTTGATGGCTTTTTTTCCCCCCGCTCTCCTTTGTTTAAATTCTAGTGCTAATCTCCTTTCTTTGTGAAGTTTCTGTCTTGAGCTATTCAGATTGGAGGGCTGGATATAAAGGGTGTGATTTGAATTTATTGTAGAACAGAGAATCTGCTGTGGATGGTGAAAAGCAAGACTGGAAATCTGGAGTAATGATGCCAGAAATAGAATCATAAAAACTGATTTAGAACCAGCATCCAAAGAAGCATCTGCTGACTTCCACTTCAAGATAAAACTGAAGCTGCTCCTGAAAAACCTGCCTCTCCCTAGATGACACTTCTCTTTGGAGGAGGATTTGAAGGGATTTGATAAAGTGCTACTCGAAGGAGAACACTGCTGAAATAGAAGTGGCCTGGGATAAATATACTGTGCAAACGCAGACTAGCTGTTCTGGAGGCCAGCAAGTTACCATTATGCTTAATTGTGGGTCTGAGGGGACACATTCTCGCTCACCATGTTGCATTCTATTACATCTAATTTCCCCATAGCTTAACTCTATCTGCTCAGCATTAAATCCAGCCACTCCACTGAAGATCATGAGCCACTTGTACCTGCATGTATGAATAAAGGAGGAGGCAGGTCCGGTCGTTGCTTCTTTCACCTCCCTGTTTTGTTACAGACTTCTGCTGGTGAACCACTTCAGCCAGGCTTTTTGCCTTGGTGGCTTTAGACCCTGAACTCAAATTTTGGAGAGAAAGATAGAAGGAAAGAGGAAAAAAGAAAAAGACTATTTGCTCATGAGGCCTTTTTTCCCCTCCAGACAGAGTCATGAGTGATGAGGAGCCTGACATGCTCCTCAGTTAAGTGTTTAAAACGAGCAGTTTTAAAATTCAGTCCTTATCCTCCCTCTACTGCAATTCCTCCTCTTTGTGAGGGGGAAGATACCTTACAAGGAAATTACAGGAACAGGTTCATTAGTGTTTGTGACACATTCAGATATATAACAAGGAGAGTCACATCTGTACTTAGAAATTTCTGCAGATACTGTGATAGGCTTCCGATAGTTTACTTTTGTGCTTCTCTCTTCAGATTTTAATTCTCACTATGAAATGCTTGAAGGAACTGGAGTGTACCTTTCAAAACAGAAATTATGAGCACCAGCTTACTTTCTATGCTTGCCACTTCAACAGTTCTTTGATTCTCTTGCTTACAAAACCAAAACAAATCCTAAAACCTCTATTTTTCCTTTTTCCTCAGTGCTGTGAGTTGCCAACTTGGTGTCTTCCGGTCCGTGTGAGCGCAATAAGCACGCTAGACCTGCAAATTATGAACTACTCAGGCCTGGTACAAAATAACTAATTAAGAGCCTTGCTTTTCTAAGCAGCCATCAGTTTTCTACCTGTTTGGGGTGAGTCCTCTGCTGGTATACAAAAGAACGTTTCTGTGAGACATGATGAAGCCATGCACGTTTACCTCAGACTAAACTTTTGGCTACATTTATCAACACATTTCAAAAGGAAAAGAAAGGAAAAAAACCCGCTAAAAGTCCATTGTTTTGCCTTGTGATTAGGCAAAGAAGTTAAGAAAGTGCTTCAAAAACCTTAGAATTGTAAGGTCTATTGTGGGCTTAATAGTTACAGAGTCCCCTTCTACTAAACCCAGTGAAGCACTGGTATAAAGGAGAAGTAGAACAGCCTTATGTCACCCTGGCCTGATGGATAGCAAAAGGGTCTTTGTAACTGCTTCAGACTTAAGAAAGGAGCTTTGGCTCCAAGATCAGAACAAAAAGCAGGCTCCTAGGAGATGAAAAGTGCCCTGACTTTTTTCTGATGAGGCTGAACACAACATACATCCCTCACTGCCCCTCAGGAGCCCACTGAAGCTTTGAACTTCATTTCTGTTCAGAAAAAGGAGGCAGCCCAATGCAGTATCCTGGGCCTCAGTGTTACGATAGCTTGACACTGTGAGGGAAACACATGGCTTGGACATCTGAGCGTGTATTGCGAATACATCCAAAAAGCTCCAACAGAAAAAAAACCCTCCAGAACAAAAACTCCAACAGAATCATTCAAAACATACCTTTCCAAAGAAAAAAGAAAAACATTTTAAAAATGCCTGTGTCACTTTGTGAGCCTACACTCTGCTCTCAAGAGTGACTCAAAATGACCTGTACCATATAAAAAACGAATAACTGGATCCAAAGTTATTTAGGTTCATATTCCCAAAAATATTTAACTACTTACCTTCAGTGAGTTAGTCGTCAGCTGATCTACTTGACTTGCATTTTGCACCCTCGATGCAGATTTTCTTCCCATAACGCTCTGCCCTTTGGTCAGCAAGACGAGAACATCCAGTGTTGGTCTAGCCTAGACCTCCTCTCTCAGCGCGAGAGCGGCCAGCCAGGACAGCACCTCACCTACCCAGAATCATCCTGAACAGGCTGAACATCTTGCTAATTGTTTTTTAATACAAAACCATCAGCTTTGCAATGAAAATAGCAGTTTCTTCAGTTTAAACAAATCATTTTGCTGTTTAATTTCCTCCTTCTTGCTGATAGGTGGCACCATTTTCTGCATGGAATGCCAACACTTGAAGTACATTGAGAATTTCAACAGCTTTTTGCAAACGCTTCACTGCTAACACACCACAGCACCAACCCATGCGTGTTTTGGAGGTCTGTCAACAGATTAGACAGATTTCATTGTAATAAGCTCCAAAAGCAGAAAAATATTTCCTGAATCCTGATTGAAATCTCTTTCTTAAAGCTCAGTTATTTATGTAAAGAACCTAGGGCCTGATCACTTAATGAACTGCTGGATGTCGGCTCGTGCTTTCCAGATGGGACAGTGTAGCTCAGTCTCATGTTTAACTCCCACTTTTCCAGTTCAAGGAAATCGTGATATGCCTTGCCCTTCCTTTGTCATCCCATTTCCATAACTGCAAGTTAAAACAGTAAAACACAACCTTTTCTTTAGGAACTTTTTGTGCCAGCTGGGCCCATCCGAGGTGGGTGGTATCTTGCTCTGTTGTCAGCCAGATAAGGGCTATTAGGAAGTTCTGCTTGGCTTTTCTAAAACAAATAATAGACTCTTAAAATTTGTACAGCCAGTCTAATGAATGTCACAGCACAGTGGTGGTTGCCCCCTTCCCCCTAAGTTCTGTAAAGGGCAGAATTTTTTTTGTTAATTAGAAAGGCTCCTTTTTCCAATGCAGGTCATCTACTTTAGTAACACTCCTAAAAAAAAATAATGTTATACAATTACATTAGGGAAATAAGATGATAGAAGAAGGTGAGAACAGCCTAAAGGGAAAGTCAGAGAATATGGTTAAGCAGTAAATGTGAGCTTATGATAAGAAAACACAGTCCAGAAAAATGTGGCGCTAAATCTGCATAAAAAGGACCAAGTTTTGTTTGCTGTTACTTAGGCTTATGGTTGGTTTTAGGCACTCAAATTGGATTTCTTCACAGGTTAGGAATGTTGCATAGATTCTAGCATAAAGAGGTTTAGTTTCTTTCTTTGTTTTTTTTTTTTTTTTTTTTTTTTTGCTTTTACCTCAACATTACAGATAGGAAAATACCTCAATCCTTATTTTCTTGTTTTAAATTCCAGATAACCAGTCAGGATGCAAAGGCAAGTCTAACTAATCAAGGTGCTCAGCTGCGTTACAGTAACCACAGATAGCCAAACCAAACCAGTGGCCAGGCAATGTGTAGGCTGAAGAATCATTATCACTGCTACTTAGTGCTCGGTTGCAGGCACATATATGTGATTCACAGTTGATTAATGAAGATTTATTGACAAAAAAAAAAAAAAGAGGGTGGCTACATTCATGATACACATTCTTCACAGTGAAAAATCTGAGGCTCGGGATAACTTCTGTAGTACAAACGTTGTCAAATGCAGAACTCCTGACAAAATATTTACATGAACCTAATTTTGTTGTATATTATTCACAGAACATTCATTTTAGCAAGCATATGGTACCTTTAAAGGTGACATTTCTCCTTCCAAGAAATGCTGGCTTGATTATAATAGGAAATTAAGTCCACAGAATACCTCGGCTGGCAAGAGAGCAGTGTTTCTACAGAGAGTCCTCAGTGTGGATTTACAAAGAAATGCCTTACCCTAAAAAAGACTGGTCTTGAAGATGGAGCTAAGTCATCTAAGGCTGTGTCAGGCTCTTCCTTCTGAGGCTGACTGTATTGTTGCCACCTGAAGACTACAGCCAATGCTGCTTCCTCTGGAGAAACCAGGGAATCACTTAACAACTGCTCATTGACTTTTGCTGTCACTGTCCTTGTAGGAATCAGGCAAGAGGAAGCTCGTGCACTCAGGTCTCACCCAGTTAATTCAACTGAAGCAGAGGTGTACAAGAGGGTCAGGAGCATGAAGCATGTTTCAGCCTGGTCACACAACTGCAACCCATGGGTAGGACCTACGGCCTCCTCCTCACTGGAGGAGCAGGGCAGGCAGTTCTTTCTGGTAGAATGAGAGGAGGTGTCAGATCCTTTCTCAGATGCTCTGTGCTCTCTGATCACAAATTGCAAACTTTGTGCATAACAGAGGAGAAACAGTCTGGCTGAGATCCAAAATCAATGTTAAAACCAGTAACGTAAGTTTTATACTGCTGAGCGGTTCAAGAACTTGACCGGTTCTCACCGTGCTATCACCCAATCCAATATATGACACAGAGCATCTGCTTGCGCTTTTACAAAGTTGTTTGCTAGCAATACAAAAAAAGCACGACACTCAAATCAGTTCTGAAATATATTTTAAAAGAGGATGACAGAGGTCAAACTAAGGGTGTTAAAAAAGAGCTGGCAGCAGTTATTCACATTTTCTCACCATAAGAGAACTACAGGGCATCCTATGGAATGAAAAGCAGAGATACTGACTCGCAGCAATTGTGCTATTTATTACTCAGAATGTTGTGACATCCAGAGGAATAAGTGGATTAGAGACATACAGGCCCACAGGAGTTATTAAATCTAAAGGTGGGGTTGGTGCGTATAGCCTCTGGCTTGGGAAGTCCTTACCTTTTGAAGTTAGGGGGAGATATATGATGAAAGGATCATTCTACGTTTTCCCTGTCTCCCATTTCATTCTTTTAAACATCAATTATTGACTCTCTTCAATGATGAGGTGCTGGGCTGTGTAGACTTCTGGTAGAAGTATGATAGTATAGAACAGAGTTCATAAGCGCCTTCCTATCCCCTTTCTATTGCCCCTGTGCAGATAAAAGTGACTTTGGAAGCAGAAAAAAAATCAAGTCAATAGCAGTATCATCAGTTGCAACAGACCAGGTCTATAGATGGTATAAATTACTCTAGTTCCCACAACTTCCTTGGCTGCAGCAGCGCAATGACATTTTATATCACCTGCAAATCCGGCCTCGCTGTTGATACAGGGTCAAGTCACAGGGCAGGGGATGTCCTTCAGTCCTTTGTATTAACTAGGCAATTGGGGAAGTATAAGTTGTTGTGTTCTTCAGAACAGTAACACATCAATGAATGATCAGTTGTGCTCTTACACAGTTGAATTACTAAAACATAGCTCCAACGCAAAACTCCTAGGAAGAGAACACTTTAATCCTCAGCTTCCTGGCTGTGGTTCAATCACATATTTTTCCCCATGGTTCAGTGATTCCAGGAATGGTCAGAATTTTTTTTATGGGGATTTTCTTAATCTATGTTTGAATGCACTTACTAGTCCTGCGGGACCATAGAAGAACAGAGCTTGTATTGCTGTGTGGACTGGTACCTGCAAGCATTACGCAAGTACGTCTTTGTACTGGGCTGGGAAGACAAGCCTCCCCTCAGGTCTGGCAGTCACCATGCGATCGTAGTCTGTGCTGTTATCAGTCTAGTTTTGGATGTGCGCATTCAGGGGCCAAGTCTCTAATGAGCGTGTGGTGATGCGTCTCCTCTGACATGCACAGAGCTCATCTGCTTTAGAACAGCTTGCAATCTGCTGCCAAGTGTGCTGTGCTCATCTCAAAAATGGGCTGACTACCTTTCAGAACAGATTACGTGCAATTTATATTTTAATATACATGTATACTTTGCTTTTCCAGTTTTCTTTTGTGTGAAAACTTTGAATTTTAAATACAAGGTGTCTAAATGTACAACAAAAAATGCAGCTCATGTCAGCAGTAAAATGCATAGTAATTTATTAACTTTTCAAGTGTAAATACAAATTGATTTGATGATGCGCCACATAATGAAAAATTATTTGCAGTCACAACTTGCCTTCCAATTGCTGCATTAGTTTTTTAAATTAAACTTATTACAAAGAGTTTGAAAACTGGGCAATATTTGTTGATGACCGATAGAAAACTATAACCCTATGAAAAGCAATAAATACTTCTATAGGTCTTTGAAGAATGCTCTTCAGAGCATTCAGAAACTCTGTTCTTCAAAATCAGCTTGCCATATGTTGCTTCACTGGGGTATTTATAAGTAATTATTCTTGGCCAAAGAAAACACTTAGGGCAACTGGTGAACTCAATACCTTCAGTTACATATCATTAATGCTTCTGTAATATAAGTCAAGGTATTTTGTGAAACCATTCTAAAATCCATTACAATGTACTAAAGAGGTCACTGTAAATCTCTTTTTCTAATGCCCTTGATGGCTGGGGCATTGTAAAGACACAGCTGAAGTCTTCACACGGCCAGATCTTTATAAGGACAAGGTATGTTCAGCAGTTACCAGAGTAAAATAGGGAGATTATTAAGACAGAACCTGAAGCTAATTCATTACATTTTTTAGAAGATGTAAATATTGATGTGCCAAATTCAGTAAGAATTATTAACTATATAATTTCAGTATTTACTCCTTGAGTTCCCGTAGTTCTCTAGGTAAGAAGACTCCATCTCTAGCAGAACGTATTCAGCACATTAGTATTTCAAGAATATCCTTGTTACCACACAGGAAGCTATAAATGCACGACACACGTACTTTGGTAGACCATGGTGCCAATTAATGTATTTTCCATGCATTCAGTAATTACAGCTCTCATCTTAAGTCCACTAATCTCACACGTATTTTGTTTCTGCAAAAATAGGATTGAGAGGTACACATTACAGTGGTCTCTCAAATAGGTATTCCTGATGAAGCAATACAAAAATGTGTTAAGTTTGGGATTCTTTCCAGAAAGAACGTAGTATTAAATTTACTTTGGTGCCATCCAGATCTAGAGACACGTGAAGACCTGATCATTCCGTGGTTTCCATCCAGCTTGTTAGCTAGTTCCTCTAATTTGCAATACTGTCTTTCATCTGTGGCAGGACCTCAAGATCGACTTTGATTAGCAGCAAGAAGCAGGCAGTCAAAATAGCAGTCAAAAGTGGAACATCATTGCTAGAAATATTTTCAATTAAGCAAATTCTGACAGTTGTTCTTCTTCCCAAAGCCTTTCATGAAAAAAACAAAGGTATTTGTGGCCTGAATAACAGCGTGCCTAACTCCCTGTGAACTCCAGTTTCTATTAAAATTCTTCTTACAATCCAACTCATTGGATCCCAAAACAGGCCATAATGTGCTTTAGTATGGCTGTTAATGAACCATTTCAAATGAATACTGGATACTGAAGGAATTACATGCTGTGTAATTGATCTAAAGAACAGATTAGGACTGGTGCTGTTTCATTAAATCTTATTAGCTCTGGCTTAAGTACTTAAAATTTCAGCTGTCCTGTGTCAGATAGATTACACCCCTTGTCACACGGCGAGTAAGGTTTTCATCTACTAGACCACAGTTTTTAAAAAGGAGCAGGCTGATGGAAACATAAATGCTTTCTAAAGGACTATGAAGGCCTGATCTTCAGACACGCCAACCCCCAAATTATTCATTGAAATGAGACACAGTTCAACACTTTCAGAATATGTATGAAGAACTGTTGTTTGTTTCCATATTTTTGTTTTAGATCACTTCTATGGAACCAGAGTTTACCTTTTTGGTTGTAGGACAGTCCTGAGGAGTTCTCATGCCTCATGGATGAGGACAATATAGATCTTTATGTAATTGCAATGGAATCCATTGGGTGCTTCAAGAACACGTCTTTTAACTCTTCTCCTTCTTAGTTGCTTTCCACTAGAGGTTAGCATGCCTCAGGAACCAGTGAACCAATAAGGCTAGAGGACAATTTTGGCTGAGGAACAAATGGCTTTAATCAAGCCAAGCATAAATTCAGCTTGGAAAATAGTTTATAGCTCTCAAAGAAGATAGGGCATTTTTCCCACAGGACTCAAACCTAATTTTTAGGGATCCTGACATGCTTACAAAAGTATGTTTTTACTGGTTTGCCTTTGACAGCAGCGTACTAGACATGGTGTGCCTTCTCACCTTCTATTCTTCTGTCCTATGACCCAGTATTTAACTCCATAATCTCCTAAATCAAACAAAATAGCAATTGAAGAATCTGATCTGAGTTTTCTCTACAAGGCGTATTACACTATATTAAATACTTTTCATAATATCTGGACTGCTGCACTGTGGGAAACGACTGAAAATTTGAAAAAACATTAAGCAGTACTCCAGATTATACTAAGGGGTGAAATACTGACAAGAGAGACATAGACTTTGGTTAAAACAGATAATACTCAGGGCTTTTTTAATTATTATTCCTTTTATGAAAGAATATTTAAGATCCTCTCTTTCACATGCAGAGCCACCATGTTAATACCACAGCCAAAGCAGTGGTTCAGACAGACAAAGACTAAAGAAAAAATAATCCAACAGATGTATTTCTCAAATGTAAGAAATTGTTTCAGTAAATCTTAAAAAAAAAAAATGACAATCACAGAAAATAACAACTCCACCTTTAAGAGTTATTTGAATTCTTTTATATTATTCTGTAAATCTCAGAGCCATGTAACATCACAAAAATCTGCTTTCCTTCTTATACTGAAAGTCTGGTTCTTGCAGGCCTTCTGCAGCCTGTGGCCTCTGCACTCAGCGCTTGCCAGGAGTGACCATCTCCGTTAGACGGTGTGGCCACATTCAAACGCTTTGCACGGGGCACTGAAAACCTGCAATAGGGAAATTCTGAGGACAGCCAATTCCTGTTCATTATGGTGGTGTCATAGTGAAGGGCTGTCCTGCTTGCTTGAAATCATTGCTAGTAAACACAGATCTATCTGGTCTTCTCAGCTTCAAAGCTCCTAAACCACAAATGCAGCACACCTTTTGGGATAGTAAATTTAAAACCTGGTATATTCCTCCAAATAGTCAGTGTTCCTTTTTAACTCACCCCGGATGTGAAAGGCTTGCTGCCCCATTACTAACCAAGTGTAGGCTGACAATTCAAGACAAGGAAGGAAAAAAAAAAAAAGGGGGGGGGCAAAAAAAAGCGCAGCATGTGGCATATTAGCTTCTGGTAGTACGGTAACTCCATACGCTTCATAGTTAGGCATTTAGTAGTCAGACTGATATATAATTACTTTCAACTTCCAACCATCTTCACATAAAATAGCACTTATTAACTGGAAAGACTACAAATGGTGTGAATGACCTGTGACTTCACTCCCCCAAAAAGCTGACCTGGTAAAACTGTCTTTCCCTTCTTTTGCCTTCTCGCCTCCCTCAGCCAAGTATTACATGGAGTAAAACCCCATCAGAGTAAACAAAAAAAGAACGCAGCTTTCACACAATTTCTTCCTTTTAAATTGTATCTGGAGAGAAGATGAAAAGTTACTTACAAATAGAACTCCTGTACAAAGCGTTCAACACCTGCTCCATAGATGGTAACTATCCTTTTAAACTGCCTAATCGGTTAACACAAGAAGGTTAAATACAGGGCAGCTGCTCCCAATCTGTATTTCGCCTGAAGCTTCCTACCTGTTTCAGACCCACAGGATGGCCTGAATACTCAGCTTGTCCATGATTTTTTACTGTATTGCTTGCTTTATTAAAGATGCTACCTCTCCCTGCACGTCTTATTACACCGTTCAAAAGGTCATGTTCAACTAACCATAAACACAGAATTTTAAGCATATTTATATTTAGAATCTCACCCATAATTATTCTTTTGTATACATTCATGCATATCCTGATCCACGTGACGTAAATAAAGATCAGCTATGAGCCACAAATAAACTCTAGGAGAATTTGCTTTGTATAACATCTTGCACGCACTGTTTCAAAATAAAATTGTGGCAAAATACAGCAATATGCTCTCTGGATACCAACCAACCAAGAGTTGACAAGAACTGGTGGATTTTTGCATGTTAAAAGTAAATATTTTATTACACATCATGCCTTTGAAAAATTAACTTTGCTTCCATTTTATTTTGTTCAGCATGCCCTGAAATAGTAATGGCAAAAGCTCTTCAAGAAACAGATTCACAGTACCGCAGTGTCTGCAATTACCTATTTCCCTGGCTCAGTAAAACAAAACTTTCTTTAAAAAAAATTACTATAAAATATTAAACAGTGAAGTTAACAGATACCACCTGTGTCTCTCCGTCAGCATGACTGAATCTTCTGTAACGAAAAGCTGTCTGCCATGGACCCACATCCAAAGCCTGCTGACATTGACAGTGGTCATCAACTCTGCCAGCCTTCTGGATACAGCTTTGTCATTGCTCTGGCTACCCGTGCACGGATCCTGCATGAACCACTGGACACATTGTGAAATTCAGGTCCACAAAGACGCTGTCAACAGGTCAACTAGAGTAAAATATTTGCATTTCAGAGTAACAGTACTTATATATGCTGCCTAGTTATTTCTTGCTCTGATTTGCCCTCGTATCACTAGGTTTTTGTTTGTTTTTCAAAAACCGAGAAGACTTTGTTGGTTTGGTCAGGAAATTTGTCTAGACAGTGCTCACAAAGCGTATTTGCTCACATTTGACATTTTCACAGGGTGGGTAACAAAATGGAAGATTAAAGTTGTTAAATTCCACAGATGGCACCTAACTCAGCCACCTTATTTTCAGTAGTAACGAGCATCCAGCTTCCAGGCAGTTTCTGAAACAACACAACAGTGCACCTACACGCGCGGCACTGCGGGATGGGAGCCTTGCACTTGTGTACTCAGGGCCAACCGAGACCTCTAGAACTTCATCCATCTATTAGGACATTTACTGCCTTGAAAGAGTTAAATATGCAAGTGCTATATCGTGATGCCTTTACATCCAAGAAACGTAAAATGTGGCAATATAATGGAGCACGTGGCTATTTTACCTATTCAACATTTACCTGTGTTTAACTAGAAGAGGTCTCTAAAATGCTGCTTTTTAGCAGCTTGAAGGTTGAGAACCACCTGTAAACATTTGCGGAACAGTCTCTTTCTAGAAATAGAGACTCCTAAACAATCAACCTTGAAATTTATCATATATTATATTATATTTCCAGTGTAATTTACAGATCTTGTTTAGTACAATGAACCAGACATGCTGAAAAGGTAGGATTTTTCCAGTCCCCTTTTATATGAAGTACAATAAAAAAGGCACATGATTATTCACCATAGGAGTTGTGCACCAGTCAATAACTTAAAGCTAAAAAGCTACCCATCAGAGAACTCTCTTTATGAGGCAGTACTGAGATCTCCCCTTTCAACCATAGAAACATCCGTCTGTTAATTCCTCTAGGAGAGCTTAAGGAACCCACTTCTTTGTCACGTTCTGATCTTCGCAAGATTTCCAAATCAACAGAAAACTCTTGTTAAGCTTCCCAGGTCGTCTGCTGGAGCAAGGAAGAGTCAAATAGGGCGTGTATGCGTCTGCTTTTCTTTTTCTTCTTTTTTCCTTTGAATGCCCAACTGTGGAGGACTCCTGAGAGCCAGGTCCTGTTCAAACTGATTTGCTTTAAGACAAATGCCTTGCAAGATATGGCACACTGAGCAATGGACAACGGCAGGGGAGGCTGCTTCCCAGCCCCAGCAGTCAGTGTCGGCCATGTTTTATCCAGTTTCTAATCATCCATTTTTGCCCCGAGCACCTTTGTACGACTAATCTGAGCCCAAAATTTGCATCCTTTGACATTTCCACTTCTAGACAGCGGCCAGTGTCTCTGCTGATGATTGGACCATTCTGAGAACAAAACAAAACAAAAAAAGAAAAGAAGGATTAGGAGAAAGAACAGAAAAGGTGAAAAGACTAGAAGAAAAACAGCGCTAGATCTCTAAATCCTTAGAAAGCACTATAAAATGTCTGGAAAGTTCTGTATATATCAAGTGATAAAAGTCCCTAGAAAGTGCTAGAAATTTCAAGGAGAAGCTATATAATCCATACAAAGTGCCCAAACAATTCTGTGATAATTCTACATTTAGGAATTGCTAGAAAATTCCCTAGAAATCACTTGACAATCTCTAAAAAGCACTAGAGAATCCCTACAGACCCCAAGATAGAGGAAATCACAGAAACCTGTAAGAAAGCTTTGGAAATCGTAAAAACTATTTTAAAGCTCTACATCTCAAAATTCCTAGAAAGAGGCTAGAACAATCCTAGAAGTTCTAGAAACAAAAATTCCTAGACACTCAAAAAAAAAAAAAAAAAAAAGACAAGCGTGTTCTTGACAATCACTACAGAAAATGAGAATACTCCAAGAAAGGATAATTAAAAATTCCCAGAAAGCACACCCCAAAATTCTTAGTAATAATAGAAGAAGATTCCTGGATAGCACATGACCTATGGAAAACATATCTGACTATTTCTATAAGGCATAGGGGGGATTCCTAGAATAGTCCTGTAAAGACCTCCTTGTCTTTCATCGAATTTCCTCTAGAGCAGCATTCCTCTTTGATTTATCTCCGCAACGCCCCCTGAGCTCGTCCATACCTGTGTGAAATCCCAGAACCTCTGTGCTGGCCTCAGGACATCCTCACACTTCTTCAGAGTCGGTGTCCTGCCCTTCCCATCGTCAACGAGGCATTTGGAGTCGGGCAGAAAGGCCGTGGAGCCCAGCGGCCCCAGCTGCAGGACGCCTTCCGAGCTGTAGCGGACAAGCTGGGGAAGAAAGGAAAGGGAAATCTTTAACCGCAGCCCCAGGGACTCCAGCGGCGGGACACGAAGCCGACCTGCAGCTGCCTTCCCTGCCGGCTTCTGCCCCAAGTCCTTGGGAGGTCCTGCTGCGCGTTGGGACCTTTGCGGTCCAGCACACGCTGCTCAAGGGCAAAGCGTAGGAGACTTGTTTTACCAACACGGGATCTCTCATAGGACACAATATTCCCTTCTTTCACCTCTGCTCCCCACCATTCCCTACCCACTCTTTCACTGCAAAAGGGCAATCAAGAAAGTGAAGGAATCAATATGTAAATCATACGCACTCAGCAGGAATTGATTTAACAAGGACACGATGTCAATTTGCCATGCAGTTTGTTCTTAAGAGCTCTGTTAGAGGCTATTGATAGCAACAAGTCTAATTAGTTTTTGTAAATAAGTGTTACTGAAAAAATCCAACCGTGCAACCAATATCCAAAAATATTAAAAAAAACCCCCCATGAAATCACGAGGGTAATAACAGCAAATTTGCTAACATATGCTTCAGGCCTACATAATAAAGAATCACAGTCTGATATTTCAGTTTTGTGTAAGGCTTAACTGTTCTGCAGTTTAGCCATGTGGTAAATGCTACTGGCTGTAATTAGAGGCTTCAGGTGAGGGCCATTTATTATTTTAGAGGTAGGGTTGGTTTTTTTTTTAATAAAAAAACTTAAGCAGGCACAATCATTCAAGCTAAGTTTTACAGGAGTGTAATATTTTTCTTTAACCTTTCTTCTATTTTAAGTGATGATTTCACTTGCCTCAAGTGATTCGAAGTAAAATGGCCCTCAAGAAAAAAAAATCCCTACGTAGAAGGTGAAGTAAAAAACGTGGTCTCTTATAATCTCAGCATGCCAGAATATATTTTATTACATTAATATTGGACCAAGGGAAAATATTTAAGGACATAGAGAATATCTGTTGATGGCTCTTGTCGATCGGGACGAATTGTCACAAGATGGAAGAGAACTGTTTTGCTGTCTTCACAGCAGTATTTTTCTGTAAGCAGAGGGTGGCTGCCCCTTTGCCTTTGGGCGAGAGGGGAAGGTGACACTGCTCCTTCTCCGAGCGCCTGTGGGAGGGGACACAGGCAGCGCAGAGCCTGCAGACCCCGCGAGAGGAGTCCCCACATCTCAGAGGCACTGGAGGAAAAAACTCTCTTCCTAGGAACACACTGGGGACCTTGAAAAGTTTCTTGCAACCCAAGAAGCCACTAAAGAACTGCTGGATGACAGTGGCCCTTCATCCCGCAGTCTCTGAAGGAAGGTTGATTTCAAACCCTTTATTCTGCCTCTTCCAGATCTGATTGTTCTCTACCACAATTTGTTTCACTCTGTATTCTAATAAAGCCTCAAAGCCTTAAGGGTGGTTTTAGGATGCTCATTTAGAGGGAAAAGGCGCTCTGTCTGCTCACTCTATCATGTTGCACCAAGATAACTATGATAGCGATGGAGTCCTCATTTATAAGTTGCCAGAATTAATAAGCAATCCCCTTAATTACTGCTACTTCCTAGACAGTTGAGGGGGGGCCCGTTGAGGGAGATTTCAAAGCACATTAAAGCGAAAATGCACAATGATAATTTGGCAACAGGCCAATACATCAAATCAGACGTGTCTACCTCTCACTTCTTCTGTGTTTAAATCCAGAGTCGTTACACCAGCAAAATATTTTGCCTTTCTTCCCCCAGAAGTAAAGTGAGGCACCCAGGCACCAAAAGACTGCAAAATGGAGTCGGCTACATGGCTTGTACGCTGTGAGGCAGGATGCTGCGGGGTGAAGATCTGAGCCACCAAAGAAATGCAATTATCGCCCAGGAAATTCACTGCCTGTCTGGCCTTATTGCTGTTATATGGCTGAAATGACTTAACAAGAAAGGGAAGGAAGGTCAGAAGTGCCTGCCTTTTATTGGATGCTACTGACCAGCGCATGAGATATCATTAAGAGTCAATCAAAACCCCTCGCGTTAGAGTCTAGCTTTCTACAGCCATCCTTATTAACCTCAGAAGAATCGTGCTGTGAATAATCATATCTTGCTGGTGGCAAAAAGAGCATGGTCTGCTCGCTCCCAGACCAGATGCCCTTTGACAAACGACGTGTTCCATTTCCCCACCTGCCACTTCTGTTCAGAGCAACCATGTGAAGCGCAGAGTTAGAACAGAGTCTCCATCAGAGAAAACAGAGGGATAACCACAGGAGGATGCTCCTTGGGATGAACAATGTCATTATCGAGGTGCTGTCTATACACACTAAATCAGTACACTTTTTTTTTTTTTTCCCCCTTTAACTATAACGATACAGGGGACCTATGTAAAAGAAGCTCAAGCAAAGTGATTCAAAATATGAATATACTGCCAGCTCGGACAAATTAACTTCCTTTTTTCCCATATAGAGGATGGGGGAAAAAAAACCCACAACCCGTTTTTTTAGAAAAAGTAAAACCTGTCTGTGTATTTCACACTTCTCATATCTAATGGGTACCCAGCAGAGTTCAGATGAACTGCAGGCATGGCTGAAACTTACACTGACTGGGAAATGTGTGCATCGTGCAGTCTTTATTATTCCTCTGCAGGTCCCAAAATACCATCTAGGAACCTGTTTGGCTTTGCCTTATCTAGATAATCAGAACCACTGTTTATAATGGGCTACCTGCTCTGTAGTCCAGGAACAATTTTCCCTGTGGTTTAAGATGAGCAGCATTTTCTGTACCGATATTAAAAAGGTCTAAACCATTCTTTGTCTTTAGAATCTCAATAGCCAGAATTGCATGTGCTCTGCATCGCACTAGCCATGTGTTTGGGAAAGACATTGTTATGCAGAAGCCTGTCAAAGCACAAAGTACCATTTCAACTGGGGCCTTAGAAGTGGAAGATACACTAACTCTATTATAAACTGTCTCCACTATTGAAAGTGGCAGTTGTGTGACAGCTCAAGAGAGTCAGAGATGGCTCCGTGCAGGAAACTGCTATCTGTACAGTGACGAGACAAATGGAACATCATGGGCTTAATTTTCCTCAATCTGTACTTTCCACCAAGAGTTCCCACAGTCATAAAAACGTTAGCCTAAAATAAAAAAAAAATTCTAAAAAAAATCCACAAACAATTATCTCAGTTCAGACCACATTACACAGTAAAGCTTTAGCGCCTGCTTCTGCAAAATCACACCAGAAATTAAGGTTCAAGAAACTACTACGCGATTAATAACATCTGCCTCTAAAGACTTCACATCGTAACTTCCTAGAGACAACATAAACTGTGAAAATAAAATAAGCATTAAAATAAGTTGCTTATTACTGTAGGCTAGAAAGCAGGAACTGGGATACAGAGCCAATGAAATAGTGAAAATTACACCTGCTGTGTGAAAATTACACCCGAGCGCCACTACCATTCCAAACAAGGAATAACCTCTGAATTTGCATTAGAACTGTGGGCATGATACATCACACCAAATCCATTCCCAGTGCCAGCCAGCCAAAATCAAATGACAAGTCCCCTTTATTAAGGAATATTCAATCCCAGTCGTTAAAAAAAATGTCTGTGCAAGTCTCGCTGGGCTGAGAGCCTTCTGTATCCACAACTCCCATGCAAGCTGCAGAACAGAAACACGGTTTTATACATCGCATGAGGATGGGCCTTCACTCAGTTTTTCTCTTTTATCTGAGAAAAGCTGAAGGATCCACATAAACGACACTGAAGCCAAGTGCTCTATTAAGTTCTCCAAGATCTAATCCTGATACTATCTGCAGTACCTATGATAACGTAGGATAGTTGTCCCTTCAACATTCAGAAATCTGAGCAGAATGGAAAAGATGTCAAAGGTTGTTTATCAAAGCCACTGTATCTGGTTCAAAAATAGCGAGCGGTGCTGCCTGATCCTCCAGGAGCATCAATGTCATAAGTAAATGCCAGCTTTTAACTGAAGGATCGGACTTCTGCAAATCCATTCCTGCTAATTTCCAGCCAAGTGAAAAAAAGCACAAAATAACAGCAGGTAATGGTTTGTAGGAAACAGTTGCACGGGTGGGTCTGGTAGCTTTCCACACTACGTTTAAGCCCTCTCTCTCGCTCTTGTTCTCTAAAGCAAAAAGAAATCTTTAATGATCCCTCAGCCCTGCAGGTTGAGGTAAGCTGTGAGCTGACACAGAAACTGAAATGGCGAGCGATACCCGCATCCGAATACCTTAAATCTCTAGAATACTTGTCACCACAAGACAAACAGATCACAAGTTACCAAACTCCCAGGTTTGTTACGGCATCCTACAAGTTAAGAAACTACCTTTTCATCCACCCTGCTCTACGCAGTCAGCGTGCAACTCTGAAAAGCCATAGTTCTACCAGGCAAAACGTTAAATATCTGCCCTCAGGCAACAGTTTAAGTAAAGCCTTTCATCTCCTCTTATTCCATCTGTTTGCGTAGCTGCGAGCTCCAGGAATCTGAACGTGGAGATCTCCCTTCCTTCTGCTTGATCTCAGTGCCAAGGGAGTTCTCGCTCTCAGCCTGCAGTGCCTCCTCTTTCTCTTGCTGAGAAAAGGGAGGAGAGGAGGGCGGAGGAGGAGGCTGTTCACGGGGCCCTTCTATCCCAGGATGCCATTTTATTAACTTCTCCTCTTCTTTCACATGCCGTATAATCAGCTGCACATCACAGCATTCGAGACAGACTCTGAGACTGTGAATATTTCCACTGAGGCTGTAAAAGTGCTCTCAGATGGTTCAAAGCCTGTGTGTCCTATAGTGATTCTAAGGAGCTTCCAGAACAACACATTCAACTCTTGGGGGGTTGTGTCATCCGTGTTGTCCCTGTATCATGTCCCCCCTGCCCCTCCTTTTTTTAAAAAACCCCTTGTTTTACAACGAAAGGGTGTTATGCAGTGCTGTAGAACCAACGGGCTTTACAGGCGATTGTACAAGCCACGCGGCATGCAGGGGCCAGGCAGTGCAAGACCCCAATATATCGCTTTGTTTCTGAATTCTCTCTAGCCCTGGACTGTTTCCTATTGCTCTCCCAGAAGTATTTTGCAAACGTTTTTTCTGAAAGGGGTTAGATTCAAACTGCTGATCTAATGAACACATATAAAAATGACACTACTTTTCTGTAAAGTGAGTTTTGGAATCAGCTTAGACCTGTTAGCTTACGCTGACTGAGCCTGAGTCAAATTCATTATGCTAAATTGATGTAAACTCAGGCTAAATGCATTCCCGATCATCCATAAAAGATCTTGCCTCTGTTTGAATAGAAAAATTTAAAAGCTGATGTCATTGAAAAGATGTGATTTATCATGGTAAAAACTGATCTTGAGAATACACATAGGGAAAGGTATTTTGTTCATGGAGCCTGGTAACGGTGGAGTGATTTTATTTTTCACTGGTAACGCAGGACGCCACCATTCAGAGGTGTGCAATATGCAAGGGAAACAGAAGGGTAAGAATTAGAAGAGAACAGCATTTCATCACAGATCAGTGAACAGTAATCTTATTCCTACCTCAGCTTTCTTTGAACACTTGACTGACTTCTGTTGGTTTCAGTGGAACCAGGTGTATACTAAAATCACCGGTATTTTGCTTGTCAGAATTGAAGAGTATGAAAACCAAACAAGACCGTAGCTGAATAGCGAGACGCTTTCACACCAGTAGGACACACTAAGCACCAGTGATAACCTAACTGGTGAAAATGAGTTTCATGTTTATATTCATTTATATTCAGCAGGCATGTACAACTAACCCAAATCTCAACTCGGTAGGGGCATGTTATGCCCTGTGCTTGAGATGAAAAATGCCAGAAACTGAAAGCTAAACATAACAGACAACTGTGCTCACCCAGGCTGATTAGAAAAGGGGCTTTAAAAATGTTTATTTAATATATTAAAACGCTCACTGTCAACACCTTTCATGCTATGTGCTTAAATATCCTTGATTGGGGTTTGTGCAGCTGTGGTTCTCATACTGAATTAATTTTGTAAATTGTGGAGAGATGATAGAAGTTTTCCAGCTGTGTAATCATTAATTAACTTGGCTGCATTTGAGTGGCTCCAACCCATGCTTGTCTGTGAAACACTCAACTTAGATAAAACATCACCTCTGCCTTCTGCTTGGTGTTTCTTACAGAATGAAAACTTTTTTCCTTTTTTTTTTTTTAAAAAGAAAAAAAAAAAAAGAAATGGAAAGTTCTGCAGGATGATTTGGTAGATTAACTGTTTGCTGTTCCCGTACTTAAACAATTCTCACACACGGGAGATGCTTTGGATTTCAGGGGTTTTAGAAGTGACTTTCTCTTTCTATGTGTTTATACAATGCTAGTAACAAAAGGGCTCTAGCTTGTGGCTGTAACGTAAAGACTACAAACAGCTTTTCAGGCTTTTCCAGAAAATTCATGTAGACAGGATGCCAAGACCTGTAGCAGAAGCAAGCCAGAGGAGATTTAACTGGTCGCTACCCAGCTTCGACTTCTTGGGCAGTGCCTGCTTCGCGTATGGTTGTTTGCACCGGAGAAGAGCTGCCCGGTGTCTAGTCCATGGCCCACAATTCAAAAGGCATCATCTACCCTGCAACGTATTTACATCTTACTAAAAGGAAAATGACCTGTTCCTTAATGGAAAAAATTAGTCAAAGCTGGATGCTGGGAGGTGAGCTACTTTATGCCCCGAGGTTTACAAGAGTCAGTCAGGAGAAGCTGGTCACATCACGCTTCCTTTCAAATAAATTCACAGTAACTTAAGCCCTCATCCATTTTCTTTTTCTGGAAGTCAAACATGTTCTATGAACCAGGAGCCATGGAGGCAAACAAGTAGGTTAAGGGCTTAAATTGCAAAATAAATTGCAGTCAGAACCATTTATTTCATTACTCTTCTCAATGCTGGCACGATGATAGGAGATTAGATGTTGCAAAGGGACTTTCTGGAAGTACTTCAATTTGCACATTTCTGGTCAGAATCAGAATGGAGCAAGAGACTGAGCTCTCTCTGAGTGTCGTGGCATCTCTAACTAGAGTCTTCTTGAAAAGCTCATTTACATCTAATTAAGCAACACTATTTTGTTACCTTACTCAAAGGCTGCTCCTTCTGCCTCTACTTGGAAAGTGTCAGTCAAATGTTCCATAATGATCCTGCCAAAGGTGGACATTTTGTCAGCAGCAATTACTGTCTATCTCACTTTCCTCTAACAAGGTATGACTCTTCACCCGCTTGCAATTAAGCACAATAGGCAATATTTATATTTTGCGACTCATGTTACGCCACGGTGCTGTACGAGCCAGGACTCCAAATCAATATATGTATTACCGAACTTCAGACAATTGTGAAGTCCATGATAAGGTCAGGGTTTATTTACGCATGAGAACGTTCATTAACATAGTTTTGATTCTGATAGTACTTCCAAAGAAACTAGAATTACATTTCAGAGAAGCTTAAGTCCTGGATTTAAATAGTCTCCAACTTGTATTTGAAAAACAAATAATATCACTATGACCATGGAAAGAAGAAATGTATTTTTAAAATCTTCAGATATCTCTAAGAAAATAATAATACGCACAGGGACTGACAAAAAAGAAATCTTCTATCTTAGAAAAGTATTAACTTAAAAGAGATTCTTAATTCCCTTTGAAGTTGATGTGCTTAACTTTTTGCCTACTTGGGGAATCACATCAGCAGCTCGCTAATTCATTTCCGCACAGGAGCCTGTTGGAGCAATGAACAGGTGATTTAAAGAGATACTATTCCTAGAACAAGTCAAGCCATAATGAGAAGAGCTGCTCACTCGCACACACTGTCTAAATTCATTAATCTTCGGTGGGTCTCTCTGTTATTAAATTATCATGATTCTTCTGTTTTCCTTACTGGCATCTTCAATGTATAGATTCATATGCTGAACAACCTCGGAAAGGACACCCAAAACGACTGGAGATATTTTCCAGATATTTTCCTTTGCAACTGCCAAACTCAACTCCAGTGCACCAAATTACTTCTTGTTTGTTCTGAAAATTCTTTAAGCTAAAAGTTTCTCATTAGTAGGGGAGTTTAACCCTTTACCTGAGAGGACATTCCATGGCAGGGATAAAGGATTGCTTTGTCATCCTCTTCGGCTCCCTGATCTAAGCAGTAGCCACTAGCTTTGCTGTTACGCACCTGTAAGCGGACCAGAAAGGAAACAGTCGTATTAGAAATTAACCTGTACGATGCAAGTCCACGCCAGCCAAGTCTTGGCTGCACTACAGCTATTGAAACAACTGGTATGTAAAACCGTCCTCTGAGAAACACATGCTTATTCTCCAGATACGGCAGGATGCGAACAGTGAATTAGCTCCAGGAAAAGATATTACTTGGACAACCTGCTGTCTTTCCAGACCTTGGGTCAGAGTTATATTTTCAGCAATTACTCAAGGATCAAAACCCCATAAAATTCACTCTAAGAAACCAGGCCAAATTTTGCTCCAAATTACCCTTATGCAAATATAAATTTTGACCCTATACGTTGAGAGTGTGACTTCACCAAGTGGCACAGGAACTACCCAGGGCTGGCGTTGGATGTGGCACCCCTTTGTTTGCTCCTATTGCTTATATAAAAACAAAAAAGGCATGTGAAAAAAAAAATTGAATTGAGAATATGGTATATGGGTACGTACAGAAGTGACACAAGGCACATCGCTGTAAAAGGATGCAGCAATGATGAGCAATGCTGGAAGGCTTTTAATAGATTTAAAGTGTGGGTTCAGGGATCCAAATTCATGTGCCTCCCCCGATAAGATGAACTTACAAGTCTATAAAACTGGGCTGGAGCCCTTGTGAATTTTCAGGCCTTTCTTTCTCTTTAGACTAGAAGTATTATGCACATATCTTAGACGTGGAAAAATTTTACAGGTGTCTTAAACGAGAAGTTATTTAGATGGACATTTTGAAACAGTCAACGGGTCAGTTTTGGTTCAGATGTGAAGTAGTTGTCTATAATGTGGAAGTAGCTCCTGCATGCAATCTTGGAAAAATCAGTAAATAATCTTTCATATCATAGTGTACGGGCATAACAGGGAATCTGATGGGATAAGGGGGCTCAGCAACAGTTAAATTTCAGGTGGTTTATTTTATGACTCAGGTACTATAAAGGCTAAAGAAGATGAAGACAGTTTTATGACACGGCTTTAAAAAATGCGAATTGAGTCACTAGGAGATATATTTTTACTACTGTTTCAATCTGTTTCACATCTACTCAATACATTTATTTTCCTTTAAACTCACTAAAATCCAGACACCTTTTCCTCCAGGAAAATAACCAGAAGAGAAAGTATTTAATAACAAGCTTGATGGCATTTATGATGAAGCCTCTATTTTTTTCATTATAGGCATGTAAGACTGAAAGGGAACGATGCCAGTTTATCCTTGCTAAATAGCTTGTGTGGCTCCATTTTATTATACATGTTAATGAATTAGACGCTTGCATCACTAAACTTCCTGTTTGACTCAAGAACCCTCTATGCGACCACTCAACAGAAACAAACTTCTTTTTCGAGCCCAGCTTGCTAACCATCTGGTATAATTGACACAACATTGGCAGTACTGCCAATGTTCTTCGCAGTTAACAGCCTTCTCGGAGCTGACAGTTACTAATAGCTCCTGTTGAATTTACTAAATGTCTTTCCTCAGCTACTGCCAGGGATAGTTATATTAGGATGCAAAGTGGTATTATGCAATAAAACTTGCACTTTGTATCAATATCTGAAGCGCCTGACTTATTTTTATAGGGAACCAATCAAATGGAACAGAAAGGAAGAACGCCCATTTAGAGATCTCCTGTGATAATATATTGCCTTTGGATTTAATTGTAGTTCAGGCAGACAATTAAAACAGAATCTTAAAAACATTATGCAGCAGGAAGAGCTCCTAGAACTTCGCCCCAGTTCACAGTCCTTGTATTATAGGCACGTGATATAGATTTGAAGAGTTACAGAAGGCATGTCTGACTTTAAAGATCAGGGTTAAGCGTATGTGGGAGTTTTGATTGTTCACAGAAGAGAAGGAAATGATCCAGACAACTGAGGTGAACCAGAATGTCTATACATTCTAACGCGTTTGAATCCAGCATTTTATTGGGTTAAGTAACCTATCCACTCAGCTACCTCCAAGTAGGTGTTCCAAGGTCTTACTCAATACTGGTACATAAGCGTAAATGAAAATACAGAATCTGAGCACAAAGCAGCAAAATTGTTTTTCCTCTAATGGCTTTTTCATGATGAGATAAAAGACCTGCCAAATGGTAGCCTCACCTCATAATCTGAACAGGGCTATGTTGCTTTTTATCCTGAACAAGGAGGATTGCAAAAATTAATTAATAAAGTGAACATAATCCTTCAAATAGTTTGACAAAACCCAAAAAAGAGGTGGTTCTTTACCTAAAAATGATTTGGCAAACTCAACTGTTCTCATTAACTGTAATTATTTTAGCTCTCTTGACTGCTGATGTTTTCTTGATGATGTCCGTGGCATCCTATTTGGGAAAACAATTACCTCAAATTTCTGTTCTCTGAGATGCTCTATTTTAAAATGAAAGCCACGGAGGTTGCATATCATCGTGAGAATGATTTCATCTGATGTACTCCAATGAGAGGGACAGTGCTTCTCAAAGCTACACTTCTTAGTGTTGATTAAAAGCAGGCGAGGGCGCTTCTGTTGCTCCTGCTGTGTGGACTTGAAATCGCTCTGTACATCCTGATACCCGCCACTAAGATGAAAGGACTGCACTAATGCAGCCATGATATATTTTCAAAGCCATACAGTACCTCTCCGTAAGTGACTGTATTATTATAAACCCTCATTTCAGGATAGACATTCTCCAAGTACCACTTAAAACTCCGGCACTGCAGTCGCTGTCGTAGAGCTATTCTTTCAGAAACATCTCCAAAGTCAACTCCAGGGTTCTACAAAGCAGAAAAATAAAGAAATCTCACTGCATTGACTTTACGGTTGTTTTCTTTACTGAAACCAAACTGGAGTTCATTTTGTACACCAAGCTGTGTTTCCCCTCTCTTCTGTTTTGTAAGTAGCAGCTCATCAGACAGCTGTTGTTGAGAGCAGACAATAAATATTAATGGAAGTCAGTGGAAAAAGAAGGATAACGAACAAGCAAAAACCAAACATAAATCAAAATAAGAAGAATACAATAAGAATGTTGTTACTTACAGCAATTCTAAATGTTTGCAATCAAACCTGAACTCCTTTGCTTTCAGATTTGTTAGGAATTTAGGCGGTAATTCTGATCTAAGATATGGCAGCTTGATCATGGTTTACTCTAGGAACAGCCTTGGGTGTTCACTAATGTAAATGAGATCAGAACGGAGTTGTTAAAACTTCAAAGCAGAGCTGCTCAAAAAGTCATTAAGCTCCATTAAACATTTGCATAGACCAGCATTCAGTTTTTACTGGAACTAGAGCTCATTTGCAGACTTGAGCCATAAAATGCAGTTAAACTCAAAACCTTCTTTATAATTCTACTTCAGAATTTAATTCGTGTTTGAATGCAAATCCCATGAAAAACACAGGCTGGAAGAGTCAAATCAATATGACCAAACCCAGCCATTTAAAAAATGCCAGGTCCCGCGTTAGCGTCTGTTGATTTAAACCACTGTAAATCATCACAGTTCAGCATTAAGACAGTAGGAGTTACCTCATCTAAAAATCTTTTCTGACACTGTATGAATCAAACGGACTGAAACTGGGGAGTTCTGCATGGATCTGTCGTAAGTGCCTTGTACACTTCCTCCAGAAAGATTTCTGTAAGTTTTACAAATTATGTCTAATGCAGGGTTACAAGACAGCAGCAAATCTTAGCTCAGGGTTTATTAGAATACCCAGCAGATGCCTAGTTTTCAGGAGAGAATACAAGTGTAATACTGAACAGGTTTTTCTATTTGCCACATAAAGAGTTTGCTGTGCTCACTGCTGCTTGCTGATGCACACTTTGTCATGAACTCTCTATGCAACATCCATTCAAATGAGTGTTAATTTACGTACTACTTCAGGCTGCATGGAAGGAGAGCAATTCTCGGAGGCACTCAGTACAATAAATCATTCGATATAAGATTCCTTTGTCCCTAAGATTGTCGAGGAATAGATCATAGCAGGGGCATACCAAGTATTTGGTTAACTAAAATAAAGCTATGCTGGTGACCTGCTGTTGAAGGTGGTAGGAATATGATCTTGCAGGTGTGTCCAAAGATCATCTGCTAATCAACATACACAGTATGCACAGATCCTCAGTGACTCGGAAGGGAGCGAGTTGTGAAAGAGATGGTGCGAGTCAAGAAAGGGTTAATTTGGACGGCTCGGCTTTTGGTATGGGAGAAAACACGGATTGTACTTTCCTCCTTTTTGCCCTCTTCTGAAATGAGGCGATACAGAGCCCTGTTTGCAGTGCCGTTTCTAGAGAACCCAAGAGCAGCAAATTGAGCAGCTACGAAAATGCTGGGCTGAACTCTGCATTAGCTGCAGTCATCATGTACGGGTTACACGGTGATGGTACTAGAATAAGGTGTCCACAGAATTTAGTATGTGGACATACTCTTTTTAATCAGGCGGCAAGGCTTCTAGTTCTCCTGCAGGTTTTTCTTATGGCTTATAACAGTACAGCACTTCTTAGCCATCCAGATTGAATACTGCAGCGGAAAAACTCTGTGAACACTAACACTAGCTTCCTTTTCCTGAGAGCTAATGGGGTTACTTTTATGATGCACATTTTATCAATCAATTTATTTTATAGAAAGAAAACTTTACTGTTCAGTACTTCTGCTGATTTTATGTCTCTCAATGTAGACGTGCCTGTGTTTTTTTTAAAGCACTGCTGTGTAGCTCAGTGCAGAAAACTGCATCAATAAGTAATCTCAGAGAGATTAAAGGAAATTACGTTTTGGTGTAAATGCTTATTTAAATATCTTGTCTTTTCTCAGAATTCATTTGCAGTTGGCATCAAGCAAACAAATTTACCAAGGTTACTTTTTCATCTCCTATTTGAAACTGTCTGCATGAAATGGATGCAGACAGGGCCACAATACCCCTAAAAACTTAGACGGACACTGCTTTGTCTTCCTCCTACTGTCACAGAGATCTTGTGTGGGAAAAAAGTTATGCAGTATTGCCTTTTGTTAAGGCAAAATAATTCTCTGCAATTACCTCTCATGCCAAAAGAAGGAACCAAAACACATCTTCATAGAGACCTTGCTCAGTGTCCAATATTGAACAGCAGTAAGTGAAATTCGGGCACGTGTGAACATCTGACATATTCAGAGATCACACAGAGAAGAATGAAACATTGCTCCTTTCGGTATTTGTATTTTCAAAACTATGACAGGAATGAACAGAAATGGGGTTTGAGATATTACCTAGGTACCAAAGTACAAGTAGGTATTTAGGACACAGACTAAATCTGATGAAATCTTTGACAAGACTCCCGTGACTTCGATGGACTTTAGGTCATAACTGAATATTCACGAATATACTGCTGGGTTGGCATATTTTCCTGTTCACATAGGAACATCCCTGTTTCCATTTACTTCAATCAGGTTTGAACAAGCCCCTCCTCTAAGGGTTAACTAAGCCATCATTACCCACAGAACAGAGGACACTTGCCCTCAGCTGCTCTCTTTGCACCTCTTCACATGAATAATTTGGATGCAAATACACTAAAGGATACAGCAGCAGCCAGCTTCCACCCAACTGGGATATAACATATATCTCTTCTCTCCAAGAATTATGCTCAGGAGATGTAGCATGTGATATAATTACAGAATAAAGTGATAAATTGAACGTACAGTTTATCTAATATTTATATTACATGGATTCCTAGAGGCCCTACATGCCATCTACAATTCGTATGTGCAGTAAGGTACAGAATGTGTCCACATCGCAACTCTCAGCCTGTAGACAAAGCTAGTTAATGTGCGATTCTTTTATTGCATACTTCGTTTTTTATGCTGGTGAGGTCTGCTGAGTCTCAGGATGAATGATGATATTTATGGACATTTCTGTAGTCCTCACCACTGTAGCGTATGAACACCTCAAAGTTTAATGGCATCCCAAATTAACGACAACTTCTGAGGAAGCGCATAAACCTGCAAAAATTGTGCTCTAGGTAAATTATAAATCTGTGTCACCGCTCCTGGGCACACAGCAAAACTTACACCGAGGAAACAAGTTTATATGGCAGGACTCTCCGTATTAAGCACGCAGCGGCATGAAAGCACGCTTCCCCCCAAGCTTAGCCCACTTCATATGACTGTAGCAATATCCTTCACCTCAAAGAGCAAACCAGGAACAGCCATCCACGTTTCTGCCGCTGTTCAGGAGGGAGCGTGACCCGTACTTACTGCCATGGGGATGTTCCACGCCATGTAAACATGGGACTTGAAGTCATCCATCCAGACCTCAGCGGCCCGCAGGGCGTTGCGCTTTGCATAGTAATCAATGTCGTTGTTGTAGGGCTTCTTTGTGCGTTCAATATGCGCCACGCGAGAACAGGGTAACACCTCCATGCTTCCTCCACACTGCCAGACCTGGGAGAGTTAGAGGAAAAACAATTATATGAATTTTAGTTGTTTGTTTTTTTTTTTTTTTTCTTTTAAAGGTGCTTTTCAGATGCTGTATGTACAGCATTTCCTAAGTGGAGATGGGTACTGTTGAACAATTCAGAAAAATTACCTGATTTACCTGCTCTGGGGGTGAAACCCCTCACTCTCTACATTGACTACAGATGAGTCCAAGGTGAGCGCAGCTGACTGTGTTAGGTACATAAGCTTAGGTACCAGAAATATCCAAGCCCATCCCCATAATGTCCCTCTTCTTGGAACCATTAGGCAGAAGAGAAATTATAAGGTGGTAACCTCTATCACAGGGACTAATTTAACCTAGTGCTCATTATTGAAACTTCAACAAAATTCAGTTGTATCACCTGGTTGCGTTTGGCACTGAATATGTGGGGTTACTGTACCAGCTCTCCAGATCAACTAACAAACTTTTAATAGTTTAAATGTGACCGCCAGAACAATCTGATAGACGTTGAGCATGCATAAGCACCTCAGATGACCTATTCCGCACCAGAGCCTTTTATGTGGGGATTTGAACATTACTTTTGGGAATCAGTAGGAAACCAATTACCCACATGCACAATACCAACAGGAAAAAAAAACACACACGGAAACACACTTATTTTCTCATTATGGAAACTTACACTTTGATTGTGTCAATTATTCCTTTCTTTTTCTAATCTAGCCCCTGCAGGCTTCAGTGATTTTCAGCGCAGCAATTCTCCCGTCACAAACACGCTCTGCCCCACCTTCAGTAAGAAACAAGCACCGACTTACCTGGGGCAGGACATCCCATGGAAATCCTCGCCAAGAATAAGACACAAGCCTTGGCACAGAATGCCTTGGTAAATCTAGCCATTAACCAAAATGTGCGTTTGTTTAGCAAGAGAGGTTACTGCCGCACTCGGTAGCGGGTATGAGCCAGCAAACACATTTCTCACCCAGTGCTTCTATGACCTCTCAACCGCTTACCTGCCAGGCGGCGAGGAGAGGAGAAACCTCTGGTACAACTATTCTCTATGCCTTTACCTGCAGCCTGCTCACATAAGAAGCGGTAAATGACCACTTATCTCTCTGCCCCTGAGGTAGAATCATAGAATCGTTTTGGTTGAAAGAGACCTTTAAGATCATCGAGTACAACCATTAACCCAGCACTGCCAAGTTACCACTAAACCATGTCCCTCAGCACCACGTCTACCCATCTTTTCAATACCTCCAGGGATGGCAACTCCACCGCTTCCCTGGGCAGCCTGTTCCACTGCTTGATAGTTGATGAAGATGGATAAAAGGGGTTGAGTGAGAGACTGTATCACCCAGCCTTCCCAGACACCACCCATTCCGCGCAATTTTTTCCTGTTGATTATTTACTGTCTGAACTCCATGGTGGGAAACAAAGAGGACTTGCCTCTCTGGATCACTGAGATTAGGAATGATGCAGAGTGAGCAAAGCTTATGCGTTTCAGTTCCCTTGGGTCTGCACCCAGCACTATAGTCTAGCCAAAATAAATAAAAGGTATTAAAATATAAGCAATAATCCATTGCTTTCCAAGGCTGCCTTTTACTGAGCACAAAGAGCTCATTTCCAGACAAGACGCACTCCAGAAAAATACTGGGGCAGTTCTCCACCTAACCTGCCTTCTCAGGGACAAAGATAAATTGCTTGGGAAGTAGCAGATAAAGTCTCCTCCAGCTGAGTTATTTATTTATTTATTTAAAATACTTTGTTAGGTAATATTTATTTGCTGCTTTCCAAACCGTTCTGTAGTAAATCACTGGCCACTGGAATTTGCATTTGATAAATAAAATACACTGAAAAACACACTGCTCATAAATTTGGACTGACATATGCTGAAGGTTTCCAGTGCAAAGGGGAAGTGCTACAAAAAGGAAAGGAATTAATTGATTTTCATGATCAGAAGGGGAAATGAGCAGTACACTTTATTATACTGCTATTTGCCCAACCCATCCTGGAAGTCAGCTATTTAATGCACAGCACATATTTCTTTCTATTGATATGGCTAATGACCTTGTAATTTTTATTTATGTATTTCGGTACCAAGGGCAAATACATTATCTGAGTGACAGATTTATTTCCTTCAAATGCCAGTGCTCATGCAAACCTGAAAAGAAAAAGGTACTAAACTGCAACATTAAAGGAAACAGTTCAGCTCATCTGTAAATTCAACACAAACAGTAATTTATCAGTGATAAATTCTCCCCAGATGAAATCCACAGGGAACTCAGACACCTGGCTTTGAAGAAAACACAACAAAAAAAGGCAGCAGCAGCCTCGGGCCAGATAACGCTCACCCTGGCAGCCGGGATCTCGGTGCTCAGCACTCAGCGTGAATTTGCACTGTGCTGTGACCGCCCCATCTGCAGCCCTCTGGATTGCTTTACACTGACATTCGGTGCCCCCTTTCCCCCAACCTGCAGCCCCATTTTGCTCTTTCAAGAGACAAAATCTGCTGAAGAGTAGGAAGGAAGGAAACAAGCAGGAAATAAAGGAAATTTTGCTTCCTGTAAAGATGCTAATTTACTCCAGTGACTTGTTTTTTCTGGGAATACATAGCTTCTGACACCAGTGGGGATGTTTCCCAGGGTGAGGATGGGATTTCCAGTCCCAGAGAAAGAGACCTGGATGTAGAGCGTGTGGGGCGAGGAGATGGTTAGGCGTTGCGTATCACCAGATGTCCATCATTGTGCTGCCATTTCTCCACATCCCAGATAGATGCCATGGCTGCTCAACTATGGGTCATTTCTTTTCAGGGCAGACAAGTCTCCTGTTTCACTTCATAGGATTAGTTACTGTTCGATGGAGCGTGGACATGACTCTGCATCCCCAGCCCCTCTCAGTGCACTGCTAAGTGCAGAGCGAAGCTCTTGTCCTCTCCAGCCCAATGATCACTTGACCTTACACAAAATGAAACCATTTCAGTGGAACAACGAGGCACGTGCACCCAAAACCAGCCAAGACCCCAGCAGGTAAGAGCAGTCATGTGAGGTTTAGATGAAGACTCAAGACTCATGTCTGCATCAAGGAGATGGGGAGGTTTAGTAGCACCTTCTCCCTGCTGGACACAGAATTGAAAGACATGCGGGATTCAGAAAGCCATTGCCTGTCTGCCTTTAACTGCAAGAAGTCTGCGAAATACAATGAAGGATGAAAGAATGAGGAAAGTTTTACTGCATGAAACAGATAAGAGAGAGGTGAGTCAGTGGCTGCCCCCGAAACTGGTTGAGTCTTCTCCTCCTTTAATCCTCAAAGGGGTATTTAATGATCCATTTTAACAGTAGTAACCAACTCCTTCCTTTCCACATCTAAGTATGAAATTATGCCAGAAAAATAAATATATGCATCTATATGGCATTTTTCAAGCAGAGTTCTTAAAGTGCCTTACTACAGGAAGCAAACTATTTCTACCTGAGCATTAAATGATGCCCGAGTCCCTCCAAACTGACATGTTTCAGGCAATCAGAGGAAACCATCTTCCATATCTATGGCTCATCTGCTGGGATAACAAAACATTTCCAACCCAAGTAATTCCTCTCACACTGAGATGCCAACATTAACTGTGTGTTTCAAGGTTCATTTACTGAGAATGTGGAAGTTGAAGGGTCTCTCTGAGCTGCTCCCTACAAGGGTGGACATCACTGAAAAGCACGCTCAGCCTTCTGCTCCCCCCATGGAGAGGAGAACCCCCAATAGTAAAATCTTTCTGGCATCACAGCACCAAACGTGTATCATGCGGCAACAGCCCAGGCTCCGTGGAAGGTGAGGGAGACAGAGGCTCAAAAGATGCCCTGGGCAGGGCACAGACGTGGCTCCAGCTGACCCGCAGCAACGGCAGGGAAGCAAAGGGGCTCCTGCTTTGCGTGCTCCTCGTGCAGCGCAGCTGCTGCGGCCCAGGGACCCGGCTTTGCCTCCGCCAGCGTCACACTGTGCAACGTTTTAAGACATGATCAAGTAATTCCAAGAGACACTCAATTTATTTGCTAATTGTAGTTAATTTCTAATTTCAGTATCGCTCTTTAGGCTGCCATAAACAAAATTGGTAGCAATATAAATGTTACCATAGCTGTGTTACCTTAGCATTTTTACTGCTAATTATCTCAATCAAATTTTCTATAAACAGACATATTAAGTATTAAGAAGAACAAGTACCCACATCAGGGGTAAATTACAAACGGAATGATAATGTTCGTGGTTTGCTCTACAATGATTTACTGGCACTAATTATTAGCTATTCCTGAACACCTGAGATGTGGTTGTCCTACAGAAAAGCGTTTACCGTTTATTTTACAGTTGTCAATTGAACATCATATTCTATGCATCAAAGAAATACTGAGATGAGAGAGTGTTTTGTCCACCATGACCTAGACTGTGCGTCACCAAAGTTCTCTGAATGAAGGCTGGGTACATGACTTAATAAGGCTAATAAATTGCTATGCTTTAACTCTTGCCAAACAAGAAGAAATTTTATGAGGAAATATATTTTCCCACAAGTACTTATTGCTGAAGGTCCAAACTATCATTTTTAATGGGATTTTTTTAAAAAAATGGTTTTCCCCCCCAAAAAAATTTAGAAATCCAGAAAATATCTTAAAACAACTGTAGTCTTTTTTTTTTTTTGGATGAAATTATTAGCATCCTAAAAAGGGAGTACAGTTACAAACAGCAGCAACAAAAAGATCAACAACAACAAGGGAACAAAAAAAGAAACATAAAAGAAAACCAACACTTTTGACCAAAATCCAGGTATGCTGGGAATGAGAAAAGGAGGTGAGGCAAAGGAAAACGTAAAATTCCATCAATCAAAAGGGTCAAACAAGAAGCCTGGTCCCCGTTGAAGCAGGATGTAGAGCTGTCTGGGCTAACCAATGCCGAAGTTATGGCAACATATACACAGAACCTTGCTGACACGGCCTCCAGCTCTGCAGGCGGGACCCATTTCCAATAGCATCCTGCCCTGCTGGGTGAATGTCAGAGCTCAAAAACCACACGGGATTCGAAACTCGGGCGGGTGTTTGCACCAGGGCAGGTGCAGCTCCCGCGCTCACCCCGCTTACGGGGAGGGCTCCTCGCTCCCCATGGACCGACTGAGTGCTCTCTAAATCGAAAGGCACCCCACGTTACCTTCAGCTGCTCTGGTTTTTGAAAATGTATGTTTACTGACTAATGAGTGAAATGATTCACGCCAAAAATGGCAATGAAATTCCAATATTTTGTAGCCATTCTTACGCATGCTTCTGGGAGTGTCAGGAGAAGAGGGTGCCTGCAGTCTACAAGTAACTAATACTAGAGATTATTCATACTTTCAGTCAAAAACCACAAACATATAGCTCACAAGTTTATGCATGACCTTATTTTGTACACTAAGCCGACTGTACGTGGTTATTTGATTTGGTACAAATTATCTCAGTAACAGCAAAATCAGTAGGTAAAAATGAAAATGGCATTTTATGAAGGCACAGCTGAGGAGACAGTTAACTCTCCTGACTCATAAAACTTAGACTGGAAAGAAAGATCATGATCCTTAAGAACTTTGTATCCTGCTGTGAATTCTGCAGTTTAAACACCTCGATGCTCAGTGAGAGAGAAAAATAAAAGCTTCAGACTCTCTGTTGCAACTATTTTTCCCATCAAATACACCTTTGATTCAAGCAGATGGAGGGATGAGGGATCCAAGAACCTGTAATAGTGGAAAGAGGACTTCAGGGTGGGGAGGATTTGCTTCCAAGCAATTACCCTCTGCTAACAATTTCACAGCCTCTTTGAACGGACACCCGGTTGTGTCCCTTGGTGTGACACTGCAAGTTTACAGATGCCACGGCAACTCCAACACCGAGTGAAGCAGGCACATGCAACACACTGCTCTCCACCTCCTTTAAAACTACCTGAGGAAACATTGGCTCACTTTTCCGAGGGGGCTGGGATTAGTTCTTCTCTTTAATAATACAGAAAATCAAGCAATTAATGAAATTTGCAATAATCTGTGACTTGGAGCCCATTTTTTCACAGTTAGCAAGCTCTCTGGGGGTGGTGCCAGAAGAGACTATTACTGTACAGCTTGCAGTTGTGTTGTAGCAGCTCGCTGCCTTCAAGAGCTTCCAGTGGTCCTTTGCTGAAAGAAATAATCACTGCCAACATCTTCCAGCAGTAAGAAGATGGGAAGAATCAGCTTTAAAACATACACGTGGCAGCAGGGTCCCCTCATTTCTAATGTGCCCAGCGGGGCACGTTACCCGGTGTCTCTGCAGCGGCTCCCGCCGGAGGCAGCACTGCAGAGCTGGGTGTTCAGCACACCCCGAAACAGAAGCCTTATGCTAGCGTCGGACTCTGGAGTTTTATCAAAACAGTTCTGAACTCCACCTGAGCGGCACTTCATAGAAGTAGCCTTTCAGATTTCAGACTTTCTTTCCTGTGTGAAGGCAACAGAAGAGACGGAGGAGTTTTTAAAGCAGCTCAGATCTCCCTGTTTTATGATATCCCAGCGTGGGAATTCTTAAAAGTCAGGGATCTCAGGTTTTCTTCAATTTTCAACGCAAAGCCTACCAAAAACGGATGTCTTCTAGACTACCCACACACACCTACAACAGGACTGGAAAAGATTTTCCTATCATGAAAGAACTTCCACACGTTTCAGAAATTTTGCTGACCTAAATTGTCAAGAATAACGGCAATCTTAAATGTTTTCACTAGTTGAAACACAAGCTCTTTGTCACCTCCATCTTCCTTCTCCCTAAAAACTACCCTCAAAATGTTTTTCTTAACCTGAATACTACTGATTTTCAGGTCTGGTGTTAGAAGCTTTTTCAACACCACAAGCGTATTTCAAACTGAAAGGTCAGTTTAAATGGGAAACCCAAAACTTTGTTGCAAAAATAGCAAACCACAATCTTTGGATAACATTTAAAAGAGGTATTTGTTCTCATTTAGAAATTTTGTTTAGGCACAACCTTTTCCACAGAAGTATTTTTGTTTTAATTTCTCATCTGGAAAAGCCTCAAAAATGTGCCCAAACTTGAAGGAGGCCAGTGGGCTCACAGCCCTTCTCAGAGAGCACGTGGCCTGGAGATAACGATCCTTAAATCACTGTGACAGACCATCCAAATGAGGGGATCTGACAGAGTGATTAAATTGTGGTTCCTGAAGGTGAAAAAAGTCTAAGTACTTTCTCTGGCAAAAGTTGCAAGACCTGAAGGGCAGACCTGAAGCACAACCCAGGTAGTAAATTCACAAGAGCAGGTACCACTGGGCCCATCTCAGCTCCTTGAACACCGCTGCGTCGAATAAAACCCATGCACACAGCGAAGTTACAGGGAAATTCCTACTCCGATGAAGTCAAACAGAAAACTCTTAACATAAAAAGCATGCATAGGAAGGGGGTAGTGTAGTTTTGGCCTTTCTTTCCAGTCAGCCACGGACCAACAAGGTCTAAACCAGAAGGGATTCCGCAAAGGAAATTTGAACCGTGCAAATAAGATCTTTTTCTATCCGAAACACGGTAGCTCTCTAGTTATCCTCCAGTCCTCAATGGAAGGGGCAACTCTTCTAGTGCTCTCTCTAGAAACAAAAACTTAGCATGAACACAGCATGCTTACGGTTCTTGCCACTCTAGTATTGACAATTTACATAGTTCACTGGAAACCGATTTTTCAAAGTAATTTATAGCTGACTAGAGAGTCATATTTAATCAGATGGGCTAGATAAAGTGCTCTCTCTGTTTTTCACTTCACATAGGAAGCTGTTAGGAACTAGGGAGCTGTCATAATCAAACATGTCAAATGGAAAAATTAATCATGTGCTCTCGTGTTGTTCGTCAACTACATTTTTATCATCATCTTTAAAGACAGCCATAATTATGGTTTAAAAAAGTCCCAACTCTCATTTCTCAAAATAGCCTGCGCTATTTAATGGTGCAGTTATAGAGAGAAAAAAAAAAAAAAAATCTTTTCACACTGGGACAAAACAGCTTACATCAGAGAGACTTCTAGCTGCCAAAAAAAGAATTGAAAAAAGGAGGAAATCACATCTCAAGATCCACAGATCATATGTTTTCTCAAAGATTTCAGGATGAACTTCTGACCAACGCTTGCAAATTACAGGACCCAAAAGGGTCCTTGCTTGACTGATGATGACATTGTCTCTACTGTAATCCCTGCCTTGTTGGTTTCAACTCCTGCTTACAGCAGTTTATAGATAATCTGCTAACAGCAGATATATAGGGAGTGTGGCAAAATTTCACATATAAAAGTAATTCTGTCACTGGGGTAGTCTTATTAACATGTGTAAATACCTATCCCCCCAGTGCTCTTGCTGTCCTGCAAGGCTGCGAATGCACAGAAGCATTTGTGGACTATTGATTTTGAAAGGTTGAATTTCACTTGGGGCTCTTCTCATGTTTTGTTTTCCTGGCTCATGCAGCACGAACTTCATTTCAAGACAGAAGCACAGATACAGAGGACAGAGCAGACACCGTCATAAGAGTCTTTAGTGTATCTTTGGAACTAGTATTACCTCTTTATTATTAATATTTCAGTTGCCCCACTGATGAATACTTGGAAGCTAGCTGCTTTCCCCAAAACCGTTACTACAGAGTTCAGAGGTGTGTTGTTAGATCCTCTTGCAGAGTCATCTAATGTGAGGTTTCATGGCAGATTCAAAAGGGCACCTTTTCTTTGTAGGAAGGTTAAAAAATTATTTCATAGATATTTGATTAGCCTTTAAAATTTATTAGAATTGATCGGAGTTTGGCCTCTTAGTTTCGTTCCCTTGGGATTTTCTAATATTTACAGATTAATTGCTTTCAGAGAAAAAAGGCAGTGGGACCATAATGTTATTGTAATGAGACACTCAACTGATGCACGTTTTCGGAATTTCTCTGGTGGCTCTACAGTAGCAAATTTCGAGGTTGTCCTTCACATATTTCTTAGAGGTTACACAGAACCTCAAGCCAGCTAAGATCTCAGATGTGACAATAGTGAGAAGATAAAACCCTTCTGCTAACCCTCTTACGGAAGAAAATAGATAAGCATGAAGAAATTGAAACACGGTCTAGAGAAACTCGCACTCAGCAACTGCTATCTTGCTGTAAAGATAAACTTTGTGTGTAAAGAACTAAGTCTGATAAATTAATAGACTAGCTGCTATGGGAGGGAAGATAGGATTTAAAATTATATTAAAAATGTCCCATATACTTTAACCACTAATCCGATTTCCATAAACGCATATTTTGCACAATTTTTATAAAGAATATTGCAACTTTGAAAAAAAGCACGTCTAGGGAAGAAGATGGTGATTTTATGTGTGAAGTAGAATTCCCTGCTGCAAGGAAAATTCCAGACACTCTGAAATGTCTTGGTGATGGGGGATGGAAATTGCAAAAAACCTTTAGAGAAACAACAGCAGACATCTACCGCATCGGCTTGCTGCATATGCAACATTGCATAGGCCCTGCTTTATATATAGATTTAAAATACGCATTAACTGGGATGGCAAAGACTAAAATATCAACCCAAACCAAGGTGGTTCAGCACTTCTTGTTTCCCACTAGGGAAGTTCATCTATAACTGCATCTATACTGGTCAGAGACCACCTGCTCTGGTGGGACTGTTTCCTGAGGAGCTGGTGAGAAGGCTTCAGAGCCAAGCAGAGCACAGCAGGAGTTATGCACAAGGCCGAAAAGCAGCCAGGTCTGTACTCAAAGAAATGTTAGGAGAGCTTACTGCAGGTACCGGACTACCGTCACTGGTCTCCGGAGCCTGCTCCTCATTCCCAGTCCCGAGCTCCCAGGATTCACATGACTGCAAAGTGATCATGCCATCTACCCTTGCCCGCACAAGTTCCCTGGATGCCTGCCTGCTCTGGGGTAGCTGCCCGAGAGAGGCATCAGGAGAATTATCCAGAGACTCCACTGATCCTGGCTGATCCAGCTGCAGCAATGCACCACGTGCCATGCAGGGGACAGTAGCTCACCCCCTCTGCTGAAGGCATGATCTCTGTCAGCGTGTCCCTCAGGTGGAAAAGGATGGGCGAGATGTTCTGTTAGTTCCAGAAAGCACTTTGGGAGCAGAATTTGGGAAATGGCAACTTAATAGGTAATAACAAAGCAGGCAACCTCGCAGGCATGGTGTACAGCAAACATTGGTACGTTATGTACTGCTGACCTTAGGTGCAGATAAGCACTGTTGTATCTCCCATCAACCTCATTGACATCATTGCTCAGGGATGGCATCAGGGTCTGACAGGAGAGGAAGCACTGAGGAATGGCAACAGGGAGAGAGGACAGCCTATCTAAGGGCAAGTTTTTAATTTTCAAAGACTTCTTTTTCTTAGCAAATGAATGAACATTGGCACCTCAAAACGCTCCAGGAGATGTTAACAGCTCCTATCGCCTAAATGACAGGCATGGAACAGAGACTGCTTTGAGGCATACCCTTACACTTCATAGACTAGAGGCAATAACTCCGCTTCCTCTGAATTCTCCTCAAGCCTGAAAGAGGCTGCAGATATCTTCTCCTTGGCTAGTACCAGATATGTTGGTTTTTGCAAGCCCCAGTCATTTTTCCTTGTATAAAGTAAATGCAATTTGGTATCTAATTTAGTTTGGTAATTGTCCCAGGCAGATGCTCCTCATAACATATTCGTTAAGAACACATTTGATGAGAATAATTTTCTGCCTTCTTACAAATTTACCCAACTTTTTCCCAAATCTATATAACCACTGTCAGTCATTTCTTCAAATCTGTCAGCACAGACACTGTTTGTACTGTAACTGTTAAAGTTCAACAAATTGGCCTTGGAAAAATACAATCTACGTGGGATACGTGAAACAGTACCGAAGACCAGCCCGTCATCCTCGTTCCTCACTTCTCAGTCATGTGATTGCTTTAGGTTGTTTCTTCTCACTTATCCCAAAAGACCAGAGAGAAAATCTCCCTCTAAATTCAAGTCTCAGCAAGGGATAAAGACATATGTACGTTAAGCTTACATCAGAAAACCTGCAGCTGAATTCCCGCAGTATTTAAGTTCTTAGGAAAAACGCCTGTTTTGCCAGACTCCGAGTTTTGCTAACCTGCACCAAACCACCAAATAATGCTGACTAGTCAATGCAGAAGCTTCTCCTGGAACACAAGAACCAGTATACTAACTGCCATAGTCCAGTGCTCACTTGGACACTACTTAGAAGAGGCTCGCGACTAGATCAGCCGAGCACAGCAGCAGCCCAAATCAGGCTGAAGCACACAGAAACACAGTCAGATATCAAAAGGTGATTAGCAAGAATACTGAAGGTCAGAGTACAGATGCCTTGCTTGACATGGGTAGGTGTTCACACAACACTTCCATAAAAGTCTCTTGAAAAGTACAAAACTAACGCCCAGAGAACAGAACTGGGGCACTTTCTAAAAAACATCACTTATAAAATAACTGCATTGACCACACTTGTCATTACCGTCTCAATTTCCACTAATATATGTCAAGATCAATATATTCCTCAATCATTCAGCTACTCGATCACTGCCTGAACAAACCGAGAGGCATTCAATCTATTACCCATGCCGATACTTGTACTATGGCTTTCTAAACCTTTGACTTCCTATTGGAAAGTCTTACCTAAAAATAGTAACTGGCACTTAGTCATTATATGCCTTTGGCCCATGAGTAGTTTCATTCCACTGAGGTTCACAAGGCTCTGTATTAACGAAAATCAGTCCTTCAGACAACCTAGCAGGGCAGCGAGCTTTTGATCTGAGGCCAATTCCGCCCTTGCCCTAGCCAAGGCTGTCACCTATGGACACTGTAATAAAGCAACAGCTCCTTCAGAAAGCAACTTTTCTTCAAGAAACTCACCTCCTCAGTACCGGGGTTGGGGTGGGGGGGTGGGGAAGTGTGAGCTTTTGAAGGGAAAAGTTGTTTTATATTTCAAACCCCTTCCCATTTTAATCTGGTATCTCAGGTGAACAGAGATCATTTCCTCTGATTAAATTAAAGCAAAAATTGGACCTCCAACCTAGAAGTAAAATTGAAAGTCTTTGCCAAAGCCAGGTCCTAGAATTAAAACACCCACACTAGAAACATCTGGGGTTGGTCTACTCATAATGCCAAATTTCAAATTTAAACTTTTTGAACATAGGAAAAAAAAAAAGGAAAAAATGATACAGCATGCGTCAGCTGAATTGCAGAATCACAGAACGGCTGAAGTTGGAAGGTACCTCTGGAGGCCATCGAGTCCACCCCGCGCCGCTCAAGCAGGGCCACCTAGAGCCAGTTGCCCAGGACCATGTCCTAGCAGCTTTTGAATGTCTCCAATGATGGAGACCCCACGACTTCTCCGGGCAACCTCTCAACATTGTCTCAACATTCTCATTTCAATTAACTTCCTTCAAAATGGCAAATGAAACGGTTTTCACAGTATTTAGGGTCCCAGTACATCTGGGAGATATAAACTACTTCTAATTTTGCAGAAAGGGCAGGCAGCAAATGTGTAACTCAAAAATACCTTTTTTAACAGGCAGACAAATGCATTAGCCTAAAACTAGGCAGAACCTCTAATAGCATCTCCCGTCAATTGTTACCTAAGCTAAGCCAGGATGAAAGTACAAGGCACAAGTTGCTTTATTTTTCCTCCAAGTGAGTTACCAGCTTTCTTGTGTAATACCATTAGTTCACACTTTCAGTCTTTTGCTAAAGAAATAATACTTACTGCATGTTCAACCTTCAGTAAGAAGGCAGAAAAATGATAAAACGCTTCCTGGCATTTTAGCTAAGACCACAGGGAGGAAGGATAAAGAGTGGAATTTATTGATGCTTCCATTAGAATAAAGTCATTCTTGAATAAGAAAATATTGAAACAGACTGTCTAATGAAGTGATCACAAAGGGTCTTTTCAAAGGACCCTAAGCGGAGTCGTCCTCATTTGTTTTCTCTTTCCACAACAGCCCCTTAAATGATCTTTGCATATTGTCTGCACTAAATCCTGCAGGGTTGCTATTTCATTTTAAAGAAAAAAGCTTTTAGGCTGCAAGGGATTCATTCCGTGAGAGCTATTATGCTTATTGTGACTCTGCTGCAGAGCCAAGGGATTTACTATATGCTCATTAGATCCCGCTTTGTTCCAAAACAATCTTTTACAATGCAAATTTTAGCTTGCTGATCTACTTAGAATAACACTTTCAAAAAAAGGCTATTAAAGTAAAAGCTTCTTCTAATGCAGAAACGCTACAAACTCAGATTAATTACTAATATTTTAGACCACAAAGACATCTGGTGTCTCAGCTTAAATTCAGCTTTGAACATGGTTACGGCAGGTCGCAAGGACTCAGTATTCCGGGTACAAAGCCATACCACGGACAGGCCTGGAGCCCAGAGGCCACATTAGAAAGCCACCACAGATGAGGCACATTTTTTAGTTGGCTTCTTGGTGGCTGGCATACAAAAGACTTGATTTGTTCCAGTGCTGGCACCTGAAGCATCTAGGTTGCACAGAAGTCTCACTAGCAAAAATGTTCATTCACCAGGACCTCTAAGGAAACTAGATGGGACAAGAGGTGTGAGTTCTCCACAGCCCTGCCACATAACCATCTCTGGGGCAGGGTGGACAAAAAAAAGCAAAGAAAGCGAGGGAAATGTAGCTGGAAAAAATGGCAGAAGCGAGCAGAAACAACTCGCTGAGTTGTGGCGCTGGATGTGCAGCACGTGGATGTGGAGCTGTGACAGTTTCCATCTCTCGGGAGGGCTCTTTAAATTCACGTTTGGCAGCTGTGACCTGCAGAGGTATTGATGGGGCGAGGTGCACTCTTGTTTTTAAAGCATTAATTCTATCTTATTCCTCCTCTATGACCTTCCCGAGGGAGCGGTTGTACGAACACGGAACGATGAATATTATCATCCAGGAGATATACCTGATAGCTCATTCTTAATAGTTCTATAAATCTCACTAAGTCTTGGTGCTTTAAGTGTACAGCAGAGATAATACTGCTGTAAGGAATAGTGGGAACCCATCTCTCATAAGCACAGAAACCAGCCAGTCTAGTGACGCTATACCAAAGCATTCTCTCTTCTACTCCGATTAGCAGAACTCAAGCTGGAGGTAGAATTTATACTGAAAACGGATCTCTAGGCGGATAATTAACAAAACAGAGGCGAGCAATAAGGAAAAAAATAGTTCGCTAGCAGAAGTACTAAAAATTCATTATAGTAATTCCAGACATCCTTTCCCACACACCCATTCTAAATCAGATCAGCAAACTAACCATGCAATTTATGTTAAAAAAACCACAAATCATCGCCTGCTTATACTGGACAAGTGCATCTGGTGGGAATAAGCACCTGCTCACTAAACCAACGCATGATTATTGAATTCAGATGATGTCCTGTTTTACACGGTAAGTGCCAAATCCTTAATAAACATAGATGCAGATGTGTGTGAGCATGGCTTTCACTGGGAATGCTCATTTACTTCAGATGACAAACCCATTATTAAGATTCTCCTCCTGGGGAAAACATAATCAGTGCAATGGGAAGGTGCCGAAGGTTGCCCAAAACCCAGAATAAGCTACCTGAAACACGTCTCTGAAGTTTGAAAAACATGGCTCTGACTAGACTGCCCTTGTGCCCAGGCACAGTTACCCTCAGCAGCCACCTGAGCTGCAAGAAGAATGTGAAAAAATGCAAAAAAACCTCTGGTGAGTCTGTTACAGCATGTTTTAACTTCGCCTTTTTGACTAAAGGACAGTACATGTGTCTGGAACGATTTTTGGATACCTTAGAGGAAATGCACAAAGGCAGAGAAAAGGAAGTTTAACAGAAGAAAGTGCTATTATGATTAGTCATTCGCTCTGCTTAAATGCTTTATTGTTATTATTAATGGACAGATAATAACATTAATTGTAGGCTGTGACGTGACTGACAAACTAAGCTATTTTATATGAACAGAGCACTTAGTATGTCACCTAAAGAGCTGGTAAAGGGATGCGGTTTGGGTAAAACACAAGAGAAAAAGGCTATTTGTGATTTTGATGGACAGGTCCCTAACGAATTTCCAAATCCTAGCACTGCAAAGTAGGCTGTCACAGTTGTACATTTGTTCCCTCTCCAGGGAAATTTGAAGCGAGGTGTGTCACCGGACACAGCCTCCTGCTGGCTCTTTTCATTTCATTTCTTCAGGACCAGTTATTCCCAGTTACAAAGATTTAGACTAAGGCTTGCTTTAGTTGACAAATTCTTTTGTTTGGAGAATTTTTAAATTTTGTTGTTGTTGCTCTGTTGTATAATGAAACCAACAGAAATGTATTGATGGTGACATACAAAAGAGTTTGCTAGGCATGTTTTTATTCTTTAAACTAGATAGGACACATTCCGTCTAGCATAAGAATATGAAAATACACGTACGCATTTGGCAGTATTTTTCCCCAAGAGCTAAAAGTGTCCTCACAATCGAACACTGTAAATATTAGCTTCAGCTTATTGGGGAGATAGTGTCCTGTATTATTAAAGTGCTGAGCAAATAAGAGATGTTCTTTGTTTGCAAGAGATTTCTAGAAGTCAAATATATATAGATACAGATATGGTTTCCAATTGAGCTAAAAATGTGCATGGCATTTCAAGGTGTTTGATAACTCAAAATACAGAAAGAAAGTTCATTTCAGATCAAGCAAAATATTTTGTTTCAACAACATCTGAAAATACCTTTTGTTGAGAATGTAATTTAACAGGTTCTCGTTTCTCAAGAGATGAATTTAGATATAAAATATTTTTTTGCCAAATGTGACAAAAAGATCATTAGCTGCTTACAAAGAAAACACTGACATTTATCTTTTGCCTTTTTATGGGTTCCTTAATTAATCATTCATCAACATTCTTCACGCCTAGGCTGGGAACTTACATTCCAAATTTCTGCTGTGAGCAGATTTTTAAAAACCCTTCAGTCACAGAGAGTCTTGAGAACAAAGTATGTAGAAGAAAGGCCCACACTCCGAGCCAAGTCCATGTTCTCCACCTTGGATTCACCACTTCACGCTAAGCCAAAGAGAAAGGTAATCTACAGGTAATAGAATTTCACCTAAATCCATCTCTTGTTCTGCTTCCCTGTGTCAGAGCGCCGCATGCTGAGCCATGTGGTGACATCTATCCCGCTGGGAATCAGTAGCAGCTCTGTCCCTGCCCTCGGAAACAACTGTAAGACAGAGCTCAGCAGAGGTTAGACATGTTTTTGTATCATCCTTCCTTGCTCTTACCCAAGGACTTTCATCCTGACACCTGAGAGTGATTTGCAGACACCCACTGTGAGCAGGGAGAACAGCAGCCCAGTTTCATAAGGTCGGAAACGAAAATGGGTGTTTTTCGTGCCACCTCTCGATGACTCTGTTCTTATAAAACTCATTGCCTCTGTGGGTTTCTTCACATACAAAGGGCTAGAGCAACTAGAGTATGTTAGATGAGGATTTCAGAGCGTACTTAGACAACTTGCTCATGCAGCATGCTCATCCCTCCCCCTCAGTCCTGCCCGTATTTGCCCTTCCCTGGCCCACCACAGAATTTGGCCCCTCTGCATTTCACACGCCACTGAATGTTGAAAAGGATGACAGTGCAAATACACACTCTGCAACATGGCACCGCTTAATGTGTGTCTAACGGAGCAAGCCAGAGCCAGTCATAGATCGTACAGTCATGAAATACAGGTACCGGCACAAAACTGACCTCAAAGGGATGTCAGACAGAACCAGAAAAGTGTTGAATTAGAAAAAATACAGAATTTACTTAATAGCATTTAGTAAATTACCTATAGCATTTTATGTTCCCAAACAGTTGCTATAGTTTTACTCCAAAAGATACACTTTAACTACAACTTGCTAAAACAAATAAATAAAAGCAACCCCTCTTTTACTCCAGTAATTTATTAATTCTGGAGAATGGTAGTAGTCATTAAATACTACTTTGCTTCATTAAAGTCTGAACTGAAAGGGACAGTGCCACAGGATTAAGCAATTCTTTCATCACACGGCTGACGTGTTTTATCCCTGCTGGGTCACAAGGGCTCTTCATTCACTGAGCTCCAGGTTTCATCTATTTATTTGCGCGGCCTTTGTTGTAAACATTTTGGGCTGCCAAAGGAAATAATCAAGAGACTTTCCTACTTTTCTTTTTCAATCTAAATACAATTCTCTATTAAAAAAAAAAATCCTTTTCTGGTAAAATGGGATGGATGATAAAAAAACAATTACAGAGGCTGCATTGCTTTGCCTACCATCCATAAGAAAATTTGAAAAAAATATAGCTCTACATCATTTTTATGAAGGTACTTTTCTGGACTTTCAGTTCATTTAATTTTGCCCTGGAGCATCTTTGCTGTGAGTAACATGGAATGCAATCCACTTGTCTGTCCTATTGCCTCTAAATAATCTCTTTCCATCTTCTCTCAGAGCCAGGCTGTCACAGGCGGCATAATACCTCTACAGAGATGAAATAAGACAAAAGCAATAACCACAGTCAAGGCCCCCAGCGATTTCTTCACAGCTCTAAGTACAGTGTCCACTGTATCACAACCCTGCCTTGTTGCCCTGTGTCAATGTTTACATGCTCTGCTGCTTCTACCATTCGCATTTTCAGGGGAATTCCAGCCTTATCATCTGCTTTGTCAGGTGATGGCAACAACTATTTCCTTTCTCCATTTCTCCTGCCACTGTCACCTTCTGCCAACCAACTCTGGTCACAGCCTCTGCTCTGCGACTGAACTACGCTGAGCAATTTCGTTGTTACGTGAATGACGCTGTGCTTGAAAACTGATTCAAGTGCCCCGTATAAGGACAGGAGGAAGGGCTTTGTGGCTGCTTCTGTCCCACTGCTGAGACTAAACTGCAGGTTAGGTGGTTTGTTTTGGCTGGGACAGGTGAAGGCCTGATCCCAGAGGTCTTTGTGCCAGTCCGGGCTCATTCCCTCTGCCCTCCATACTCCCCCATCCCCAAAGGATTACCACTGCTTGAGCTGGTCATGCAAATGCCCTGTAATCAGGGTAAATTATAATCCTAAGTGATACAGTGTAGTTTAAGCACTTAATAATAGGAGCTGCAGCCCTGTATCATTTTGAGAGATTTGGGAAGACTGAGCATGCAGCTGAGGCTAAAGGGAATGGTAATCTCCGTTTCAGGATGAAGACAAAGAGGAGGCAATATATTTCTACCTAGCTTTGCTGGAAACAAAACGCCTGACTCCAATTTATGTTGGCACGGACCTGTCAAAAGGTGAATTTCAGTTTTTTGAAAGAGGAGTACTGTGGCTGTTAATGTGACAGCAGTTAGGGAAGATTCAGTCACATCCAGATGCTACACGTGCACATATTAAAATACGAGAAGAATTTTAGAGATCCTCTGGAAGATGGATATGGACAGAAAGAAATATTTCCCCCAATCTGCCACAGAGCAAAACTTGAATATAGGGAAATAAAATATCTTATTCAAAGTCACATCCGAACCTATAGCAGAGACAGAAATGAACTCAGGTTTTCCAGATTTTGGGGCTATTGCCTTAGCTGAAAGGTTATCCTATGGTCAGTCTATGGGCAGGCAGAGAGCTTTGACTCATTAGCAGATCTCTGCAGGATTTCTGGCCAGGAAACATCAGTTCCGCTCAGTGTTTCAAAAGTTGTGTTCAATCCGTTTTTTCTCACCTTGATTATTTTGAAGAGAAATCTCCCCTTGGCGCTCTGACAGGAATCAGGAGCTGAGGAACAGCGGCAGCCCCAGGTGGGGCAGGACGCGTGAGGCAGGACAGTGCTCCGGCGGATACACAGCCTCTCCACCAGCTGCCCCGGGAGCCCCTGGGCTCCCCGGAGCCACGCACAGGCAGGATCACAGAGAATGTGACCTAGCGAGAGACCCGGCAAACTCAGAGAAGCCAAATCAAATAAACAGTCTGTGTGAAATGAGATGAATGTAATGAATCATCGCCTGCCGATTAAGAAATACCCTCTTAATTTTTTCCCCAGTGTAGTTTAACTGGGATCCTCCTTCCTTATCAGAGTCAGCGATTACTGATGGTCCCCAGAAAACAGGCTAATAAATTCACGTGCTGACAGATACGTACAAGCTATGAGAACATAAAGACACTGTTCTTAAAGATGTCTAAATACTGTCTCCCAATATCTGCAACAATTCACGTCAAAACGCCTTGGGGAAGGCTCAGTAGCACCATCTGCTCCCTTGAGAGAACGTGTCACACACGTTCAACGTCTACCTGCGCTCATGCGCACAGACAGGCGACGCAGCCCAGCGGAGCGTCCGGGGGGGTAGTCAAGATCACTAGAAAACTCTGCAGGTAAGCCTGGCCCGTATCTGCACTCATCAAAGTGTTCAAACTTCAGGTGGAACAAAGTTTGTGCAAAAAGGACCAAGAAAAAGTACTCATTTTCCTCTGACAAATTAACTGTATTTCACTAGTGTTCCTTCTAAATAGCCTAAGTGTGTTTTTAAACCTCAAAAATAAGTCATACAGAGAGACTTGAGAAGCCCAAGCTATTTTCTGAGAGAAGTCCAAGGGACAGTTCGGTAACTAGCTACATGGGAAGAAATTCCTGATCCTGGTTCTTTAATGTAGCAGAAAAAGACATAATGAAACCTAATAATTGGTAGCTAATGCTAGAGAAATTATGGTTTCAGAATAAATTGTGTTTTTTTAAACAACAAAGATAATTAAACATTGAACAGCTTACTGGCTTACTGTGGCAAATTCTCTATTACTTTAAGGTTTTTTGCAGTCAGGCTAGGCATCTTCTAAAATCTATCAAAAAACTCAAACAGAAATTATGGGGCAACCTGTGTAAGCTGCTGGGTCAGGATCTTGGCCCTCGTTAGCCAGTTTAATTAAAGAAGCCTGCTAGACGTCGGAGGATTTAACCTTGCATATCAAATTTACAAAGTATCATGGAGAAAGACAATACCTCAGAAGAAATTCTGACAAGTGGCAAACTCTACTTCTGCAATTTTTATAAATTATATAAAACTTTTATATATTAAAAATTAAACAAGCAAGCTTCCTAGACTGGGCTCAATCCAGCCTAATGATCCTTCGATGCAGAATTACAATTTCTTCCAACAATATTTCTTACCCTTGAATTTCTCAAGCTATGATTATTATAACTACAGGGCAAGAGATACAGGTGGAGATTAATAACTCCTTCACAACGGGAAAAACAATGAGTACGCAGTGCATCACTTTCTGGTAATCCAAAGCACAATAGAACAACATCTTCCTCTGCTTATGATCGTTTAGGATGTGCAGTAAACCAGAAGTTATCAAGCAGAACAAACTTAATGCACTTGAGAGCGGTACAGTCACGGATTTATATTAATAAACTCAAGAGTAGGCAGCAAGCAACAGCTACGACTAAATAGGCACCATGGCCAGAACTGAGCACACTATGTGACAACACCTCAGAAGCAAATGTTCTGTAAATGTCTTCCTCAAATAGCGAGTGGAGACTTTATTTTTAAGCTAGCCCTTGAGCATAGTCATTGTATGATGCCAAGCTGGGGGGGGAAGCAAGCAGCAGAGTCACTGGGGAGAGGCGAAGTGAGTCGGTGCCAGGTCCCCTGTCGCTAAAGAGTAGAGCGAAGCCACCTCCCAGCCCCTGGCAGGGTGACCGCACAGTGCTCCGAGGAACCCTGCGGCGTCTCCGGAGGGCAGCTCCAAGGCAGCCTCCAGATACGCTTGCTTCACACACTCTGCTCTGAACACAGCTTCTGGAAGCTTCTAACCCAGCTTCCCCTGGGACACAGCGGGTCTGGGGACACAGAGTGTCCCGGCGGATCTGTACGCCTCAGCAGTGACTCTTCACTGGCAGCTCCCCGCCGGCCGCAGAGGCAGACCTACGGACTTTCCTTGTGTCCCTGGGTGGATTATCTCAACTTGGACCTTACTTCCAAACTACTCTCATTTTAACTACTGGATTGCATTTTGCCTTTCTCTGCTGACAAAGAAAACTCCACAATTAGAAATCTTCTCTTTTATATCCTTTGAGATCACCAGGAAATCACTTTTTGCCTTCGCTGCTGATGCAGAATGGCATTACTGAGGGCAGAAATGCAATTTGCAGCTGCCTGTAGTTCCCGATCCAGCCAAGCACTTGACTGCCTGCTTAACTACACAGCTCTGTGCTATTCCATTGACTGTAGCAGGACCACTCACACAGCTAAAATTAAATACCTATTTAAGTGCCTTGTTGGTTTTTGGCTTGTTAACAATTCACTGCCAATGCCCCTGGCCGCTTAGACTGCTGCTCTCACTTGTAGTGGTTCTCTGGTGTTAACCAGAGTTTCAAAACTCCTTTTAACTCCAAGTTGAACAAAGTCCAAGTTTGCTTCTGCAAACACCCATGAGAAGACCTACTGAAGAACCTGCTATCTTTCCCACTTATGTAATTTTCACATCAGAACTGTACATCACACTTAGCTCATTAGCAGTCGTCACCTCAGGCAGTACCTACGATGTGGGTGGGTTTTCTTTTTTCTGATTACCTAGGAAGTCTCGCTGTTTCTAATTTTCCATGAATCTCATGAATTGCCACTGAAATCTTTATAGCTACAGTAGCCTGGAATGTAATGCTCTAAACCAATTTTATACCCAATAAAACAATTTAATACCTAATAAACTTTATGAAGAAAGTGGCATATTTCTAAGCAGCGCCTCTTGGTAATGAAATCAAGCCAAAGATGCTTGAGGGAGAAAAGCTCCATGTCTGCTGACACCTAGGGTGGACATCAGAGACCCCACAAAACCAGCCAGTACAATCTGGTTGCCCAGCCAGATTCAGCAAAGCTGTAGCAATGGGTCCATCAACGAAGAACTACTAATCCTTTTCACAACAGACAACAACGCACCGAAGCGTACTAATGCAGGTAAGGAAGGAAAGGCAAGATGCACTGAACTAAAGTGAAGAGGCGAGCAGAGCTCCTCTGACTGTCCCATTGACAGGTTTGGTTTGGATGAACTTCCCAAAGGCACAGACTGCTCCTCCTCCAAACAGTGAGGCTGGAAAAAGCACAGAAAGAGTCTCTCATCTTTCTAGTTCAGCGGAAGCCTGAAAGCACCCATGTGTGAAAGTGGGAGTTAATTTTGCGAGAATTTTCTGGAGCACTCAGATGTTGACTTTTGAAATTCTGCGAAGAGATGATTTTTTTATTTCATTTTAACTGAGAATAGTGTAAACCACCCCCAAGATGAAATTAACATTCTTGAAAACATAACTTTAGTTATAACTTCAGTTTGGAGAACGGAGTCTCGTCCTTTCACTCCTCAGAGCAGCTTGTAACAGATCTAATCAAGTAATCACAATATGCTTTAGCTAGAAGGGTAAGGAAGAAAAACTCTGTATGTGAATGAAAAGAGGATGGGTCGCAATAGTAGCAATGACTTATGAGGGTTATTTCTCACATCTGAAAGCCCAATAACTCGCAAGTACCCCAGCCGTAAGTGAATTATACGAGTCTTTTGTGCAAGTAAAATTTTCCATTATGCGCCTTGTCTGGTGCACTGTAACAATTTGTCTCTCTTCACAAAACCATAAGGAATGTTTCCAAGAGAACTTCAAGAGCCACAGAGGGCAAAAGGCTTCCATGCCTCCGAAAATGCCCATGCTTCAATCATCAATGCCTCTCTACATTTCAAGCTAAGTGCTTAACACTCCCCTTTTGATGCTTTGTAGGAAGCATGCCCTACAACACATCATTGGCGTACTGCCTATATCCCCCATTTCCTTCTCTTTTTTCCTCTGGTACCTTTCATAGAGAAGACTAAATTGTACTTTCAGCTCGGCCATTGTAAATTTACAATAAAGTCGTTGACTTGAGTGAAGATAGTCTGACACTGCACCAGCCTAAAGGCAGCACCTGGCCACAAGAACAGCTTTGTGTATTACAGGTGTGCTCCTCTCACCTGATTTGTTGGCACAACCAGACCCACTAATCCCCTGTGTTTTCAGCATATGCAAAAAAGAAAAGCCCACTGCTAACAAAACTAGTAGTATATTTCTTCAGTTTGTCTTATGGACCTCTTAGAGTAGTTCAGACAATGTTCTCAGCTTCTTCGTGAGAGGCTTCACATTTCTAAACTTATCCGAAACAAAATGAGCTTCAAAATGAAATTTTACATTATTTTTTTCTTATGGAGAAGTTTATTGTAGAGGATCATCCTGTACTGTCAGAGAAACCGTATAGATAATAGACTTTAACTCCATTTCACAGTTTCTCGACTTAACTGACACCTTCAGGCTTTGAAGAAAAAGCTCTCATTTACGTAATAACTCTACAGACGTAGGAACCTTCAAGCGACCTCATTCTGGATAGAAAACCACTTCAACGCTAACCTCTGACCAGCTTCAACAGACAAATGCGAACAGCAGTCCCTGACGTATGTTATCTAAACCAATGTGGAAGATGCCAGCCCTGGTTCTTCACTCCAGCTCTGGACACCACAACTGGAAGAAACCAATTTATGGCCCCGAGATACTCAGTCTTGGGTGAGTATGAGAAGTCTGTGTTTTATAATATCGTAGCAAAACTTGCACGTTTCCTCTCCTGTCCGTATCCTGCTCCATCATCCATTTCTCCAGTTGCAAAAGAGTAATGAAGAAAAAGATGGGTGAACCTTTGCACAGCCTTTGTACCCACAGAGAACTGGACGCGCTACAGATAATTTTTTACTTCTACTCATTTCAGGGCTTCTGTGCATATTGTCGTGAATGTGCAGCGTGGCAAGTCATGCTAATTATGACTGCGGTGTAACAAGGTTCGTAAACCATATGCCTGTGGCCCTATGACTGAAACGGGAAGTCTGTCTCAACACAAAATACCAGTCTGCCTGCTTGATTCTTCCAGTAGCACAGGAGCTGCGAGTGCTTCTTCAGGCAATAATCTGTAACATCCTTAAATGCATACACAGTTTTAAGCATTTCCCTGACATGGGTGGGAACTTAAAAACTGTGCTCAAAAACCTTTGTTGTATTGGGATGGAATTAAATCTGCGCTTGGATGCTGTTGCATCTTTGCGTGATGGATCTCTGTAATCATCTTCCCCTTAATCAAAACACAACTCAGCATAGCTGTGATTACACTATTTGAAATGCCGAGTAACAGGCTTCATCTTTTGTTTTGATGAATTCTGAGTTCTCTACATGGATAACACGGGTAATTTGTTATTCAGAAATGGCATTTAATCAGTGACGGACATTCTGAATCTGACCAGAAAACAACCCACCCCAACAACAAAAGGAAAAATAATCAAACGATATTTGATAAATGTGATATGTTTTGAACAATTTTGAACAAAGTGTTGAGCTTAGCAAAAGTAGGGTAAGTTAGCAAAAACTGTACTAATCGAAAACTGGGAAAAAAACCCCAACCCTGTCTTGTTTCTCTTCTCTGATATTTCACAACATCTACAAGTTGCAGCACTTTTGAAAAGAATTTACAGTTGTTTTGTATTCCGAACAAATTCACTTGCTCAGCAAGAGAAATGACATTAAACTGCCGACAAAATATACAAAGCAGAGCTGGTTTCAGATATTCATACCTTAGACTGTGTCAAAAGCACTGCAAACATTAATATCAAACCATGACTACTTCTAATAGAAACTATGATAGAAGGAAAAATAAAATGTGTTCTCTAAAGTAAGAAGCTGAAAAGAAACATGTCTCGGGATGATAAAGAGACTATAGAAAATTCAGGTACTGATTTCATGCGTATTAACTGTGCATAATGTACATATGTAAGAAGACAGCATAACCTTGTGGGGAGGGCATTTTTATAAGGCTGAGAAGTAGAGCTGGCCTGAATCCTTGGTTCTGCTAAAAGCAGAGTATTTGAATGAGGCAGCCCACACCTCAGTGTACTCTTATGTAAAGGGCAGATGATAAAACTGCCTTCTGTTAAAAACACAGGAGAATCAGAAGCTGGAAAAATATACAGAAATTAAATACCTTGCTTTTTTTTTGTTTTTAAATCAGCAGCACAGGTGTTTTAAAATACTGACAACCTGCTTCCAGATAAGTAGGCAGAACTTGGTGTTGACTTAGAGTAAGGGTCCTCCAGACATCACTGATTATTGGGGTGCCTCAGTTTGCAGATGGCCAATTTGGGACTCCTTAAAGAGAGTTAATGAATGCATCTCTTTTTAGCCACCTGCAGTTATTTCCCAGTTTAGTAACAGCAAGATGATGATGGCTAAGGAGGGTGCCCCCATTTTTGCTGCTGTATACTTCACCCTGCTACGCAGCACATCATGTTGTAACCACTGCCTTTTGTTAGATGGATCATCACAAGTATAAGGGCACACGCCATTAAATATAATTCTGCTGTAACTGAAGTGCCGTTCTATGAAACATCCTAGCAATTTGAACAAAATACACATTAGGACAAACTAGTATTTTATGTCAGCAATGGATGGTATCTACACAAAGAATGAAGTAGACTGTATTTCTTCAAGTCTCAGATCTTCAAGGACTGCAATTTAAACCTTTTATATACAGCGAACATTACAGCGTACACAGCTTTCATCATTTTCAGCTATCCTCAGCCACAGAACAAGCCTTGCCCGCACCAGGTTAGCATCAGGGTGATCCTCCCTGAACTTCCCCCTTGGGTAATGTTGTTCCACAGCAGCGCATTCGCAGTGTTTCCCTTTATCCAAATGAAAAGTGGCATCAAGTTTTGGGAGAGCAAGATTTGACTGTCAAGTAGGTACAAAAGAGGAAATTGACTGAAGTTTGGAGAAATCATTTAGTTGTCGGCTTCTCTTGCCTCTTTGCAACCCCGGAGAGAACCAAAGCATTTAGCTCCCCAGCTGCTAGGTGGTCCCCTGGGTAACATTTGCACCTGGGGCAGGTTTGAGCACTGAAGTTTGCTCCAAGTTATATTATGCTGGCCCATCTGTTGGTGCGGGAAAATGTACCTACAAACATAGAAGCACTGGAAGCGCTTGGCTGTCCCATTAGTGAGGTGATTAGTAGACTGGCACACTTTCAGGCAACTATTGCACTTGGACAGAAAGAAACAAAATACATTTTCATCAGCTGAAATACAGAAACTGAATCTATAAACATCAAGCATCTGCTTTGTGAAAGTGAAAGAAAAGAGGAGAAAAAACGAAGAGAAACATCACAGCTTTAAAATGACAGAAGCCCTTCCAAGAACAATATACTGTATTTGCTCAAAACGCGTGCAGCATCATTTGTCAGTTACAAAATTTTAAAGTGAGGATCAAAAGGTACTGAAGATGGAGTACTTACATGATACTGCTCTATTTTTCTTTTTCTGAAAGCCTTATTGTGCTTTTAACACAAGAAAACATCAATGGGGCAATCACCTTTCTGCCAAACAAATTTTCGGCACTGGCAGGTGGTGGTTAGTAAGCCTGTTGAGTGGAATTAGCAGTTGCAGGGATGACAGCGTCGGACAACGGACCACGTGGCGCTGCTCGCTGCTGAGAGAGAAACCAGCCTGCTCAAACCCACGGTCATGGGGACACTGATGCTTCTTACCAAGCGCCTTCTCCTCTGGTGACCGTATTCTGTACTTCACCACGGTACTGGTGTTCCTAAAAGCTGATCTTCAAAACTCAAATAAACATGCAATGGATTCAGAAAAGCAAGATCTGATATTGCTATTTACATTCTTTAAAAGCAGCCCTGGGCTGTAGAATTTCATAGAAAACATCTTTTTCATTTTCTTTAGCTGAATGATATAAACCAAGTTCCACCACTAGTATAAAATTAAACTATGTTGTAGCTTAATGTTGTAACCATGAAGGTTTAGGGAGAAAAAAAGTTGAAGAAAGGTCTCTAAGCTCAAAAACTTCCTACTTTTTCTATGTATGTATGTCAACTAATAAAACATACTTGCTGTGGCTTCAGCTATCGAGTACATGATTGCCTATCTATTTAACTTCTACTATTTCCTTCTTCCATTGTAGTACTTTGGAAATCCAGTCATGGACCCACACACCTTTGTATCTGGCACTTTCAAACAAAGAACCCGGCAGATGCCGTTTCTTTTCATCCCATCACACATCTTGGCGTTACAGTGTGACGCTGCAGTGCAAACGTAGACATGAACAACGTGGATGGGAAGCCAGTCTCCTGGCTCTGCCTAGTGCACAATAAAGACAACACATAGACATTTAAGACAAAAATTGTGGCTGAAAAACCTAGGAACAACCCACATTTCTTATTGTTCTGATACAACCTGTAGAATGCTTCAACAGGGAAGACTGACAAACTCCACAAGGAGTGGCTGTAGCAACGTAAGTGAAGTACTTTGGTGCCTTAAAGAAGGACTTTTATTTCTTCAAGAAAACAGATCAAGAAAATGCTGCTTGGAGATAAGTACCACAAACTGACAAGAGTTTTGCCTGGCAAATCAAAACAGAGCCCTGATCAGCCCATCTACTGAAAGATAATGTTGCATTAGAAAAAGAAAAATCCAGCTATTGTGAAATTCTTCTGAGGACAAATGTGATTGACTTGTCAGCATTCTCCTTACTGTTTGGCAGTTCCAACAGCATAAGATATGAGAATCAAATATTAATAACCCTGTCTCAGGCACGCTTCCATAATGCAAGGAGATATCTCCTGAACCTGTTCCTTAAAACGATTGTGACCTTTCTCATCTTAGGTGAACTCCTAAGAAAGCCAGCACCACTAAGTCAGTCAAAGGATGGGTAGCATGACCCACCCAGCTTAACAAAGTCCATTAGTGTTTGGACAGGGATCTTACATCTCCTTCCAGTCATTCAGAAGGAAAAAGCCAGAGGCAGCATTTGGTGACTTGAGTCATCTTGAAGCTCTAGTTGTTCTCCTTCTCAGAAGGTGCATGGCTGTCCACACCATCACTCCTGGCAGTACAACATCACGAGGGCATCGCTGCACTGCAAACACACTGAAAGAAAACCAGCTCCTACCTTGAAGTACTCGCTGTCCTCACAGACAAACAGCAAAAATAAATGAACCAAAGGCAGGAACTTCCCTAAAAACCTCAATTTTTGTCTAAGGACAAATTTTGTCTAAGGGCAGCAGTGGAGCTGGTGTTCCTCCCTCCAACCAGCGTCCCCTTCCTTACTTTTATACTTTTCTAGTCACTGTATCCTTCCTTTTCAGTGGAGAACCATGTTGGTTTGAACACCTCCCTGCTGTTTTCTCACAAACTTCTTTGTGGTATTTGTGTGAAGACAATGCTACATTTTTCAATTGTCACTTACTATTTATTTTTTGCAAGGTAAGACAGGATGCTTCACAGCATGCCTGCATTCATCTCCAGGCAGCAAAACCCTTAAGCACGTGCTTAATTTTAACCGGGTACTCCAGTCCTGTTGACATCAAAGGGACTTACACGAGTACTTCACGCGAAGGAAGTACTTCACGACTTTGCTGAATTGGGGCCTGAATTTTGATTGAAAACTTTGCTGTGAGGAGTTTCAACTTACATTTTCAGTTGCTTTTATATTTTCATTTGTCTTCCTAAACACAGTAATCCCTTCTTGCCTTTTTTTTTTTTTTAACCCCAGGTAATCATATAACACCAAAGTTATCACCTCTGAGGGCTGAATACAACTTACTTTGTAAGCTGTACTCAACTTAGAGTAAGTTGCGGTGACGGCGAAGCCCCAGAGATTCCACAAAACTTTGGCTCTACTCAAATGTCTGACTGACATCTAGGGAATATGGTTTGGTGCGCTTTCCAAAGCTTCTCTGGGCTATTTAAAGAAAAACCAGCGTACACACAAAGCACTGTGTTCTGCTACCCAGCGAATCTGGTTAGGAAATTTTAATATAAAGGGTTTATTTTTTTTTTTTTTACTATTTTCTTCTAATTTTATTTTTGTGTGTGAACACTGTTATTACTACGTGTGAATCATGAAGAAGGCAAGCAGGCTGCAGGTGCTGTGACAGACCATTTAAATTTTGGGAGCATGTTTTGCTGTCACTCATTAAAATGATGCGTGGCTATATATATTTGGAAACAAAATATTAGAATTACATACATACGCGTATAATTTTAGGGTATATTTGGGTATATGCAACCCTCCGCATACTTCCACGAAGATTTTGTTTGAGGGGAAGTGCCACTTCCATATTATTGCAATCGAACAAACACCTCACCAAAAGCAACACCACAGGGAAGATCTGGCAGACCTGCAGTCAAAGTTTTACCAGTGAAATTTTTGAGTGGAAATTCAATGGGATTTAGAAATCCAGGTCATTGAGCATCATCTGGAATATTTCACCGCTTTTATTGATCTTTCCTTAAATCAGATGCATGCCTAGCATTATAAAGAAACAGATGTGTGTGACTGCGCATGTGCTTGGGAAGGAGGAGAGAAAGGGACGGGCGCTAAATTGCAGGCCAGGATGGCATCCAATATTAAAATTATTGTTTCCACCCCACTTGATTTTTTTGGGCTAGCAATCAAGCCTTACGGATTTCCATTAGCAGAGGACCTGGCCTTCACTTTTCTTCCAAAATGTCTCTACTGGCTGCACAGCAAAATAAAATATGTCTTGGGCATTTGACAGGGCAAGGAGCCAAGATTGCAGGTTCATGGGTGGTTTTTGATTGTGGTTTGTGTGTGTGTGGGTTTAAGCTTCTTTTGGAAAGGTTTAGTAGTATTTATCTACTGCAAGCAAGTGGGCAGGGCTTACACGAGAAGCTTTGTTCAGCAGGCGTTGCTGTCATGCAGGCATGCTGCCTTACTTGAGTACCTCTCCTTTGTGTAAGGGATTTGTTATTTGTTTGTTGTCAAGACGCCTCTGGGTATTAGCCCCCCACTTCTTATAAAGAGATTATTTTTCTATTATTTTTTCACGCTGTTCCCCTCCAGCAGTTTCAGCCACTGTAATACTTGAGGATGTTCCAAAAGGCAAAAGGATAATGCAGGGACAATGGAAAAATTTAATGTTGAGGCTTCAGATTCTCTTTCCTGAAGTCATTTTCCTTTGAAGTGCCTTCTCAGTCCCCAAATACCAACTCCTCTTTTCCTTGCCCTCTCTTAATTCCTCCTCGATACCTACTTAAATACAAGTTTTTAACTGCTTTACTTGTGTCCACATGTTCTCATACTACTATTACTAGACCCTGCAAAATTAAACAGCATCAAGAAGCCTGTCCCTTCCAGCAAAGTTGAGACTGGAAAATAGAAAGCCTCTTGGCACCCTGATGGAAGTCCTAAGGACTTTATTTTTTCCAGAACAACTAATTTTCTCCTTGAGCCATAGACCTGGGAACTGACCTAGTTCCAGCACCCAGGCCCAGCTCCTGCGCTGGACCACACAGCCCTTCACAAAACCCAGTGGCCTTGAAAAAGGGAAAGAGAGGTCACTCTGAATACAAGGCCTAATTTGAAAATAGAAAACCACAAGTCGGCAACATGGAAGACACCATTAGGGTAATCTCAATGTAAGAATATGAGGAAGAATAGACAGATGGGGGAAAAAATAGAATTAAAAGGCCCTATTTCATATCTCAGTGGGCACAAGGTCTGAACTAGACGGGTTTTGTCCTCTGAGCAGGTGAAGAAGCAAAGCACCCACATGAAGCATGAGTTCCAACGGCATGAGGCATTTCCAAGCTGTCCCAAAACCCAGCACTAAATTCAAGCTGTTCTGATTCACTGGTACAGGAATACAGAAATAGCTAGTCTGGCACCTTACAGCTTGCTTCAGGATTACAGCTCTAAAATGACTATGTCTGGAAAAACGTCAACAGCTTTCAACTTGCTAAGGCAGAAACATTTGACACAAGGCTCTTTAACGCATCTGAAAAATAAACAAAATTTAAGCGGAACATGAATCTGGATCCAGTACACCTCCCTGGTATATACCTTGAACTGGTGTGGACTGGCAGTTCATTACCAATTTCAAGAAAACCATGCTCATCTCTCACCTGAGAATCAGACATAACCCCTTTATCACCGGCCATAACTATGTTTTAGGACTTCTCTCAGGAATAAAAAAAATACAATATCAGCAGGTTTACATAGGGCAGATAAATAAAAGCCTAATGGGAGTGATGGGTAGTAACTTGCACAAGGGGGTAGTTGAGGTGCCTGAAAAAGAAACATAAGATTGCCTCACAAAAATCAGAGAGTAACACCATTAGAAAAAAAGAAAAAAAAAAAAAAGGAGTTAGCTTGAGGTACTGCACTAAATCTAGTGATGAATGTGCTGATAACTCAATACTTAGTTTTGTGTCACCACTGTAAATCAGAGGTCATTTTTCAAAAGTCTGAATGTTATTCTTTCTTGGTTCATCTTCAGCTGAGGGTTCTCAGCTCTAACGGCAAGAATAAAATTTATAGTCCGGAACTTCAAGTTGATTCTCATGCTAGATGGAAGCCTGTCTCCAGAGTTTAGGCTAACATATTTCTTACTCTCGCAGATGCTTGGAAGTTTTTAAGGAAGTCTGAGGTCGCCAAAAAGCAGAATGAGAAGAAATAGCCTAGGACACAGGGGACAAAGAGGTAGGAATCACATTTTAAAAATTTTAAGTCTCTGTTATGCAAATTCTTCATTCTGGAAAAGCTATCTTATTCTTCACTACTAGATCAATACTCTAGAGCCCTCACATGTCCTTGTGATGTCTGGAACATTAATTTTTCCATGGACAAAAGTCACTGTGCCCAATTCGCTGACCCCAACACAATAAAAATCCACTTATGGATTTTAGTGGTGCAGGACACAGCCTAACGCTTCTCCTTTTGATCCAGATATTTTAGGGCTTGTCGACACAAGGATAATTAAGATTGGTTAATTAAAAGATATAAAACTGAATGTATGTAATTAAATAAACCTATTGGACGACTATGAAAGCTCTAATTCAGGAGTAAGTGGCTTTACATTGAAGATGTTGGTTTATCAACCTAAGGCCGCTTTGCACACACATGCTGACTTCGCACTTAAAATTGATTCACTCTTTCTGAATCAAATCAGCAAGGCATTAGTTTCTTTAACAACTTCACTGAAAGGACGTGTCAAATTCTGAAAACACTTTGAAATTTGTCACAGGCATATAACTGAGAGGAGAGATTTAGTCTTTAGTGTTGACATGAGTAAATAGTTTAGTGCTATCTTTTTGAAACACTGAAGTGAAACACTGTGAACAGTGAAATGCATTTCTGTCGGCTGGAGAAGCAATCTAAAACTGGAGTTGGTAAACATAGAGGCAAAAGACAAGAAAGAAAACAACTTCACTAAGGACACTTGGAACAACCACATGTAAAACTCTTTTGCGCTTTGCCAACCTACTGCACCCCATCCAGGATTTGTCAAAAAAAGAAAATAAAATAAACCCCATAACTCTGCAGACATGACTGCAACACTGGCCATTGCTGCCTACATGTCCTGAAAGCGGCTCGTGCACCTGACCAGACCAACCAGGCTGGAATTGTTGTCCACAACAACCGCTTACAAAATGTGCATAATGTGTTAATGAAAAATTAACCTGTAAACTAACACACCATTAGGTTTCTGATTTATATCTTGTCATTGAAACTAATGTCATAGATCTATTGAATAAACTCATGGCCTGTATAGCTGTCTTCTCCCATTTCTATGTGACAAGGAAGCGCAAGACATTCATGATTACCAGCTCTGTTCACATGTCTGAATTATTCGATTAGTATTTTCCCCTTTGTGAAAAAAGAACAGTGTGGATCACATAGCACATGCTGAGAAAACCCATCTAATGACTTTATGGATATCTCACGTTAAAAGATGCACTGGATTGAGCCCAAGGCTTATATCACGCGCTAACATCGATGTTCTGAGCAGTCTTTTCAAACTCACCCATAGCCTTACTAACCCTCTCTAAACTGGGTGAGTTACGGTAACAAAGGCTGCCACTGTGTGGTCAGTTTTTTTAGTATTCAGGTAAACACAATATACCGTTCCTTCTTTATCCCCTTGCTTCTCACGGGCAACTGAAAAGCAAGTTTCTTCATTTTGTTCCAGTGATGACCTGGATGCAAGACCACATCAAGGCTTTACATATACAGTAGAACAAAATAAACGCACAATGCTTTGTGCCAAACGCTGTCCTCCGATACACCTCTGCAACCCTGCTGCCATCAGTTGAATCACAGAATGTGCTGGGTTGGAAGGGACCTTTAAAGGCCATCTAGTCCAACCCCCCTGCAGTAAGCAGGGACTTCTTTAACTAGATCAGGTTGCTCAGAGCCTCATCAAGCCTGGCCTTGAATGTCTCCAGGGACGGGGCCTCCACCGTCTCTGGGCAACCTGTGCCAGAAACAGACTGAAGGGAAATTAGACGCCTTTTGCTTCTGCAAGGAAAGGGAGCTAGGAGAATGCACTGATGGATGCCAACAGGTAGAAAAAGGATCCTACCTCAGCTTCCTCTGGCTTCAAGCTTGAGATGTCAGCTGCATTGCATGGGCATTATTTTGTAAATGTTTGTGGACTGCTTACTAATGTAACACAATTCTTTTCTGGTCATTCTTATGACCAGAACTTTTCACCTCAGCCTTTAACTGCCTTCGTCCCAGGTGCTGACACAGATTCAGGTTGGCTTGCCTTGCGAGGGCTTATAAGTCCACCCAGTAAAAATCTCCCCTTCCAGTCTATCCTACTACTGGGAGCAAAACCCTGTGATACAGAGTCAGCCCCTGCATGCACTGAACGCTGATGGCTGCTGTTAGTTACTCTGATTTATATAAAACTCTGTTATAGGGACTTCTGTCTTACATGACATTTTGCCTACGTCAATGCGTTCCCTGTGATAGAAGCACGTGTCACGCTATCTTTGAACAAACCCTAACGATCTGTACACACAAGTCAAGATGTGATGGAAACACCGATACATATGAATGAAGCAGAGAAGAGACGAGGACTGGAAAAAAACCCTTATTTTTTTAACTTTTTTTTAGGCAATATCATAGTGATTACTGGAATGCGCTTTTCTGTAGAGAAAACCCAAATTATAGAAAGAGTTGATGCTTCAAATCTGTCCCATTTCATAAGAAAAAAAATAAATACATATTTTCCAATTACACTGACAATGTTTTCTTCCTTCTTGTCAAATTGATTTGCACAGTATAAAATATCTAACTAAAATATGGGCACTAAGCTGTTCCTCACTGGAACCTCTCAGTACTGTGGAAAAGAAAACTCCTCACCAGTCTTAAGGGAAAGTTGTGCTGTGACTTGGGCCTGGAGAGCAAGAGAATTTCTGTTGTAAGGAGAGGTTGTCGAGATGCTCATTTCTGATGTTCAGTTACTGACACCAGGCTATGAAATACAATTCTGTTAGTTTAAGTGTCAGGAGGAGAAGGGATGCAGCAGAAAGATAACACATGACAAGTCTATCAAGAATGGCTTCCCAAAGCTACTGCAAGGCACACGCAATGTAAGCCAGGGCACTCATGGGGATTCCAGCCAAGTAAGAGGAAAACAGCATCCGTAATCACCCAGCAGCGCTGAGTCCGTAGGTTTCCCATTACACAGCAATTCCAGTTTTTACGTTACAGTCTGGTACCAGGGAGTTTAGCCATAAATAACAAGCCTTTGTGCAAATTCATTCTGCAAGAACAGCACTAATGGCCTGAGCCCCTGCCAGAAGTAGATCGTCTACCTGAACTTCTAGTGAAGACGGCAGCAGTTCCCACAGTTCACTATTTACAGGAATAATTTGCTTCTCAGATGCAGAAAAATAGTGTCAAAATACATTTAAAACAACAAATTAGAAACAACCCAAAAGCTAAACAGTGTAAAATGGGTGAATGGTAAGAACTCAATGGAGGGGGAGGAGAAAGCCAAAACACGATATCCGCTCCAAATTTAAGCCTCCATTGGGAGATGCATTTGTGTAACCCAGATGAGGAACTTGTGGTCCAACACGTCTGGACATCCAGACCTGCCAACAAACCTTAGGAAATGAAAAGCCTCCTATTGACTTCAGTGGGCTCTCCCTGCCACGGGATGTTCCTGTGTGGTGGCTGTGGCACAGAATGTCCCACTTGTTGGCCAACAAGGGTTTGTACTGGAGGGCTTTCTGCTCGGTGGAGTGGGAATCAGCTGGGACAACAGGAGCGCAGAACTGAGTCTGAAACATCTACTGCACTGCACCTTCACGTCTGGCCTTAATCCAAATGAGCTTTCACAGTATGAATAATTGTGATATTCTGCCCATGGAGGGGGCAGCTAAAGTTTGCCCCTCTGTATTTCTTCAAATAATTTCTCTCCTGGTCCAGGCCCACAAGGCCAACAGACATAGTGCAATAAACAAATGTTAATGTGGCTCACTCTTGCCAGTTAATTAATAGTTTTTCTCAGAAACCATTTAGTAAATTATTTGGATGACGAATAGTGCTTTGAAAAGGATTTGCAGTTACTAATAACACCATTCTGTCTTCCTGTTCTACAGCTGGTTTTATTAATAGAATCCTTTCATATATGAGGGCTGATCTGCGAGAACATTCAGAAAATAACATCCAGAAAAATATTACACATAGGCTGTTCCGAATCCCTAACCTCTAAGCAGTACAGCTCAGGTTTAGGAAGCCATCAGTATGCTGGCTGAAACTAAAGGAGATGGACTGCTTTCAGGAACACAGAGCCTGACATTCTTGTCTGAGAAGCTGCTGTGAGTTTTCGAACTTTCCATAAAACACCAGATTTCTAACGAGGAAAAATTCACCTGCCCCATCTCTTGTTGAACTTTATCAAGTCTAATGGGCTCTACTGATTCATTTTCATTTAATTGGCTCTAAGATGTTACCTCATTATTAGTTGAGCTGCAGGCATTCATACCATCTTGGAAAGGTAAATTGGCCCTAAAACCAGAGAATTACTCCTTTAATTAGGTTGGATTGATCAGAAAGGCTACAAAGATCACCTGCATTAACTACAAATCAGTACATGTACACTGCCTAGAGTCAGGGAGTGAAAAATGACCATGGCGGCCTTGTCTTGTAGCACCCACTAGCGTGAGACCAAGTTACGAGATGCTCCAGTAAGGCCATCCATCCAACAGGCCACAGACTGCAGTTGTGCTTAGTTGAAATTTGTTATTGTAATGAACTGAACCTTCTCAAAGTAGCAGATGCCAGGAGGGAAGGCTGTTATATGGATTTCCAATACCAGCCAAACAGCCTCAAGCTTGGAGCCAGAATTCTGTCACTCTGCTGCTCCGTGGAGTGCCTTGTTTATGGACTTTCATTACTTACCCAGCTTTGTAAACCACTCATTCCAGAGCTCCCAGTGGTATAAGCAACTTATCATCACTTGCCATCAGCTGTTGTATATTATGTACATTAGTAAGGTTCCCCACGGAAACATAGCATAATAGAAGCAGTTTGTTTTATTTTCCCCAGTAAGAAAAAAAATACAAAAAATCAAGAATTCTGCAGAAACAGGGTTCTGAATATATAAAAATTAATAACAAGGCACTAAATGTTTCTGTGCCAAATGACAGAGAAGGGCAATGAAAAGCTATTCAATATGTTGGTGCCTGGCTAACTTAATATACGTTATGGGAGGGATTTTAAAAATTGCCTAAAGTGCTCTTATTTTCAATGACCTTTCTGCCTCAAAGCTGCTCAGGTCATCTTGAGGATTCTCCCTTTCCAGTGCTCAACCTATGCCATCAGGCAGCTCTCAAGAACAGCTGAAACACACATAGTGGGGTACATCGAAGACACTGCCATTTGCGAGGTGCCAAAAAAGTATTTTTAAAAGTTTCCTGTTGCTTTATTCGTTTCAAGTTCCATTGAAAAACAATCCTTAGTTAGAATACGGATCCCCCTGCTTGCAAAAGCTCATAAACCAATCTTGGTTATATGCAAAACATCTGTACTCTGTATTCTGTTAAGGCTATAAATCTGTATTATGCTCCTCCGCACACCAGTATTTATCTTTGTTGTTTAGTGCACCTCTGCACACTGGAGAATTAATTAGGAAAACGACACAGTCGTGCAGCGTGGCTATAAATTAGCGTGCTGCCTGAAGAAATGCTATCGATTTTCCATGGCACTCCTAAATATGCATGTTTGCCGGTTAGCTTAACCATAATACTATAATGTATGTCAAAGAGTATCCTCAAGAGTCGAGCCTGCAGCCTAACTGAGGCTGCATTTTGGTGGTACGTTAAGCCTTCACAGAATGCTGGGGAGAAAAAAAGCAACCATCCAAATCAATCAATTAAGTGGCTCAGATTTAACCAAGCGTGTACAAAAAGGGGGGGGGGAATAAATTTGTATCTTCCTGTGATATCTTTTGTGATTCCTGAGAAGGGAGGGAGGTAAGCAAACACAAAGTCCCTGGCTTGGGCAGAATGAGAAAATGCAGAGCTCTGCCAGTGACACCCTGGTAAAGGCAACGGGGGTCGAATGCTCCTTGTGGGGAGCACCTGCAGCATCCCGTATGAGGGATGCGAATCAGAGGGAAACTGGAAAAACGTTACACCAGGAGAGGGAAGACAGGAAAATACACGGAGCACTTCCTCCTTGCAAAGCTTTGTACGTGCTATCTGTGAGCTGCAGATGCCTTGGCATTTACGAGCATGACAGGGACACCCTGTCTTTCGTCACTCAGCCATAAAATCGTAAAACTGTGAGTTGGCTTTAACTAGCCAGCAATCAATTATTGCAGGAGAGCCAATTGATCACATATCATGATTAGCCAGATAATTTGCTTCATATTTCCATTAACGAGCCCAATGGGCATGATTAATTGCCGCAGGGGGTAGAATTTCAGCATGGCTAGTGGTGAACTTGCTTTGTAATATTGTGAATCCCATTACTGTTAATGGAAATTTAACAGTCAAATCCCCCATGGATCACTTAGAAAAAATTACCCCTTAAGGTTAAAGGGGATTTCATTAATAGTGTTCTAGGATGCTCCAATTTAAAAGTACTGTAAGCTTCCAGTGTCACGTAGAAATATGCATCCTGCTGGTTTTTGCATATCCCTCATTATTATATCTATGACATTACCCTTCTCAAATGGAATTTCAAAACACACCTCAGCCTATTGAAATGTGAGGCACATTAAGGGTAAATTTTCTAAAGTCATTCAAGGAGATTTATCTGCTAAATTCCTATTAATATTAATGGGAATTGCCCAGCTGCATTACTAGACACTACTCGAAAATGAACCCCAACAGCAATTAATCAGGCTCCTTGATTCCTGATGCCCACATTTAGCAGAATGTACAGTAGATATGCAAGTCTAAAATTTGAGCTGGAAATCTAGAGAGCACGTTGTCACAGTTAATAGTATCTAACGCTTCATCTTGTAGTAGTCCAAGATGTAGACAGAGTCTTATAAATGACTTTCTGGAGTGTTTGACATCAAAAGCCAATATATGGATGTCAATCGAACCTATCTAAAGGATACATAGAAAAATTTAAGTTGTCACTCTAGAATGCCTTACTGACTGTCAATCACTAAGAAACACTGGTGACAGAGTGCTGCTATTGTTGGGCAGCCAACTTGACAGAGAGTTAAATTCCTCCTGAAATGCAATGCTTACGTTCTCTGGAAACCAAGGTCCATTAAGGTGGACACCCAAAAGAGTCCCCTTTTAAATACACATGAAACAAGACAGCTGCAAGTATCAAACAGAGCGTCTCAGACTGATGACACCAACCCATCTAGAACAGATTTGGCTATTTTCCAATTTACAAGTAACTCACAAATTGAGCAGCATTTTCACAAATTCATGCAATGCTGATAATTAAATTTCTGGCTATTTATTGTTAACATGTGACCGTGACTAATTATTAAACAGTCTGATATGAGCCAAAGCCATACAGAACTGCATCTACTCCTTGATCAACTGGATGAAACTTCGCCCAGGGAAGTGAGAACTATTGAATGTCAGCACAGACTTACTCGTTTAACCACAGACATGACCACTCAGGGAACAAACCCCGCACTTTACATGCAGGCAATCAGTCTGTGCATATCTGCTTAAGGTATTCAAACCCCGTTACATTGAATACCCACGGGAACCGGTCCCTAAGACACTCTTCTGGTAACATTTTACTAACGCAAACCAATACAAACTCGTAAGTGATTGTTTAAACAAAAACAAAACAAAACCAAAAAAAAACCCCAAACCCAACAACAAAAACCTTCAGTTCAAAGTTAGAGAAAAGACTGACTGGATCAAAAGACGTAAGTTGGCACGGTGAGCGTCAGGCACAGCTTGATGTCACCACAGCCAAGCTGTGGCAAAAACCCCCTGACTAGTTTGGGAATATTCATGCACATAAGGTGAAACATCCACATTAATCAACCAAATCAACCTGTCTGTAATATCAAGCAGTTATTAGCATTAAGGCCATACCCAAACAACGTGACTGTAATGGCTATGAAGAGGGACCCATCTAGCCCAGCTCTGCCAACATCCAGGATTTATGGATACATATCAGGGCAATATATGAATTTTAAATATTGTTTTCTGTTCCACTTCTACACCCTACAACTGTTTTTATACTAAAACTGTGTCCACATTAGGCAATCTGATCCTTGTGTAGTGTGGTGCCTCAAGGTCTATTTTCATCAGGCTGGTGAAAGGCGATGTTGGATTCCCAATAGAATGACATAATTTCTAGCTACTTTGTCCAACTACCCAGGGGATGAATGGATGAAAAGAAAGAAGGCAGCATTGAAAACAAGTGACCACACAGAGAAAAGGAGACCAAAGAAATAGAAAAGTCAATCAGGCAAGAGATAACAGAGGAGTAAGGGATATGGTAGGACAAACCTCAGAACAGCAGGACTAGTTCTCAAGACCTTGAGGATTTCAGAGACTTCTCCATATGCATCCGAGTCTGTCCCTCCTTTGACCCATTAATCTGATTTTATTCGAGTCCGCCTCTGGGTTCAATTCCTGAGGTCACTGTTGCACCCTTCCAATTTTTCTTTCAAACGCATAGCATCTCTAGAAGTCTACAGTCAGAGATAAGTCAAAAGAAAGCTCTAAGATCAACAAAAGCTAATTTCGCTACAAAACATAAGCCTCTTCTACTTTTCCTCTGGATTAATTTCTGTTCAAACTAAAACATTTCCTTTATAGTATCATTTCATGTCACAGAGCGGACTCCTTGTTAATTGTTCTTGCTATTAAAAAGGCGCCTTTTTTTTTTTCTTTTTCTTTTTCTACCCTGAGTAAAAGGTTTGCTCCTTCGCATCCAGTCTAGGCTTCTCTTAAGCAAAAACCCCTCCAACCTCTAATGCTTCCCTTACTTGGAACATCCATTGTGAAAGACATTTATGAGCTTTCCTGGGAGTTGCTTAGGTACTTAAGAGGTCTGGTGTCCACAGCAGCACTGAGCTCATAAGTCAGTGGCACGGCTAGATGAGAGCGTGCAACATTAAAGGTCTGGTGGAGCTGAGCCAGGAAAGGTGGAGGGATGGGAGAGTGATGAAAAAGAGTAAGACATATTGGCAAGAGCAGAAAACAGAAAGGGGAGAGAAGGTCTAAAGACTTGCCAGAAAGAAAGGAATTAGGAAGAAAAGCTGGGACCAAGGCATAAAATAACCTGAATTTTCAGCCTCTCCCCTGCACAGCTCAAGATGACTTGGATTAGCAGTTCATCTCCATTATCCCCATAAAACACTTTCTGTGCTGCCAGCACCACGTGCAGAATGCAAAAGATGTCCAAAACCCAAAGAGTGCCCTAGAGAGGACGCAATGAGTGCTGCTTGCACACCACACCTGCCTTCCAGGATTGAAAACTGAGCACCAAAGTCAAACATGTACCTCCCTTTGCACCTTGTTCGCTTGGTTCTCACTCTGTGGCCTGACATACAACCAGTGTGGTTACATTTACACCTTCCTTACTCCTGGTTTAGCTCTGTACATTGGAACGCTTTAAGGCAGAACTGAGAGTGGATCTATTCTTTACCCCAGAGACTGTTATGAAAGCATCTAGAGATAAATAGGGACGCGGTTAACAGACAGCCATTCGCATCTAGACTCTTCACGCCCTTTATTACCTGCTTTGGGCAGGAGATACCAGCACCAGTGGAAAAAAAATAGGATAGAAATAGTCTTTAATGAAGACCTAATAAGCCTATGTTAACGCAGAAATATTGCATGAAGCCCTCACAGTGTGAGAAGCAGAAACAGTGCAGAAATTAAGGCATGAAAGGGAGTGGGTTAATAAGTCAAACTTTTATTAATGCAGTAACAAGTACGAACCAGCACTGAATTTACCAGAGCTGTTCTGAAAACAAGTGCCCTTCAGATCTACTGTAAAATAAAATCAGTGGCTACTGTGCCTCTGCGCTTAGAGCGGAAATCCATCCCACCCTCACCCCACGCACCGGGAAGGTGTAAACATCTTTCAGACTGGGTTGGGTACTCCATTTTGCTGTATATCACAATTTAAGGAGGTCAATACGCAGCAGGTTGAAAGATTTATCATGTAATTTCTATCAGGCTCGTGCATCCCAGTTTGTTATTTAAGGGCTTTCTGTTTTGCTAAATCACAGTATCTCATATCTAAGAGGATGCAGACATTCCGCTAATGCCCCTGAAGGAGGGTTCTTCCCTGCCTTGACTTATCAAAGGGCTAAGGAGAAGATTACAGGATCTATAAGCTATGTTTTGAAACGCAATTCACTCAGGTCACCGTACCATCACTCCTCCTTTCTCTTGCTGTCACATTCGCCTCAATTTCTTACTTTATTTGTCTTGACTCGTTGCTGAATTTTAAACTTAAAATGCTAGATTTCATTATACTTGCCTACTTGCTTTCTTTGCTTTAAAAATAAAAAAAAAAGAAAGAAGATCAGTCAGTCCTCCTCAAGGTATGCAGAATGAAATAGTTTTGTGCGAAGGTCTAAGAAACATCTTAATATGTGCTAGAATTTCCTATTTTTTCATGTAGAAACTGCCTTTGACATTTGACATGACAGGAAATGTCGCTTCAGTAAGATGGACAACAGGCTATGCTTAATTAAAACAGGCAGAGGGAATGGAAAGGAAGAGAAAGTAACTTATACCACATTTGCAAATCACTACATCCTCCTGAAGAGATACTGAATACGGATTAATGAGGAACAAGAAAAATGAACCACATTTCCCCTAGCAATTATTTAATGCTGTTCTTCCTGCTGAAGACAACCGTGGGTAACCTGGGTAAATGAGAGCGCATACAATGCAAAGAGCTGCTGCTGCTGGGCACAGGGCGACACAAACCTGGGTGCAAATTCTGCTTTCTAAAACTCACTTCCTAGTCCCGCTGACACCCAGAGGAGAGTACCTCAGCATGACTCCAGAAGCAAAATGCAATGGCCCTCAACTTAAAAAAAGGTCCTAGGAAGGAGCCGGGAAGGAGGCAGAAGAATGCCTGTGTTGGTTGCATGGCAAGGTAGGGAAGTTAACGGACTGATTCTGTTTATACCAGGTCTGGCCTAACATTTTGGGAGCTCAGTGCAGAACACTCAGGGCTTGGCTCCGTGATCTATTATCCATACCTCCTTCCCCTCCAGGGACAGGTCAAGTTCATTTGAAGCCGCTAGTACAACCACAGGTGGTTTCAAAACTGGCTCTACCAAGACCTGACCTCTTCTTTCAAGAGATGCCTGATGCCTGTCGAAGCTTGGTTCAACATGTCCCATTCTCCACGCTCTCCCCCTAACTATTAATTACAGTGCCCTGGACATTATTAAGTTGACTTCTGGCCCATTGCGAAATGCCCATGTTTCAGTCGCTCTCAGACCACAGCCACCTGTGTTAATCACTACCCCCCCATAAGGCTTGTTGCCTTATCTCACTCACTTTCCCTGTGGTTTCTCATCTAGAGCTTTTTTTGACAATTTCCATCAGCCGTTTTCTTTTCTCTTTTTTATAGGTTAAGTGTGACCATGCATTTCCCACCCTCCTAACTCATGTGTCACGGACATCAAGGGAGGCGACACGAGGGAAAGCAGCATACACAGTGAACTGAATAATAGCTAACAAAATTTCTAAGATGACGGAGGCAATTCAAATACCTGATTCAGGTCTTTAGAGGAATTAGTTACTGAAGGTGATATTTTAATAAAAATCTATAGAGGATCACCATGTACCTATATGCATGAATCGCTAATGTCTCTGTTGTATGGGAGGACAACGTTTCAGTGAACACGGCAGATAATCTGCAAGCTGAGAGAAAAAATCAGTTGTCTTTCCTGGTCTGGTTGTTCATTTGATGGAGGTAACACCTTTTCACACTGCTGTGCCTTTTTTGAAGTAATAAATTCTGATCTCTTTATATTTTCTGTAAAGGAGTAAAAAAAAAATTTAAAAAAAATGCATCAGCAGTGAGGATAAGGATATATTATTTTTGTGGATGCTTTAAAGAATTCGTCACAGTGCTGAAAGGGCAAATTATTTGTTTTGTATTGTAGTCAAGTTTGCCAAAAGTCCCAGCCTCCTCCCAGTACCACAGAACAACAACTGGCAAAATGCTTTAAAAGGCAAAAATTAAATGTAAGTGAAATTTAAATTTCCTGAGAAAGTGGCATTTTGGTTGGACAGGTGGATTACTGAGGAGGGAGCAGAGCAGTGCAATATATGCAAATCACACAGCTGTAATTTATCATGTGAATCCATCCTCACAATAGGATATTGTATGGCACAAAATAAAGTCCCCGAAGGTTCATCTTTTGGCTTACGCTGAAGCTTTAAAGGTTTACCATTTGAGAATTAATGTTTACAAGATCTGAAAAGAACAGACATTGTGAGCGGAAATACTGAGAAGCGCTTTTGCAGGCATGCAAAAAAACATCCTTAATAATCTCTGCAGCCTTTTAGACTGAAGATGCGCTGACCCTTATGAGCAAATCCCTCCTCATTCCATCTGGCCTGCGTTCAAGCAGCCCCAATACTAGAAATACTAAAGCTTTTCTCTTATCTATTTACTTTAACAGCTTCTTTGCCTGATTCCTAAGTCTAGCACAATACTTCCCTGGCCCTTAAAATATAATCTTCATCCTCTTCCCAGCCACTTCGTAAACATTTTTTTTTTTCTATAATACCGGTAATCAGAAAAGCACACATTTTGAGGCTTGGAGCCACCTGCCTGCATTGGCTAATCTTTCAAGAGCTTCTATACCATTCTCAAAATCCTTATTAGGCAATTTGCTTCTTGGCACTCAGCACTGTGGCTGACCCTTCTTTCTGTCAACACACCCCGTTTTACCTTCTTTTTCTCATCGCTGTTCTTAACACCGCGATCACACACACGGTGTGTGATGGATACCGTCCATCTGGTGAGGCTCTTGTAATAGGAAAAGCCCTTTCTCTCCCAACCTCTGCCTACATTACCATATTTCTACATAAAGGCATTTCTGTATAAGTAAAACTCCTCTTTTGTAATGCCTTCCGTTCTAACACTACACATATATTGAGAGTGTACCAGTTCATCGCAGCACTCAAACAGCTTGGTATATAAAAATCACATTTATAATAGTCCCTTTTAAATTACACATATGCTATTGATTATGTGTATTAACGGGACAATTTATGCGCAACAGTGATGGTTGCACTTTTAGAGTTAAGACAATGGGACTTATGCAGAATGTTGACAATGAAAATTTTAAATCCAACCAATTAAAATACTCTGTTCTGCTTCCATTTTGCAAAACTGATTGAAGCCAAAACCAAGTTTCTCCCTTTAATTCTTTTGCTACAAAATATAGCACTTCCATACATTTCTGGGTTTGGAGGAAAAAAAACCGCTTTTGTATTTGAAATTGTGCAGTTGTGATTAACCGTATTATGAAGTTCTGTGTTTTGGCATAAATCCAATTATTTCACAGAAGCCCTGAGAGGAGGAATGGCCCAAAATGAGCACTAGTCCACGACCTTTACATACATATAAGTATGTATACACAGAGTTATATACACAAACACACAGATGAGTTACCAAAATATCAAGATGCTGAGAGAGAACGGGCATACGATGCCACAGAAAGAGGGCATGCTTAACTAAGGGGATAACAGTATAGAAAAGAACAAGTCTACATTTGTGACAAGAAGTCTGTCTTTCTGATATGTCTGATATTGAAGAGCATTGTAATATTTGAGTCTACATTTAAGAAAATTGGAAGTTCTTCGGTAGAGACACATGAAGTAGTATCAGGAAAAAACACCCTATCATAGAACCATAGGGTTGGAAGGGACCTCTGGAGATCATCTAGTCCAACCCCCCTGCCAGAGCAGGGTCATCTTAGAGCAGGTTGCACAGGAACGCGTCCAGGCAGGTTTGGAATGTCTCCAGAGATGGAGACCCCGCCACCTCTCTGGGCAGCCTGTGCCAGTGCTCTGCCACCCACAAAGTAAAGAAGTTCCTCCTCATGGTTAGGTGGAACTTCCTATGCTCAAGTTTGTGCCCATTACCTCTTGTCCTGTCCCCGGGCACCACTGAAAAGAGCCTGGCCCCATCCTCCTGAGACCCACCCTTTAAGTATTTATAAGTGTTGAGAAGGTCCCCCCTCAGCTGTCTTTTTTCTAGACTGAAGAGACCCAAATCCCTCAGCCTTTCTTCATCAGAGAGGTGTTCCAGTCCCCTCATCACCTTGGTAGCTCTCTGCTGCACCCTCTCCAGCAGTTCCCTGTCCTTCTGGAACCAGGGAGCCCAGAACTGGACACAGTACTCCAGGTGCGGCCTCACCAAGGCAGAGTAGAGGGGGAGGATGACCTCCCTCGACCTGCTGGCCACACTCTTCTTGATGCACCCCAGGATGCCATTGGCCTTCTTGGCCACAAGGGCACATCGCTGACTCATGGTCATCCTGTTGTCCACCAGGACTCCCAGGTCTCTTTCCACCGAGCTGCTCTCCAGCAGGTCAGCCCCCAACCTGTCCTGGTGCATGGGGTTATTCCTCCCCAGGTGCAGCACCCTACGCTTGCCCTTGTTGAACTTCATAAGGTTTCTCTCTGCCCAGCTCTCCAACCTGTCCAGGTCTCTCTGTATGGCGGCACAGCCTTCTGGTGTGTCAGCCACCCCACCCAGCTTTGTGTCATCCGCAAACTTGCTGAGGGTGCACTCTATCCCCTCATCCAGCTCATTGATGAATTCATCGAAGAGGACTGGACCCAGTACTGACCCCTGGGGAACACCACTCGTCACTGGTCTCCAACTAGACTCTGTGCCCCTAATCACGACCCTCTGAGCTCTGTCTTTCAACCAGTTATCTATCCACTTTACTGTCCATTCATCAAGCCCACTTTTCCTAAGTTTCCCTATGAGGATGCTGTGGGAGACTGTGTTGAATGCCTTGCTTAAGTCAAGGTAGACCACATCTACCACCCTCCCCTCATCTATCCATCCAGTCATGCCATCATAGAAGGCTATCAGATTAGTCAGACATGATTTTCCCTTGGTGAATCCATGTTGAGTACTTCTGATAGCTTGCTTTCCCTCCACATGCCTTGAGATGACGCCCAGAATGAACTGTTCCATCATCTTTCCAGGGATGGAGGTGAGGCTGACCAGCCTGTAGTGCCCTGGCTCCTCCTTCTTGCCTTTTTTGAAGACTGGAGTGACACTGGCTTTCCTCCAGTCCTCAGGCACCTCACCTGTTCTCCAGGACCTTTCAAAGATGACGGAGAGCGGCCCAGCAATGACTTCCACCAGCTCCCTCAGCACTCTCGGGTGCATCCCATCGGGGCCCATGGACTTGTGAATATCTAATTGATCTAATCGATCCCTCACTTGATGCTCTTCAACCCAAGGGAAGTCTTCTTCTTTCCCCGTTAATTCCCCCAATGCCTGGGACTCCTGAGGGCTGGGCCGAGCAGTAAAGACCGAAGCAAAGAAGGCATTCAGTAACTCCGCCTTCTCTGCATTCTCCGTCACCATGGCACCTGTTTCATTCAACAGTGGGCCCACAACCTCTCTGGTTTTCCTTTTGCTTCCAGTATACTTGTAGAAGCCCTTCCTGTTGAGCTTTCACCTGCTCATTTAGCAATCAACAAAAGATAACAATCCCTTATTTTTTTAAAAAAATTAAATTTCACAGCAATTAGTACTGCTAATATTTATATGTAGGAGGGAAATAAAGAATCTCAGTTATGTTACACAGGAAATCACAGAGAAGAAAGCACGTACTATAAGCCATGCAAGTTTCTCTGAGTATCTGCATTGGTTTCCAAGCAAAATGTCCCTGTGTAGCAAAGATCTGACATGCAAGTGAATCATGGCTTGACAGTGTTCAGGATACCATTACGGCGTATGAAGAGCAACTTCCAATGCCCTCTACTTTTGTTTTATTTCAGAGACCTGTTTGTCTGTGTCCACTCTTGGGAACCAGAAGTCCCGAGACCAAGCCATTTGAAGGCACCCAGGATGGGTAGGGCAGCAGGTGGAAAAGGCAGCTGAAGCTCTCTCACTTCATAACGCACAGTAAGCCAAACTCCTTCTGACAAAGGAAATCAATACTTCAGCAGGAGACGTGCCCCAGCTTGGCACAGAATCTCAAATGAACAAAAGGCCTCCTCCTGCCTGAAGAACGCCCCCGGAGCACTGTATCAAAACTCACCTCATTTCATACAAGCATCTGCAGAGGGTATTTTCCCCTCCACGCCTCCCACGTCCTTCTTTAACATTTACTGTTTAAGATCAGTAGTCTATACAATTTATCGCACCTGTCAAGGCTAATTTATTCATGCGATCTGGCAGTAATCAAAAAGACTGAGATCGATGTGCCAGCAAACCCTGACATTTATTCATATTTTAAAGTCCCATTTGACCTTGAACTGCAGCTAACTGGAGCTGAACTTGTCAGCAGCTCTCTGCGGCTCGCTGGGTCTGGCAGATTGGTGCCTCTGGGCTAAATGCACATCAGGGCTACAAACACTCGGACCATGAGCACAAAAGGCTGAACCACAGACAGAGGGGTAGGGGACCAGGGAAAACAGCACCATTAACAACAGAGAGGTCACAGACCCACCAGTCGATCCAGCACATGCACCAGTGTAGCTTGTACCTGCCTGTTCCCACAGCACAACTGTTCAGAACTCAATGAATTTCTTGCTAAGGGGTAAAAGTCGTGACGGAAAGGGGCAAAGGAGGAATATGACATATGTCTGCCCACAGCGGCACAAGCAGGACACCTTCAGTTGCCCCCAGCAGACTGCTGCCAGGCTGGCCACAGGTGGGCCACTCATGGCAAGTCAAGGGGAGGCAAAGGAAGAGACAGAGAATAACCCCACCTCGCCACCCTGGGAACAGAGACAGCAAAGGGCAATGCAGAAGATATTTCAGAAACTTCGCAACCCACTAGGTACCTGCCAGCACAACGCGGCAAGAGCAGCCAGAAACAGGAACAGAAAAACCAGATCTCAAGAGAATTGCTTTGAATGTGTTCTCACACTCCTCCTCAGGAACAGGCTTTAGAATTTGCTCATTCCTTTTGAAGTCCATCACCCTCGTCCTCTCCCTCACTCAATTATGCCCTAAAGGAATACAGGAATTTTAAGTGCAATTCCTCTAATGCATGCACGCGCTGTCATCTCCAGTAATAATTTCAGGCTTTGAATTCAGAACAATTAGTAGGGAAATACAATAAAATCTATCTAAAATAGTTTCAACCCGGGCTCTGCCATCAAAAGACTTTCAAATGTCCCGTGAGGACACTTTCAGAGCCTTCTGCCTCAGTTTCCACTTGGTTAATTGGGGGCGTACAGATTTACCTGAACCCCAGAATGTGCTAGGAATTATGGGCGTGACATGCCTAGACGTTACGGGTTTTTTTCTGCTGTTAGGAAGATATTTGTGTAAATGACATGCCATTAGAGACACAGAGGAAATCTAAGTGGCATTTAGGTAGTAATATGCAGCTGCAGTTTTACTGAAACATGCAAATAGATTATTTTATTACAGTCAAAACACTTGAATATGTAAATGCAGTTGCACCTAACACAGGCTTTGAAGACATAGTTTGATGCTTCTCTGGGTTCTCCTTGGCTGCCTTTCTCCCGCTATAAATTCTGTATGTCATATTAAATATGATTTTCCAGCAAGATCTGCCTTTTCTAAGCCTAGAATACAAATAGAAATGACAGATATGCCATTTTGTGTTTGTTTTTCCTTTCTTTTAAATAGCTAACACCTTTCCATTATGTTGGAAGAAAGTTACCAATGGAAAGCAATCAGCGTTTTGACCAATGCATTTGCACATGTTATATATATATGTCTTAACATTGCCATGCAATCTAATCTGATGTTCACGGAAGAGAAGCAATGACATATGAGGATGCAAAGGTAATTTGTCTGTATGGATCTAGAGTAGCTGCAGTGTGCAAGCACTGAAACTACATATGGAGCTATGTGAGTTACAACAACCATGATATTAAAGCATTTCAGCCAGCCTGTTTCCTTATATTTCCTACGCAGGAAACAAAAGTTGAGAGAGAGAATCTTTGAACTCTTTAAGGGAGACTTTAAATATTTTGTTGGATTTTTTTTTTTTTCCTTTTTCATTTCCTTCATTCCATACTGAAATTACTTAATTTATTTGTGCAGGAACAAAGCAGGAATTCAGCTTCACAATAACAATGAAAAAAAGTACAGAGCAAATGTGGCAAATGGGTGTCATCACGTTCCAACCCCTGGCAGCCAATATGATCTAAAGGTACATTACTGCACACATCACGTCCCAAAACACTGTCATGAAGCATTTCCCCAAAGCTGTTAAAGGACACTGAATGGAAGGAAATGATATACCTCTGCAGGATGAGCAATTTATTATTTTGGTTTTGGACAATGGTGGTGTTCTACAACATGACTGCAAGCAAATACTCACTGCCACCAGTACCAAAAAGGAAGAGACCATAAAACCAAGGCAACCGCGGGAAAGTATTTTAGGGTTTACTTTCAGGAGAAAGACTAGGTGGCAACAGATGACTCTGTCAGGACTGCCATCCTACCCACAGACACTCACACCTGGGTATTTTCTGTCTGTGCTCAGCTGAACAGGGACCTGTTTCCCTGCTCTGTGTCCCATTGCGGCCCCTCTGTGCCGGGTCTCGTTCGTCTGCAAGCTCTCTGGGCGAGAAACTGTCTCTCCCTGCCACGTTCCTGCAAGGTGCCTGGCCCACAGTGCCTTTCTGAAATCTTAACCGCAAAACAAACAGGACGACCTCATCCGTACCCCTTTCAGAGGACATTTTCTGCCACTGCAGAGATGAAAATGTTACCGTTCCCTGTTCTGTTTTGCCCACTATACAGTGATTATTATCATTGCCATTTGCAGATGGGCAAACTGGAGAGGAAGGGTAGGAAACCGGCTCCTCAAGATCATGCAGCTGGTGACTATTCCCCAGTCAAGTGCTTGACCTGCTGTACAACACAGCCACCCTGCCCAGGGGCTCCTTTGCTGTGAATATTCCCATTGCACTACGCAGGCCATTAAACCCAAATTTATAGAAGACTTGCATTTAAAGTTTCTCATTGGTGGCTAATCTGCTGCTGCCTTCAACAAGAAGGCAGTTTGTTTATTTCATCATCTCTTTACAGTGTTAAATTGCTTTTTTCTGTGTATTAAGACACAATGCAGATGATGATATAATTTTTTGGCCCCAAGGAGTGAACTTCTATTCAACAGCGCAGGTACGTGCATTATTCCTTCCCCGTTCCTGCTCCTCAGCTCAGAGGTGTCTGTCACACAGGTCAGCTCAACATGCTTTGTTCTCTTCAGGCAACGCTATTGCAAGGGTAATTATAAGTCAGGTAGACATTTCTTTAGCAGACTGCAAAAGACACAGTAAAAAATGTCATCTTACCTCCCAAAGTTTTCCAGGCAAAATTAAAACAAAACCAAACAAACCTAAACCCCACATCACTTCCCCCCTCCAAACACACAACTCCTCAAAGATCAACTCAGTCTTCTTCATACTCACATAACAAAAACGCTTTCACTCACCAGTGGTAAAGATTTATACTCCTCTGTTTAACATCATAAATAACGGTGACTTGAATTTCCTACAAGGGTAACACCTCAGCGACAGATAACAAGTTATATATTTCAATACCTACAATCCCACCTCCAGACACTGCCCTCAACACTGGATAGTCCTATAAACCCGACAGCTCACCTCTATGGCTGAAGTACATTTTCCCAAGTGAGATGGTTTGCCTGGAGGATGGTGCCTGGGAAACCCTTCCAGCAAGACAACCACACATCAGAGCTGGCCAGATGCCATTTGGGCTGTGGGCCTCACACCCCCCGGCTGCTCCGCTGGGTCAGGGACCTTCACACAGGACACCAGCCCAAACCAAGGCTTTGCTTCAACTGCAGAAGCTCAGGCTAAGAGAGTCCTCCTAAAAGCCCTCTGTGCTTCCTAGAGGGTCAGATTAAACCTCTCATCCCTGGAAGTACAAGAATCACCTGGGGAACTAATCAAAAGGTCAATTAGAAAACAGGCATTTCCCTGATCTAGGAACAGCTGGTATCCTGAAACACTTTTGCATTTCTTTTTTCAAGTGGAAAGATGTTTTCCACATATATATATATATAAAAAATTTATTTATTTTTTTAAGAGTTCTGAAAGAGATTCAAAATGGTTCCAAAAACCTCAAAGAAACCTTCTGCCAGGTGTACTGGGCACCCAGCTAAGGACTGACAGCTGGGCACCTCTGGGTAGGCAACAGCCCGAGCCAGGCTTTCAGTAATCAGCATCAAAATTTAGAGTTCCACAGAACATTTGGAGTTCTGGATGAGCTGTTATTTTGCAATAGAAAATATGTTGTATCAGAAAGTTTCTGACCAGCTGTAGCTCATCTCTGTGCTTTTGGTTCAGTCTCGTCATTAGGCAAGTGAAAGCTATTTCAATCTCAACACAATTAGCACACTCAACTTCTCTGCATTTTTCCTCTCTCATTCAGTTCACACTTGCCACTCCAGAGGAACCTGTGTCAGATTTAGATTAAACCTGCAGGAAGGCGGCTGAGAAGAAAGCAGCAAAGACTAAGGAAGCATTTTCTTTCCTCAGTTCTTTCACTGTTGATCTCTCTGAAATTTCCAGCCTTGTGCTTTTATAATGTCCTAGTACACGAAAGAGTTTGTAACATAAAATGTTACACTCGATGGAGCATGATGTGATATTGAAGCCAAATGGCCAGATGCTCTTTTCTGAGCTATTTCCAATGCTCCCACTTTAGAGAGTGTTTTTAATGGTACTCACAAGCTCTAGTCCTGTAGTTCGCTGGCAATTTCACGCTAAAGCACCATTGCGCTATGTTCTGCTGAAAACATTGTTTTCCATTCGAGGTTACAGTTATCTTCAATTTAATAAAAAGAAAAAAAAGAAAAAAGTAAACAAAAATTAAAAAAAAGGATACTGTGGTTCAAAGAAATTGCAGACAGGTAGGGAGTTGGATTCTCCCCCCAGAAACAAGATTGTGCATCTCATTTAGAGTACAGTTAAGACTATATAAATGACCTGGTAGGAGAAAAATGCAAGTACTCTTAGTCGGAAGAGGCCAAGGGCCATCTTTAACTGTTTGGCTTTGCTTAATGCTGTTTTCACATTCCTCTCTTTCTTGTGTGGAAGACCCTTTACAAGTAAAATCCTCTGGTTTGAAAGGTGGCTGATGTCAGACATTCGAAACCCTGGCACCGGGCGCTGGCGACACTGGGATTCAGCCTGTCCTCTTCATCTGCTCTTTCATGGTTTTCTCGTTTGCTGACAGCGCTGCATCTCTGTGGGTCACTGCCCAGGGTCACGAGCACCAGTTACTGAGAGGATACAACCACAGAGCCAGGACTGGAGCAACCAGGGCTGCTAACAGCTTTCTCCAAGCTGTTAAGAGAGTCGTCGCCCCGCGTCACCCATCGGGACTGGCAGTTGTGCACTTTGGCAATGGGGGTGATCCATGGCGACTTCAGACACTCCAGGGTTCGGCAGCCTGGGATTTAATGCCTGCACGAGCGTCTTCACTTACAACTAAGTCTGTCTCCTTTTCCAGACAGAATGCATTATTGCTCTATACAAATGTCAAGCCTAATCTCATCCTGTTTGAATCAATGAAACTCTAGTGGAATGAAAAGACGCTGAACGTTTATACGGGTAGAGGACCTGGCTCGTCATATATGCACATCACCATAGAACAGACTATTCCAATCCCTATTTTGACGAGGGGAAAGGAGCTGCGAATTAATGTAATCCAGGCACCATGAATTCAATCCTTTCATGATTTCTTAATGCCTGACTTTACAAGTTTAACATTCTTTTACCTTAGGAAATGCCCATAAAAATGCTAAATTAAACTGGAGATGGAAAAGAGGACACCTTTACTTACATGGCTTATCTGGAGAGTGAGACCTAGGAAATTTATCACAGCGATCTTTGCAATAAATGCAACAGAGTAACTTCCAATAACAGTAGATTACATCACTTATTAGGATTTTGCTTAGGTGGTGCAGAGTTCAGCGTAGAACTGTTCAGAAACATTTAAATAGCATTTAACTTCATGCTGAAAATGCTGATTTATCACAATCCAATGTGAATAGGCATGTCTAAGGACAGAGTGCACTACATTTTCAGATGCCAGCAATTATGATTTTTTGTTAAAATCATTTAAATGATTAAATGTCTTCAACCTGAAAGGCTCTTTTAAAAAACTTTTCATTTGAAACAGAATTATTTTATACTATAAATTACAGCTTGGGAAAGGTAAAAATAAAAATGAAGTAATTTTGGATTTACTGAAATAAGACATTTTGATTAACCTGTATTTTTGTACAACTTTCACTTGTATTTTACCACAGCATGTAAACTGCTAAAATTTTGAGAAACTCTGCTGAATGGGGTTCCTATTTATATCTTAGCTCTAAGACGAGGGCCCTGGCCCCATGAATCACACAGGGTAAAAAGCATTGTCCAGAATTCAGAATTAACGTTTGCCATACATAAACCTTGTGGCATTTTTATTACAGCACACCAGCCTAGAATCTGCGTTTAAAACACCGACTGCTCAAAGGAATCTAAATCTCCTTAGCTGAGGGTAATAAAATCAGGTCAAGAATTCACTACTCAACAATCTTCCATTAGCATTTCTGTTCAGAGAAAATGTAGTTCATCTGTTTTTAAAGAAAGTAAAGCCGGGCCATATAGCGTAAGTTTGGAGAGTATAATGGTTTGCTTGTGTATGAAAATCTGTTAGGCAACGAGCTTTATTTCCTCGTGAAGAGATTTCAGTGAATCTGCATCACGATTTTTTTACAGTACACACAGTATTTCTGCGAAGCCCCGAGGTGGGACTGCATCCCTACATACATAACCCGTGCTTGGTTTCAGCTGGGAGCTCGGCCACCATTAGCAATGCAATCACAACAGCAGAGCGCGCAGATGATCTGAGCTTTTATCCTGCTTTCAGACAATTCTTTTTGATCCTAATGGATTGTGTGTTCCCAGGACCGTGCCATTGTCAGCAGCCAAAACTGGCCAAAATTACCTGTGACACATCTGCACGAGGACACGAGGTCACAACTAATCTTAAGCATCCAGCTAAACTCTGCTGGAGAACTAAGCCATCACTTGAAGTCACCATAGAGTTAATTTGTCACACTGCTACCTAGGGACATCTCTCATTGATTTCTCTGGCCAGGACCTCTTAAAACAGTAGGTTTCTTTAATATATCTCAAACTGGGTAAGTCATTAGCTTGGGGGCGGTGGGTAGTGTTTGCTCGTTTTTTGGGTTTTTTTCAAATTTCTGAGTTAGAACCTCTAAGAATTCATCAACTGGTGGAGATTCTCCCCTTGGAGGTATATCACAGTTATTGAGAATAAAGTAGTATGTCCAGTTGATGCTGGCCATAAAAGAGAAAAAGTTTTGCTTTCAGTTGTGAATGTGGCAACATATTTTTTATTTAATTTGTTTGGATTCTTAATGGTGGAAGCAGAATTTAATTTGTACTAGAGACTCCTTTAAAATAAATGCTTGATCTCTTCCCACCCACTATTACAGTTGATGGGTACAAAATAAAAAGAACAGCAATTCATTCGCCTTATCACTGGAGCACCAGAGGAAGAGAGAGATCCTTAATGCAATGATTAATGACTCACTATAAAAAGATGCATCATAAACTGCTCATATTAGGTCAAATCATAAACTCGGCTTTTAATGTTTATATGATTCCTCTCTAAATAATTGTGTCTGTAGCTCCCACTACAAAGGGAACTTACCTGATCCTTGCAAACCATGCAGTTTCTTACAGAGTCATAATTTGTGACCCTCTCTTACAGGGATCACTGTCTTCCTCTACATTTAAGCATTCCTTGAATTTCTCTTACTATTGGGACGACTGTTTGTACTACAGGTCAGAGAGACTATTTGATGTCCCGGAGCAGCAAAGATGAACATGATCTATGCTGAGTTTAGGGTGTCTTCTTCGGGCACAGACACATCCACAGCTTTGCTGCAGGAGAAAGTACCATTGTTTTTCTTTATCTCTGCCTCCAGGTTGGGAAAAGGACAGCTGAACAGCAGCTGAAATGAAAACAGGGCTACCGACCGCTCGCTGGATCCAGGTGGATGGAAGGAGGCAGAGCAGTGGTGTGGTGCTCGCCTGAATGCAGCTAACAAGCCAAGTTGCTCGTGCTTACGAAGGCACCTCGTCCACATAGGAGTTGGCCATGATTTGCCGTTGTAAATTCCTGGCCAAAATCAGTTTTTAGGTGCTTACAAATTCCCATCAGCTTCAGTAGCTGGTTGGTGAACATGAAGAGAATAGCACCATTTGTCCATAACAGAATTCAGTCCTGTATTTATCCATCTTGCGGTGAAACTGTCATCTTTGAAAAATATAGTACAAGATGACATTATGTAAGTGTCCTTACTGTCACAAGCCTGCAATCATGTCCCCCTCCCTTTTATTTCCCAGAACAGCTGGTGCTTTTTCTCAAACAAACCAGAATCTCTCTAGCTTGGCAAAAAGACATTGGCTTCACTGCAAAGCTAACCCATTAAGGAGAGTGTCACAGCTCCAACCAATATGAAGTTTACACAAAAAATAATACGAGTTAAAAAAAGAGCTGCAGATCCCTAAATACTTTCAACAGATGTGGTAGCCCCATCACTTTATGCACTGCTTACTCAGTACAGAAATTCACTTAGGCTAATTATTTAAATATTTCCATTTATGGAATTCAGAAAAGGGGAAAGCCAATAGTAGAATACCCAAGATGATAATTTTTTAATAAACAATAGATTTAAGGGGGATTAGCTGGGTTATCAAACAGTATCCTCCCAAATCAGCTCATTAGTTTCACTGTCTTTCCCTATTTCCCTTTAATAAAACGATTTAAATGAGGGTTCATTAGGTACAATGTAATCTAATTCAGACACTCGAAGCCTAATCCCTTTTCTTTTAGCAGTAACATGATAATAGTTTGCAAAAAAGTTTAAAAGATTATTGTTACAGCTATTTTAAATAGGGACTGTTTTCAGCCAAACGTGTGCCACCACTTCCCTACCATTTTATTATTTATTATTGTACTATTTCTTGCTCTTTAGTCATTCATTCATTCATTCATTCTTTCATTCCCTTTTCTGTCTTTCCTTGCTCCACACAGGCAAAGTCACACACGGGCAACAGGCTTTTGACAGGCTGCACCTGGAGGGTCGTGGTCAATAGCTCCTTTTCAAACTGTCAACCTGTCACAAGTGGGGGCCCCCAGGGATCGACAAATGGGACCAACACTGTTTAGTATCTTCTTAAGTGATCTGGATGATGGAATCAAGTGTAGCCTGACAAAGTTTGCTGATGACACCAAACTGAGCAGGGAAGTGGACACTTCGGAAGGGAGAGACAGCCTGCAGGAAGACCTGGAGAGGCTGGAAGAGTGGGCTAACAAGAACCTTATGAAGTTCAACAAGGACAAGTGTAAGGAAGGTCTTGCACCTGGGGAAACTTAAAGCGACTTGAGAGTCCTGGTGGACAACAAGCTCAACATGAGTGAACAGTGTGCTGCTGCAGCAAAGGAAGCCAACAGGATGCTGGGTTGCATCAACAAGGGCATCACCGTCAGAGACAAAGAAGTCATTATCCCACTCCACTCGGCGCTTGTCAAGCCACACCTGGAACACTGCGTTCAGTTTTGATCCCTGCTACGCAAAAAAGATGTGGACAGGCTGGAGAGAGTTCAGAGAAGGGCCACCAAGATGATCAAAGGACTGGGAAGCCTGCCATGTGAGGAAAGGCTGAGAGAATTGTCTTTGTTCAGCCTTGAGAAAAGACGGCTTAGGGGAGACCTTATGTTCCAGTATTGAAAGGGTCTCTCCCTTTTTACAAGAAGTTACACGGAAAAGATGAGGGGTAATGCGTACAAGTTACTCCTGGGGAGATTCTGATCGGACACAAGGAAAATTTTTCCCAGTGAGAACAGCCAGCCATTATCTCACTTTCCCAGTGAGAACAGCGAGAATAATCTCCCCAGGGAAGTGCTGGATTCCCCAACATTGGACACTTTTAAGATCCAGCTGGACAGGGTGCTGGGCCATCTTGTCTAGGCTGTGCTTTTGCCAAGAAAGGTTGGACCAGATGATCCTTGAAGTCCCGTCCAACCTGGTATTCTGTGGTTCTGTGATCCCTCTGTGCAGGCATAGGGGATATGCCAAATATCCCCGCGTGGGTCAGTGCACCAGGCCTTGGGAAAGGAATGAATTTTTGCGACTTACTTTGAGATTCTGGAGTTAAAAAATAAAAAACAACCCAAACCAAAAAACTTCATAAATTCACAGTGATTTTATAAATATCCTAGAGGGAAGGGAGAAGGTTCCTGTGCATTTTCATGCTGCTAGTTTCTGACAGCTCTGAAAGACACGCAGGAGGGTATCACACGTAGGACTTGCAAATTAGGAGGCAGACGCTCTCTATTACTTACCGTGCTAGATCCAGGCTGAAAACACAGAGTAACAGATCCATGCTGTGGACGTACAGTTACTTCAGAATAAACTCACTCACTCACTCCTGTACTTTTATAAAGCCTTTTTCAAACAGTAAGGTTCATTATTCTTTGTATGGCAAAAAAACCCAAACCAAAAAACCCAAACCAAACCCAAAGAACGAGAGCAGGTTTCTAGATCCTAGGTTTCTGCAGACCTTAACAGGTTCCCTACCCCTGAAAACCTGTCCTCGCTCACTTCAAATCCTCGTCTCTTCAAGCAAGTGCCATTTCATAATCCTATTAAAACCTTTGCCTCTGTTTACCAGGAGCCCTAATCGTACTCAGCAAGTTCTTCTCGTTTAAGGAATAGTGACAGCTTTCAGATTTCTTAGGAGGCTTATTCATCAGCTACGCCAGAGTTTTGCCAGAGCGTTCAATCTATTCTGGGAGCAGCCATGTGGAAAAAGTTTCAAACAGCTCAAAGCCCTGCACAATGATAAAGGAAAGCTCACACAATCCTGGTAATAGCCTGACCCTCTTAAGGAAAATTGGATGATTTGTGGTAGCAGTTTTTCTGTCCCCTATGTGAATTCTGAACCTTAAAGTATAAGCACAGTCCCATTACAAACCCTTTCCCTCTTGCGATGCTGGAATAATAAATACACACCCATACGTGAAAATAAACTCTTGCTGTAATGACCTTCTTCCTCAGCCCACTGGTGTGAAGGAGTTTGTAGCCATTTTGGAAAAAAAGAGTCAGATAAAGAATGGACTAATTTGATGTTCAATGTTTCACCACGAGCAGAATATATGCCTTAATGAGCACATTACATGCACCAGGGACGTGTTACTGTGAAGCAGGGAATAAAGAGTAAGGGGAAAATAATTAAACAGTCAGCTTTATAACGAGGAAACTGTGTTCATGCAACATTAAGTGGCCTAATTTTCAAGTGCTAAGCAAAGACATGTTCCTTGGACTTCAGAAGGACTTGCTGGCAAGCACCACCTTGAAAACAAGGGCGAAGGATCACAAGTACCAAACCTCCTACAGGTCTAGAAGCGCAGGGTGGACTGATGCTGTCCCGAAGCCATCTGTCCACGTTTTGCACTGACCTATCCGACAGGATCAAATACCTGTACCCTGTAGTTTTGATTCTATATGGAGGACCCTTAAAGTTTTAAAAAACCACATCATGCGTTGTACATAGAGCATTATAAGTGACTTCTGGCAGTCTGGCCTTAGTTTTCTGTTGGTACTGCATCAGCTAGGCACAAGCATACAACATCATCGAAGTGCAATGAGCACATGAAGACTTAGTGTAGCTGTTTGCACAAGCAGAGCTAGTGGGAAAGGGGAAAATCTGTCTCTCTGGGTTCAGACACTGACAGAATGAAACAATAAACCATATTTCTGACTGTTCAGTTCTCTTAAGGCCAGTAAGGCCAGAAACATTCATTTACTGGGACTGTCAGTTCCAGATAGCATTGCAATATCAATTACTTTAGCATAATGACCTATCAGTCAGACAGCAATTCTGTTGGGCCACAGGCTCCCCGTCTTTCTTTGCAAATGGACATGGCACAAACTCTCTTCTTTGTTACTCACCCTCATGCCCAATTCAATGTTTTCTCCTCCATAGACCTCCATACCAGGGTCAAGCAAGCCAATCTCACCAAAATACTCTCGGTCCACTACAAACGAGCATCCAATCATGGCTGGTGTCCTGCACAGAGAGATTAAAGTAAAAAATTAAGTCATTTATTAGCTGCTACAGAACCCACCTTCTAACAATTTTACACAGACAAAACAGTTCTTAGTCTTCAAGTTTACATTTTAAATGTATCTATTAGCGTGCAATCGCATTGCACGCCATCCCCCCAATGGACAGAGGACCTTGTGGGACCAGTGCCACCCAAGTAACTAGCACACTGCCAGACACACTAGGACCAGCTGTCTGTGAGACAGACACAAGATGTGAAGTCAAGCACTCCATGCATGTACGTGAAGCATCCAGCTGGTTTTCCTTTGTTTTATGGACACAACCTCTGTGCTGGAGCTGAAGTTCATCACCATACAGAGTAGCACAAGAACCAGAAAACACTTTATTTAAAAAGACAGATACACAAAGAAATCCCATCAGCTTTGTCAGAAATGAGGACTCCCTTTACCCACATATTCAAAGTAACTGCATGTCAAGAGCCATCGGTCAATCATGGTGTGAAGTTTGGCAAGGGACTTCCTGGAGTCAGCTCCCGCAGATACATTTCAGCCTTTGTGAAGCTGTTCCATGGTTAACATTTCTATGTTTGCTGAGGTCAGTCTTTAGAAAAGGAAAAATTTTCAGAGGAAGAGACTTTGCCCTCAGATCTGCCACTGACCAACTGGGTGATTTCAGATAAATCATTTCCCTTCTCTGAGCATCAGTTTCTTTATGTGTAAAACTATGGCTCTGCTCTCCTTTACAAAGCAATCTGAACGCTGTCACCGAGCAGCACCACATGACAACAAATTCTGGGATCATTTACCGTACGAACACAAGCATTATTTCAATGCAATACAAGCTAGTGACATGTACTAGTTTCATTCATCCAGACTTGCTCTGCATCTCTGTACTGGTCACAACAACTGCCTCTAAAATTCAAGGTAGGAGCTAGGTTTTGCTACTACAGCGCATAATTTAAAAATGTAAACTTGACTAAGGTGGAAAACCAACAAGAGCCTGCAGCTCCGTGTTTGACATGCAATTTGGCTGCAGGTTGCATAGAGCCTACTGCGAGATCATGGGGAGTCATCCTGCAATCTGAGCTACAGGATGTGCCTGGTCCCTGTGGACAGACACCCCATTTTCGTGAGATCCCAACAGAGCAGGCTGCTGAATCAGAAAAACTGCAGAATCATTTGAGAAACTGAACACTTTTGGAGCTGACCTAGAAGGATGAGCTGTGCTCCCTCTTGCATTGAAAGGGAGGCAAGTTTGGACCATCTGGCAGATACGACGTTATTCCTAACAGTGCTATTGTAAAAAGACATCAGGAAAATTCTAATTTATGCCAATTTTCTGTTTTCTAGTAGAATAGAGAATGCTCTATCTAACACCCAAGCTTATACATACACCATGAAAATGCCCTATAGAAACAAACATGATGGAAAAGGTCTAAAACCTATTTTAAGAAGTCTCCCTTGTCATGCACTAATGTTATACTGTCACTGTGAAGTCTCTCTTGTCCCAGATACCTGCACATTTCTTCAACTTGCACAGAAAGCTATTCACAAGGTATTTGCCCATGACATCTGAGAAACGTAATCATGAGGCAGCTTCATACACATGTGAAAAACTGCCCTGGCTGGGAAAATGAACACATTTTTCACCCATGTATTGGTGGATCCCACCAGTAGCAGCAGGTGGCTGCTAGAACGGTGTTATCACATCAGGTCGTTTTTCTCATCATCAGTTCACTGTTTCTACAGCAGGAGGTTAAAAAAGCTTCAAACAAACAGCCAAGATAGGGTTAGATAAAACAATTCTTTGCTCCTGGGCCTAATGCATAACCCAGCATTGCAGAACATTGCAGCCTATGGCAGGAAGTATTTGGTACCCTTGAAAAGGTTCATTTGCTGAAGCGCTGCTGTTACTTAGCTGTAATGGACTCTGCTGTCGCGCTCACGTTACTGGTACTGCTTCAGCATCTCTCCCTTGCACCTTTTCTCAGTTTGAAAGCCAATGCAAGCTCTCAGATCATGACAAGCGTATACTGCAGTGCACACTCTCCCTCTCATGTTTTCCCTGCGTAATTGAAAAAGGCAGCTGTTGATAGGAACACATTTGATCAGCACTGTTTCTGACAAAGTTGAAATAGCTTGATTAACTCCCATGTTCCACCCTTGCAGAGTGAGATGCGTTCCCTGGATCACGAGCTGGGGGGACAAGATTCAATGGTGGTTACAAAGGCAAACATCTGGCTTTCACAGACGACTTTGGACTGAAGTGGGACTCTCAGCCAGATCCCCGCGCCCCTTCAGTCAAAAAGGCTGGAGGAAACTGAGGCCAGATGTCACAAACCCTACAAAGAAACCGCAGCAGGGTCACCACCAGCACCCTCAGTGCTTGGACCTCTCCCACGCCCCACAGTCCCCCTTTCACGTGCACAAAAAATTCCAGCACTTCTCTGCTTGATGCTGTGATTTGTGAAAACTTTCTGCTGAATCAGTCTCTAGTCAGAAGTGGTCTCAGAGCTCTATGAAAACCACACACGGTCCTTGGTACTCCCGGCTGGACACATCCACCTTCTGTTGGTGCATATACTTGTACACCAGGATCTTTACAAGATGGATGGCATTTATAAATTCAAGTTATTTGGTAAAATGCACCCTCCTGCTTATAGTTCCTAGAGCCATGCCTGAAGACAGACTTGCCTAGAAAGACTGAGCGCTCTCCTGCACACAGGACCCGACATATCCTATATATATCCCACCGTCTCATCCTATTATCACTGAAAACCATATTTTAGGCTACCGAGGAATAAATTTGGTCTAGAAACTGAAATAAAAGACGGACGTGACCAAGGAAAGGGAATTCAGGAGCTTTGAAATGAAATAAGCCTTTGAGAGAATATTAGGTATTTCTTAAGTGTTAACCATGATAAAAAGGGAAGGAGGTGGGGGGAAGAAACACATTCCACGTTCTTCATTTTCCTTTTTATGTATTTAAAACTAAACGCAGGTGGCTTAACTGGATGAAGGCGAGAGCATCATTGCTTTGCAAAACTGAGCTGCTAGTTTGGGCTCAGACTCCTTCCCTTTCCAGACACGCCCCCCCCGCCCTGCCCCGCCAAATCCCCTGGAGGCAGCTCCTTACAGCCGTAGGATGCTCCCATGAGGACATTTCTCCTTCCTTCCTAATGAGGAACGGTACTGCCCGGCTTTGCAGACTGCTCTTAGGTGCTCGAATCTTTTTCTCTGGGGGATGGATTTTTGCAGCTGTCGTCTCTGTCCATTAAAACACTAACTTGTTAATTGAATGGGGGCGGGAAAAACATTTAGATGCAACTACGTAATTATCATTCACAGATGAATGCCACTGAGGACTGCCTCTGCAACTCCCTCTCTCTCTTCTAGGTTTTATTTCTTCTCATTACATAGATTCACATACAGACTCCACAAGCCTTCATAGCTGATATAGAAAAAAATATGTTTTTAGGAACAAGCAACAACAGCAGTGCAATGGCAGAAGGAACCACATCCAGCTTTTCAGAGAAGCCAGTCAAAAATTGCCACTGTCAGTGCCTTCCTCTACCTGCATTTGGCCGCCTGCAGCCACTGCTCTTCTGCACAGCGGCACGGCTGCCGCCCCACCAGCTGAACGGAGCGGCCTGTGGCTCTGCCCTGGCTGCATTCTGATGCGATGGAAGAACTTGCCTACGATGCACGATGTTGGATTTTCTGCATACTGCTTGTTCAACTCTTCCATTAGGTTCAACCGGAGTTTTGGGCATCCAGTCCTCATCCAGCCCAGGCCCTTAACTTCCCTGTGCTTTGACTGACCCAACTGTAAACTAAGTGTAATGCGATTGCACGGCCCAGTGAGCTGGTAACAGCGCTGCGAGCCGGGGGACCCTGACTCTCTTCCCAGCTCTGTCATTCATCTGGTCTTCAGTGAGTCACTTCCTTCTGCCTCTGTTTCTCCATCTGCGAAGCACACATAAAATACTGGGGAAAAGTCTGAGAACTGCTTCAGCAGCTTGAAAGCCTGAGATTCAATTCTCAAATTGCTTTAAGCATATAGGTGGATAATTTATACCGACTACAGCGTTACATTGACACATTGCAAACACTTTTTAAAAAAACTGCAAAAAGCATGAGACCCCCCAAAAAGCATGAGACCCTCACTTAGCTGTATTAATTCGTTTTTCCAGTACCTGAAAAACTCCCGCATATCTACTACTTTTAGTACAGTAACCTAAACCACACCTGCTGTATATAAAAGGACCTTTTCCCTTAAGTCATGGACTTCCTAGTAAAACAGTGACATTTTTAGAAGGAAGGCAACACAAAATAGCAATTAGAGGTGTGCTATTTTTTACCAACACCTCAAAGGTGTTGGGAAACTTAATTGATCTGTGGAATATTCTTTGACACAACTGAGGATGTTATAAGCATTAATTATAATCAACAGCAGCACTCAAAGGATAACGTGGGAAACACAGCAAAATGGCTCTTGCAGCTAAACCTTAAAATGGAGCGTAGAATAGTATTGATTCTGCACGGGGGAAAGATACAGCATAGTCAATTTGTGGAAATTACTTGATGGCATGGCTGTAGTGAGGGAGATATGAGAGAGACATTACTCGGGGTAATACTCTGGGGAAAGGGAGGAAGCAGCGAGCAGCACGTCATGGTGGTAAACCCTCCCTCCCTCCCTCCCCGCCTGCGGTGGCCACAGGTACAGTGCGGGTGGCACTGGGGAAGGGAAGAGATGCACTGTGTGGAAGAGGGCAGTGCCTGCTACGGGATGGGGTACCAGAGACGGAGGACACGTTGGCCAGAGATGAAAGCCCCTTGCTGTAGGTCTGAGTCACAACAATTTCGTTTCAGTGAGATCTCCAGGAGCACGGCTCTGTCGGCAACACGCCAGCAGGCGCTGATACACATTTCTCAGCCAGGTGCATCCCCCTCCTTCCCTTTACAGACAACTAAAGGATGCTGCCTGGGGCCTTCATCAGGAACACGTGAAGGAGAAAGCAATGAGCACTAGACTGACGTATTGCACGTGATATGATAAGTCTCCTTTCCCTTATGCATCATTCTCCCCCTGCCTTAAGATCAGTATACATGCAATCAGGTCACATCTGAAACAGTTTTCAGAGCGTACGACAAGTCTAATTTCCAGGAGAACTGACCTACAACCAAGGACACACAAATACATAAATACAAACACAAATATAACTATAAATAAATATATAAACATAAACATATATATACAGGGATAAGGAGAGAGAGAGAAAGAGATTCGAATGACACACACACCGTATCTTTGAGTTTTCCATCTTTCCTGGCAGAATGTTTCTTTGATTCAGGTTCCTAAGCAGCACCTCACCCCTGGCCTGACAGATAAGCGGGGAAACCTGCATGGTACCTGCATAAGCATTTATTTTTTAATTACAACTCATGTCTTCTGCAAGAAAGAGTCACACCAGGCTGTGAGAACAGAACTCAAGGACAGATTTGCTGCTCGGGAGCTACGGGAAAAAAACTGACAAGCTTAATGATGGGAAGGTTTGTTAACCCCTTTGGACAGCTATAGCATGTGAAAAAAAGCAACCTAGAAAGCTCGGCAAGGAAAGGCAGGGTGATAGCGATGTAGAATAACTCCCTGATGCCCCACAGCAGTATATTTTTTGGACTGCAGGATACACGTCAGAACTTGGACAAATGAAAAAGAAACTGCTCTGCTACAGGCTCCTGTGGAGCAGCAACTGAAAAGATGGCCATAATCAATATACAGTCACCAGCTTTATTGTTACACGACCGCATGGTTTATCCTGAAAGACTTTACAGATGAGCCCCTTCCTAAGCTCAGGTACACAGAGAGATTTCTTCCTAGAACAGCAAAGACCCAACATGGCTGTATCACCATCACTACGACAGACCAGCACGGGGCCAGACGTGCACATGAGATGGGCACACACGCTCCCAGCTAACGCAGGCAGCACAAACCACTTCACCGTGGGCATATCAGACGCTAATTTATATCTATGAGTGAGACACAAGTGCTTTGTGGAGTGGCTGAGAGTGCGTGTACATACACTTTCCTACTGGTACCAAGCTATGGCATATTAAAGCAGTAAGTGAGAACATATGCGACAATGAAATGCACCAGTGCTGCTGGAGGAAGATAAAATGGAAAGCTGTGCAGCGCTTGGCTGTGTCAGGCTGACTAATGACTCTAATGTTAGTGGCTGCTGATCAAGAAATCAAACACAGAGCAGTCCATCATAATCACGGCAGGTGAGGGAAGATGAACCAGAGCTCAGGATGCCAGAAACCTTCCTCACTGTTCCAAAACCCAGTAGTATCTTCTGCATATAGAAAAAAAACCAGCTTGTTTCAATGCATAATCAAATTCATTAGAAACCCTTTGAAACAGGTTCCTTTGTTACACAGTTTGTTGCCAGATGATAAGGACATTTTTGGGCAGTGTGTTCTCAGGAACACAAATGGAAAATGACGTGATGGACACAGCGTGTCAAAATAACAATCCTCATTTAAATCTTCATGTTAGAGACATCTTACATCTCAAATGTCAAACATGCAAAATGGATTGCCTGCAGAATCCAATTTGGGGAACATCAATTGTTCTGAATTTCAGAGTATTAACGTGGAAAAAAAAAATAGAACCGACTTCAAACTGTATCAGAAATCTTTACAAAATCTGACACTTTGTTCTTGCTTTTTCTTTACCTTTGTTTGCACTTCAAGGTCACATCCCCTTTGTCGCTTGGACCACAACAGCTGATCTGACATTTTATGGTGTGCACTTGACACAACCGCCTATACGGTGCCCCACTGGCTTGAGGAACAATTCCTGTTCCTCCCCAGCAAGGCTCTGAGTAGGATCACACCACTGTTAGTGTTCAGGAAGGCAGAGGATCAGGCTTCAAATAGAAAACTTCTGAGAAAAGAAGTACGCACATCTGTTGTATAATCCCAGAAGAAAACAGGAATTGGACTCTGCTTTCTAAATGTCTCACCCAATTCTGCAGATCGATGATATTTATTCATACAATGCAAACACCAGAAATGCCAGGGCTCTGATCCTCACTGATACCAGGGTACGCATTTTTTTTAACACTGAAAATCTTTAATCCCTTTGGAGATCTGGGAGGAAGTATTCAGCAACACCAACCACAAAACCAGTCATGGGGTTATTAGTTATTAGCCTTTTCTTTTACAAAACACACAGAGACACAAAACAAACCTACTATTTATTGAAGGCAGTGTCAAGGGAAGCCTTAAGAGGGACAGTGTCAGCAAGGACTAAATAAACTTGTAGTTTTCATGCTGATGAACAGTCCGGCAATCTTATGAATGCCCTGAGCAGACACCTGGATCCAAAGACCAGCAATGTGGACCAGTTTGCATGCCTTGCGAACTGGACTGAAACAGAAATCATAGTTGCAGTGCATGGTTTGGAAAGCTCGTTACAAAACCAAGATTTGTACTAAACCAACAGAGATTTTTGAAAAAGTTTGCTTGCTAGTCTGACTTCCTTTTGAAAATACACCTTAAATTTTCTACAGCTACTAAGTTCCCATCGTGTGTACTTTCAAATCTCAGTTCTCAGTACAGACTTCCTGAACCTTTTCATCAATAACACTTGCATATTCACTCCTTCCATTACCGTAATTACGCTAGCATATCACTTAAAAGCCACAAAATTGCCTTGTCTTTCTGTAGGCAGGCAGAACAGAACAGCACAGCCAAATCCTTTAGCAAATCCATCCAGGCGCTGCTGCTTCGGAGGCCCATCAGAAATCAGTGCAGCGTGGCTATAAAGTGGATGCTCCGCTCTCCAAGATCACTGCCTGCAAAGCACATGTTCCCAGGGAGACAGATAAGTGTTCACGGTTCCACATTGATGTGTCTGCACTTTAGGGCATGTAATTCATAATTTGCAGGAGAGATACTTATGCAATCACAACGTCTCAGTGCTCCTGATATTTGTCAGCAAGGGTTGGGCGCTCTCCTCCTTGTGCTGCTTGTCTCATCTGTCTCTGGGCAGTTTGCGCACTGTTGAATTGGAGGGTTGCTTCACTCAGGTTCAGAAGAAAATTGTTGCTCTCAGGAGCCAGCTACTTACGTGCATCAGATTTCAACACTACTCAGTGCTTGAGTTCAGACCTTATTCACTTCTGTATCAGCCCAACTCAGTGCCAGCATAACTCCAGCAAGAGGTTGAACATAAACCTGAGGAACGCCCATGGTAAATCAGGCCCCATAGTGCCGAAAAACCACTCTTATCCCAGCATTACAGGGATAAGATTCCTTATTCTCCATTAAAAAGAATTGTAATTGAATTTCCAGAAGCGTTTTGCAGACACAGCTTCCATACTCGAGGGAGTGCACGAGCTACCACCACTGAAAATCATGTCTAAGAACTTGCTGAGGTTTAACATCTTAGTTCAGTCTTACCTGATGTGTGATCATTGCCTCTGGAACAGAAGATACTCAAATACTAGAACTACTCATGTGAAAATTAATACAGTGATTTCACATATAAACTGGAAGTAATGAAGTGTGCAAAACCTTTCAGGAATAAAAGACTGAAACCCCGATTTCAGGAGTGAAAGCTTTGGCTGATTAATTTTCCCTCATCAATAAACTATTTCTCAGGGCTGAGTGAAATAGATATAAAACATCTGCCCTTTTAAAACAATGTGAGGAGAGCAGGGCACGTTATCCAGGAAAACTGATTTTCTAAGTAATTACTTTCCTGCTTATTGAGGTTTCAAGCTGAGCAAAGGGTCAGTGATGAAGGACTGTGCTGTCTTGTAGTAAATAAGGTTAATGTTACCGTACAGCTCTGTTTTGCAGTCCCGGGGCATGAGAATGAACCTAAGTGCAACCTGCAACACTTGCTCAAATATGGATTGAAATATTACTCTCCGTATGAGGGACGGATCCTGTGAGATGGCCTCACCCTACTGATCACCTAGGAATGCGATTCGTTCCTCTGTGTCCTTTCCCTTCCAAAAGACCACTTGGACCTTTTCAGTTGTGTGTGTTGTTTGAAGTGCTTGGGTGGACTTCTCAGGGCCTGATAACTCAAGCTCTACACTGGAAGGGAAGAACATCAGCTTCTCTGCCAGAGCCTACATTGGGACCATACAATAGAGTTTCAACTTCGGGATGAAGCTGATAAACAGCAAAACGAAGATTACTCTAAGGTGGTAATTTATGTCCTTCCTAAGAAATCTTAGAAATAGGGCAGAGCAACCTAAAGCGCATACTTGGGTTTCATTTTTTTTGGCCTTTGTTTCAACAGTTGCTAACAATCGTACCCTTCACCCAGCACAGTACAACTCAGAGGAACTGACAAGCATCTGCACTGGAGATGAAGGGCTAGGAGATGTGAATTTTCAAAGGAAGGGGAAAGAATGTCCCTTTCTTATCAGTCCCTGTTTTTCCTCTGTAACAATTCTCAAAAACACTACCACAATTCCCGAAACAGTATTTCCTTAGAAAGTTCCACTTCTGTAAGGTAAAATGTTCCCTTATAGAGAAAAATAAATTGGCACTCTAACTATGTGGTCCAGTTTCATTTTAAAATTAATCCAGTAGGAAAACTCAGAACACGTGCAAAGTTCTCAAAAAAAAGAGCAAGTCTCGAACAAGGCAAGGCTAACACATCTCCTACCAGTGTTGCTGGGAGGCTCTGGTTTGGGCTGATGGCCAAGAGTGCTGCCTACAGACCAAGAGTGAAGCCAGCCTCTTTGTACTCACATACAAAATACCTTTGTTTGTCATATACACGATGTTCCACTGGTTTATTACTCCTGCCAGAGTCCATTGGAAACTAAAAGCATAGGTGAAAAAGATCCTGCTGTCCTACTAAAGGCTACAATGTGAACTTGAACCACGCATTCACAACTAGAGCACATACACTCCTGGGCGTGTTGTGGTGCAGCTCTGAGATGCGACACATTCATCCCCAGCTTTGGAGAGCCATCTGTTTTCCTCAGTTTCATTTTGCTATCCCCGTACGAAGCCTCTAGCCTTGCTTCGCTTAAATTCCCCCTCGGCAGACAGCTGAGATGGAAACATTGCTAGTACCAAAGTGACAGCACATGGGAGATTTACCTGATGGGAGCTGACTCATCCCCTTTATCGAGCCAGTCCTGCGGTGGGATTATGTACATGCACCAGAGGCCCCAGTTATAGCCGTGGGCTGCGTTGGCGTATTGCTGCACTTCAAAAGTGTTGTACTTGATATTGTCAATTGCTGGTAAGATGATCCGCTTTCGATCTTCTTTGATCCGGGTAAGTGCAGGTTCCACCCTGAGAACAATAAAAAAAGCAAAATGTTTTATAGCCATCCAGTAATCCCAGGTCCTGCTCTGCAGTCTGATAAAACAAAGTTCTCTAATACCAAGCAGCGACGGAGGGAGACAGCAGCCCAGAACACAGCGTCGCGGGATCCAATGCAGGTCACTGTCACACACTGAAGAGGCTGGGTCTTGGCGTGGAATACTTCATGTAGCAACAGCACATGAATTATTGCCTTTATGAAGCTGTACCAGAGCTTAACAACACAAAATTTTACCAAAAACTTTTTCTGAGGCCTGGAGACTGTAATTTCATTTTGCAATAGGCAAGCGTTGAGAGACACTATCACCAAGAGTAACTAAATGGTCCCCTAACAGCTACACCACCAGGATGCCTGGTAGCGATTCAACACCTGCTCTTGCTGACAAGGCCTAAAGAACAAAACACACACCAGGGACCGAACGAATCTGAAGGTTACTCAAAGGTTTTAATCTTATTTCCTAAGGACTGACCCCATCGGATCCAGTTTGAATGACAAGTGTGGCTGCATTATGCCTTCTAAAACCGCTTTGGTCATGAGAAGATTTCAATTGCCAGATGGTGCAAAAGCAGGGAGCTGCAGGAAATGTGCCATCATTTCAAAAGGCTTTAAAACGGCTTTAAAACATCAATGCGCTTTCAACAGAAGCTACACCCCAAAGTGTTTCAGTAGAGTAAAAAGCTTCAGTGCAAACATTCATTTCTGACCAAGGCAGTCTGAAGTTGCTATGAATTTACAGAGAAACTGCTCCAAAGAGGTAGCAGGACTTGCATAAGGGTGGAAAGCACTTCTCAAAGCGGTATTAGGAACAGCCACCGGTTCACTCCTTTGTAACTGTGTTTCCCCTTGAAATAAGCTTTGAAGATTTTGCAGAGCCCTCACGTGTATCTTTAAGGGAATGGTGGTTTGCAGCAATTCACAGAGGCAGTAGGATTTGAGCACTGATCTTTTCTCATTATTCTTTTTGTTGGTGGTTAAAAGGCAACAAAGGTTCCTTTGTGGTTTCAAGTTTGTTACCTTGTATTTTGTTTGTTGTCTTATATTTAGTTTGTCACCATGTATTTTCTCGTGTAGGCCAACAGAAAAGGACAAGTTATGAAATTAATTCAACCTCCATTTTCAATCTTCACTGCCTCAATCTGAACTATCATAAATTTTCAGGTCTATTCTGCAAGAAAACAGCATTTTCTCTGTACTGGAGTACAGACAAAATGTTTGTCTTTTACGTACGCAGACTCCATATTGCTTACATGAGAGCGTGTTCTCTTGCTTTCTCTCATTTTTACCCCTCCCACATCAGTAAAGAGAGACACAGATTCAGTGAAATCCTTGAGTATTGATGATGAGCTACTTACTGCAAATAAGTAGCAACGTAAAATAAGAGCATAACCGACAAAAAGACAAAGTGTCCCAGCATTTCATTTGGAGAGAATTCAGGGAGAGTTAAACTAGTTTTATTTTGATTCCTGTAGAAAAATGGCATTTGAATTTATCAGCTGGATGCCAATAACACAGAGCACGGAAGTTTTAATAAAAAGGATGATGACAAGCATGGTGGAAAGAGAAGAATGACACTGCAAGTTGCAGAAACTCCCACTGGCCAGGAAGGTTCCGAGAGAGATGTTCATCTCGTGTGCAACTTGTATTGTTTTGTTACTCTACTTTATTTATTCTGGGAATAAATCAATGCACCCCCCATCACTGGAATGCCCTGGGGTCTCTCTTACTCTCTTACTGCCAGCTGCAATTTTTGGTGCAATACCAATCTCTATCAATCTATTAATTGGAAATCTCATATTTTGAACTTTCATGAAATCTGAGGTGTCTGAAAGCTGTCCATTGGAAGTTCTGTTTCAGTCCTTTGTACCTGAGAAATGTGAATGATGAAGATATTACCACTTCAACACGTGTTGACAACTCTACCCTCAGGTTACAGATGAAGTGCCATGCCGAGGTTATGGAGTAAATTGGTATGAAAGTGCTGGAACTTCATTTTCACAACATCCCACCCCCCACAATGGAGGTGATTTTCTTCCCCTGTCTGGAAATCACATCCCCACAGGTATCAGGAATGGGAAAAAGTTCAGTGTCTGGAGAGACCACACATTTATCTAACTTCCAAAATACATTCACACCCACAAATAAGAGAGCAGGCTTGGAGTCACAGACGGAAAGACAAAATCCAGTGCAGAGTTCTCTGTTAGCAAAACTCAGAATGGAGAGCCTTTTCATTAAGCATCGTACACCTGTGGGATTTCACAGCTTGTCTTGCCTGATCAGGGACAGCAGAAATAGCAACGGGGTATTCAGACGCCAAGCCCTCGCTCGTCTCAGTGAGATCTACAGGCACACTGAAATCCCAGATTCTGCCAATGCCCTCTGCACCACCGACACCGCTTGCGCTCTGCTTTTCTGCCTGCCAAGATCCCTAGGTAATGACCAGTGAAGAAGGACTACAAGCTTCAACAGGACTGGGTAATGGACTGTCTTTACATTGCTTATCTTAAGTAAGCCATGAAATGTGAAGGGTTTTTATTGCTATTCATTGCTAGCAAAGTCCAGCCTTGGAGTGGCTCTATTAGGCTCAATGGACTTACACGGTGTCTTTGTCTCTGTAAGCTGCGCTGCACATTCATCAAATCCTTTGTCAACTGTGCTGGTAATTCTGGCTTTGTCTAATTGCTTCAGGTTTTTGAAAGGATTATGATTAAATCTTTCCTAGTAATTTCTATTTTTTTTTCCTAATTTTAAGCTGCTACATTATTATGTAGATTTACTCATCCTCTTTACAGACACTAGTGTTCTTTCCCTGTTTTTTTTCCCCCTTGACTTGTTTTTTTCAGTCTGCATCTGCAGAAGTCAGGTGCTCTTGGCAGCTCCCGGGACTAAAAGGCCAGAGTGGAAGAGGTTGCTGAAGTGCAAGTATGTTCAACGTGCTATGCGGATGAGCTGCAGTATGTTGTCTGAGTATTTCCTTTCCACGTGGCCACTGCTGGCGGTGAGGTAAGATTCAGCCCTGCCTGATTAGGACCATAAGCCAGATGTGAATTTTGAGATTCATCTCTATTTTTCACACACACAAAAATATTAGGTTTCTAGCCTGCTTCTGAGTCAACATACTCTATGAGCACAGAGTAGCATGCATTGTTAACAAGCTATTTACTGGAGCAAGAGGAAAAATTCTCCCAGGCATATTTACAGATGTGATGGATTTCAGTAAACTAAACATAATCAAAAGGTTCAGCGTTAAAGGTAGTGCTTCACATCACCCAGTTCTTTTTTCCACCTAATAAAAACGAAGGAGACAATCTGGGCTGGAACTTGAGAGACACAAGAAGTTCCTCCCTTTTATCCTCTCTAAAAATATACATTTGTTGGTGTCCTCCTCTCACTCTGAATAGATTGCTGGTGAATGGTTAAAGCCAGAAGAGAAAGGCCAGTAAATTTAGCTTTCTTACAGACTCCACAAGGCTAAAGGGTATTTTCACTTGGGTTTTATTTCTCTGAAGCAGTTCCAGAAATACAGTAACACACTGCGGAAGTCTCATTCCCAGGACTCGGCCCTGCCACTGACAGTGCTTGGTTGAAACTCCACAGAGCATACAGCTGCCCCAGGATTTTGGTGGGTGTGGAATAATTACTAAATTGGCCAAGAATACAAAAATACAGCATTGTTCACACATTAAGGAAAGTCATAAAATCAAGAGGCTTCTGAGGTAGAATACAGCCGCAGCTGGCACACGAAGAATGCCACATCTGTGATTCCCTGTACAAGGTTGTTTGCGAAACTACATGAGGGATGGAACGGAACGCGCTTGTTCCGTGGCCTTCCCTTGTGACGAATAGCAGATATGGGGACGAGATGGTACTACGGAACTGATAAGCGGCCTACACGCTACCCGAGCCAACATTTCGTCAAATGTTGATGAAATGCTGTTCTTTGTGCGAACTTTGCTCACCACAATGTACCAAAACACACCTCCATCCCGGAGGCTATCCGCCCCCGAGGTGTGAACACTCCTCCTTGAGTACATTAATCATAATAAAAGTACGTATGACTAAAGTCACTCAAACTCCACTTTGAAGATAAAAAATAGTATAAAATAGCCCAAGAGAGAGGGGATGCCAGGGAAGACAACATCACGAAGAATTCCATCGCTGATTTCCGGGATCAGTCGACAGGCTGAGCCTTTCTTCCCCCCCATAGGGACGCCTTTGGGTAAGACTTCGATTACACCGAGCGCTTTCTCGGCGACTTAGAAATTTCTCTAGAGAATCTCTGCCCTACATTTATAGCCAGGCTGTATCACTTATAATTTTGTTGCGCGTTTGTATACTTAACAATATCTTTATTTGCACGTGCTTTGCAGACAGTGCATTTATCACCGGCAATCCTAAAGAACCTGTATATCTGTTGTTTAAATAAACTGCACTGTTTAAGTAGCTAGTCGTTTCGCTTTCTCACTGAACGCAACCAAAACTACAGAGAGGCCGTGCTAGTTCAGGAGCACGACTAGACTGAAGGTGCAGTCCACTATTAGTGTATCCAAATCGTGATAGTTTAATACATATTAAACGCGATTGGACTGATAGTGCTGAATTGGGCATCACTCAGAATTTAAGCCTAGCCGCACCTAGCCTCCCACCTCGGTGAGGAGTGTTAGAACGCAAGGGGGTTTATCTTCTGCCAAAACTGCTTGGCCCCTTTTCACGCAACAGTGGGCTTCCCACAGGCTCAAGGACGTGCTGGGAGAAGCACCCACAGCAGGTGCCTCGGTAAGTCACGACTCCTTACCAAAACTCTCTTGGGGAATTTGTGGAAGGAATATCTGATTGGGAACAAATTCACAATAAATGGATTTGTCAAATACTGATGAGCGCATCACTAAACACAGCACATGCATTTCATGCATTTAATGCTTTTGCCTACCAGTGGGTCAATTTCTGGATTAACACTGTGTTTTCCAAGGTGTTGAGCACCCACGATGACTTCAGTGAGAGCTCCAGAAATGCCGGTACTGTGGGCAAAGAGTAAGTGCTCCCAAGATAAACATTAGAGTTCGGAAAAGAATTGGACGGCAGGATTTAACCCCGAGTATAGAATAAACCTGTAAGAAGATTGAGAGCCGAGGCAGGGGTCATAATGTGATCACACAGGCCTCTCTAATCCCATTGTAAGTCTGTCTCTGAACATATATGCATTCTGTATTTAATATCGGGCCAATTCAGAACGGCTCAAACCCCACGGGAAACCACAGCAAACAAAAATTGTATGCTGTCTTACATCCTTATCAGATTGCCGGAGAGCTCATACCAATGGGGAAGTCTGATTTTTCACAACGCTGAAAAGAACAGCTTCTTCCAGATAAAAAACAGATAAAAAGTAGTTAGCAATGAGCTCCTCAGCACACATGATTATATAACTCACCTTTTTAAATATGTAAAAACACCTGCTGATTTCAAGCAGACTTTTAAAAAGGCACAACATAGGAATAAATGCACGTGATCTAAGAGAAACCACACGCATGCCGCAGGCCAGATCCTCTGCTGGCCAACTCTTCTACTTCAATGGCCTTCACAACTTCAGGGACGCTTTGCTAACATGCATCATCTGAGGAGCGAACCCAGAATATTTTTCAGTTCTTAATTAGAACGACAGAACAAGGCATTTGTCAATAAATCCCTTCTTTCCCAGCTCCCCCCGCCCCCCACAATGTCACTTTGTCTGTGCAAAAATTTGAATTTTTCCAGAAGTAGATTCTTTCCTAGATGACAGGAATTGCATTGGGAAATGTCTTTCTCGAATTCTGCCCAGTCCCAAGTGGGTACCCAAATATCCTAACCTCTGGGTTCTTTTGAGATAAACACGTACATCATTTTTTCCTCTCCAACATCACTATTCTAATTTTTGCTCCAATAAAAAATGAAGAACTAATATTAAAAAATCCAACCTTTTGTGCCCCCTTTTCACAAATCAGAATTGCAAGGACTTAAGGAAGAGTCTTTATAAGACATAAATGCAAGGCAACATGGTCTCATCTGCTAGATTTTTTGGCTCAGTGGGTGTAATACCATATTTTACTCTGGCTGTACCACCGTCAGGTACCGTGAAGTAAAAACTTAACACAGAAATGTAAGAAAAAAAATCTGTGTAAACTGAAAGCTTATTTTGCATGTGATTTTATACGCTACCTCACATTTCACTGACAATATACATTTATCAGATGCAGACAAGCAGATCTACTGACATACATAATTCTTCACTGAGGCCAACTGAGGAGTATTTCACGCAGAATGCCTTTCCTGTAAATAAGTGTTCAGAGAACTAAAAATAAATAAATAAATTTCATACTCCCTTCCTCGGTCTCTAAGAGGCGAGAGAAATTCCCCATCTGTTTTACCTGACATCTCTATCAGCATTCCTGTGTGCCCGGGGAGGTTTCAGACCTGCAGCCCCCAGCCAGAATGGAGCGAACGCGGCATAAACGCGTGCTGGAGAGTTAAAGATCAGCTCTTTGGCTGCCAAATCTGAATAGCTCTTTTCTGCACCACTGAAAAGCACTGAGGATGCTTCAATGAACACCCTAGGTTGTTTAGGTAGATGAATAGTCGAAGTTGCTTTCCTGGCATGTCCTCTGTATGGAAGCTGGCACCGTCCCATGAATCTGCAAGGCCCACATGGCTTATCTTGCACACTTCCCTCTTCGCTCAGATAATATTAGTTCGCTTTTCCTATCTAAAACGTGTATTCCATTAACTTACCAAATTGAGGCTTCAGATGAGAAAAAACCTTCCTTAATAAACACATGTCCTTTCCTTTGCATTTGCATAAACAAAACTTTCCAGGTCAAACTCCGCACGGTCCCAGGGATGCTGCAATGAACCACGTCATGAGCAGGAGTGATGGGTGCGAACCTGCCAGAGGGGAGGGACTGCACAGGAGAAGGGCTGCAAACGTAATTTCACCCTCGCCTTCAGCACTTCTCTCACTAGAAGGACAGAACCACCTGGACCTTGCCAGGTCTCCGAAGAGCCACCTGAGCTTGAACTGGGAGGATGCAGAGTTTAACTGCTGGTAGAGATTGGCTTCTGGTTCATTGCGTGAAAATATTAACAAGGGAGCTTTCAGGGGAACAAAGACCTCGTGGCTTTTGCCCTACAAAAGCATAACCATGTCTCTGTTACAGAGTACTTGGGATAACCAAAGCCAGCAGATGATTAGGAGGAAATCAACTTCCTTTTTTCTTTACACGCTTTCTTGGGAGTCCATTGCTTACAGCCACTACAGCAAATTGTACTATGTACTACAGTATAAAATAGCATCTGCAAAGTATCATCCGCAGACCTAGGGATCTTGATCTTTACCTCTTCTTCTTAGTTCATTAAAATACCAGTTTTCTATATTTTTTAAACACTTCCAACTTCAGGGATAACCCATAATGATGGGATGTGTGTTGCACAATCTGACGGATACTCGGCTTATATTTCAGGTCCTCTTTATCATGTCGGGCTGTCTCCGTCTCTCTGGTATATTGAAATCTTTTGATTAAACCCTTTTACTCCACTGCTTCCTTATTGATACTCCCCCTTTGTCTGGAAAAATTTTAATTACTACAGGACTGCATAACTCCATTCAGTGCTCTGATACTACCTCTGTGATAGGAGCAAAAGCAATTCCTAAGATAGAATGCAAGTATAATACTCTATCATTATGTCTTCTTTTATGACTCCTAGCACCCTCTTTATGGCTGCTAATATATTGTGGTCTCTGCCTTTCACTTACTGATTTCTGCTCTCCTTCACTCGATGTGTCCTTTTTCTCACCCAGAGAATTAACACCCCATCTCTGCTATCTCTCTTTCCCACTCCCAGATATAATGTAGTGAAGTTCTCTTCTCCTTATCATGTTATTCTTTCCCACCTCTCAGAGACAGGAGTCTGTGTAATGCTCGACATCTTCTGCAACACAATTAGCAGCCAGGGTGCAATGGTCTCTACTCAGTGCTGCTGTGTGTTGCTTAATGCACAGTGGGTGGACCTAATACAAAAGTCAGAGCAGGAATGCCGAAATCTTCGGAACTGAAGGGAAAACTGAACTATACAAGCCAAAATATATCCTCAGAGAGGAATGTCCAGGAGCTTTTCACACCTATTGATTCTGCTGGGTTGCTGACTCTAGATGCTGACTCCTATTGACATTAATAACCATTAAAAACAGACAAGGTTCTACTGCAGGACAGGCAGAATTTTACATACGAATTGTACACATACATTATCATATAATTTTATTTTAAAATTCCATTTGAGAATTAATAATAATGGCCTCCCTTTCAGCTGGTCTTCTCCACTCCCGGCAGCAGTATTGGCTCACGCTGTCAAAAGCCTTAAGGGGAACAGGTCAGTAGAAAAATCTCTGCTCTGCACTAATACATTTCAACACCTAAGAAGCAAAAAGGCAGCAATTAAGCACAGCAAAATAAATAATTCAATAGTTAATTTGACCTGCCAGGTTGTAGAGTTTTTTTTTTATATCTTACCAGATTGTATTTTAGTTTAGAAGAAGTGTCCCTGGAGAGTAATGCTGTGAGAGCCTATAAAATGCTACAGTGCGATATAAGGCAAAAAGCTCACCCATAAATGGGGCAACTATTGTTTAAAGAGAAGTTTTTTTTGTTGTCTGAGTCCTGCATATTTCATGAGAAAGTGATGAAGACCTTCTCTGATTCTTTATGAATTAATCTGCCAACTGATTAGGCAGGTAAAGCAGCCATAGACTGGAAGACAAAAATTGCACCGCAGGTACTTGACTTTTAGATGGAACACAAACCAAACAGAAAGCTAATGCACTTTCCTGTGGCAAAGGAATTGGCTTCTTTTTAATTGCCTCACAAATAATCCACAGACAGCTTTGAGTGGGAGCAATCCATGTGGCCTCTGAATACATGAATATACATTGAAAATGGGGGGAAATAGTCATGCAAGATGAGACTTAGTAGGAGAATAGAACAGCAGTACTTTAACAAGATACTCCCGCGTGACTACTAAGTTTGTACAGTTATGGAGTAGGGGTAATGTTAACCTAGTGGGAAAAAATAAAGCAGACCAGATGGAAGGAACTTCTAGTCCCTCCTAGTAAATGATGATGAGATGAAAATTGAGATGACAGGCAATTGCATGTGCAAAGGTGGACAGAATTAAAACTAGGAGGAAACAGGTAGAACAAGGTTTGAGATGGCTGTCAGCAGCCCCGAAGGTTGAGGGGAACAACAGGAGAAGCACCAGAAGGGAACACTCTGAGCCTCCACGTGTGGCTCTGAAACAACGGGATACGTGATGCTTCTGGTGCACGTTTGCTATTCTCATTCATCCTCTGCGGCTACTCCAGAAGCCAAGTGGTCTCCAAGCAGCTGCACAGCCTGGCTCAGCAGCAGTACTGAGACTTCAGCACACTTGTTGAAAGGAGAGTACACCAGGGAGGATGCAGTAAACACAAACACTTTTTATCTCGGTTAGACACACACTCTGATTTACTAAATGATTTACTAAGTAGTCCAGGTTCTTACTATGCTGATTTCAACCGTTTCTGACATTAATGTAAAGCAGTAAGGTTAAAAAAAAACCCAACAAAACCAAACAAACCCAAAAGCAACCACAAACCCCTTTCTTACTGACTGCATTGCCTAGCTTCTTTGGGTAGAGTACGTCAGTATGCCTTCTATAGAAGTGATAACAAAATTCTCCACAAGCGTCAGCAAACTGCAGCTCGGGCAGGACAAGCACTGGGAACAGCCCCCAGAGCACGCTCTCCCCAGTCCCCACTTCTGTCCAGTAGCTGATATTACCCTACATGAACGTTTGCAATGATTTGAAAGATCTAGTCGCTTTAAAAGGAAATAAATAAATAAGTGAAACCAGCTCTTAAGCTTCTAGAAAATTACTACAACCGCTATTATAGTCTTTCATGGTCCTAGGGGAAAAAAAATAGGGTGAACATAAACCAGGTGCGCTACAAGACTTATTTTATTGCATCTTCCATTTTAAAAAGATATTCATGAACATATAAAAATAAACACTTCACTCCTTTGCAATTAAATTTCTCTCTGGTTATAAGTACAGCTATTTTTAGTTTTAATTTGGGGACATCTCCCAGAACTGTAGAGCATAATCAGCTCCACCATAACCCTGCATCATCATTATCAAACACCAGCCTACCTCTGGAAAATACGCATTTTACATACTGAAGGTCTCAGCAGCCCTTTTTCAGCTGACTGTACATATCAGTTCCTTCAGTCCAGACTTCCAATAATGCCAAATATTGGCCACTAAGTGGTGCTACAAAGTTTTATTCCAACTGCGGATCTGTCCCATTAAGCCCAAAACTGTGCTGGCCGCAGTCAATATTGCTTCCTTGCAAAACAAAGGGGATGTAGAAAAGCATGCTAATTTCAAGCCCCATTAAAAATGAAGGAAATAATTCAACGTTTCCCTCAAATGTAAATGCAAGAAAATTTATGAGGAGATCAGACCGGTATTCAAGTTTCTAAGAAGAAAGGACAGAAAATGACAAGGAGATTAAAAAAAAGGTACTTGAAAGCACGCATCTGCCTGCAGCCCAGAGCCTCCTTAATGGTGTCTCCCCATTTGACTGCTTTGGAGCTTTCGTATTCATTGCGGTTTAAATTACTCCTCTCTCCACTGAGCTCTACTAGACCACGCACAACAGCTTTTTTTATGGATCTTGCAGGCATTGCAGAAGGCTGTCAGCAATGTTGCAATAATCAAGAATATTATTCAAAAGTAATTGCTAGTGTGATAACACCAGCCTACGGCCGTCTCATCCCTACAGGTTTCAGCTCCCGCACTGCTGAGCAAATCTCTTTCACAGCCTTTGAGACACGGAGCACGGTGTGACAGTACTGCTCACCCTGTGGGAACAGCCAACAACTTACCAGCCAATGTTGAACTCAACGTGGGCATCAAAGAACCCGACGACAGGAGCGGTTGCTGCTTTCCAGCCTTGGATTCTGGCTCGAATCAGTCCTTCTCGTTTGCTGTTGCGCACAATTTTCACCAGACCTGGGTATCTTTTATTGACATACTGGTCCAGATTAAATTTTAGCTCAACTGCAGGACAAAAACCCCACAAAAATATTCAGAATGAGAGAAGCCCTTCAACATTATGATATTCTTTGATACATTTTACTTTGATATATTCTGCAATAGAAAGGGAGAGAAATCCTAAAATATTCCTAAACCCTTAGTCAGTCTCACAGACACAAAAAGTACCACAGTTGTGGCATGGGCCAGTTCCAGCCTATCAGCTCAGAGAAATTCTCTACCCATCAGAGATTTGCACACATTTAATATGGCCTGATGGATTTGAGCATTGTTTTGAAGAGGTAGTTTGCCTAAATATTATTAAATAATCACTATTCTAATTCTCTGATGATTTCCATTAGGTTACAAGTGGCCTCTGGAGAAGCAATTCTGACTTTACAGCAGTGGAACTGGTGATTTTTTTTTTTTTTTTCTGATTTATGCTATTCAATAAGAGTTTGAAAAATAACCTCCATGGATTTTGGGTCAAGACCTAATTCAGATCACAATTAATTTCCCTTAATTATATTTAAGGGAAAACTCTTAAAATTAAGACTCCTCAATACCAGGCTTCTTCCCTGTTGAACTAAATGGATACTGAAGATTTCAAATAGACTTCTCTTTTGTTCATTTTCAGGCATTCAACCACAGAGCAGAACTCATTCACTCCTTTATTCAGCTTCATTTCAATAGGCTTGTAAATAGGCAAATTACCAAAATGGTCTCTCCATTTTTTTAAATCCATCTAGTTTGGTAATTCATTTACACTGCAACTTATTCATAATGAGGCTTTTACTCAAATATATTTATTAGGAAAACTAGTAGGAGCTTCCAGGACATTAGAAGCCTCATTTTTCTGATCTATATTACACAGTAGAATCATTATCATCAGAATCAAAGACCTGATAAATCTCCAGTTATCTAGAAGAATGACAGAGAAAAGCCATATAAGAGTTCACTGAGAAACAGTGAGTCCAATTCTCCTCTGTATTACATTGACTCGAACACTTTGCAATCTCACATAATTACTCTATAGGTTACGCTGCCGTAACTGAAATCAGAATCGGACAAAAAGTTTCTTAAATCTATAGGTTTTGGAACTTATTTTTGTTTTATTGATTTGTTCTCTCAACCCTCCTTTCTCTTCAGGGATCCTGAAGAGGAACAGCAACTTAAAACAGCAGATTTAAAGTTGTTGATCTGCGGAGGAAATGCTAAACTTGAATCTTATTTTAATAAATACAGTTTGAGAAGACACAAGTGTTTCAGAAGTCCAAGGATAACAACGTAAAACACAACAACACTGCTAGTCACCCATATCCTAAAACTTCAAACCTGACTGTCCCGCGAAACATGTTGATCAACAGCTCACCAATATTTTGATTTATGATTGCTGTAACAGAAGGGTTATTTTTACACTAATGAACCAGATGACCTGAAAGTTGCATGTGCTTTGTGCCCATTCTTTTCATTCTCATAGTCTAATTTACTCCCTACCTCAAAAAAACCCACCAAACCAGACTCAAAATCTGATATTATCAGCACCTATTTAAATCATGAAGAAGCAGAGTGTGCTGCCATGCACAAGAGAAAAACTATCTTTAAGGAGAATCTGTAGCCCCACTTTTCCTTGGAAGCAGAATTTAAACTTTTAGTCTATTAATGATTCCTCTGAATCTGAAAATTTGGAGAAAAGTGTCATTTCTATATTAAGATTGCCTATACAAACGTTATTAATCCTATGAGAGTTTCAGTGAAATCAGCAGGGTTTATCCACATAACATTTACTCGTTACACAAATAGCGAATATTTACGCACAGCTTTGTGCAAGTGGCTCAATCAACCCTCTCATCAACAAACACAAACGCTTGTACATTCTACTGACTTCAGTAGAGGTACGTTAATTTACACCGACTTAGGATCTAGCTTATCAGCCATAAATCAGTGGTTGCATGTATGACCTTCCTCCTCCAGCTGTTTAAATGCAGAATGACTCAATGCTGTTTCATCCCAACATTAAAAAAAAAAAAAAAAAAAAAAAAGAAAAAGCATTTCAGCTCGTAGTGACCTAACTCCCTTTGATTTACATTTCATGTCCCTTGACCACACAGGATACAGTACTTAGAGGAAAAGTTACGTATGATCACCATTGTCACTGTTGTCATCCACCAGAACGATCTCCTTGAGCAAGTGCGATGGGGTGTGATTCACCACGCTGTGCACGGAGCGCAGGATGACAGACAGCGCCTCATTTACAAATATAAAGACCACAGAGATCTGGGGGAGGTCATCCGGGTAGGTCATCTGTTTGCACCTGGAGAGAAGAAAGAAAGAATTAAAACCCACTTAGGAGGTAAAATACACTGAAGAGTGTCCTTTCCTCATTGCTCTCCAGCGTATAGGGATTTGCAGGCTTTGTTCTTTCTAACCCCAAACAAAAGGTAAAAGCTCCAAAGAGGTGACATAGCTAGGAGTAGCACATTTTCCATCAACTCAGTGAAAAACCAAAGTGTATCTGCATGCACACAGACTTGTACTGGCTCTCAGTCTCTGGAAGGTTCAAAGCATCTCTTGAAAACCAAAGGAACACCAATGACTTTGCTCAAAAACAACCCGGAGAAGGCCCACAATACTATAGCCTGACTGTGCTCCCCGGGGAGCCACCAGAAGGTCTGCTGTTGACTCATAACTAGATCTCATACTTTTAAAAACAGGACCCACTCAAGCAAATTCTGCATTTATCCATCAAAAAAGCGCTTGCCACCCTTTCCAATTTTGCAGTTTGTGCAGCAATATCAAATGCATGATATTTCTTGTACAGGCATGCACTTCCTGAAATATTTGCAAAACAGCTCTGCTCCATCGAAGGCATCGCCTTGGCAGGCAGCTACATCCTGAGATTCACAATTTCCTTTTGTGCTTGCTCACTGATGCATATATGTTACCACAGCCCATTTTGAGAAGAAAAACTGAGGCCTGAAGAAGTCACACAGCACAAAGCAGACCTTCTGCTTCCCAAGCCCATGCCCCTCTGTAACACCATACTGCCCTATTTTAGTGGAATTCTCTCCCACTAGCAAAGATGCTAACTTTAAAAAATTACCTACGTGTTCTTACAGTCAAAAGCCATTCAAAAATTACCATAGCAATTACTGAACCTGCTCTCTAAAATACTGCTAATGATATCACAGGAAATGACTTTTCCTGCTCTTATCAAACTTTCTGACCCCTTTGCTCATTACTGTGGCATAATAATCAATTCTTTTCCACACTATCAGCAGTCATGGCCATGGGGAGGGCGACAAATGCTTGACTGTTGGGTAACCTCTGGAAATCAGTTATGAGTTCTAGTAAAGTGCAATTATTCATAATTCCTACTCATCCCAGCACTATTTGCTCAGAGACCTGAGTACTTGTCACTGATTACAGTGTTACCATAGCTACTTACTGGCAGCTTGCTGGTGGCCTGTACCATACAGAGGACTGTAAACTGTGTAAAACTTCGGGCTAAGCAGCATTCTTATGGAGTCTAAAAATAAACCTGGAACAAGGACAGAGATTTACAGGAGGTGCGAATGCTCTGCCACAGCCTCCTTTTTGAATGTGATTTTCCTTTTGACCACATCAACATATCAAAGAAGTCCATCAGGAACACTTCACTAACAGGAAAAAGCCATCAGCAAAAACCATGGACCTTGCAACATTTCCCTTGACGAGGGACATCTTCGATCTGACAGCAGTTTGCTTCAGAGCTTCGCTTGTATCAGCAGGACATAGCAAACTGCATCTCAGTACATCGGACTGGTACCCAGGGAGTGGGTGCATTGCTGGTGGAAGCCAGACATTGGAGGGAGCCCACCCCAGGCCATGCATCCTGGTGGGGACCTGCATCAGCACTCCGAGCTAGCAGGGAAGAAGGGAAACAAAGAAACCATGGAGCCAAAGTCTGGAGACAGCAAGGAGGCTGTGGCACAGGAGGAGGAGGAGGAAGTACAGCAAGAATGAGAGGCAGTCAAAGCAGCACTTGCAACGTAGAGGGTCAAGCAATCAAAGGAAAGGTAGGATGAACACAAATTTCAGAAGCAGAGGCATATGGAGAAGGACCAAAGTATTTTGCCCAGGAAGACAAGGAACCACTGAAACAGTACAAGACCTCAGTGGATTAGGCTGGGCTTCCTTTATCTTCTCGTCAAGAAATTTCCTGAACTTTTCTGGAGTAAAAAGTATTTGTTTTCTTGGTAAGTGGACTGAAACAGCTGGGCACCGAGCCACATGTTCCTGTCCAGACGGAAAGGTTGACTAGCACTAATCCTCAGCATTTTTCCTCTACCCTCCCACTTACGTCCTGAGAAAATCGGTATTTCTAACTCAAGCTTTAAAACCAGCACACCTAAACCACAACTTCCACTTTTGATTTATTTGTTCTCCGTCATTTTAAATCAATGCATTATTATCCTAAGTGTGACTCCATGGTCTCACTGGTTCAGAAGACTTTTCATGCCTTGGTTCTCTACAACTGCTTCCGTTGTGGGGCATCATGGGCTGCTTTTGGTAACAGGCTGTTTTGAACTTGTTATCCCGCCTGGGTTAAGTTATTCCTATCACTTCTCACTGCAACCTTCCTTCTGTCAGTTCTCCCCTTTCTCTGTTAGCAAGACATAGTTGAAAAACTGCATTATGTCTGCATTTGGAAAGAGCCCTCCAACAATGACATAGTAGAATATCTTTGGTGGTAACCCCACCGCAACAGGAACATCTAGATGGGCACAAAGGTGAACATCTGGACGGGCAAAAGCAAACACCAGAACTTAGCAGTGGTTTAAAAGCTGTCGTAATTTTATTTATTACAGCAAGGATGAGGAACAGCAAAAGAAGCTGTCCAGCTGAGTACTTTTCAAAGTACAGCAGTGATTTAGGAGTTTATTTCTTGCAGACTTTCAGTCAACCTTGAACTCCCAACTCCTTAAGTCACTTCAGAAAATGAGATGGATGTTCTGAGGTAGTCAGGAGAAAGTACTGGTCCACTAACAAACACTTCTGATGATGTCTGAGAGCGCAAGCAATCCCAGTCAAGGGGCCTTTCCTTAAAAATCAGTGGGTGTTTAAGTGCTTTGTTGGATTGTCGCCCAAGTGCTTCCCAACGTATTCTGTAATTAGATACCAGGCACAGCAATTTACAGTTAATACTTCCTTCATTCCAAGAAACTCTAACCAGCAATTGACACTCTGAGCCAAATAGTAACATTAGCAAGTCACACGCAAGGATGCATTACCATCAAAGCACAACCGTGCCCACTGTCACCTTACGCCTTTGCAGCTTTGTTCTTGGCTGGATGCTGATAACAGACGGAGCGTGTTGCAATGGAACATTCAGTCACTTGCGCCTGAGTGCAAGGCTGAGAAAGCCAGAGTGTCAGGAGGACACATGAAGTCCTCCTTGGTGCAGTCCTTGATTTTGTCCCTGGAGCACGGCAACAGGAGAGAGTTCATTCCAGAGAAATCCCAGGAAAAAAGTAAGGCTATAACAAGCTTATTGACTTTCAATTAAGGCATAGGGCATGCTCTCAGAAAACAGTTGGATGGAGCAGCAGTCTGGAGACAAGGGAAAACATCAGGCAAGAAACTTGTGAGCTGATGATAGAGGCGCTTAACATGAGACTAGTCACTTCTATTATTTCTTTTGGGAAGAAAAGTAACCAGAAGATGAAGACATCAAACTGTACAAAGGTGTCCTAGCAAGGCACGCCATTATAGGCTTCAACCTTACCACCAAAAGGAGTTTGGTAAGAAATTAAGAAATCCTCTGTTTCTGGCAGCCCTGACACTGTGCAGTGCCATGCCTGGGTATCTAAGGTGGCCCTGCGTGGGCTTGGCTGCCCTGCTTGGGGAGCCCACAGCACCAGCACTACAGCCAGCACTCTGCCTGGGGAGGGCGCTGGGTACCACCACGCTCGCCAGGTCTCTGCACTAGGTCTGATCCCATTACGAACTGGGACAACCGTGAGAGGGAGGACAATTACAGTAACTGATAGCCGAAACTTGGCCTCATTGACATCTGTCTAACACTACTGAGTTCGGGAAGAATTCAGAGCATACATTTGACCTCTGCAGTAGCTAACGATGGTCTAAGCTGGCCAGGCATAGCTCACATGTAATATTACCATGATTCTAAATTAGTATTATGAACTGTCATCAGGTCTCACAGTGCACAACCAGGACTTCAGGTCTGCCTGAGAAGTGGTGCCTCTCTCCAGGGCAGGCAGGTACGCTGTAGAGGAACGCACCGCTGGATGCATTTAGGAATAGCAACTCCAGGCAAAGGCTGAAGATGCCATAGCTAATCATTTCCATGGACCGGCTGAGGATGGATTAGACCTGATATGTGAAACAGACCTTCAGGCACCTTTGATACAACATGCCAAGCATCAAACCTGAGGCATCCCCGCTGTTGTCTTGGGAAGAGTCTTTGACTGTTCTTGCTCTGTATTTGCTACAGCAGAGCTTGGCTGGCAACCCAGAGGTGTTTCCTTTGTATGTGACAGACAACTTGATGTCAGATCATTTTTCTCTATTCCAGAGATGATTTTCACTCATTCTTTCCCTTGCATCGGTTCCTTAAGTGAACATTTCCCAGCCAGCCCCCAGAGCCCGACTGTGAGCACTGCCTGTGCAGGCATAAGAAAACAGGAACGGCTCTTCAGCTGGCAGACCACAACCTTGGTGTACTAACACAAAAAAAGGTCATAGATTAGAAACTGGGACAATGAGAAAACAAAAGCTTCTCAGCTGCACATCAGCCTGCTCATGGCAGCCCTGTGAGCTTGTAGGCATTAAAGGGAAAGAAATTTTCTTTTGCCTGAACCTACCTTCCTTAACAGCTGCATTTACTGTATTTGTATCTGATCCGACAGAAACATGTGAGGTCCTCTATTTATCAGAGCTGGTCTTACAGTCCGTTTGAGTTGCACTATGTTTTGTGAAGGACTGACACTACAGCCATGCGGGTCATTCGGTGCGTTTCCAAGGAAAGAAAAATCTTTCCTGCTCTCTTTCTCCTGCCTTCTCTCCTGTCTGCATACTTGCTAAACTCCAAAAATGAGTTTTGCTTGCAGACATTAATATACTGAGTTTAGAAATGGATTAGGCAATGCATTTAGAGATTTCTGACAGCTTTACCCTTCAGGAAGAAACGCAAACAATATTAAAGCCGCTTCATGAATCTTTAAAGTATTTAATACAAGATATGTTTTTCCAATGAACCACTGGGATGGAGATGACTCTGGGTTTCTCTCCTTCACAAACTTGATGAAATTGCTGGGCACAAGAAAACCTCCTCTGCAGTTTTAGCACAAAAAAAATCCCCTAACATTCTCCATACCTTGAAAGCTGCAGAATGATCTGTGTTCGGGTTTTACAGCCACAGCAGGGGAAAGAGGCAGAACAGCACCTCACTGGGTACGTGATCAATGAAAGGACAAAGACTATTGAATCTCTCCTCATTAATACTAACAAATACTACTTTTAATCACCAGGTCAATGTGTATTTTGAACCCAGTTAAACCAAAGGCTCAGAGTAATCTTATGTACATGGTTACCTTTTAGTACCTAATGCTGCTGTGATTTCTGTAGGCACAGACAATTTACAACAACTAAACCACTAAATTTAGGGGCTAGTTCAATGCCTGATTTCTTTCTCCAGAAAACCACTGAGGTTTTGCAGCTGTGCTAGATGTAATAGTAACTTTTCAGATGCAGAAATAAACTAGCATTACGTTCTCGTTCTGCATTGGCACAACAGTGGAAATGTGACAAGCTGCAAACATCTCCTTCCCCAGCATGGGATTCAACCGCTGACCAGTCTGACAGGCTGCAAAACTGATTAGCTTCATGGATCATGAATCTGTCAGGCAGAGGGCTCCAACTCCTTCCTAATTAATTCTCCCTCTCAATAGAAGGTGTTAACTGTATTATGCCATAACATTCTCTTTCTATTAAGGATGGATTTTTCTGCCCTCTCCAAACAGAAAAAACAAACCAAACTAGATTTTTGAGTTCAAGACTTCCTCTTCCTTTCTCCTCCTGTTTTGCAGCTCAAGGACAGCATCCGCTCAGAATCATGTAACATAAATACTCACAACTGTGAGCAAGGGAGCAGTGGTACAAAACATTGATGCTCTACGTATCTTGAGAGAAGCAGCCCATTGTATTTACAACTAAGGTAAAAAGACAAGCGGCAGTTACTTTCGGAAAAAGCCTAGGAACTATGGTGATAGAAGATACCTTTTTACCACGGCCGTTTCTTCGCAGTCTGTGCTGCTTTATGGAACAGCTTCTACTTTGATTTATCATATGAAAGAAAAATCAACACCTCCTTTTTCCTGAATTTATCTGGGGAAGTGCAGATACAAGATACAGCGCCGTTCTTACTGGTGCTCTAAGCTTGGTAGTTTAGGCAGCTCCAAAAAACCACCAACACTGATGAACAAAGGTTTTGGTGGGTGAATTTCCTCCCCGGAGTGACAGCTAAAGAAATTGGGATAGTTTTCTCTCCACCTCTGCAACTACTACAACACTCCTGTCAGTATTTGGATATAAAGCATTAACACTGACTTCATGTATTCAGGTATTTTTTGGGTCCTCAGCAAAGAAAGTATTTGCCAAAGTGATGAAAGCCAATTTTGAGCTCTACTGCCTGATTCTTCTTGAAAGAACAAACTGCATGAGAGTTTTGCAAGAACTAAATGTAATGCCTAAGAAACAACTGCCACTTCTATTGCTCGAGAGATCATCTTCACAGTATGCGTTATTTAAAACGCTCCTCTGTCAGGACTTTACAGTCTGTAAATGGTCAGCTGCCCTGAATAACTTCTACCTCACTTCAGTCTTAAAGTCAGGCCTTGGCCACACTCCATGCAGCATGGCCTCAGAAGTTATCCCTGAAGATGAAATTCATTGAAATAAAGACACCTCCTCAACTGTTCCTCAGTACGAACCGTGTCTGTTCCTCCTCCCGCAGTGTTTCAGTGCTTCATATGAAAGAGGAGACAGGGGAAGTCAACTAAAATAACCTGTCCTCCAGCTTTTCTGGTACACGGTGATGTTGACGGGGAAAGAAATCACCCACATTCTTCAAGAAAGAAATCAGGCCAAATCTTTGTTTCTGTGCTAATCTCAAACTTTACCTCTCTCAAGGAAAAGTGTCCTTTAATATCAACCAGAAACAAATGACTGCAACACTCCATGAGTTCACCAGCATACATCTGCTCCTGGAAATTTCCCACATTCCCAGGCTGAACACTTGGACCTCATGCCTGCAGGATCTGCAGAAAGAAGAGCAGCAGCAGCCTTTTTACCTTAGAACTCTCTCTTCTCTGTCCTGTTTCCTACAGAAAAGACCCAATTTACAGGAATTTCTGTCCCGTAATACTTCCACAAAGGAGCGAGCCCTTTCTCTGGGGGCTGGGACACAGGCAGTTCGACGGGTAGGTTAAAGCTCCCCATGAGTTGCAATAATAGACACGGGACAAGCGCTTTCTGAGAATCAGACACTCATTTTTGTCCTTTTTCCTTTCTTTTTAAATTCCAGGCCAGTACAACTGGGACTAATTTCTCTGCACAAAAAAACCCCAAACCAAACAAAACAAAAACCCCAACCAAACAAAACTCCCCACATGTTCGTATCTTTTGTTTTTTAACACACTTGCTGCTCTATTTGGCTTAATTCCTCCCTTCTCTATGACAAATTATTTTACATATATGGCAGAAAGCCCCGAGAACTGTCAATCAGTGATGGATAGCACAACATATATGCATAGTTAACATACGCAGCGTGAAGATGGCACCACTTGTAAAGAATATTAACCCTTACATTTAGGATTATTAGACTCCTCAAAAGTATCTGCCAGACACATAAAATGAGGGGCCTTGTATTTCAGTGAGCTATTTCTGCCTTTCCTCAGGCAAAAAAATACCAGAAACATGCCACCATGCCTAATACTCATATTGATTTATACATATAAAAATGCTAAAACTAGTTCCAACCACTTTTAAAACAAGCCCCATGATTAACATGAAAAATGGCTAAAAGCTCAGATCCTTCTGTAGTAAAAAGTATTTGCCTTTTTTTGGTAACTTAACTTGAGTCATTAATATGTTTTGAAATACCATCTGTAAGAAATTTCCACTGTATCCCCTAGTGTGCCCATTCAGATCTGCCTGTGGCTGTACGCATGCTGCATCACAAAGCATTAGGCTGATTGGAAATTAATGGAGAAGCTGAAATCTGCTTTCAAATGCTTTTCAAAAACCCCCAAAGAAAATGTCTCCCCCGTGCAACTTTATTTTTAATGGTGCTGCACTTAAATTTAAGGAAGAGCCCAACTAAATTCCAAGTGACACGCATTCTGCCTATTTTTAAGTGATTAAACACTACTGGCTCATTTAGATTTGTCAAGAGATTCTCAAGATTTCTGGAAGATCCTGGGCCCTGTTCTGATTGGATTTTTAGCTTGCATCCTTTAAAAGTGAAAACTAGAAAAGAGTTGTTCTAAAAGAAATAAAGGTGGTCTTGCGAAATTCTGCTTTGAGACTGGAGAGCTCTTTGAACTTGAAGTTAAGTGAAATATGAACATCAGTGAAACCAATGAAGTGATACTAAATAAAGGCAAAACTAAAGGCATTTTGCCAATTCACAATAGCAGGGCTTTGATTCAAAGTTCCTACCAGCAAAATATATTCAGAAAACACTACCTTTTGTGCAACTTTTTGAAACTTAATTCTGGGAACTATGCTGTCTATGGAGGAGAGGGAATATTCTCTCATCTCAGTGCTCTGCCAAAACTAAGACCTCATATTTCAAATCGGGAAGGTTCACAAAGAGCCATTCAAGAAGCCAGAAAATGTTTTCTAGGGTGCATTCACAAAATTGGCTGCCACCCTGTGGCACCACTTCTTGTTCCTGCCACCAAGGGTCATTACTCTCCAGCTAGCAATGTGAAGTCAGCTATTTAGCTGCATTTCCAACAGTGATTTCTAGCAGATTTCCCATTAAGAAGTACTCTACCACTCAAGGTGATGCATCAAGATCCCAAAAAAAGATCTTTATGGCAAAGGAAGAATTAATCCCAGCATGTCTGCAGGGAGTGAGAAGGTAACAGCCCAGATATCCAGAAGTGGACTCCATAGCTTAAGATACCTCCTTCTCTGAAATGTCTCTCCCATTGCACTCCAATTCCATGCCAGACGTAAGGGAAAAACAGTGGAGTAGATTAAATCAGAGGAATAATTTTCAATAAATAACGTATAAGAGTAAACTCACTATTTTCCATTTGCACACAACAGTTTGCTGTACCCTTGAAGCTATTTGTTATTCAGATAACAATATGTAAATACAGGAAGTTATCCTTGACAATTAAAAAATTTACTGCAAGTATTCAACATTAAAAATTCAAGGTACTTTTGTTTAATTTTGCCTATCTCAGTCCCTCAGCTGGTGCCGTTGGTGCCGGACGGAGGCTGAGTATCAGAGTGTTATCCAGAAATGTAGGGCAATAAAAAAGTTTTCAAGGTAACTGCTGCAGAGCTCTTCACGGATTTCATTACAGGTCTGCTGTCACGTTACAGCGTGGTGGTAAGGAGGAGGACAGAGGAACGCAATCATTTTCTGCTATTACTTCAGCTAACAATGTTTTTTGTGGTCTCGGGAGGACATACAACAAAGTTTGCCAAACAATCCTTTCTTTAATGGGCTCCAGTGTGTTTCACAGGAGACCAGCTTTAACCTCTGGTCAAATCTAGTTATGCAGCAGAATGCTTCTTTCTACCTACGTACAAATACAGGACGGGTGGAGGGGTAAACAACCAAATGGGAGGTCAGTCATAAAGTGAGTTTAACCCATCCCCTCACTGCCTGCCAAAACCGTAGTGGGAAGCTCTTCATGTTGCCCCATCCCAGCAGTCGGAAGGCTGGTTGGAGCCCAGAAAGGTAATGCTTCCCTGGTAATCACAGCGCCGGGTGTGCTGAGGTGATGCAGAAGATGATTTGACTAACCAGCAACGGCCTTGAAATGTTTAAACAGTAGTCACAGGGCTTTTCCTCTTGCTTTAAATGATCAATTTCTATCAGAGTGCAAACAGACCAAGTTTATGGTATGTGGGAAGAATTATGGTTCAAATAGAGCAGTGTTCCAAGAACAAATGCATAAAGAACATTGATTTAGCACTGAAAATGGGAGTATTAAATCCATGATGTTTAGATGCTGTATATGGGATCGAGCTGAGAGCCTGGTGGTCGTAGCAGCATGTTTATAAAAAGGCACGTCTCTGAGTCAAGCAGAGAGGACAAATGAAGGTGCATGTGCCGTATCTATTTCCCTCAGTAGACAGGGGTAGGAAACTGCCCGACAAACTAAGCCTCTTTAACAAGAGATGATGGAGCGCATCCAAAGATGTCAACAGACTTTAGATCAGGACCCCGCAGGATAAATCACTGGGAAAAACCACCTCTGTGAAAACCTAAGAGCAGTCAGATCCTGAAGATGGGACTTTACTCCTCTTTACATCTTTCCCAGGGCAGTATCCCAGTGACACTTGCAGGATTGTTCTTTGTGTATTATAACTACTTTATGAAATGTCCTCTTCAAGCAAAGCAGTTAAGCATGCCTTAACTTCACTGGGGTTACTCATACACTTAAAACTAGGAACATATTTAAGTGCTTCATTGGACTGAAGCCTAATTGCACTTTTATAGCTTTTGTTTAAATTAAAGGCTAGCTAGAGGTGAACAGCACAGTATTCAACTATTCCATGCATTTAGAAGTTAAATGTTGACAACGGTTTCTTACCTTCTAATTATTTTGAGCACTTCAGAAAACTCTTGCATTTTAATTTAATTTTGGTTACATTTAGAAATAAAAACATTTTTAAAAAATCCAGCCATATTTACTGTCTAGCACAAAGCCAATATCTAGGGCACGCACTTCATAGCAGCAAAACACTTCAACGTATGGGGATTTTTATATTTATGAGCTCTTATCCTAATTCAGAAAAACAGGTCAGCATATGCTTACTCTTCACTCAGGTTGACAGAAATTAGGCACACGTCCTAGACCAAGCAATGTACTGAAATATGATTGTGAATTTGAGCAAGCCAAGGACACCCGCCAGTCTTTTCCTGCCTCTCAGGAGCTCTGACCGGTCTAGCACTTCAACATCCACGCACAGCTCCTGCTCAAAGCTGCCGGTTGAGAACCATTTCCTTCTCCACTTTGTGTTCTTTGGTGTTTTTTCCTACTTGCCCATAGAGCATAGACATTTTGAAGTCACATCCTCAGTGTTTGCAGATTGAAATTAATTTGCCATTACAAAGAAACCTGGAAGCGAGTGGTCTGCACTGGGGGAACAGATTATTCCTATTAACTGTCTGCCCAGCAGACTGAAGCTGTGAACACAACCATTCGCTTCTTCATCCCTCATCTGTAGACAGACACATTCAGCCTGTTTCATCCAGACTATTTGCTCAAATCTGTACTTAGAGAAACTTTCCTCCCATTGCTTCCAGGGATTCCCAGATCTGTCAGGCAAAGGAGTCGAGTGCTCCTCCATGAGCAAAGAGATCGCAAATTCCCCGCCTCTTGGGTACATGTGGGTTAATAACACCAAGGCATTACGCCAGTGAACCAGCTGTAGGTCCTGCATTTGTTTTCAGGCAGTGTAGAACATACAGGAGCAAAGCTTCAATGTCATTTTTATCTTGAGTTTAATGTAAACTGCACCATGACCCTCTGGGAGAGCTGTGTCCTAACGGAACATCCGCGGAGGGGATGAAAGCTGACTGCAGCCGCAGAATGAGACAACTGTTCACTTTGCGGATGGAAATAACTAAAATTGATGCCTTTCTTCTGGAATTTTAGGGGTACAGTCTAACTTAGCAACAGCACCCAAGGGTATTTTAGTGCACTGTTTTAATTATTATTGCTGCTATTAATATTCTACCATTAGTCAAGTCTGAACTACTGTCTCTGCCAGAGAGGTGTGTTTCATACTACCCTAGAGGCTCACCCAACGCTAGGTCATTCTGAAGACAAAATACATAAACGCAGACTAACAAAAGACCGGGAGCGTAGAATAAATAATATACTCATCCCTTGGAGCAAAGAAGAAAGTAAACTAATTGAGAAACTATTTGACAACCTGAAGGCATCTCACACAGGTAAAATGCAACTCCAGAGGGCTTCATTTCCAGAAGCTGAGAAACAGGGAGCTTTGTGCCTAAGCGATACACAGAGATGAAATCTCCTGTAATTTAAAGTTGCCTAATGCCTCACCCATAAATCTTGCCACGCTGCCACCATCAAAAGTTGTAGGTGCACTTCTTAGGCCAAGGGGATGTGGATTTTACCTGATGTCTGCCTAACAATTGTCCTCGTTTTCTCTGTTTAATTCAGGCATACAAGGAGAGATGAGTCTTCGTGCTGGGTAGCCAGCTCTGCTGTTCTCCTCCACTGAGAATGGCTGAAGAATGGCTTCTTGGCATCACTTAAGCGATCCCTACACAACATATCAGCTATATTATAAATCTCTACAGAAAACAGAGAATAATGTTGCCACCTCTTCTGTCATTACTATTAACCTTCTGCTGAGCAAGAGCCTTCCAGCTTTCTTTCTGGGGAAGGGAGATAAGAAACACTGATTCGGAGTACTTTCCAAGTGTTATTTTCATGTATATGCTAATCTATACACCAGAGGTGGTCACACTAACAGACAGAGGATTCTCAACCTAAGACATTGCAGCCCATACCAAGTTTCTTTGCAAAGAGTAACTTTGCCTCAAATATTCATTAATTATAGACACAGGCTACTCATCTTTCTGAGACAAAGTATTTACTTGCACACTGAATGAAAAAAACCCCACTAGAAACACAGAGCGTGCCGTGCATTTCCCCAGTGGCCCTGCCTTTAGAATACTTCAGCTAGTTAAAAGCCCCATGACAAGTTTTGTGTGAAAAATGAAATTTCCCAGCTGATTTTCCCCAGTGCTGACAAGACTATTCCTCTCAACGCACAGAACCGTCAAGAACCACAGCGATCAGGAATCTGATTTTACACCACATGTTACACCCTGATCTCCTGCTATACACAGAGGGGGTTTTACTACTCCAAGAACACCACCTTGGAGTTCGGAGGCTTAGTAACACATACCGCATGATGCTTGCTTCACAAGGGTTATTTAAATGTGCCTGGACAGCCAAGAAAGAGAGACCACAATGATCAGCCTGGTGCTGGCTCTGCACAGGAGGCATCAAGGCACAGGCCTGGAGCTCCTGCTCCTCAGGGCTTGCACTGTATTTCAAGAGAAGTCTCCAGGTAGGAACATTCAGCTGCTGCAGGATTTCTTGTGGCCAAAAGGTTGCAGGCCAAAATTGCACATACTCAAAAAGAGTTCTTATTAAGACAGCCAGTTGTTTTGGTAGAAATTTAGGGGAAAGAGTGCACAGACTGCATGCCAAGCAACTGTTCCTGGACCTCCTTTGAATTTCATCCGACAAGGTGACCTGGTTTGACTACGGTTAGGTTTGAGACTACAGCAGAAGGTTTAGAAGCAGTACAACAGAAGCCAAGAAGCCTCCAGAAAGCTGGAGGAACAAAAGAGAGAGACCCCATAGTTCTACATCATAAAACTATCAAACAACTGAACTGGCAGGTGCTGTTTCAGAGAAACAAAACCTTGGAAAGCATCTAGATCAGGCTAACCGAGACAGGGAGCTTACATTTGCAAGCCTTAACTGTCCGGTACTTCTGGCTCTTGCTAGTTTTAAGAGTCTCTCACTTTTATTAGCACTAAATTCACTCAAAATAGGAGACGTGGGCAAAACAAGCAAGAGCTGACACTATTAAAGTGAAACACTGCATCAACTTGGAGTTCACAATTCAGTTTTATTTCAGACAGAAGAGTAAATCGTCTGACATTTTGGCCTGCTCATGTTTTTATCACAAAGACACAAACAACAACAACTAAAAAACTTTTATGTTATTTGACCTGAAACCTTGACTTTTTTATACCATGAAACCTATCCAAGTAAAATAGGAACCAAAACTAGCTAATTTTTAAAGTTACCCCAGGCAGGCATTTGGAGATAATACAGATCTCACATTGTTAGCAGAACTAAATTTGCGTTTACATTTTAAGAAAGAAAAAGGGAACATCAGCTCAAACCATTAGACGAATTCCTTCAAAGCTGTAAGAAGGACATCAGGTGTAGTGTAACAGAGATACATGTAAGGAAACATAAAAGGAAAGGAAATACCACTCTGAATTCATTGCCTGACTTGTTCTCTTACTTCTTTTTATCCTGTAATGTGATATCATGGAGTGTAAGGTAACACGACAGACAGAAATTTACAGGAATACCCTTTTCTCCCTGGAAGTGATAGCAGGCAACAATCAGCAATGGGCCCAGGGGAGGGAAATGAAAGAAACTTTAAAATGGCAACACGCAGCTGCAGACAGCTGCAAGTCATGGCTGGATCTCAGCAGTGCTTCCGCACTACAGGTATATATTTACCTGTGAAAGAACGGCATACACAATTTGAAGACAGCACCCCACCATTGCTTTTCAGGAAGAAATGCTTCTGCTAGGAAATTACCGTGGCACTTTGTTTTCAAGTTCAGAAAATTACTCCAGTCCCTAAAGCATACTTTTTTTTTTCTAAAAAAAAAGCAATCACATTTAAGGCACCTGTAAATGTACAGATCACGTGAGACACATGTAGTCTTATGATCTGTAAGAAAAATTGAGGGATGCAAACCAGTTTTTTGACTGTCTTTTTTTTTTTCTTCCCAGATGAAAACTGTGCTACATAACAGTTGTTCCTCCACAGCTGCTTGGTGGGGACCTTACCCAGGCTGCCCGTGATGCCCATGCTGGCAGGTCATTCTTTAACACGTGTTGCTACTACGGAAATTCCCTTTTGTTTCTGTATGCCTTGGAGCATTTAACATTTTGGATTGGATTCACCTGAAATCCTATTTAAGCTGGCTGTCCTAGGTTCCTGAAGGAGACACCTCCAGAGGACATTACACACTATACATCTTAAGCAATGCTACCGAGTCGTCTTCTTCCCCACTACCTATAAAGGCAGTCAAGTTGATCACCTTAAATTAGATGTCTACTTTTAGTCAATGTTATGCAACCCACCTTAGGTAAACTATTCACAGATTCCAGAGTACGTTCTGGTGCAGACAAACTGCAGGGAACGGTTTCCAGTCTTACTGCATTTAAACACAACATCGCAATCAGTTATTTTTCATGCTCCCTAGTTAATCAAATTCAGCCTTCACTAAATCTACATTTATTAGCGCTGACACTCATGCAGAACTCGTCTTCAACAATTAATATACACAAAGACACCGCAAAAATGTAACAAGAGGAAAACTACTGCATTTGAACATAAGGTGGGTTTTTGGAAAAGGTTGCTCATTTTTATGATTCTGTTTAATTTAGCCTTGCTGGTCCTCCTTTTATTATCCCATGAGCCAGTGTTAATAATCAAGACCTATGTTATACGTTTTGTGGTATAATTAAAGTCACTACTTAATTGGAAAGCCTAGCTAGCACTAAACAAAAGGGAATCAATAACATATCTAATGGGAAAAGCCAGAGAAAACTATCAAATATCAGAAATAACTGCAAGATATTGCCAGGTGTCCAGCACTGCTACTATGGAGGCAGCATGGAGTATGGTTCATGGGGCATCTCTGCTTAGGAGCCACGTCCTGCAAAAAACTCTGGTACTGTCTCCTCAAAGCCTACGGGGTCCCCAACCCCTAGGTACACCAGAGCAGAAGGCAGAGCATTACTGTAGTGAAACCTGGGCAGTCTCATGGTCATACCCTGCTGCTATTGATGAAGCAAAAGCAGTCTGAGAACCTTCCTGACGACCAGATGGCGTTAAAAACTGTTTGGAAAGTTTCTCAATAATTTTTTATTATTATTGGGAGACGTGGGCACAGTGTTAATCTGTTCCTCAATCAGTCTTCTCATCGGAGCAATTTAACATTATATAACTAAATATTCAAAGACCTAATGGTGACCTGGGATTTTGGAGACAAAAGTTTGAGCCCACATTCCAATTAATATCTCATTATTTAAGCAAAGCTCCAGCAGAGGCTGGCAGAAGACTTACAGTATCTTCATAAACAGGGTCAAGTCACAACGACAGGTCTCCACAACTAGTACAGAGGTACAGTGCAAACACCGAGCACCGGGTGTAAAGCATGGGGGCTGGCTGGCAGTACCTTTGATTCACAGGGATTTTCCCTCCCTAGCCAAAGGAGCAGGTCATTTTTCCCCTCCTTTGTGAGTTTTACACAGTTCTAGTCTAAACCCTTTACAGCCAAATAGGAAACGCTTCCCAAAATGCCGTGATAAGCCTTTGGCATACACAGGGATACATAAATAAGCACAACTGGCCCAGAGGTATGAGCAAATTTAGCTTGTCAACTGATACCCCACATAAGCCGAGTCAGAATGACAACCGAAAACACTGTGCAGTAGCTGGTCAGAGCCCGGCCCTCCGCAGAGGAAGCAGCACAGGGACTCACCCAGTCCACACCAGTTCCCTCTGCTCTTGGGCAAGTGGGAAAGTCGGCTCAGACTCGAGTACGTCTCTCTGAAGCTGTATCATACACAGTGTGCGCGCAAAGGCGCCCGGGATGTTTGTAGGGACCCGCAGCCCAAGGACAATGGCCAGCCTGCGTAACTCGGCAAACTGGCTGAGAACGCTATGAAGTCCCAGAGCACGTGTACACACATGTCCCCTTTGCACTGTTCAAAATCCACATCTGGATATCGATTCGGGATTTAATGAAAACACTTCAGTTAGTTTCATCTCTCACTCAATTTCCCTCCAATAAACAATCCCGATCTGCTGCCCAGAGGTAATTCGGTCTGCTCCATTTTCTGTCTCTGTTTTTCCTTACGTCATATATACAGAGTGGCCAAAAGGTAGGGGTTTTTTTCAGAATTTTAGTATGGATTTTCAGATTGAGAGTGGGTGCAAAAAAAAAAGAAGTCAAAAAGTTCCTATTAAAAAGAAACCTAATTAAAATCAAAATACTGTGCCTGTACTGTGATTGTGAAACATGGACAACTGAAAAAGGAAACACTTAGTTTCAACGAATGTTTCACTTTACTGTGACCTGACATTAATCTGAAAGTCTCCGTAGAAGCTAGTGACAGAAAATTCATTATTTTAAAACTAAATTTTTCATGTGAAACTAAATATTTTGTTGGTCTAAACATTTTGTTTATAACATTTATAACAAATATATAAACAATGTTTATAACATTATAACATTTCACAGAAGACGTTCAGTGTGACACAAAATATTTTTAGGTTTTGCTTTTTTTTGTTTTTTAGTTGCCGTTTTCTGATCATGAGAAATTCTGGTTCCTGAACAGCACTGGATCTGTTCCAGTTCAAATGTCCTTTGCAAAAGGGCCCATTACGTCACACTCTGGTTAACCTGGGAAGAATCCTAAGGGTCTGTTTCAATTTGGAGATTCTCCTGCCATTTTTCTAAGCGGTGCAAAGAACACACAGTGTCCCCAGAGGATTCGAAAAGTGGGTCACGAGGCAGCGCAAGCTGCAGAGGTGGAGAAAATCAAGTAATTCCAGGTCTAGCCCTCTTCAACCTACTGATCCAAAAGCTGATGCTCTTTGAAAGCCATCTGCCTTCCTGCCCTGCTCCCGCAGGGACACCCGACACAGACGGGCAGAGGAGCTGCCCGCTCCCACAGCCTCGGGCCGGGGCCGTTGGACCAGACCACTGACCCTCCTCTCACGACAGAGAACTTGCAAACACACATATGATTTGGCTCGAGAGAGCTGCTGCCTGATGCCTCAAAAAAAAACAAACAAAAAAAAGACAACAACTCACAGTGAGTCCACAGAGCTGTACCGCCAAAAAAAGGGTCAAAATTAAAGGTGAGCTCCCTGTGTTATCAAAAGGCTTGAGCTCACCGGCCACCGAAGGACAGAAAGGCAGTTTTCCAGCTACTAGCCTCATACTAGGTACTGTTATTAAACCCTTGAATGAACAAATCAGAGGTCTATTTACCAAGTCTGGCCCCTTGATAGCACTATTTGATCAATTCCAGAATCCTTTTTGATAGGTAATTAAAAAAGCTTTTCCTTAGGTATAGAGCGGAGTGAACCATTAATTACACTTCAGAGCCCTAGAGATGCAATTCCTTTGCTATTGTGAAATGTCTATAGCAAGCAACGAAAACGCTCGCCTCTGTAAAAGAACCGAATAAATGAAAGTAATTTCCTTGAGACCTTGATTCCTCTGCTTTTTATGGCTAAAGACTCGAGTTGCCTCAGCATTAATAAGCTTGTTCTTTAGGGCTGAATTTTCTCAATACAAACATCCATGACCATAACACAAAGAAATATCTTCTTTCGCTGATAGAGCCAGCAGACTGAATCCATATATTAGTATTATTGTTATCACTGAACTGCCACAATGCACTCAGCATCAAGTTGCACAAAAAAGATCAGTTAAATTAAAGATCCTCACCAAGCGGCAACAATTTCTTGTAAAAGCCAATTTAGCCCTTATGGAAGCTCCGGGATCATATTAACTTTTCTCAAAAGTATGCATAATGCATCACAGCAAGTGGTTTTGACAAGTGCATGTGTGCGTATGCGTGGACGTGTCCTGCATGTAAAGAAACCCCAGAAGATACTTAAGTTGCAAAGTCAAGTGATAGAAAGTTAGAAAATGCCAGATTTACAGGTGTTCAACCTATTTAATTCAACCCCTTGCGATCCAGCCTGTGCACCAGAAAGAACAGGGGAATTGATGTTATCCTCAGAGATGACGCTTATGTTTGAAAGCATCTGGTTAGTTGACACTTCCCAATTTTCCAGCATGCCACACTGTAAAACAAACAGCTTTTGTAAGTTTGGGGGCCTTCCCCCCGGCCTTTGAATGAAATTCCCAAAGGTTTTGACTTTTTCTGCATTCTTCATCTTTGATAAAGTCAAAATCTACTGTCATATGGGACTATAGCACCTCTGTCTTCATGCATGATTGGGAAGGATTGAGTCTGATCCTTTGTTACTGGAGCACAGACTTGTATTTTGTGCTACAGCTGGCAGCAGTGAAGGCTGTTAGTCCCCCAAAAGGGCAGATGGATAGCTGCTGCCGTTCCTGAAGCCTGTTGTAGCAATACGGCATGTCCCAGCTAAACCTGTTCTCTTTCTCTACTCTCAGTACCCGGAACGAATTACACCACTTGAAGACAAATGACTACCAGGGGTTTAGGTGGCTGACTCTGGGCACTTCTGTTCAAGAGTGTGGGATCTCGATCAGACTCTCAGCTGTGTTGCTCCAGATCTACTTTTGACTATTCAGTCAAACCTTGGCCCCTTGACATTACGGTAAGAAAGGCATGCACACAGCCCAGCGGGTTTCACAGCCTTCCCATGGGTAGGATTCAAGGCTCTTCTACATCTACACATATTGGTAGAAATAACTGATAAAATACACGTGCTCATGCTTTCCTGCACATCCAACACTGCTAAATCCACCACTGGATTTACCTCCACTAAGTACTCAGGTTCCTGTGATCACAACCCTCGTTTTGAATATAGAAGAATACAGGAAATGAATCCAATAACATTTCACCATTAAACAACACTTTCCCCAGAGAACCACAGAGCAAGTTCTGGCTTAGCCATGTGCTTCCAAGGGAAAAAAAGCCTGTTCCTTACGAGAGGTGGTTCTCTTTCTTCCACTGCACAGAGGAAATAGGGTATGTTAGTGGGGGCTAGAAAGCCCTGCTAATACTTTACTGCTGGGAAGAGAGATCAGGACATTAAACATCCTGAGCTCTCTACAACATATTTCCCACAGTGGTACAGCCCTTGAAAAACTTCAGCACACCGGGGAGCAAGGACGGGGCTGCAGGAGGGACACGCAGAGACCTGTGCTACTTTCCTTGCTGCTTTCTTGTGTCTTGCCCTTAACTTGAGAAATGTTTTTCAAGCTTGATATGTGCCTGTATGACAGGGGATAAAAATAATGCCATTACAAGCATTATGAATTCCCTTGTAACAAAAATAATCCTGCAAAATTCTTTTGTCGTTAATGTAGTTTTCCTAAGTGCTGAAAAACTTACTCTAGAATTTAGATGATTAATAACAGTCAGTACTAAGCAGACTGCTACTTTGGAGTTATTTACATGTATTTTAACAGACAAGATATCAACCACTTTCCACTGAGTACATGAACGACAATCTCATGTGATTAGCTGAACATTTCTAAATACTCATCGATCAATCATAATAAATCCTGAGTATTCTGCTTGACGTTTAATTCAAATACATTTCATTCCCACTACTCGGTCCTTGCACCTTCTCAGAGCACTCAGCTGCACTGTACTCAGAGGCTTCAAAGCAAAAGTCACCACTAAGACTTATATAGCATACAATGGAAAGATCATCAGCACAACTTTAAAATCAGCCCATTTGATCTAGGTGAAATCAACAAGAAATGAAAATAGCGTTCAAGGTCACACTGAACAAAGTTACAAACTGTTGGGGAGGCTTTGCATCATTTTATAAAACAAAATTGCAAGTTCCCTATATTACATGTCTCTCGAAACCAAACATCGCTTGAAATATCAATTCACAGTATGGTTTTGAACTGTTTCCCCAGGGCTGTCTGCTTTCTACACAGAGCGAGGGCAAGCATTCAAGCTGTGGGAGGTGCAAGATCAGAGAAGAAAAAGCTGAGATGCATTTATTACACCACGTTAGGATCAAACTACAATTTTGTAATTATTGTGTGAATCGTAATCGCAAGCAAGCTATTTACTGTCATCACTTCAATTTGGCACACAAACACAACATGCACAATATCTGCTGTTGTCTCCTGTACTGACTTAATGATTTCTATCTTAAAGAAAAGGCTTCTGAGTGAAAAGGACTACCCGCACCGGCAGCAGCAGGTAGGAAAGCAGAACACACTGCGAGCGTATGGGAAAAGCATCTCGAGAGCAGGACTAGCCACCCAGGCTTGCAGACTTCACTGCAGTGAAAGGACAGGGAGGTGACTCCAATTTAGGAGCCTTCATGGTCACGCTGTCTGACTGTACACCTCTTTAGTGGAACATATTGTTTTAATTTGCTGCGTGGGGATGAAAATACCTCTGAAAAGCAATTAAACTGCTGAATGTTTACTGAAGCTATGCTAGTAGATGGAACAAAAAGCTTATTCTACTGGAATAAGATACTGGACAACAAGAAGAGGGGAATTCAAAGATAAAATGAACTAAAAGACAATAATTCTGATCATTTTTTTTTTTAAAAGAAAACTAAGCCTGGAATATTACAAGCCCCACATTTGCATAGTGAAATCACATTTACTTTCATAAATTTTGTCTATGCAATGCAGACTTGAGTGTACATTCTCCTAGTTCATATCTTTAATATCTACTGGTGTGTGCAAATATGTAGATCTGAACATTTTTAATGGAAGCCAGACTGGGGAGAAAGCATGGTTTAATACTGTGGGAATGCAAACCCAGATAAGTGGTTTTATTCACAGGCTGGCCATGGACTTTGTACATGGTCTTGGATGCTAATTCTACCTTGCTTCTCAATTGAAAAATGAAAAACCCTCCCTTTTTAAAAACGCAAAGTTCTGGGAATGACATACAAATATGTCATTAATATAATAATAATTCTATATATAAATATATATATAAATATAAATAACAAACAGACTGCGAAGGGCTCAGCGATGAGAGCTATTATCAAGAGACGGAGAGACGAGACCATTGGGCAAGTCAGCATACAAAGCTGGACAAAACGAGAATGGTTTTCCCAAAGCCTATCTCAAAGATCTGGAGGTTTAGCTCTCTCCAATATATAATTAGAGCAGAGTGTCTACACCAAACAGAAAGGCAAGCTCAGCTTTGCCTTACAGCTATGATGCACAACCACCACCTGTTAGGTTAGCATGCAGATGTGGTACTACGTGGTGGGTAAGAAGAGGTTGATAGGATAAGGAGAGAAAACTCCCTCTCAGCATTAGAGTAAGAGCTCCCAAGAGAGACTGTACATGAGCAGCTGTGCATTTGAGGAGGTCAGAGACAAGAAATACTGCTCATGAGGACAGCAGAAATTTCTGATAGAAAATGGCAACCAAATAGCAGCCCAAAGCTCCTTCGATACAAGTGGCTAAAACTCTTTGTATAATAAGAGCTTCTACCTTCTCCAAGCTTTCACTCATTTTTCATAGCAAATTCAATCTGAAGAGTTTTCCTGTGACTCATAAGTATCTAGAGGCAAGTGTTTCCATTCCAGCTTCTAGACCCAACTAGAACCACCTCAAAAGTGTCAAAACAGCACAAGGAAGACAGTTCTCCCAGTAACTCAGACAGTTAATCATGCAGCACGGTGTTACGAGATCCCCAAAATGAACACGTCAAAAGGCTTATCTGAATGACTCATCAAAGCTCCCAAGTAAAACTGGAAGAGTTTAATCTGAAGTGAAACATCACTGCATTGCAAATGCCCTCATGCTTCTGACAGCTGCTGAGCTAGATTCAAGCTTGGCAACCTTCACTTTTGTATCTCCTAGTAGAGGATTCGCATTTATTATCCAGGTGGCCGCAGCAGCTAATAACAGGCCAGGTCAAACCTCGCTGACTTTCATTTGAAAAACTTCATGCTGATTTTAAGGGTCTTTAGACCAGATCTGATACACAACTCAAATATTCGCATAACTACAGACTACTTTTCCCCCAGAATAATTCCATGATGGATTTTTATGACACACCAAGAGAGATAAAGAGACGAGACCACTGGACAAATCAGTATACTTGCATCAAATGTAATCAAAGCAATAGACTTTTTTCTCTTTGCCACTTCTTTATCTAGGTTTTCTTTTGTACAGCAAGCATCTGAGAAAACAAATGCTGAGTCAATACTTCTGAGATTAGATTAATGTGTAACACAGCTAATGAAATTTGTAGTTAAACCGAAGTTTTGTTTTGCTGGATTTTCGTTTTGGCAGCTTGAACTGCCTAAAATCCTAATTCAATTGCAATCTACTCAGATAGCACAGCTGTTTTGCTTGGCTAAACTTTTCTCACCACTTAATAAGATACTTTTTTATTTAACTTTCAGTTCTGCCTAGGAGCCCCAGTGGGTCTTTTAAAACAGAAGATTATTATTAGAAATTAATTAAGTATTCTTTTCAATTCTGTCTCCTGAGAGTAACTAGGCATTGCTGCTGATCTCCTCTGCATTAAGACATTACTGATTGTCATTTGAAGGATGACAGTGCGGATATCTCATCTGGAAGAAACATAACTCCATAAATATGAAAGATTTGAAAGACATTTAATAAAAAATATAATAAATCAGTACAAATATTAAACATATAATTGCAATGTCACACATAGCACAGGCATGTGAAAAGTATAACACTAGAATAAAAATAAACACACATTCCAAAGACAAAAAAAAATAATCTTCTTGCAATAATAGGACCCAATGGATTATACTTAGTCCATGTTTCAGCACATTGTAAACCCCAACTAAACAATTCTAAGAACAACAAATGCAATTAAAGGCAGTTGATTTGATGTTTTGTTTTTTTTTTAAGTGATGAGTGTCTACAAAGTCCATCTACAAGAAGGGTCAGAAGGAGGATCCAGGGAACTACAGGCCTGTCAGCCTGACCTCGGTACCAGGAAAAATCATGGAGAGGATCATCTTGAGTGAGCTCTCACAGCAAGTGCAGGGCAGCCAAGGGATCAGGGCCAGCCAGCATGGGTTTAGGAAGGGGAGGTCCTGCTTAACCAACCTGATCTCTTTCTATGACCATGTGACCTGCCTTCTGGATGCGGGGAAGGCTGTGGACATTGTCTATCTGGACATTGGTAAGGCCTTTGACACCATCCCCCACAGCATTCTCCTGGAGAAGCTGGCGAATCATGGCATAGACAAGTGTACTCTTCACTGGGTAAGAAACTGGCTGGATGGCCGTGCCCAGAGAGTTGTGATTAATGGGGTGAAATCCTCTTGGCGGCCGGTCACCAGTGGTGTCCCTCAGGGCTCAGTTTTGGGCCCAGTTTTGTTTAATATCTTTATTGATGATCTGGATGAGGGGATTGAGTGCACCCTCGGTCAGTTTGCAGATGACACCAAGCTCGGTGGGAGTGTTGATCTGCTTGAGGGTAGGAAGGCTCTACAGAGGGAACTGGACAGGCTGGATCGATGGGCCAAGGCCAGTTGTATGAGGTTTAATAAGGCCAAGTGCTGGGTCCTGCATTTCGGTCACGCCAACCCCAAGCAACGCTACAGGCTTGGGGAAGAGTGGCTGGAAAGCTGCCCCGCAGAAAAGGACCTGGGGGTGCTGGTGGACGGCCAGCTTAACATGAGCCAGCAGTGTGCCCAGGTGGCCAAGAAGGCCAACAGCATCCTGGCTTGTATCAGGATTAGCGTGGCCAGCAGGAGCAGGGAAGTGATGGTGCCTCTGTACTCGGCACTGGTGAGGCCTCACCTCGAGTACTGTGTTCAGTTCTGGGCCCCTCTGTACATACAAGAGGGACACTGAAGTGCTGGAGCGTGTCCAGAGGAGAGCTACCAGGCTGGTGAGGGGTCTGGAGACCAGGTCATATGAGGAGAGGCTGAGGGAGCTGGGCATGTTTATAGTTTGGAGAAGAGGAGGCTGAGGGGAGACCTCACTGCCCTCTGCAACTACCTGAAAGGAGGCTGGAGACAGGTGGGTGTTGGCCTCTTCTCCCAAGTAAATAATGACAGGACCAGAGGAAATGGTCTGAAGCTGCGGCAGGGGAGGTTTAGGTTAGATATTAGGAGGAACTACTTTACTGAAAGAGTGGTCAGGCACTGGAACAGCCTGCCCAGGGAGGTGGTTGAGTCACCATCCCTAGAGGTGTTTAAGAAACACCTAGATGTGTCACTTCAGGGCATGCTCTAGTGGCAGAGATTGTAGGGGCTTTTTGGTGTGTGTATGGTTGGACTCAATGATCTCAAAGGTTCTTTCCAACCATGAAAATTCTAAAGCGTTTGTTGTCACTGTCCCACCTTCCATTGCACAAGACTACAAGGAGCACGGACTAAGGCTTCCAGCTCTGATGGTGGGCTCAGCTGTCACTACCTGGCCTTTTCTAAGTGAACCCAACCCAACCGAACCATCACCAATATCCTGATATAGTTTTTGATCTGAGGCCTCGAATGTGCATATTAATGCATTTAACATGGCACTTCATGCTTGAGACAGCAGTTGGGCTTTTTAATTTTCACTAAACTCAGGGGTATACGTCTGACTAACTGCTGTCATACTCTAACTAGGAAAGGATGTGAAGAGCAGAACGCCACCATGGCTCAACAGAACAACAATCAATCTCTTACTCTTAATAATCATGTAGAATTTAACTTACTTTTTTGGTCTGTAGTCAGGGATGGACCTGTCCAGTGATATCCTGTCACTGAGTTGGGCATTGTAACCATATTCTTCATACTTCGTCTCTGATTCATGGCTATCATCCCTCAGGGTAGCAGCCATTCCTCCCTGGCCCAGGCCTCCTGGACCTTCAACTAATCCCATGGGCTTTGCCAGACCTAAATGAAAAAGACAAAACCAAATCAAATTATTCATATAAAGGAAATGGATCTAACCTCTTCTGTGACCACAGAATGTTTTCAGATAAACAAGATCTGAGCTCCCATGAAACTCTGCTCTGGAACCCTCATGGCTCTGTGGAAATTATCTTCAGCTTTTCAGCTAGAGTCCGTATCAGCACATCTTGTAGTATCGATGTGTAATTATTAATAAGTAAACTATAAAGAATCAGTTAGCAGCTTTCACATTTTCTCCTTTTTCCTGTGTAAACCCCTGAAAACAGGAAACTTGTTTACATACATTCAAAAATGCCTAATTATCCTTAAGAGATTTAATTTCATCTCACTATATCTGCATTTGAAATGTACGAAATCAGAACACATTCAGATTAAGAGGTTTTAGGGAGCTCTTATGGAAACTTACCACTTCCAGTAATAGTCTGTTCTGTGGGTTATGTGCCCCCAGCTGCTAAGAGTGTTCAAATGAAAGGTACCATCACCAAACACTGTACTTACTAAAGCACTTGATGAAGTCCAGCAAAGCTCAAATACTCAGGAGAGACAGAAAAGGAGTATGAGGAGGAAAGGCAAGTTTTCCTCATAAGAGCTGGAGGCCAGGCCCTTTCCCAGTATAGCCCATTATAGCTCCATTCATTTTAAGGGAGATAATGCTGAACTTCTACCACGTGGAGATCTGCCAGTTTAACTCCATATTAATGTCAGTTCTGGAATAAGTGTTGGAGCTGAGACATCTGCACTGTGGCTCTAAGACCACTCGCAGCTCTTGAATGGTTCAGGTTTGGTTCCCATGCTGGGAATGCAGCTGTGCAACTGGTCACCAGCTGCTGCTGGGTGGGAAATACAGGGTAAATCTAACGTCACTACGTGAGTCTACAGATGAGTCATTTGGACTCAACTGTACACCTTGCCCAGCCTGTTCCCATAAAGATGTGCTAAAACTATACGGGAGCTGACACCATCTCTCACCTGGGAATTACTCCGGATTTCCTCTGTCCTTCAGACCGCTGACGAACAAAATATGTATATTATGTAAGATACTCAGCTCTATGCAGCTTAGAGGATCAGAAAGTGTGGAAACACTTGAGCTAAAACGATTAACCCCACATTGCTTGGTGATGGGATATTAGCTAGTCAACACTGCGTTTCATAGACTTCATTCACTGGTGTATTACTGCTCAACTCAAAAACCACACGTAAAACAAAAGTAAACCAACATAAAAAATGCCCATATGATCACATCGCCAAGAACTTCTTCCATAGCAAGAGGCATTTAACTTGGTGCTGAATTCTCATAAATAAGCTCCTCAAATATCATGTGTTTAACGTCAAAGCTTTCCTTTCCAAAAGGCTCACTATCAACAGGTCATCATAAGCGAAAAAGTTATTTGTAATAGTCTTGGGGATACCATACAGAAATGTGCAAATATCCTCCAAATCATTTACAACGCAGAGCAAAACAATTAGAGTTTGACCTGCTCAACATTCTTCAAATTAAGAATTTTTCAAGAGGAAAATGTCGTTATTTCAACTAAACAATTAAAGAGAAAGGCAGAAAGAAACTGACAACATTTGCTAGCAACAAACAAAAGTAATGCCAGTACTAAGCTGGGACTGGCTTCTCCAAGTCACAGTAAGGTCTGGGACAGTTTTAGTCCCTCATGAAGGAACGTCTCTTGCACCTCATTGCTAACACTGTCCTCACTTATACCTCCATCACCATCTCTGCTTAATTACAGGACAGAACAGAGAGACAATGGTTCGTTAATGGTCTGAAAGAGTAAAGTTAGCATTTTCTACTGTAGGTGCTTATGAGGAAAGCCTATGCTAAGGATAAGTGCACCACTACAAATTGTCTGAATATAAAATGAGTACCTGCAGCCCTCAGGAATTTTGGTACTGAATTTCAGACATTGCCTACAAAAATACATCCCTCATAACACAATCAGTAATCGCAAGTCAGGACAGAACTTGTTTGTGTTTGCCTCTTTGATGTCTTCTTCATGTTCTTTATCATCACGCACTGGAACACTCAACTGTCTCAGAGTGATTCATGACTCCACAGGGGGAGGGAGAAGAAGAGGAAAAAAAAGAATGCCCTACAGAAAAACATTCTTGGCATGGCCAAGCTTTTGAAAAATTCAGACAGCTCCAAGCATTCAAGCCTATTGAGTTGTTGAAAAGAAGGGAAAACAAGAGGCTCGCGTGGCCATGGCCTCATTATAGGTGTGTGTGGGAGGTGAGCTCCAGGTCTCACTAGCAAGGGAGATCGAAGAGAAGCCTGAGCAGAAACCCCACATGCACACATGAGGGGAAAGTAGAAAGATGAAGCTTCAAAACAGCATCTTTTTCTAGGGTATTGTATTAATGGTACACAGAGAGAAAAGACGAAAGCACTGAGCTACTGGGATTGATACTGATGCTTCATCAATAATGAACTTCTCCAAAGCTGTAAGTGAAACAAAATGCCAGGAAAAATGAAAGGTATGCTCAAGGCAAGGCAACGTGGTATCCGTACACAGCTCTCTCCAGTCAGTCACACTGCCAAACCAGGATCTTGGACCACCTTGGATGACTTATCCCTCAACATTTGGTAACACCAAACAGAGCCGTCCCACTGTTTAATGACTACTTGTCACGGACACTACTCTTCCTCCGAAGCCAGCTATGTTGCAGTGATGCTGCATGCCTCTGCTTTCCTTAAGATGCCCAATATATGGCATCTTAAAGGGGGGCTCAGTTTCAGAGAAAAGTCAGCAGTTCCCTCAAAAAAAAAACCCAAACAAAAAAACCCCACCACAAGCAGGCCTTATTAAAAGGGAGTCAAATTCAGCACTTTAAAAGTTAAAGAATCCAGAAAACTAGACACTTCATAAAGTCTATGTCCTTGAAAGACTGCAATGTGGAAATTTATTTGCTGCTCATTTGGAATCATCTGGGCTGGGTTCTGATGTTACATCAAAGCAGATTGAAGATGACCTTATTAAAGTTAACTGACCTGCTTTGATGAAAGGGACTCCAACATGTGGCGCGCTCAACAATTTAATTCCGGTAGTTGAAAACTTTATTTTTTATACTATATGTTCTTGTAGTTTACAGAACAAAATACTTGCATCTTTATGGCACAAGTAACAGGAGAATGAAACTTTCAACTCACCGGAAGCATCAAGCACTTTGTTTGCTACTTTTCTTATGAAAGAATTAGACAGCCTTCCAAACCATGCATAATGACAATTATTTCATATACTTTTTTCCTAAATCTGATATTCTAGCTCTTCATACTGATAATCTTATCTTGTTCCAGGAAAGAGTCATCATATGTCTGACTTACTCTCAGAATGTATTGCTGTGAGGTTTTCTCCCCATTCATTACCCAAACTGTAGCCTGGTCTGACTGACAGTTATTATAGCAATGCAGTAACATTGACCAATATACAGCAGCAATTAAATAAATGATATCACATTGCTTCATTCTGCAAGAAAAGCACTTAAGTGTCTTAAGACACTTAGTGTCTCTAGAACAACGGATATAGTATATTTTATATACACGTGCGTCAAATTCAGCAATTATAGGCAATGTTCTTCAACGCTCGGTTGGTTAGCTAGACGCAATATTTCTCACATAGGACAACAATTGCACAGCATTTCTCATCTCAAAGGATTACCTGTTGCTTCAGCCAATGTCCCCTAAACAGAGTGCTTTGTCCCATGACTAGCTAAGTCAACATCTAACATGCTAACCCCCAATCCACAGTTGCTTGTGTCAGCCTTTTGTGAAAAAAAAAAAAAAATTAAAAAAAACCCAAACCAACAACAGAAAAGGGATGCCAGTTCAGCAGTATCTTCTCAAAAAGGTCAGTCTTAAGAGACGGGACCAGGAGGCAGGCAATGGGAGACTGTCCCCAGGCTTGGCTGAGGCTGCTGGTGAACAGGACACACCTTCCAGCACGTCCTCCAGGCCCTCATCCAAGGGGTGTCCCACAGTCTGGGACTGAGCACTGAGCAGAATCATCTCCTTAGAAGCCTTCCAGCACACCAAACATGGGAACAACACCTGGGAGGACATGGAGCAGCCGAACACTCTACAGCAGCGCTCCCACAGGATGCACAGGTGGGCTGCCAAAGACAGGGAGTCAGCAAAGAAAAGTTATTTGTGCCTCATGGCTTGGGTGTTTATGAACAGCAAAGAGTCATCAAAGAACAAGTTATTTGCGCCTTACCACTTGGGTGCTTTCTGCTCAGCGAAAAGCCCGGGACAGCCCACAGGAGCATTCATTCCCACGAGTCTTGCCTACCGGAACAGGGAAAGGGATGCATTTCTGGAAATACTGCTGCTCGCCAGAGAGACAATTACTATCGATTTTATATGCTGGGTGTCCGGGTCCTACAGTGATGGGGAACACTATGAAATCTAAAAAAGACAGATGGAGAAGTGCTTTTGGTTCAACTTCCAGCATATATCTGGGTTTTAACCAAGGCAGATCAGATGAAAGAGCTTATCCATTTTCTTCTTCTTTTAAAGCTTGCTGCAAACTTCCAGATCCTCCTCTTCCATATGAGTTGCCAACCGATGGCTCTAACTAGCACCCTTTTCACCCATTTTTCCATGGCTTGTGAAGCCACCGTGGGCAGGGTTCAGCAGTGTTGCTGCTAGTGTAACCCTGTGGCTCGTGTCAGAGCAAAGGATTGAAATCATGCTGCCAGCTCTGAAACGGGGATGGGCAGAGAGGGAGCTACAGTGGCAATGGCCGGTGAGCTGCTATTTTTAAAGCTGTCTTTACATTTTTAGACTAAAAGGATGTACATTCCATGTGCTGGGATCAGTTATACCCAGTTCAACACTGCAGATGACAATGAGGTCACAAATAATTAGTGTCTGTCATTCATTTCAAATTTATTGCTCTCACTGCAGAGATTTCCGCGTAAGACAGAAATTGCTGGGAGAACGGAGAGCAGAATGAACCAGTCTTAGTTTCTTAAACAGATTAATTACTCCACAGGAGGCATAATTTTCTAGGAAGAAAAGAGACCTTCTATTTTTCACCATAAACCCTGTCACAATGGGAAAATTACTGAAGAGATTTATGTGAGAAACTATGACAAAAGCAAGCTCAAACTACATCTGTGATTATTTTAGTGTCTATCTTTTTTTTTTATTTACAACAAAATTACAGGCAGCTGTAAATCAGGTTCAGCCAAGGTTCTCAGACATAATTAACCTTTTGACAATTCAAAATAAAAATAAGCAATCGAGAATAATTACACACCCACATTCACAATAGCACAGGTCCGTTCTTAGCCTTTTTCTGGCCTTCCTGCCACTTCTGGCAAGGCCACCCCCACTTCAGCAGCTGTGGCTCTGCTCCCACACCTCATCCTCTTTCATCCAAAGTCGGCCCAGGTGGTACCAGGGATGCTGGGCACAGTCCCAAGGCCTGCTCCACCACCAATGCCACCGGACTCGGTAAGCACTGCCAGAACTGCTGAGAAGTCTCTGAAATGCCCTTGCTGCCCTGCCTCCCTCTTGGGTGGGGAAGGGCTCCAAAACCACACTTTTGAGCTTTATCTATGCTTAGACTATCTGCACTCCTGAACAACTACACAAAAGTATTCCAGTTCCTAGCACCTTAAGAGGAGGGAATAAAACATTTCCTTCTAAAAAAACTGGCATAGTCACCCAGCAGTTCTACCTGTGACCCCAGGTCACTTCTCTTTCTTTTAAACTGGAAACATAAAACTCACCAGCAAAACAGTTGTTTCCTTCCTTTTCCAATTCTGATTTCTCAGTTGAAAACATCCCTGCATACTGTGTAAGGCAATAAAAATCTTTAGATTCTAGTTTAACCAAGAAAAAGAAAAAAGGAATTTGGGGGCAACAGCAGCTCTACACAGATTGACAAAGCTGACTTTTAGCACTTCCAGTTGTGTCTTTTGAAAGGAAAGAAAAAGGTTCATAGACTCTAGAATAGGTTCAGTAACACAGCTAAAACAATACGCATCTTAAAACATTTTTTTAAGCTAGTTCTATATAAACCCACCCTTCTGGAAGCAGGTAAATTATTTGAATCTAATGAATAAGCCCTAATGCTTCCATCTTCAATTACTGTATTGTGCTAATTTTGTAATCTAATTTTGGCAACTAGAAACTGCAGATGAAGGTTACAGCCTCACTGACTGGCATATCTGTAGACATGGAGGGAAAAACTGGTCTTCCTCCTTCAGGAGTCAACAGTACACGTTAGAGCGAACGAGACGCACAAGAAAAGCAGCTGGTTGGAGGAGGAGGAAGAAAGAGCAATAGGAGTGAGCTGTTCAACACTACGCAAAAGGTCTCAGCTCACCAGTTGTCTTGCTGTTTATGGCTCCATTTTAGCGATCCCTAAAAATAACTAAGAGGAACAAGTTTTCCAAAATAACACGTTTACATCAGAGGAAGGCTCAATCGCGTGAGCAGTGCCTTGCCTTTCATACACACCTAGCACAGCCCAGGGACGCTCTGATCGGCTGCTCTGTTCGGTACGATGTCCAGACTGGGTGCTGGAGGAGACATCCTGGGGACGTTAAGCAAGTCTCTATAGGGCACAGTTGCTACAGCCGAGAGAAAAGGTGCCATGAGGTTTGTCTCAATTCCAGACTGGCTTTACAAAGAAGGGACACACAGAGGCTACAAAATGGCAGCAGTAACTACTTTTACAAAACACTTTGAAATCTCTGGATAAAAAGCATCCAAGTTATTTACTACATTCCAAAAGAAGCAGATTTTGCGCTTGAGATTCAGTATCAGGAAAAGATCTCTTTTTCAGAAACAAACAAAAACCTTCTACCTTGGATACTTTAGCCATTGAGGTGCTCCAGGACAATGCTTTTGCACTAGCTTGTATTGGTTCACATGTCCTTTCATTGGGCTACTGAATACGAAGCAGCCCCCACTGTACAGAAAGTTACGGTACTTGTAGCTCCTCTGCAACTGTCACTGAAATATCGCAGTGCCTCCCAAACATCAGTGAGATTTGCTGCCCAGGGAACTGATCTGAATTTTGTCCATATCAAAGGTGCTTACTTTCTGAGCTAGAAGGAATGCTGAATGTGGATGAGATTTACTTTTACATACAGAAACATTCACCAAATTGCTCTCCCCAGGGACACAGGCTCCAACTCTCTGCAAAGAGGAGAGCAACAAACAAAATCCCATCCAATTTAAATGACTCCAGCACTTCCATTTATCTGAAATCCAAAATGGAGTCCTATTTTTTATAGTTGTAATCAAGTTTGCTACAGCCTTGCTTGAAAGATTTATATCCCCTAGTATCCAGTATCAGCCCCAAGTATCTCTGAAGAAACACCAAGGAAAAGACAAATAGTATCCTGTGGCTGATGGTTTGTAAAGGAAGAAAGTACAATAACTTGTAAAGCTGAAGCGCTTAATGTGTACCTTTTTGACTCTAGAAACTAGGTGGTGCAGTGTCTTTTTACCTTGACCTCATCTCCAGACACTTCTCTCTGTTCAAGTGGGAGCCTGAGATAGTGTTTCTCAACCTTCATCCACAGATGACTGACGATGCTGTAAGACATTTATCGGTGAGAAAGCTGCTGAACGGCAGCGAAGGGATGAAGTGATTTGGCAGCTCTGCCTGTAGGAGTGATGTTCCTTTTCTGCCCACAGAGGCCAGTCAGGCAGAGAGAGTGCAGAATCAGGAGCCTTGGAAATGAGGTAGATTGGGACAAATTATCTGGCAAGAGGACTGATATCCAACCCCTTATGTGCTTTGCCCTACGTTTCTTCTTCTTTTTTAAAATGGGGACACTTCCTGGTTGTAGAGAGCACTCTGAGGCACAGCCTGTGAATACCTGCCAAGTGCTCGAAATACATACATGGAAAATGCCATAAAAATGCCCAGGGCTGTTACTGGCATCTGGGCAAGAAGCTGACCCTTATTCCACCCTACAGGCTCTGCCCCTACCACATTGATATATTAATGCTTAAACTCTTTATGGTAAGCTGTACTAGGACAGGATTTGGCCAGAACAGGTTTTTTTTCTTAGTGTTTTCATAACGTGTAGTCTAGATTCAGGACACCATTGCAGCAGATGCTACAGAAGCCCAGGCAGACAGCTGCTACACCAAAGAGCTCACTATCACTGTTGAAGAGAAGAAACAGATGCAGAAAGATAATCAGGGAAGAAGACACGAAGACAACATGGATCAGTAAGAGGCAGAGGTTGCAGTGCAACAGTGGGCTGTGGATTCATCCTTGCCGTAACACCAAGAAAGCATGTTGTTTCATAGCCCACTGGAGGATCTTCTTTTCTACCCCACTGAACAGATTCTATTCCAATGTGCCCCCACACACACGTGGCTTCTTGGGGATGAAAAGGAGAGGATTCCTATGGGAAAGTAACCTAGGCAGAGGATTTATAGTCTTTTCCAAAATAACAGAATCAAGATGTTTCTGAAATGATTCCTTTTGTACAAAAGCTTGTGATGAAAGTTCCATACTCATTCAGGTTATTTTGAGATGACGGAAGATGGCGGTTCTGACATTTGTAAGACAGGTTTCCAGCTGAGAAAGCTCAGCACAACTCTTCCTGTGTCTTTAGAGGGAAGGAGTCCATGGAGATCTCTGGTAAAGCTCCTCCATGCCAAATGCAAGATTCCTAGTGCATGACTTAAGACTTTGAGGAAGAGGAGAGCAATATCTGAGTAAATACAAAGAAAACTGTGTAATGGAGGGCCAGGCATAGGAGAAGAAGTAGGAAAAACTGTGTAAGTCGTCTTGGCACAATGTGGAGAATGATCAAGTCCATCAATGTGTACAGCAGGTCTGCTGGGGAAAAAAAGAAACATATGTCCTTGCATAGCCATCTTCTCTCCCTGAGCTGCTATGCAAAAGTGTGGCACGCGTGTCACTGCTGGCTTCATCAGCCCTCTCACAGGCCTAATTTTTCATTCGTTGGCTTAGCAGAAACAGTAGCATTGCATAGGCTACTCCCTCTCTAGACACAAAATTCATTAGTGCTTTTTAATTGGAAGAAATACTGTGTTTTTATGTACAGATATCTAATATCAAAAGTAATTGCTTTTATAGAATACTCATTTGGAGCTGGTTTCCCCTTGAGATGAGAAAATGTATTCTAATTACAACAGATAATTCGGGAGGAGATAAACAGATTGATGACTGGAAGGACCAAGAAATAGGAGCTATACAGACCACTGGAGATGAAGATAAAAGCTCATTTGTGAGGTAGGACACTGATCCCAAGCCTACAGATAATAAGAGAAATGCCAGAGTTTTGTCAGAGCCTTGATATAAACAGACAATTTCCTAAAGAGCAAGGATCCTTAAACAAGGGAGCTCTATGGGATATATTTTTCAACTCAAATTTTGACTAACAAAAAAAACCCCTACCCCTTATGCATAATTTTAAATTATACATGTGTGATTCTGGTTTGTTTTTTTTTTTTTTTAATTTTCATTTTAATGATCAAAAAGATCATTCACAGAGAAAGACCAGTTTGTTTTCTTTAAGTAAATAACAGATGCCAAGATTCTTCTAGAAGTTTTAAAATCCCAGATGACTTGTGGTTTGTGCTGGTGAAACATATAAAATGGATTTTTCTCTTCAGGGCTTTGGAGGAAAGCCAGAAAACTCCTCCTGTGGTGATGGCATAAATCTGGAGTTGGGAGAGGGGGAGCTGAAATGTTGGTGTAGCTGCCGGGCTGCTGATATTAAAAGGAGACAAAAATCTGAGTGTCATCAGTTTGGTATCTGGCCTCTGGCAGTAGCCAATACCTGAGGCTTCAGAGGAAATGGAACACAAGTCATAAAGCACTTGGCCAATTAAACTCTGCACAGTCCCTGGAAGCAGAGCTCCCTTCTGAACCCCATGGGCAGGTAACTAAAGCCCTGAAGCATAATATTAGATTACCCTCATTATCTTAACTCAGACAGGTAGAAATAGGGCTTAAAACTACCCAGTGCCCGTTAAAAGCCCAGCCACTAATACTGGATTCAATGGCCTCCTGCAGCAATGAATTCTCTGGTACTGTCGCAGTCAGAGTGTCACTGACTCACATCAAATGGATCATCTGTATCAATATATTAGATTTTCTTGAATTTTTCCAGGGAAACAGAGGTGAGAACTCCAGGGGAAAGTGATCATTAAAATGATAACAGAACCATTCTAGAGAAAGGGAAAGGGAGATCTCCTAGAAAAGCTCCAAGGTGCAAGCGATAAAACTTTGGGGCTGTCTAATTAGATTGCGGAACAAGCTGCTCCAAGCCCAGTTAAAGGGCTTTCATTTCATAAGTGAGGAAAAGATCTTTTGGGGAAAAAAGGAAAAAAAAAAAAAAAGGAGTTTGCTTGTGTGAATCAGAGCTAGGGAAGGGAAGCGGCGGACCATTGCGGGAAGGGAGTTCTGACCCAAGCTCTGACAGGACGGAGCCAACAGCTGGAAAGATGCTGTTGGATACAACGACATTTTCTTGCACCTACAGAGCTGACTGCACATCTCTACCGTTAAAAATACCCCTTTGATTTCTGACGCAATTCTGGATGAGAAATCCCTGACTGGCCTATTCTCAGACCAGCTCAACTACAGCAGTAAATCCCACAGGGTTAAGTTCCATAAGGAAGAAATTACCTTTAAATACAAGGAACCTAAAAAAAGCATATCTAACTTTAAATCCTATGCAGGGTTGTACTACTCTAGACTCTATTGTGCTGATATTGAAGTCTCAACCAACCAAAGGCTCTATGACATCTGACATTGCCAAGCCCGCCTAATTACTTCCTTTCAGCCCAGGTTTCAGTCAGGCACGCCTGGGACTCCACTCCGTCTCAGAGGGATCGTGTCCAAGACTGAGCAAGCCTCTTCTCTCCTTGCTCAAGGGTGAGCGCTCGACAAGGGCCAGACAAGCCCATCTCCTGCAGCGTCATTTTGCAATCACGCTCTACATTATTTGCAGACATTCATATGCCTCCCTGCTCATTTACCTAAACAGTCTGCTATTAAATTAAACTAACATAATCACACAGGCAGCTTTCCCAATAATGAAGTCGCATACAACACTTGCCATTTGTATGACTGAAAAGCTCCCGGTTGTTCAACCCATTTTACCCAGCAGAGGATGAGAGCATTAAACCCAGCCGTAGTAGCTGCTGGAACTCAAAATCACATCATGCTTGAAAGTAGGATCTCAATTTTCTACAGCTGTGAAATTAGTCACCAAGTCCACCTCTGGCAATGCAACTACAATAAAGAGATAACATTAACACCTACAGACCTGCTGGCTATGTCCACTGTTCTCCCGTCCATGCTCCAAGAGTCACCGCCTGGTGCTTTTGTTGGCCATGAGAGAATCAAATGATCTGAAAAGGTCCCCAGTTTTACGAGAGCAGTGCTTCTCGATCTGCTGCCTCTCAATGTTATCATTAGGCAATTTTCCTTGGGAATAGATGGTAGAAGAGATCAGCTGCCATTGAGGACATAAGATTTTGAATATTTCCACCAGATCTCTTCAAGGGCCCACACCTGAAAATCAGTTAATTTGGATATCGGTTTTCACAGGAGCCAGAAAGAGCCTTGATTCCTCCATTTTTCTTTCAGTCTGATGTTGCCTTATAGGCTCTTTAAAGGTGGCATACTTTTCTTTTGCATCATTACACAGCAATATTGATGGCTGGCTTTAAAACATACTCATTCTCCTGACAGACTGCCTATTTTACATCTGTAGATATGTGTATTTCTTGAACTGTGTTTGTGTGCTTCTTTTTCAGGCACATCTTTGACACCTCTCAGGGAGTTTGGCTTGGAAATTTGGTTTCAGATAGAACTTGCATCTCTGCTTTTCCTCCCTTCACTTTATTTTCATATCTCATGTCAACATACACTACAGCTGTGCCTTGGCTTGTCAATGCCAGGCTGCAGTGCCTCCCGTCCATCAACCTTTTAATACACAGATGATTTCATTTTCTACCAGCAGGACAAGTCAAAAATTATCTCAAAGCCAAACACAGGACACATTTGAACAGCAAAAATACAGCCCAGAATCCATGCTTACGAGTCAACAATTTACGGCAGTTTTGAAGCTACAGTGGTTGAAGAAAGTTACTATGTTCTAATTGGTGAGATAAATTGGCAGGCACATTTATAGCAGATCTATTAGGGGACGTGCCACAACTAAAGGTCTGATTCTCTCCTGCTCATAGAGGAGGAGTAGGAGTAGGAGGAGTCCACGGTGCTGAGAATCATAATCGGTTTTGAAGTGCTTTGCTATTATTTAAAGAAATGTTGAGTCTGTATTTGGCTTTGGCTCTAGAGAGTAAAGTGTTCCCTTTCGAAATTCAGAAAAGAAAACCTATGGAGAAATGACGGACACAATGTCACACAGATACCTTATAACATACAATTAATCAGGGATTTATCAGGGAAAAATAAAAAGAATTAGGTAGCGTATTCTCAGGAGGAAGCAAATCAAAGGATGAGATAGTTTTGCAAAAGCAAGGAGAAATGAGGATAAATAGCAATTGTCAATAAATTTGAGAAAATAAAGATACAATGTTAGGGAAAAAATATTGGCACAATATTTTATTTAAAAGCAGTAATAAAAACATTGCTTACTTTGATTTCTGCCCTTTCTGGTTTATTGTTGATATAAAGACAAATTGACTCAGACTTCCAGGAGCAGGAAAGCTACGATCCACTGTTACAGGCACTTTAAAATACAGCACTGCTATAATACCTGATTCATTATTAACAAGATTGGCTTCATCGCGTGTTGGTATTTTTATGAATTGACTGTGACCTAGGGCTAGCTGAGGCCCTGACAAACTCACTGCAAGACAAAGTGGGCTTTTTTGACAAAGGCGGGGGTGTGTGTGTGTGCATTTGCTAACAACATACTACTACGATCCACCTACAGAGCACGTTTAAAGCTATCACAGGCATATAGAATTCGGATCATATATAAAGACAATGGCCATGCTTTTGAACTTGTGGATCAGACTCCTCCAATTTACCTTCCTAATGCTACTGACTGCAATAATACTTATCTGATTTCCACCAAGGCAATGTAAAAAGAAATTCAAGTTTTCAGAGACACATTTTTTCTTCAAGCTTTCCTTTACTTTATGCAGAAATTCCATAAAAGAATGAATGTTCCCGTCCCCTGATGTGTCTCAGGTTTGTACTTATGACTACATTATGAGATGTTAAATTACACAGTAAAGAGAGAAATGAAGACAGTGATAGAAGGTGTCTCTATACAGAATAAGATGCTTCAGTGAAGAGACAGGTATGAATCAGAATCTGAATTTCAGAAAACCAAGATCTGAGTTTACAGCTTGGACTCATCACTCCTCAAGGACAGAAGGCAGACGTGCCACCCGGCCGCACTTGAACTTCAGGTCAGACCCACGCTTCCCATAAGCAGAAAGCGCTTTCCAGCGCCAAATGGTCCCAGTGCAAGCCAATGCTGAGCCCCTTGGGCCATGAAGGGGATGTGATGAGATGAGCAGCAAAGCATGCTTCACGCTGCCTAGCAAAGAGCAGCATAGGATCATTTCTCTGCTTCTCGCATAATTTAATTATTCAGTCACTACTGAAAGGCAATGAGACAGGCTAGTGGGACCCAAGTCTGGCATTTTAGGAAGCTGAAAGTAAAGGAGGCTCTCCTGCAGCTCTGGTGTAACGTCAGGGAAATTTCATGTTGCTCTAGTTACTAACTGAAGTAAGCAGGAAAGCAGAGAAAAAACGCGTTAACATATTGCCAATTAACAGAGCAAGCAGAGGAATTCCAAGCAAAGATCTGAGTCTGGTTCCTTTAAAAGCTAAGAATTTGATTTTCATGTTTGTTTTCAAATGAGTAAAAATCCCATTTGTCATCTATACGATGTTTAGCCTGATTTGCTAAGAAAAAACAGTTTGCAGGATCATGCTGTCTGCATTTGTCTATCAGTCTGCTTCCCTCTCTCATACCCTCCCCTCACCTCTGCTCGTTAGATTTTGAGGACCATGTCTAATTTCAGCCAAAGCTTGGCAGACAGTCAGAGGTCTCCAAAAATTACATTTCTGCAAGTGTCACACAAGTCGACATCTGTGAAGAAAGTGGCATTAAAACGTTCCTGCTGAGAGAAGAGGTTCAGTGAAAGATCAACTACAAGAGACCTGTTGGGGCTATTAGAGACCACCCAAGAATTCACCTTTAGGATACCAACCCACAAGAAAGACAGCTTTCTTGCTTTTCCCGCTCAAGGACCTAAACACTTATTTTTAGGATTAATTGTGGTAATTACTGGATGTCTAGGTCTGTTGGATGTCTGGCTGTTATTTATATCATTGATTAACAATATCCCGAGGTAAGATGCTGCACAGACTAGTCTGGACTCAGACCTCCTCGGTTAAATGGAGGACACAGACAAGGGGAGGGGATGAAAAAAAGGAGAGAGATGGGCTGGCACCACAGCTAAAGAGGAAAGCAAAGGCACACCTGGAAATGAAGCCCGCGTTTTGCAGTTCAGCAGCTCTAAGTATTTTCTCAAAAGCCAGCACTGAAGCTGCTCCTTTAGCCCTCAGTTCCCGTTTCTGTGAGCTCACACACGCTTCTTGTCAGGTGTTAGCAGCAATGATGAGAACCAGGTTAAGAGATAAAACAGTATGCTTTTTGGTCACAGATTAGTAGATTCCTAATGAAATAACGAGGTATGTCTGTGATCCCATTTAAAACTATTTTCCCTGTAAAGAGGCCATGTTAAAGAAAATTCACGTGGAAATGGCTGACTCACTAAATTAGCACTTCTTCCCTTAGGAAGGGAGAGACAGAGACTTAGAGCTGAGGAACCTTGACAGCAGGATACACCACTCCATGCAACTCTGCCTGCTTCCCCTGGCATTTACTAAGAAATTAATCCTTCCAATTGTTTATAGCAAGGGTGCTTTTCCCTCCCTACCTTTGAAAGGAATATAAAGCAAGGTATGATCCCAAATCCACACAGCCTCATCAGCAGAGTATCAAACAAAACCTTTTTGTTGTTGGGGGTTTTTTGTTTTGTTTTGTTTTTAAACAGGAAATTTGTCAGGTCAGTATCTGTCAAAATGGTTTGGAAAATAATCAACCTCTAGTTTCCCAACCATATGCTGAGACACTCGTATCTAGCATAGAGAAGCCATGGACATGCAATATCACCCGTCAGACAGATTAGAGGCCTCTTCTTCCAGTTCAGAGACAAAACCAAAAGATCATACACTGACTTCTTTCTCTAAAATAAAATTCTATCCACAAATATCCAGTTTTGTTTTCTGGTAGTACAGTGTACAGAGGATATCTCAGCCTACCATCACACAGAGCATCACCAGGTCATGTCTAATTGGTGTTGATGCCGCATTAGCTATCCTGTCCTTTGTGCCCAATCCTGATCTTGCTACTACAGTGCCATAAGTAGGCTATGTAGGAGATGGCTTTCATCACTTGAAATTCTGGTCCAGAATAGTTGTCAACAATCTACGTTAACATGAATTGTCAAACTGTTGTACATCGTGCTGCAATGGGGAACTCCACCTCTCCTTAGGGCTAGAGCACTCCTAGCGTGACTCATGCACGGACCCCGATTCCAGTTCACTAATCCCACGCTTACCTCATCAACTATAAACAGCTTTAATAAGAAGAATTTTACGAAGTATTTCACTGGTCTCATTCTTCCACAACCTCCACTGTGCCTCTAAAAAAGCAGTATTTTTTCTTCAGCTTCTTGTCAGTATGATTAAAGGCTGAGAGATGCCTAAACAAGTTGTCCTGTAACATATGCAGAAGTGCCCTCTGCAAGGACCAATGCCTTCTCTGAGGGCCGCGTCACTCAGCCTGCGCCCGTTGGCATGCCGGGCTGCACCATCCCAGCTTCTAAGTTAGGCCATGTCTTTGTTCTGTCATTAATATTTCTCCTGTATTTCTGCGTATCTTCTGTTCACTCTTCTCGCTGTGCAAGGAAGACTTAAAAATCTCACTTTGTGAGCTTTTTCATGTGTGACAGAAAGAGGGAGACAAAGAATCCAGTTATTAGGCAGATCAGGTTCAGAATGAATCGGAGAAGAAATACTTAATTCCCTGACCTCATCTAAGAGGGCCCTCTGTGGCCTGGCTTAGGGTTCTGCAGGCCTGAGACGGGAACATGGCTGTGCACATGGGAACCATACCAAGCTGACTCGTTCAGAAAACAGGTTTTACATATAACCCCACTGGATACTAGCATTGTAAAAGACACTTCCGTTCCAGAATTAATTTTCTGTTGAATGAAAATGCATTGAGCCAGATGGATCTTTTTCAGGAGGAGGATCAGGCAGGCACAGGTCTAAAACCAAAGATTATTGGTTTTGTGTATTCAAAGCCGGAGTAGCTGAGAGCAAAGTGTCCAATACAGGTACTGACGTGTTTAGGTGTACTCCTAAAGGAGTATCCCAGGAAGGATATATGGAGCGAGTTTGGCAAGTATTGAATTGAAGAAAGATGGAAAATTTCTAATTAATACTTGCAAATCTTCTCATTGCTCCCTACAGTACTAGCTGTAAATAAACAAAGGGCCTTGAGAGAGCTGCAAACTCTAGTATATGCAAAAGATCATCAAAAAGTGGGAAAAAAGACTGGTCACCAGGAAGAAACACACAAGCAGGCTCCAGCGGAGTGTTTGGCTGCCCACGTCCCTGTGACGGTGCTGGAAGTCAGAAGCCTAAATCTGCAGGCTTGGATTCTGGGGATTCTTCATGTGACACAGAAATTATATAACAGAACTACCAAAAAAGTGTAGTTTCCAAACCCAAGGTTAAGACAGGCTAACACCTAAACCACTCAACCACTCATTTTTCCAAGCCAATCCCACTCATTACTTGCGTAAGTTGCAGGCACCAACTATTTCAGCAATTAGGCAGCTTAGTATTAGGTTGTTTAATAACATGATCAGCTCACTCTTACCTCATACTCCACTCCCATCTGTTACATGGAGCCACCTGCAATCTATCATCATGTTTTAGGATTAACAGCTCTGTGCAGCAAAATCTGTTTTTCCTATTAGAGGTGTGAACAGTACCTAGTCCCTGCTCAGCACCTCCAGCGCAGTGCTTGTAACACAACCACCGCAGGAACACGTAAGCCCCACTGGCCAGCTGACACCAGCACAACGTGTATCAGCATCCTTCATCAGCAGGTTTGTGCTTGTGGTAGTCACCAATGGGACTGAGTTTTGCAGATGTAAAATTGTGCAGTTATCACTAGCCTCATTTTCCACAGGGCCGGATGACTAGAAATCTGCTTTACAAGGAATCTGTAAAATGATTGCAAATTTTAATCCTGAGGAAGACTAACCTTTGGGTTATACAATGCTATTTCAATTGGGGATATTTTTAGTCTTATCACTGCCTTTGGTTCAGTACGCACAGGGAAGAATACCACCAATCTTTTCTACAACATAAGGCTTGCTTGAAAATGGGTTAATATAACAAAAAAATGCATTTTTATTTACAAAAGCTTGACATCCTAGAGGCGTATGAGAGCTGTAGAAAAAATAAATTCAATTTCTAAAAGGGCAGTAAGGCCCCATTGCCAAATAAAATACAAAACCAGCATAAAGAATCCAAATGAAAAACAACCAATTAACCCTATCACCCCACCAAAAATGCCACAGAGACAAAATGAGAAGCAAACTTCTCTAGCATTTCAGGAGAGGGCTTTCCAGCTGTCATGGTGGATACCTTCCAAGAAAAACGAGCTCCTGTGCAACAAAGTCCCTTTTTCTCTGCAAATGGTTCGGCAGTACCTTGGCTGGGACGCCAGTCTGGGCTCTGGCAAACAGGAATTGGAGACTCTGTGTGACCTTGCATAAGTTCCAGTTTTTGATGCCTTCCAAAGTACTCAAACAAACTGAGGACGACTCCTAGGTCCTAGCACCTGGGGTCCAACCTGAGCAAGGACCTGCTCTCCCTGCAGGGAGAGACCGACCCTTTGGCTGAGGTTCGGGATGAGGCTAGTCAACAGAGGATGCTGAAAAGTCAGGAATAAGAAGTCCCATTCTTGCTTTCGAGTCTGAAAACATTTGGCCACATAAGACCAGCAGCTCTAAAGAATGCTGCACTGGTCTTGTTCTTCACCTGAAGAGGAAAGGGAAAGTTATACGATCCTCCTTTTATTTTTATTTTTTAAACAACATACTAGCCATTGAAGCATTCAGCTAGGATACAGATAACCCATGCACATTTAATTGTGTATGCACAATAGAAACACTTATGCAATCAAATCTTGAGGAAAAGTCTAGTTTTGGTTCCCAGTTGGACCCTCTCAGTTACACACTGATTTGCCCAGAGATGTCAAACTGAGACAAAAATTATCACAGGCAGAAGCAGATCTCAAAGGTCAAAAGTGAAGGGCTTCTACCCTGCAGGCACTGGCCGAGGGATGGGGGAGCTACGTCCATGGAGCACAGGCAGTACCTGAGGCATGGGGGGTCGTGCCCAGCAGCATATGTAACACACAGGGTGTGAGAAGAGGATTCAGTTTTGCTCCATGGTAGGTAGATAGTACTGTGCAGTGTTGTGGAAACAGATAAATCAATCTCTGAACAAAGTTTGCTCAGATACCACGAGCAAGGCAGCCACAACAAGGCTGCTAATCCGACCTCCTGGTCTGCGTACTTCTTTTTGCAAAATGCAAACTGGAGTCAAACAGCGCAAACACAGAAGCAATCAAAGACTCCAGTAGTGGGGGTCAGAGGCAGAAACACAAAGCTCACCAGATCTATACCAGAGAGGGGAATCACTACAAAACCTTCAACAAGGAAGGATCCTGTTCCCAACCATACTAAAGTAGTACAAGGACACAGCATGAATTCATCCTTTCTACTACATACGCATCATAACTAGCAAATACACCGTTCATCCTGTGGCACAAGTACCTTCATTTGGCCAAATTTACTGCTGGAGTTGCTGTGCTGGTAACTACTGGCTGTGCTGATCCTTCTGGATCAACAGCACAGATGAATTTAGGCAACTGACTTCAACAGAACTAAGTGCATAGGTGAGCTGAGGAAAATTTGGATCATTGCTGCAGGCATAAAAACCTATTTGAGCAAGTTACCCCATCCGACCAGCATATCTGTCACTGGCCACACAGTGCACTGCTGACAGCAGAGCAGGGCTTGGCAGGAGCTGCGGTCTGCGTAGAAAGCAATGTCAAATTTGTACCTGACTTAGATTCCCAACTAAACACCACTGCTGACTGTATCACAGACGTGGTTTTTATCAGTTCTCCTCAGGAACAAAAACTAGTACCACACTGGTAATCCCACAGCGACCAGCTCTGTGCTTCCTGAGTCTATGAAGTCTATGACAGAGGATACCCCTCACAGCTATCTCTGTATAGTCACAGCCCTACGTGAACCTCTGTAGGTAGGTACTTGCGTTTCACGGTATCTGAATATTTAAAGAACTTCACAGAAGAGAGAGAACTGGCAGGATCCATTTTCTTCCCTGATCAGTTTATCAGACATTAAAGCCTAGTTGGGAGATCTTTCATGCTGCTTGTACCAAGTGGCGATTCAAATGCAACTCTAGCAAACCTGGTTTGAGTCATGCCTTATAAAGTAGGTAAGACCCTTACACTAGCGAGCACTTATTCTCATGAGTACTCCAGTAAGAGCAACTGGATTGCCTGTATAAGGAGCTCTGAAATGTAAGTACAAGGTAGATAATTGAGTTCCATGGCTGCCTTTTGCCTACACAGGCTCAGATTTTCTCCACTCCTTCCTGCCACAGCTAATTGCCTGAAGAGGGGAAAACAGTGGTTCATGCGGCCATGGAATTGTCATCCTGGAGCAGAGTCCAGTGGCACACAGCTAACAAAGGCCTTTACATTAGCAGCTTCTTTCTACAGACTTGTCTTAGCCTTGCAGAGAGGAAGGAGGCATCGGGCATGGTTTTTGCCAGTGCTATACCATTTTACAGTGGCTATTCAACCCCAGGGAGATACTGGCATTGCAGCAGCCTCTTAGGCATTTGCTCTAACATTTAGCCCAGGAGGTTAAGATTGAAGCAAATGCACTACAGAATCCAGAGCCCCAACACGTTCCTTTATATTTTAGGCATATTTCATCCACTGAGTTTGGGTTATTTAGATGTGATTTCTAAATGATGCTGTGAAATAGGTAACTGTTACGGTTTGAGGAACACACAACAATTTATTGTCATTTAGACAATTATTCTATCACCCGATGACCGCTCCCCACCCGGGAAGGGGAATCGAGGAGAAACAAGGAAACCCGAGGATTGAAATATAAACAGATTTAATAGAATAATACTAAATGATTAACATCAATAATACTAAAGAACCAATATTGATCCTGATCCCAATACAGAATATACAAGGATTATACTCAGCCAATTCTATCGTAGGAAGCCGGGCACTCCCAGCAGTGGGCAGCAAACGTCAGACACTGCGAGCGCTGTGGCTTTGGGAGGAAGGGAAAGGCTCAGGGCTCCAGCACAGGGTCAAGAAGTCCTCAGGATCGTAGCCATCATAGAAAACTCCTCAGCAAACTTTCTAATTTATATTGAATGTGACGTTCATGGCATGAAATAAATCCCGTTGGCAGCCTGGGTCAAGTGCCCGGGTCTCGCTCCTCCTCATCCCCGCAACTGGCGAGCTCGAAAATACCGAGACCTTGAAAGCCACATCCCATAGCTGGCTATAAAGTAAATATTTTCACAAATTCAGACACTAGAGTCTTCCAAAAGTACAGTTTTCCCAAGCATTAGAAGAGACTTTACTAAAAAGTAAAATTACAGAGAGCAAAATTAGTCCCGTGTCACTCAAACCAGGACAGTAACCCTCTCCTGTAGCTTTCTGACACCAAATACCTCTGCCTGACAGAGCCATTTTTAAGTAGCAGTGCTTAGACAAGCTGTTTCGAAAACCTTTTCCTTGGTTTAGTTTTCTCAATCATTGCCCATTCTCCCAAGATGACATGCAAATTACAGCTCAAGTATTAAATGTATAAATCAGACTGTGGTGGCAAGTGAAAGGGCTTCTAAAGAATGGCTCCATGGGAGGCGGTGCAATGCTTAAAATATTCAGAAACCTATATTCCCACCTTTTCTAAAACTGTTTTGCTCATTTACTTAGACGACTCTTCAGCACCTGAGAAAACTATGCATCCACACTGCTCATGATGACAAAGCAGAATCAGTCTATTGTGTCCTCAGCTATCTACCCTGCAGCTGCCCTCGGAGTCTCCTCCAAACCCAGTAAATCAAGGACATACTTGAAAAAAGCCACCAAAACCTGTATTAGGCCTTTTGTCATTTGTCAGATATTCCCAGAACTGGCCCTTTTCTACTGTATTGCTTCACTAAGGACTCCCCTCACTGAGAATACAAAACAACTCACGGTCCCAGGCTCATCCTTGGCTTGCGAGAGCCCTCAGAACAAGTCACCCAAGTGAAGTACAGGGAGAGGCAGGCAGCCACACCTGCTTCACCAGACAGCTTTGCAAGGCTGGGCAGAATGCACACAGAGTAGTTTAATCTGATGGCGAATAGCAAGAGGGTTACTTTATCCTGAGGACATCCATTTCTTTCTCTTGCTACAAGACCAAAAAACTTGTCTAGAGACATCGAAGCAAGTCCTCTGAGCTCACGTTTCAGCAAGATGACATAAGAGACATAATCAAACGAGCACTCACAATTATTCAAAAATGAAATGGCCAGACAAATGCAGTAATAGGGGTAGGAAACTGGTGTGAGAGCTCCTCTGGATGTTCTACTGGATTTCCCACAGAAAGTGGTGCTGCACTGTCTTTCCATGCATAGGAATGAGTCCAAGTTAGCTAAACCATGTGAAATAAAAAGCCAGTACAAAGACCCAGAGAAGTGCAAGCCCACTTCCCTCATCCTGGGAGGAGAATGTCAAACAGAGGGATAAGAAAGCAGCACTCAGCCCCAAAATAACACTTCCCTGGACATCTACAGACTTGCATATACACACACAGCTCACTCCATTTAGACCTACACCAGATCACAGGCGTGACATCACTTCACCAAGCCAGCTGGTGAAACTCAGTTTGAAGAAAGGGCCGTTTTGCCACAAATAGTAATCCCATCCTCAATTCTCTCTGTTTTAGAGGATCTCTTGTTGATGCAAATGAAGGCGCTTTCCTATTGCTTCAGAGTTAAAAAAACCAAGGCCGGAGAAGTCTTACAGATTTTCCACGTCACAATCTTGTACGCTACCAGTGCGGATACTGTGGGCAACGAAAGAAGACAGGACAGAAATTAGAGGTAAGCCAACATTGAAAAGAGGAAGCCTACCAAGCTTTGAAGTCATCACCAGGTGAAATTCTGTACTCTCCAGCGTACTGGAGAGTCTGCAATTAAGAACTCAAAAGCCTAGCAGATTAGACTGAGAAATAAAACACAGAACCAAGATTGTCACCTTCTTCCCCAGCAGTACCACCATGCCTTTAAACTCAAAGTAACCCCAGCTAAACAAGAGGACCTGAGACCAAGTTGCATCATGCTGCTCCGTGATTACTCCCCTTCTGTTTCATAAGTCAAGGAAATCTTGTCTCAGGATGGAGCCTTGCTACCAGTAATTTTTATGCTCTTCTTATGGCCTACAGGACTTGCTGAGTAACCAGCAAGTGTCAGTTTTGGAGACAAGCTACAGTGCAACTATCTGGGAAACCTGGATACTCCAGAACACCTGAAAGGATAAAAACTATAGGGCAGAAAGACAATTTTTAATCTGTTTCCATCTGCTGTGCAGCCTGAGAAATGGGTTTTGCCTCTGCCTACAAGGATTTCACATATTCACAGCCATTTCCATGGCACAATAGCTATGAGTTTTAGGAAAAGCAAACACAAGTCATATATACATCCAATTAGCACCTGGCTGCTTTAGCTCTGTGCTCTCAGGAAAAGATGACTTTGGGTCAGTAGGAGGATCTCTGGTTTTCATTCTCAGAAGCCAAAGTTCTCTTATTTCAGAGGACAGTTTTGATCAATAGGACTACGAGAAGGTTGGAAGCTGCCCTGCTGTCACTGGCTTTCTTCCTTCCTGTTATCCAGAACATCACAGGCTCTTTTTCTTTTCTTTTCCCCTTTCAGTTTGTTAGTTTAAAATAATAGATGGAAATAACTACCAAGTGAAACCCCACAAATAATAACAACAATAAAAAAGTATGCCACGTATATTGAGAAAGAGAGACTGAGTCCCCATTAGTAAGGTTAGAGAGGGGCATTAATAAAAGGAAGATTTGTTAAACATGACTCATTTCTTTTCCTTCCTTTCATAAATCTTATTATTTCCTTGGAGAACAGCCATGCATTCAGTGGCTGGAACTGCATTCTTAAATGATGCTCTTGGTTTAACTACTACCTGCCTGCATTTACTTAAATAGTCAAATAAACAAACCAAACCACCCTAAACTCACAAAACAACCCTACCTCCCCCTATCAAGAGTATTACGTTAAAGCCAAGTTTTCTAATCCTCTAAACCTGTATGATCGTCATAGATGTGCAACAACCACGCTGTAGCTCTTCACTAGAAAGATGACAGACCCATATTTGCTTTTCCAACTCCAGCCACATCTACAAAGAAATGGAAAGAAACTGAACTGGAAAGAAACTGAACTGGAATACCTCCTAAAAAGGCAACAAAACCAACATCAGTCAAAGATTTTCTTTCCACCTCTGTAAACATTGCTTTTAATCCTATATAGTACAAATGATTCAAGTTCTACACAAAAAAAATGAGTCAATGATAAAATTACCACATGATTTTTCTGTCAAAATAAGCTTTCTTCCCAGCTACAAATGCAAAAAGTAGAAACATTACAAAACAAACTAGTTACCAGTATATGAAACACAGAGTAGAGGGAGAGACTTTGAAATCACTGATGTGCTGCTGGAATGGAGATATATTTTTTGTATTTGCCAATATTTTGAAGAGTTGAATGCAATTTTGCCCATTTTACAAAAGAGATTTACCCTCTTTTTTCTACCAAACTTTTAGACCTTTTCTTCCTAAAGTATTTAAATAGAGTAGTACTATTTTGAATATTATGTTATATTTTCATAGGGGTTATCCAAATATCGACTCATGATGTTTTCTTCCCCTGTTTGGGGGAATAAAGCTTGGCCTTCCTGAAATCGTTGATTATGAGTTTCCTCAGCTCCAGAAATCAGGACTAACATAGCTAAAGCCAACGTGAAGTGGGAATCAGCCTTTTGGGCTTGACCATCACGCTGCAATACAGAAGGTCAGGCCTGTAACAATGTTCACTCACCTAAGCTTGAGTAACTGATCCAGAACAATTGACAACGCTTATTATATGTTGGGTGGTAAACAGATAAATGCAGCCTAACTTAAAAATAAAAGAAAAAGGAAACATAGTTGGTATTTTCCACTCCTGCCTTCACTAGGCCCAACCCTGCATTTCTTTAAAAAATCCTCAAAATAAGACCACATGAAGAAGCTTCTCACCAGTACAAGGAAAGCACATGGCCGAGAGCAGGCCCCACAAATAAGCTGATACTTTTAGAGACAATTATGTGCTATGATGCATGTTAGCATCAGACCACAATCAAATTAAATAGAAATAGTTATAACGTAAGAATCTGTATGCAGGTACGAGAAGGCACAGTTTCATTAATGTAAGGCTGGCAGTCACACTTCATCTTCCCCCACGCACACGGGACTTTACCTCTCTTCTCTGCAAAGGAATTACTCTTCAACTGAAAGTTGCCAGCTGTAAAAGCTTATTTTTGACAAATCTGATGTGGACATTCGCGTGATTCATTCGCAGCCTGTTCCCAGCCCTTATGGAAATTTGGAACCATTTTCAACCAGTTCCAAGCCTATGAAGAATAAACTGTCCTTTTAAAAATACTACTGTACCTTTTAAGTATGCAGATTGCCAGGCTGAATTTTAAATGCAATCACTTTGCTTCCAGCACACTCTAAAAATCAGGAGTCACAGTCTGCATGAATCAGTCCTCTGCACCTAGGACCTGCTATTTCCATCATCTCAAGCCTGTGTGCTGCAATTACGTGAATTGTCCACTTTTTTCCCCAGCCTCCTCTATGAAATGCGTATGCAATATAAAACCCATTTATCATACTGGAAATTGCTCTTGTATTTAATCTTCCCGAAGACAGCAAAATCAAATTATGATGTGTAAAGAATGATAATCTGCCAAATTCAAGGGAATACTCCAAACTTATCCCTCCACGTCTGCAACAGAACAGGTCAAAGAGGTCTAATGTAGAAGACATGGATAGGAAGACATGTTGTGAGCATACATAATGAGAAGATGAAAACTCTCCTAATCTTTGCAGATTGAATGAAATCTAATTACATGCTGTATTGATTGTTGTGTATTACTGAAAGAGACAGTGAAAAGGGAAAAAGGCAATTACAGTGAAATTGTAGTCTGACCCTTCAATTGCTTTTGGCATGAAAGGTTATGCTCTATTCGGGGCATCAAAAATTCTTTATCCTCTATGGTAAATCATTAGCAACAGACTCAGATGCAAAACTGATTAGGAGAAAAATTCAGTCAATTAATTCTTTTTTATTTTTTCCCCGTCACAAAAAATCGAGGCAAAAGAAGAAAATACCAAGTTATTATCACTATGCCATTTCAGGAATTGCTACTAAGTCTATCTGGCATTAGTTCTCTGTTGGCTGACAATAAATCATATTCAACAATAGAAATACCATAGTAAACATGAAAAAAAATACAGAGATTGATGAACTAGATCTAGAATAACTCAGTTTTTCAAAATAAATGTTATACCCAAAGTCAAATATTAAGAAGTAATATAAAATTTCACTAAGGAAATTCCACAGACAAGTTTCATTGCTTTGCTTTCCTTTTGCCGCTCCATCCATTTACTTCCACCAAAACCAGCAGTAGCTGAGCGTAAAGAAAGCTTTCAAAAATACTATTTTTCTAAGTTGATAGAAAACCAAAGCACGAGCCAACTGAAAACTATTGTTTGGGTGTGTGTGTGCATGACTCTGCAGGGAATCATGGCAATTCTCATTCATTCTATTCTAAAAATTCTTGTTCTGCCAAAGATAATTGCAAGGACCAGATTTCTACTGACTTTCATGCATGGTCCTCTGCGTCCTACACACACCTCCACAGGCACTGAATGCACAGTTTTTATTCACACTGAAAAGTTAATGAGTTCTCTAGTGATCTGTTTTAGGTTGCCTCTTGATACACTTGCAACATTACTGCTTGTGTTTATTTTTCTTTGCAGAATGTACGCTTTCAAATAACTTTTCTTTGATTACATGAAAACAAATAAGTGGGACAGAAACAAAATTCTGTATGGCTGCAGCTGCAGGGCTGGTCTCTCACTGAAGTGCCTTTCTACTGCACTGGATCTTCAGTAGAGTCCCCAGCAAACCCAGGTAAGGTCTTGCCAGTTAAGGACTAATCCAAATAGAAGAGAAAAATGAAATAAAAGAAAACTGAGACTTTATTACCAAAAATATAAGACACTTAATAGGTGGCTCTAAATTTGCTGATCTCAAAATAGAAAGAACCAAGAGCAGAAATTTTAAACAGTGATCTGGACAGACCCACTGTAACAGTAATATTGAGCTGGACTCAAACTCCTGGTGCTTGCAGGAGTTCTGGGTATGCAAGGAATTCATATGCCTTCCGAATAAAATCTGTCTACCCACGTCTGTCTCTCCCTATAAAAGTGACCTTGACCCACCTCATTAAAAGTACCATCCAAGAAGGCCTCAGATGGCTCTCTAACCTTGTGATAAAGCAGTATACAGGACAACGTCTGAGAAACCTCGCGCTGCATTAGGATGAAACTGCACAGCTCCAGAGCAGACGGGATGCTGCTGTTATACCAGTCTTTCCGTGAGACACGGTAGAGCACTGTCACGGACAGGCTCCCTTGAATCTCAATGCTGCCAGAGCAGCGTTATGCCCATTAATGGCATAAGTAATGAGTCATGATATTATAACCGGAATACCAGTGAGCTAAACCCAAACACAGATGCTTGATCCTGATTTCACTTACAGCGATGCAACTCTGATGATGTCAGTGGAACACCTCCTAATTTCTAGGACTTTTCAGTTTTGTTGCCACAGGATGGGGAAAAAAAAGAAAGAAAAAAAAAGTAGAAAGTGACAAAGTATCTTTTCACAATGATGACGGACTCATTAATCTGTGTTGATGTACCACTCTGTAATAAAAAAAACAACTGGATCAGAGAGAAATTGAAGGGAAATGAATAAGAAATTTGAATAGCTCAGCTTGAAAAACTTTCTGTTATTTTCCTGTGTAAGAACTTTCAAGAAGAAACTGCCTATAGTGTTTATTGTGACCCGAAGAAGCAACATAACATATAAGTTCAAGTAATTTCACTGTGAAGTTCCGTATCCAGTGAACCAAATCAAAGAAGAAGTAGAAAAAAGTCTCCGAAACAGAGGATTACTTTACAGAGAACTTCCTGTTTACTGTGAAGCCACAGTCCTTACACGCCATGGTGCCTGCCCAGTACACCAAGGACTCCTGCTGATTCTCCAGGGGATGCTACGCTGGGATGAACCCAGAGCAGGTAAATCCTACACAGTCTCACCCATGAACAACACCAAGAACAAATCCATTCGGGCCAAAAGACACATTCAGCTGAGCTGCGATGGATATAGCTCGGGGGCTGATCTAATTTATTTTGGGAACTCTATGGCTTTGTTAAATTTGAGAGGAGGATTTCCCTCTTAAATCCTACATTCTTCAAAGCTTCTCCAAAAATATGGTTAGGAAACACAGCTGTTGACACTTTCCTTGTAATTCATGAACGTGTATTTTTGTGACTAACACCCACACTCCACATTCCCCTTCTCTCTTCCCCATTTATACAGATGAGAGCGTAAGGGGATGCCTGTTCTATAACACTTGCTGGCATAGACTGTGTATTACCATAACAGTCTAACCTACTTAGATTTATACAGTCATTCGGAAAGTAGTAATAGGATATATACTTTATCCTAAACCTCCTATTTGTCTGCATTTTGAGACTACGGCAGCCTTTGTTAAATCAATGTTATGAGTAAGATTTTCACAAGCAGCCTAGAAGCACATTTGGTATACTCAAACATATTTACACTGGAAGGTTTATTTGGTGCTAGACACTAAATGTTACATTTATATTATAATTTCATGTAAAAGTTCACTCCTTCAGCTGCTTCTTGTCCAAAGCACTGATGTATTTAATCACACACTTATTTCTTTGATGTTCCACATTTAGAACTTTACAAATTTATGCAAATACAAATGCACTTGTTTTGAAGAATTAGTTTCTATGTGAAATGTTAGTTGTCCTATAACAACTTTTAGGGCTTAGCCTGTTGTAACTACCACGGAAGGGTTCTTTGCTTACCTACCAAGATTTTTCAAGGCTGGTGAACTAGAACGGAGTGTCACAGAAAGAAGTAGTGGATGCTTCCCCTCCTCACCAAAGATAATATCAAATTTAAATGGCAAAGTCATTAAGGAAACATATGGGTGATATGTTTAAATAGACCCTTAAAAGTACACAACATAAGAACTCAGTAGAATGTTTTTTACGTAGTTATGAGACCAAGTGTATGACTTCCAGCTATAATCTAACAGTGTATTTGCTATCCAAACAGCTACCCATACAGAGTTAATATATCCAGGCAAACTATAAAACCTGGTACAGTTCATAGGGATGTCCACCAATCCTTAAACTCATGAACTCTGCAGCCTCCTTAACTTTGCATGCATTGAGAAAGTCTTGACTTTGGACCGAGAGTTGGTAGGGAAGGGTCTGAACAAATCCCTCCACCAAAACCCTGCAAGCCACCTCCTTCCCTTTGTTTTCAGCACTTCAGCAGTGGGGTCAGTGCATATTGTGCCCGGACTTCCCTCCCCAGCGGCCAGGCACTTCGGGTGCTCTTCCCCAGTCTGCAGCACCCTCCCAGGACACAGGGCACCAGGGGACCGGTGCTGCGTCCCCTCCCAGCCCTCCGTACCATTTAGCTGATTGTAGACCACTTCCTCCAGGTGGTCCAGGCGCTGCAGGATGGACTCCCTGTCGGCCAGGCTGCCCACCTTGGCGCCGCGGCTCCTGGCCCGGCGGTCCGCGCTCCGGACGATCTGCACCAGCTCCTGGGAGCGGTCCTGGATCCTGCAGTAGACGGAGAAGAGGATGATGCCCACGAAGACCAAGATGTTCACCGTCAACAAAGTTTTGATTTTCCGTGCCACCGCCATGGGAGCCGCCGGCGCGGTGGCGGGGGGCACATCAAGGCGCGGCGGCCGGCGGCCTGGCGGCCACCCGGCGAGGGGGACGCGCCCGGGGCGCGGAGGGGCGCGGAGCGGAGCTGTCCTTCAGCACCGCCGCGCCGCTCCCCGCCCGGCGCCCGCCTTCGCCCCGCGGGGGCCGCGCCGCGGCGGGCTGGGCGGCATGGAGCGGGGGGAGCCGCGCAGGGAGCGCGGGGCGCGGAGCCCAGCCGCTGCTGGCCGCGGAGCCGCCTCTTCTCCTCCTCCGGCGGCTCCCGCTCGCCCGCCCTCGCTCTCCGCCGCCCCAAACGCAGAGCGCCGGTGCGGAGTGACGTGCTCCGGGGGATCTCATCTACATGCACACGGTGGAGCCGCCGTGCCGCGCCGCGCCGCCCCGCCTCGCCCGCGGCTCCCCGCCCCGCAGCCCAGCCCTGCCGGGGGCCGCCGCCCGCCCCCGGGCCCCGCCGCGCAGCCCCGGCACTGGCCGCTGGGTTTCAGCGCGACGGATGGGTTGAACGAGCCAGGGGAAGTGCGGGCTCCTCTCCCACGGAAGACACCAGTGGCCATCTTCTCTTCATTACCCACCTAGAGGGTCCTTATCCTGCACCCAAGCATCGCTACAGCCAGGACGAAGACTGTCCTTGCCTATGGGTGCAGCCCCTGGAGGTGAGATGATGCCTCACTGATGGAAATTAACTGAAACAAGTTCAAAGGCTCCCAGCAAGAGGGAGAGCTGGTAACGCACTTGGCTCCGTAGGTTTCCCAACAGCCAAAGTACAACATTGTCTAGTGATCCTGCCTGGAAGGGACGTGGCTGGGACCACGTCCACTTGCAAGAAAAGTTCTTGCCAAACATACAAGAAGTTCTTGCAAACCATACAATACTTTGGGTTGGAAGGGACCTTTAAAGGTCATCTAGTCCAACCCCCCTGCCGTGAGCAGGGATATCTTTAACTACATCAGGTTGCTCAGAGCCCTGACCAACCTGACCTTGAATGTTTCCAGGGATGGGGTATCAACCACCTCTCTGGGCAACCTGTGCCAGTGCCTCACCACCTGCAACATGAAAAATTTCTTCCTTATATCTAGTCTAAATCTACTCTCTTTTAGTTTAAAACCATTATCCCTTGTCCTATTGCAACAGGCCCTGCTAAAAAGTTTGTCCCCTTCTTTCTTACAAGCCCCCTGTAAGCACTGAAAGGCCGCAACAAGGTCTCCCTGGAGCCTTCTCTTCTCCAACCCCAACTCTCTCAGCCTGTCCTCACAGGAGAGGTGTTCCAACCCTCTGATCATTTTTGTGGCTCTCCTCTGGACCCACTCCAACAGGTCCATGGCTTTCCTATCATAGAAACACACACAGGCGGAGAAAAACAGCATAGGCCCTTACTCTCAAACACACATCCAGTGACTACTGAAGAATAACCAAGATCTCTAAGCTTGATACCTATGGACATTAAATAAGCCCTTACAGTTGGCAGCTTCTCTATTCACAGTGGTCCTCCTTCGTATACCATCTCACTTAGAGGGTTACATACCATAATATAATCCGGTTTATGGGATTAGTTTTTTCCTTTCATCCTTCCTTCTTGATTTCTGGGGCTGCCAAGCCCAAAATCCAGCAGAAGTTACAATCGCCCTGAATTTACTGTAGCTTGGCAAGGTCTGCTCAGGGTTCCCTGAGGTATGAACTCTCCACTGCTGGCCACCTTCTGACCCTCCTGCTGTTCACCTTCGGCAAGGCCCCTGAGGGTGCAGTTTGCTTGAGAAGACATGTGTTTCTGTCTCAGAGGAATTCTCCCCTTGTCTTTTGGGGATCACCAATGAAACCTGTGTTGGAGGGCTCAGCAGCACAGAACAAGCCTAGACTAGAGTTTCACCATAATCTAATCTTATCCCTGTCAAAAGATGCCACAGATTTCTGTAGTGTCAGACATCTCTTGCAAATAGGCATGTCTCTATAGAAATATATACAGGATTTGACTACTTCCTACAGTACTGTATTTTTAAACGCAAATAATACCAAAATGCAGGGTCACATGTTCTTTCACTGGAGCAGTAGTAAAACTCTCAGTCAGCTCAGCAGAAGCAGCTCAGAACCTGCAATTTTCCAGTGTTTTGATTATTTTAGTAGTATTCTTATGGCAAGTCTGTCATAGCATTACGTTATCCTAGAAAATACCAATTTGGTTTAAGAAAACGTATTGAATTAATGCTCAAGTGCAGCTTATTAGATGTCTCCACAGCATTTAATATATTATAGCAACACCTGCTGGTCTCGATATGGTTAAGAATCTGTTAGATCACTCTTTCCGTTATAAAGTCCAAGTTCACAAGCTGGCTGCAAGAATTCAATTTGGATTCTGACACATAAGCGTGTACTTTGTCCCAAGAGTTGCAAAACACCTTCGACTGTCTCAGAGAGTTTACCAAGTTCTGATGGGCTTTTTTCCACATCATTGCGGTTTTCAATGAGGTCTTTCAAAACCACGGTTTCATCCATGATTGACATGGGTCAAACAGTTGTTTCCTTTTGCTAAGTAATTGTTCTTAAATGGTCAGTTTAAAACAGTCTACGGTGTGTACAGAAGAACATGAGAATATGCTCATGTGGCTGAAACCTTACCTAACACCATTCAAATAATAGCTAGCTCTTATACATCACTGTTCATTCGGAGATTTCAAAGCAAGTTACAAAAGATACACTATTAGAGCTGAGTGAAGGACGGCAGTAGTGTTTTTGGAAAAATGTCAAGGTCAGAAAATGTATTTTCTTTTTGCATTGGAACAAAACCAAAAAGCTTTAAAATATTTTCACACAAACAGCTTTGAGCTGAAGCCACTGTTCCCTGCCCAAAAGGGTCAGGTTCCAATTTTTCTTCCCTCAGAAAGGCTTATACTGCCAAAAGAAAACTAGATGAAAATCAATATATGCAACATCTGGATTTCAGTGCAAATGCTTTTATTGAAACCATACCAATCAGCTCTGACTGCTGACCCATCTTACAAATGGGGAACATGGGAAGGCACTGGTAACTTGTTCCAAAAGCTAAGGAACAAGCCAGAGGCAATGCCGGGATCCCATTCCAAATCACAAATCCAGTTTCTCTCTCTCTCTCTTTATTACTCGCTTTTATTGATTTTTACTGCTACTCGTCTCCATAGGGCTCATGTTTTCACTGATATCATCCGAGATGGATTAGGAAGCTGCTGTAAAGAAACACCAAGATGCTGTGTATTCAAATGACAGTCTATAGCTGAGCATACTCTTTACACCTCTCCTCTATCACTGTGCTCAGGCAGAATAAACACCTGGATGAAGGACAGCTGGCTGAAGATAAAGATGATGTTAAATAGCCAGAGGTAAAGACTCTAAAAAACCAGTCAGCACTCTAAAATAGCCATCTGTCATAGCCATCTCCCCTAATGTACTAAAGATGCTTTATTGCCTTGGGGCACTTCTGGGCTGCCACTGGACTGTCAAATAGCTAAGGCTGCAATGATAACAGCAGCATAAAAAAACCAAACTTTCCTATTGTCTGAGGCTCTCCTTGAAACTGTGCTTGATCTTGTACAACGTTGATCTTGCAACAATTATCTTTCTTTCTGTTGACTCTTGGTTACTGCAGAACACTCCATCTTGGCAAAAAGATGTTGATACAGAGGAAAACTTCAGTTGCTTCTGCTTTTACAATCCTGTTCTGCTTAGCTACTGAGGTCAGACACAGTAAATTTCACTTCAAACAACACTGAACTAAAAGATTTTGAGAAGAACCTTTAGTAAAGCATCAGTCTTACAGCCATTATCTGCAGAGCCCATCATGCAACTAGTCAAGGCAACAGACTCCAAGTCAACCTGACCCCAGTTCATTTGGAGCTACTAATCTCAACCAATACAGAGGAACTAGATGTTTTTTCACCAGCTAGTGAAAACTGCAGACTGTGCAGCAACTGAATATGACCAAGACTGCCGTCATCATCTGGACATTTCCCAAGTTCAAGTTTTCCCCAAAAGTGGTCAGAAAAAGTTATAAAAAAAGACCATGTCAGATCTACAAAGTACCATCTCTATAGCAGAACCCTCGCAATCACCATGCCTTCTGTTGTACAGTCCCAGGTTTGGTGGGTACGTACTCAGAATCAATATGAGTTTCTATTTTTTATGAGATGTTTTCTGTTGAATTTCATTTTAATATCCCTAGAAGGAGATGGAGGAATTGGCTTGCTGATGAAACAAAACAAGTAAGATTTTACTTTTGGGGAGAGGTAAGAGGAGACGGTGATTGAAAAGCTGATTGAAAGTTTTTTGACTTTTAAAAAGCTTAGGTTGAAAAAAATATTTAATTCAACTTAATAACCATAAAATCATTCCCAACCACTTTTCCAAAAGGACACAAGCCTGATTTACCGTACCTAAAGAGACATACCTTTCTGATCATTCTACTGCACGATATGAGACGTTTGCAAGAATGAATAATGTGTAGAAGGGAAGACTTTGATGTTTAAAGTATTTGAACACTAGCTTTAAAGAATAAAAAACACAGACAAAATATTATGCCAGTGATGATCTGCAATTGTAGATTTCAGCTGCAGTTATTCACACACAATAACATCACCTACCATTTTCCTAATGAAATTCCAACTGCATTTACTAGCCCATCACTTAGAGTTTTAATATAGCCTAATATTTTTCTACTTTTAGTACTTATTTAGAAGAAAACAACAACAAAAACAGACAAAGTCTAAGACCTCTGTTAAATTACCCAGACATACTGAACTGAGGCCCTCATCCTGTTGCAAAGGGGTACTGCAGCCCGTCAAACTGTGCGATTTAGTATTTGTGCAGCCCCCTTCTTACCATAGTTCCAGCAGACTCTGTAAGAAGATGCTTACATGAAGTTGCATGAAGACTTCTGCAGACGTAGCTAGCAAGTTAGGAGAGAAATAAATAAGGAAGCCTCAACTGTTTCATCCTTGAGATATTTCCAACCAGCATCTTATCTTTTCTGCTGCAGCTTCAGAGAAGACAGCAAGCTAGTATTGTGGTGGCATGAAAAGTCCAATAGTCAAATAATTCCTCTTGCAACAAGACACTGTCAGGTCCCTAAGGCTTCCAATTGCCACTCTGCTCATGTTGATGTAGAGGCTTTGAAGCATGTTTACTGTTGACCAAATGCCTGCTATTGTTAGCATAGAAGAGCTGTGGCCAGGTAAGGCAGAGAGAGGAATCCCCAACCTGGTATCCATCTCACTGCATTAAAAAGGCTGGAAGCCCAAAAGCCATGAGGAATTTCCCATGTAGTGATTCTATGCTGGGAACATTTAATGCTGGCTCAGAATGTAAGGGGGTATGGTGACTGGATAGCCCTGAATATAATCAATGTCTACTTTACTTAGAGCAGAATGACAACACAATGTGCTGCGGTTTCAACCAAGATGAATGTGTTTACTTTAGTAAGATGACCTGTCTGCTACCCTTATTACAGAACCAATGCCATAACCGTTTATTAGTGGGGTCACAATTACAGTGTGCAAAGACTCTCATTCATAACCAGCAGACCTACCCAAAGCACTACGCACGACACAGGGATTAAGTATTCACAAGATTAGCCTGGAGGTGCTGAATTTTAACTTCATCTTGAAGATGGTTCTCAATCGAATGAGATGCCTTAAAATCTGAACACGTATTTCAGAAATTATAGAGAGACATATATCCTTTTATTTTTGGCGGTATTAGTCTCATCATTTCACTTATTAAGGTTGCACAGAAGTTTTCTAAATGTAATTTTGGGACACTTCCTTCTAAAACTGCAGCAATTCCCAGTTGCACGTGGGACAGTTCTTCAAATATACAGACTGCGTTATGTTCTAGCACCTGTTGCTGTGACATAAAGAAGCACTACCCGTATATTCCTCATATTGTATTAAAACTACCGGTTGACTCTGCAGAGAGGATTTATAATACACAGCACAATGGCAGGCAGATCTGCTGCTTTCATGCTTGTGATATTGTGCTGATGACCACATTGTAGTAAATAGCATGCAGATAAAACCCAACAATTATCCAAACACGCATTAAAAAACCCAATAAACCTGTCATTGTAAAAACAGAATATAAATAACTGCCAAGACTAAAATATTCAACCCACACGCTTACATTTTACAAAGCTCTAATTTACAAACATTACAGCTCTCACCAATTTTAATGAGTTGAGCACCTACCTTTTTCAAATCCAACTGCACAGTCCTCTATCCATTTTCTGTTATTATCTCCTACTGTAATTTCAGAATAGGTGCTTGTTTGCTAAGAGACGATTATCACCATTCACCATGATCAAAGACTATTTGCGTGGTCTTAGATTTACTCCATGCAACAACAGAAAAAACCCAAAACCTTGAGGACCCCATCTCCCACAAAGGCAGAGAGGCTCGGTCCATCTGTGCCTCCAAAGGGGAAGGTGGTGGGAACCTGCCTGACAGCTGCTGCACTGGGACCCCGGGCTTCAGCCAGATGTTTTTGATAACCACCACAACTTGCCGTGAGGAATTCCAGAGGTACTGTGATAAGACAAAGACAGACTCATACACTGGAAATAGATCTGGGAAGTTTTCAAGGACAGCTTTTATGTTTATGGGAGTCCTATTAAAGAAAATAAATTGCAAGAGATATATAAATGTAATTTAATATCCAGCTATTACAGATACAGAAATTACCTCATTTTACTCCTTGAAATCCATCTTTAGTTATTCCTGTTGCCAGAAAACTTACAAAAACCTAAACAATGGCTAGGCTGTTTGCATGCTGAGACTTCTGCTTTTCATACTGACCAATATTGTCTTCTGGTTCCCTGTGTTCCCTTTTCTCCTGCAATTGCTGTCTCTGCTCTCATACTCTGTATAGCCTTTAAAGCAGAAATTGCTTTTTGATAGTACTGTTTTTAAAAAAAATGGTTCATGAATAGTGTTCCTAATCCCAGGAACAAATCAATCTTTGGCTCTATCTTTCAGTTGACATCTATGGACTATGACCCAAAGTTCCTTCATGGAATCCAGTTGTCTCATTTCCACCTTTACTCTGTTACCTTATAATAACAGAATTTGAAGTCAGCTCTCTAATCGGTATTTAATCAAATATTATCTCAGGCAGAAAATACTGACCAGATCGAGTTTTATATTAAGGCACGTTTTCAATATAGCTGTACATTTAGGTAGAAGTCTGTTTACTGAAAGGACTGGAAAAAGAAATGAGCTTTCTCAAATTGATGTTGAATGTAAAAGTTCTTTACTGGCACTAAAGTAGGCAGTAGATCCCAACAGACCACAACAAATACAGCTGGAAGGATCTTGCTCCATGTCTGATCCAGCCAAAATTCTGAAAAAGCTGAACATTATCACTGGCTTAGAATAGTTAAAAATATTTTGCTACTGGAATTGCACTGAATTCAGTAGGGCACATTAATCTTTGGCCATCATCGCCCCAGTCCCAATTCTGCCATGAGGTACAGGCTCATGGACTTCTGCAGGTATTTGCCCAGGCTGATCCACTTGTAGGAAAAGAGCCTCATACAATATTCATTACTTACTTGTCTCTGTCTTGATGCACATTATTAAGAGATGCATGGCCCTCCAGCAAAATCTTCACAACAAAATTAAGAAACACAGCCAGTCATCATGTCAAAGTCATAAGAGATTAAATATTCTAAGTGCAGCAGCACAGGGGTAAATTAGTATTGTTACCTTCTGACCCCCAGAGCTGCACCCAATGCTGGCTTTAAACAATAAAAATAATGAGATTTTTAGATTCCATTTATTTTGAAACAACAACTGGCAGCTTGAAAGAAGAAAACATGTTTTGGCAAATAAAGTTGACATTGACATTTTTAGCAAAGACTAGCTATACGGTGGCTTGTCACTGGGCAAATCTGAAGAATCACTGCTGCCTCTGCTGTATGATGTTTTTCACAGGGACAGTGCACATGTGAGCAATAAAGAACATTTAGTACAGTTTGTATCTCCCTTTAACAGAGATGTTCAGAATATTTAAATAGAAACCAAACCATTTCTAGCATGAAAGTCTTCAATGTATTTTTAAAAAATATCACCTTAAAAAAATAAGAAGATAAAAGCTGACGTATGGTAAAATTCCATCCTAAAAATTATGCCAGTGAGAAGCCTTAACAGATGGAAGTAGGATGACAAAACCGAAATCTTCTCGTTGAGTCAAATTCCCAAATATTCCCAGTAAAGGACAAAGTCCCATTTAACAGTTTTGGAGGCTTTTTTTTTTTTTAAACACACTTGAAAATGAGCCAGTCCATAGGAAGAGAACATTTAAGACTATATTGGACTATGCAAATGCTTAAAGTATGCTGTTTCCTGTTCCAGACCACAAAACCTCTCCTGTTTTCAATTTCTCCGTCTGAAAATTGGGGACAGCTTGCCATAAGGGAAGTGGCAAATTTTGCTTTTATTAATCTTCATCTCAATTGATTCAGAGACCGTATGCAGCTTAAAACAAATAAAAGTCCAAAACAAGAAAAACATGGAAAAACAACAGATCTACAACAAGGCACTAGAAGAGCAACGTGGAGAGAGGTGCTGCAGGTAGACAGAGACACGTAGGTTTGACATGCACAGATATGCATCACCCTTTTAGCTGTAGATGCTGGGAAGACATTCTCTATTATTCATTAATTCTATGGTGATCAGATAGATTAAGCATTTTTCCCTCTTAATTAATCTTGCTCTGGGCTATGAAGTTGAGGAGCTTGATTTATTTATATATTTACTTATTTTGAGGGGAAAGCATTTCTCACCAAAACCCTCCACAGTGAAACTGCAGCGTCAAAGCCTCTGGCCAAGCTCACGAGCATTTCAGACTGTGTATGCCTTTAGCTGCCACATCATGATATATAATCGCAGATACACAACGCTTACTGCTTTTGATACTAAATACAGGGAGATACTTTACGTCAGTGCCTTGATTTTCCCAAGTACAGACATTAATACCAGCTATAAAGGACAGATCATGTTCCACCTATATAAAGGAAACATGAAACAGAAAGGATCAGGTCTGTAGTTTTCCTTATGCTATTCATTATTATATATCATGTCCAACATGTGTCCAATTGTATCAGCTCACAAAGATTTCCTGACATTAAATCCTTTAATGTCGATTGAGCTGCTTTTGATTTACATACACCAAAGATCAGCAGCAAGCAGCGAACAGGCTGCCTAGCGCTGAGCAAAGCTTTTGTTGGTGCTGGTTCTTCCCTTCCACCCCTCGGGCGCGCAGGCCCCTGGGAGGACATGCCTTGGCAGAGGTTCCCATGGACCTACGTTGGCTGAAAATACAGGGCGTTCAATTGCTATTTAACAGGGACAATGTTGCACTGAGCAAGCACTGCTGCTTGTTAGCATGCTTTGTTCAATACAATTAGTACGGTACCCTGCCAGAGAAAATACTAAAGGATAGCTCAGGTGATAGACTGGGGTTATTCAACTTTTGACAAAAGGTTAGGGGAATTCTCTTGAAACTGTAATTGTCTGTCACATGAAATGCTGCAACTTCTCAAACACAGGAAAGAGGAAACCGTAACGTGAATTGGATTAGGGCAAGAGGAAACTAGAGGTGGGCAGGTTAATACAGTGGAATCCAATGGACTTACCAATAGAGTCTGGGGTATGTTGGACAGAAAATAAAGAATAAAAGAATGTTAATACAAATCTCAAATGTATCTGATGTGTCTGTAACTAAAATAACTGGGGCTGGTTTCCTCCTAGGATTTAAGAATGTTTATGGCCAGTACGTGGATAGGGAACTCCTCTGAGGCCCTTCTTTGTGACACCATAGGAATTGGTGTGGCATGCTTTCCCATGTAAGCCAAAAAAAGGCAGAATGGCATAGTAAGAATAATGTATTTCTAGGGGTGACAACATTCACTCCACTATAAAACCAGACATGCAAAGTAATACATGATCTTAAAGATCCAGAGCCCAATCCAGACATAACGCCGTTACTACCTGGCTAACGGGAGGTAAGTGAAGTTAACTGCCTGCGCAGGCAAGTGTGCAGGTTTGGTTTGAAGAAATAATATTTAGGAAGCTTTCACATTGGGCATACATTTTGCAGGAGGTATTATTTCAAACACATGGGTGCACAAGTCAGTTTTGGAACAGAGGGTAAAAAAAGGCTTAAAGTAAAAACTTGTAAATTAAGTTAAACAACTACTGATTACTACCAAATTAGTTCTGTTGGTGAATCCTTCAGTCTGTATCTTACAGTCCCCTTTTTCCCCTGTGGCACTTTTCTAAACTTTATGTTCTCGATGCTTGAATGGAGCATTTATCGACAACGGGACCCTGATCTTGACTGGGACAGTGAGATGCTTCCATCTGACGTATAATACATAGACAAGACAAATGATAATGGGCAGCAGTGGTAAGAATAGCACATCTCTAACATCCACTCTACAGATGACATAAATGAATGCATCAAATTACTCTTAAAATAGCCTACTCTAAAATTAGATAAGTGAATACTGCCACATAACACTATAATACTAATGTAACTGGAAGAGATGGATATAGAGACCAGATTTAGCGCTGAGAAAATCCTCTGCCTTGAAAATGTAAATTCATGTAATTGCTACTAATTGTGCATAACATCAGTGTAAATTCAAACATGAAAATCGAACAAGCAGTGCTGAACCTGACCTTTGTCAGGTAAAACCTTCATTTTAAGGAAAATCTGTATCAGAATCAGTGAATGTATGCTCTCTTACGCCCACCTCGCTTTCCAGAGCACGCTGCAGACAACTACAAGGACAATGCTAAGATAAACATACCCCAAGTTCATCTCAAATAAAGTGCAATTTTGTGGCACGCACAACAGTTCTAAGCCACATCTTCCATCACTTTGTTCCTCAATTGCACAATTGTCTGAACTTGCAGCATAAAGGGCAACCAGAAGGAAAAATTGTTCTTTAAATGCAGGCAATGAGAGCACGTGTGCAGAGTGTGCTCACAGGAGGGTTTTCTGAGCTGATGTAACTGAACCATGGACTTCCAGGGATTACGACAGTATAAAACTACTTAACTTGGAGCAGTAACAGACTCACATTTCTGTGGGCACAACTGGACTATTGTGTAACGAGCTGTCAATTCGGAAATGCCTGGTCTCCTGGCCAACAGACTGAGCAGTATCAAGGGTTACCTATGTAGCCTGTGGCTGCTGATGAAAGTCAGGTTCTACAGATGTGATCCACAATAGCTTCACATATTTGTCAGCTTAGCAAAGACAGGCATGCACAATAGACAAAAAAAACCCCACTGGATGACATTTGACTTGCGCCATTGTCTGTGGATTTTATTTTATTACTGCAACGCCTCAGAAACAAGATTTGGGGCGATTCTTTTACATAATTACTTCTTTTGTGATTTTTACCACAAGAAATGATCTCATTTACCCACTTACCGCAGACAATTTGTTTGAGAGAAGTAGTCTTGGTTGACTGCAGCATTCACAAAACAAAACAAAAAAGAGCTAACCCCAATAAACCTGTAAAGAGCCTTAGCTACAAGTGTAAGTACTCATTGCTGTCTAACTTTTGGAACATCAGCTTCAGGCCAGAAAAGACAGATGTTAATATGCCACCTGCTGCTACCAGTATATCCTAACCCACTGGAGAACTGTGCCCCATCGAAACAATGCCCGGGGCGCTGTGCAATATCAGCATTAAATCCCAGGCGGAGAACTAGCAATGCTATTGATTAACACCAAAAGGCAGGGCTCCATCTTGGGAAGTCTCCTTACCAAAGAAAGTATTAAAGTCCCACAGCTGTAGGATAAGAAGGCCTTAAGAACTTGCAGCAAGTTACAACTGGCCAGAGTAAACCTTTTATCCACTTTTTGTCCTCTGAAATCTCTCCCTCCAAGGTGCGGTCCACAGTAGCAAATCTGATACTGTCTTAAATGGCAAGAGAAGTAGCTGAATGCCTTCCTATCCACTCCTCTAAATCACAGTGAATCCTACAATAGATAATGCAGCTTTATAAAAATTCTCATCCTCCTGGGAATGTGGGTGTTTTGGGGCGCAGAGAAGAGGGAAGACAAGACCCCTTTGTTTTAAGGAATGAAAATCTGTATCTGATAGCCAACAAGACACTAAACACTGCCATGATGGACACAGTTTGGTGTGTTAGAGGAAAATTGCTTGTTCTTTTGGGAATATATTGTCACAAGCCAGCTGCTTATACTGGATTAGAAAAGGGAATTAGAAAATGCACAACCCAATTAAAAAGTAATGTTTTGTTTGTTTCTTGCAGTGCTTTTGCTCTTTCATAATTATTTCTTCTCTTTTTTCATTTTTATTTAATATAATATTAATATTGATATTCACAAATAAATCCCAAGGTCCATGCCTTTTTAAAGTGCCTCTAGCATTTGTTTTCACACCGTGGCCTGATCCTACAGCTGTAAACGGAGCGATGCCAGTTTCCACCAGCTCAGAATATAGCCCCAAGCATTCCTCTGCTGACTTCAGTGGGAGAAAGACAATCTCCGAACACACTAAATTTTCCATATCATCATACCAAAATGAAAAGGTACTCCATCCTTTCAAGCAAGGATGCCCGAATGAATCTATATCACTTTCACATGGATTTATAGAAAAGCGGCAAGAAGGATCGTGCTGGAGGCAAGACAGAGTAGGAATTTTTCTCTTGCTATGTGTTCCTCCGATAGCTCAGGTTGGAAATGGCATTGGCACATAACAGAAATACCGGTGTGTTAACTCTACAGCCATCTCAAATGGTCCATTAAAATAGCAAAGACAGCAACAGGTGATATTTTAAAGCAGCACTGAAATTCCTGAAAACAAACAGTAGAAGTGGCTGTTAAAACCTACACAGACTTTAAAAAAATACCTACCTCAGATTTGCGGGCAAATCTTTATTTTTATCAAAGCAAAAAAATAAAGCAAAATCAAATTACACAACTTTAGACAGACCTGTGGACCTTTGAATTCTCTATTGCTCTTAGAAATAAGAAGGATTTTAAAGATGCAAAGCCCAACTCTTCCTTGTTGAAGAAAAGAAAGAAATACAGTTATTTATGAGGTTCCTTTAAAACCTGTGAAAAATTTTCAGACAAAAAGCTTGTGGCACTCCATTTATTCTTGCTTTCATGAAGCAACTTATACGATTAGAAAAGAAATATAAACTTTCTGTATTGAGTTGAAAGAGAAGGTTAAAATCAGAAAAGAAGAAACAGTAAAAAGAAAACCCTCCAAATCCTGCAGTTCTAGTAAACTCCCTTAGTCTTCAGACAAATAAATGTGTCCCATTGTCACATCTATGACACTCTGAATAGTTTTGATAATGATAAGTTCTCATTTTGGGAACAAAACTTGTAAAGAACAAGGAATCATTCAACATTTCTGTGCTTGCAAGTCCATTATTTTTGTTCGTTTCTGGTCAGTCTACCCCAGCTACCAGAGCAGTAATCCCCCAGCTGGGCTACCTGCCTCTGCAAATGGGCTCTGGGTGCGCTGGGGACCAACAGCACCCTCAGAGGCAGCATGGTGAGCTTACGGAGTGCAACGCATTTGAATTTTGGATTGCAGAGTTCCCTCCATCTTTCAAGCGATCCTTGTTTGATGGTTGAAGTCAGGAAAGTCAATTGAAACTTAATTCTTTTCTTCTTTGATTTATAGCAGCTGTGGATTAAGTACTTGATTTGGGATGGATTCAATTCTTTCCTCACTGAAAACAAACTAAGTTTTTCTTAGGGTTTGCACCTTGAATAATGGTTGTGTGTGTTTTATTGTATTACACCACTATATTTTATTAGAAAGCATTAGTCAACACTTATTTCCTGGAAATTCACCAGTGGTGCATTCATGCGGTGTCAGGGGACGGCAATGACTCAACAGCACTCTGTGCTCAAGACTCATGGGGACAAGGGGCTTGGCCAACCTGGGAGATGATTTTTTTCATTGAAAAACAGAATTCAGACACCCAAAAATGAGCCAAAAGCATTTACTGCAACTCTTAGTAGGGTTGTTTTGTTGGTTTTTTTTTTTTCCAAATAAACTTTAAAAGGGTAATTTTGTTTCAAAATTCTCACATCTTTCCATTCCTTTAGTTTTACATTTCTAAATGACACCCTGATATGAAGCGGACCCAATTCTGACCCTAAAGAACTTTTAATTTTTTTTTCATTTCAGTGAAAAAGCTTAAAGAATTCATTTTGGATCTGGATATTTCTCTTCACCATTGCCTTGATTTAGTCAACAAACTAGCCAAAAAAATATGTTATTTGTATATCTCCAGTCTCCCTACTAAAGTCTTCCCTTTTTACAGTTTATAAAAACAGCATACTTCAAAAATAACACACTCTGATTTGGGGCTTAGTGAAAAAGATGCTTTAGTTCATATAAATCAATATATCTTCAGTTAGGAACATGAAGCTCTGTGCTTTCATGCCAGGCTAGAAACCGACCCATTTTTACCATCTAATTTTGGAGATAACTTTTTGTTTGCAAATATATGTGTTTCATTACTCAAAAATATTTTGTTAAAAATGTAATTACAGAAAACATTAATGTAGTATTTCCCTAAAAAAAGGGTGCTCTCAAATGCACAAAGTATGAGAAGATACAGACTTCAGGCTATACTAAAATAGGAACCCTTGACAAAGGAGTAAGGCTTTGAAAAGATAAAGGGAAGATCAATATGTTCCATCTTTATAGACTCTCATCTTGTATTCTCCTGTAGTCTCAAGTCAAAGCCTACTTTTGTCTGTAGTCTAACAAAGGGTATCGGTGTTATGAAACGTACAGTAGTTCCTTCCTTGTGCTCCCTGATAACTTGTCATTTATAATCAGTCTGAAATTCAAAACAGCTTTTTCTTAACCTGCCTGGTTCCCTTTACAGAAGAGCTCACAACCAGCCGCAGTATGGTACCTTGTTTCCTCACGTTTAAGAGGTTGTTTCCTTTGTTTGGTTCCTCCCCATCAAGGTGTCTAAAGGCACTGCCAACAATGGCCAGAGCAGAAAGCTGGGTGAAGAATAAATCTGTTTAGCTGATACCAGGTACTACCATAATTCACTGGACAGTAAACTTAAAGCTACATTGCACATTGAAAAGAAAAGTAGAAAAGTACAATTCAAATATACCCACAACTGCAGATGAGGATGTGTCAAATCAGCTCCCATTCACCAAAGCCACTAATATTAGGTGGCATTACGGGTGGCACATCTGCACCAAGGACACGCTATCTTGCAACAAGCAGCTGAAAACTGAGGTATCTAAATACAGAGGTCAAGCCTGGAGATTCGACTAAGCAGCCTACTTTGTATTGCTCCTGAAAGTTATGGAAGGGCAATGTAAAACGCTACTCCTCAGGGCAAGTGCAAACTCATCCAGGAGCAGACCTTCAGCCTGGGGCTGCAGGAGGAGACCTGGACTGTTTCTTTCGCAGAGACCGTAAATCAGACACTTGCTTTATTGGGACATAATTGCATTCATTACCTGTGTTATGGCAGATAAAGAAGTAGCTGGCAGGACAACAGAGTCAACGATGCCCACAACCTTCAACTTGCAAACACAAAAAAAGCACCTTCTTTGGAAACTCAAAACTCCACTAGATTAAAGCCTGAATTCTTGATAAGGAGGCAGACGAACACTTGAAAGAAATGCTAAAAAGACAAAATCCTTTTGCCACAGACAATAAACTGCTATGAAGACTGAAACCCATTTCTTATCTTCCAGTGAGTTTTTTGTCTGGATGCTATTAGCACAGCATTCCTCTGATCATTTGTAAATGTCATTTATAAATCCTTGCACAATTGTTCTCTGCAGCGTAGACTACAGGGTCCAGCCTTCCTTCTTTCAGCTTGCAGACCCTGCTCTGTGTTTAGTAAGGATGTCGCATACGGCGTTTTTTTCAGTTCATGCTTCAGTGACTATGGCCCAGGCTGCACCATAATGAACCAGACCCTCTCCCAACTCCAGTAAACTGCTGAATGTGCAATACGTGACATGCAGAAGACCACGTGCTCAGGTTGAAAACTTGCACTCATTTTCTCATAGAGCTTTCTTCAAGTCACCAGTGATTCTGGCTGGATCAGAAAAGTGGGCTGATCCCACCGAGAACCAGCTGCATGAACTCCCCATGTCTGCAACAGTCTTGTGCACACGGGGATTTCTGGCCATATTCAGAGCTGTCTTGACAGATCTGCACTGCTGGCTCAACCCTGGCCTCACACCTACTACTCTAACTTATCAATTGGCAGTATTTTTATTCTTCCCCCCACCACCACCAAGAACAACACAACAACAACAGCTGTTTATATAGACAAAATTGTCACCTGTGTTCAGTCTTCTCTCAGAGGTAGTAAGGCAGACAGAAAGTGAAGTTTGATTTTGATCCTGTGCCAAGAATTACCTATTTCTTGACCCAAATCCTCCTTGCAGACAAGTCTGACATTCATACCAGTAGTGTCTGTGAAAGGAGGACTGGCTTCTCTCCATTCCCACCTAAACAAAAAGAGCAAATGCTACCCCACCATAGCATCTGAACGGCAGATGAATGAGGTAAGGGAGACAGCAGACACGGCAAATAAAGCTCTTGTGATGGCACACCAAAGGCAGGACTCTGTTCTGGCTTTAACTGCTGTATGCAAGTAATCCAGAAATCTAGTGTACAAGTTAAACACTAGATGAATTCTACATGAGCGGTTATATGCGGTCCATACGTGTTTGTTGAATTTTAAAATTCCAAGTGTCAAATATACACGTTCATGTGAACTCTGGACCAAAAAGAAGCAGATGTTGTATCTTTACTTCTACTTTGAGCTGTAAGGTGCACTCATTTCTAGGTATTTTAGTGAAAATGTCTAATTATGAAAAGCTGTTAGCTGTTTATTAATTTCAAAGGATTGAATTAATTCATTTCCTTTATTCATGCAATGCTTCTCCTTCTTCACAGTTTGTGATCAAAGAAAGGATGTCTTAAATAATGTTAAATATGCTTTAGGTTTTACAGTGTGCTATCTGCTAGTTTGGTTTTCCCTTCTCTAATGAATCTTTTGTAATCACATCATGCAAGGACTGCGATAAACACCACACAGGAACAGAAGAGCGGGGGCACTGAGTCCAGCACAGAAATCAAACAAAAGCCAGTTGCTACCTTATTATTGCCAGTCCCGAGATGAAATAACAGAAAATCTCCTAAAAACTACCACCTACAACCTGCTCAAAACACAACAATGAACAAACACCTTCAATATTGGGACCAGTACCATTTTTTCCAGAGGAACCCGAAGTCAGTCGGGAAAGCAGGTGATTCTCAAATGCTACATACACCATTCTTGTCCTGCACTCAGAAGGTGACATTTGGATCTCCTTCTGTGCAGCAAGTAGAGGTCCCAGCCAGATGAGTGGCTGCTCTTTCGACACGCTCCAATGGCATGCAGCTTGTGCAACTTCGAAGTCAATAAGACTACACTCACCGTGCAGCTGATTCCGGCCCAACGCAGAGAATTATATCATGTTTGCCAAAATATTAATGCATGTTATGCTCCAGTGTTAACTAAAAACATTTCTTAATCTATTGCCTAATCCAAACAAACAAATTAGTATAATTGGAGAGCTGCGCTTATGAATACAAAGCATAAAGAGAGAGTCAACACATATTTTCTTGTTGTCATTCCTATCAGGCAGCAATGTTCAGTTAGTTCTGCTCCTTGCAGTCTGAGCATACCGGTATAATTGATGGCAACATTTATCATAACAGCAGCGCAAAAGCATCAATTGCTTGATGAATTTATTTACTCCTGCCCAGAAGTGAGGCTGTGATTGGACCACTTTATAAACATCAAACTGCTGTAGACCTGGTCTGTTGTTGTTGATTGCACTTAAAGGGGAAGAGAGGAGAAAAAAAAAGGAAGAAAAAACAGGGGGAAAAGGCCATGATTGGAAGGCTGGAGGTTGAGTGAAAAGACAAATCTCTTCGATTAGAGGAAAACAACCATTATTTTCCTTAATTAAAACAAAGAACACAACACTCTTAATACATCCATGATCAACAGCTGCAGTATTATCTGCTGCATAGTTTAGCCCCTTCTCTAGCAGGCTTTTTCTTCCCAACCCACAATATTCCTGGAGGTAGAGAGCTGTAAAGAAAGTATCAATCTCCCAAACCAACATGACAAGGCCCCTGGGCTTAGCAAAGCAAAAACATGAACCACATCACATTCCTATTTCGTGAACTAGTTGTCTTCCAAAGAGAAATATGGGGCCATATTCTCTTCACCCTGGCACTCTGCAGTCACTTAAACTTGTGCAAAACTCTGCTATTTTTCCTGGGTGGATTCTGCACTTTTTGTGCACAGATGGAAGTAACTCCAATGGGAAATAGGTCCAATGGGTCTGCATTTGGTAGGTTTCCAGACCCACACTCTAGCTCTAAAGCGGTCTGAAAATCATTGCTTGAGATGGCAATGGTCTGTAACACACAGTCTGCATGCTAATAAAGTATGGTTGTTTTCCAAATAATAGTAACTAAAAGAAAAAATATGTCTTTTTTTTTCCTGGTTTGTTCCTTCAACTCCCCTCTTAAAAGAGCGGAGAGCAGCAGTGTCAGGAGATTAAAGTTTGAAACATCCAGTTACTGTTTGGAGCAATCTCTCTGCAGCCTACATCAGAGCCAGCAGGATCATCACAGGCTGAGAAACAACACAAATGCCATTATGGGCTTCAGCGGGGTAAAGAGGTCACCCTTAATGAGATCTTAATGCCTCGTAACTCACTAGATAAAATTTAGTTTATGATACAATGCTAAGAAACCAAAATGTAGTCAGGCCTGATAGAAGCTAAGACTCCTAAGTTAGTGCTTCAAACTGCTGAGCAATTAATATCTGCTCATTCCCTTGGCCAGCAATTTTAAGAAGAGGTGACAAAAGCCCCAGAAGGGGGAAACATAGACCATGGTACTGCATAATAGACAAAGGAAATCAGCACTAGGTAACCTTAAAAAAACAAAACAAAACAAAAGCAACCAACAACATACAAAACAATTTTGTACTCAAGGTGTAAAATGGAAGAGCAATGTCTTTAGGGTCCCAATTGGACCAAGAGCTGCAACTCGCGATGGCTTTTCCATGTGATGTCTCATGTAGTCAGATGCTCACAGACACAGCCTAAGGCTGAAGATGCATCAAGTCTGCAATGCCTCCCATCCCTGCCCACCAGAAGAACCCACTAATCCTGCTGCAACCAATTGATAATGTTACACACTCCATGGAAAACTGGACAGCATCAAGACCTGCTTGTGGCCGTTTCTCATCCCGGCAAAGGTATGACTGGGGCAATGGACGGCTCTTGCGCAGGACACTCCTGTTTCCAAGGCACTTTATGGAATATATTAACATTGCCTTCAGATAGTAAAAATTATTAAAATACAGCCTTCTCTGTAGAAGCAGACAATTAGTACTTCCTACTACCTGAAGAGATACCTTATAGATATTTTAGTGGGCTTGGCAGCTGAACTGACACCTTTGGGCATTCCTTCAAGGGCTTTGGTGGTGCCACTTGATTAAAGTTTCAACTGAGAGCTCCCTGAACACGCAAGGGCACTTGCTTTCTTCGCCACTGACCGGGTGAACAACTCAGAGCAGAGTTTTTGTTGCTCTTTCAAGTAACAGCTTTTGTGCTCAAAGGTGTCACCTTTCACAGAACAAGTCACAGCAGTAGGACACGGGATTCCAACCTTGTCTTGCAACAAATAAGACTTAAAGGCACACTGCAGTTCATCCCAAGGGCGGTGAAGCCATTCTCCAGAGCCCACGCAAGCTAGCAAGGTTAAACAGGGCACATAAGGCAGAGACCAATGTGCTCTACAAAGCAGCGTAGTAACAGTGACTGGATCGGGCCCCAAGCAGAAGTAAGTGTGATTTCAGAAGCATGCATCAGCCTTGAGAGCACAAAAGTCACTGAATTTCTTTGGTACTTACACTCCTTAATGACCTGGGAGCTTTGGAAAATTCCTGCCGAAACCTTTTAAATCCCCTTCCTAATTACGCTGCATCTACCTTTGAAGAGCCATTTTGTTATAGAAGGCTAATACAAACACCCAGGCTCCCAATAACAGTCTGTGAAGGTGAATGGGAACAAGCACGCTGCCTCCCGAGTGCCTGCAGGATCGGACTCCTTATAACCTAAAGATTGCTTTTATGAGTGGGGCTTGTGTCTCCTTTATGTTTTACGCAGCACTTCAAACTCATGGTCAGTGTCACACAAAGAGCAATAAGACAATCATAATAATAAAACACTAATCTATCCTATTAACCTGTGCCTGGAAAATTGCAGCAGAGCTGGCTTCCAATAACAATGAAGGGAGGCCTGAGAAAAGGGCAGATGAGACAGATTCCCAGCACGGGGAAATAACCCACCAAATCCTGCTGCATCCAGTTACTAATGTTACACACCCCACGGAAAATTGGATGACAGCAGCAAGAACTGCTTGTGGCACACTTTCCATCCTGCTAGTCTGCTGAGCACACGAATTAAGCGAGTCCCTGGCAGCCCAGGCAGGGAGAGGGATGGCTATTAATGTAAAGGAAAAGCCTGCATAAGTAGGGGTAAGCAGTTTTTACCATCCTCATTGCTGTTCGATGAAAGGCACAGCTGCACCTTTCTCTGAGTTATCAAAGACTATTTCAAAAGCACGCAGAATGGCTTTTATAGCAAGATAACGTCCCATCCTCTCTCTGTTACTCTGTTCTGCAAAGCGCTGAGACGTGGTACTCTCCCTTTAGCACAAGCTTTTTGGCCAAAATGTTGCTCCCCAGAAGAAATGGCTGCCTACAGGTAGCCTGGCACTACCCTTGACCTTAGTCAAGTCCTTCAGACTGAGGCGGTGCTCCCTTTGCCAGAGAGGCGAAGAGGAGACAGCCTTCCTACAGCTGTACTTAGGCCTTCACCAGAATTTAGTCTCAGCGAAATGCCTTGGTAGATGAGCCAAGGCGGTCCCCGTTCACCCATGCTAACAGGTATCAGACAACGCTTGGCTCTGCTGGCAGTTGTCTGACCAAACAAACGCCTTGAACGGTGGAACTGAGCACAGCATGAGAAGACCACAGAATAGGCTTCAGTGGTTCCCATTTTAGCACAAATCTCTCTGGTTTCTTCAAAAACCCCGGGGGGAAGGAAGGCAAAAAGGAGCCTCTGGTAACTTTCAAAATTCAGAGGCTTTCAACTGAAAGGAAAAAATTCTATCAAAGACAATTATTTAGCTTTTAGTATAAGTAAGGCAAGCTTAGCTCCTTGGGGAAAAAAAAAAAAATCACAGCAGCATATAGCAGCTGAGGACTTTCCTCCCCCACACTAACAGCAACTTTACTATAATCTTTGCTTTTCTTCCTTTTTACATCACAGTTCAATGACAGAAAGAAAAGGTGATGGCCTTTCCATGTGGTTACTGCTCTTTTCACTGAAGATAACGGAAAAAGTTTCTCTGGAGTTACACCTTCATGGAAGTCTGAGCAGCTCTTCAAGCCCCAGAGGCGGCTGTTGTCCAAGGGAGGCTTAGGGGTCTGGAAGCCGAGATGTGCAGATGGCCAGCTGGCTGGTCATGCACAACACAAAGGCTATGGAGCCAGATGGCTGATGTTAGCAAGAGCAGGAGAGATCAGCTTGACTGAACTCGCTGGCATCATTTACGGTCATTTCAGGACAGGCACGAGGGCACCATCACTTGCTCTGAGCTATTCTATCGTATGTGCATACCCTTGCTCAGAAAACAAAATCACATTCACCATGGTTTGCAAAAAGTCCTCAATACCATTAAAGTAAATCCTTCCTTACAACCCAAATATCCTTTTTGGACATGCTTTATCGAAGCTTTAATAGGTATTTAACTATTAATATTATTTAGAACTAATAATATTATTTATATATTGTTCAGTTATTCCACAAGCATGCTCCTAAAGCCCAGCTAATTAGCAGGAATTCCTCTGCAAACTATGAATTGCAGAAATACCTCTCAGGTATGCCCTGGGCTCCAGCAAGATCACTCGAGCAGCATCAGGACCACGCAATCGGAGAGGCAGGAAGAAGACACTGAGCTGCCAGTTGCACTTCCTTAGCCTAGGTCTGGTGAGCAAGACTTCCCTCCTGCAGAGCTTTCCTGGAAAAGCGCAACACTATCGACCACATTACAAGGGCACAAACAGTTCAGCTGTTCGTTTTCCATTGTCTTTCCACTCGCTTCCCCTCTCTGCCATCTCTTTCTGAATGATCTCACTGGCTCCTCCTTTATACATCAAAAGGATAACTAAGAAACACGCACCATCCAACCTGAAGAGACAAAGGGGAACAATGCTTTGAGGCAATCAGCAGGGCAGAGCTGTTGCACAGTCACTGAGGAGTGTTAGCTTGGGTACAGGATCCAGTCTGGCCATGACAGCGCTAATGCCCGTGGGAGATGAGCTCCCCGGGGTTCATCTTGCTTTTCTGGGGAGCTCTGCATTCTACCCTGAGCTCCAGGCTGATGGAGCCAGACCACAATCAGGAGTGACTTTAAACCCAGACTGAGGATGCTGTGCACTAAATCTGCAGGTAATGTGAATGAGCACCAATGTCAAGGCAGATTTATACCAGCTGAGGAATTTGTTTGCTCCCCAGCTCATCTTGCAAGAATAAAGCATTTTCATTCCTCAGTCGTGAGACACTAGCAGGGTTTGCAGGGCTCTGTCTCCAAGTCCCTCCAGAGCCAGGCCTGCCTCCTGAGCGCTGCAGCAGTCTCACCCAGGATGTTTGGTCTTTTAATTAAATTCCCTTAAACCAACAGCACTGTCTAAGCTTTTCCCTTCCGTTCAGATTAGCAGACCAAATATGTTCTACATGAATTGCATAATTATATCAACAAATCCATTTTCTTTTGCAATTTTTTTTCCAGTTTCCCAAACTGTAGGGTTTTTTCCCCTGCAGAACTCCCCAAAGAGATGCCACAAAGCAAAGTAATCATGCAAAAAGATTTATGACAGTCATTTGTATACAGGAGTATGCTCACAGACATTCGAGTTCCCTCTTCTGTCTTCTCCTTTTATTTAGTGTGAAAGCGCAAGCTGTTCCCAAGTCACATTTATACATTTTTCATAAATCAGATACACTACTCATATCATTTTAGAGATGGACATCAGAGTTTTTTGTGTGTTTTCCTTTTCCAGGGCCTCAGCATATTTCGTGCTTTGCCTGGAGTCTTTAGCAAGCATCAAATTTAATGAAAAGGGACACTCACCTCATGGTTAATCGTGACCTGGCCTGAGCCTTTGCTCAGGCAGGATTGGCACTAACTGAGGTGCCTGAGGAAGGAAGCGTGCCTCAGCCACAGCTCCCGCCCCACCACTCCATTGTCTGATCCTGCAGCTCTTAGCTAGGTACAGTCTGCTCACGTGGAGTCAACTTCCGCACCAGGTTATATTCCTGCTCACAGGGAGCGTGAGACTGAGAGATGGAAAAGTAAAGCACCAACAAAAAGACTGCAACAGGCCTTACTGCAGGTCACAACCTGGCTGTTTGTTAGCATTAAAACAGCGAGAGCTGGTTAAAGCACATGACTCATAAAAACTAACACTGATTTCTGCATCTGCTATGGACTTGCAGAACAAACATAGACATCTCGTTTCGTTTTTTCCCCCATCTCAGTTTCCTATTTGCAAATGCCTGCCCTATTTTACAATACCACCCAGGAAATATAGAATGACACACCTCTACTAGAAACAACTTCTTCATTCTCAGGTTCTTGTCTTCAACACATCTCATTCCCCCTGAAGAATAATGAAAACTGCACAGGCTGAGAACAAATCTATGTTTTTTCCCCTAAAGAAAATAATAGCATGCATACATCTCACCTTTCGGTCCCCTACTGAAAGAACAAGACTGTTACCTCACTGCTTGATTAGCCCGTGTCTGTCCCTTGCAGTCCTTTACATTACCCTGTGCAAGCTGAACGTAAAATGCTCACAATCAGTAAGGACAGGCTCAGGAATTTGGGACTCTGATGTCCCAGGATGAAGTTTGGACTGCCCTGTGATGGAGGGTGGGTTATAACATTTGCACAGGTTTCCCAGGTGTTACAAACCAAGAAGGTCCCTGGTTGCACATTACAGATCCACTTGCAGCACACACCGTGCACAAGGCTGGAAACAGCAAGCACTCCCTATTCATAGCAATGTATATAAAACAAATGCAAGTGACAGAATCCCTTTGCACTGCTTTGCATCCACTCTACACAGATGTAAACAACCACCTGAAGTGCATGGCAGGGGGGAATCAAACCACAGCACATCATTTGTGCTGATTGTCTGGCTAGTAACTCATTTCATTACAGTATAAACTAAAAACACAGAAGCAGACTAAATGCGTTCCTGAGTAGAATATCTGCCCTATTACTCAGCTGAATGCTTCCAAATAGTTACCAGAAAACATTAATCTTCTGTATTTCTGGGAACATGCCGATGCAGCACATAGAGTTAAAGGCCAGGGCAGACTGCAGGTGTCCATGAGTATTTCAGCCATCCCGTACTTAGCACATCACCTCCTCTTGCAACTGCCCTCTCAGGAAGCAAAGTCTGGCTGGGCTGTGGCTGACATCAGTCAAACAGAGCACAGAGATCCATGCTTATCTGTGTTTATCACACATTTCGTGCTACTTAAGGCACGTGCCTTACTTCTCGGCTTCAGCACAACTGTCAGGATTAGTTAGACAAATGCGCTTTTTTTCTTTCTTGTGGGGAAGTGGAACAAAGCCTTTTCCATTCTTGTCAAATGTACATTTGCAAAACACCAGCATTTACTAAACACAAAAGCCAAAAAAAGGTGACAATAAAAGCTAGGTAAAAAGAAAAGTTTGGGCTGTTTCCTGTGAATAAAAGACAAAATATTCCTAGACAAAATCAGACATTTTCCAAAAACATTTCATTTAATTGAATAGAACTAGTTTTTATGGTGATGATGTTTGCCCAATACACAGGACTGCTGAAGCTCTATTCAGAAAAGCTCTGAAAGCACACTGAAAGATGCCATTTCTGTACAAGAGCAGTATCAGAAAGTGCTCCAAGTTTCAGTAGCCCAGAGTAGCAAAATCACTAAGCAGGAAGTCAAAGTGGAAGGCAGTGAAAGGAAGAGACTACTAAATAAAACTAGTTGAAGATCTGTCCAGATTAGAGAGAACTGAACTAAATATTTATTTTTAAATACTGTTATTCAAAGCCCAGCACAACCAAATTATGATGAAATTGCTGATATATGTTGAAAGAATAAAGATAAATACGACAAGAAGAGGAGAAAACCAACAACTAACCAATTAGAAAAAAAACAGTTTCTAGCTGATGGAAATTAAACCTGGGTATAGAGGTTAGCCTCCTGACGTGGTTTTATTTCTAATAACTGTAAAAGTTGATATGTGAAGCTGTAAAGCTGGTCAAAACGTGTCTATCTCAAGATCTATGGTTTGTGCGCTTGGCAGAATCTTTCGTACAGGGACATTGTCAAGCCACCACTCCAACTGTTAGTTTAAATAATCCTGTAAAGATAACAACTAATGTTCTAATTAAAAACATTTCTTCCATCAAGTAAATCATTTTAAAGATACCTGTGGCTGATAAGATGGACATTACAAATGCTGGTAGCACCCATCTGGGCCTATGCCAGCAGCACGCTAGTATATAATTTTATCTAATTGATCAATTAAATTAAAATAATCTTTGAAACAAGCTATAATAAGACTTGTATAATTCCAGTGCTACCTATTATTTTCCTTGCCACTTTATCTACTCTGTCTCACTAAAATATTCTTCCAGGTCCTGGCTGAGTAATAAAATGGCAGTCCTGATGGTTTCATGACAGAACCGTAGATGAGCTATGGCTGAACAATTCAATTAATTCCAGTCTCTCCCCGTGTTAACCATTTCTTGCTGTTATAAAAAGTATTGAACAAGATCCTTTCCTAAGTCCCAGTCGCATCATCACTTACAGTCATTCTCAGCCTCTAGAAGACAACCGTAACTAACACCAAAACACTCATGAGATGGCAGTTTTAGGCAGGAGGTTCTTCATTCAGATACTGTCTTTCTGCTGGGCATAGAAAGGACCTTCTACAGAAGAGACGTTCACTGGTTCCTCCAGGCCTCCCATTAACACAGGTGCTAAAACTCCAGTAAAGAACATTAACCCACATTGGGTTTGGGGCTGCTTTGTGTCACTGCATTTTCCCCTCGTCTCTGTACATATTGTCCATTTTCTCACTTAAGAATATTGTCATCTTGAAGAGGGAAGCAGATGCTGGCTGAGATATGGAGCCTTCAGACAAAAAGCTTTTGCTAGGGAAAATAAGTGATTTCATGATTAAGTTAACAGTTAACAGAGTAAACGCCAATATGCATTGAAATGCATGGCAGCTGGTCTCAAGTTGTTCAGTCCCTCTGAACAACTGGTGAGGCTCGAATTTGTCTGGAGGGATTCTGCCTAGGGAAAACTACAAATACGCTGTGAAAATAAATCTTTTCCTTTTAAAGATGAGATTCCGTGTTCAAGCAGGGACAGTGATCATGTCATACGCTTATCCACCTCCTTATGTGCCAAAGGGCTGCAAAATGGCTGAAAATTTATTTCTCTTTACAATGCTTTCCACTACCAGACACTCAACTAGAGAGTCTGCAGGCTGGAGTACGAGTGCCTGGAGAAACTCAGGGAAGAGTTTCTACCTTAAGAAACTCCTCAAATAAAAAAATCCCACATGATCTAGCTCTACTGAGATGGAAGCAGAAACCTACGCTGAGCACTGCTCAACTTGAGAGACAGCTTTCTCTGCTAGAGGAACGTGTCTAAACCTCGGTGAGGCACAGAGCAGCTAACTATGTAGCAGGAAGTCCAGCTATTTCCACATGCCTTAGTCTTTCAATGCTTACTCAAGGTCTTTAATTCACTACACAGTTGCAAATTAGCGTTTAAAATGTTTTACCTCATGACTTTGAGAAGGCAAGACTTTTTTTGGCTTCCTCTGCAGAATAGCTCTTGCACTGGAATCCTTTGCAAAGGTCAGATGAGAATTTATATAGAAAGTCCCGATTTCTACATTGGCAGAAGAACTAGACCTTGGAGATTCAGCAATCTCCATCATCTGTAAAATTTGCTTATTTCTGTTTAACAACTACCTCAAAGAGCTCAAAATGCATTGAAGTCACAGTCATCAAATTCATCACCATCAGTGCCTCCAGATTTACATCGCTGTAAAGGAGAAACACTTGGCCCATATGGTCTTAATTCTTATTTTCCCTTGGTTCCCTTGGTTTTTCCCAGGTTTGAGGCCTACTGTCTCTGCATGTCTATACTTCTATTAAACTGCTCTTCCTCCTTAATTTCCCTTTAAAAGTACATCTTCTAGTTTACTAGTATATAAAGAATCTTTGTTGCAGGTAGATAAGTAAAACATACATACCAAAAATTAAATCTGCCTCCCACAAAAGCTACTGCTTAACTTAACAGCATTCACTAAACTCATATGCAAACACCAGCCAAGTGTGACAAGGGGCAAGTTTCTGGTATGAGTAAGAGCGAGGGGTGAATTCTGCCAGATCTGTTCAGCCAACAAACACTTAGCACTTCAGCCAAAGGCACGTATGGTTAAAAGGCACATGGTTAAAAGTACAGTCCCCATGGGAACTATTCCCATACTCTAAGGTAATGCTTACTTAAATGCTTTGCTGAAATGATGTTGGCATATTCAGCATCTTCAAGGATCAAATTGTTGCTAGTATTTCAAATATCACAATGGGAGATAAGGGCAAACAGCCAAGCCTAGAAAGAGATCACGGCCCTGTGGAAGCCATATACAGGTATTTTCTGAGCTCAGTGTCCTATGTGAGAACAGCGAGAACAGGAGATTATCTCAGCCTCTCTGTCTTTTGCGAGGAATGGCACATGTAATACCCTTTTTTAGGTGCAATCCATAGGCAGTTCAAGTGGGTTCTGGTTGCTTTGCATTACTTGGGGGCAAAAATTCCCACACAAGCAAGAGCTGACAGACAACCAGACTATGGGGGTAGCATAAAAAAGAAAATGACAGAAGAGGGGAACAGAAAAAATGGAGGAGAAGAACTGCAATAAACCCCCATCTGATGTCCTTCATAAAAGGCATTTTGTCTTTCATATGCATTTACAATCACTTTGTAAACCTTGAAGAAAGAAATCTAAAAATCTGAGTCTCACTCGGGAAAGAAGAGAGCTAGAAGAGAGCTGCTGCCCCGCCCAGATGACGACAGCCTCTTTGGGATGCTGATCTCAGGAGGGTGAAGTTTCCCACTTTTTCACAACTCAGTATATTGCAAATGAAATCTATTGGCTCAGGCAGACAGAATGGGGAAATTCTATTTCAGTCAGCCAAGATCGATGAGCAGACTACTGACCGGTAAAAAGAGTCAGGAATTAGCAAAGGAAAGGACTTTTTAATGGAACTTTATATTGTCGATCTCCATCTGCCATCAAGAGTCTTCAGTCACAGCATGAAATTTATTCAGACATTATAACCACCTAGCCTTACTCTGACATTGGGACTTAACATGCCTTCTCTTGTTAATATCATTCAGCAACAGCTGCATTATATTACCTGTCAAAAATTATTAATCCAATTCTGTTTTCATGTATATTTATCATTTCACTGCCACCCACAGTCAAATGATTCTGTACGACATATTGATTTCCTGAATGAATTAAATGAAAAGTATCTGTCATAAGTTTTACAGACAGTGAAGTGATTTTCAGGTACTCTTGTTTTTTTGCTCTCTTTTATTCCAAATAACTTACAGATAATAATCAGGGAAGAGAGATACACTGCAACTATGAGAAGATTTTTGCTTCCTTTTATTTTACTTGCTTAGAAAACCTGTGGCATAGAGCCAAATATCCTCACCTTCGTCATATACCGATTCCACTTCATTTTAAGAGAGCTCCTTGTGCAAAATACTATTTCACCACAACTACTCATCTGAGTAATTCCCAGAATCAGAGCTAACCAAGTCCATTTTAACAAAATCATTCTGTGCTCCTGCCCTTGCATTCATACCGTAAGACCCGACATATAGCAACTTACCGCCCATCTCCCACCACACTCAATGGTAGGCTTCCACTAACTTCACCAAGGATGCATTTGAGCTTCACGCCCTCTTTAAACAACTCCCCATTTACAAAACATTGCCCAGGTCATGCAGTGGACCACAGACTGCACTCCACCTTCCACAACTGGGTTGCTACATGGCAAGAAGTACAGCACATCTCGCCCAGTTAATGAATATTTACCATTTAGATCTAGTACCCACAAAGAGAATTTAATAGATTAAAAAATCACGATGGGCTTGCTAAAAGACAACTGGAGGTCTTGGTCACTGAACCCAGGAGTCCTGAGGAAACACGTCATTTCTCAAGCAAGTCTCTTTCATCATCATCTTCAAATGAAATTATAATAAAGTTCACCATGCCTAAAGCAAAAATTAAAGTCCACAGGGACTTCAAAAGTGACAAAATGACAAGAGGTACATTAATATGAACAGAAAGTCTCTTTCAATCCAGAGCAGGAGGTGCCAATCATCTGGAGATAACAGACAGTCCCTCTCAGTGACATTCAAGTAACTGTTGAGGAAAAGTCATTTTTCCCCAAACCTCTACCTTTTCCTCCCAATTTCCCTCAAGTGTTGATGAACTGAATACTAGCCTTCAAAAGCTTCCTTGTCTCTCCTCCAGCCCATCTCCAAGGGCATCTTGTAGATGGTCCAGTGTTTGGAAAATGCTGCGTTGCAGAGAGGTTCAGCTCTTGCACAGGAAGACAGCTGAGTGGTGAGGCAGAGTGAACCTGATCCATCTCTATTTGATAATGCCAGTGGGAACACCCAAATGACCCCAGAGCTGTTCATCTCTCAAGCTCATTGCCTCCATCCCATTCCCTAGGACACAAGTTCACCTATCATCATTATTTGTAGGTTGTAAATCTTCCCCATCTTCCAAAGGACAGAGATGCAAAATGAAGCTTGTTTTCAAAGATCGCACTGCCAGTAGCTAAGACAGATGCTCCTCAGAACGATACCAAATGAGCTGTGGAACGCAGGCCGTTATGAGTTGGACCTTGTGTGCAATACATCAAGCTTTTAATAGTCAAGACACAGCACTGTGCAGGTGAGGTTTATTGCATGGTTTGTAGAACAGGTGTGAGATGTTGCTGACCTGGGTAAAACAACAGCTGAGCAAAGCATTTGCTGCCTGTACCCTGGGCTCCGAACTTGCAAAAAGCACAGCAGCTGTGGCCCCACTGACAATGACACTAATCTGGCAAACAATACATTTCCCAAACAAGTGTTACCACTAATGATCTAAGAGGAAGACACCTGTGCAATAATGCATTTTGCTTGTTTTCCACATCAATATCTAGGGAGAGTTTGCCCCCATCCATTCATGGATGCAAATAAATTTGGGAGATGATGAAGTGGGACAAAAAAGAAAAAAGGACAATTCTTCCCCTCCCCTCCTACCTCTTTTGGTCAACCTAACCTTACCTAAGTCATTTCTTAGCAGAAGCATGGAAGAGAAAGAACTTGATACTGGCTTAAAGAGCAGGTGCCTCAGTCCAGAGATGTGCTCCACGCACAAGGAACAAAGAAGCAGAAACGTATGGCAAAAATATTTGGATTTCCAAAGGTGATGTCAAGTAGCAGAGACTTGAGAAATGGTCCTCACTTGAAGGAGTTCCCAGGAGAACGGGCAGAGCGAGATCAGAAAGATGATTTCAGCATTTGTAGTCGTGTCTGGATCAGGGAGAATTATGCAGATTTTAAGGACACTAAGAGAGAGAAGGCTACAGTGTTTTTGATTCAAGGGAGTGACAGTCTAGATAGGAAGCCTGACTGAGCACAGAAAGAGAAAAGGCATTTCTTAGAAGTGATAAAGAAAATATAATCTGTCCACTGCTTGAAGGAGGGAAGGGAAATTGGGGGAAAAACAGGGAAGAGATGGTATCTAGGTAATAGGCCTAGGTCAAACTGAGCATATTTCCTATATGTTACCCCAATGCCTTATTACTGAGGTAAGAGGCAATGATTGCATTTCACTTTCTTTCAGGCAATGCAGCTTGGTAATTTCTCTAGGATGATCTTGATTTTGTTCTCCTCGTTAACCTCCCGCTCTCTGCATTTGATATTTCCTCAGCAATTTTTTCTGTAGCCATTGTGAATAATAAAATGATGCTGCTTCTACTTTCAGTATTCCCAATTCTGCTGCTGCTATTTGCTCTGGAACTGGAATTCTTTGCTTTGGCCATATTGACTCAGGGCTCCCACAGCCCAAAACCGTGCATTAGCACCGTTTGTAAAATTGAACAGTTACTTACTGAAATACTTTGTTTTTCACACAGAGCCTGCACTTACAGTCAGCTCCCTGTGAAACAACTAGAAAATATCCCTGAGGAAAGGAGAAGTACTGGCTTTTCGTTTTCTTTTCTCCACTCTCTGACAAAATGGGAAATAGGAAACCCGTGCACAGTGAGAGCAGTGCCTGAGCTCAGGCTTGACTCAGGCATTAGAGAGGTTGCCTCCCTTCCCCAACCTGCAGGACAAGCAATGTCTTTACAAGCACACAAGACGCAGTACTGGCACCCCATCACACTAAATTCTGTGTGTATCATGGGCTGTATAGGCCCATAATAACCTCTTTCTTTTCCCCTCTACCTTCTCAATATTACCAAAGGGGCTTGTGCGGCTAGTTGAGGAAGCTGAAAAATAAGTTACAGTTATCTCAATCGAGATTCAGACTGAGACCACGTGCGTATCGAGAGAAGGCAGTCTCCCCCCTTCCCAAGCTGGCTCCCCACAGCTGGGGCAGGGAGGAAACACTTGATTTGAACATTCAGGTGCAGGTTGGTGCTGTGCTCTGGAGGGGACAGAGGGACAGCTCGTACCTCTCAGCTGGACAAACCCCCGTGCCAGCTCAGCTGCCACTGGAACCGTCACAGAGGGATATAAATTGGTAGCAAACTACTCCTCCTGGTCCTCCCCGGGAGCGGGAATGGCTCATAGATCAGAGGGCATTTCTGAGTCCCAGCGCAGCGGGGCTCGCACACAACCTCTGCAGCGCCAAAGCCACCCGAAACCCTAAGGACCTCTCCAGGGAGCACGTTAGTTTGCTGGAGCTTTTGTCCCCAAACAACCATCTGAAGCTTCAGCTGGAAGAGGAAACAACATAGTGTACATATTAAAACAGCTACAACGGAGGAGGAAATCGCCTTTCATTAATTTTCCATAAGTGGATTACACCAAGCAGAGTGTAAACAGTCCCACGGGCACCAATTACCAGGCTTATTCTATAACTGAATTGTCCTAAACAAGCACCATTTTAATTTGAATATCAAATACTTTACACAGCAGGAAAGAGAAGGAATAAACCAACCTAACAATGCATTTGTTATGGATTTCTACAAAATTGCTGTGGAAACCTCTGTGTCCCCAGTGGATTGTGCATATTCTCTTTGCATATGCTCATGCTGCACACCTCACTCAATCAGATGAGAGGCAGCACGGGCACACGCCAGCTATCATACCATTAACAAAATTGCTCCAGAATTTAAGGAGGAGCCAAATTAAACAAACAAACAAACAAAAACCCAAACAACACAAAACAAACAAAAAAACCCCACAACAAAACAAAACCCAACCCATATTTAATTAGATTTGGCATGATTCCCTTTTTTTTTTTTCCTATCTTTTAAGAGACTAACTTACTAGACCTATTTTCTGCTTCTACAAGTCTTGATGAAACTAGCCTTTAGGTATGATTTTTCTTTAATAAATTGGAATGAATAAATTCCTCATATCTCCAGAAATGAATGAAGCCAGTAGCATTAAAGAAACAGTACCCAGCGTTATCTGTATCAGCATACTAGAAGCAGCACATATTCCCATGAAGATTTGGGGTTTTCTTCTAATTTCTCATCCAAGCTTTACCTGTTGGTAACAGTTGGAACTGTCATTCCAACTCCTAACCCAGTTATAGAAGAGCATGTCACCCTCATATGATGAGCTACTAGACAGAGATGTTTGCTTGCTGCTCTGCAGTACAAATGGAAGCATGAATGACACACAACATAAAACAGAGGTGAGCTAACTTATGAAACTATGTAATGGAGAATTCCATTTCTCACTAGTGGGAACTGTAGAGCATGGTGCAAAGCTCTTGCCCTCCGTAAGACCTGAGCCAAAGCAAACCAGAACCAGCCAAAAAGAACAACCAAGGAACAGACCTTTGAGAATAACTTGGTTGTCATTAGTCTGCTGGCAAATTTGGAGCAAGTTGGTGAATTCAGTCCTACTATCATTAGCAACATCAGCAAAAGGCCAAAGATTAAACAGATGAAATTATAAATGAGATAATCAAATGTTCTGCTCTAGGCACAGAGCTTCAGGGGACACTCCACAACTTTTTCAGTCCTGGTTAAACATGGAGTTTTGTGCTCATATTTGTATACAATGCAGTTGTGGCAATTATGGATCGGTCCTGGTAAGGCTTGGCCTCATTCAAAGACATTAAAGTCTCCTAATTCTTGTTTGTGGAACTGAGAACTTGCAACCTATTGAGGCTGGAGAAAAGGTCTAAGAGCAAGAGGGGGGTTATCCCAATTTAAAAAGTGGAAACTGAGGCATGCATTAACTAGTTTACTCAATGAAGTTCACACACACAATCTGAAGGACATCTACTGCTTAAACCACAGGGCTCCTAGCTCTTAGTCTTCTGTCTTGTAGAACGTCATCCTCCAGAAACAATAACAACTCTGGGAAAAAGCATCAGAAAGTATGTCTCCTGATCTAAATCTCCAACACACAGACTGACAAGGCAGATTTGCAAGAAGGTATTCAGAGCCTTTATTGGTATAAATTCAGCGATCCTGCCACAGGACACTGACTGCTGCAATATGTTCTGAAAGACCACGCTGTAAATTGAAAGCAAAGTGTTCTCTGTACACTTCTTGAAGAAATAATTTGGTTCCTAGGTGAAGACAATGTTGTTAAATGTCTTTGAAGCTCTGAATACTAAACAGTCCTTTTTTCCTGCCAGTATATTTTGAGTTCATTTTATACATCACATAGATGAATGGGCAGGAAAGTGCAGACTTCTGGAAACTGAGTTTGGTCTTTGCCCAAACCCATTATTCATTTCCATGTGGCAACAGCAAGAACTGCATGTTCTCCACTTGTACTTACAACATTAAAAGGAAACACCCTAAAGAGAAATGTAGGGAGAAATTTTTACAAGTAAAACAGAAGCTATGAAGTTTCCTCTTCTTCAGTTTCATTAAGCAGAAGAAAACTCAGCAATTACTTAGACTGAATCTGACCATCTTATTTAATAACCAGTCTCTGAAAAGGCCAAGCCACAGTGTCCTTCCATTAACATCTACCCATATGAGGGCAGGATTAAGCAAGTGGATCAACAAGACCCTAAAGGAAAGGGTTTGATGTCTTCTAAATCCATCTGGCTGATCCTACACAGAAGCAGAAGTTGGGCCCCTTCCTCCTACACACTCCTCTGCTTCATACTGGCAGATTAAAGGTAATCAGCCAGAGGGCTTTGTGCCCAGACGCAAACTGCCCAAGAATCCTGTCTCCATCTGTAATCTTTCCCGTGCCAACCTACGTCCTTCTGAAACTCCTCCCTTCCCCCACGAGTTACTTTGGGCAGCCCTGCATGGCCACAGCCTCCAGGCACGGACACTGGTATGGAGCACTACTGTATAGGCATTTACCCTTTTTCACTTTTTTTTTTTAAGGCTAGGTGATATCACAGGTTTCACAGAAGAGGTGAAGACTACAAATATCACTGAGTCAGTTTCAGGTACCATGAATTTCCAGACTTTGCCACCACTGAAGAAACAGGAAGGGCAGGCACAGGATATAATTTTTAGCCTTTCCCGCAGCTGTCAGGAGCTCAAACAACAAGCTCAACAATTCGTTATACACATGCTCTTCTTCTGTTCTGCTTGCTGCCTTGATCTGGAAAGAGCACATACTTCTCATCCAGCCCCATCCATTATTGCCAATCCAATGGAAAAACACTTCAGATCCCTGCTCCAACACAAACTTTCCATGTGACCTTGACCAGGTCGCTTCACCTCAGCTCTTCACCTGCGAAACATCCACAAGCTCTTACTTCACTAGAGCACCAGAAGCATAAAACACAATCCAGTGGAACAGATAAGTTAACAAACACTGGGATAATGATTAAGGATGGCCCTACATTTTCCAGCTAATTGGAAAATTAGCTATGCTTTACCACAGAGGCCACTAGATTCTGTCCTCATACTTGCACAGTTCCTCTATAGCCCCTGCAACCACCACCGTGTCCAGGCAGCTTGTGTATAGTTGCGTTATGTTCCAGGCCACATCCACAAGTCCCTAGTTCAGCCTGTGTGATGAGATATACTGAATGAAAAATAGGAACAACAAATTTCAGGCTCAGTGGAGAAGCTCCCTGTATATTTATGAGCTTAAGTCGAACTTTTAAAAACCTTCTTTTCCCCAGCGCAGTTTCCTTCAACAGGAAGTCATGGATAAAACACAGAGAAGCTGCTAATAATAAAATGGTGAGGCAGAAAGAATAGATTTGGATTTTTTTTTCCACATGACTGCTAGCACAGTGAACTAGCAAGGAGCACCAATAATTTATTTACTGGTCTTCAGTACTTCACGTCCTGCTGTTTTTCTATCCCCAAACAAGACCCTGTGGGTTTAATTAAGTCGTCAGAGGAGGATTGGGAGATATGATTTCACTCAGTCTATGTCATTTATTTCATGTTTTCTACAGATGCATGGGGAAAAACCTACACAGCACAATAAATCAAACTTTGGTGCTGGTGAGCAATACACTAGATAAGACATGGCCAAAAGCCCCTCGTTCTAATGCTCTAATACTGCAAGGGATGACCACAACTGAGGGAAAGCCTCTGCCTATACTGCGCAAGGCAGCCCTCAAAACTTAGCACATCTTGGACAGCATTCTTCATCGAGAAATGGGAGGAAGATGTGAATGACTCCCCCGACGTACCTTTCCTCCCTCCCTTGCCGCATCCACATGGCACTACCTTATCCCTGGACATCTATAATAAGGCTGGCATTTCCAGTATCACATTTGAGACTCCCACAGGCAATAAACTAATGCTATGAGATCTGGACAAATCACCTAGGAGCAGGTCCAAAGCAGTATTCAAACCTCTGAAGATGCAAATGGGTACCTGCAATTGGGAATTCAGCACTTGGAAAATCAACCAACAAACAAACTAGGATCTTGAGACAACAGTTTTAAGTAATTGGCCCTTGGACTCTCCGCCTCAGTATGGCACCTGCATTCCAGGAAAACATGAATATCTGACCTCTGTGTAAAAGACTAGGGAAGTGCTCAGATACTACAGGGAAATGCATACGTACATCAGCACTCACAGAGACATATGTGCATGAAGATATAAGTCCTCCTGGGCCCACTTTCCTGACCAGGACACAGAACAGGCCTGTGTCTTACGGTGCATTTAGACTTCCAGAAATGATGCAACAAAATGTATTGAGATTTTTTTTTCACCCTTCTGATGAAAACCTAGACTTGTTAATGATCCCCTTTCAAGTTAAGCAGCCAGTAGTCCTGTTTCTCTTTGGCATTTTAGATGACCGCACGTGCATTCCTGTTTCCTGCAGCTACCTTTAATGAAGGAGTTTAACCCAGTACCTTAGCAGAAAGCTACAAGTAGCAAGAGGTTCAGGAATCGTGTTATGAGACAGATTAAGATCAATGCATATTTGAGTAGCATGACTAGAGCTCCAGAACAATAACTGAAAATGGTTCCCAGCCCTTTGTCTACCTATGTAGGCAAAAAATCCCCAAAACCCACCTACTTAAGGTTGGAGGCCACTGTCAGTGTATTTTTCATGATTTTAAAAAATGACTGGGTTTATTTTCTCTCCCTGTTGTTTTTAAGCCAACATCTTAGAAGCCTGAAAATGAAATATATTTCTTTATCAATTTCTTGTTTTTCTCCTCCTCTGCCACCCATGCACAGTGGTTTGCTTATTGAGGTTCATTCATGTGTAGGGGCTGCTGGCATTGATGTATTTTGTTAGAAGGGTGGAAGTTTTTTTCCTTTTACTTTTTTTTTTTCTTTAGAGCAGGCTGGCACATTAATTTAGGTTGGCAGAACGAGCAGATGAAGATGTTGTTAATTTTGCACGCAGAAACAAGCAGGAACAGAAATGCTAGGCTCCCCATATCTGAGACATCGCAGCAGGCTACCACACAGACAAGCTCAGGACCTCCAGAATGTAATTCTAAGCTAGCGTTATTATGACTGTGTTGTGACTGAGGACCCGTAAGTAAAAGGTTTCCCTCCCTTTTGAAAGTATATTTCATCAGCCTTTTAAAATTGTTTTTATTCTGACTCATGGAACATTTAGATTTTGAGATCGCGTGCAGGGGGAACATCCTTCTATAGTTCCATTTATAAGCGTTCGTTCCTACAGTCTTGGTTGTCTTGCTTGCAACTTGCTGTTGAAAACTGAACTCTACAACATCAAACAACTTAATGTCCTTAAGGAAAAAATGAGAAAGGTCTCTGTATATATGACATTGTGGTATCTCTCAGACAGGGAGGATGAGAAATATTCTGTGAGCATCCCTTCCAGCAAGAGAGGCAGCTGCCAGGCTTAATCAAATCAGTACAAACATCTTCTCATCCATGTCTGAAATTAATGCATTCACTAAAGAAAGCAATTAAGGAAAAATTCTGATACAAGTGAAACCATTACTTACACAGGTGCAACTGGTTTTATCCCTACATGTGTGTAAGAAACCAGAATCATTCTGTCATTTCCAAGCCAAACACTACTGTGAAACTTATTTCCACAACCAACACCACAGCCCATCCGAAGGTGCCAGTTCCCCGCTCTCTTTATAGCCATCTATATGAAGAGCAGATCAGGGAGTAAACAACAATTACTGCCATTTTGACCAGCTAGGCATGATCACTTGATCAGCATCCCAACTGCTCTAAGAACAGAGAGAGAACACATGGACAACGTGCATTTCAGCAGAAAGAAGGTGAACCATGCCATGCGTGGACGTGTATCACTTAAATGACGTCCCTTAAAACTGTCATCTTCTACAGGGTCTAGACAATGCAAAAGGCATTCAACCCAGTCCCTTCAAACTCCTCACTGGGCCAGAGCACCAGCATCCTGAAATCACAGAGGGAAACATTTAACACTCCTGTGTTATAGATTGTGAGACTGCATCGCCCAGCTTTTCAACAGCCAAGGTCAGTAGGCATCCAAGTTTTAGTTGGTCAAACACACCTATTTTGCTAAAGCATTCAGCTCATGCAGTGATTCTGCACTGTGCAACACCAAACCAACAAGTCGTCTGCCATATAACTGTCTTCCATGCTTCCATGCTGCTATAGCTCCCTTGCCAGGATACCTAAAAAATAGCTTTCATTTGGGGTTTTGAGGGTTTTTTTGCCTAATCCATAGAGATGGAAAGCTGTTCCCAGTATAGACAGATGAGATTCTGCTCCAGCAGCAGTATGCTGGGTTTATCATCCTCTGCCCACCCACTGGTAAAGAACTTCCAAACACAAATTTGAAGAGAAAGGAAAGCTGCTCAGAGGATGAACCTGACCCATCGGTGATAATCTTATCATATCATGTTTCCACCAGGTAGCATCTTAGTAAGTATCAACAGTGTTAATCATGGGCTCTAACTGGTAAATTAAGAGATAGGATTGATCTTGGTAAATCTGTCTTGTGCACTTGGTCTTTATTGAGAGTAAATCTATCTAATGCAGTTCTTTGCATGCTACTCACTTGGAGGTAAAATACGGACACTTGCAGCAGTAGCAAGGAGCTCTGTGTTCCTCCAGGAAACTGGATATACACCAATGAACCTGCTCCCCTTTCTGCCATTTATCATTTTTTTAACACTACTTAGTGCCTCATTCAAAGTTCTCTTCAAACACTTAAAAAAAAAAAAGGAAAATAAAAAGAAAAATAATGATTTGTTTATAAGCATTCCCGCACAAGTTTCTTTTCACAGAGACACTAACCTTGGAGTGAACGCGGCCTTCCTTAACTGTACTACATGCACTTCAAGCACTGTCTACATGCTCATGCACCACATGTAAATTAGCTTTTGAACAGAACTAGCTCTGGGGTCCCCTTAGCTGGTAAAAGCATCTTCTAAGCCTTTTGGCTCAAATCACTCACAGTATCGCTTTGATAAAAGAGACATCATCTCACATCAGGTTATATCCTGCTTTTTACAGAGAAGAAATGTAATGATCTAATAGGCCTCTTCCATCCCTAGCATTATTGAGTAGGATTTGAATAATTCAGACAAAAGTTAATTGTGGTCACAATCAGTCCGATTACTCTCATTAGATGCAAGCTCTCTGGACTGAAGAGGGAGGTTTTGTCTTCACTTTTATAAAGAGGAGCAATATTTATCTGAAGGAACTAACACACACTAGGTAACCTACAGCAGAGGCTCATGGCTCTCCATGGGGAGACAGTCACGAAAGCAAACCCAAGGAAAAGGTCCGGGGTTGATCCTGGCCACTTTACCTCCTTACCAAGCACGACACTTTAAAATTTGTTTAACAAGGGTCTTTCCCCTTGCAAACACCTAATCATGCTCCCTGATGCACTGCGGAAACCAGGGACTCCCTCTTCTCTCACCCTGCTTCAGGCACGGGGCTGCTACCCATCTCCCACAGTGGACAAAACTATGCAATATCAGTAACTTTGAGTAAAATCCATCTTTTAACTCCAGTATGTGTCATGGCTAGCTCATACATAGCTTGTGCATGAAGCCATTTTGCAGCAGCCATTTGCATATAAATATGAGGTATACATTTCAGACCTCCCCTGAACACATGCATATGCTTATATCTCGACAAGTTTGCATATGTAAAATCTGTTACTTGCTTGAGAAAGGGGGAGTGTGCTCGATATCTTGCACTCGAATGGAGGCTGCCTTGAAACAAGAGCTTGCTTAAACATATGCCAGTATTTCTGCTGAACAATAATACTTCTACTACAATAAGGAAAACTCTGAAGAAATCTGAGAACACGGAGAGTTTCAGGCATTGCTTAAGGTCTCTTGTAATATCACAGATTATTATCCCTCCATATATGTAAGACGAGTTTGGGAGAAAGAAGAGGGATTGCTGAAAATTGGCTTTTAAATCTGTCTTCCCCTGAGAAAGATGGTCATGCTCTGAGGTTTGTGGTATTACTTGATAAGCGGTGATTAAAACCGTAATCCCGAATTGTAATCAAAAAGCAGTCAAGGCTCTGAAATTAGTTTTCACTAAGCTTTTTCCCCTTTCAAAGACAGCCCTGTATGGCAAAAGATAATAAAACCATAGACGCCGTTCCAATTTCATTTAGAAATATTTGATCCATTAATTTATAGTTTGGAAAGGTTTTTCCTCTTTTATTTGTATTTAAATCCACATCAAAAGTGGGCCTATAGTCTAGGAGGATGGAGGAAATTCTTTTTTCTGTAGCTGTTCGCTCTGGAAGAATACCTGATATATTTATATGTCAGCACAGTATGAAGTAGTGAAGAGGTTTCCCCTTCCCCAGTGAAGTGCTAGCTAAAATCAGCGTTACCCACGCTTTCCCAGGCAATAAAATGCCAGGCTGGTCCATGCGATAATTAGCAGTGTAAAGCCTCTCGTAATTGAAATGGTTCTGAGATTTTTGAGAAACGAAGTTTATGCTGACTTGATTTCATGAGCAGAGTTTACTGCCCTGACTTCAGGATGGTCTCTGCAGGATCACTGCATGAAGACACCATACACAGGGGCTGGATTCAATAACTTCTACTTCAGCCCATGTAGCCAGAGCAACTGCTATGTATTCATGTTTCCCTCATCAGATGAAAAGCACAGTTTTGATTTTCCACATAGCAAACAGTCAGACTAGCAATCGGTTTGCTTTCAACAATGATGTTTCCAGAGGAAAAAATTATTAGCAATAGGATGCTCCAACACATGTTTTTTAAAATTTCAGAGACGTAAGTACAAAACTCTCATTGACTTTGAAAATTTTCCCAAGTTCTGTGCAACGATTTGTGATTTTTTCCCCTTTATGCTGATTTTGCAAGAAAACAGAAATAAAATTCATCAGGCTGTAAAAATCAATAGCGATGCTTTGTCCTGTGTAATAGAAAAACTGCAAAAGTTTCTCAAGCTGCACTGCAAAATTCATTAAGCATAGCAAGTCATATCTGGCCGCAGAAGGACCTCAAACCACTGTTTGTCTGTCACAGTCTAGCCCCACACCCAAGTCTTAGTCATTATTAGGGACACAATAAGGACACTACATGGTGTCGCCTTTTCCCAAACATGCCCTTATAGCTCTGGAACCACGCTTACTTATTTTAGAGACAACATAGAGATTTCCACTTAGCAAACACCACTCATGGCGTACCCTGAAACATAGTCACACAACTCGCACCGTTCCAGGTCTCACATTTCCTCCAAAGATCAATTAAGTACTACTTTTCTAATTGTATCTCTCCACATTAGTAGCCTGTTTCCTCACTGTGCATTTCCTAAGGCCAAGTGCCTCAGGAAACAGGATCAGGCTTCTTCATCTGTGGTGGGAACACAGATGAGCCTGAGAGCCTGCAGATAAAGTGGAAAGCCTTTGAGAGCACCAGGCTTTGGAATAACGGTGGAGAGACAGACAGTAAAGCTTTCTGTGTGTTGATTAACCAGTCAAACTCATGAAAGTGCCCACTAATGAAACTTGTATATCCTTGATTTACAGAACTTGATGAAATCAAAGCTATAACACGAACTTTTCAAAAACAAATTTTCTCCGTGATAAATGTTTCCCTTCTGTTCCATTTAACAGCTGGCTAGTGAAGATGAAGACAAAGCACATGTTTTATCCATGGATTAAATTAAGCCCTGGATTACAGATCGTAATTGATCATAATTATTCCAAAAGCACAAAAAGTTAAGGTTACCCTCACGAGGCAGAATTTGCCCCACAGAGTAGCATTAACATGATCAAAATGGTTATGTTCTACTAATGCACATTCTGGCATTCTATTTTCAAGCAGCTAGAAAAACATCTTCAATTTCTTATGGAGGAACAAAAAATCCCAAGATACCTTTATGTTTTATGTTAGTCTATAAAACTAGCAAAGTGTAAACTCTATAAAATGGCTTTTAATCTAGCACAAGTTTACTTTATACTGCGTGATACAATCATCTAGAACAAACGTTGTGGGTTAAATTTGGAAAACAGAAGATGAAACCTCAAAAACTCGTCTCTTTTAATGCCTGGAGAACAAACCTCAGCTGCACTTCATAATCAAAAGCCTTGAAAACAACAGCATATGCTGTTAGCAAAGCTGGTCAGGTTAGCATTTCTGTCCATAGAAGGAAAATTCCTACTATTCTCTGGTCACATCAGTGCTACTACTCACGTCAGTAGGGCAAACAAGATTTGACTTGCATGAAAATTCTTATATGCAGGACCTGTGATAAATACAAATGCCTGTTTATCACTTTATCATTCAATCTTGTGATCTTATATTTGTGTAATTCTATTGAAATAAATGTAATGCAAAAACAAAATAAGAAATGTATGAATTGGGCTGTGTGTCAGAAATTATAAAAATCACGACTACATCAAGGAGGAGATTTATTTTTGAGCACTGAAGTCATGTCCTTTAGAGACAAAATACGTACCCTGGACAACAGCTAAAAGCCACTAAGCAGACATCGTGTGTGCTACGAGGACATGCAACTCCCTGATCATGTCTAAAGGCATCAGCTCCCAAAGTATGGAAAACCATCATTGAGCAGCAACCTCAAAACAAGAACAGATTGCTACATCACGGTTTACTAGAGTAAAAATGTAGGTTTTGCCTGCTCAGCTCGCACGCGATAGCTGAGAGAGTCCCTTTGTGGTGGTGATCATGCACAAACCACGGCCAGCATAAACAGCACCGCAAACACTTCTGTAGTTTGGGCTATGCTACAGACATGTGAAGGAGCGTCACTTAAGACATTTGACCCCCCAGGAGTAACTGGCATATTGCAAAGCCAACCAGGACTGTTCAGTGTACCTGACGAACTGGACGGGAAAGGCACTACCCAAGCTACAACAGCGCTATTACATGTAACCTGGAACATTTAATCACAGTTTGGACCCGTGAAAAACAAGCCATTTTGAGAACATGTGTTGTGGTTTGGCCTCAAACGGCAACAAAGAACCACATGCCGCTCTCTCGAGCTTCCCCAATACGGGAAAGAACCGGAACAAAAAGGCAAAACTCGTGGGTTGAGACAAAGGCAGTTTAACAGAAGAGCAAAGGGAACAAGAAAACAACAACAGTAACACAGATAGAGGAATGTACAAACACAATTACGGAACCACCGCTCACCGACAAGACCCGGGATGCCCCCCGCCCGCTCCCCACCTCGACTTCCTGCCCCCTCCCCTGGCAGCTCAGCCTGGGCATGGCTCCCGTGGGATAGAATACCTGTGTCCCTGCCAGAGCCTGCGGAAAATTAACCCCATCCCCACCGGAACCAGGACAACATGTCACACAAAATGACTGGATCTTTAAAACGAAGTATGACATAGGTCAAAATGTCAGTGTATTGTGTGTGATATCATAGAAGTGAAACAATTCAAAGGAAAAATTGACTCCACTACATTTATTTTACTAATAGCAAGAAGTATCTGACTCATCAGAAGATGATTTCTTCCAGCCTTTCCAGAAAGATGGACACGAACATATTCAGTACCCCTTAGGATGATTTGGGAACACCCAGAGCCCCAGAGAGCAATGGGGACCCATTTTGCTATGTGAGTGATTACAGATAGAGACAGGGGAGAGGAAAAACCTGGCTCAGCATTAACGTGATTGTAGTATTTATAGTAACAGTGGTTGCAGTACATCAGCTCCCTTACTGCTAAAGTGGAAGGGAATAGTGATTCGGAAACACCAGAGAGATGACAGCAGGAGAAGGATACGATTATTACAGTGGAGGGGCTTCGTTTGACAGACTGGAGAAGAGGAAGCCTCCTTAATGTGGAAAGCAGTTGGAATAACAAAATAAGAAGATAACTCCATGCAAGACACAAACATGAATAAGACTGTCCCCAGGATAAAAAACAAGAATACAAAAGGCAGAATGAAACATGAGTATAGGAAAGAGCTAGAGGAGAATCTTGGCTGTGCAGAGAATGAAACTACACCTTAGACATACTGGATAGGAAGAAGATGAACCAAAGGAAGGGCTGAAAAATATACCAAGGAACGCCATAAAACCTATAGCTTTTTCAACCCACATGGCACTGTCAAAGGGCATTCTTGGGTTAACCTTCTTTTTTTTTTCCCTGGGATTTATTAGATTATTGCTTAAGTCATTGTGTTCCCGTTGCATTAACTATAACAATATATTAATAATTTCAATGCATGATGAGCATTTCTGTCTGACTTCTCCAGGACATAGGCATCTCCAGATGCGGACAGAGATCATATTTACCCACATACCATAACCCACCCCCCCACACATATAGATGTATCACATAAAAACTTGGATAAAGGTTAGATTGTGTCTTTAAACTGTGTTTAGAATCCTTCATCACACACAAGGATCTTACTGCACTAGAGACTGACAAACACAAACCAAAGCAAGATCTCCAAACATAGCAGAAGATGCACAAATGGTGGGTCACATGGAAGTAAGCAAGACATTACTGCCTGACAAAAAACGTGGTCTAAGCAAATACGCACTCTGGCTGCGGTCAATTGTTCCTGGCATCACGGCAAAGGACAGGTTGAAAAGTATGATTTGAAAGTAACTACGAGTAAAGCTCTATAGACTTTTAATAGAAAGCTTTTCTAATTCATCTCAGAAGTTGCAGATCCTACTTCGCTCTACAAATACTTCAGACCTACTCTAACAGCAGCTCTGTATTTATACATACATAAGGCAGAACACAACTGTGTGACCAATTCTGCCTCTCCCTGTAAACAAGTGAGTTGGGGTCATGATTTGCAAAAAGAGGAAGTTCTCACTCTCCATTCAAAAGGTAAATAATGACTCTGACCTACTGTGCTGACCCAAGACAGTGCAGGCTGTCCCTTATCCATCATTTACTCTCGTAGCATACAGAGCAGTACAATCTGGGGAGTAAATTAATCATTTTCTCTTCCTTCAGTGTACAGAATACGGACTGCTCTAGTGAGTGACTACTTCTTTATAAGATAAGGTTAATCAATAAAGATAATTAGACACTTCTGGTTAATATGTCTATGTCACTGACAAAAGCACATAAAGTCCTGCCATCCCCTAATGAAATATAAACAAACACTGGAACAAATCCAACTGCTACAAAAATGATCTAACTGTATGGAATTTAAAACTCATACTAAAAATATGATATGGTTCACTCCAACCTGAACATTTCTGAATCTCAAAGGAAATCACATACTACCTTATCTCCCACAGCCTAAGCCATGAAGTTAAACACCTCTGTTCACCTAGAGCCATCCTGATTTTAGTGGATCTTTGAGCAATTTGTGGCAAGCGTCAATCTGTCAAACCCCTAGAGCTGGCATCTTGGCAAAACTGGCTGAGATAATACCCAGCTCTGTTTTGAGCACAAGGGTCAAGCAATGAAAAAAAGGACCCTTACAAGACTTCTTCACTATTTTGGAGCGATCTCTACATAGGAAATACAAAACTGGAGGTTAATTAACCCCACCCCAACCCCATAACCTCTGCCTGCTCAGGCCTCCTTTGATGCAAAGAGAGATTTATTAAGCAGGGGCAGTTTGTCCAGAGCACAAACAAGTTCAAAGATGCCCAGGTTGCTCCCTCGGAGAAGTCCTTCTTTCCAATTGCTTCTGTGGCACCTACAGCTTTTTTTTTTTTTTTTTTTTTTTTTTTAATTCCTGTGAGCCACACAGTTCATCTCAGATCACTTCTCAGCTCTGAACAGGGAGGGCAAGATAAACCTCTCCATCTAACAATGAGAAATCTATAGTGATGGACAACCAGCAGATCATCTAGCTAATCTCCACTTGTCCCACTTTAACTGAAGCTTTTTGCAAACAAGTATCGATTCACTGTTCCACAGTCACAAATCCTCAAGTAATTCTCTGTGAAGAGTCGCTTCTTTTTGTGAGGGGAGGGGAAGCTTCCTTTTAACCAGGAGAAAGAGGGAGAGGAAAAAAAATTAAAAATCTTTCTGCAGCTCTAGCAGCCACACAGAAACTTTGCTTCTGTCCTCAAACCAAGAACTCTCTCTTTCACAAAGTCATACAAACGTATTATTTGCTTCCACTTTCCCCGGTTAACATTTCATCCCCAAATAGGATTTTTTTTTACTTTTCTTATAGTTGCGCTATTGAGTGTATTCTGTTTTCCTTGTGCACCTTTTCACTGGGACCGCACTATAAGCCTTCACTGACTGACTTCCACTTCCATACAGAATTCCTCTTTCTTGACTTCAAAACGAAGGTAACAACGGTGCCGTGACTCCATCTGAGTTGTCACCCTTTTATTTTTGCAGGCCCCAATATGCGTCTGATCAAAGTTCCAGGGATGGTTTTTCATTGCCTGGTAAAATATCTAAGTTTAGCTTTTCATAAATAAGAGATAGTACCGGCTTTAATGGGAGGTGGGAAGAAACAGCAATGTGAACAACCAAAACCCAGCAGGAGCCCTTGCCAAAGAAAGCTTTTACAGGGAACAACTACTTTGCTTTTCCCATTCACCATTTGAACGATAACACTGTTTCTTTTCTACCAGCACATCTCAGCATGTCCACACTGACGTTATTTTCACAGAAGTAGTTGAATTCTAAAAAAAAAAAACCAAACCAACCTGCTAAAAAAATAACAAGTGTTAGGCTGGGGGCGGAGTTGCTTAACATTGTGATCACCACACCCAGTGGAAACATCCAGAGAACTGTAAGAACCAAAAGCCTGAAACGATGGGAAGAGAACAAGCACAACTGGGCCACCAAGTCCTTATAACTGGAGCCACACTAAGATGCTCTACCTCACCGTAGGGTCTCACCGATTTGCACGAGAATGGTGCTCCGGTTCAATGGCAAAGGGGCTGAAGAAGCCCAGACAGGACAGTGCCTAGAGTTTATCATCGCAACACAGTAAAAAAGGAGAAAAGGGAAACAGGAGATGAGCCCAACCCCTCTATTTTGTTTAACAAACACAAGAAAATTTGGCTAAAAAAAAGGACACGTTTTCCATTTTTCTTGCAGATCGTTTCCGAAATTAAACTTCTTCAATATCTGGTCCCTACTGAGAGGGACTCAAAAGATCTCTGTTGCCTTTTGAAATTTAACTTGTGTTTAACTTATGGTAGATCTCTCACCAGAAATTACAGGTCTTCAAAAAGGGGTTGTGGGTGAGACTCTATTGCCTGCATCTGGTCCTGAAGACAGTGAATTAAGTATTTTTTTTCAGGTGAACAGACATTTACAGCCCAGAATAATAAGAAGGGAAACGCTCAGCTCCTACCATTTTTAGTATTACATTTTTTTGTTCTTACTCGACTCCAGATTCTGACATCAGAGACAGTTTCACTACAATCAAAACGCCAGATCTCCCAAAGATTATTCCATATCCTCATGTCACCCAGAAAAGTAGTTTAATTGTTTTCATTATCTTTGGAGTTTTATTATTCTAATTATCTGTGTGCTTTTATTATCCTAAATATTGATCTTTCCTTCTAATTAAGCCTATAATTAAGATAGGAAGATGTTGAGTCTGTTTGTAACAAATGGCAACCAAGAGAATATAAAGCAAACTAACCCCTTGGTGCCATGGAGGGAGATGGAATCAAACATCTGGAAAACTTCTAAATCTCTGAATTTTATTTCTAGAATGTGAGAATCTGAATTTTATCTGAGTTGCAGTTCCCACATACAACCCAGGACCAATCCATTGCCAGCTGACTGACACAGAGAGCTGGACTGCAAGGGCTTTGAAGGGAAGAGACTTCTGTACTTGAGCCGAACTTTGCACAATGCTCCCCTGGCCCAGGACCACTGTGCGTGTCACTGCAACGCAAAGGTTCAGCAAACAAATTATTCTCTTCTGCATCTTCTTGCATTCTTCTGCCTCAGTGCTGAAGAAGTTATCGTGGCATGTCATTTCTCATTTGGAAAATCTATTTTGCATGGTTTCTTCTACGATTTGCATGTGCTTTGCTTGCTTTTCACAGCCTTTCGTATGTAGCAGATATTTGTAGTAAAGTAACAACATGCACAGTAACAGTCAGTGACACGTAGCACAGCTGTCTTTCTTTTCAAATTTGGTCTTGTTCCCGCTGAATCAAGACTTTGATGCTTGACGGCAGTGGAAGTAATGCTGAACTCACAGCATTAATGTATTTTTTAAACCTTTCCAAAAAATAAGTAACGTATAAACATAGACTATTAACAATATGGAAAATACCTGACTAGCTCTTTATGATGTATGATAATATTTTTCTCTTCTATTTTCTTCACAAAAAGGCCCCTGTTAAATATTTATGCAATAAAATAGATGAAGGTGATGATGCTACAAAGCAAAGAATTAGGCTTTCTTACCAAATTCCTCCAGTAAATTAAATCACATGTTCCTGAATTTTGAAATCTCTCTCCTTCAATTATTTGAAGTTATATTCCAGAATGGTATCTGGCTTTTGGTATACTGTTTTGAATGGAATTATGTAGACAAAACTAAAAACAAAACTCAGGATAATGATCCTTTATCCTAGAGCAGGTATAGGAATACTGAAAACAGTTGAAACCAGCACACAGGTGCCTGTGTCTTATCTTCTAACACACATTTGTGATTTTGGACAAAGATGTGTAGGCCTTCAGCAGAAATAAAAGTCCTATCCAAGTATTTTCCATCCCGGAGTGGAGGGAACAAAGGATCAATCTGTTGCAGCTGCCTGAGCTAGCAGTGCTGGAGTGAGACATTGCACCAAATGAAGAAAATCCATCCTCAGAGACAGCAGAAACTAGTAATTATTTTTACACTCTTCATGTTTATGCTTAGCAAAAAGCAGCACTACCACAACTGCTGCAGCAGGACAGCCTTTGCTGGCTTCCGTAGGGGATCTTCAGAACTGTATTACTGCTTCTAGAGCAGGACGTGCTACAAAGTCCTATTAATAACACAGTATATAAAATTCTAACAGTCCCAACGACTTTTTTTTTTTTTTCAAGTATGCAGAACGCCTTAGTCAGAAACGGAGAAGCATCCAGTTTCAAGCTGAGTTCAGCTGACAAAACATTATCATGATACCTGAAGAAGCAGAAATGGTCATTTAATTCCTGAGGCAGTATATTCCAAGCAACCCTGCAAGAGCTGAAGAAATTTCCGACTTTAATTCTAGGGCATATCTCCGAGAATGGCAGCCTGGCCAGACACTACCACTTTGCATCTTCTAGTCCACATTCAGATTCAGCTGACTGCACACAAATTGTGCACTGGGAAATTCAAAGAAGCCTTCTGCATTGTAACTGGTTTATCACCCGCTCGAGTAGCTCTGTGCTGCCCATCTGACATGACTGTCAATTCATTTTTAAGCTTGATTCTTAAAAGCAGATGCACAGCTTCAAAATGTCCTGGTCTATCACATATGGAAATGCCATCTGATTTGTTACTGCTCCAGTATGACCAAGACACTCAGCTCTTTCCTTCAAGGTCTACTGAATGCCAAGACAAAATGAACTTGGTGAGAGAGGAGGGAGGAAATTCGCATTTGCTTTTCATTCTGCCATGACTAAGAGGATGAATAGGCAATAGATGCTTATTCTTAAGTACCACATAATATTAAGAACCATAAGAAGTGCATGTAAGAGACAAGCGTAGATGAATGGATGAATCACTCGCACAGTAACCAGCATGTTCCTTTATTTTTCATTAAGAAGCCTGGAGTGCCTACTCTCTCCTAAGGCTGTCTGTGCACAGCTGACAGTTCTCCAGGAACAAGAGGAGTATGTTTACTTGCCACCCTGGTTTCTTTCTTCAGTTTTGCTCCGCATCAGAATTGGACAGGTAAATGAAAGTATCCTGCTGAAACATTCTACCCATTCAGGTAAATAAAGCACTCAAGTTTTAGATTGGTCCTGGATTACACAGGCAGAATGCGCACATGTAAAGTTCAGGCACAGGATTTTGGGAACAATGAATTGGAGAAACATGACTGAGACATGAAACAATTACTATAACTGATAGAGAAAATTCCTGTAGATCAGGGTCCTAAGGGAAAATATAACTTTTAAAAAAAGTCCTCTGGGGTGCTCTAAAACTTGATCTTTAGCTACTCACTAGATTCAGAAAGATGTTATAATCATTTCCATGGCTTTTATTCTACAATCAGGTCCAGCCACAAAACAAAACTACGGAAAGCATATTTCTCACATTATTTCTAGACTTGGTGTGCCCATTGTTGCTAAAAAGACAGCAAGAACGACTCAAAAGTGCTCTCATAGCAAAGAAAAAGAAAGGTCTTGTATAGAAGATCCTAAATCAAAATCCTGGAGATCACATGTCAGTTAGCAGCTTCAGCAGGTGATAATTATGTGAGCTAGCTTTCTCCCTGCATCCTCAGTCATGCATAGGTAACGCTCACTTCACCATTACTTTACCTCATTTATCAGGACTAAGCTTTTCAGGACAGAGACCATGCTACTAAATGACCCTGTGGCTCCCACAAGGTGAACAGAAGTTTGTGTTTGTTACTGGGTGAGAAACAAGAGGAAACAAAACGATCACGATGGGACATCAAGCAAAAGAATGCTATTCAGATATTTTTAAGGCCATTTGTTAAATCTATAATAATTTTAAAGCTCACATAGATCTTTATGTTGGCAAATCTTTACTCTGGATAAAAAAAAAAATCAAGAGTGGAGTAACATTTTTAGACTCCTCTATACCTGGTTATGGTCCATGCCAAGCTCCACATCTTTGACAGAACACGTACAAGGCCTCTGAAAATAATCCAGTCTAGATAAGAGCATTTGTCAACAGTCGTAAGCCATTCATATGCACAAATGGTCATAACCTGACAAGGCTTCCTAGATAGTGAAATGAAGTTTTCATAAACTGAAGATGTAAGTCCTATGATAAACTGAAGGATAACACAACAGTCACACTGCTACTGTCAAAATAGCATTGCTCTGAGAAACCTCCAGTGCTAAAACATGAGTCACGTTGACTTCCCACTTGCACAGAAAGCATCCTGGGTGATTCAGAATCTGCTAAGATTACAAATCACCCTTCAGAAATGGTGCTGCTGGTGCTTCAGGAAAGATATTCAAAGGAAAGTCAGTATCTGCAGGCCTGGGAGGTATTTTCTTCTCTTTTGGTATTATTAATACATGGAGTTTAGACCAGATTAAAATATCTACTCCGCATAGACAAGGGTTTTCTGTTTTACTGAATTGCTCCCATGCTGCACTAAGAACTTGTATTTGCCCAAAGTTTGTACTTCAGAAAGGCATTTGGCTGCAGCTAAAGACTGCTCGAGATAAGGAAGCCATCACTTCCTTCTGGACCTTGTGAAACTGTGTGTCTTTGTTCTGTACAGTCAACCTCAGCAGTATGCTGCCTTAGTATATATTCTGTAATTAAACAGATGAAACCACATTTTATTTTGTCCACTTAACACATAGGGCCCTTTTCAGTACTCTCAGATGTGTACATCACCCTAGAGGATTGCAATATCCTCTCTGTATTGCTCCAGTTCCACTATCTTTGCCACTAAAGGAGCCGTTCTGATATCAGAGTTAAGTCCACAAAGGTTAGATCACACCAATATAAAGCACAGAATATAGTATCCTTTTACCTGGATTACTCCGCTAACATACTGAAAAAGGAAACTCTTCTCAATAAGAGTGGATACTAATTAGCACAGAGCTTGTTGATGACAAGAAACTGGCAGTTTTCTAGCCTGGTCACCCAAAGACATATCAAAGTCCCAACAAGGAAATCTAATTGTAGCATGATTAATGCCAGTTGTCTACTCTTTGCCAACCCCTCCCACATGCTTCCAAGGATGGCGTTTTTCCACCCTGGCATCTATAATATAGTTAATGCTGTGTGGCTAGAAGGCAGAAGCAGAAATGAAAGAATGTGTGCATAATGCCAGATGGAAACAGAAGAACACAGGGTATAAGTTGCCTACTAAATGGAGAGGATTATAAGCAGTGCAATTAGCAATCTGCGTATCTGCCTTACTATGACTCCCCAGGTCAGAACACACTCATATTGCTTCAGTGTTGAAGAAAGCATTTCTTTCCTATTGCAAGACGATATGAAGTGAAAAAAACTCAAAATAATCCAACCCAAGACTTGCATCACTTAGTGGCAAGCACAAGAGGACCCCACTACACTGTTGATGTTAATACAGTGAAGACTACAGCAAGAAAACTAGAGCTCCACACCTACACTCCGTAGAAATATTTTTCCTTTCAAAGTTAAGGGTGCATGAACGCTACACTCACCTGCAGTGAAAAGATTCCTTTAGTTCAAATTGAAGTCAATGGAGTTATAATACTGCACATTTTTTTCAAATCTTTGCTCATCATTTCACTTGTGCCCAATAGCTGCTTTCTCTGCAAACAGAGAACCTTTACTGAGCAAGGATGCATGAGGATACCCAAAACAAAGAGGCTACAAAAAGAAAGATAGGAGGATTTGATTCTTCAGGACAGATGCACCAAATTGATTTTCACACCACTCTGAGAACATTAGCTTGGGCCTGATTTTTCATGAAGGCCTTGGTCCAGCAAGTCCATGACCAGAAGCTGAAGTAATGATGGCATTATTGACACCTCTGAAGTAAGTCAAGTGCTTTTCTGAACTGAGAAAAACACTGAAAAAACCCACACACCCCCTGACCGTGCCTGCTCCCCCCCCCCCCAAAAAAAAAAAAAAACACCAAAAAACCCCACCAAAAACCACACAGAGGCAGCTAGGACAGGAGAGGTGATGAAATCATCTGTATTATCTTCAGTTCAGCATTTTCTTTCTTCAATCTTCAGGTTTTAAATGCACAAAAATCTCAGAGGAATGCTGCTCATTTTCTGTATCTGTTCTTTCTGAATGTGGCTGTATGTTTCTTTTTTTAAAACAATTTAATATATTCTTAACGTGAAACATTTAATGCCTGTTGCACAAATGTGTAATAAAATTCAGCCCTGTGGCTCTTTTACTGTCAAGCTAAATAGGATCCATTTGAAACAAACGTGCAGCTTTAAAATTTCTTCATCTGAATGTTCCTGTCTTTGAAGGGAGCAATTCTCTTCTCCTGTCCCCTACAGATCAACAGGGATTTAGAGGAGCGGTAGGAGGGAATATTTCGGCTTTGGTTTTGTTTTGCCAACCCAGGGTTCTGGATGGCAGAGCTGTCCCCTACTGCATCGAAGAAAAGGAATCCTTCCTTAGAGACATTGATTTTAGCAGGTATTAGAAGTATGAACAAATAGAAGACGAAAAGCACTCCCAGTCATTTTCAAAGGAAGGAAACAAAAGGGATTGAGCTATGGTACAATGGATAACTACTGCTAAGAGAAGTCTTTTCCTAACCTAGATCTCACATTGCTCAGGGACAGTTTACTACCATCTACAAACAGAAAGGAATTCTTAGTGGTTGAAGGGGATCCTCTACACCACCACTGAAAACCCAGCTGTCTTTTATCCCCAGGAGAAGCAGCATTTTGGTGGACAAGCCATGTTTCTAAGGTCATGGAACGGAGGTGCATCTGAACCACTGCAGGCTGCCTGTCTACACTTCAGCTCTGATTACTTCAGATTAAGCTCCAGACTGATCCCCACAGACTGAACACCCCTTAGCAGTTGGACCATGTCTTCCAGTTCAGCTCTGTGTGAATTAAAGCACAGTATGTTGAGTGATTGAGAGATTTACTTCAAAAGTATGTTCCTGATTCCAAGCTAAAACAGTCGTCGAGATGCAGCCGTAAGCACCCAAAAATATCAGGCCAAACACTGTGTTGCCATCAATTATTTTCCTGTCAAACACAATTCTTACTAGCTCCAAAGCTGAGCAAGTTTTGTTAATATTAATGTAGTGTTAAGACAGGAGTCAACAAATTGTTTTATTACTATACATAACGTTTCAAACTGTTTCCCTAACACGTGAGTTAGGCTTTAGTCTTTCAGGAGAGCTGTTAATTTTAAATTTTTATCAGCAATCACCCTTGAAGAAAATCAGTGGCGGTTAGCAGAGTTTGCTTTCTGGGGACTTTTTCCTACCCTAGCAATTTTTAGGCTCGGGAAGCTTCCCAGGAAGGTGTCATTAGCTTTCAGGGTGGCATTTCTGGAAGGCAGAATTCTCAGAGTACTTGTTTTGTGATGGCCTCTGTTCCAGCACTGGCATAGGTATGTAAATAAAGAGAGATGCATTTAATATACTGATTCTCTGTTGTCTCCTCCACAGGGAGGCTGATCTGCAAATCTCAGGTTTCTTTAATATGCAGCAGCTGCACTACACAACGTCCAGAAGAGAGACCTGCACTTCTGAATAGTCAAGCATCTTTTTACTTTCAAGGAGAAAAATACCTGATTATAAAAGTACATGCTGCAAGTAATATTAGGTTTAACAGGCTTTGTGCTTAAGCATATACATGCAGCTTTGCAAGCAGAGAACAGACTAATGTAACTTAGCTGGTACGCTTAAAGAGAGAAAAGAAAGTTATTATGCTTTCATTTTGTTAAATGGGTAGGTAGGGAATTTTAAGCACAAAGATGGAGAGAGAAGGATGTCATTCATGCAAGAACTTCAGTCTCACTCTTCCAACACCAAGCTCACAAACAAAGCTCGTATCTCACTGATTTTGGAACTGCATTGAGTAATATTAGGCAAAACCACAGCCAGAATAAACATTTCCTTTAAATGAATCATGATATAAAAGCACTAATTTATGTTTCTAATTAATTTTCTAAAACAAATGATAATCACATTTCTAATAATTAGCATTTCTGGTTTGCAAGCACGTATTAGCCACTTCATTCTTATGCAGCACGAGAATAAAAGCTGCGAGTAGAAACTAAGTCAATAAAACCAAAAAGCCCTCAATGCTGCAAAATACAGAATGAAAAGGACAATGGTAACTTCCAGTGACGTGTAAAGCCCTATGGGGCTTTTGATTTTTAATTGGGTAGCAAAGATTTCTACAATACCAGCTATCATCAATTACATAATGCCTCGCATCTTGCTTTTATCTGTGGCCATTTCTGTGGTATTCCCACAAACTGAGGCTCGCTCTGAGTTCTTGGCAACAGGTTTGTGTTACATCTCTCCTCGTGGGGATGTAATGTGAGCCCCCCCTCACGCTGGCAGAGTCCTGATGCATAGACTGCTGTGGAAACAATCATTGTTCAGATGAGAAATAAAAAACTAACGTCATAAATACGTTATTAATCCAAGGCAGCTCAGGAATGTGCTGCAGAGTGCTGGTGAACTATAAGAACGTGTAAAGCTCTGGGCACAACCATTCTGTGGAGCAACACGGCTGTTTCAATGGAAAACTTCTCACAGCCCCTCTCTCCTTGGTCACACACTTATTGAATGGACCCAGAATACTACGCAAGGCTCTTTATCTGTGTTCCTGCAGCACCAGGTGCCTCAGTTGAAGCACTGTTAAAAATATAGTTGCTGTAAAAGAAGAGAGAGGAAGTTAAGCCCACTCTAAAGCACTCACAAGACAGGTCCAACTCTATACTACTGGTCTGCTATCGCAGACCAAAACACAGAGGTTCATTGTGTATGAAGTCTCAATAACATATGACCCCACCTTTCATCTCTGCAATGACACTCTGCTAAAGTCACATAAGCCCAGAGTCATTCAGCTGACTGGAGAGGAGTTATCTTTTAGCAAATCCAGTATCAGAATGAGGTTTTCTCACTCCTTTTGGTTTAGGTATCACTGCACAATGATTCCTTCAATACCTGTATTTTAAAATGTCTCACTTTTTTCGGCCAGTAGGTTGTACTGATATCCTTGGTAGAGTCCAGCTGTGACCAATACAGAAATACAAAAACAGTTCCTTGCAACAAGTCCGAAATGCTGCACTTACATTAACAAAATTCATATTCATTGAAAGATGTTATGGTCTAAAAGATACAGCACACCACATAATAATGAAATAAGAGACCTCATTTAATCTCTTTCTGTCCCTTTTTCTGGTACATAAAATTCTTGAGCAAGACACTTGCCACCTGAGCATTTGACGGCCATCACAGAGCGCAGTCCAAGGTATTTCCTTTGCCTTTTATGACAGCGATGTGCTTTAAGTGCTCATGCTGTTCCGTGCAACATGATCGCTTTGCATGTAGGCATTTTCAAACTGCTCAAGCTCCAAAGTTGTAAGATGTATCTCTATGCAACCATGATATTGCAATCACGATGCCCTGTTAATTTAAGGATGGGTACCTTACATGGACGGGTACCACTATGTAATCCTTCTTGCTAAAGTCCTAACATACAATAACATCCAACTTCAATGTCTGCCCCTGAAATTCCCTCTACTTTTTATTCTGCTGTTTTGTTTATCCACAGTTTTTCCTCTTTTTTTTTTTAATAGGAAAGTGTTTAAATAGCTCTGTCACGTATTGATTAGGCCAGTACTCGATGAAGAAGGGAGGTGATTGATGAATATACCTGTTCATTTAAAGTAGGTCTGAAGAAACAGTGAAATTAGTTGCTGACTTAAGTGATTTAGTCACAAAATTATGCTCATGTAAGTAGCAAATAGAGTATTTCTGCTGTGCAGTCAGAAAGTCAACTTTAGATGCCTACAACAAAAAAAAAAGAAAAAAAAAAGAAAAAGAAAAAGAAATTCTGCCTGTGACTTCCTTACAGCAACTTGGACAGATCAATGACAACGTGGTGGATTTATGCAGGAAACCCATAGAGTTTGGAGTTGAAAAACCACTGCTTTTTAGCCAGTGATAAATCATCCCATGTAGAATTTGTGAAGCTGTTATGTACTGGCTGAGGAAATTACACCTTTCCCTTTTCAAGTACACATTGAGGCTAGAAAGAATTACAGTGCTATATACACATAGTGAAACCTGTTCTGAGCACGCTGACACATTGGTAAGACAGAAGGTGTCTTTGAAGGACTTAAAACAAAAAAAATCTCTGGCTGGATTGTGCTGGGTTTCTAATGGAGATAGAGCAGAAATGCTTCCATGGCTTTGGTAACAGGTTTAGGTAGGAACCTGCCTGAACAAATTCAGATGTCTTAAAAGGACAGAAAGGTAGACATGCTGCTTGGCTCCACAGAAAGCAGGGCTGGCCCTGTGTTTACAGAGCCCTCTTCTTTTCTATAGGGCAACTAGGCCCCTAAGGTGACATATTTGTTCTGTATTTACGGGACAGGCATGCCATGCTGCTGAGGATGTGAGTGTACTTTTTGGTAGTCTGTACAGAACAGCTCTGTATCTGTACCGCACTTGTACTACTGCATTCCCCGCATCCCACAGAGACCATTTGTACTCCCTGCATCCCACAGAGACCAGCGGTCCGAAGGGTGGGCTCACCAGGAGCTCAGTGACCCAGCAGCAACCCCTTTTCCCCACTCTCATCACTCTCAGCTTGAGCCAGATGCAGTGACCCAGCAGCGGTCAACATCTCCTCTGCTCCTCCCTCACAGTGCACGCCCTCCCACCACTGTTCCCAGGATTTTACACAGTGGATTTACACCAGCAAAAGCCTTAGTATAGATGCAGTTATACCCATCAAAAAAGCTTTTATTGGTGCCCTCTATTTTCCTGGAGGAACTGGATTTAGCTTCCTGTCTACTGAGAAGTTTACCTGTGTATTTTAAACCCTCTTATTGGAGAAGCTGTTTGTGTCAGTGAGGCTCACATCCTTGTACCACTCTTTAAATATAGCCACACCAGCGAAGACTTTCTGGCACATAAAGACACCCAAAGACAAGTACACAGGCCCCAAGCAGGCTGTGAAGCACAAGAATACCCCAGTCAGCATAGTTCTGTCTTGCTTAGTACTCTCAAAAGTGACAAACGTTTCCAATTCTCCTGATTTCCAGTTCCCCTGATTTCCAGTTCCCCTGGCAATGAGGACAAAGCAGTCGCCTGTTTTGCACACAACACAGACATTTGCATTGCAAGAGCAGTACTGGAAGCCTCCTGAGCACCTTCAGATCTGGTGTGAAGGCCCGGGGAAATCCAAAAGCCCTTCCCAAGAGCCAGGACTTGCTCAGCTCCCGGCTGCCCAGAGCCTGGCACATCCCTCTTATGAAGTTGTCAGCAGGCAAATGGGATTTTAGTAAAGGCAACTGGTAGGTCTATAATAATAAAACTTAGCAGAATTAGGTAACAAAAGGAGAAGTACAATTGCTGAGCTTCTCAGCAAGGTTTTGGAAGACTTCATTTAAGCAGGATGGCTGGCCAAGTTTTCTTTAGGTGGCTATAAGTATAAGAATTGAATATAATTTTGAAAGAATATTTAGGCAAACTGGTACAGCACAAACCTGGTGATTAAGTGTGTCTCACCTCAGTTCTAGGTACATCAATTCTAAGTCTTATTAAATTACTGTCAGGCAGAAGAAAGTGGTAAGGACAGCAGCATAAAGACAAGCAGTGGGTATATCCTCACAGCAAAGGGTGGCTGAAGCGATCAGTGCCTTACCTGGCCTGATCCATGTTACAGCAGCACCCACACAAAGCTCCATCCGTGTCACCTGGGTGCACCTTCCAGGTCCTGCAGTCCCATCACTCAGTGACTGGGCAGAGCTGGCCAGAGAGTTGTTCCATCATGACAAATTCTGAAAAAATCTGAAAGACAAGACAACACATTGTTGTTTAAATTCAATATTATTGTTACATTTTCAGGAAAACAAAGAACAAATCAAGAACAAGTTCATTTTTGAACCTTGCTACCAGGCCCACCCCTGCCAAACACATAGACCTCTCATGAAATCAAAGGCAAGGGAGGCATTGCAGAAGAATGACTCTCTCAGCCCAAATTGTGTCAGCCCTGGGCAAGATTTAAACTACTGCTTAGCCTGTAGGATTGGAAAAGTGCTGCCTTGAGACCCTTACTGCTCCCATGCACCAAGGGTTACTCAGAGGTAGCCAGCAACAGCCCCTGTCAGAGAGGAGACAAGATGGGACCAGGGCGGTGACCCAAAAGAGTAGCTTTTACAGTCTCAACAATATATGCTATAGGAATACAATAAACAGTGATAACAACCTGCATAATACTTCTCTGGTTTTGTATCACCTAGTGTGTGAGGTCCCTTTCCTCCAAATCAGAAATAAGTGGTCTGGCACGCATGTGGCATAAATATTTATAACATCAATGCAAAGACAACCTCCCTCTTCTTTCTTTGCCAATCTCTTTATCTTTCAGGACTGGTAACAGGTCTGCTGTTTACAGAGTGGTGACAAAGCCTGATTAGGGATGCATCTTTAAAAAAAAAAAAGAAGATGCGGGGAAAGGAAGGAGCAGATATCCTTGTGATCAGATGATTCCCCAAAATGTTTGATCCCTCAGATCAAATACAGTGTTTTTCCTCCCACTGCGTACGTGTGCATGCATCTGCACCGGTTTACTGGCAGGTACCACAGTTCTGAGAATTCCTGATCACAGTCACAGGAGAATCATAGCAGAAAGGAACAAACATCGTCCATTAAAAGACAGCCTTGAGTTGTTTTTTTGCCAGTTTTCTTGCTTTAGGCTGAAACTTTGGTGTTCATTCAAACCACTGAAGTCTCTTATCAGGGACAGCACAGCATAGAACTTGAAATGGAAAACCACACGCAATCTGAGTTTCCTTAGAAAATATTAGAAGGCAAACTTTGAAACGTCTTAGTTTTAAACTTCTTTCTCTTCACAATTATCTCTCCCTAGAAGCAAAGCGATGACAGTAAAGTGACAAAAAAAAAGGGAGGGGGGGGGCGAGGGGTGGAGAAAAAGAAACTGAAAAAAGCAAAAGCAGAAAAGAAGAAAAACGCAGGAAGAAAAGATTACTTTCCTAGGTTTTCTAATCTGTTTTTTTTTCACATGTATCATCTTCCTAACCACAGAACAGGAAAATCATCTTCTATTAATCACATTAAACTTAATCATCCATTAAAAACTATTTTATTATTACCTGTCTCACAAAACAGAAGAACCTCAAAGACAGCCAGATCATTTTCCTGATGCACCCACTTTTCTTCTTGAGATAAAGTTTATATCAAAGGAAATCTAGGAATAATGAGGTCTGTATCACCCTACTACCAAAGTCTGATAACCTGCACTTGCTAATGATGGGAATGTAATGATAGAACTCAAATTTCCACCAGCACACACTGGATTTTTTTCCTTTCTCGCTATTTCTACGGGCTCAGCAGCCCGTAGCGAGAAGCAGAGCCCACGATGAGTACAATGTTGCAGCCGGGTACCTCACCCAGGGCTGGGGATCCCTTTCTTGGTCTGTCAACCTTGAAGTTGTCCTTGCCTGATCCGTGCCTGCAGAGTAGAGAAACCCACTTCTCTTATCACAAGTTGTGTGATTTCTAGATGCAAAGCTGCTAAAACAGCACTATAGAGCAGGTGCTCTCACACACTTGTTTGTTATCTAACAGAGCTCACGTCGTACCGCAGCTCAGCATTTGACTAATTCAACAGACTATAAGAGATGGAGAAATCCAAGTTCCCCTCATTATTTAACAGGCCTTGAGGTGTAAAATCATTGGATCAACATGCCAAAAGAATCTCATCCTTTAAACTCTCATTTTGAACCCATTTGGGTTTTCAGGTAACCAAAAACGTCATCTTTATTCGTAGGCAATTTCTTTTACAGCTGCCTGTAATCTCCCAACTTCCAGACTCAAAATCATTTAAAAACAAATGAGCTTCCCTGCAGATAAAATTCAGAATCTCTCTGAGCTTTCAAGATAATAATACTAAAAGGCAACGTTAAGTTGAAAGGGGAGATGAAAAACAGAGGAAACCAGAAAGTCCCATAAAGTTCAGAATTTAACCTTAAGGCTAGAAGAAACGGGCAGAGAGTAAATTCTTCATTTCCATATGCCATTTTATGGAATTGGGATGAGAGCAGCAGTGGAGCACAGTATCTATATCTTGTTAGCACTGTTCGTATTCTCATGTGTTTTTGTGTGTGTGTGTTTGTACCCCAGCTGGGCCTGGTGCCATCACATATTATATATTCACAGCTTCAGACCTTACAGCCAAGATTTTCAAAAAAGCTCGAGTACCTTGAGGTGCCTCCACTGCTGAAACATCCTAAGGCGAGCAGCTTGGCAGCACTTTCAGTAAAGGAGGCCTTTTTAAGGTTTCTCAGACTGGATGCTCAAATAGGCTGGCACCCCATTACCATCAATTTGTGACAAAACCTGGCAGTAGCATGAGGCACACTTCCATATAGATAAACTGGTGATGGAGTTGGTAGGTGATTTTGGTTAGACATTTCAATAATATCTGATATCAAATATAGGATAATTGTAAACCTGCCTCTCTTTTCTCCAGTACTTTAGCGTTTTAATCAACTGCACCAAAACGCTTTGCAGGAGCACTCTGCATACCGTGGCCTGTCCCCTGCGAAACGCAGCTCGCTTTGTTGGTGGGTAGCACGAACCCGGTGGCTCCTCTGTGACAGACTGCAGGAGCATGGCCTGTTGGTGTCCGTGGCATAGCACAGCTTCCCCACTGCCTTCTACAGGATACAGCCCAAGCAAACTAATGCAGAGATATGATAGAAGCACCTGGATGTAGACCCAGTGTAGGGACAAATTCCCGTCCTGACGAGCGATGGGATCTTTTCCACTGAACACAGGACCACATTCTTTGGCCTGTCTCTGCAGAATTTACCACCTTATCTTTGTTTCAATTCACACAGCGCGCTTTGGGAACACAAGGTAACTGCATGTCTTGTTTGTCTAATGCCAAGCATTAACATAAATAAATTATTCAATTTTTCTACTATTTTTACAGATTCTTACAGACTTGCAAAAGTCTTCCCGTGTATACCTGATAATTGCAATTACACTAAGCATATGATTTTGTCACTTTTACAGTTTCCCTCTTAACTTGAAAAAGTGCCTTGAAAACAATTAAAGTGCAAACATCCTTGATCATATTCTCTTTCCCTAATTCCATGAAAATTCAGCAGCACAACCTTGTTTAGGCTCACAACACTCTTTACTTCTTCCTTCCTCTAAAACCGGTCAGCCACATTTATGCTGCAAACGTCCCTCTCTGTGACAGTTCAGCTGCACTGGCCATCATACCACGGAGGGAACTGTGCACCGATGGCTACAGGGGAACCGCTCACTCTTTTACTCTACAACCTCCAACAGCTGTAGCACATGTAAGAAAAAGACTTCTGTCACCTTTTCTGATGAATACACTGGGTAACAAGCTGCCACTGCCATGAAAAAACCAGCTGTTTTATTGGAGAAATGGAGGGTGCCTTTAACATAATAAACAGGGAGGACGGGATAGAGGAAGACTGCTAGGCGAGAAAATGAAAACAGCTTGCCCAAGAAGAGGTTACACCTCTCAGCACATTTTGTAAGGCTTTGCATATATGCAAATGTCCCCCTGCGCTTCTGCACATCAGCACAATGTAAGAGACTAGATGAATCTGTAGGGGGAGGAAAAAAATTAGGCCAGCAAAGGAACTCACGTACACACAACTGTTCCAAAAAATTAGAAAGAAAAAGAGAGAAAGCAGGCAGCGCAATCATTTGCGTGGACTGATAACAGATTTCATATCCAGGCATTCCAGAGAAGGCACGTTGGGAAAGTCAGCTGCATGACAGAAGAGCAGGATACTGACAGGGGGCCTGCTGAAGGACTACAAGGAATAGAAGACGCTGGCTTCTTGCAACAAAACCAAACCTTCAGAATCCCCGTCTTCTCCCCGCACTCAACTGTTAGGAGAACAGAAAGAGACTGTACCCTGGCATTAAAAATACTGGCACCATGCCCCTCTAAATCATTTGTGCAAAGCAAACGGTACCATACAATAGTATCACATCTTGAAATCACAGTCTTGACTCTGCAACAACATATAACACCTTTCTCACTGCACTCCTATGTAAGAGGAGCATGAAAAAGCCCAGGGATCCAATCCTGCTAGCAGCACCAATTCAGCCTATGGAAAGTAATAATACATGAGAGTTTAAAACAATCACAAAATTAAAGAATTTCAGATCAGTCAAGGAGCAAATATGTTTTTGCATGCTTCCATGTTGCTGTTTCTAAGAGCACTGCAGTGACATAAATTCATGCCAAACAATTTCTGTGTTCCAGTAACCGAGCAATGGCTTTGATGTCACACATTACAAAGGTGTTACCCCAATAAAGGGCACAAGGCCCCTGCGGCATCTCATTATTAAAACACTGAAATAAGCACTGTGTGTTTTCTTTTGCAGAGAGAAGGAAAAAGACGCTCTTTGAACTTCAAGTCAGCATCCTCTTCTGCACCTACCACAATCCTAATACTGAAAAATATACTCCCCCTTCTCAAAAGAAGGGGGAAGATCCATATCTAGCAAGCAGACAGATCAAATGAATCACCATTTGCAGAGACGAGATTATCAACATGTGACTGAGGGGTTCTGTTTGATCCTGTTTGCAACATCAGAGCAACGGCAAAGCTTCACGGGAAAGATCCCGTTAGTTTTATCTCACAGCAGAACCTCAAAGCTGCCCTAAAGGCACTACGTATCCACAGAGAAGCATTTCTTAGCAAGATCCAGGCATCTTTCTCTCCAATTTGTAAGGTTTCACCATTGTAAAGAAAGATTTCCAAAATGAACTTTCATTTTTCCATTTTAAACTGAATGAATGAAAAGAAAAAGTAGAATACAATTATCCTCAGTTCACTGATCCCCACCAGCAGACGACTGGTGCTCACCCTCACCCTCTTTCTGTCCAAAAGAATTCATAGCACGATGCTCTAGGATGTGTCTCAGCCTACTAAACACGCATTGTCTGACTACAAAATACATGGCTTTGCACTTGGGTTTTGAGCCTCATAAACATTTGTGACCTGACCATATTTAAAAGATCAAAGTAAAAGAATGATGCATGTTTTCAGCTACATTGTCTTCAGTTACTTAAACGCATCTTCTCAGGAATATGATAAATGTAATTATTTCCATTGGATCAGCCAACTCGGCATGCCAGTGCTGGATTATCTCATCTTTCTCTTAAAAAAAAAAGGGGGGTGGGGTAGGGGGGTGGGGTGGAGATAGAAAGAAAACAACAGAATTCCCAGTCCGGGACCAAGTGCCAAGCAGGACTGAGAGGGGTCAGAGGAAGCAGTAGGATAAAGGGGTTCCACATCATTTGGGAAAGCAGAAGTGCAGGATTTACCGTCTGCAGCCACTTTCAGAAGCGACAGAGACAGCACCTCCACCTTATCAACACAAGCCAGGAAGCAGCTGGTCCAAGGAAGCTCTTTGAATTATTTTTCTGCTACTCCTGGAGAATAAGGTGAACCTTAATCAACAAGGCATGAAATTGAGATCACTTACAAGGAATGATGGGAAAGGTCAAATTTCTCTAAACTTTGCAGAAAAGTTTTACGCCAGTTTTGAGCAAGATGGCGAATCACATACTGAGTTAAAGATATTCAATGGTTTGGGCTGCTGGGTTCAGTTTTCAAATTGCATCTGAAAACAAAACCCTCCAAACAGACTGATGCTATGCTTAGTGGAACCCAGCATTATCTAATGTAAAATATTCAGTAGTTTAAAATTCAGTCATGTCAGCTGGAGTCTAATTTATCTCTCCCCTGTGGATTCCAAGTATCTTTTCAAAGCTTTTTGGCATTAAAATGCAGAGCCAAAAGAAAAAAAAAAAAAAAGGCAAAATTTATAGTAGGACTTCTGTATCTCCCATACAGCTTTGTGCCAATAAACGGGGTGGGGGGTGGGGGGGGGGGAGGCGTTGATCGAAAGAATAAAAGGTGAGTGTTAAGATAAGGTCACCTCTTCTTACATATGCAGCACCTCAAACCAAAGGCTTGTTCAGTTTGTCAGTAAGAAAATTGATATTATGAACTAATTTATCTTCAAGAGTAAACATTCTATAAAAGGTGTGGGCAGAAATAAATTTTTTCATCCTGTAAAATTTCGAGATTTACACTTGCGTCTTCTGGAGGAAAATAACTTCACCGAACAAATGCAAAAAATAGAGTAAATAATTAAGTCACCTAGAACAGCGATCACTGACCTGGGAAGGGGCAGAGGTGAGTTCAAATCCCATTTCTGACCCAAGTCAAATGAAACTTGGAATAAAAGTCTCCCAAGAGCAGGCTAAGTTCTGTCACATTCCGCAATTACTTAAATGTACAACTGCAACAAAAACAACAACAAAAAAAAAGAGAACACACAGCAGAATGCTCTAGTGGTTAAACCACACCTATGAGTGTGTTTGACACATCTTTGAAATAGCCTTTCAAATATTACTGTTCTGTCCTGTCGAGAGAACTATGGAATTTTCTTTAAGCTGTCTCTTTTTAAAACCAACATTACATGTGGATGAGAGACTTAAAGAACTAAACAAGAAAGTATGAGCTTTTTCAGCCTTACAAGGAAAAAGCAACAAGCTACATTTGAAAAAAAAAATAATGCTGGAAAGCAGCAAAGATGGATTTTAATCAATGTGCTTAAATTTCACAATTTAGCTTGTGCCCTGAAGAAAAGAGGCTCTGAAAACAAAAAAGCCCAAGGAATTCTGTAATTATGGAATATGAGTTTGGTACAAGGATCAACAGAATCTATTCAAAGGTCTGTTTACATGCTGCTTAAGTTACTACATAAGAATTAAGTTACCACCATTAAAATTATTCATAACATTAATATTTTTTGGTTGATTATTTAATTGTGAAGCATTTTTTGCCATAAAACCGTAACATGAACTTGCAGATTTCATTCAGAAAAATATTTTTCTGCACCTCTCAGATAGCATAAGGTTCTTTGCCTCTTCCTCTTTTGTGTCTAGGCACGGGATTTGCATCTTCAAAGTCTATTGCAAGCAATCTCAAGGAACGTATTGTCACTAAAACCAAAGTTCAAATAAAAAGTAAGCACAGCCCCATTGTGTGATGCATTTTGATATAATATTACAAATTCTTTGAGCATGGACTATCTGTATGCAGCCCTGTGTGCATTTTAGAGAGCACACTGGTTGTAAGAGACTCGCTGGTTGAACTGTTGCCCCTATTATGCCAATGACAAAACAGCCCATTAATTCAGCTGGACCAGAAATTCCTTTAGATTTTAGGGCTACCAGTCTAACCTCCTACACAGTGTAAAATACACAGGACAAAGAGCTTTTACAAGTAATTAATGCTGAGAAATCCATTTTATAAAATTATCAATCTTAAACGTTCAGTGTCTATAATGTCCAAGAATATGAAAGAACTTCATGAAAGCTTTAAGGAAAACAATTTGTATTTTCTTTTAAAATTATCTGTCTCACACCCTGGCTAACAATATTCATAATAGCACACTGGCTGAGCACAAAGAAATAAGTATTAAAATAGGAGGCGGTGCATCAGGGTTTTTCCTGCCCCCCAACACTGAAGGCATGTTTCCAATTCAATTCAAAAAAAATTCATGACCCTCCTGTTGTTGGATTTTTGTTTTTGCTACTGTTGTATTAAGAAATGTAGATCATATTTCATTTTCATGCAGGTAAGCACCAGTCAATTTTTTGTTTCTCCAAGCACGGACTGAATTACAGCACCTTGTTTCCCTTTGCACACACTGTGTTTCCTCTCCCCCTTTGATTGCTGTTGATTAATTCAAAGAGCAGGCAGTGGAAATAAAAGACAGTGAAATAAGATGGAGAAGTCAAACACTTTCAGTTATGAAATATAACTGATGTTCTGACAACGTGGCATAAACTTTATAATGCATATCACGCTGCTAATCTAGATTTACTATGAGGATTAGAGGAAATCACAGTTTAAGGTAAATAAAATAATTTGCTAAAATCCACAGCACCTTGAGAGGTTGCAGACATTTACATTTTCCTGCAGATGCTGCTTATGAATGAAATAAATATTAATTTTAATGGGAAAAAATATTAAGAAATCAACCCTAAACAATACTTGTGCTCTAGGAAATTGAATGCATGAAAATTCAGATCAGCTATTCACGTGCCTTTGACACTATGAAGAACGTGAATCTCTCATCCAAAACACTAAAGACCAAGAAACTGCAAAAAGATATCTGGGAAGAGAGGAAGATGCCACGTTTGAAACAAATGCTTTTGTTCTTAAAAGACAATGGAAGAGAGTTAATTGCTTCATAATGGAGAAAGTATTGAAGTATGAAAACAATCTGCAATTCAGAGAACTGTTCTGTGTCCACAAGTTAAGAGTTCATTACCAATGCTTTAGTCATTTATTTTAACATCACTGTGCTGAATTCCAACTATCACTTGTATGCTTGCATTAGATCTCCTTGAATTTTAGCAGTTCCATTCTAGAAGTGTTGGAAGCAGATACCTCAAAACAAGTGTTTATGGGGATACAATTGCTTGATAAACCAAGGTAACGGGCAGGACTGAGCTCTCATTTAAAAAACAAATAAACAAAAAACAGGCATTAGGAGATTTTCAAACACAAAATCAAAAGCAGGCATTGTCTCTGTTTCTCACAGTTTCTCACAGGCCCACAGTTTCCCACAGGCATTGTTTTGGGGATTAACACAGAGCCAAAGAAGTTAGCCATAAACCTCATTTTACAGCATCATTAAATAGTCCAGAAACCACGGGTACATTATATTAAGTACTGTACATGTTCTTAGGAAAGTAAGTCCCTCCCCAGTTTGTATTTTGAGTATATACGACCTGTGATAAAAATCAAAAAACCAAAAAACCCAGCATTCTTGCACTCATTTCTGGGGTCTCCTTGCCTTTTTCTGGAGATGGCCTCGTTCTTCCGCCCAAGAAACACTGAGCGATTACGCCTCAGCCTGGGACTCACCAAATATCCCCGCCAAGGTCCATTTCCCCTCTCCACTGCCGCTCCCCCTCTGCCCAGCTACATTTGTGCTGTAACTCTCGGACACCTTTGGCATCCATCACAGTAAAATAAGCTGCTCACATCCACGCTAAGGTCAGAGCGCTGAGCAATGGCCCTTGTAGGCAGTTTACACTCTGTCGTTACCATATTTTATATTACAAGATTAGGTACTTTAAAAATGATTCACAATATAGAATGTCCACATCCACAGAGTAAGTTCATTGTAGTCCTTACTTACTGAATTGCTCTCAAGTAAATATCTTCAATCGCTCTGTCCATCAGAAACCTCAGTTCATTCAAAATTCATCGCTATAGACAAACAATTTGAACTGTTCCTCCCCACAGCTCATCAGCTGAAGTCCACCTGAGGTGGATTTGCCTTGACTATTTCAGAAGCATGGAAATACTAACACAAGGTTTCCTTTAAAATATCATTTGCAAACCTGCCACATTATTTATTTATCAGAGGGAACCAAAATTGTTTCCGTATTTCCCTAAAATAAATGTACCATGGAGTGTTGAGTTACTTTAAATACTGTTGCCTTTGATTTGACCTGCTGGCTGCACATCAGTTCAGCTATTAATAAGCCTTCAGACCACACCTTATCTCCAATAAAAACTGAATTCTAACAACAGCAAGTATTTTCATTGCAGAGGCTGCACTGGCCTTCAAAACCCCAATCACTGGAAAATTCTGCTAGACTAATGGAAAATGTCCAGTCTGGCTCTGAGAAAATGTGAGCTAATTTATATGTAAACCCATGTAACACAGTGTTTCATTTCTTCAGGCCTGACTCACACTGATAAGCAGTTAGTCCAAATAAGGAGAAAAAAAATCTTTTTAAACACAAAATTAGTTGTTGAGCATCCTACTCATTCCCTCTGTGCCTGATCCCAGCTTTCTCATTCAATGATACGGAAAACAGCAAGACCAAAAAAGAGCACTGAGGACCTCAGGGTGTTTTGCTCTACTCCTGTTAACTGAGGAGGGTTTGGAGCCCGGAGGCTATCGCTCGACCAGTACGGGAAGGAGTGAAGTCAGCCACACCACCTAGGAAAGGGACCTTACAGCTGTTTTGAGGGCTCATCTGTTTTAGCAAAATGGATGTGTTATACCTGTGTTTCCCCTGGCATGAGCGAGGGGAGTCTCCGGACAGGGGTGCTGGACCATCACCGCGCTGGGTGTGCTGGAGCGCCCAGCCGCATCCCAGAGAGGAACCTCCCTTCGCACCGCACTGACAGCCTTCCGAATCCTGAAAATGGTAAATACTTTACTGCTTATTATTCATATTTACCAAGATTGGATCACGAAAGGACTTGAATGAGGTATAAGCAGTTATCCTTGCTGCTAATTAGTCCTCAATTACTGCTAACACAAGATGGCTTCTCTGATAATCTGTCAGTTATTTGTGTTTAGGAACAGCCTTGAGAACCATCATCTGTGACTGCTTTCATACAGTTTCCCCCTTTCTTTTTCCCCCTTTCTGCTGGGCCTGTTTTTTTGTTTTTAATTGCTGCTGCTAGAGTTGTCACGCTTCACTTATAACTGTACATCTCAGGTGCAATTAATCTCACCCAACTCACACTAATAATAGTGTTTTGTGAACAACTGATCTTCTGCATCTGTGGGAAATCTAAAAAATATGGTGGAAGACTGTTTCAGATGGATCCCAAGACAAATGCATTTGGTTTTTTTGCAGGCAAAATCCCCAAACAAATCCTGATTAACTTCAAATTGATTTAGGTCATACGTGCTGCTTTTACTTAAAATTATTTTTCTTTGCTTAAGGCTATTGCTTTTAATATTTCAAAAATAATTTAGTTAGAATGTTTTAGGAGAAAAAAAAAATCCTGAAAGTTGAACTATATTTTAAATATTACCCTACAAATACCAGGGGCATAGGTGAGGATAAGCATAAGTTCTCTGCAAAAAGTTTTGTTCAATGTTATTTTTATACCTTTTTCTGTTAGGACTATAGCTGTCCCTCAGAAAAATTAATTAAGCCCAAACAATACAAAACAAAATCCTGTGTCATGTTCAAGGAACCTGCTGGGACCTATCTGAGCTACTGTAGGACCATTTAATGAGTACTCATTAAATTAATATCTAACCCCCACAGCAAGTTCAGCAGTAAAAGATATATGCAGAAGAGCTTTAAATGGCTTTTCCTGCTCTCAGGGCTCCCGCTGTCTCATTTGGTTCAGGCAGCTTGAATTCTCTGCCTCCGCACTCCCGGGAAGCTGGGGCTTGCTGCAGAGCAGGTTCACAAGACTTTATTTTTACTGTAAATTTCCAGCATTAAGAGGAAATGACGACTTATTAGCCTCAAGCACAGCTGCCTCTGGAATTAAAGATACTTCCCCAGAGGAGGTGCGCACAGAGCTGCACGCAGCCTCCGCAGGGCGGCAGCAGGTTATCCCCACTCCCTTGAACTCTTGGGGTGGGATCGCACCAGCTGTGCCCTTGGGGCATCCCTTCAGCCAGTTCCTGGAGGCAGGATGCAGCCTAACCCACTCTGCAAGCTTTCCCTTGTCTTTTGCAATCCTTGACTTTCCCAAATGAAAGATGTTTGTGAGAAGCTGGCTGTCTAGTTGGGAGGCTGCTTGCTGGCTTGTGCAAGCCCTTACCTGTAAACGGCTTTTACCTTCCAAAACTAGGCTAGAGTCAGAGGGATGCAACTGGGACAGAGGTGCAGTTTTATCTTACAGTGTGTTTCATATGCTTACCCATTAATTAAAAAAAAAAAATCCTCTAGTAGGTGATTTAGATGTGCTACTAGAGTACTATGGAGACCAATATGAATATATCAAAGTTTTATAGCAATACTTAGACAAACATAAAGAAAACTCAGTTAGGTTTCGTGCTGACTCATGTGCCCTGGGTAAAATGTAGATACTTTGCTTTGAACTCAGAACGGGTTTGTTTTTACAAAGTCTGCCATGCTGTTTGCTGACTGGATAATGCACTTGGTTCAAAAGGCATCTAAATACACTTGGCACTTGGAAGATGCAAACTACTTGATGCATTTTTAAGACAAAATAAGTCACCGGTTGTTCAGTATCACCCAACTAGCATACAGCATCGGCCTGATGCATAAGGAAAATAATGGTGTATTAGGACAGTCCATCGCTACATAAAGGACACCGACTTTCTCTTATAAAACCAACCTCTGGTACCTCATCCGGGCTAGAGCAGACTTCAGTATCAGTTAAAGCAAAGTTTATTCACGTACACACAATGTTTCTGAATTATATTGAACTGCCTAAAGAAATCAAGTGTGTCAAACAGATGCCTCTTACACATGACGAGGAAGAACTGGCTTTTGGAGAGCTCGGTTCCAGCACACAGCCTCCTAACTCGTCTGGAGATCACTGCTGCTAGTACTGGCAGCTCTGCTAAGGTCAAGGAACACTGTGCTAGGTGCTGTACAGGCAGAGTAACAAACAGCCTCTTAGCCTATATGGAGAAAAAACAACAGCTGATGAACCTTGTCATATCTATCTTTCTTTGTATCCCAAAACAATTTAAGGGACTGCGCTCTTGAGCTGGCAAGGAGTTAGTTACCAGCTGCTGAGCCCTCTCACCTCTGGGTCTATTTGCCAGATTTCTGCATTCAAAGTGCAGCAAATCCAAACCGTGGTACAGCTTTTCAGGAGAGTGCTGCTGTCAGCCTCAGAGGGGGACCCTGCCAGGGAAAAAAGGAAGCGTTTTGGAGAAACACTCACTGGATGCGTACCAGCCCTTTACTGCTAAACCTCTGTCAGAGACAGGATCTGTAGCTCTTCCTCCAACACACTTTCAGAGGCTGTGCTGGAATCATTTGGGAAATAATGCCTGGGGCAGTCTTGCTGAGAACAAACAGATCCTCTAAGCACAACTGGGACGCAGCAAACCAGCACAGGGAAATCAAGAAACAAAACTCTGCAGTGAAATTGTGTAGACATAGCTTATCAAAGTCTTGACAGCACTTTAGTCCTACTGCAAGCAGCAGTAAAAGCAGTGAGTTCCTGAATGGTTCTCTTGTAGAGCAGAGAAAGAGACATTTCTACCCTTTAATGGGCATTACAGAGTAAAGGGTTTTTTCCTGGAAATTAAAGAATATTATATCTCCACTGCAGCGTCCAGGAAATAAAAAACTGTGGACCTGCGTGGCAGGCGTATAAAAAGAAGTTCTACAAGAGGTAGAAATCTTTGGTCCCATAGAATTTGTTGGTTTATTTTGTTCTAATGTTGTGTTTGTCCCTTGGGTCATTTTTCACTTGGGGCCTCTTGGCAGCACAGGTGAGATAGAATAGTTTTGCATGGACAACCTGCTTCAAAAAATGAAGAAGGAAGATGGGATCAGAATTTTGAAACAGATTTGTTATGATGGAGATTACTACAGGAATGATTTCTAGTGGTTAAAGATTTTCCTTCTGCCTCAAGTTTTTTTTCTTTTCTCCTCAGCTTTTTTATCTATTGTGTTTTAAGGAAGGAAGAATTTAACATGTACACTCACTGCCTGCTCTTCCCTGAATCTGCAGCCCATCTTTCTCTCTGGCTGCAGCTGAACCGCAATAACGAAACTTCCTTTTATTCTTGAAGCCAACTGCTGGGAGTAATGGGGGAGCATCAAGGTCAGCAGAGAATCAACTAATGCATAAAGGACCAAGCACAAGTTCTCTCCAGATAAACTACAGTGAAGCAGCATAAGAAAACCTGAACTGAGGTTCAGCATGCTGCAGATCCCTGCAGAGAGTTTCACCCACCTGAAATCAGTGTTAAACTACATCTGAAACTGAGCCAGATTTGGAGGCATTCTACATTTACCCTGGTGGCTTGCAGGTTGCTGTTTAGCCAAACTTCTTAAGAGGCTGCTGAAGCAGTGACTCGGGAGCCTGGATTGCTTTGGAATAATGCTGTAGCGTTTAGGCCTCTGCTACTGTTATATCTACTTTCATAAGCAGGCCATAAAGCTTGATGTGGTGAAGCAGAATTGCACCCTATGGCTGGCAGCAGTGCCCAACCGTCTGGAAGGCAAAAAACAGAAGCCATGCCCAGAAACACAGCTTACGGTAAAACGCAAGTCATACAGTTTAAATAAAGCTCACTGTGATATGGAGATGCTTTTCTTCTGTAACTGACCACCTTATTTGTTCTGGAGAGCTGAATTGCTGTAGCCCTTGGGAAAATTTGTTTTATTGATTTCTAAATGAGCTATTAGTTTTAACGAAGACCCAGATATTTTCAGTCCCATATTTAATACTGGAAGAAAACACCAGCAAGCATCAACTAGCCTAGGATAGCCTAAATGCTCCTTCAAAACTCAACAAGAAATATAGATTACCAGGCTAGATAACCCTTACCCCATGTCCACTGAGCTTCCATCTACTACGATGTCCTGAACCCCCTGTCTAAACCTAATCCTAGATCAAGTCCTTATTGCTCACTCCTAACCTTTCAGTTCCCATTGCCCTGGTAGTCCAGACCCCAGGCCAATGTCAGCAATACCTTGTAGCTCCAGGTCAAAATCTGCCCACATAGACCTGTAAGCCCCTGCCACCCTACCCTACCGGGGGCTACATCCTTCACCAATAAGAGCACTTGGGTTTTTTTGGCACCTCCTGTCCTCTACCCTAATTATAACTCCTATCCAATGACTCCAGTCCTAAACCCACGCATTGTCTAACTCCAGAAAAAAAATCGAGCTCAAATCAACACCTGTAAGCCCCAAGACCCACCTTTAACCATATTCTCCTCAAGAACAAGCAAATCCTGCCTGCCCAACACCAAAGCTAAGCTGGTTGCCTGTCTTAGCTGGTAGTCTTCTGTCACAGTCACATTGCTCCTGATTCTTTATCTAAGTATTTCTCCTTGTGCCTCAGGACTTCATAGACACAGAGGAGTTCATTGCCATTACCAGCTGTGAAGGAACATGAATTACTTCCGAAAAAGAGAAAGGAGTGGGTGGAACAGTGGGAAGCATCCTGTTCTCTAATGGTTATTTCCATTCAGCTGCTGAATCAGGGAACACTTTCAGATTAGTGCTGTCACTGTTTGGAACACGAATCTTAAATGCTATTGATTTTTAAGATGATGAGTTCATTTGTGGAATACTTTGCCATTTACAATGTTTCAGATGAAGTCATCATCCGCTTTCCGGTGGCATTTGGAAAGCCACGTTCTGGAGAAACAAGCTCTCAGGGAACATGTGAATACTGGGCCACCTTCCATTTTTCTGACCATTGTTCAGCTACAGCTAAGAAACATTTAGTCATTAATCCATCTTTGTAACATTTTTTACCGAGCTGTACAGTCAGATGGATTTTCACAATTACTGTCTGTGTGGTACTTAAAGCAATGTGCAATACACATCAAGCTCCAGATGTCTACCCGTGTTGGAGCCTAGGTGAGCGTGCATTCTCCTGTTTTGCGAGTGAGGCAGCTGAAGCACAGATGACGGCTGGTGTCAGAGCAATCTGCAAGCACCGTTCATTTTGCTTTGCTGAGCAAAGGAACCGGGTCATCCTGACGCTCAAGAGGCAGGTGTTTGTAGTTCTGAGATATGGGAAAATCCTTTGAAGTCAAGCTGCAGACCATGAAGTTAAACACACTTGAAGTCTTTCTGCACAGCAAACTCATACCCGACAAACACACCGGCAAAGGGCTGGGAAGGAAGCACTGCCTCAGTTAAGAACGACAGTTCTCGCCAAGCACTGACTCTAAAGCATGGGATACAAACCTCCCAAATCTGATGTGCATCTCAACAGAAATAACTGCTTTGGGGGATCAACTAAAGCAAGATGCAATTTCAAGGCTACTGGCAGCCTTAACCACAGCACATCTCTACAAGGCTTGATGGAAACAGGGCTGTAATTCCAGCTGTGTCAGCTCTGCCATCCTGACCTGACTGTATTTCCAACTGCCTAAGAAATGTGACAGTCACCCCCAGCATCTGCTTCTTAAATGTCAGGAGTCCGGCAAGAGGACTTGCTGTTTGCAAGTTTACTTACAATGTAACCTGGCTTAGGGCAAACAGAGATCATCTTATTTTTTTTAATTAGCCAGTCTGCGCACTGATATGTCCAAGCCAATACAGTTGCTGATGACAGCACACATCAGCAGATCTGATTATTTTAACCTAGTTGGACATGTGAAAGAGTCTGACAAGAACTATGCCTTCAGAGAATTTGCCCAAGAGGCAGCTGCTTCACTGGGCTCTGGGTTAGATGACAGTTTAAACAGGAGAAACTCATTAGGAAGAAAGCATTTCCAAGTGACCTATAATGAAAACACGTTCACTTCCCAGACAAAAGCATGGTCGGTATGCACAAGATAGCAGGAAAGCAGTATCTGTGTTACGAACTAGGTAGAGCTATAGCTCTGGGGGTAGTTGTCTTTTTATACATACTACCTAAAGGCTGTACACGGTTAGATGCATGTTTCTGGCATGAATTGATTGGAAATGTGCTAAGGCACAACTCTTCCTCTGAAGTGACCAAAAATCCATATAAGACCACGATTTTTTTTTTCCAGTAGGAAGGGATTACAAGAATCAGAGGCCAGGTTTTATTTAGACACACATACAGAAGCACACAGTATGTGTGCACACACCACTGTAAAACAGTCTCTCTCACGTCCCAAATTGAAAGATTAGTTCAGGCTTTCTTTAATATGGCACTGACTCCTGACACTTCCTTTGTCAGTGTTATCATACACTCAGGATTTGCTGCTAGCAGAAGCTGCCAAAACCCTTATTCTCAAACCCTCTGCATTACTCCCCTTTGCAATGGCTGCCAATCCTTCTTCCACACAGGACATGAACACCTCACCCTACACCCCCAGCAGCACCTCAATCAAAGAGCCCAAAGGAAAGGGTCTTACACGCAGGGTAACAGAACAGAGAAGCAGAAAAAATTCCACAAAGAACATATCTTCACAGAGAATTTTCTGCCAGCAGCCACCCCCCACTTATATTAGCAAATATCTTGCTTGTATCAGCTTGGAAAGAGAGGATCAGCCTGGTGTCTGGATTGTGCACGGTGCAGAACTTTTAGGATGCTTAGCTTTCTGAAAGTATCTGTTTCAGAGCAGACTTGATTTATGGCTTCATTGACATTGCATTACAGCATTACAACAGCGGGTGACAATGACAAGGCAGCACCAGAGCTCGATCACTCCGGGCAAGATGAATCACAGACAAGAGTGCTAAAGGAAGAAATGGCCCACATGCACAACGTGGGAGAGCACACAAGCAACAGGATGGGATCTTACACGCTGAAAATAACGATCACCATTGCTAGTGGCACCCCGTTCTCTTATTCAAGACGGTGTTCAAATAATGATAGAGCAGGATTAATGATACAAAACCTGACACCAAGGGTATAATGCCCTATAATAAATTTTTGCATTTTCATCGCATTTTTTGGCAATGAACCAGTGACACTATGCAGACATCTCCGTGACCAGGGAAAAACAACTTTAAAGCAGATCAAACTACATAGCTATCAGATATATGGACATAGACTCAGACTCTGGAAAATTCTTTTACTTATAGCCAATGTAACTCCCAACCAATTAGTCACATTAATGTCTTTATACTACCTCAAATACTTGAAATTTAGATATTTGCCCAAGTTATTCACTCATCTGGTAGCAAGATTAACTGGTATGCTATATTCACCTCTAAGTGATAATTCCAATTATAAATAACAAACTGCATTCTGCCTCACTAAATTCAATGTACACCAGTAATAACATGAATCTGAAATTGGTTTGTCTCAACATTCATCTTAATTTGGAGTCTTCCAAAAAAAAAAAAAAAAAAAAAAAAAAACCCTGTGTAATAAAACTTTTGCTATTTTGTCCTGAAGTCTGTGATAGCTTATAACTGTCTCCCTGCAACCAACATGTCAGCAATATTTTCCCTAACATTTTTTTCCTGGTAAGTGTAGTTGGCCCACAAGAGCTGTAAATTGATCTGTACTTATCTTCTGGCTATTGCAAAAATCAGGTCCTTCTGAAACAGTGTCATCTGCAGTCTGCAAGATGAAATTAAACCTAAACTTGTAGGCTTAATCATATTACTTTGAATGGAGTATCGATTGCAGCTAATTTTATCATACATTTTGAGAGTTTTGCTTGCTGGCTGGCTGGCTGTCACTTTGATAAATGGGAGCCAGTGGATATCCGAAGGGGGACTGATATTTGTATTTGAGAAGATACCACCAGTAAGCGTACAAAGAGAAATAATCCATCCTCTTCAGTAACGATCACAGGAGCAATCAGGTTTGATGGGTCACAGTAACACCTATCCTAAAGCAGAGGGGCAGTTCAGAATATCTGGCTACTTCAAATTGCATTTTCTAACAGGCGGTGCAGCTCAGGTGAGTTTGGCCCCTGAGTCATCAGCAGCTGCCACTTTGAATTTCAGCAAATACTCTATTGCAAAGGCCTTCAGGACAGTCATGCTGTTTAGTCAGGACAGTGACCATCCAAATGCTGAGGTGTGGCCACTAGACAACGATGGTTCCGAGAACCAAATTATCAGTCTGGATTTCAACATCACGTTGCACTGAGGCTACCTGCCTCCCTCAGCCTACCTGACTGTAACACCAGCAGCGCTCGGCAGCAGCTGGAGCCGCACGTAGGTTCAGATTTTGTACACAGGTGCACAGTCAGATGCATGTTTTTGGCCTGGGCTGTCTTCTCCTATCGCAGTTGCCTTCTGGTGAAGGACATACTGGTGGCAGAGATCTAAGCCCATCGGCTGTGATTGGCAGGCAGCATAGGGAGGCAAGGCAAGTCACAAGTGATACAGCCTTTGTTCTCCTACTTCTATAACCTATTTCTATGAAAACGCCTGAGATCTGATCATCCTTGGGGCACTAAGATTTACAGAACCACCTGCTTTCACATTCGGTATTTTAGCTTTTGCTTCAACAATAACTTTATTTTAATGGCAGAAGACAAAAGAGACAAGACTGAGTAACATTTATGTTACATTTAATGAAAATTAATACACTAATATTAAAGGCAAAAGTTACATGAGTTTGCTTACTCAGACTCACCTTATTATGGATTTACTGTGTAAACAATTTTCTCTATTTGGTTTGCTACCTAAGGATAGTCTAAATAGATTTTAAGGGATTGATCAGCAAATATTTTAGACACCTGTCTAAAACAAAGATATATTTGAAACTAAATTTAGGGGAAAAAAGCCTATCAGGGATTTAAAAACAAAGTCCAGTCTCATAAAAAAATCTGTTACTCCAGGTTACAGAAATAGTCCATTGCCTACTTGTTTAATATTTCAGAGTCACTTATCCAGTTCAGATTCTTCTTCAGATAGAGATAAGCACCAAAGCATCCACATGGATAGATTATAAAACCATTATCTGTATTTTGGAACATGTGGCAGATTGCAGTACATCTAGATGCAAAAATCTGTTTACAAAATATATGACCTTGGTTCTTCCTTGGATCCTTTTCAGATGTACTGTCCCTGATAATACTATCTGATACTACAGTATATTTCTCAATGCCAATTACAGGGCTGTGGTTTCCTTCTGAAGTGTGCTACTCATTTCTCATTAAAGCATGTTCTTATCTTCACAAGTTCAAAGGAATGAATCCTTTTCTGTTTTTTTTTTCCCTTCTCTTGCTCTGTTCTTCCCCCCGCACCAACGTACAGCAGAATTTCTAATGAGATCTTATTTAGCTTTTGGAAACAGAATGGAAAAAGCATAATCCTTCTTGGGCAAGTGATGCCGGCCCAGAGAAGGCAGCCCACTTTGTGAGACAGTTGAACACTTGAGCTATCTGGCATGCATCCTTTTACCTGAAATCCAGTACCAGGGTTGCTTGTATCTTCATGCTTTACATAACTCCCTATGTAGACCAAATCTAACAGAAATTGCTTACGTACATCTGGTGCCAAGGACAGATCCGCATCGCCCCCATTTCCACATTTACTGCCATGAAAAAAACACCAATATGAAAATTAGATGAGATTCTTCATCATGAAAAATCATCTGTCTCACAATTCAAGCGAGTGAACAGCTTATCCTAGCATACGATTAATTGTACTTCATCCTCAGTAATAACTGGGCTTTTGCTCCGGTTCTTTTTTCTTCTTTACAGAGGGAAGCACTGACAAAAGCCTACTATTTTATCTGCATAAAGAGTTTTTATCTTTATAAACAATTAGGCTGATTCATCAGAATCATGAATTCTCTAAGCAAAATTTTAAAATGATGCAATGAACTATTATTTTATCCATCTCAGAGAGAAGCAGAGATCCAGGGATACCTAATTCAGGCAGAGTCTGAGTACAAATTTACAAGTCAAGATGTACTCAAGACCCAGGAAAGAGATCTAAAAACATTTAAATGCCCATAACAGTTCTTCTGGTAAATACTAATCACACAGAACTCGGTAGTAATTGATTTGTGAAAGCAACTATTTCTGGATAGAAGTAACCCTGACTTAAATGGGAAATGGCAGCCTATACGTTATCCATCAATCATCCGTCATTCCAGGGTGCTCACGTGTGAGGATGAGCATTATCCCTCTTGGTCCCCTGGACGGACACAGCTGTACATGGCAGTGAGGGACAGGACTGGATGACCCAGAAGGCCACCCAGGACTCCTTCTGCAGGAATCTAGAAGTCTGGGTCTCAGCTGTGTTCCCCACTAACTGTGTCTGCTTTTTCTTACCTTCACCCTATATCATACTCTTGATACTCAAAATTCCATGTGCAACATATTGTAACAAGAGATTAGAACTTTTACCAGTTTTAAAGCCAGAAAAGACTATTAATGTAATCTACTGCATAACGCAGGCCAGATAACAGTACCCTTTCATTCTACCACAGACATAAAAGTTTCCTCTCTCTCTCCCCATCTGAAGGAAAACAGATTTCCTTCAGTTGTTTTGCTGGAAAGAAAAAAAACACTATTTTCTCAGTTCCTGGGCTTTATACGAGATAGAAATAAAATGGTACCTAAGAATGGACTGTATCTATCATCAGAAACATACAGGCAACACATGGCTTCTTTTTTTATTGGCTGACCTCTGCAGTACTACAGCTTATGCAATTTTGTGAATTATTGTTATTCTTTTTTTTTTTTTTAAACTGCAGGTGAAGTTTCTACTATAAAGGATCACAGCCGTCAAAAAGCATTTGTTATGACATTTTACTCTATTATACAAAACGAACAAAAGCATTGCAATCATAAGAACCATTTCAGGCAATATATGTATTCAGGGCCACCAAATCCTCATACTAGGAGTGCATCTTAAATTTAATCCAAATCTTTTATCTGTAATCCACTATATTCAGTTCATTTTTGCTTATCAAGTCCACTTAATACTGCCCAACAACTAAATCTAAAATTGATCAATAAGTTCTTTCTCTGGCTGACTCAATAGCCAGACCTCACTGGTTCACGTTTCTTATTAAGCTTCTGCACAGGCCATCAAGCATCGTCCTGGGAAAGGCCTTGCAACATCCCCCCAGTCCAATTCATTATTCAGTATTCATCAAAACCCATGAAAAGATTTTCATCGGCCTTGACTGGGGTTAGATCAGACCATCCATCCATCTTGTCTATTTTAACTACAAACTCTCCCCAGCAAGGGTGTCTCAAAGTACATACATATGTACTACAGATAGCCCAAGGGGCCACAAAGCACGTAAGGGGTGGCATAGGCGTGCCATGAAAATAACCACCTGATGATTAGCAACAACGTAGTTTTGAAAGGTTTATTTATACATGCAGCCATTTCCATTGCAAATATCATAAGAATATCATAAGAAATATTACTCTATTCTTCAGTTTCTTTTAGTTTAGTCACAAAAGCAGGATTAAGATACATATCATCAGACGAGTCTCATTTTGACTGCCGCCTCTGATGTTTCTGATTCTAATGAGCCATCTGGATGACCTCTTTTTCTACAATTGCCCTTACAGCAGCTTCTTAACACACTAAGCAATGCCAGTAACAAACTGTAACTGCACCGAGTTCCTTCCAAAGTAAAAAAACAGTGCAACTAGTTAAACGAGCAAAAATACTAGCCAGATATATTCCTAGACACTCCCAAATTACTCAGTAACTGGTACATTTCTTGCCACGCAGCTATCTCAGAGTGGTGTGTGCAGGCAAAGAGTCTCAGATAATATCAGGCAAGCTGCTGTTGGCATGCAAGAACAGCAGCAGTCTCAGGCAGGGAGCCCTCGGAAAAGCAGGAGCAGCCATTCTACAACCCACCATGGATCGTCCTCCATGACCATACTGATAGAAACAGAGACCTGACAGCAGAGGACTGAGTTATTGCAGAGAATATGAAGCAGAAAAAAGGCTTAATAATGGAGGAGGGAGAAAAGAGAAAAAAAAAAATCATGAGACTTTAAAAAGAAAGAGGGAAAGGTGGGAAAAAAGAGCGCTAAATGCAGAGTGTTGAACTAGGGGGAAGGTAGTGAAAACTGCAGAGGAAAACAGAACCAGAAAATGAATATCAGACTAAAAGAAGCAAACGAAAAGCAGAAGAAATTACTAAAAGAAAGAGAATTAAGGGGCTTAGCGTGATAGCTTTATTATTCTCTGAAAGCCTCTTTAGTACTAATAACAGGAGAGATTAAAGATATTTCTTTCAACCATCTAATTTTTTAGATATAGTTCCTCCTACTGTATCTCATTCCAAATGTAATTTCTGCAAACATTAAATCAGAACCAGGGGAGACTTTCATACGGGACTAAAACTGGGATAAAGTCTGGAATACGCATCAAATAGCGTGCTGAACAAGGCATCATGGCATGTAAGGAGATTTTTGTTTTCTTGTTTATTTGCTTTTTAATATCAAACAGACAATGACTTTTGAAAAGAAAAACAGTATATTCCACCTGTACTGCATTTCTTCCCTTTCCCAGTCGCGTCAAATGGCTCCCACTGAAGTCAAACAAAAAAACGCTACTGAAAGCTTCAGTAGAATCAAAATTACTGACGCTATCACAGCAAGACAGCTTTAAACATCTTGGGCTGGAGCTGGGCTCAGATGTATTTCCTAAGAGATTTCCCTGCTCACCAGCTCTAAGCACCAGACATGGAAGCCTGCACAGGTGACTCTCAAAGCACACTCAGTACCCCAGCATCTCTTGCAGAAGCTGCCTTTATAGTTTCAGCTATCTTTTATTAGAGAAACTTAACATGATGAGGCAAGAATATTGGCCAAACACTCATTCCCATGATGTGGGAAATTCTGACACACAAAAGTCTTTTTTTCAAATTGAAGGGGGAAAAAAAAAAAAAAAAGGATCCCTTCTGAGATAAACAGTGGGAAAAGTACAAAAGTACTTTTCTGTTGCAAAATGCAGTTACCATCTAAACATTTGTGAAGGAAATGGTGGCATTGAAAATCCCAATGTAATCCTTGGGGTTCTCAGGTTTTCCAGCACCTTACAGTGGTGGTGCTGCTGAGACCAAGGCATGGCCAACTGCCCCCAAATCCTTCTAAATTTTGGCTAGAGCTCTGATACAGGACCATAACACAGATCTTCAACTTTTGCCTCTCCAAACAATGTTTTTCATTACCAGTCTCCTCATTCGCATCTTCACCTTTCTGGGCCATTACCCAGAAATGGAACAGGAAGCCCAGAGTGCTGGCAGCATTCTAGTGGAACGGACGATAACTTGACCCTTACCCATTTTCTGATATGGCTGCTCTCCTTACGGAGAATCATTTTAGAAGACAAATTCCTTTGAAGCAATAGAAAGCATATCCATGACTGAAGAACACAGGCCAGTCAATAAAATGGTTTATATATTAAAACAAATTAAATGTCAGACTCTCATGCTTATCACGTGAACATGCTCAAATTCGTTAACAGAACTAGTTGATTCCCTGAAGTACATGCTGGGATAATAGAACAAATGCATTTGTACTGACAGTCATTGGTAAATGGCTAGTCAATCCCTCAGTGCTTCTTAATTAGTGACTGCAGGAGACCCTTTTAATTGGCATCTGATACTTGATTTGAACAGACAAATAAACTGCCACTCAGCCCCTTATTGGCAGTCAACCTTTTTTTCCCCTATTAACTCTACTGTAGCTCCCGAAGAGCATCTCTGAAGACCAGACCAAATTACCAGCTCCCTGCCACAGACTAGCTTGGCACCCTGAAGTATTTTATCATGATTTCAGTGCTGATGTTGCATTGAAACACTGCATATGCTCTACTGATTGCTCAATATGGTTTATATTAATATAAGTTGTAGGCTGTCACTGTTCAGAGAGTAGGCAGTTACAAGGAATGAATTGGTTACTTTATAACTGGAATAATTTATTATTGAACAAGCAAGTTCAACAAGCACTATAAAAATCAATTTACAATTTTTATGCACTTCATCTGGACTGAAAAATAGTTTTGTTCTCCACTATTTTCTGACTAGACCCCTTCCACAGAAAAAAGGGAATAAAGCTTTTAAAATTGCGTTTTGGTCAGCAATGCACTCTGGAAATTGAGATTAAAGATGACAGTTTTCAGATGCATAAGTTATGCTTACTTTGTTTTACGGACCTAAGGCCACCATGGTGTCAGGCATTCCATTGTGAAAGAAAACCACCCAAAGGTTAAAGAAATATACTTTGACGGAGTCAGCCAAAAACTTAGCTGATTTGCATTAGCTGAAAAGCTAGTCCAGTTTTGTTTACTCCTTCAAATCATCAATTCACAAAGGCAGGTAGCTGGTGGTTATTAAAAGTTTTGAGAGGAATAGCAGTTTTGGAGGAAGTAAAACAACGAGTACTGAAATCTTCAGTGGCTGTGCCTGTAATTGCTATGCAAGACAAACCGCACACCTTCCCAGTAGCATGAAATCCAATTAATACAGTTCTGGGAAGACTCAGTGCTCTAGTTCTGATGAAGAATTAAAGGTGCAATGACAGATTGTAAGAGTTAGCTTGGCCTAACACCCCTAAAAGCTTTGTTAATACCAGCAAGATTTACTTAGCATGTGTCCAGCTGGTCAAGTTAAAGAGATACTCCATCATCCCTACTGACAGGAGCGTCTGGGCTTTGCATTGTATCACCAGATCAGTCGGAAGGAGGAAGGCACAGATATCTGACAAGACAGCCCATCCCAGTAAAGTTTAACATCCTAGCGTTATACACTGAATAATCGCAGAAAAGTATCCCGCCATCACGCATCTAAGAGCTGTGAGGGATTAATGCATCACTGTCACCAGACTGCCCTGCTCAAACACAGCTCCAGCTGCTCCATTCTCTGCTGCTCTTTGCACTACGTTGCATTTACAAAATTAACAGTTACACTTGCCCCAGTATCCAAGCTTTCCATCGTCCCCATGTAACACATTGCTTCACGACACACACATATTTATTAAAAGGCACTCTGAGGTATCCTTAGCAATAATTAACAGTGAAATGTCCCCTGTTCACAATATGCACTTCTCAAGGCCTTGTTATTTCTAACTAAACCAGTTTATCATATCATAATAATCTTCTATACTTTACAGTCTGAACTGTTACGCAGTTTGGAAATACAAGTACTCTAATACTATTTAAGTTTTATAATATTGAACCTCTTGGAATCAAGCACCCTATGAGGTTCTTGCATCAGCATCTCAACAGACTGTACAGTGGGGAAGGATGAGGAACACGGTGCAAAGCCAATCACACACACGCTATTTCCTTCAGAACAGAACCTGTTGCTTTCCCCCCACCCCCACATTGTGCAAGGTAAAAGTCCTGCATTCGTCCTTCACGTGGCTGCTTAATCCAGAGGGAAAGCGGATGAGAAGACACTCTTTGAAAGAATACGTAGCTCCAAAAACTAAAACTCTAGCTGAAGTTTAGCAGGTAAAGGAAGAAGTATGTGTGTTGGGGAAACTTTGACCCCAGAAAGTGGTGGCAGATAATATGCTTACACAAAAGTTCAAGTTTTGCAGGATCATTTATCACCTGTGACAGTAGCTTGCAGTGAGGAAAGTTCAAACTGTGTAAAGCATCAGCACTACTTTCCTTCTGCACAGGAGGATGATACCTCTCTAGGAGTTTTATCAGTGGATTTTCAACGTCCTACCTATCAAACTATTTAAGACAAACAGACATCTGAGAGAGGCTTAAAACAGTAACCCACAAAAGATACAGAGGAAGATACCAACTTGAATAAACCAAGCATCTTCCTCCCCACTACTACTATCCATAGGTTTCCTCTTATTCAAATTTGCATGCCTATAAACTTTTCAGTTGAGAAATGTCCTAAATTCATGTGTGCCTGCAGAAACAGTCTAACAATTTTAAGAGAAATACTGAGGTAACCAGCCCCACTGCATGTATTTCAAAAGTACGTAAGCCATCAATGTGGGAGGAAATAGGGCTTCTTATGGAAAGGGGAAGGAAGGGATGATGATCATAATTTAGACAATTTTGATTTCCTTGTTCACCACCAAAGCAGACCACAAATATCTTTGTCTTAGAATGCTTAACAGGGGAAAGAGATGGGCAATAGCAGCTGTGAATAGGAAGCAAGAGAATTTCAGGGATATTGAATAGAAAGTAAACAGAGTTCAAATTAAATGGTAGATCTGTTAGAAGAAAGGCAGTGATATAAGGTTTTGCAGAAGAACAAGCACAACTGTACGCATCTCTATTTTCAAGGGAAAATTTCTGCTTCCAGTTCTAGTTTGGAAGCTGAAGTACTGTAGCTGAAAGCAAAAAAGTTACAGTTTGGAAGTGCTGCTGTCTTGCTCAGGGAAACTGCAGTTTGGCTGCTCTGTGTTTTCACTTCCTTCTGTGGACAAGAACCCAGGTGGACACCACCATCAATAACACCTCATAACTTCTCCTTATGCACAACCGAGAGGAAAAGGGCATTCTTATAAGAGTTGCCCAGTTCAGGAGCTCCAGCCATTTCCAGAGAAGAGAAAAATGAGTCCACTAAATGGAAATGCCTACAAAATACTACCAAACCTATTTTGTAAAGAGCAGTGATTAGTCAAGTCCCTTTAACTCACACAAAGAGACATTTCTGCTGATAGACATTCAGCCAGGCTCCCTGCTGAGGAACACAGGTCTCCCTGCGTGCTCTCTCCTCCATGCTGTTCCGCTCGCTGCTTCATCAACTATATCCAGAGCAAAGGGAATCTGCATCCATTTGGCAAGATGCTGTCTCTGGGTCTGACAGATATAAGCCTTCCAGCAGAGGTCTTGCCATCACAGAGACATATCTGCCAGCTCCCGCCATCCTGTGGAAGGCACTACTAGAGTACCGCATTATTTAATGAATCTCACTGCCAAACTTCAGCTTGTGTGTGTCCTTTCCAAATCAGCTAAATGGTCATCTCTACAGCTATGCCGTTTAGATGACATTGGAGCAACCATACAATCAACACCTCAAGGGAGGTTTGAACAGTCTCAAAATGTAATTACTCCAAAACTGGTCAAAAAAACTGTACAAATTTCTTCCTCATCAGATCAGAAACCGCACTGCTTTCAGATCCGAGCGCAAAAGTAATTTTCTTAGCCTAGCTTTCCCCCAGCAGCACACTGATGAAACTTCACAACTCCTAAGGGAACAACTGCGGCACTGTTGGAAGATGCAGCTATAGGATGCATACACAGGTGTCACAGCTTTAATCTGGCTAGCACAGGCCGGGAGCTGTGAAGCTTCCACAAGGAATTTTTTAAAACAGAGCACTGCAGTCCACCTGGAGCCACAGATACTTACTCAGCACCTTGGAGACGGGACCATTACAACTGCCCTCAAGATCTAAGCTGTTTAGAATAGAGCCAATTTCAGGTATGCTGCAAATCTTCGATCTCACCTCTAAATACCACATTAAACATTGAAGAGTAACGACAGGCTAGCACTGCTCAGACACTAAGACATTTCAGCTTTGTAATGCCCTTTGCCCGGACGGTTTTAGCCAGGGAAGGCAGCAGATGGGGGAATGATACTGCATACAAAGTGGGATTTGTCTGTCATAGAATTAGGATCTATATAATTTAAAATCATGCATACTTACAGTATCTGGCATTTGTTGTTATACTTTCCAAGGGCTTTTTAAATAGCTCCAAGAAATATTTATAGGGTGAAAAATAGCCCAAGACCTGGACTCCCCAAGATATTTCAGCATTAATGGATTACAGAATTACCAAGGGAGGGCTAGAAATCGTTCCTTAAATAGTCTCAAAGGTAATGAAATCAAACCCACTGAAAGACAAATAGGAACATGAGGGCCTGAATATTACCATTTCTGCTTTAATCGGGTTCCTGAGAGACCTAAACCCACTAACGTTAATTAGCAATAAACAATAATAGCACTTACATGGACCTATACAACTCTGAAATGTTATAGGCACTCGTTTATGAGTGCATAGGAGACCAATGAGATAGGTACTGTTCTTCAGTATCACCAATATTAGCTAAAATGGGGATTTCTGTTCCAGGAGAAATGTTCATGGAGTACAGTTTCTGTTCCAAACTGTAATAATTATTCTAAAAATTTCATTTCACAGGCATTTTTAAACACACTTTGCTTCAGTTTAATTGACAAATCATGAAAAAAATGGAAGTCAATATCAGGTCTGTTCCACGACTTTGCAGCTCTAGAAGCCGATCCTTTTAGAAGATTTCAACTCCATTTTTCTTTCAAAATCTAGTTTCATCTAACTGACACACACTACAAAGTTGAATTCTGACAAAGCTGCTTTTTCTAGAAGAGAAATGTGCTGGTCAAAAAGGAAACCACTGCAGCAGGAAGGATGGAGACCATGGACAGTTACTCATTTGCCACATAAAATCCATTCCGATATTATTCAGCTACATTAATACCAAAAATGGAAAATTCAGACAGACTTCAGGAATTAGCAAGCATGAAAAAAAGCCTTAGCCACACAGGGAACATAGGCGACACACTAATTTTCAATAAACATAGCTGCCACAGGAGTGAGTTTAATTTCAGCCGTCCAGCTAAGCTAAAGGGCACTTCCGTGTAACCCCTGTCACAGGGAATTCCTTTTCTGCAAGAACATGCCTAAGTTATGATTGTTTTGCAGCGACTGGTAGGAACCATTCACTTCTCAGATGCAAATTCAGAAGTTATTAAGCACACACACACAAATTAGCCTGTCTTAATTATGTCTTCACCAAATGCAATCACAGAGGCTTGAACTTTCAGCTCAGCCACCTCGTGCATCAAAGTAAATGTAATCCTTCAGGCAAAATGTTTACCAGGTTGAGTAACGCAGAGCAGTGGGAAACCAGTGTCACATGAAAAATTAAGAGCCTCGGTGTTTCTAAAAGCATTCCAAACAGTGGGGAAAAAGCAATCAAAACGCATTAGCAGAGGAGGGTATACACATCTCCCCTCTACCCTTTTTTAAGCTATAAAAGCAAACGCCACATGAGCAAAAGAGATAAAGCTTCAATGGACAGGATTAATTAGAAAACAAAATAGTAATGGGAAAAGCTGCTGTGCTTCCCCCCTCCCCAATTTTCAGTTCAGACACTTCACACATTCAAAACACTCAAAAAATCCTAGCATGGGATGACACCTCCTTGTCTTTCTTTGAGTAATGAACCTATTTTCTTGTTCCTTGAAGATAAGGCAACTTTTGACTATGAGAAATATAGGAGAAAGTTTTCTATTATAGGTATAGGTCAGCTAGAGAACAGAGGCAGAAAATTGCAATACAGCAGCAATACAAAGTTGTGGAAGATAAGTTTTCCAGATGTGCTGCTATACTCTCTTCTTTTTTCAGTTTCTGGGCTTTCAAGGGCAGGTATCAAGAGACAAAACGAGTCTCTGATGGGAGTTCATTCACTTCATAGATAAAGGGAATTGGATCACTGGGAGGAGCGAGGAAAGAAAGAAAGGGGGGGGAAAAAACCCAACAACCAAGAACTGAAACTTTTCTGTTCCAGTGTAGGGGTACGTGAGGATAGGGAGGGAACAGCCTGGCCAGGAGGAGCCAAGGACTACTTGTTCAATCTGGTTAGTGTTGAACCTGAAACTTCAGATCATGGAGCTTGATATTCCTATGAAAGTAATGGATACAGAGCAAATTTCTAAGCTTCCCCCTGCCCCAAATTACTCTCCTGTCAAAGCGAAAGAGGAACATTCTGTTTCACTGGAATTAACCCAGTATTTCACCACTTCCTTCTCCCAGGAGGAAACAAGGGAACCTAAATCCCTCAAATTGTTGAAAAGGGAATTATCTTCATCTCCAGCTCCCTCCATCCCCTCTTTTCTTTGGAGTATTTTGCTGAGTTGCTGGAAATGTCTAGATCTGGGACACCAGTTCACAGGCATCTCCCACCCGCAGTAAGACGTAACGGGCCCTGACATAAGTCTGCTTACACAGAGCGGTGTCTCCTGTGGCACCACTGAAATAGCAAAACACGTCCCTTCAGAATACATTCAGCTCTACTGCCGTGGGATATTTAAAATAAAGTACAGTAAACAAATACATATATACCTATAGAAAGGATGTAAATTATTTTCTGCACATGTGTCTGCATATACATACATAAACATACACAGAGAGAGATATTCTAAACTACCCGAGTAAACTATGGACTGGTAAAAGGCTACTCCCTGTTTAAATAATGCTGCCAACTGGAAATGCTTTATGTCATTTATACGTAATCTCTCTTGTGTCCTTACAGTTGTATTGGGGGGGGAAATCAAAATATGCAGCATTGATGTGAAGAACTGAACTTTTTTTTGCATCTTAAATATTAGTGAAAAAAGCCATAAACCAGAAATATTTCACCACATTTTCTGTGTTTCATAAAAACCTCTAGAATCAAGTGACTGAGACAACCCTAATTAGAAAGAAAAATAAAAAATCTGAAATTTTTGCAGCTTCCTTTTAGCTTAGATGGTTCAGATCACACATTGGGTTTCCATTTGTTTTCTAACACAGATGGTTGTTTAGACACATTCTGCTGTCAATAATCATCCTCAGCCATACGCCATTGAAGCAAGGGCAGGTAAACTTTCTGAAGTTAAACAACTTTAAATAATGACGATTGCTGTTAGAATCATAGAATTGCTGAGGTTGGAAGGGACCTTTTAGATCATCGAGTCCAACATTTAACCTACCCTGACAAAAGCCACTTCTAAACCATGTCCCTAAGTGCCCCATCTACCTTTTTTTTAAACACCTCCAGGGATGGTGAATCCACCACCTCCCTGGGCAGCCTATTCCAATGTTTAATAACCCTTGCAGTGAAAAAATGTTCTTCCTCTCTCTCTTCAGTTGGTTCTCACATTTGACAATGACAATATCATAGACAACTTCTTGTCATCTGAACAGCCATACTGAGAAAATTCACCCTTTTCAGACTACCACGGTGCTTGTAGCTATGATGCAGACTTATTTATGCTACTTCTGCTCCTTTCTCTGGATGCGGATGAATCACTGCTAGTCCGTAAGAAACCATTTGTAAAATCAAACAGCAAAGGTTTTAGTGATGCCCTTGATCTTCCTAAGCAATCAGACATAACACAGACAACCCTCCCACCCATGCAAATTTAATTTTTTGTATTCGTACTAGGATATGAGGTGCTGAAATTTTCATAAACTTGCAAGATTAAATCCTTCCTTCCTCCTCAGAAACAAGGGAATAATCTACTATTACGGTAAGCGCTGCCCTCCGTATTCATGTCAAGTACATTATTCCATGGTTGTTCCATTCAAGAATCTCATCAGTGATCAGGTTAGGAGCGACAAAAAAATCTTACTGTCACATACCTAAAGGTCTCTACCATCTCCAGTATTGTGCCCATGTTCTTGATCCTGTCATGAGAATTTAAAACAATGTGTCAAATCACTAAGTTGTTTAGGCAATAGATGAATCAAGGATTTTATAACACAGAAAGCAAGACTAGGTGACATCAAACCAGAATAAGAGAAGGCTTAATAGTACTGAGCTGAGAAGCTGTGCTTCAGCATCTCTGTAGGACAAACATCATTCCAATGTGACAGGGTGACACAAGAGATGGGGAAGGATTCTTCAACAGTAGCAAAGAAAGGAAGAAAATTAAATTCTCTGTCACTCAGCTATAAGTGGTCTAATGAAGTGCCAAGATTTCCCAAAATAAAGAGAAATGCATGCCTCTGTCTAAATCAAGACCATTAGACTGAAACCTGAAAGAAGCTTGTGAGCACAAATGCCAAAGTGGAATAATCACCTTTTTCAGCAAAAAATGTTGCCTTCCCTGCGTACCAAAAGGCTGTATCTCAGCAGCGTAACTCTCCTAGACTGAGGGCAAGCACACTGGCAGAGCAGGTTCAGCAAAGGCTCATCCGGCAGCCAATACTGCACTGGCTGGCTCAGCTCTGCTAGAGCGATGCTGGGGAAAGAACACACCTTCCTCAAGGAGAATGCAAAACCACAGCTATAAACTCTCTCTTGTCTTCAGTCAAGCTCCTCTTTTCCCAACGGAGAGCTTTTTCCTGGTGGAGAAACTCCAGTAGAACATCTCCAAATTACTTCCTGAGTCAGGGCAATTAGCACACAAGTCCAGGACTGACAGCGTTGGATCACTTCCAGCATCCTCCAAGTGAAGCAAATCCAGCCCTCCACACTTAATTAAACTGCAAGTAAAAAGCTAATAGTTTGTTTCATCACCAGAGTGCCCTAGAAGCCCAGAGTTTTGCTTCAAAATGACCTAGCCAGAAACCACAGGCATTCAAGTGATCTGTTATTAAAAGTATTTATCACTAGCCAGATATTTCAGGCACCGGTTCTCAGACGTCTGCATGATAGAAAATGAAATCTAAAGCAACCTGTCAGGGGCTGGAGAGAAGCCTTCAAAGCAGGACTGACTCCAGCCTGTAGAGATCTGACGGAATCCCCACGCTTCTGTCTCTGCCCCTAAAAGGCACACCCGGGTCCTTCCCCAGCCCTCCGCTCCCACCTGTACGCGCAGCAGTTATGCAGAGGATGCTCTCCACAACGCTATGGTTCATGGCTCACTCACCCCTTTCTCTTTTGAATGGTATCAGTTGTTTAACCTCTAACCTTACGTGATTACTGGGGTACACTCTCAGTCTCCTCGACATGTTATTTATCCCTCGCTTCTCCCCTGATGAAAATCATGAAAGTCGTATAAATATATATATATAAAAAAGATACGTAGAGCATGTAGATAATTAGAAAATGTTTTGACTGACACGTTTGCAACATGCTTTTTCCCCTAAGAGTGGATGGCCTGTATCAACCATGTTTCGGAGCACGTTCACCGACTCTTTTCCTATGGAGGCAGATCTGACCTCAGAGACCACCTGAGAAATTTTCACTTCCTCCAATTTGTCTTATTTTCCTTTCACTCTGGTACTCAGACTGAATTTGCTCTGGAAGCCACACATGATTGTAGGAAGAAGCACCAAGTACAAGAGGCTTTGGGAAATTCATTTTAACATCAAGTAAGGCTGCCTTTTCATTAGTTATCTTCTTGGAACTAGTCACACAGCAGCAGCTGATGCTCTTTATAAGGGAAAACAAACGAAAGTCTCCTCTCTGATTGTTTTACAGTATGATTCCAGATAGGCAATGAACACTCCAAATTTATTTACAGTGACAGATATTTCAAATGTTGATGGCTCTCAAAGGTACTTTACATGGCAATTGCCCTTTTGTTTAAAAAGGAAAAAAAAAAAGTAAGCAAAACTAAGAAAGCAAGAAGTATCTCTTTGGGCCACTTCTAATGCAGTGAATTACACAAGTCTGAATTAAGCTGGAACATATCCCATAAGGATGCATTAATTCCACAGTCCAAATCCAGCAATGTTGAAAAGATTTATCAGGAATAGACAATTCAGATTGTAGCAGAGTGATTTAAGGTGGTGCACCAGAGGTGCACGTATGCCGAGCCTCTCCTTAACTGGCCAATTTTTTCAGCTGAGCTATCATTGACTATGTCATATTTCATTACTGTGGAAACCCTGCTTGGAAATAGCGTCAAAGGAGAATTACCATCACTGTGCCTCTGCTAAGAGAATCTGTTACAAGTTTCCTTACAGCACAAGAGGATTTCAAGTATTGGGATTTTTTTTCTGTAGACCGCCCACCATGATACACACAGAAATTAAGAAACATATTTTTTCCATTTTGATGTTGGGCAGGGGGCACCAACAAAAACCTTGGCACTATTTCCACAGAGTTAAGAGTTTTCCCTGATCTTTCAGAGCTCAGGTAACACCCAAAAGGCTGAAGGCCTCCAGCAAATCCAGAAACCTTCAGAAAAAAAAATCTCCGTTTTCTCATCTACCTAGATAGCTCCAGGGTAACACTGTTAACAAGGCTAAATGGCTCAGAGTCATTTTAACCACAAGCCCTTGCATGTGGGCGGTTTCATCACGCCCATCATCAGGGTATTGTTTACATTTAACCTTAGCATTTGCCCTTTCTCAAAACTGAGATAGGTTAGAAAGGACACATTTAGCTTACTGTTCACAGCATTTATCGACCTGAAGAGGTTATTATGATAGACTGCAAGTCCACAAGGTCTCTTGCACTCAGCTCTGATTTCCATAAAGCTATAGATTTTGTGATTACAGCTGCTCTGTATAGGTGCATTTAGCTAACAGCTGCAACGAGCTACCCAATCCAGCCCAGCTAAAAGCAGAGCCCCAGTGAGAAATCTTAGTGTACTGTCTGCTGCGAGCTATTGCTTATCATTTTGCCTTTGTGGAAACACAGAGCATTTGACTATGTGTACAGAGATGCTACACAGCATCATCCACTACCACATCTGGGCTATGCCATATAGATATAGCTCAAGTATTACAAGTATCAAGTATCAACCCTCAAGTATTTGCATCTCACAAGAGCACTGGCAGGATCGCCAGAGGACCTCACTTTGCAGCTGGTGTTCCTGTTCCTCCTCTCACCTAGACCAGACTGGCAGCAACATGAGCTCGGGCTACCCGCACGGTACGGCTGCTATTACCTCAGGAAAGCCCAGCCCTGCTGATATCCGTCATTCCTACACACTGGAGCAAGGAAGCAGCAGTCTCTTTTCTGCTTCCCATTGGGAAGGCCAGGTAAGAAAACGGAGTTGCAAACCAGTTCTTACAACCTCACTACAACGCATTTACAACCACTAAGCTTTGGTGGCAGGGCACCGCTTGGTGCTTGGCATTCAAACCCCAAGTCCAGTACAGCATTCCCAGGCCTAGCTCCTGAACAAGCCATCCTTCATTTTGACACTCTTCCTTCAGCTTGCTGAAGATGAGCTCCTCAATGCCATGTGGGCAGAACAACCCTGACGTTGAGTTCTGCCTGAACATCTGCGGTGCTTAGTGGTGCTCAAGCCATTTCCATCAGTGCAGCTTCAAAGTACAGAAACACTTTAATCCAGGTGAAGTTACAGCAAGGAAAATGAGGATTAATCTCTTCATGTGTCACACCCGTGGTCATCTTCCTTCTAATAAGGATATCTATCAGTACTACAGTGGTTCAAGTTAATAAACAAAAAAAGGCCCTGACACAATACTATTCTGATTAGAGATCGTAGCTAGGTTGGTTGGTGACCAGGACTGCCTACCTTTAACATTTTACCTCTGGCAGCCAGCCTGAATATATAGCCATGCCGGGCATTCAGTGTCCACCATTCCACTTCACATGATGGCCCATGACTACAGAACTTCAGGACCAAAGATGGGCTTGAATGCCCCAAACCATATTTTGCTTTCTCTCTTATGAAATCCATGGGTCTAGCAAGAGATATTGGCCCCACCTAACACATTCCTGAGATTTTCTCACATATAGTTACTTCGACAGACAAATCTCCATCCCCAAAAGGCTAAGACACTGACAAGATGAAATACTAGCCATACCCTGGTTGCTTTTCACAGTATTTTAACTTGTGTCTTACATGGTATTTTTATTTGCTTGTACAAAATACTATCAAACTAGATTGAATTTTCCTGAAAAAAAATAAAAAAATCAGAGACCAATGTATCGGTGTGGAGCATTTTTCCTGCGCTGATCAACCTGCGCTGGGAGATTTTAAGGTTTCTAGTCACAAGACTTTTTAAAAACCATCAACTATCCTCAGAGGAAAGACACAAATCTTCACTTTTATTTGCTAACTTGATTGGTGCTTTATTTTTCTTTCAAGATTCTGCTGAGTCTGCTTGGCTCACGGCCAAGGGATGCATTTTGCCTCTCTGTTTGTATCAAGTTAAGAATGACCATATTCAAGTTGATGGGGAACAGGCCGGTACAGAAACAGACTATTAAATAAGCCCATTTCCTTAGCAACAGCTTTTTTCTCCAGCACTTTTAAAACTCTGGTTTTTAGTACCACTCCATGCTGACACAAACTTTCTGCCTCTTGACCTTAGGCAGATCAGAGCTGTGTCAACACTAAGTGTCAAATTCAGATGGAGTAAATTGCTTTGAACCTCACCTTCCTTATAGCCTGCCCTTAGGCTGCCAATGCTTTATATTCAGGAAAGATCACTACCCAGAGCGACCTGTGGCATTTAATGTGGATGAACCTTGTCCCAAAGGGCACCTCGACATTTCCAGCACCGTATTTGTTATTCAACCAATGACATCCTTAATTAAGGCCAAGCGAAATCTTAATCCTGAACGTGTCTTTTTTTTTAAAAAAAAAAAAAAAAAGACAATTATCTCCAAGCAGAGTGTGTATCTGGTCAGGATACAAAAGTTTCCATGCTTAACACAAAACCTTTGGTAGGAATGAAGACAGTATTTCTCTGCTCCTAGGGCAACTAATTAGTGCTCAGAGCTGTGTTCAAACATCTTTCCCTAATGCCACAGACCTCAGCTACTGCTTCACAATGAACCTCCCCATAAGCCTAAAATCTGTAATGCCTGCTCTATAACTTAACAGAGCAAAAGCTAAATCCCTTCTCTGAAGGAAAAAAGCGGCCAAAACGCAAAATAATTTAATTAAGAAAAAAGTCTTCATTTATCAGTATTGCTATGAACATGTAAAACCACACAGGGAGTCCCTTGTTGACAAGAGGCTCAGGAATGAGAGGACCTACCTTCCACAGATTTGTGGTTGCTCTGTTCTCATCAGAGCTGAACAGGAGCTGCTCTGAGCAACCAACACCCGGCCACATTGGTGAAGATCAGGAAGAACATTCCGTGATCAGGAATGTCTTTAAAGAGAAGAATTCACATGCATATCTGTTGAATTACAGTTTTTGTGGATCAGATTTAGTTTGGGGTCTGAGGTTTACACACATTTGTCTTGAGAGCCTGAGGTGCAGTTAATACATTTGCACAAGCCTGATCAACCGTTAATTACTCCAGTCAAAACAACTGGGAATAACATGTTCCAGATCCATAGTTACCATCTTCACATGTGCTAGGTAATACCTGGGCCGGCATTGTCAGCCTAACAGAAGACCATACTTATTTATATAGCAATCAGTGAAATTGCTCACACAATCACTCCCAAACGCAAACCCGCATACAAATGGTTGCGGGACAAGGCACAGAACTGGGAAAATGAACAGCACTGCCCCAGTACAGCAAATCTTTCATTTGCATACAGGAGCCACTCTAAAACAGGTGTTCTGCTGGGCTTCCCCACTGGATATGCAACTCACTAATTACCAGATTTGTCTCAGGACTACTGGCACTAATTAACACTGCAGTCTAATTAATCAGAAATTCAAATTCCACTGAAGAGCTTTTATGCAGCTATTTCTGCTAGGCACAATGGAGGATTTTTTTGCTGTTGTTGGATTTGGCTTCTTTGATAGTTTATTTTGCTTTGAACTAGTAGCAAAATTAATAGCCTTGATACGAGTAGAATAGATTACTTTCTATTAAACAGCTTTTTGTCTTTTTGTTGCTGTTGGTTTTTTTTTTTATACTAACATTGCTCTTGCCAAACTCAAACACATACCCTTCCCCCTGCCTTGGATTTTATTCTCAAAACACTGTGGTTTTTTCATATGACAGCAATCAATACCTTAACTGTTGCTTGCTATAGGTCTTTCTATCTCTAGCCTACGAGCAGCTTGGGCTTAACCAAGGAGTCATCCAGCCACAGATTTTCAGGACTGAGATACCTGCAATTCCCCCACTGCCAGAACTAAATTCAGCCTGCCCACAAACTCACATTAAACACAAATCACAATTGTATTCTCCAATTTAGCTCAATTTTTTTCAGAGACATGCATGTTTCTTTCAGTATGCTGATGCTGATAGTGTTTCAAAGGCAAACATGATGTTTGCCCTAGCCTTGCAAGAGGCCAGGGCTAAGCACGGCTCCCGGATTTTTCAGGAGTCTGAAATACTAACAGCAAAGTGCAGATTCTCAGCTGCTTGGGCACCAGCTAATTGTCACCAGAGCACTGCTAACACTTCACATAAAATCCTTTCCCTCTCACATATTCCAAATGGGCATTTAGCTTCCCAGATACCATTTTCTCCCCCTTAAACATTTGAAATTCTGATCTCCTGTGATGGTAAACAAGAGATGATCATGGGATACTGCACGGCCTTCTGCATCTCTCAGAACCTCTTCTAAAACAATTAAGCAAAAGTGGAAAGATCTATCCCCTCTGGAACAGTCTCAAATTGCTCTCTGGACAATATTAATTTCAGCCACATGGGAGTGAAGCATCCAATTTTATTTTTACCAAAGCAATGATTTTTGGTAGATGTGCATGAATACGAGTACAGTCTGCTTTAACTGAAAAATAAACTGTGGAATGCATAAAAGGCCATAAATGCTACCTGCCTTTACATAATCCTCCTTCTATCCTGTTACTTCTCTACATCCGTATGCAGGTTTGTCATAAACCTTAGCCCTACAATCTATTATTAAGGTGCTTCGTTAGCTATTTGTACTTTGCACTGTTTAAATAATTCAAATGGAGGCAGCTAGAACATTACACGAACCTACAAAACAGAGGCTTACAGCAGACATGGCTTTAAGCAATTTCAGCACAGTTCGGTCACACAGTATTTCACCAGTCCCAGACAACCCTTCAGTCCCCATCCAGTAGGGCTTCGAACCACTGGGAATGCAGTACCCTACCTGATTTTATGCAGGAGCAGGAGATCATGCCAGCAGCGGCTATTTTTTAAAACGTACCTCACATTCAGGTCAACTGAAATCCAGATAATATCCATGGTAAAAAGAAGAGAAAGAGCTCAGCACCTCTGAAATATCACACCTAATGTGGCAAGCGTGGTGGAGAGCAGAGCTGCAAACCAGCACCAGCTGGGCTTAATCCTGATACTTTTAATGAGTCCAGATAAACAAAAGTTAACCCTTATCTTGCTGGCTTCTACATGGCTCACATGGTAAGTCCTCACTAGCTGTACACTTCAGAAAACTTTCCCTGCCTGAAGAGATTAAAAACTAAATGCATCTCAACAGGCAAAAACTTGTAGAAAGGAAGCTCTTTTGTGCTTCATGAGCACGCAGGAAACCTCATTGTGTCTGTGTGTCCCCCCCACCCACACTGAGAAACGCCAACTCCAGACAAGCTGTAGCAGCTGAACGTCAGCAGTTTGCTCACCAGATGCACATTAACTCATATGCTTTTAAACTTGTACAAGAATAATTTAATGCAGTTCTTGTACCCCTCTGAAAACCAAGGCATGTTTTCAATCTCCCATTACACATCCATGCATCACTGCATTTGTTTTCCAGAGTTTTGTATGGAAGGAAGAGGGACTTTGCAATCATCCTGCTGATTATACCTACAGCTGGTGAAAATTAGGGAAAGCCAGATGGTGTCTCACCAATTGTTCTGCAGCTGGCCACAACGAAAGCAGCTGGGGGAGACAAACACTCCCACCACACTCATCACAGAGAGCAGCATAAAAAAAAGAAATATGTCTCCTCCTAGCAAAAATCCAATTTATTATTCAAAAAAAATAAAGGGTTGAGGAAAATTGTGTCATGCAATTACTACAGGAGAAAAAGGGAAAAACAGGAAAAAAAAAAAACCCAACCTAGAAGTTCAGTTGAACTGTCAAATCAGTGCAGCAAAACCTAAAATAATGTGGTTGATTCCCAAGGCAAGGGAGCGAGGGAAGTCCTTTGGCTGCAGACGTGGTAGCCATGTGTGTTCCTTGTGACGCTTCACATTTACATCTGCAAACTCGATTTCTTACCATCCTCTGAAACACTAAGATTTTCCCCTCCCTAGACAACACACCATTGAGAACAGATGCAGCTCTAAAGCTCAGAAGCTGAACTCTATAATTTTGAGCAAACGTGCTGGCTGGCAAAGAGAACCATTCATTAACACAGAAAGTAAGATCATATCATAGGCTACAATGGAACACTGCTCTACTAAATTGCTTACCCGAAACCCAGGCCTTTGATTTCATTTTACATGATGCATGCAGAGCTGTCTTTGAATGTTACAGACACCACAAACTTCAGTCAGCCATCCTCCCACCTGAACTAACCAAAAGTGGAATCTGTACCTAAAGCTTTCCATAATTCTCAAGCACTAGCTGACTATGAGGCAGGAACTGTCATTTTGATGATTTCACAGAAGATTTGGAAAGGTAATTCCTTGAAGGGTCACTGACTTGTTTCTCTACACCTTTAGCTTCATTGCATTCAAGGGCTCTTCAGTTGCTGAATCCATTCCCAGAGCACTTTCCATTACATCTCTCTGGCCAGTCGTGTCTTTTAGCCTTGCAAACCTAAGCCCTTAGTCCCACAGCCCTAGATAAATATTACTTCCAGACTCTGAATCTATTTTTTTTCAGAGCTGTGATGGTGGCAAGCACTCTAAAATGTCTACAACAGTTGTGCACATCTTATTATTTCCCACCCCCCCTCACTTCAGCAAGTTCTCTTAAACTGCTTATGAACATTCTGGAACATCTACACACCTGCTGGACCTTTACTGTGGTCAGTGGATCAAATAATTGGTTGGGATCCATCACAAAAAGTGGGGGAAACCCCCAAAACATAATTTTAGTCTGCGGCAGGCTAAAAGCTAACAATATTCTTCTAGCATGACAATACAACACTGAATGACACCTCTTGTCTTTGTCAGAAATTGCAAAAGATTGCAAATGAAGCTGAAATACTCATTTTATTGAGAAGGAAAAACAGAACAATCTCCAGAGATGTGATGACAAACTATCACATTTCGTCCATCACTCCACATGATCAGGCTTTTGTTCTCTTCCGACAGTCCATCTTTTCAACGTACTGCTTTTTTTTTTTTTTTGCAGTCGAGTACTGCTTTTTTTTTTTTTTTGCAGTCGAGTACCATGCAGCACTGGTACAGAGCCTTAAAGCAGCTTCTACACTTCATCCCAGAGGCTTCACCATTTAAATGACAAGGAAAGGGATTGTTATGCATGCAGATTAGCCAGCTCTACCCTGTACAGCTAGCCAGCGTGAGACTGAGGGTAACATGATGACCAGCGTTCATGATGCTTCACAGATCGGCTTTGCAAGCAGGGGCAATCTCATTGCTTGTGCATCTCACCCCAGAAAGAGGGACCACACAGTTTATTTGGGAAAGGCCAATGTATTCGTTGATACTCTAGCTACATAAGAGGCCTTTTAGTCCAGAGCTTGGAGAATATTACCTCCCAACTCAGCCTAGCTCGACATCAATATCAGAGATCCTGGGAGGTAAGTACCTAATAAGAATAGTAGTTTGCCATTGAGTAGCACACAATGAGGAAGATTTTCTACCAAGGGCAGAAAAATTATTAGTTCCCCCCACGCTTGTCCGCTATTAGTCACATCTGCTTTGAAGACAGATATCTCCAGTGTGTTAGGACAACAGAGGACCATGCATTAGTCTCCATTTATTTAATAAGCTCTAACTTATAACGTGCTGAGTGTTTTCACTGAATGAGTATCAAGTGTATAACTGTGTGTGCTTAGCTAGATGAGGGGGAAGAGAAAGAGGTCAAACTTTTGTGCTTTAAGAATATCATGTTTACTTTTTTCATTAATATTGCTGAGCTATACATCTCTATAATGAACTTAAAGGAGCAAAATATTGCCCCATGAACTTTTCCCTCTAAGCTTACCATACCTGAACATAGATACCAGTAATGACCAAGAAAGAAAAATGGAAATATACATATATATATATATAAAGATTTCATGCAAGAAACCTCATGTCTTTCTACAGATGATGATTCACTCATTAAATCCAGAAACATTTTCAGACGCTAAAGTGGAATAACATATCTGTGTGGGTATGGGGTAACTGGAAGACTGAAGTGATGGATAATTTGAAATGTTAAGATACTATATTAAGAACATATATTTATGACCAGAGCTGAAGAGAGTTCCAAAATTTCAAAAAATGTAACGACTATATTTCGGCTGTATATGATCAAGTTTCCTGTAAATGCAATGTTTGGGGAGCTGAAGGGGGAATAAATCTATTTCCTAACCAGCTCCCTTAGGACTGAAGTACAGTGCCCAGACTCCTTCTCCCCAGGGGGATCCCCCCAAGGCAGCCAGTATGTCTGTGCGCAGCTGATAGCTTAACCACACGCTGCTAGCTCTGTGGGCTTCAGCAACCCCTCATTACACACTGGAAAGGTAGGTACATACATATATAGTGCACACACAGAAAGATGATTTTTTTTTTTTTTTAATAGAGATAGATATGTATCTATATATCTGTAAAAGGGAAGTAAATAAAGTACCAGAAAAGAAACCAAGACTAAACTATTACTGCACTGCTGCTACTCTGGGCTCTGCTTTCAGCATAGAGCTACCACAACCCCAGGGTGCTCTCGGCCCACACTATATTGTGCCGTGTCAACCAATTCCACATGGACCAGCTCCTTATCTGGTGCAAACTGGCATTGCTCCAATGACTTAATCAGAATTTCGCTAATTAGCACCAGCACACAACTGATGGCTTTCTGCCTGAGGAGATGTGAACATTTTTCCTGCCTGCTGGCCTGTGAAAAGCTTTTGCTAGCATGGGATGATCTGTTCTGATGTGGTAGAAAAACAGTTGTGTGTTGTGCTTCCATTTCTGGAAGGAACTTCAGTGACTGCTTGCTGCACCGACGAAATGGGCTCTAGCAGGCTGCGGTCCTGTAAAACCCGGTGATGTCAGACAGGACACTGTGACCACACAGGTCAACCAGAAAAGTGTGCTTCTGACCCACTGCCAGAGGAAACGAGCTCTCCTCATCAACAGCGCATAGCTGTGCTGAGCCAAGCAGTCCCCCCACTGCAGTGAAAACCCAGCATATGTGCAAAATAATTAACAGCTAACGTTTAACTCCAGAAACTAAATGAACAGGGACAGAGCTAGAGAATATTAGTGCCAAGAAACAATGGACCAGTTCTAACGAGGGACAAGGTGCAGCACTTCCCCACTCACTCTGCACTCGGGTCTGCACACACACATGGCCACGTGGAAGAAAATATAACTCTCTCCTATATCCCGGTAGTATTTATTATTGATATTTGTGACAAAGAGCACCTATATAGTGCCACAGAGATGGAATCCAACTGCACTACACACAGACTGCCTCTAAAAGCATAACGCACAAATACACCATAATGACAGATGAAACATTTGTTAGCAAGGCACAGCCAGATTAAGCGATGTGACCAAGGTTACACAGACAGCCAAAGAATGCTGAGAATCTCTGTTACAGTCCCCTTTGTCTCCTACACTGGTAAACTCAGAATGCATTTCCAGATGGAGACAGACAATAAAAATAGAGTCCATACTGCCAGGGATCTTAGGCGTAACCGGAGTGACACTGATTTGCATTGATACTGGAGATAGCATGTAGAAAAGCTCATCAATTTTATTGAGTGAAAGTTTCATTAGATAGAAAAAAGCTGGACAATAACAGGCATGAAATTAAAAAAGTAAAAGCAGTACAGGATCATATAAAATTACGGACTGATTTCTCTCCAATAAAAGATCACATTCAGAGAACGATAAAGGCACTTCCACGAACTAATTAAAGGTGTTGGATCACATCATCTCTTTCAGACAGACTGAAGTTTGTAGTTGCAACTAGACTGGTGTTACGAATTGAGGCAGTGGAAAACAGAGCACAATTCTTTTAGCTGACCTGAAAATACAGTACTCCCATTCTCATCTTCAGTTGCTATTTCTTTCAATGCTGAAAAACGTTAAACAGACCCTAGAAGCAAAAAGCTCAGCAGTTAATGTGGCACAATTTATAGTAGGAGCTTCACCTATGTAAAATACAGCTCTATGTCACAAACCTCAGTTGCATGGATTTCATACAGAAGATGCAGAGGCTATGCTGACTTCCAAAGTTATAACTCAACCGAAGAGCTGGAGCAACAAGCATATTTTATTATGAGAGGCTCCAGGCTTATTTATTTATCCAGCTTGTGCACCAGGCAGATGCTAGAAAGAAGATGCAGCCTTTCCCCCAGGCTCGCACACATGGGCAATTATGTGTCTGAACACCTCCCTCCTAGAGAGAGCATGGAGTCTCGCTCTAAAGAATGGCAATTCAACACTGCAGGAAGCCAGCACAAGCCAAGGAAGGATGCTGTGGGAATACAGGATAGCACCATGATTCTCAACCTTTTCCGAACTCCACTCTTTCTTATTCAACTGAGAACCAGTAACAATCCAGCATTACATTTAATAATTTGATAAGGCTGGCAGCAAGAAGCCCTGAGCTAACAGGATATTAATCTCTCCATCTTTGGAGCAAGTACAAAGTGCGAGAGCAACTATGACCTAAAGGGGCATAAAAAGGACTCCGTTTTTTGCATTTGCTTTATGGAGAATCCCCTCAGAGCTTTTGATACAGATGGAAACCAGCAGGGGTAACAGGGGATACAAAGGTATCTTTTAGCTACAATTGCACACATACATGACCTAAAGTGTTCAGGCTCTGGGTTGGATGCTGTGATTTGTGCCAGGGACCACTTCAATTTACACTGATTGCCATCGTCCTCAAGGGGCCACTCATGAATCCAGGAGCGACTAGTGCTCAAGGGAATCAGCATGGGCAAGTATTAGGAGCTACAGGTAGTTGGAGGGCACATTAGGATTCCCTTATAGTGAATTCCTATAATCATGCAAGCTGGTTTTATGGGAGCTTTGCAGAATAAACTGCATTTAAGAAAGACAGTTCAGGTGCTTCCTTTCTGGAGCAATTGGTGGAGTTGCAGCAGGACCTTACAGAGACTATGAAGGGGATAGACAAGAGAGGTTGTCTTTTAAAAATCAGGCAACACTCTGGCCACTTCCCCAACATTAATTGAAGAACTGTCTGCAGTGAGATCTTCCTTCTTGCATGGCCATTTTCAAAGTCATTAGCACGTATCATGACAATGTGACTTGAGCAAGGAGAAGGGCTGCCAATTAATGTGTCTTTACAGCAGCCCTTTTGCCTCACTAGGACATTTTGCTTGTAGAGTTACCTGTCCATTTGTAGCTTCCAAATGAAAGTTGTCAGCTGTATAAATACTGTTGGCCCCACAGGATTTGTATGTCCAACCCTTGTTTCAAATAGCACAGAGGCTGGTAAATCTGACAAACAAACTGAATTCTTTGTAGGCTTCTTCGAAGTGTTTCTGCAAATGACAGTCCAGAGCACCCTTCCAAGCTTTACATTTTCCTTCCTTCCTGCATCTGCAGGCAGCACATGCACAGCAGCAGCTGTGTCCCTACCCTCCTTCTAGTGCCAGCTCCTGGCATCAGGAAATGCCAGCCCCTGGAAATACACATCTTTGATCTCCACTACAATCGGGGCAAAATTCAATGTGATGTGCAAAAATCTGAGAGCTTGGGTTTTGGTCTGGTTGCAATTTAAATCTCATGAGCTGCAAGATCATCTGGGGGTTCTAAAATGACTTCTGTGCCGGTGAGAAAAAGGTTTATTTAGTTTCTGGCAGTTTCTCATCAAGAGTTGGGCAGCATATGTGAAAGGCAGCCATTTGGTTTTGATTAATGAGAAAGGTTTGCTGAGCGCAGATGGAACAAAACCTAAAATACTGCGAGCGCAACTGCTGGGTTTACCCATATCCAACACTCAAACACAAAGGATACGAGGACAGGGAACTGGCCTCACAACGAGACATGGGCACATTTATGTATTCACAGGAGAGACAGTCCAAAAAGACTTGCAGTCTGTAACCCAACTGTCATAGACCTTTTAAGACCCTAAGGACAGGCCCAATATCTAGAAGGATGAAGTCACCATTACTATGGACGGACTTTGTCTGTCAGAGGCCTGTTTAAAGGCTTCCATATCAAGCATTGGCTTTCACTTAAGACAGAGATATACTGACAGCAGCTAGACATATATTGAAATCAGGCTGGTTTTGACATTCTAAAGTGGCATCCTACCAACGCTTCCCCCTTGGTCTCCCCACTCTCTCAGGTTTTCCAGTTCATTCTTCTTTTACCTAAAAATTATTGTTTGCAGTTCCTTTTAAAAACAACAATTGATGCATTAGGTTTTCTATCTTCTTCCATCTCTCTTTCTTAGTTTCAGTTCATGTGCTCTTGTTTCTAACCTGCTCCCACACAGCTTCAGCTCCATCCACCTTCCCCATGTAGAATTTTACATTTCAATCATGTCCTCTCTTAATCTCCTGTCTTCTAATGAATTCAAGCCTAATTTTCTTAACCTCTCCACATGGCTCTAAACCATCGAGACCTTTTATTCTACTAGTTACTCTCTCCTGCACCTTTTCTAATTCTTCAATATGCTTTCTGTAATAAGAACAAACCGCTAGAGGTAAAAGCCTCTTTTCTGGCAAGTGGAAAGAGATTTACGAGAAAGAACAGAAGAATACTAATAGCAGTCCCATTTCCTCTCTGACTGTGACAGGCGCAAACAGACACCCTTTTGCAGCCTGGATACATCCCAAAGAATCAATCCTGCAGCAGTGGTGAAATGGGAGCAGCTGATCTGTAGGGGATCCAGGCTGCTTCCTCACCTACTCACACTGCGCAGACTGTAGCTGCTTCTCATCCAAATAACAGAACAGTAAAAGTCTGATGCCCACTTCAATGAGTTTAAAGGTATTTCAGCACTTTTGCACAGTGCAGGTATCTTACAGGCTCGGGCAGGACAAATTGCTTTCAACAGTTTTACCAGTCTGCTTCAATCTTGACTTAGAGAGATGGGGTCAAGCATTTCATTCTAAGAGCACGTCTGTCAGCCTCCTCATCTATTTCCTGGCACTACAATACCACTGCAAATTCACAAGCCAGCTCCATCTAAAGACAGAAAGGATCTGCATCTTTACATCCTGGATGCCACCCACAGAGCGTTCTAAAGGTTTACTCATCCCTAAAATAATTGCCCCGAGCAAAACCCCAGTGGACTCTCCTAGTGTAGTTACTGCAAAGTCACCATTAATGGGTGAAAAACAAAGCAGTTCACAGAAACTTCTTCGAGACTTAGTGAGACATCTTCAACCCACCAACTTAAGAGAATATGAAGAAGACGTAGAGCATTTTCCTCCTCATCCTCATTAACCCAAGGATAACATGCTGCCAGTTGTCATCATATTCTGCCTCTTAATCCTCAAGGTAGAAGCAGCAGCAGTGTCTCTAGACCAGAAACACTTCTAATCTCTAGAAACACATTTCTGAATAACTTTGACTCTTCTGAATTACCAAAGCACTTAAGTTCAGCTCCTAACTCCCCATCTAATAACTTGTAGAAGCCTGAAGTAGACTAGCAATGCTGATGCTGAATTATAACCAAACTCCAAATTCAAATCTGGATCTGAGCTTTGCCACTTTTGGTAGAAAAGTTTGGAGCAGTTTGAAGCTCCATGAAAAACATTTGCAGCAACAGTTACCCATACTGCAAAGCTATTTTTTATTATTATACAGTGGTGTTATAAACAAGGAAAATACAGTAATTACTTTTAGCCATTAGAAGATTTTTTTTCTTTCATCCTTGCTTCCAACTGTTGTATGTTTGATCTCAAAACTTCAGTCAGGCCTACCAAAGATGACAAATTTTGCCTGGCATTTGTGTATTTGCCAATTCAGTCACTGAATTCTGCCCTACTATTAAAATGCCATTCAGTAATGGAGCTCTCCTAAAAAAAAGAGACCCAAATTCATATATGCATGTAAAGAAAGCAGTATACAGCACACTACCAAAACTGGTGGGGCTCTAGGAATTAGACTGTTTTTTTGTGGCTATCCAAAAGGTATAGATGGTTTATATAGAGTGAAGACAGTGCCTCAGTTGTGGGATCTGCTTTCGGAGTCTTCCCCCTCTTCCTCATTAGCTCAGCAGGCCAGGGTGAGCGGACTGCTGAGGCCAAGAGGAGAATTAACCCTGAAAACACAATCCTGCAGAAATGTTTTGTTTTGCTTCGGGGTTGCGGGGGGGGGGGGTGGTGGGGGTTTTTTTTTTTGGTTTTTTTTTTTTCCCTTTCATTTCACCCACCCTTTTAAAAACCTTGGCATTTCTTCTACCAAGCAATAAGCAGTCCCAACTGCATTTTCAGCAGCTTCCTTTGGTGAAGTACATTCCCTGGCAGAACATAAGGATATGAAATGAAACGTTACGGATTCCTCCCAGAGTAACTGAACCCATTACGTTTCATGAGATTTCTACATTTCATTTAGCCTGAAATAAAACAAAGATTGTGTGTCTTTCCCGAGTCTTTTGAGTGAAAAACCAAATGTACCTTTAACAGAGCTGCAAAAATTAGTCTCTTCTTATTAAATCATACTTAAAAAATTATAACAGTGACATAAGTTAATTGCAGAGTTATCTGGAGGATGGTAGAGTTATCATGAGTCACTCTGTAATTAGGAACAGAGTATGATATCTAACAGTTACAGAAGCTATCACACTGGAAGAAACTCTTACTGTGAAACGATGAGCAGTTGCCTGTTATGCTCTAATGCATCGTGGCCAGACCCCAATTACACTACTGCCATTAATATCTGCTCCAACAACACTAAGTAGAAGCCCCAGCTGCAGAAGAATTCACCATGCTATGAAGATGGGCCCTGTTCAAAAACTTCATGGTCTGAGGAAGTATAGCCTGAAAGGTGACAGGCAGGTATCGCCACTAACACAGTGAAGATAGCAGTGAGCAGCACTAGGTAGCAAAAACCCGTAGTTATCTAGAGACTACCGTACAAAGTAACAGCATCCCATTGCCCACTGCATCCCTCTCACACATCCTGATGGGACAGGAAATATGCACACCACATCTCTGCTGTTGAGATGCCCGTGGTTGACCATATGGGAAAACTGAGAAAAGCAGCACAGATTTAAAGTCTGAGAAAGAACTTCCGTAGCAAGTTACTGGCTACAGGTAATCAGAGACCTGGTAAAGTTAGAGCTGTAGAAAAAGGGAGAACTACAGCCTGGAAAATGATAAATGCAAACCAGAAAACCACCGATACCTTGAGAGTAAGAGGTGAAAAACTGGATAAGAAGGAGGCAGATGCCTCCTGTATAGAGACAGGATAAAGAAGGAGAACAAAATAAAAGCAGAGATTTTGTGGTTTTTTTTCACTAAAGGATTATACTCTGTGGAGGTTTCTCTGGACTTTTGTTCTGAGGTGGATCAGAAATGCTCTGAAGCACCTATGCATTGAGAAGGGTTTGGACAATCACAATTACATCATACTAAAGAGCAGCAATATGTATTGCCCAAGAATGCCAAGAAATTCACAGTGCCCCTTCACAGACCTCAAGTGCGAGGCTGCAATCATTAGTATGTAATCGTGGAGAAAAGTAGAAACATTTAATCAGGTTTACTGGACAGACTTCTCTCGAGAAAAGTACAGGAAGTATTTTGTGTCTGCTCAGTACTGTCCCACAATTTCTTCAGAACCTCCTAGTGCTTTCTGCCTGCAGTTTCTCTTGGATAAGAGAGTAACTGCTGATAAGAGGCCTGCATCAGTGTGGGGGTGCTAACAGTCCCTGGAAGATTTAATGCTGCATTTCAGTAACAGCCCACAAAGCATTCGGCGAAAATTCCTCGTTAAGCTGCTTTACAATAAATCAGTGCTAAACTGTAATTGCAATTTGCTTTTCAAGAACAACCATTTCTCTGAAGTCTATAAAAGTTCAGGACGAACATCAGCTAAGCCAAATTTTGCACTTCAGCCCCTTTGTTTTTCGGATTTGAACTATCCCCAATTACCTTCCTTATATACCTCTGACATTTATGAGATCTACAGCCAATGTGTTCTGTGCCTGTTGGCAGGAGCACAGCATTATTCACACTACCAGATACCACTTTCTGTAATAACTCAGAGTGAGGGGAAGGTGCAAGCAAGGCAGCCCAACCTATCCACAAAGAAAAATAACGTATTTTCCAACTCTATGCTACAAAAAAAAGTGTGGGTTTTTTTCCATTCACATCTAAAAGGGGGGCTTGGGAAGACAAAGATCTCATTTTAAGTTCTGTACCCTCCAAGAGTATGGAGGACAATCTCAGAGGCATGAAAGGGAGGGGAAAAAAAATAATGACAGTCAGCTCTTTTTGTCCAATTCTGTCATTTGCTATCACAGCCAGACATACCTCCCTGTGTTTCTGGGATCACACCTCATTAACCTGGCGTTCATGCATGCCTAAAGTAATCAGCGTTTTGCACAGGGTCCATGGAGTACACGGCACGGATCACCATTTTAAGAAAGGAGGCATTGGAAGCCTACTTCTGAAACAGATGCGAACAGTCTTTCTCAAGGCTCGCAATGCAATGATGTCCTCGCATCTCCTTTTTCACCAGACGCCTCCAGCAACAGTCTCCCAGTGGTACTGTCTGCAAAGCGGACATGGCCAGAAACATCCCTGATTCAGCCTCTGCCAACAGGGTCTTGTAGATTCACGGATAGAAATGAGGGATCATCTGCCCTTGGGACTAGTTTACCCAGCATGAGAACAGGAGTGCTGCCCTGGTGAAGAATTGCAGCTTACAAAAGTAAGGGCAGCTACACGGGTAGTTGAAAAATGTGAGCTGGATGGTAGATTCCCATTTTAGAAAAGGCTGTCTGGGGAACCCTTTAGTGTAAAAACCATACGCCCTCCTTTCACATCAAATTCTTGCCACTCTTGAGCGTCAGAAAAGGGAGCTGCACAGGTTAGTGCAATGTATGACTCTTGCACCAACAATACGGTATTTCAGAAATGTAAATATAGCTGCAATGCATGTAAGGACAATAGGTCAAAAAGTGGCAATGAAAAAAAGGACGGTTAATTGGTTCTGGATGGCATTTGCAGAGAGCATTTAATCAACGTGCCAGATAATCAAATTTCATCTCTGTCATTACTACATTCGTTTTCAGTGGCAGTTTTCTCACTTTGGACAATGCAACTTTTGCCAGCGTCACCTTCCGATTCTACTGTACTCACAGACTAGTGCTGTGAACTTCATGTTTCCGAAACACAAACCATGTGCTTCATCCTCTTTTGTCCATTTTTTCCCTTCTCCATTTGTGCCTTAACAAACTTTGTAGGAAAAGAGTCTACTGATGTTTTAAGCTTATTCTCAGTGCACATCCAGTCAGTCCTTTCTGCAGATATTTCTCTTTTCAATATGTATTACTCATTTTCAAAGTTTAATTGTAAGAACTTTACAGCAACAACAATTTTCAGGAGACATGTATGCAAAAAAACCGGACTGCTGCTATACTGCAAACAAATTATAGTCAACCCAGCTAGCTGTTTCTAGAAAAACTTGATTTCTATCTTTATTAGCTCTACTATCTGCTTATAAAAGGAACAAACCAATGAATTCTACTTATGGAAAAAAAGGAGGGGGAAGAGGGGGAGTTTTCTCTTTTGGCACTGACCTTCTGATCGCTAGAGAAATAAGTGTTGCAGAAATGATCCAAGCCGTGCCGAGTATTTTAATGTAATGGACATCCTCTAATTTGTACTGCAGACAATTTCATCTGTAGGATGTTAAAAGCTAAATTGCACAGTAAGATAGCAGAAGCTAGGAGATCACAGAGGAGTTTAAGATCTGTTTAGGTTTTGTCTACCACAACGGAGCAGCATTTTTCACTCCTGCTCAATATTTGTCATCCATTAAATCTGCTTAGGAGGTTAGTCCGGCAGTTCACGCACACTCCATCTGGTTTCACAGAATGCTGCATCCCTTGGTGACTAGTAAAGCCAAGGAAATCGAACAGCGAATAGACTGTGTTGCCTCAAACAGCACAGAAACACAAGTAATGGTAAGTTACATCCATTTAAGTTTACCCTCTGCAGTGCAATGTAAAACGGGAATGAGTGGTTTATGATGCAAGAATTGAAATAATGCATTTGTAGTTTCCCTGTAACAGCTCAAAGACACTTTTACCTCTACTGATGAATTATAATCTCGTCGTGTATCAATCTCAGAGCAGCTCATTGAGAATTCTCTCTTAGCATTTGGCCCTGTATTAAGCAAGACTGCATAAGCCAAGCAGTGGGGAACATGCTGCCAAGGGGGTAACGAATAGGCCATACTGTATTTTAATTATGAAAAAGAGAACAAGGTATTCTGACAGACGATGGCAGGCTGCATTGATGGTTTCTTTGATGGAAACCTGTCTTGGTGAATGAAGTGTCTTTCAGTACAGCGAAAATAATGAGCTCCCTAGTGTAGGCTCAGCTATTTTTAAGAAACCATTTTCTTTCTGCTCCACAGTTACCAGCCAAACTACACCGATCCTTTCAAACATGGCTCAGGGTAAAAAAGACTAGCTGGAAATGCACAGCAGTCCAGCCTATCATTATGGATAACGAAAGAAACCGTGCCGAGTAGGACTTCACTCTGATTTAGAAATCCCACAATTTGATCAACAAGGCCCTTTACTGACTGTGCAGCTGCGCAGTCACAGGCAGCACAGATTTCAAACGCACATAGGCATCATCTTCATTAGCATTCAGATTCACCCAGTACTTTTCCCTGAATGTTGCCACCTTGAGCCCCTGCCATGGGACCTGGCTCCATCAGGGCACCTTCAGCTGAGTCTTTATGCTTTAGATTTTTCTGCTGGATTCACGAATCCTGTCAGCACTGCTCAGCTCTCAGCCCCACTTACAGCCTTCCCCAGCCTATTTAGGACTTTCCTTCTCTCCAGGGACCATCAGGCCCTTCTGCCTGTGGTTCCTTTAGAAATACTTTAGAAGGTGGCTCTCAACAGACCCTGTTTCCCTCCAGCCTATATTAAATCATGCAATAGGAGATCGAGTATTTTATGACATACAGCATCATGTGTCCACAGCTACGTTTCCCACAGATACCAGTGTCCAGGAAATATAATTTCTGCTTACTTTTACCTAGGAGAGTTGAGCATTTGTTGGTCTAATAATGAGATTTCTCCATCAATAGGCCCAATATAACCCAGAGCAAAGGCGACTGTGTAGTACACTGGGGGAAAACAAACTAACGGCAATGCCAGGGCAAGCATTTCTGAACAAGTGGCAAATTTATAAGCAGACAGGATGAGAAATGATTAAGCATTGAAATGAATACTGACCATAATAAAACAGGCTAATAAAATGAACATCACATTCTAATTATGAGAAAGAAATAACTTCTAGTAATACCATAGCCTTAATTAACCGCTACAAAGAAAATGCGGGGGTAAATTAAAACAAAAGTAAAAATTGGAAATCAGAAATTAACTAATATTTTCCTGGGGAAAATAGAAGGGTTTGCCCCCCTATGCCACAGCCTTAAATATAATGTACTCCCTAAAATTATTCCAAGTCTAATTCTCCTCTGGAATGAATCGGCATTGTTGCAGCAACTTCAAAAGCAGAAGTACAAACCAAAGACCTGATACTGAAACTTAAGGGGGAGAGAAAACAGGTCTTCTCTATTATCATTAATCTTTCATGAGCCATCTCTGATTCCTGCAAATTTATTCATTATTTGAAAGTATTTCCCAAATAGTCAGCATGAATCATTTCCAGACTTTGGGCAGTTCACTAAAATGTCCATTTCAGCAGCACGAAATTCAAGATATGCAGTTTTGTAGCACATTTCTGCTTCTGCTTCACCACCGGAAATGTTTCAGCAGGGATGTAACGACCAGGAGGCAGGCAGTGCACATCCAGCACAAGCTGCTATATTTCAGCAAATGGAGAACATTCTTCAGGGGAACCAGACACCAAGATGAATTTCTTATACCCTGCAAGCATTCTCAAATATCAAAAGCAAATTGTTCATAAGCATAATGGAGAGGGATGTGGTGAATTCAGTTGCATCTTTCAGTCAAAGCTGAAACCCATTTTCAAAGTCCTGGCCTTAATACATGAACGACCAAGTAAAGCTCATTAGCCTGAATTATAATTAAAGGTAAGATTAGATTATAAAACTAATTCTTAATTATAAATCTCTCTCACAATTCTCTACTTCTAATGTACACAAAGTCTAAAAAGAGATTGCCAAATAGCAGAGTAATCCTCCAAGCGTGACAGCCACACTTGGACAAGCAGTGTCCCCCTGCCCGACAGCAGCCCTGTGTCCACCTGGGAGAACATCTCCAGTCCAAGCCTGGATGCAGAGCAGCAGTTCTCTTCTCTGCACAGCACAGCTGCTCCGGTCCAGAAACCAGGAGGCCATAAAAGTTACCAGAATGAACTGTATTTCCTGTGGGTCGAAACTTACTCACACATTTCAAAAAAAAAAAAAAAAAAAGGAAGGACACAGCGTACACGCCTGCCTTCAACTGCCACTTGCCAAAGATGTATGCATTTATTTATTTCAAGGAAACCCTCCTATAGCCCCTGGCCTCTACAGATGATCCTAGAAACCGTATCTTTGAAATTGCAACTTGGCGTGAATCTTTCTAACCAAGTCAGCCTGAAGCATCAAGTCACCAAAAATAATTAAAATTTGGAGAAAGTACTAAATACCTCTAACAGAGGCATTAGGTACTCAGCTCCACATACTGGCATTCATAACTACTCTAACCTCAAGCACAGCCAGTGCACCTCAGGAATCGTGCTCCTCACGCAGCTGCATTTTGGCACAAGAGCCTTCCCAAACAGTGGAGAAATCACCGGGATCTCTTTGCTGGTCAACATTTGGCCCAACCTCAGTTTGGATGGGAGGAAATTGGCATTTTACTAAGTCTGTGAGGACACACTGCATTACATGTTTCCTATTTTTCTTGTAAATACCCCTTCTGACTTTGTGCAGGGGAATAATTTCATTCTACACACGAGAGATGGAAGTTCACGTGCAAACCCAGCGTTTACCTGAATTCTTTCACTCAGTTAAGACCATTCACCTTTTTGACGATCTAAGTCACTCAAATTTGACGGAATGCAATCCTCCACCGTCGGCAGAATGGGATTTACCTTAAGTACAACCACGATTCAGGCATGTCAAAGAGCCGCCATAGGACGCTGAGCGGTATTGACAGCTGAAGTCTCCGTGCCTGTCATTTCTGACACTTTGCACAGGCATCGGCCAGCGTTTGCAGTGTCTGACAGCTAGAGAACAACAACCGACCGCACACGTCCCAGCGCTGCAGGGAAAGACTTTGACAAATCAGCCTGGACTGTCTCGAATTAAGTGGACTGACTCTTTCTCTATGGTCCTGTGGAGAACGTGAGAAATTTGGGCTGTACATCGTGAAATAGAATTGGAAGTAAATATGAAATGGATTCCCAGGGGCCCATGTAGTTTATGCACTTGGACTCTAGCACTTTTTGCCAGCTGTCACTTCCAAACAGTGCCTGGCACGGAGTGCAGAGAGAATTTGTTTCTTCAGTATCCAAAGATCTGCTGATTGCTGTTAAAGAGCCTGATCCAAAGCCTCCTCCTTGAAAGCACTTTACATTACTTCCAGAAAACTTGGTGCCGGCCTCTCCAGGCTCATTTCAGGGCCTGTCACAGAAAGGAGCTTCTCTTGGCACCGGTTAACTCCTTCAGGGGCCCTCACAAGGCAGATCCCCGTCTCCCTGCCGCCGCGGTGAATTGCAGTGCAGCAGCCCCAGGAGATGGCCGTCCTCTTTCTCTTCACCTCCTTCACCACTTGCACCAACCCCATCCTTCCCCCTCACCAGCCCCAGGTTGCAGCGAGCCTGAGCTCTCCTGTAGAGGGCTGCCATGATCAGTGTGTTCAGAGGACAAAAATCCAACCCTAATTAATCACATGAATACAAAATAAGTCTACAGAATTGGGCTGGGTGCCCGTGCCGTGCGCTGGCAGGGGCTGCAGGGGCCAACGCTGTGAGGAGAGGCCGGGGCTGCCCCGCCCAGTCACAGCTGGTTCCAGCCGGTTCCAGCGCAGGGCCCGGCCCAGCCCCGCAGCCAGGCTGGTGGGGCCTCGGGGAAAACACAGCTAAGGAAGGGCAAAACTGGCACTGAATGAGGAAAAAAGTGTGAGAAACAGTCCTGTGAGCACCCAGGCCAGAGCAGGGGGAGCGGGAGGAGGTGCTGTGGGCGCCGGGGCAGAGTCCCCTGCAGCCACGATGGAGAGGCACCGGGGAGCAGGAGAAGGGTGTGAGGAGGAAGAAATGGTGGACAGGAGCTTTTGGGGACTGACCCCCACCCCCTGTTCCCTGTCCCCCTGCGCTGCTGGGGGACAGAGGAGTTGGGAGCTGAGGGGAGGGAAGCAGAGGAGCTGGGAGTAAAGGAGTGAAGGCGAGCCTGGGAAAAGGGAGGGGTGAGAGGAAGGTGTTGTGTTGTTTTAATTTATTTGTTTTCCACTATCCAAACCCATTGTACTTGTCAATAAATTAATTTTCTCCAAGAAGAGTTTATTTTGTCCATGACGGTAACTGTTTTTTTGTCTTGACTCACGAGCTTTTTTTGTCTAATTTTCACCCTCCCGCCATCCCGCTGAGGGGGAGTGAGAGAACAGCTGAGTGGGCAGATGGCAGCCGGCCAAGGCCAGCGCACCACAAGAATATATCAAAATCTACTGCTTATTCTCATTTATTGCAGATAAGGGGTCTTACATGATGAAGGCTTTCTAAAATTGGGGAAAATAAGACAGTTAGTTGTAGAGCGCATTGGAGAAGTTTCCATCTTGAGATCTCAAGGTGTTTTACAGAGATCAAAGACCACATTATACCTAGCTTTGTGGGGGTCCTAAGGGCAAAAATAAGAACAAAATAACAGCATCTTTGACCCCATCCAGTTATGTTTGCAACATATGCAGCTCTATCACTGCTAAAGGCCAAACACAAGGGTTGTAAACAATGAAAGTTAACACATCTGGTATCCCCCTGACAGACTTGCAGTGGAGAAGTACCGTCCTAATATCTAGTTTTGGATCAGGCCTCCCTGGCATCCAGCTGCCAGGAAGGACAGTCAAAACACACTTGTGTGGAATGAAATTGTCCCCACTTCAGTCTTCAGAAGCATTTCTACACTTCCACTTTGTCAAAGAACCAGTTCTGTAAGTGTTTGCAAAGTTTCAGCGCCATGGAACAGAAAGTAGGGAGAATTAAAATAAAAGCCATACTATAGACCATATTAAAGAGAGAAAACTGTGCCTTGTGAAACAGAAGATTTTATTTTTATTTTTTTTTTATGTTTTAGGTGAAGAACTACATTAATCTTACAAAGGATGCATGATTAATGAAGGAGCCAATGCTCTGCTGGTCAGTGGGAACCGCAGAGGGACAATGGTGTCATTGGGTAACAGTGTTGTCACCTGGTATATGAACATTTTAGGTCCTGACAAATAAAGCTTAATGTTCCATATGAAAACAAATGAAGAAAGAGCTACACTAAGGTACAGCAACGAAGTGAGCACAGAAGAAGCAGAGACATTGCTGGGCTAGAGAAAACAGCCTTTTAACGGTGAACTGAAGTTTGGAGTAACAAGGTGTGGCTAGTGCAGCTGTTGCTTGGTAAATTCATTGTCACAACTGAGACCCAGTGCATTATCATTTATAATGTGACCGTGCCAATCTAGATGGAGAATCTGCTGAAATCAGATTGGGATCCTGAGCACTGCAGAGCTCCACGCAGTGAAAGAGGCACCCAGGTAATGAGACACAGTTGCCTAGTGATCTTGTGCCATGTCACGCTGAGAGACAGGAACGTTGCTGCTGTCAATAGAAAAGCCTCACTTTAAGATATATACTGCCTGGCCCTGCCTGGGGATGTTCTGGTTTTGTTGTGCAGGATCCCATCCCTGCTTTGATTTCTTCAGCCCTTGGCTGGGCTGAGACACAACATGAAGAGAGAACTGCAGCCTGTAAGGGAGACAGGAGCACAAGGCCTTCAAAGCACAGCTCCCCCCGGCTCTGCAGGAATGAAGTATTTCTGTTCAGGGCGATCAGGACATCAGAAATATTTTCTTTCATTTTACAAAAGGAAAATTTTGCTTTTTAACTGAAATGTTTTCAGTCTTCTCTATGGAGAGGAACAGCTGTGCTCAGACCTTTGCCTTTCTCTAGCCAAGGATCCCTATGACCCAGAGCTGCAGCATCCAGGAAGCCATGGAAAGCTTTTGAAAGGTAATGCTGTACTTTTTAAGCCTTGCAGCATGCTGAGAAGGAGGCAGGTCACCTTTGCTATATCTATCAGCAGTGAGAGCTATGTTCCCTGGAAGGGAGGCAATTCTGCTGGCAATTGCAGACTCCTCTGTCTGTGTATCTATTTCTAAAACAGCTACAATGCAGATGCCAGGGTGACATTTGTTTGGAGCAGTCACCATATTGTAAAGTTTGCTTCGTTGGTGGGAAAGCAAGTCACACCGTAGCTGCATGCAATTTAGCTTGAAGACTTTCTCCTGTCACTGCTGGCCCCTGCGTGCTGTTCTTTACCGTCACATAACAGCAACTGCTGACAGTTTGTTCCTACCACTGCATGAGTTTCAAAAACTGAGCCCATTAACTTGATTTTTTTCTTACTTATACCAATCTGATCCTGGCTCCCACCACACCTATGGCACCATTCCCTTCAGGCTCAAATCTGCAGGTGTAATTCCTATGGAGCTTTATCAATAGCTATTAACTTCCTTCTACGAGTTTCTAAGCCTCCAGTTGACTTCTAGGCAACAGGATTCATTGCTATTTCTTGCCCTAATACAAAAAAATATGGCTCGTGTCACTTTGCAAATGCTTCAACTGGCCCTAGCTCCATTCCTTCACTCTTCCTGAGCTGAATCCTTTAAATGTTGTTGATTGTGACTATAGATCTCCTGGCACATGACCAAATTTCTTCTTTAGTGTGTTAAAGTCTGTCCAGCTGTCAACCCCCCTTTCCACATACACATAAATAAATGAGCTGCCGAGAGCATTTTCAGCCTGTTATCACTGTACTGGGTGTTCCACACAGAGAAAACTGGAGCAGCTACAACTCACACTCTTTTATTTAATATGTATCAATGCCAGCCAGTATCTAATGGACATAATGATTGAGTACTGACAAGCATATTTTTCCAGCCCAGTTCTCCTTTGGCAATAATGCCTGACCAAGATTGATGACTCCAATACCAGAGCAGGCAGTTTGTTTGTTTCTCCTATAGGCTTCATTTTTCAAATAGCCTCAGATTTCCCTTCCCTCCCCCAAAGAAAAAGGGAATGGAAAATTGTGATGACTACTGAGATACCTATATGAGTTCAGTTGCTGTTTCCTCAGGCCACCAAACCACAAAGGTCAGATTCACTAACGCGCTAACTTGGTTTATTCTGGAATAATGTACATGGTTTTATATCAGTATAAAAGTGGTCTGTCACAGTGACACATGCAGCTCCCTCGGTGAGGGATTCAGTTACTGGTGTGGAACGAAACCTGAGCAGGTCTGATTGGATCACAACAGGCACATTTCACACATACTTATCAAGTGCTCATACAAGATTCAAGGCAGTTCTCAAAAATAAGAGTGTCAGCAGCACAAACAAAAAAGAACAAAACAGACTCCGCATGCAAGGCATGTTTTTCCTTTTTGCACTGTCTTTAGGAGTCAGCAGCAGATCCCAAGGACATCTGAGAACAGCAAGGAAACATTGACGTGCAAAGCTGAGCTAGGAGCCATTTTACAGCAGGGAGCAAGGCTGCAGTGTATGCGACTCAAAAATAAGACAGTTAAAGTTTGTCTTGCCTCAGGAGAATCCGCTGGGAGGCAAAGTACACTGCTGTATGCTACAGATGGCAACTACCTAGAAAAAAGAACAGAGGAAGTGGGAGAAAGCTCTGAAATAGGAACTCGATGGTATATTTTGCTCTCTAAGGAGAAACCTGGCAATGTTGTATTTGTAGATCAACTCTCCTGTGTTTTTATCAAGAGCAGTTTGGACCTGGCCTACGCTTAGTTTTGTTGTTGTATCACTTCAATTTTTATATGCATTTTTCAAAGGAATCACCTGTGTTTTGGGGAACATTTGAAAAATAAAGGCACATGTCTTGCTCCTTACTGGCATAGCAGACTCATTCAAGAGAGATGGTCATGGGTTGATGACAGGAATGTACCTGCCTTTCCTGAATCCTATCCATGGCAGAAACTGCTTTCATGTCCCACTGCTGAAACAACAGAGTTGCCATGACCAACATAAACTGACCAAAAAAACCCAAAACAAGCAGGGTTCTCTCTTCCACGAGCTGCTGCACAGCAAACGTGCACAGGCTAAGAAACCAGCTGCCTCTTTCTCAGCTCCAGTCAAGATGCAGCACATACAAGAGGCAAAATTCCTTGTGAGCCATAAGCAGAAATAGCCTTTCTCTAAAATTTCCTGAGTCACACTTATACGAGATCTTAGAAAGCAGTAGTACTTGTACTTCAGAGCCAAAGACAAAAAGCAATTGTAGAGATGAGTCCCCAGAGGGATCTTTGCTCATGCTTAGCCTAGAGAACTTCTTGCTAGTCTATTACACTGTTCCTAATTTGAAACAACGTGTGATATATAGGAAAGGTTAAATAGGACTGATCAGAAAGTAGAAAGTGAATTAGGTAAGGGTAAACAGGAGCCAGCAGCTGTGCTCTATAATAGATCTATACTATAGTGATCCCATACTCTTCTTGCAATTCCTCTCCTGAACGAAGCATCACCGCACTTACATGAAAAAGCTCACGAAATATCATGACACACACTTTCAAATAAAAACCCATTTTAGTTTTGAAGAGACAAGCAAGACATTTCATTTTTTCTTGATGACCTCGAGCCGTGACTCTCAGCCATACATCCCTGATAACACTACTGACATGCTTCATTCAGCCCACTGATTTCTTTGCTTCAGTTTCCCCTCTATTTCCACCAATATTTGCTGAAAAATCCTTGAACAGCTCACAATCCCATAATCGAAAATTACAGATGAGACAAAGGCCAATTACAAGTTCTGTATTGAGTGCAAGGACATTTGGTGAATGTCATTTGGAAAACACAAGAGCCACAAAAAAGCCCACAGACATTTATTGCTCTGAAGCACCCTTTGCTCTCAGTAATACCTAAATCTAACTCATCTGCTTCTTATTTGCTTCTCACTTTATTGGGAGTTTTTTCTCAGAGCAGAGGTGCCTTTGAACAAAGGTAGATCAACCAAGAACAAAGTCTTAGTTGAGCAGAATCCAAGAGGTTAAATGGTTGGGAACGGGGGCAGCAAAGCATCCAGATACACCATTAAAATGTAAATACACAGAGTACCTTATACAGACCCTGGAAATAAAAACAAAGCAAGCTCTCACTATGTTATTTAGTACTCTAGTTTGTCAGCGTACTCTAGTGAACGGCAATAGAAACAATCTAATGGACATTATTATATGTCCTCCACAGACACACAGGCGCATATGCATATTTACATAACCACATTTGTACACCAACGAAACCTGAATTTTAAGGATCAAAGCCAAATTAACAACTCTACTAATAACAAGACTCAAGTATCTTTGTAACTACAAATTTAAGTATTGGATCAAAAACCTCCTGTCCCAGAACCCACAGCACTTGCACCTAATGCTGAGGTTCAGGTACCTCTCCAAAAATGTCATAAAAATTACATAGTTTTCTTTACTACGTTGCAGGATCATTTTGAGTGGAATCAGTGACATGACTCCAGATGATAAACTATAAGTGTAAATGCTGTATATCATCTGCTGAGATAGAAACTCCATCCGGCACTCTTGCCAACATTCCACGCAAGGAAAGAACAAGTGACCACTAGATACCTTGCAGGAACATGATTTGCCGACATTTGTTTTAGAGCACTGTTACTGCTTGCAATGCTCTCAGAAGCTGTTGACAGCAAAGGATACAAGTAACTCCTGAAAACAGAGAGAGTAGCTTCCTCGTCTTTCAAAAGAAGCAGACATTGATTTGAAATCTTAATTTCACCTTACTGTCATAGGTACAAGTGTGCCCGTGGCTCTGGTAAATCACACTTTTGGCTTTCTAGATTTCTACTACTTATTTTGACTCAATTCCCATGGCCTTTTTAAGAAAAGAAACAACAAAAAAAAGCAAGTTTTATTTTTTGCACAGTAAAAATAACATTGTCACTAGCTGCAGGTTTTTTTGTTGTTTTCTTGTTTTGTTTTTTTTTTTTTTTTTGGGGGGGGCAGGGAGAGAAAAGAAAGTTTAAAAAAAAGGGCATTTCTTTCACATTGTGATGAAAGACATAGTCACAAAACATCACAGTTCCCAGAGAGTTTCTTATACCATCAACTTCAGTTAATTCTTAATAATTCATGGGTAAAACATGTGCCAAGGGCAGAAAAGGGATTAGCCACTTTAGTAAGTCCACTTTTTAATTTGTAACCTGGGTCAGATAAATCTCTGCCTGGAAGCACACCTTTTCCAGGTGCATCTGTTGCTTGCAAAACATTACTGCCCACACTGAAAATGGCCCAGCCCTGTAAGAATACAGCTCATTAGCATCTGTAGTACAATTTGATAAAAATGTAAGGGTACAAGAACATACAGAGATTCACAAGTCTCTGAAGAGAGTGACTTGGATACAAGTTCTGCAGTGCTCTGGTGAAAAGCAAACGCATGAAAAGAGACTGGAGAATTTACTTTTGTCATCTTAGGCAAAAGTAAGGAATCTAAAAGACTAAAGAACAGCACGGTTTTCCCAGGTAGCAAACTGAAAACAGGGTTCTGGTGTTTGTACAGTTTAACGTTAAGCAGAGGCTCAGCCACTACTGATGTTTTCGATTCATTAGATACAAATTTCCAAACAAACGTAGTCAAGAAATACAGACAAATTAACGAATCTTGCTGCTTATCAAATGCATCCACAGACTCTTTTTTTTTTTTCCTTTACTTCACAAATGCTTGACTTGAATTCAAGATGTGCTTTTCTCAGAGCAGAATGAAAGTCACTAGTGTTTGTTGTCCTATGACGGTTTGGTTTGCACACACAACCCGATACATATCTATATGGGTAATTCACAAGAGCAATTTTGCATTATTACTGCTCCCATTTGCTTCTACAGCAGCAGCACTGAGGTACTGCTGGATAATAAAGACCATGCACAGTCCTACGGCATATAAAACATACCAAATCCCCCACAATCGAATTATAACAGAAGAGGTTCAAGTTAGCATAAACACAATCAAGGGTGAAAAACCTCTACAAAAGACATACCAAGGAACATCACCCAGTTAGCTGGTAGTTCTGGCACAGATTGCTGCCTCAAAGTCATTTGAACCCTCGCTTTCTTTGAAAAACAAATATACATCAGCAAAACTCCAAACTCTGCTCAATCCGCTAAAATTATCAGCAACTGCCTTAAATCTTACAGCTGTCACAGAAGTGGGTCTTGAAGATACAGCTCTCAAAAGAAGACTTTTTCCCACAAAGCGCTGTTTCATGTTTAAAATCATTTGCGAGATATGGGGGATAGAGTACAAATTCCAGGCTCCTAAATCTCCAGGTCCTGAGAGATGCCTCACTGTTAGCTTGGTAAAATAACCTCTGATATATTCTAATCCATCTCCAGTTTGGTTCAATAGACTTACTCTCTGTACCACATAGCAGGTGGTAATATGTCATTGGGAACTGTAACTCACAGAATAACTGGCTTCTTTGAGGTCCTTTGAAGTGATGTTACTATTCTTGGGATATTTTCTAAAAGCCCTTGCTAAATGATCCATATCCTCTACTGCAGCTAAACAATAATTGATTTTTCTGCTCTTTCTAAGCACTGTCCCATTGCCAACATATATTTCTCATTTAAGTTCCTGGAGCATTTTGTTGCCTCTCCAGCTTAATCTCACCTTTCTATAAACTTACTTTATGAGCCTCCCCATCTGTTTCTGCGAGATGTGTGTGCGTGTTCTGTGTGTGCATCTCTATATATACCTATTACCCAGACAGGTGTATGTTTGCCGACTGCACAGCGTGTACACGCAGCCTGTCAGGAGCTGCCGTAGCAATGCTGTAAAATGAGATTCTAAATCTGCTTTGCTGCTGATCCTGCTCCCCGTTTAATATCTGTGACCATGATGAATTATGTTGGGCACCCTGGCTTCTCCTTACTGAGTCATAGCCTGCAACATAACATCTCTCCCTGGTGTTACACAGATTGTTTTGGGATCACGAGCTCTTTGTGTGCATTAAGACTTTGTATTTGGCCCATTACCCATTCTGGATTTTATGCTGATAGTAAAGCAGATTGTAAGCATCACATTCCTCTTAAGCTGTTTGCCAATAACGTGTAACATCGAAATACTGAGTGAGAAATCTTATTGCACTGCCCAACCCTCCTGCTTAATATTAGTACCTTGGGGAGATGTATCTTACACAATTAAATAAAGGTCAGTCCTAACTGGGTTTGGTCCTGAATAAAGTGGATCCTCTACCCCTTAAAAAAACAAAACAAAACAAAACAAACATTAGTGTCCATAACACTAACACAGAGGCTCATATTGACATGCCCCTGTGGCTGGCTATGCCCTAGTTGTCAGGCTCTGAAACCAGCCCTACCACATCCCGCTCTCCAGGCGTGGACATCAGCTCAGTAGTCATATAAAGCCTCAGGTGCAAGATCTAGTTTCACGGGCTGCTTCGTTATTGCAATAAGCACAAGATGCAAACCCACAGCTTATTTTAATGTTCTTGGGGTGGCTCTGTGTACTTAGGTTAGCTGAAGAGAGTAGCAGCCAGATATCGTCTGTGCAAACCACTGATCCCAGCTGGCAGTGTTGTCCGCCAGTAAGCTGTCATGTTATGTCTTCACAGCATCGTACTCGTCACTGTTTTGGGTAGGCTTTAAAGAGAATATACATAAGGCTCTTCTCTCACAGAAGTATTGTGTGTGATCACCCCAACAGCACAAAGCAGGGTGCATGCACTGCATTCCCAGCTGCTTTGTTTTGTATGCATGCAAAACGTGCTTCTTTTTCTACCCTTTGGTGATTTTTCATAGCTGAGGATGTGTTTCTCTTCTGAGGTCCTCAGCTGGGAATTTCACCTCACTAAGCTCCTGCTATTGCAGGGACCTATGACCTTCAGCATTCCTTTGGGCCCTCCGGCTCTTTTCTTACAGCACAGCATAGCTGTAGCTTGTGACTTTTACTGCAGGTCTTAAATTTGTTCAGGGAAGTATTTTATGCTTTATGATTATGTGAGGCCATAGAGGATGGATTCTTCCAGGCACTGCATTTACCCCCACCCCTATCTCTTTCCAAACTTGTCTTTCCAGATGTTGAAAGACTTTTGGTTGGAGTAAACAGCTGAAAAGCAAAAATACTCATTCTGGGAGTTTGCAGGCTAATGTATTTTTCTAGAAAGTGAGCATTCCTCTCCCTGCAGCTGAAACAGTGGTCAGGATGACCAGCAAATTATCACTTAATCATCAGGGAAACATGCGTAGCAGCTCAAAAGAGTCCATGTTCTTCAAGGACGGGTCAGGTTCCCACTTCACCAAATCTAAGCACAGTAAGGTTAAAGTGTCAGTGAACACTCTACATCTTGAGACTTTCCCATGAGTATTTGTAGAGAGGTCTGTACTGAGACCGGATCATTAAATACAGCATGGTGTTCAAGTGCTTGAGACCCTATTTAAGTTCAAGTATTCCGTGCTTCAAAACACTGCATTTACCTGCCCTAGAAAGGGCAAGATCCAGTCTGTGCCTGGTACTCAAGGCACGTGTTCTTAGGGAAGCGTTTCTGGACCCACCTACACTCGTTAATTTATTTGTTTAAGTCAGCATTTACTGTAAAGAAAAATAGAGAAAGAACTTGCAGCCAAAGTGCCTTTATTCTGCTACAAGACACATTTTCCAGACAGCGTCTGCTGTTGCTACAGCCAGCCACCTCAGGTGCCACCAGTCATGTGCCAGGCTGGCAGCCGGGCCACATGTCCCCAAGAGGCGGGGGACAGCAGAAGGAAATGGGGGAGCATCTCATTCACTTAGGTTGCCCAGACTATAAAAAACAGGGTACAGATGGGAAAGAGAGGGAAGGCCAGCAACCTAAAAGGTTTGTGTTGTTGTTGGTTTTTTTCCCCCTCTTAACAAATTAAATGAAAATACTAAAGACTACAGCTTGCATAATTTAACATGTCTGTAAACATGGAACATGCATAATTGATGTTAAACAACATGCTAATCACCTCATAATGTGAATAGAGGGGCAGTTTATGTATAAGTAACAAGATGGAAGCCCGCTGAGCTCCATATAATAGTTCCCCCACCACCACCCCTCCTCACATTTGTGTCTCAGCATGATGTAAACCACAGCTTAGGCAGGAAACCTAATGTATTATTTATGCTAAGCTTTGAACTGAAATGCTTTTCTCTATTTTATATAAATATATATAGATTACTCCTTCAAACACAGTGATTGATTCTGTCAGGTCACTGTAAGAATAAGTTCCCTACTATAGTTAAAAAGGGGACAGCCATGCAGTGAATGCCAGTAGTGGCGTGAGAAACAAACTCTGAAATTATCCTCTGGTGGAGGCACAGATGTCGATATACAGAAATCTTGCTCCACAATCAATGCTGTTGCAAATCTAAATGCCATCAGCAGTGAGGTAGAAGTACCTTTCTTCCAAGTGCTGCTACTCAGAATGAAGGAAGTAGGTCTGTCTGCTCTCACAGAAACTGAGGATTTCTATCCAGAGAAGTTATTAGGGAAAACGTCTAGGAAACAAAACCAACAGTAAAAATATATGGAGCAGGAATCTCACAGGGAGAGCAACAGGCAAGCCCTGCTCCAGCCAGCAAGCAGCAAGTGTTACGGGGAAGCCAGAAAGCCATGAACGCCAGAATGCTGAAAGCAGGGACAGAACTCCTGTTGACTTCAGAAGGAATATGACTGAGCTTAGCAGGAAATTTAACATGAATTTTAATCACATTTTCTCCTCCCAAGATGATGCAGATGGGGGCTGAGTTGGACTAAGAGGTATTGCACAAAAACACAGCAATGAATCTGCAAGTAGCTCCCATCTAGCTAACACAATACATACAACTTTTGCCTAGTCAGAGGTCTGGCTTTAATTAAAGTCAATCTTAAATAATTTACATGGCATTTCATTAAATGCATGCTGAGTTAGACCAGGGCACTACCAGTGCAATTTGATGTATCCAGGATATGAGCTGAGAAGCTAAGGTCATAACAGCACATTTCTGTTTCTTTCTCCTTTTTGGAATCTGTTATTTAAAGATAAAACGCCAAATAATTTTTAACCTTGCACCAGGCAGACCCGCTCTCTGCCATGGAGTATGTTAGCCAGATAATTAAATGACGACAGATAGCCACAAACAGATGCAAGTCATTCTGTTTTAATGCCAGAGCTGTGGCACTTTAGAAGTTTGACATGAGTTCCAGCATGCCCAAATTATGCTCTCAGCTGAACAAGGGTAAATATTTAATGCTGGAGGGGAAAAAACAGACCAAACCAAACCCCAACGAGGCAGAAAGAAAAACAAAAGATTGTATGAAATAAGAGGAATTGAGTAAAAGCCCTAAAGGAGGCAGACAACAGAGCTAGGACCAGCTGTACTGAAGAAAAAGAGGCTTTTCTGTCTCTGAAGGTATAGGCACCCTTTAATGTAATGGCTGTACTGACTGGAAAAGTTAATTGTGCAAACTCTAACTCCAGGTTCATTCCCACTGCCCACTCCACTCATATCTATACGGGTGAATCCTCTCTAACTTGGTTCAATTGGACTTCAACATCTTAAGACATTAAAGATTATGATTTTACTAATTTGACTAATTTTGGTGGAGGTGGGTTCCAAAGCTCTTGCTCAAGTCCTTGCACCAGCAGCTTGCAAGAACGCAATCACAACAGAAGGCAGGCAGAGAGCACCAGGGGTAAGGAGAAGTGTCTCCGCTGAAACACGGACTGTTTGCTGCCAGGGAAGAGCGAGCACACAAGACACTTCCACTGGGACCCTGAGAGGTTGGCCCTCGAGCTGCAAAGGCCTCCAAAGCCAGCTTGGCTTGCTTAGGTACCTTTGTGCACAAAATGTCTCCCTGTAAGACACAGGATAGATGCAGTAGCTCCAGATCACCTAGAGGAGAGGATGTGTCTCTGTCCACCACCAGTTTTCAGCTTCAGACATCAGGCCTGTCAAGGAGCAGAGACATACTACATACAAAGCCACCTTTGCACTCCCTTCCTATGTTATGCCAAGGGCAGCCTTGAGAGACCAGCATCTCCAGCATGCCCACGTTGAAAACAGGTTTTGCTCAGTTCAAGTTAATCCTCCTGTGGCAAAACATTAAATGATGAAGGAGGAAAAAAAAACACAGAAAAGAAAAAAAAAAATCACAATCTTAAATAAGATTTGCAAAGTCAGGCTCCTGTTAGAGGAATCTGCAAAGCAAAAGGCATTGAACTGTAGGGAGTTCTCCTTGGCTTCTCCCTCACCCCTCTGGGAAGCAGGAAATGCTCCATTTGAGCTCAAAACTCTGCCTTTACTCACAGCCCAAGGGAAGCAGGGAACTCGTGATCAGGAAGAGCAGGGAAAGCATGGTGCTTTCTAGCTGCACAGCAAACCTTTTCTATTTACAAGTCAATGAAAGAAACAGTGTGCGCATATGTGAGAGAAAGATGGATTATAGAGAGGAGATTGGTGTGAGAATTACATTGCTGGGAAGGAAATTCATCTCTAAGCCAGATGGAGTCGAGTCTGTTTACGAGTCTGAACTGTGATACCCACTCAGTCCATCTGGCTGACGCTGAAGGGAAGGCCTCTCAGCATATCGATACCCTGGAAGTACCGTTCTGCTCGAGCTTGCATTTCATCATTCCACGTTAATCAGTGTGTTATCTAGACTAGTGGTGAGGATATCGTGTAGGGAAAACAACAAGCTATGAAATTCAGCACGCTCTTCTTGATCAATACTAATAATTTAAGAAAAAAAAAATCTCTTGAGCAAACCCTGCCAATTTTCTGTGGCGGTATCTCTGCAAAGTCAAGCCCTGAATCTCATTTATTATGATAGGTGCTTTCCAGCCCTCTTATAACTTGCTAGTGCCTTATCATGCCTGTAAAACCAAAAGCCCTGTACCACTGCCAGGGGATTTAAAGATCTCAAGATCAACAGGAATGTTTTTCTGGACTATTACTTTTCCTGCAACAGTTGAGGCGTCCTGACTGTAACCACACTGATGTTTGAGAGGGAAGATACAACATTGGATATTCTGCCACAAAGTACAAAGAGCCTTTAGGAGACCGTTCTCATGGATACAGTCAACAAGTAGTCTAGTAGAGAGGAAAAAAAAAAAAGAAAAAACCACCAAACAAAAAACAACACACCACCTCTTGCTCCTTGTCATTACAATGAGTTGCTGACATGCAATGATAAACTGGGGTGATGCTGGTACCATGACTTATAGTTGCCCATCTGAATGATATGACGAAGGGCTCACAACAACCACGAAGAAAGAACTACATGCTAAAAATCATTTATCTTTATATTTAGTAAAAACATGCTGTGATACAAAGCAAAAAGAGCTCAGCAAAGACATCTGAGAAAAGTCCGTCGCAATTTACATTCAATTCAGTTTGGCCACACAAGCTTTTAAGCAGATTTCATATTTGGAAGGAAACATTTTAGTGTGGTCAGACTCCTCAACCTGCTGATGGAGTTTTGCCAATGGAACAGTTTCATATTGTGCATAAGGAGGCAAATAGCAGAGCTTGCTACAAGTGCTTCTGGGACAGCTGAACCTTTGCTGATGAAAGGGGTAAAAGGATCTTACAGACTTAAAAGCCACACACCATATGACAGCCTGGTTGTATGGTCTGGACTCCACCTGGGCTACCCCACATAGCTTACACAACAAACAGGTTATACTGCTGCTTGTTTTCCCACTGGGAAACAGAGCATTTCCCGGATTCTGCATTATCAAATAGGATTCTTGTTAGAGGACCTAAAAAAAAAAAAAAAATCACAGTAGACTTCCACAGAGGTGCTTTAGAAATCCAAAAGCTTTGGATGCCATTCACCAGGGAATGATAAGGAAACTCCAAGGAGACAGAGTTATGATTGTAGGCCCACCAGCTCGGGCTTCCGGGAAGCTCTGTTTGCTTGGGAGCTTTCAGAAGAGCACTCTTCTTTTAATGCAAGCCTTCCTCCCATGGCAAGTAGCTGGGCTCTGCTGCCAAACTGGGCAGCTATGTGGAGAATTATTAAGGGTTTCTTGTTGTTGTTTGTTGATTATTTTTTTTAATCTATAGGGAATCTAGAGGATTACTAAAATTAGAGTTCTGGCTAATAGTCTGTGAAGGAAGGGAAACAAGGTCTTCCATGGTCGCCTTTCTGGTAACAAGAGAGTCTGGACATGTCTCGTACAAGTCACAGTCTTTCCCCTGACTCCAAAAGAGCAACACAGAGGGAAGAGATGGCCCTTTGAATAAAGCAACACCTTGCCAGCAGGGTCCAGCTCTCCAATGCAGCAGGTATAGTTTTTAGCTCTGTTCAGCAAGGAGCATTGCATATTATTCCGAACAAGTTTTCATGGTTCAAACACCTGGCATAATTACTAATAATAAAACTCAGTGAAGGCACCCAAAATATATCCTCAGTGCTGATGCCACAACTTTGTTAGCCTCATTTCTCTTCAGAGGTGATAGAGGCTTAACATTCCAAATTAAATAGAATAAGTCGAAAACAAGCACCCTTCTGTTTAATATTTGCTGTGAAAATTGCCTCACATCTCAAAGGAGAAAACAGAAACAAAACAAGAAACTTAAGTAGGATAAAAGTGATGATTATTGCTTTTAATTTAGCAAAGCCTGTTCTTCTCCACTGTGGGTGCAGTCAAATTACTCCAGAGAACACCCAGTTTCAGGCACAGCAAAGTGAGTTTATGAGACCGCACTGTCATCTAGTGGGCATCTGCAATTATAACATATTTCTTCCTCCCTGCAAGCTCCTTCTCCTGGTGTGGGACCACACAAAAGAGCTCCTCAAATTTGGTACCACATGCCCTCGGTGGACCCACACAACAGCACTGCTCTTTGAGCTCCCTCATTGCCTCCATCACTGCCTAGTACAGAGCAAAAGCTCTGGACTTCCAGAAATAAGTGGCCAGATTTTCAGGACAGAGCTGCCCTACCATACCCTCCCCTACTAAGGCTCAGATATTTCTGTTTGCCAATCAGTAGAAAGGCTCATCGTCAGTAACAAGTGAGGAGTTCTGGCTGGGAAATAATGGACATTCATACCTGGAGGCATTTGTCTGATTAAAGCTTGCACCAACCTTAGAGATCCCCCACTAGCACTACTGCTCTCTTCAAAATAAAGCTTCCTAATAAAGCCACATGAAGAAACTTTTCTTAGTGGTGACACTAATCCATCACTTAATTCTCTCTTAGGAGAAAACAGTAAAACCTCCAAGCCTAGAAGGGTTGCAGCCAAGTCAACTACTGAATTGTAGTGTTTAGGTCTGCATCCAGATCGTATTTGGCATGTTCATCACTAAGTCCACCAGCTTTTCTGCAACACTTATTCCTCCAACTCAACTCTCCTGCCTTCCTCCAATTCCCCTCCCTGTTCCTAAGACAATATTGTCACCAGGCCCTAAGACACTATTGTCACCTGTGCACTAGGCGTTGGACCTTTCTTCCAGAGGATGCTTAGCAGTGGGGCCACCTCCCTTCTCTTTAGATGAGGGAAGCAAGAGCATCAAAGCAGTGATTTTTTTTTTTTTACTGTAGTTTTACATTTCGTTTTCCTTCTGCAATCCCTCTGGAACAGCATCTGGAGCCTAGATGAGGATAGAGCTAGGACTGAGAGTGTCATATGGAAGTTACAACACTTGTGAGTGTTGTGCTGCATCAAGCCCCTGTTTAAAAGCTGAGTCTTCGCTGTCAAGACATTGGCCTAGTTTTGAGTTGTGGGGTTTTTCTTCCACATTCCCACTCATCTCATTTTTCTAGCAGTCCCTCTTTCCTTTCAGTTTTATATCCTGATCAAAATTTCCCTTTATGACCCAGTTCACCTCTCCTCCAAAGATATTAACCCTCTTCGTTTTCTGCCTGCTGGGTAAAAAGATAAAAGGACTCAGCTTGTATCAATTTAAACTCTCTCTTAATAAAGGGAACCAGAGCATTTATGCCAGCAACTGTTTACCTCATTATGTGGCATTATAGCCAAGTTTAAAGCAAGTGACTAAAATCCATTCTCTGTTTCTTTCTCTAAGAGAGGGAGTGCAATCAATTACCAATGAGACTCCAAATTCTTCATTCCCAGCAGAAGCGGACAGAGCTATATTTACAAGCTCAACTACATAGGAAAAAGTAGAGTCTCAATTCTAAAGTAGACAGGTATAACACAAATTAAAAAACCAAGATTAACTGTGTTGCAGTGGGATCATCTCATTTGCTACGATGAATGTATGAGTCTCATCATTAAAAACCTGTCAGGTTTTAAGATGCAGGAAGGTCAGACACTCTGTCATCATCCTCAGAGCATTCAATTCCCCATTGTACATAGGCAAGACCTGAACACTCTCAAACATCATCTTGAGGTGCTTTTACAAGCACCTCTTTTTGAGGGCTACAGTGACTTATAAAATACCTCCAAGTCTGAATCAGCCATGTCTCACTTCCAGATGATCCTGTGTATCAAATAGAGAGAAACTTCCCCATCCTCTTGAAGCAAGATGCCACCATCATGAATACGAATTCTTACTTTACCCATGCTCCAAGTTCTACCTCTTGACAAGTAATTGACTCTCCTTACCCAAAAAGATGCACTGATGCCTTTTAAAAAATGCTTTACCTGAAGTTTCACCTTTCTAAGTTTCAAATGACCAAACACAGTTAGGACAGGCTCGCTGTGAACCTGCAGAATGGTTATTTTTCAACTCTTCCCACTGTGTAAGAGCTTTTCTGTCTGTTACTTTTCCTGCGCTCATCAGATAAATCTGATGGTGCTGGAAATCCCGTAGACATTGCCTTCACTTTCATTTTGACTTAAAGAAGCTAAAGGAAACAAGTATTTGTTTAGCTTTGTGGTGTAGACGGCATTCACTCAGCCGCAGAGCAAAAAGTGTTTCTAGGCTTATATAAGCTTTACTGAAACTAAAATGACGTTGAGATCACTGAAACCAGCAACAGCAAAGCAAACCTGAAGAACAAGCATTCAGCCTGCAGATTTTTTTTTTTTTTTTTAAATGGGTAGGTGGGAGGGATTCAAAATCAGGAGTTGGATCCCAAGCATAAAAACAGCAAAGGAAAACCCTGGTACTTTGCTTTAAAAATATTCTCACACAATATCATCCCAGAAGTCTAACTTGAAGCCACTAGATGTCATTCTTGGACTTTCGGTTAAAGCAATTGTTTGGTGGTTTTGTTTTTTTTTTTCCCCCTCCAGCTGTTATGCCAGTTGCCACAAAGAATGAGAACCGTGCCATAATTTAACGTCTTAATTTAATATGATGGTTCCACAAGAATATATTGGGCTTAATGCTTATGGGAGAAGACACGTGCTGAATACCCCCCGTATGAGACAGGAACTGGTCTGCTCATAATTCAGCTCATTACATGATCTTCTTAAAAGGAACACAAGCTTCAAGAACTTCTTGTTTAAATATTGATCTTGTCCTTAGCATTGTTTAATCCCTCTAGAAACACTAGAAGAAAGCAGTACCTTAACTGGGGGGGTTGGGGTTTTTTTTGGTCATCTTTGGTTTGCCAAAGCTGGAGGCGTGAAATGAGATGATGTTTCTGGAGGTCTTGTTCTTTAAGGAAACTCTCTGATGGCACATTGCAAAATCCTTAAAATTTCCCCTTGTGAAGAGGGAAGAGTACGATAGGTGGAACTGAGAGGCATAAAGCAGCAGGGTGAAAGAGAAACAGGAGTAAGGCACAGCACAGCAAGCAGACCAAGGCAGGACACCATGATCAAAGGGAATTTGAATGGGGGGAAAAAAAATCTTTTCAGATTGCCAGCCCCAGGATATGACTCCTCAGAAAAGACACCTACATATGGCCATGGTGAACAACATGACAGAATTGGGGTGTATTCAGAAACAAAAAATGCTGTCGTGTCAGATTCAGACGATGATGCTATAAAAGCTTAAAACTCCAGACAGCATTATTCTGAGTCCGGGGCTATAGACAGCCCTTTAACACACACAGAGGGGCTTATATCTTTTGCCATGAAGGTTACTTAGATGCTTGAGTAAATCCATCCGACCCTTTTTCAAGGTTGATTAATCAAACACACTGGATAAACATTCCCTTGCTGGCAGCAAGTGCACTTAGCTGCGGAGCGATGTGCCCTCCGCGCTGATCCAAGCCAGGAAAGGTCACTGCTTCAGGAGGCACAGGCTCACCTTGGTCCAGGCAGAAGCTCTGACCTGACCACATCTCAGCAAAGCACAGGTTTCAATCCTGGCAGGATTAACCCAGCTCCTCACCTTGCCATTTACCCGCGTTCAGTTCTTTTAGGGAGGGGGCCACACAGAATTGCTCTTAAAACCAGCAGAGATATCTGCCAGCTCCTCCAGTCGGGGTCAGCTCCTCTGGGTCCCTTTTTCTTCTCTGCAGCCAAGCAGGAGTTCACTGCTCACAGCCCTGCGTGTTTCTCCCTGCATAACTGAAGGGAGAGCAATAACCAAGACACATAAGATACATTGCCTTCCTCTCGCTGAAGGGCAGAGGCAGGGGGATTCCTATTGCCAGAAGGGCGAGGGGGTGCTTGTTGTCAGCGAGACAGCAGATGTGCTCCAGTCACCTGAAACCCACCACGTTTGTGCTGGCCGACACGACACCCCTTTCCTGTTCCACTTCCCACAAGATCTGTAATGTTTAAGCACATGGAAGTGATGATTTAAAGACCAATACTCACACTAAGGTAAATAATAATAAAATAAGAAGACAGACTGAAAACATAAAAATTCTAATCTGGTAAGGAAACAGGAAAAAAAAAAAAAGCATCTCACACAACCAAAGCAACCTGATGGCAACAGGCTTGCAAGAGAAAGCTGCACACAATCTTTACACAGGGAGACAACCAGGGAGTAATAAACAGATCTAAAAAATGCAATCTGTTTAGAAAGAGAGTAGGTTTTTTTACTGAAGGAAGAACATGTATAACATTGAAAGGGAAATAATTCATCCAGCATCAGTGAAAGGTCCCATTCTAGCACTTTTTAATCCTGAAGCATACTCAAAAGTGAAAAACTCATGCAGGGATTGTTTCATTTGTTGCAAGTTACAGCCATCAGCCAGAGCGCGCCTGGTGGCCACCGACCAGTAGCACCACACAGGAGTTCAAGATGCAGCTGAACAAAGGTATTTCTCCTGGACATGAAGTCAATGAACTTAAAAAAGCACATTCTGTAGCTGTAGAAACTTTAGTGGTCCTTATGATGGACACACAGCTATAATTACAGCTAAGCAGCTGCTTGCTCTCAATCTTGACTCAGTCTTTTTATCATATGAAGCTGCTTCCTATATAAGCAATCAACTTGACAAACAACCCAGATGTTTTCTCCCTCTCCTGCACCATAGCAGCTATGTAAACTATGAAGTGCTTCAGCATTCCTTCTCCTGACCAAGAAATAGGACATCTGCAGTTGGAATTTGGGACACAGCATTACAAGACCTCTCGCAGAGTCTGTTGTATGTTCCAGTTCTGCTTTGGTGCTGTGAATACAAGGGGCAGAGCACCCCGAACACCTGATTAAAGCAGCCTTGATTTATTCAGACGGTAGACTGGAGCTACACTAAACAGATTTGTAACAACACAACACGACCGTGTTACAAGGGGTCGCTGGGGATGAGTTCAGGGCAGGTGTTCTGCAGGATTTATAATCCACATCTGTATCGTGAAGCAGCAGGCAGCTTATTTAAAAGGACAACAAGGCTGTGGACAGAGTCTGAACAGTCCTTTCCTTTTTTTTTTTTTCCCCTCCAAATGAAGGGGGTGGGAGGGGAAATCCAGCCAGTATTTGCACTAAACCAGTGGTCCCACCGTACTTCTAACATGCTTAACATAGGGGAAAACATCTTAAGGGAGTTTGAAGTGGTAATGGGCCATGAAGCATATGGCAGTGTTGTGGCATCTCAAGAGCCATATGCACAGGCCTACAAACTGTCGGGATGTGATACACTACAGATAATATCCATGATAAATTATTCACTTAACCAAAAATTGTACATCAACCCTCAACAGCTGGTAAAAGCTGGATCCTTGCCCAGTACATTAAGGAAGTTTGCTTCCTCAAAGCTCTACTGTTCTTTGGGGGATTTGAATTATGCATGTTACCATGAAAGCTAATGCTGTACATATGCATTCAAAGTTATTATTAACCTCATCAGGCAGAGAAGAAGTAGAGAAGGCAGCTGTTTTTCTAGCTCATGTGCTTAGGACGTGGTGATGTTTTAAAGGACTTGCTGAGAGCAAGGATATAGGAGAGTTTATTTTTCCCCTCAGAGTACCCTGACCGTAGCCAGTTTCAGCCTGAAGGATCTCCTTTAGGGTGGTCGCTGACAGCGCTCAGCCTCCTCTTCACTATTTTTATACTAGAACAACTAAAAAGTAACTTTCTTTTGTGACCTATGTTATAGCTGTAGTGTGCCTTCCATTTAAGGATTTCAAAATGCTTCCCAAGCATGTAGGGGACAAGGCTGACCCAGCTCCCCAAGAGCAGAGCTGCTACGTTTAGTGACAACACCAAATTCCACTCCAGCTCCTAGAAACCCTTGCTCGAAGGATATGCCGCTGCAGGATTTGATCTTACATAGATTGACCGTACTGTCTTTGCTGGCAACAACATTAGTACGTAAGGAACTGGACCTTATACCTTCAATACGCACAACCTGAGATGAAGTGTGTTAAAAAATTATGGTGCATCTTTGAAAGCTGAAACGACTTTTGCACGGATTTTGCACATGACTGCAGAGCTCAACTGGTGTGAGAAAAGCCCAGAAGGGTACCCCATGCACATCTCTGCTAGTTCTAAATCAGCTCAAGTGAAAATCCAACCACTTGACTCCCAGTCATCTATGACACAGTTAGTGTGGTCAACATAACAGCTCCTGTGTCACCAGATCAGGACTACATTAATGGCAAGAGCCAGGAAAAAAATTAGGAGAAATTACAGCTGTTCTACCCTCAAAATTATCCCTGCTTCTCTCTCTTCTCCCCTTCTCTAAGACAGCACGAAAGTTAAAATGGAGCTGTTTTCTATTCAACTTCATACACAACCACCACTCAGTCCTCTATCCAGGCAAGGCCCAGAATATAGGAAAATATAAGGCAGATTTTTCTGCCCATTGCAATATCCAGTATTTTTCCCAGCCACCAATTTGTCAGTCTCCCCTTTCTCAGCCTCCCCCAGCCCCTGGGACCACTTTCCCCCATCTGCTTTAGGGAACTGTCTCCTGACAATACCACAAATTTTCCCTCAAGGGTTCAAATCCACCAGGCTCCTACCTTCGATGTTCACATGTCATTATATCAATCCTGAGTTGAATTTATTATTATAGATGCAAAACCAGTTTAAGTAGCTTCAAAACCTCTCCTCATCCACACCCTGACTTTCACTGGAGGAGCTTAACTTCCCATTAAAAAGACTTTGATTTTCTCTACACAACTTCATGCTGTCTCTTCAAATACTGCCTGCAGGACTGACATTTTTCTCTTGATCCCAAACAGCAGGAGCATAGCTGTGGCACGAACTGCAGATGGAGTGCCTGGGACAGTAAAGGTACCACCATTATCTCCTGCTTGGCTTACACATGCTCTTGGCATTCGTTTTCTGTAGCACCCCCAGTCTCTCATTTCTCTCCCTTTCAAGTATTTTGCTCTGCCAAGAGATTCAAAGCTAGGCTATCCGGATAAATGACCAGCTGGTGCCATAGCACAGAGTATCACTGGCTAGAAACGGGTTTGAACAACAGTTTGGGGGCAGTTTACATCCCACGGCCAAATTAGACAGGGGAGGCAGACCAGACACGCTGCTGGGACCTGGAATAAGATTTTGCAGCATTAACTGGTCTATTCTAGCAGCTGCTAGATAGAGCAATAATCTTTGAACATGACTTCCTGGTCTCTTCTTCCAGAAAGACAAGCTAATTAAAAAGGGGTTACAGAGAGATTATGTAGACTAAGGGGAGATTTCTGAAAGGCATGAAGTGCAGCTCAGCAGCCAGATCTCCCCAAAAGTCAATGTGAATTAGGCAACTAACTCCCACTGGTCCTTCAAAAAGCTCTGCTCTCAAAGTTTGTCCTCTGTTTAATAAATAAATAAATCCCAATTTATTCTAGCAAAGCTATGCATCACCCAATACAAATTTCTGGTCCTTTAGAGGATCAGTGTGCAATCACTGTACAGCATTTTTTGGTAGTGCTGTTCCCCCATCCCATCCTTTAAATTATCAATCCTTTAAACACAACCCATCAACTTTCACTCCATCTTTAGTGAAAGGCATTTAGTAAATACGGCCAGCACATCCTCGGCCCTTTGCTGCACACGCGAGCAGCGTTCACCGTCACCAGTTGTGGAAACGCGACGATTAAATCAATGTGTCCCCAAGCTTCCCGGAGACATGAAAGGCAGCAAGACGCGCTGAAGTGAGGACAAGGCTCTGCTTGCTCTCCTTCCCAGACAGCGACCGGCTTGGGAGGCCGAAGCAGCACCCGTTGCAAAAGCAAGAGCTCTTTGCTGCGGGCTCTTCTCCTGGGAGACCCCAGGAGGAATTAACAAGCCGCTGCAAAAGCCAACATCTCATCTTGAATGTCAGTGTCATTTACACAGTAAATGTCACTTAAAGCTAACACCAGAAGGAGCTTGTTGGTATAATTCAGCAAGAAGTGGCAACAGCAGCTTAGCGGCTCTTTTCCCACCTACATGTGTATGTATAAAAATATATTTATCTAAAGCTGGATTTAGACTCAGAAAGGTTTTCTAGTGATGACATCAGAGTGCCAAGCTCAAGTTTACAGCACTAAAATCTCCTACATGGTACAATCGTGTGCCACAACCCAGACGTTTTTGAGACACCATTTCTGAAGATGCAGGCAGTTTACAGTCAGTATTGGCTAAATCTTTGGCAGCTGAGCTCAGCTACGGGGGCCAGCCCTGCCAGTGGTTCTCAGAGTGGATAAACATGTCCATCCATAACTGGACTGAGAATCGTTTGCATATTTTATCCTAATCACTGAACAACAATTCAACTGAAATGACAGCCAGTCACTGCTAGCCTGGATTTCAGCTGGGCGCTGGCAAGAGCAGCACAGTTTCTCTCTAGCAGCATCCTGCTGCCTGGGCCGAGGGGCAGAGCTGCACCTCAGCGTCTTCAATCCCGACCCCAACACAGCAAACAGATGATCTTGCAGGGATTCAAATACACTTGCCCTGGTGTTTCTGGTAAAGGGAGGGAAGAGGAGGGAATTCCAGCACACAGGTTTCATCCCGCCTGGCTCGCCAGCAGCAGCGGAGCTGTAGAGAGCACTGCCGCAGCTCGGTTCCCCTCCAGACCGAGTTAAGGGAAGCTGGGACCCTGCCCGGGGAAGCCATTTCAGATGCCTCCTGGATTGACTCTGGCCACACACTTTCAGCCCTGAATAGAAGACAAAGTTATTTACAGCTTGTCTTACAGACACAATTAACGCATCCATTGAAGCACTAAATCATGCATTAGTGTCTTTTAGGATGTGCCCATCTCCTCCCAAACTCTTTCGTGCAAGTACCTGGGACCTGCAGAGCAAGCACAAGGGCAGGCTTGGGACGCAAATACAGGAGAAGAACCGGTAATCAGACAATAAGGTTTTGTGACCGCACGTACTTTTCATTGCTCTAACACAACCCACATGCCCGACACCTGCAAACAAAATGTCCACCTGTTGAACAGCATTACCTACAGTGATGTGCAGTATATTGGTATAACGTAAAACACAGATTGGAGTCTTCATTTTCTCCTTCCTTGACATAATGCAGCTGCACGGAATTGAGACATAACGCGAGAGCCTCATGAATCCAGAGCTAAGCTGCGGGAGACCAGAAGCAAATAAATATTTCACAAAGTGTTAGCACAAGACACGACAGCATAAATAAAACAGAAGTATGAGGATAACAGCTCCAAATGCAATTTGGCTTAAGTCATCTGTGCCTTCAGAAATAGAAAGATGATTTATTTCAAACCTGAACGACCTGAGAGGGAGGCAGTGGGGTTTTCTCAGGTTATTTATTTATTTTTAATCATTATCTTTGACCTTTCTGCAGGCAGCAAAGGGAGCAGAAGCGGTGGGTCGCTGATACACTATGTGGGTTAGCACTGGAAGCATTTCTCAGTGGTCTGACAGATACCTGATGAAGTTAGCTGAGATGATCCGTGCAGTCCCCAAAGCCCCTTTTGCTGGGACTTGTTAACCGTGCGTTTGTGCCGTGAGCCCACGCTGTGGCCACAGCTGATGAAACCTTTTATATTTAATAGCCCTCAATGGACATTTCTTCCTTGAATTCGTCCAGTTGCTTTTTGGGGACACATATAAATTCAACATCCACAACACCTTGCGGCAAGGCGGGCCGCAGCTTGGCAGTGCCCTGTGCGAGGAAGGATGTCCTGTTTGATTCGGATCTGCCACCTGATCCTTTCATTCGATGCCCCTTTAAGTCGCATCCTGGAGGAGAGATGGCATGGTCATTCCCTCTTCAGTTTTCCTGTTTTACTCAGGATTTTACAGCCCTCGGTCATATCTTCTTCAGTTCTGTCTTTCCCAGGAGGAGAGTCCTGGCCCTTTTCTACACCTACTGAAGCCTATTTGAGTCAGAGCAGGGCCCAGAACTGAACACGCTTGTCCTGCAGCAGATGTCCCGTGGATTCAAACAATGGCAGAACAAGGCTGGGCGTGTTATAGACTAAAATGAACCGAACTGCTGGAGTGAGGAACACTATGCTTCAAGCAAAGACTTGCTAAAACAGTGCCCTAGATCTGACTCACTCCAAGATCCAACCCCAGGCCGGAGGGCTTGGCAGTAACAGGAGAGGAAAAAGCATCTTTAATGTATTCCTTACCTCAGGGTTTACCCTGTTTTCTCATATTGCCCCTGGTCATACAGAATTAGGCAATATAAAAACCAGGCAGTTATAAAACCTTCATCAGGTATTAGTGCCTAATCTGAAGCACTGGAAAACAGTAGTGAAACAAACGTGAAAACTCCGGAATTCACAAGATCTAAATTAGTGCAAACTTAGACCTGCAAAACACTACAGAGTGAGCTCGTGAAGCAGAGCGGTTTGGGGTTTATTCACAGCAAAGCATGCTGGGATTCCCAGTTATGCAGACAATGTCCCGTCCATCAGAGCAACAAGCCTGTGTTATATATAGCCACGTGCTCAGTTTTCCACTCACTATTTGCAGCCCGACTGTGCTTTCAGGCACCAGCAGCGCTTCCTGGCTGCAGAGGAACCTCTCCCATTTTCCACTGAAGTAGCTGGAATTTACCCACTCGGATTTCACGCTGGAAGAGGCGTGACGGGGACTGGCAAGCCGCCACCCTCTTTCAGACAAATCTCACGGCACTGAGCCAAAGGCAAAGCTGCATTGGCACCTCCAGCTCTCCCAGCAGCCCAAGATAAGAGTGTGGTGAGGGAAAAGGTAAAAGCCACGTAAGGCTTCAGGTAGGAGGGAAGGTAAGGGTTACACACAGGCTGGAGAGCGAGTCATTTCCATTGAGCCAGCTGGAACAATATCGACAAGTCAGTCAACACCAGCACCTTATCTCCAGCCTTAATTCCCATCCCGGGCTCAAGCTTGCTCTGGGAAGACCCCACTGGGGAATGCTGTACTTGGCACTGCAGCTGCTCTGGCAGCTATGTTTAGATGCTCTCTAATGTTAGAGTAGGAGGCAGGTTTGAGGAAAAAGTGTGCAGATTATGATTTCCTCCTCTGAAATCCCTGCTTGACTTGGCAATCCTGCAGCAAATGCCTTAGTGAGAGCCAACCAGGCGGCCATCCCTTCTTCCACCTTCCTGCTTTGAGTGACTAGCAATAACACATCCAAACCCTAAATATCCCCTAGCCAAAAAAAAAAAAAACCACAACAAAAAAAAACCACAAAAAAACAAAGAAAAGAAACCAGTATGAGCGCTCCTAGAAGCACAATATCTAGTTTGAGAGCATGGCGCTGTCAGCCAAAGGCAGCCTGCAGTTTTGCTTCGCACCAACACAAAGCAACAGTGGGTAGTTGACCATCTGCAGTAGGGCTGAAGTGCTACTTAAAAGCAAACAAAGGGCCGAATGGCTTCCGTGTGTGCACAGATCAATCCATGCATGCCCAGTAGCTCTGATGGCACAAGGCAAGGCCATGTTGACATCCGCCAGGTCATTGGGAAACCAGCCAGGAGGCAACATTTTACTCCTTTAGCTCTGTGTTTCTTCTCAAGAGCCATCCCAGATGAAGCCAAACCAGAATCCGCCATTTCCAGGTAGGGAAGGAAATGCACTGTTGTGGTTAAGAAGGCAGCTTTTACTATCATTTTGCAACCTTCTTTCATTAATACAACAAGCAGCAGATTCAAGGCCTGATCCTCAGGCAGCTGTAAACCAGCCCAGCCCCGCTGATTTCAGTAGACCAACACTGATACGCTTCAGTGGAGGACTAGATCCTCAGCATTAGAGCAGAAGCCTAATTGAATCCAACCCATTTGACTCTGGGACTGGATGCAGTAACACAACAAACATCCCTTGACTGCTGAGGGAGCGGAGTTCGGCCAAGGCTGGATGCTTCTGAAAATCCTGCCCTGCAGCTATCACAAGGGCTGGCTTCAGCTCAGGAATTTAAGAGTGTAGCAAGGGTTAGAAATGTGACTCAGTAAAAATGATGGTCACATTCTCAGCTGGTATAATCTGGCATAGCTCCACTGACATCGAGTGGAGCAACAGCGATTTAGACCAGCTGACAATCTAATCAAATTACCCTGCTTTGGACTGAGAGAAGGTACGCAGTTCTCAGCCACAGAACGCAGCCACATTGATCAAGGCCATGTACGCACATGTAGGAAAAAAGGAAACTCTGTCCAGAAGAAATTATAAAATCATTAGTGAAATAGTATCTAAGTCATGTGGTCTTATTCAATTAAAGGAAGAAGATGCTATAAAAGATTCCTACCTGCCAAGGATTGTACTTAAGCACTTCCCCTTCCATCTCTGCTTGTGCCCCCTTTCCCAAAATACATCTTCTTTTCTCCTGTAGACGTGTCCTATTTGCATAGGCTTACACAGTACAAAGTAATGCCATAAAGAGAACTCAATGACATCCAGCCAAGGTTTAAGTACAGAAAGAGCTCCACCCAGGCAAACATACCAACCGAGACTCCTTAGCCCTACCTGAACTCTGAGCAAATTCAGCTAGGCTGCTTTTAGTATCCAAGCTGGATCATTTAAAAATTAGCTAGAATTCCCCACAACAATCTGTGCTTTATAGCCATGTCCTTAGTCCACTTTGTGAAGATGCGTAGAAAGTTCCCTTGGATCTAAGAGCGGTCAAACTTTTGTAGTCTAGTGAGCTTTAGGTTGCCTTGCTTGCAACGTATTTAAGTGGCCTGATTTTCAAAAGAGGGTCCCTAGCACTTCTTAAATATGAGGCATCTTCAAACTACTGCCTCAAATCTGCAGCAAATGCTGAAAACGTAGACTTCTGTTGTCCCAACAGGCAGGGCTAAGTATGCCTTCCAGCAGGACGATGGACAGTCTGCCACTATGTTAACACACTGTGACGCTTTCTCGTAGATTTTATGACCCCAAATGAGGTACTCCACAGTCCCACGCTACCCACGCAGTATACTTTTAACTACCCCAGGCACAGAACAAATATACATAATAAGCTTTGTCTTCACATATTTCATTCCAGTGTACCAGTTATCTAGCTTCATCATAGTTTTATTTGCACATGCTCCTTCCATCTCCAAAGCTAAAAGGTAATGACAAATTAAAGGCAGATTCATTTCTTTAAAAGCTGTTCTTATACTTTACTCATACCTGGTGTCTTGGTTGCTTCTTTTGGCCCAAGGAGAGATGAGAAAGCTCCATGGGAAAGGACTGCTGTTTGGTCAATCTCTGTGAAGCGCCCACGGTTGGGATCATCACGACACAGAAGAATATTGAGTTTCCACTGAAAGTTGGCGGTGCTCCAAACAGAGGTTGGATCAGGTAAACTCCAAAGATCCCTTCCAATTTAAATTACTCTAAAATTTCTTTACACTTGGGTGAAACTCAATCCACTGTAGTTAAGAATACATAACTGGAGTAAGACTAAAAGTCTTTTAAAAATATTATAACCTACCGATCTGGTTTACAGGACAATTAAAAAAAAACCCCAAAACCCACTAGATCAAATAACGCTCAATATGCCCAATTAGCTGCATTACAAATATTGTTTTATTCAGTGTCATGATTTATTGGTCCCCTCCCCCTTGAGAGCTTCTATTGACCTCAGATTCACCTCAATGAATCTTGATTTTTGAATGAAAACAGCAGTCAATAATATTTACTTCCTACAGACTTCATCCTCAACAGCACAAGGAAAAGACTGAACTATTCTTGACCTCCCTGTCTCAGTTCTAATCACAGTAGTAAGATCCAAGGCACCATCTCTGCAGGTCAGAGAGAAATAACACCCAACAATCACCCCACTATAAGGTGACGGACAATTCACGTATCCAGCAAGTTCGTTTATGCAGGGAGGCAAAGAGTTCCCTGAAATCTCATGGCCAGTTCTGTGTGACAAGAGCTGTAGTTTAAAAATTATCCTGCTCCTATTGCTAGTCATCTCTGTTAAATCTATCGTCAGGGAGTAGCAGCTTCAAGTCACAATATGAAGACTTGCTATGAGATCTGGCAGTCAGATTTCACTGCCGGAATGATGCAGTTGCATTCCAAGGTTACTGCTGTTTATTTACACCTTTCCTGATGATCCAGTGATTTTAAGTGGAAAAGTTTCCATTTGCTACTCCTCACCCACTAACCGTCAGCTTGACAGTCAGGTGTCTTTCAGATGGTCAAAGTCACAGGTTAGCTTAACTGTGACTGACAATGGGAAACTCAGATTCTTCCCCGCACACCTAATGAAAGGACAGAAAGGGCTTTCAAGTGCTGAGTTTGTTTTCTGCCCGCGGGATCATCTGTAAACAGACTTGTTAGCCCTGAGTCAGACTTGATAGGTCCTAAGGAACACATCAGAATCTCTTGCAAACTCACCCTTTGCATTTATCAGCATTTTCCTTATCTAATAGTCACATTTTATTAGACTCCCTCATTCAAATTCACCTTGTTCTTTCCCTGACAAATGCAATCATTGCATTGACTATGTCTTGCGTTCAACACCCTCCTATATTCCCATAAACAGATGCTATCTGTCCTGCCATGATGTTTCAAGCAAAAGCTTGGTAAGGTAAGCCCAGGCACATTCTCTACCCACGTCCTGAATCATGGCTCCTGTTCTCAACCTCCCCAGTTCTGTGGCCATTTCATAAACCAGAGCTCCCAGACCACAGCACATCTTTCCTCGGTTGGTCTCTAAACCATCTGCTTGAGCTTCCTCTTCTGTCTCCTCTCCCTCCGTAGAATCTTCTGTCTAGACACATTGTTAGACTTTCTTTACAACCACACACAGCCAACTAAGCTTATATCCCTCATTCTTGTGCTATGTGCTGCAGGCAAAGAAAATGTCGCTGTCAGGGAATGTGGGCAAGTCCCACATGTCCAGCAAGGCATAGTTGTGACAACAGAAATCAACCACTTGCATCCAGCAGGCACTAGCTAAAATAGTCCGATTGCCTACGTTTTTTTTCCCTTGGTACACTCAGGTTCAGGGAAGCAGTTCCAGGCTACCCCTCATTAGGCAGATGTTCTTTAAATGATTTATGCTTCTATCAAGCTTGATATCCCCACAGAAGATTGTTAGTGAAAAGCTCTGTGTAATCATTTATAGTGGGATTTATGATGTTTAACTTAGTAACTCTCTGCAGGCCCTCTAACAGGATGGAGGTGGGCTGTGGGCAGTAAAAGGTCAGTCCCAAAGGAAGCCAAATGCGATGCTAAGAGGAAACTAGAATAGGGCTCGAAAGGGCTTTGTTCACATTAGAGGGGAAGCAGCAGAGACTTTAATCATCCCTGCCAAAGGCACGCACATGTAAGGAACAGAGGAACCAAGAAAGATTTTTGCCTCAAATTGTCAAGGCTGGTGGTAAATGTGGTTTTAAACGGGTTTTTGGCTTAATCTTGCCCTCATTTCTTTCTCTGTTTATATTATTTAAGGTGCCTCAATTACAGTCCTGTATTAAGCAAACAGCCAGTCATGCAAATGTTTTTCCTGGTTGGTTTGTTTTTTTAAGTGTCTGTTCATTTATTTTCAGGCAAGAAAAAAAAAATCCAAGCTAGAAAAATACCAAAATGCAAGGTAAATAGCAAGTAACAAATTGCACCAGACTTCGGTCCCCTCTTGCAGCACCAGCATACTTGGAGGGAAGAGCTGTTAAAGTCATTTCAGGGACATCTGCAAACCACCAGGACACTCTAGAATTAAATTTCAAGTTTTAGTCATCTTCGTCCTTCCCTTTTTCATCCAGGACTGGGAGGTAAAATGCTAAAATACACCCAAAAGGCCAGAAACACCACAAGAAAAGCTCAATTAACTCCAGAAGCAGGAATTACTGACAGGCTCCTGGGAACATCCTGAGTTTTCCTGCTCTGCGGGGCAGCCCCCTCAATGCTCGGAATTTATCTACCCGGGCTAACCTGAACCACCTGGAGGCGCCTGCTCCTGCAGTCCAGGAATCTTTGAGGCATTTTAATTGTCCTTGCTCCAGATTTCTGACCAAATGAGTCCCCAGTTCTGACCCAGTGCATGATGAGGCCAGCAGCTTACCATCAGGGATGGCATCACTGGGCAGGCTGGAAGCACGTACTAAAGGAAACTGAATTATAGCTCATGGAAGGAAACAGCATTATCCCGCAGTAGCCCAGGGAAGGAACCAGCAGCCTGCATTCTCCTCCCCAGCGTACCTACCAAAGCTTCTGCAGTGCTCTGCTGAGCTCAGTTATCTGCTTGCTGTCTCAGTTTCTTCACCTGCAAGATGAGGTTTTGTTTAAAAAGCTCTTTCCAGAGCATGCTGTGAATGCTCTTGGGGGAGTAGCTCTCGCAAAACTATGCAGTTTACAAATTTCTTACTGGTTTTATGCAAAATAGCCAAGAGACATGGGTCTTATGGTTCATCACCCAGTAAGGGATGCTTTCTACACTAGAGAGGCTGCAGGCAAAACAGCCCGGACAGTCCCACATCGGTAGGAGGAAACAGCAGCTAAGCGAGCAGTGGCTCCAGATGGCACGCACCCCGCTCAGCGCCTGCCCTCAGCACACACAGCACAGGCTCTGCGGCGAGGGCAGATCATTAACGGTGCTACAAATGGAAACCTGGCTCTTCCACAAAGCCTACAAACACCCTGAGAAAAGCCTCGCTGCTTCCTTCCCACCTACTTCTCCCCCAGGCCAGCTCCGCTGGAAAATCCCATCTTCCCTCCTACATAGCACAGAGCAGGGTTTTGACAGTTCCTGGAAGAAAATGTTTTAACCACACACTTGCACCTGCAGCGCCTGGCCCTGCGTGTCACCGAATTCAGAATTAAGTAGCACAGCCATTGTAAAAATGAGTTACAGCAAAAGCTCCTTCATCTCAGTCATCACAAGGGCTATATCCCACTTCTGTTTTGGTACCAGATGGCTCAAGGTCTATTTTTCAACAAGTGCTGTCTGCTGTACTTGCTGACACAAAGCCCTTTGAGTTACAAGCCAAATCTCTTTCCTTAATATCTTTTTCATCCTTTTTTTTCCTCCCCCCCTTCCTTTTTGAGCTCACAAGTATGCCTTTTCTTAAGAAAAATAAAAAAATCTATTATACTTCAAAAGCCCAGTTGTGTCCTTCATTTACTGAAGTAGTCAAAGAATATTATGGGTCATTTTGTCACCATGGAAACCACAAATAGACCTTCAGGGTTTTGGAGAGGTGATATTATTTTGGAGAGGCCGTGTAGGGTTCTCTGACAGAAAATAATAGGGATGGCAAATCAAGGAGACCTTTTATATGGATTGTGTGAAATGCAAAGGGTATCAAACATCATTTCTCTGCCACCGAAGACTACTCCAGGCAGCAGTTTAATATGGTATCCTCTGACAGCTGAGCCCAAATGGAAAATTAATGAGGCAGCATGATATATGAGTCTTTTTAAATCTCATAACCAGCCTCCTTTATAGAATAAAAATGGCCAAATCAGTTTAATATTAGTGGAGAGGTTCTCTGTGTGTCTTTCTTCAGAGCCTCGTCAGTGCAGCGCTGAAGAGACACTTCTGGTTTATTGACTGTGTAAGTCTGGCTGTTTTCAAGTTTTGGATTATCTAAATCAAAATAATTCTGAGCCTTATTGTTTTATCAGAACACAGCAAAGATATGAAAGTCTAAGGAACACCTGGGATCTCAGGGGCCTTGTGTCCTGCCCTTTAGGGCCAGCAGCATGGGAAGCATCCCGAGGGGAGTCCTGGCTGCTCTGTGCTGGTGGCCCTTGGGGACAACAGCCCTTTCTCTGCCTCCTGCCAGCGTGGCTTTCCCAGTCCCACCCACCAGAATACCCACACTTGTCATTTCTGTCATTTTGAGGCATGCACGAAAAGAAGAACTTCTCCACAGTGACCATATGCTAGCTGCTATGAGAAAATAGCGATGGGATCCAGGAAGACGCCCTGGATGGAACATAACCCCCACCGGGTTCAGTGCCCGCCCACGCACACATCTCCTCTCTGAGACGTTAGTGTGGAAAAGAGCCAACATCCATTTAGAACACAAACTCTTGGTCTGGGTACACGATGCCCACCCCTGCTGCTCCACCTCGGATGGAGCTCTTCATCCTCCAGAAACCAGAGAACACCCTCCCGCACCAGCGTTTCCCATCCTCACAGCCCCGCGGGCCCTGCCTGCACTGCAGGTCTGAGCCCTCTTTAATCTTTTTTGTTAAGAACAAAACCAAGCCATTCGGTATCAGATACACTTCAAAGGCTCAGCCTGGCACTGACCTATCAAAATTCTTTGAGCGTTGCTTTTGATAAGACTTGTTCTTTTGCAAGCAAAACTCTTAACTGCACAAATAACGAAAGCCATGCGCTTCCAGGATCAGAAGACCTTCTCCATCAGCACACGAGCAAACATATTCTCACAACCAAGGGCCAATCTAAAGACCCACAGAGGTGGAAGAAGCAGCAATTACGAATAGAGCTTACAAAAAAGACTACCTGGAGTTGGATGAATTCCAAACCTACAGAGTATCCTGATGTTTCAAAGGTTGCTGCTACTCTGAACTAGAACAAAACGTCAAGTCATTCTGCAGAACAAAAATTCCAGAATGCCTCTGCCTAGAAACAAGCAACCACTTTACTGAAGCATTGAAAAAACCACCTCAAACAAAACAAAGGAGTCAAAACAAACGGTCCTTTCCAAACTTTTCTGCCAAAACATCTTTGAAATAGACACCTTTCTGCAAAACATTTCAACTTCAGCAGAAAAAGAGCTTCCTTTGGAAAACCGCTTTATAAAAGATACTAACTCTGCTAACTTTCCCCATGGAACAGTAATAAGCAGATCTGTACCATACAACCGCCCGCTGCGGGTCAGAAGTGGTGGCTTCCCTGTCATCCCCTAGCTAGGACAGTATAATTATTTGGGCACCTTCAGCATCCAAGCCTCCAATAAAACACAGTGCTCTTAAAACTGGAACATCATAACACTCAAGCAGAGGCATCAGCAGAAGTTAGACAAACAGCACCTTACTAAAACTAAACCCTCAAGAAAAAAAGTGAGCATTCAACATACAGCAACAGAAGGAAAATGCGGTAAGCTTCATTTTAGCTTCCCACCGCGTTAAGACGCCCTCCAACCCTTTGAAACATTACGCTGGCTAAGGTTCAAAACACACCGATGGCACTTTGCCTCTTCCATTACAACTTACCCAGCTCTGGTAGTGTTGTGCATCTCCTGCAATGAACCACACTGCAAACAGACTTAGGGGAGCAGGAGGAACTTGGGCTCTCACCGTCTCACCTCCACCCCTTCGCCCCACTCCACTCCAACACGGACACCTGGCTGTTTTCCTGATTTCTACCCCACTGACCTCCATAAGCAGAGGGGCCCAGGTAAGCACATACCAGGGCAGCAGCATCGAGCGGGAGGGAAAGGCAGGATCCCTTAATTAGCTGACAGGTCACTGGTGAGGAATTGGATGAACCTGTGTGAAACGGGGTGGGGAATGGAGCATCAGTCAAGTCTCAGTGGTTTCAGAGATGCCCCATTTGATATCTTTAAGAAGGATGACGAGGGGGAAACAGGCATCTCAAATTAAAAAAATAGCTTTTCAGGATTTCCCTCATTCCTCATCCCTTTTTAGACAGTGAATGTTTTATCCTTCAATAATGCTAAAATCTTATACTGAAATTAGTGTTTGATGCAAAACAGGTTGAACCGAGCTTCTCCAGTGCTTTATGGAACCTCCTGCACCTGTGCAAGGCAGAGGTGATTTCCTCCTTTGCATATGCAGTTTTCTATCTTCATTAAGGACATGGTTGGGTGCTGTAAGGTTGCCAAAGCAGTATGTGGAAATAGAAATACCCAGCAATGTAGCAGAAAGATAGAAATGCTAATGAGAAGGCAGGACTGCTGCCGCACTAACACTCCAGGTATCAGAAACATTGGGATGCCTGGGATATGAATTCCTGCATTTTTTTCTGTGAGTTTAAATGAGGACCCTGGTTGATTTTATTTCTCTAATGAACAGCACTACAGTACCAATAAATGTATTTATTGGCTTAATAACATCTCCATTCCCATTTCATCAAGAAGACTTCACTCAGTGGGAGGGAAGGAAGACAAGGAGGTCATTTAGTATTTCATGTGAAAATAAAGTGCATTGCCCAAAGCAAACAGTAAATGTGGAATAATGCGTATTTGTTTCCTTTACCATCTACTGGTGTGTTGGTTTTGCTCGAGCTGTAAATGCCAATGCCATTTCAAGTCCTCCTGCTCCCGCAACCTCGGCTGCGCTGCAGCGGCTGTAGATGAGCTGCACTAAGATTCTTCCTGCTTTAATCATCCACACCCAAGCAGCACCATATCCTAGGAGCAGGACTCCGGGACTCCGCATGGCATGAAATATTGCCCCACTGTCAGCAAGAATACAGCACCCGAGTGTTTAAGTTTTTCCTCTACTAAGTACTTAGAGCCCTTTTCTTCCCTAGGCTCCCTAAATGCTTTATAAACATTTATAAACAGGCAGAGTGAAAAATCAATGCAGAGTTACTGTGGGGAGGAAGAGAGAGCAGGGAAAGAAAAGACAAACTCAATGAAAAATGAAATAGTGCCCGTACGTTAGCTACCATCAGCCTTGCTCTTCCAGGGCTTTTTTCTTACTCCTCCCTATCCCAGGCTTTCTGTGCAGGAGGGAAAACCCAGATATTCTGTAATGATCAACTGGAAGAAACAATGTGGTTTTAATAACGGGACTGTTTTCTCACTCGCCTTAAGCTAAGGTTAGGTTTGGAAACTCAAAGATAGTCTGAGAGTTCTGCAGACAACTTCATTCTGGAGCCCTGACCGCTCTTAACTGCAGTAATTAGCGCTCATGGCCTGGCCTGGAGCCCCAGCGCTGTCACTAGGCTCCAGCGCCACGTTTGGGTACATCCTGCGGGATCAGGGTGAGCAGCCCTCTGGGAGAACACAGCCGAGGAACGCCGGTCCCAAAGCACAGCTCGCTGGCTCAACGGGAACCGGAGCCCACCGTGCAGCTCGGCACTGTCCCCCCTGCGGGCAGGATCCTGTCCCTGCTCCACTGGGCTGCCGGCGGGGAATCCTGACAGAGCGATGGCAAAGCAACTGTTCGGTACTTCTACTTGTAAATCAGTACCATGCCCGTGAAAGGACTCAGGTTAAGGGGGAGAAGTCTGCTGTCAGGTTACTGAAGAATTCAATTTCCTTGGTCAATCTGAGGTAGTAAGAATTAATAATCAGGCAGTGAAAACTAATTTCGTTGCTCAAGAAGGGCTTCCATATGTGCAGATGTTGGTGTGTTTTCCCCGACCTCTAATTGGATGCTCCAGTTACCAGTAATAGTGATTCCGCATCAGACATCTGCTTTACTCACTCCAGTTATTTCCCGAGAAGGGGGTCCCTGCACAGGGCAACCTTTTGGCTGAGAAGTAGCTTTTGAGGGACATTATTTATCCACCACAGAGTATTCCCTGGTGCGAGTTGAGACTGCTGTTCTGATCCTGCAAGTGGAAGCAGGGAAACACAGCGAGGCAAAATGCGCCCCAGCTTGCACCGTGGGACGGCGATAGGCCTGAGAATAGACTCCAAAAGGGCCGTATGCCTACATCAGGTACGCTGCTGAAAAGCAGGACTAAGGCTCAATGAAATCGGTAGGACTGTACAGACAGACAGGTGAGGTGAGATCAGTCAGAGCCCGCCACAGCCTTGTTCTGCTGCCTGCCTTTCTCAGGTGAATTCAGAGACTTTTCTAAAGCACCCTAAATGTAATAACTCAGCCATACGAAGCTCAGAACCTCTGCACAACCTGGACAAGACACGCTCTTGCCCTGACTTAAGCTGCTGGGAGTTTTACTCTTGCCATCAGCAGGATCAGCAGCAGACCCTGAAACACCACCATTTGCGAGGAACGTGCTCGGTGCACCTTGCCCAGGTGCTGTGTTTCATGTAGCCTAATACAAACACTGTTATCTCCCTTACTCTGGGCAGACTACTAATAACAAGTTTATACAGTTCATCTTAAACAAATATTGGGAAAGTCAGTCCATACAAGGTCTGCTAAATTGCAAAGACGTCTGTGCAATTGCGATTGATGACACGGTGTTGAATTATACAAAGGAAGAGGTCAATGCCAGTAAGGCTATTTCTCAGAGCAGATTGCACAGAGGTCTCGTTTAACACTGCCAACTCTGAACATGTGCGCTGTACAAAGCAGAGCTTTTATTGTTCTATCACAGGTCCCTAATTTGGCTCTAGGAGCCATCTGCTGATTTAATAGGGGATCTGGATTGTTAGGGTGTGGTTTTTTTCATTCTTATAAACACCTAAAGATTAGGCATTTAATAGAGAAAAATATTGCAGTGAGATAATCCTCTGTGCAGTAAAAAAGGGGAGAAATAAATGCGTTCGGCTTTGTTTAATTTTGTCTCCTAAGCAACCAACATATTGGATATTGTTGGTACCAAACCTTGAGTGTGTGAAAGTCATTAAAGCAACCCTTCCAAGGCTGCTGCAACCGTATTATTAGGAAATTTTAGATAAATTACACTGTCAAGACTGTTAAGTATCACCTTGTGCTTTTATCAGCCACTAATTAAGACTGAAACAGAATGTTAATGCCTGTCTTACTTCAGCTAAACAAACATAGATAATAAACACAACGCTACCTATACATAGATAATAGGCACAGCAGCCCCTATACGCACGTTCTTCCTATATTTTCCCATGCATGCCTACATGATCATTAAAAGCCCACTGTTGTCAGAATAAGGAACCTTGAAAGGGTATTTCACCTACTAAGCACCGCAGCCAAGGCTGGTGACATTTTCATTTATCTTCCAAGGCAACAATCTTAAGACTGTGCTTCCAGACGAGCACGAGGGGAGAAGCGGGTTCAGTCAATGACCAAGCCCCGGTGCTGGATCTCTCCACGTGGATGACCTACTGCTGTGACTTTTTTAAAAAAACCTGAGTGACACAAAGGGACAGCAGACCCAATTTGACCAGGAGTGGCAGAGCAAAACCAAGGATTGCACTGGATCGCTCCGACGGCTCAAGCTTTGCAAACGCCGGGGATAACCGCCGTAAGGTGCTCCCCAAACCTCTCCTCCCTTCCTGGCTCGGGTGCGAGGGCAGATACGTGCCCTGTGCGGTCTGCAGCCCCCGCAGCTCTGCTCTGCGTTATTCAATGCAAGCGTTGCTGGGAAGATGAATGCCTGCACTGCACGCTGCATAGCAACTGCTCCTCGTGAACCCGGGCAGTAACTCATGGAACAAAAGGTCTGCTCCTGCCCCTCGTCCTGCGGCGTCCAGCCGTGCCTGAGAAAGCAGTCAGCCAAGGAGCTCTGACCAAGAGGTTTGAAGCAAAAGGCTTTCCTATTCCCCATGAGCTTCCACCCATTATCACACCGTACTCACGTGAGACCGTCACACCCTCGCTCCCCTACATAACGCTGGTTGCCCCCAGCCCAGTCTTTGTCGTCAAGAATTTGCTTCTTTCACAGTAGCCATCTGCTTTTGCTTAAAAACTTGGGATGTGTTTGTGTTCTGTCAGCCTGAACCATGTGTCCGGCCCTTTGCAGCTGGACTTACATTATTCCTGCTTCCACGTGCAATCAGTGCACAGGTCTTCCTCAGTCGCACACCAGCTGGCCAGGGAAGGGGAGTAAAACCCGTGTGAGAGAGCCAAGCCTCCTTAGCGGTCTCTCCCGTTCAGACATACTGTTTTCGGCCACCACCGTTTCTCCTCCTTGCCTGCATGTCATCTCCGTAGAAATGGCTAAGAACCCCACATTGGCCCCTAACGAAGCTGAGACTGAGTCCCTCATTCAGCATCTGTCTGTGCTGTAGGTGGACATCAGCTTTCCAGCAGCAGCACGGAGTGAAGGCTTCATCGGATGCAACATTAACACGGTGCCACTAAAATCAGCCCACCTTCGCCGGGGCTTCGATTCAATCACATTGCCTCATTTATAAAGAGTCTCGAACAAACATTTTATGCAAAGGGCTCAGATTTCTCATTTCAAGGGCTGTGAATCTCACAGGCGCTTCAGAGAGTACAGAAACGGGTTAGAGGTAATTACCTTTAACTGGGTCGCACCTCAGTTCCCTTCCGAATCCAGGGCAAGGGATTAGCTGGCAGCTGAGCACTTCCCCAAGACATTTTCCACAAAATCAAGGGCAGTTTCAGTAGTCACATGTGTTGAAGCGAGATAGTATGAAGACCACTGGACGTTACAATTACCTCGCCACCAGAATCTCTCCAAGATTTACTTAGTAAACAGGTTTTATCCTTTATTCATGCAGTTGTTTTCAGGTCAAACATGTTTATCTGGGTTATCTCCTTGAATCAAGCTAATAGGTAGGAGCACAAATAAGTAAACAAATGCAAAAAAAATGGGAGACCTAAAGCTAACATGTTTTTGTTATAGCAGTAAAGATGAGAGAGAAAACAATTTACCAACCAATTTACTGAAAAGCTACGGCACATCTCCTGCTACTTGCATAATGGAAAGTGCTTTGAAAATGGGTTTCCAGATTTCTCATTTGTGGTGTGTTATGAGCACACGTGGATTTAATATCATGGGTAAAATTCTTAATTAGACAAGAAAAAGTGTGCCTTGAGTTTATAATATTTTGTGATCCGATATGATTCCTTCTCATTCTCAGCCAGTGGTTCAGACAGAGACCTCAAGCATTTCTTGGGCCCAGGGGGGAAGAGGATCCATCTTATCCAGCATCTGAACACATCCTAGTTCATGGAAAAGGGGTTAAATTACTGATGAATTACACCCTGAATGAAAGCAAGCCTTTTTGGTTTCACTGAAATTTAAATGGTTCTAACTAAGAAAACCTGAATTTCTCAATAGGGCAAGTGTCTCACAAGATGCCTTGAACCTCTTGGATGTGACCGGGAAGACAGAACTTTCCTGACAGCTCTGTCCAGATCTTGGCCCAGCGGCAAATGGATATAGTGGAAAATTAGCAGGTGAGTGAAGGATTAAAAAACTCCAAGTAGTTGTGCTTATCCCTATGCTGTAACGGAAAGTGCACTCTTAAGATGTCACTCAGGCGATGGCACACACTTGCTCGGGGCATTGAAGGTGTAGCCTCAGTATATTGGCCCATATAATACAACATCTCAGCAGCTGCTCCACAGAGCTGAGCCACGCCAGCAGCAGGAGAGGTGAGCTCTGGGAGAGGGATAAAGCAGAGCTGACATCTACAGACAACTGCCCCACTGGTGAGCATCCCCATTAAAGCCCTCTCTGCTCTTGCAGCCCATCCAGTTTTCAAGGGTGGACGACTCTCCACACGCTGGATGCAGAAGACCATCAGCAGCCTTGAGCTCAGAGAACACCGCCTCTCCACCGCAGTCATCTGGGGCAGCCACAGCCTTAATAATCATTAATTATCCTATAAGCCATCATTCAGTGGAACCGGCAGACCAGCAGCAGATCCCCGGACTCACAGAATAGAACAGAAATCTTGAGGCCATGAGTCGTTGCTGCTGCTTTGTGCGACGGGAAAAGTGGCCCCCTTAGCTCTCAGACAGACACAGCTTTGGGACAGGTCCACGCGGAAAATCCTGGTGCGTTTTTCTTTGCAGTGGTATGGATTGCGAAGAACATGACCTGGACAAAAAAGACAAAAGCTGGGCAAGGGGGCAAGATACTAACACTTTACAGGGGTGTCATTCCAGCAATTAGCAGATCCTAAGCAGGAAGCCAGAAGGAGAGGTGGGAAATCAGAGGAGAATCAAGCCTCAGCCTGGGAGCTGGGTCTGCCGGTGTGTAGGGATAGACCAGAGAGAGCCTGATGTAAAACCTGGCACTGCATTCTGGCACTCTGATTGACCTCTTACAGGAGATAACTTAAGAGTCTCTCTGTTTTTGTTCTTTTAAATACACATACAGTCTGCTCCAGCTGCTTGGCTCCGGTGCTAGCTCGTGGTGCCAAGCCAGACATACTTGGCTTTGATACAAAGTTGGCTCAGCCTTCAAATAAACCACTGCTGTATTGTCGTTACGAAACGGGAGCTCTTAAGTGATTTCACTGGAGAGGTCTCGGAGCCACAACACCCGTGGGTGCTGGGGTGCAGCCCTGCTCTCGGGCTGAACGTGGCTCCAGAGCAGCAGCAGACCGGCTGGAGGCAACTGACTGTCAAAGAAAAATCCTTCATTTTCAACATCTGTCATTTATTCCTCAGTCTCGCGTGATTTGTGACACACTGAAAGCAAGCAGCATTTGGACAATCTGTATATCAAACGTGACAACTCATCAGAGTTTGGGTTCATTCTAATTTCAGGATTTTTAGGGTAATACTACCCAAACCTATGGCTGGTAACACTAAAACTGAGGTCTTTGATGAGTTTTACGCAGGAGCTCTGCTAGTTCATTCACCCAGTTAAACTTGGGTCATCCTTCAAGGCCAAGATAGCAGTCAGGCTGAGCAGAGCGATGGGAAGGTCTATCCTAGTGCTACAGTCAAAGTTAGGACAGCCTAAACACAGGACTTGGGTATTTGCATTGTCTTCATGGTCCTCTGCCACTCTTGGTAAGACCAACCCTATGCATATGCGGCACAGCATCTCCCTTCTGCTTGGTGTACAGGAGATATGAAACACTCTGTGAGTGTCAGCCAGCTCAAGAAATCATTGGACTCGGGCTCACGAGGAAGGAAAGTCTCTCCTGGCATCCCAGCACGGCAGTTCTCTGCACTCCATTGCACAGCTCACCCCAGGGCATCCCCGCGGTGGGAGGTGGGAACCCTGTGAGGTCTGACTGCGGCAGCACCACTGGGGCAGGGTATGCCAGGAGAGCAGAAGCAGAAAAGGATCAGGTTAGAAATACTTGCCAGAAGCCAACAGTGATCTTGCTTTCATCTGCTGACAGAAACTCTGACAACTGTGTATAATCTGCCCGATTTTCTCTAGTCCAAATAGTCTTAAAAATAGAAGTAGTTTAGCTTTTACAGGAGCTGGCCCTAGAGAACAGAAAGCTTGCTAGACAAAACAGTGACCACGGAAGAAGGCTCCCCACTCTCTTGTCCCATCTCTTCAGGGCAACAGTTCCAGAAAAACAAACACATCCATCAGAGCGTTCCCCTGAAGATGGGAAAGGCGAGAAGCGGGGGGAGAGAGGGAAAGAACGAGAGACACCATTCTATTTTTAAACACTTGAAAGTGGCTCCAGAACTGCTGAGAATGGCATGGAAAGCACTTTGAAAATAATCACCCAAGTGCACATCCAAACGCCGACTGTCTCCACCACGGGCTTTGTGCTCGCCCGGAGCAGGCAGGGATGTGTTCCTTCCCCCTGGCTGGGCTGGCTCACATCCCCGCCAGCGCCCAACCCAGGAAGGGACCTTCTGCTCCTCCACACCATCGCACCTCTCTGTGCCCCACACAGCTCTGCTTCCCCAGGTGCTTTCCCCTTCTCCTCTGCTGTGCCCACGAGCCCTGTGAAGGCCGGCGTTCCTGCTGCAGATTCACAGCAAGCTGCCGGGCAGAGAGGGCTAAGGGGAAAGAGGTGTGTGACCAGCAGAAGCCTAAAAAGGATGGAGCCGCGCTGCTCTTCCGAACTGCGGAGGACTTGCTTGCTGGAAATCAAGGGGAAAATCTGGAGTGATGTCAAAGGATTCAGCATTTTTATTCACTTCCCTATGTTCCCAACATTATCTCAACAGTCTAGCAAAATGTAGGAGAAACTTATTTAAGATCTGAGAATAGGCTTTTCGAATCATATTCTGGGATTTATGCAGGGCTGGGAGATAAAAATTACAACTGGGTTATGGATTTCATCAAAGAAAATTCTATTAAAATGAAAAATTAAATAACTATCCAGATGCTAATACAAAACAGGTGTTAGGCTTTAAACATGATAGCATTTATTGTTTTAGCCACATTAATATTATGGTTAAGACATACTGTACTGATTACAGCCTTAATTTAATAAATGTCAGTGATGCAGAGCATCACATCCTTTATTTACACATGGCATCGCTTCCTCCGCAGAAGAAAGAAACCAGAAAAAAAACAAGAGGACTTTTACCAAGCGAAGTTCACCTCAGATTAAAAAAAAGCTCTGTGAGATTTAAGGTTTTAACAAACAACTCGATCTGCTGCTGAACTAATGGCAACACTGTATGGGGTTCAGTGGGAGAGCCGTGGGGCAGGAGGGCTGCAGTGACCGTCAGCATCTGCGTTCCTCTTCTCCATTCATTTTTTTTCCTTCTAATTTGGGAGGAACAGGGCAAGAATCATGTTCAAAGAAGGACACAGCGTTTCCGCAACACAGTGCACCACCCACTTAGGTCAAGGGGAAAAGGCAAAGACAAAAACAATACATTAAACAAAAAGGACTGTTCCTTCACAAAATTAGGGGGGAAAGTGTCATGAAATCCTGATGCAGTGGATTAAAAAAAAAAAGCCTCAAGAATCCTCAGAAGCTCTGGCAAACCTTAAAACAAATCACAAGAGGGAGGGGAAATGAAAGAAAAAAGAGAACACACTAATACTTTGAAAAGAAAAGAAGCCAAGTACTGCCGAGGCCTAGGTTTAATTCTCAATAACTTTCATTATATGTAATGACCCCCCAAATAAAGCTGCCATTTGCTCACCGGCACTGGATCCCCCCCCACAGACCACAACCATCAACTCAAGCTGACGTACAGCCAGAGCTGCTCTGCGGGGCCAGCCAGCCGCATTAGGGAGAGAGGAGAGGTTGACAGCCTTTCCTAATGGCGTTTTGAAAGTGATGTTTGCACAAACCATAAGAACAATAGCAATAACATTCTATTGTCTCTAGGTTTTAGAGCCACTAAGACTAATGAGTTCATTTATAGCCCTGATGGAAGTAATTAAATCTGAAAATCAAAGCACAACATTCTTGTTTAGTGCTCTTTGAAACCAATATTCTAATGGAATGCTATCAACAGCTAATTGAAGCACTGATCTTGCCCAGGGTTGGGCCCATTGCCCAGATGGCTAATATATCATTTTCTAGTCTGGCAAGCAACATATCGCGCTGGCTGGATAGAGCTGCTATTAGACGTAGCTATAGGATACAATAGAAGCATAAGAACTTTTCCAATCAATATTTTGATAAAATTGGCGTTTAACGTCAATCATTTGATAAACTTCTTGCTGAAGTACAAGGACACGTCCTTGGCTTTATAAATAAAAAAATCTGCTGCCTTACGCAAATAAAAGTTCCTACCAACTGCATAGGAATAGGATACAGAAACATGAGCGAGATAAATGCTTGGTGACTGCTATGAGGACAACCGGGAAGCCAAACTGCTTCCTCCTATTTAAGGTTTTGTTGAATCACTTAACGAACAAAGGTCACCATTTTCTGCCATAAGATGGCCTCTCTGCAGGTTTTCACACATTGTATAGTCTGTCAGAGGGAGGGGCGCAGGAGAGTGCAGGCATGTGGAAGATACACCTGACGGGGGTGTCCGACCAGTTGTACAGACAGGAGGGTTCTCATCGCTGAACATTCATTATAAGGTGCCTTCACTGTCCGTGCTCGGGATACAATATTCCGCTCTTCTCTGAATTGGAGATTAAGACTCCACAGGACTGCGTTAGCGAGTTTTGCAAGCAATCGACATGACTAATGTTGCATTTCAAGTTGGCATATCGAATTGTAAATATTTTTTTCCTGGCAGGTTTTTAATTCCTTTTCTTTAGCTTAATGATAGTACAGCTGTTGGCATCTGGTTTAGATGTTCAGCCAGTTTGGCCTCTATTATCCCTTTTCCCACTGTCTGCACATTCAGGTGTTTTCATTCAATTGTGTGGTGTTTATTCAGCCAGACCCTCAGCTGGTGTAAATCAGCACAATTCTGCTAACATTAGGGGAGCGGTGCCAGCTCACACCAGCTTCAAATGGGCTTCTGAGCTTTTGGAGCACTTGGAAGCAGGGAGTCAATGAAGCAAGATAACGGGAAGAACATCCTTAAGGTGTCCAGTGACCTGTGTCTGCACTCTCTGAAACTGCGGCTTGAACTTCAGCCTTGAATCATGAATTAGGAACCACTCGCAGCACATGTTTTTTCTTGTCAAGCACCGCATGAACCCTGCAGTTTGCGGGCAGCACGGACGTCTCTACGCTGCTCCACTCGTGCATGCTGCTCACACAAGCTTTTGAAACCGTACAACTGTGCCAGCACCCAGTCCTCTCCAGAAGGCATAAATAATCTCAAAAATATCCTGGTTTATTGATATTTTTCCAGCAGGCTGGTCAGAGTATTTTAAAAGTTACAAATATTTTTAAGCACTAAATGGGACGTGGCTTAACGTCAGTAGAAGTACAAGCACAGCGTTACCCGGAACCCTGGCAGGAGGCAGCAAATGCTGCCTATCATGATACAACGCTATCTTACTTAAGATGACAGGGATCTTCCTTGAGAAGTGGTAGAAGTGAGAGAACTAAACATCTATGTTTATCTATAATTTTTTTTTTTTATGTGTACATCAAGTATTTGGTATTTCTGGCCTTCTAACCTTAATACACATTTTGTGTCGTTACTTTCTATAATACAACACTTTGTTAAGCGTTATTAAGTCTTTTCCTGAGGTATCTAAGTTAGAAGTGTAATCATCCAAAACTCCCTCAAGGACAGGGAAAGAGAGAGTAAAGATACAGAAACAGCAGCAAATTACAACTTTGGCATTTTCTAATACCTGAGCCAGATGCCCTGTAAATCTGGCATAACAGACGCAAAACAACCTTGTCAGATAGGCCCAAAGGATTACTCGCTCTGCTTGTTCACTTTGTACCTGGGTACTTTCCACCACGTGAGGGATCACCCAAACTGAAACGACAGGCAAGGAAGAGCAAAGTTGGCATTAAATCCCCATCATGTGCTCCACTTCTTAAAAAGGAAATGAAAGCACATGCCCACACCTGACTGGGGCAAAACGATCTGGCAGGGCACAGATCTGATATTAACGGCTGTGGAACCACATTTTTCATTGTAAAGGAAACCTGAGAACTGTTACAGGTTTAGCAATCGTGGATGGGATCCTGCTTCTTCAAGAGCCCTGCCAAAAAGAAACAGAGAGATTAACATCTCTGGTGGATTCAGGTTGCTGGGAAGCCTCTTCAACAGGCATAAAAATGACTCCAGAAAGCATTGTTTAAAATATTTGGTTTACAGTCCATTCCTTTCTATAGATTTAAGAGTGGATGGAGGCACAACAGGTACCCAACATTGGCGTCGTTCCCCAGAAGCCTTTTGAGGATGTCAGAGATCCACTGGCTGTTAATGGCAAAGCATGTAATTATTTCCACACTATTCTGAAATGCTGTGTTACCAGGATACGTTTCCTATTACTTTCTTGTTACCATCTCCATTTAAGTTCTTAATTGGGCAGAATCATTTCACTCAAGCATGGACAAGAAAACCCACACGCGTTATTTTATTTTTTTTAAACAATAATTAAAAGGCAGGGCGAGCAATCCTTCAGCACAAGCTCAATACAACAACAACAAAAAAAACATATTACAGCCTTTCTTGAAAACTACGCCATGGGTCGGAACTGCCGGATGAGGTGTGAGCAGGTCCCGCGTTAGGAGCCTGCAGGGTGGGATGGGGAGGGAAGGGAAGAGGATGGGAAGGTGTTGCACAGCTCCGCTGGCGAGGTGGGGATGCTAAGCGCCTCGGTGATGGCTGTTAAGAATAATGAACTTGACCTTGTCAAAGGCCGTCATTATTGATAATAACAAAGTTCAACAGCATTATTATAGGATTTCACAACTGTTAACCTTTATTGCCGGAGGGCTAATTGTGACCTTCCTTGTGTCTCCTTCACACCTAATTAGGTTTCCGTTGTAAAGAGATAAAAGAGTGTTTGTATCAGTGGGGCATCTTTTTCTGCAGCTGAACAAATTCATGAAAGAGTGAGATTGTTACAAGAGAGACAGAGAGGGGCGGGGGGAAATACAGAAAAAGGCAGGAGGCATTAATAGACTTCAGAATAAAATCCTGACAGATTCAAATTGATTCTGCTGCCTGAGAAAATTGAGTGCGGAGGGAATTAGATTTATGCACTGTTAAATGTAACTGCCTGGCAGTATCCATACAGAAAGCTGTTAAAATGGTAATCTTTAGAGATGTATGAAAATTGTGTGTGAATAGACCAATGAACCATCACTCGGAGCATGCCTCTTCTAGCTGAATAACACAAGACAGTATTATTATTATTAATAATGTATTACAAACACTATGCATTATGTATGTAATTTAATCACAGTATCTAAATGTATAAACAACAGCACAGGCACTCAGTAACTTTTTTTTGTGCTTGCAGTTATATATATATTAACTTTCTCTCTTCTAGGACCCCCTGAGGAAATGGAAAGCGCTGCTGGAACCCGGTACAGCTTGTGACCAGCTGAGCCAGGGTCCCCTGCACCCCACCTGGGTGCGAGGGGCTGCCCGTGATGGGTGTCCACGGGTGTTTGGTCCTGCAGCCCGTACTCGGGGCAAGAAAGCAGCAGATGGCCTGGGAAGGGGCTCCTTTCAGACAAGACGACTGGGCAGATGTGGGCAGACAGCCAAAGTACCTCCGATGGGATTTTTTTTGTTGATGTTTTAAACTTCTCAGCTAAAAATACCTGGTTGATGAGCCTCCTAAAGGCTAATTTCTAGAAAGAGGCATGGACAGCACACCAGGTCAATGGGAGTTTTGAGTTACCACCAAGGAAGCTGGGAACAAGTTTCTAATAAACATATCCATAGCTCACATTGGGGAGAAAAATCAAGCTAAAAATAACTTCTTGATTCCCCCATTTAAATTCAGATCTGTGGTTCTCATGTCAGGCTTATCTCTGGCATCGAGGCAACTCAGAGCAAGAGGACGTTATCACTGATGATAGGGACAATCACTGATTGATCTTTCAAGATCTGATTTAGATTAGATGCTGCCATAGGCTCTTTTTATAACTCTAATGATTGTAACTTTGCTCTACCCATATTTGGAAGTGCACTTGGTAGTAACTCAGTTATTTCAGAACGTTGGTTCTTGCTTCATCCCATCAAGTACAGGGGAGCTGTGAGAAGTTGTAAATCCAGAAATACTGCCAGGTGAGTCAGATAGTTACTTCCTTTAGACGTCTCTGGTGCCAAGCTCGAGCTCCTCACATACTTTCTTCTATTGAGAAAATTTAATTTCTACACAGAACTATTAATTTACTGAAGCTTTGCAAAGCAGCATAGCCATTTCCCAGGTCCGACCCAATAAACCATCAGCTAGTGCCCAGTGCAAGGGTCTGAACAAAGCCCCTCACATTCCCAGCAACTCTCTTTGCCAGCTGTGTGGTTATCTTGAGAGGCGCGCTTCATGTTATTTCATTAACTTTATTCCAGTTTTGTTCCAGTGCAGATACCAACAGAGTTAGTCATGTGGAACTTCTGTTTTTCAGTCACCCTGATGATGGCACTGATGCACTAGTCAAGAAGTGAGACAGCGTTCAGTGCTCCAGCCTGAATGCTGTGTCCCTATCCCTGCCTTGCACGTAGGAGCACATTGCACTTAACATTCACAAGGAGTTACACTGCCAAATGGCTTCTCCTGAGACAGCTGGTTGGAGTCAGATGGAATCCCCCTTACTTACATCTATATCTCGCATCACCAGAGCAAAACACAGTAAACTGGCATTTGACCAAGGCACTGAGGGGGATCTCAGCATCTACCCTTAGGGCCACCACATCCCACATGTGCACCACACCGGTTCCTCTGTGCTTTCCACTCTGTTTGGTGTTGGAGGTTCACCTCCATCCTAACAGTGAACAGGTACCAAAAAGTAGAGCATAAAACCACATAAACAGGGCATTTGATAAAACAACATGGACCAGCTAAGGGCGGTTCACTTGCCATGGCTTCCCAGACTGCCTACCACCAACAGCATAGTGAAGCCACACAGACGTGCCCACCGCTGAAACACAGGACTGCGGACAAAGTTTCAGCTAGCGTGACATCATTTTCCCTCTCTGGTTGCTATAAGTTTCTCTAGTTCTTACCTTTGGTCTTTTTGAGGCAGCACTGAAAATAACTTGCCCAACTTGTAACTGAGCCACCTAGAGCGGTTTTCTTCTGTGCCTTTGAAAAACAGGTGTAGCCCTGAGCGTTTAGCTAGGAACGTAATTCATGGGTATCTTTCCAGCTGAGCTAAAACGTGATTAATCTGTGTTGAGTTCACACAAACTAGTAGAGGATTTAATTTCTAGCAGACGGGTTTTTCATTCTACTGTGTCTTAGTAAAGGACAATCCTCTATGGTTGCAGAGTCGTTGCAATATTGGGAATTCCTTTTATGAGAGCTTTTGGAAGCTCTGAATGTAGAAATATCATAAAAGCCACACATTCATTAGATATGAATTGAGACATGTTAATTTTGAAAGGAGGTTCTTTGTTTTAAACTATTCAAAGAGCTTGAAATAGTTAAAGCACTCACCGATTATCTGGGAAAGCAAAGCACCAAGACTGCGCAACAGCCGTCTTTTCTTGGAGAGAGTTATTCTCCCAGGCTGGCCCAGCTCCTCGTAAGGGAGTTTAAAGTGCAGGAAGAGCCCGTGATCCTCCCATATTTGAATGCCATACGTCATACAGGACTTCAAGAAAATCTGGTCAAGACAGCCGCATGCACCTCTGCTTTTGAATTCCCTGAATTTAGGTGTAAATCCCAGGAAAGCCAGTGGGATTATTATCTATGATGATTGTAAGCAAATTCATATTTATTCTTAGACACAACAGGAATCAAAGAATACCAATTCTGGAGTATTAGCATTGCCAAAATTGACAATGTAGGAGGGGCCTCTGTAATTTCATGTCTCATCTCTGAAAAACGCTGGCATAAGGAACTGAACAGACGGAAATAACAAAAATTATAAAACCAGGCAACCTACAGAGGAAAGCCATTCCTGCCCAGCTCCCACCCTAAGCAGCGGCTGGAGTATGCCCTGAAATAAGGTTGTTTATATCGTCCTCTGGGAGATAAGATACCTTATCTACCACATCTGGTGCCATTCCAGTAACTCCAGAGTCAACACACTCCATCACACTTCCTGAAGCTGCTAAGCGAGAGAAACAGGAGTAGACTATCCACACTTTGTCAGATAAAGAAAGAGCTTAATAAGCAAACAGAGAAAGAGTTTTGTTTTCAAAGATCTTGGAGAGAGCTACTAAATGCTTATTATAAACATAGAAAACTATCAAAAACTCTTATCGGTTTCTTACTTCAGAAGTACCCGAGATGCTTTCCTCGTATAAAAAGCTGGACGAGCTGATAAAAGTCTGTCTTTTATGGGCTATAGACTTTACTAAAGATATATTTTCATGCATATTTGTGGAAAAAGTTTCAGAAGAGCACAGAGAATTAGGGTCACAAGTACTCACAATTACTGGGATTTTCTGCATAGGGATTTTTTTTACTCTTGCTGTAGACAGCAATCAGGTGTTCCCCACAGCTGTCCTGGTTACACCTTGGGGGAGCACTAACCAGGTGCAGTGTAGCCCATCTGATGACAGGTCTAGATATGCAAGTTCATTGTCTTGTTTCATTCGCAAATAAAAGGGAAAAAGTCCCAAAACTAATTGCATTAACAGTTTTTTAAACAATCAATAGCAGGGACCTTTTAAATGTATTTCAGATCAGCAGCAGAAGGACGGTTTGAAGGAACAGCTGATACAGATCCTGGCCACACAGTAGGATTCAATTTTGAAATCTCAATGCTCACTGCCGCAAAAAAACCCCAAACCGGACAATGGGAGAAGAAACTCAAAATACACAAATGCGAACTGGAAGTAGGTCCCAGAACTGAGGTTAAAACCAACACATCCACTAAAAGAAAAACTGCATCCACAAACAGGGTGATGGAGTGCTCGCTCAGAGGCCAGCATGCACCCTTTTTCAGGTGAAAATGCCACTGTTCAGAACAGCTTAGGAAAGGAAAAGGGAGTCAAAACCAAGGTCAAAACATGACTGTGAAGTCACAGTGCACTGAAAGCTACCCAGCCTCTGGCTCACACCATCCCACTCCAGCGCGTAGGGCTGGGCATGGCACAACACGGCAAACCACCGCACAAAGAGCATCTGCCCTGTAGGTACCACACCGGTGCTCTCACCGGGGGCGAGGGCAGCCGCCCCAGACCTTCCCGAAGGCAGGCACGGCCAGATGAAAACAAGCCACAGAGGGGGTCCATTGTGTTTAGTGTTCCATTTTTGTTGAGCAGATGTTTTCTGGGCACCACAGACTCCTGCTTTAATTTGCTTTGTTAATAAAGTGGAGTGGAAAGCCCTGATTAACAAAATAATTAACAAGCATTTGAAGTCTTTTTTTTTTGGGGGGGGGGGGGGGCGCGGATAGCATGTTTCATTGTAGCAGATACTATAGGTTGATGTTGTGGTTTGGGCCGGGTTGGCCAATGTCAAGACAACAGACACTCTCCCCCACCTCTCTCACTCCAAGAAGAGAGATAAAGAGATTTATGAGTTTAGAAAAAAATAAACTACTTTAATTAAATATCAATAATAAAATAAAAAGGAAATAATGAAATAGATACAATATACATAAATATACACAAAACCATATCAAGCTCCCAGGGGGATGTCACTGGCAGGCACTGGGGAATTTCCAGACTGGACTCAGTGACAAATGGGAACTGGAATACACTGACCAGGATCAAAAGGCAGATGAGTTGACAGGGTCCTCCTCAGACACCAGCCACTGAAGCAAGAGGGACATCAGAGAAGCAGCCCATTGAAGAAAACATCGGAGAAGCAGCCATCAAAGAGCCAACCTATGCCCTTTCATCCCTCAGCCTTTATACTGACCACGGCAGATGGGATGGAGCACCCTATTGGTCCGTTTGGGTCACCGGACCTGTCCACGCCTCCTCACAAGGTGCGACCCCTCCATGGGGCAAACACCCAACTCAGCTGGCCCTGGTTGCCACAGTCACAAGTGTGAGCAAGAGCCTCTCTCCCTGAACAGAAAGTTCGCTCTGCTTTACCCCAAACCAGGAAAAATGAGCCTTTGAACTGGAGGAAAAATTGAAGCATGGTTGAAACAATAATATGTCTTGCTCAGCAAAGCTGGTGATGCACTTAAAGATGTACCCCTAAAGTGGGGAACGCCTCCAAACTTTGCTTTCTGCTTCCTCTGCATCAAGTCCAGTTGGACTCGATGATATTAAAGGTCAATTCCAACCGAGACGATTCTATGATTCTCCTCCCAGTCCATCCCAAGGGACCCATGCTTTTAATGCCAGCCCTGCACGGCATCCAAAATGAACCCCAAACCCATGCTCTGGCTCCCAGGTCTCCCATCAGCTGCTCCACAGCACAGCTCACCCAGCAGGGCCATGGCCGAGACTGGCCTCCTCCATCTCCTCTTACAACCTACCTGCATGACCCCACAGGCTCTGCTGCTGCCCCATAGAATCATAGAATTGTTAGGGTTGGAAGGGACCTTAAAGATCATCTAGTTCCAACCCCCCTGCCATGGGCAGGGACACCTCCCACTAGATCAGGTTGCTCAGAGCCCCATCCAGCCTGGTCTTAAAAACTTCCAGGGATGGGGCTTCCACCACCTCTCTGGGTAACCCGTTCCAGTGTCTCACCACACTCATGGTGAAGAACTTCTTCCTAACGTCCAGTCTGAATCGTCCCATCTCTAGTTTTAATCCATTCCCTCTAGTCCTACCATTACCCGACATCCTAAAACGTCCCTCACCAGCTTTCTTGTAGGCTCCCTTTAGGGTACTGGTAGGCCACTATAAGGTCTCCTTGGAGCCTTCTTTTCTCCAGACTGAACAACCCCAACTTTCTCAGTCTGTCCTCGTAGGAGAGGTGCTCCAGCCCTCTGATCATCCTCGTGGCCCTTCTCTGGACACGTTCCAGCATGTCCGTATCTTTCTTGTAGTAGGGGCTCCAGAATTGGATGCAGTACTCCAGGTTGGGTCTCACGAGAGTGGAGTAGAGGGGGAGAATCACCTCCCTTGACCTGCTGGCCACGCGTCTCATCCTGCAGGAGCAGTAACCTTGGTGCTTGGTCCTCATGCAATGTCTGGAGAAGCGCGCCATGGCACGAGGGTGGACCTGCCAGCGCTGCCTTATGCAGGAAGAAGATTTGGTGCCAGTGGGATGGGACAGAAGCAGCCTCTGGCCCTGCATTGCCACCAAGACACACAGCTGAGCCTCTTCTGTGGGGTGGGGAGCACCGCTGCACCACCTCACACACACCATGGCCCGAACCAGCATGAAACAGCTCCTCAAAGCTCTTGCCCTGATGCAGTTCAAGGACTTGAGAACCCAAGCAGACTCTTGGGCTGCCTAGGAATATACGGAGAATAAATTTCCCTTCTCCCCTGCATGTCCCCCCCTGGTCTTTGGGGTCAGGAATTACCCAGCGCTGCCAGCTCATGACTTCTGTAATCCCCACCGCAAACCGATAGGACAACCAAGTGCTCTGGGAATGTACTCAAACTGGTTTACTGCTTAAACAGGCATATGCAATAACATGTTGACAAAAACGTATGGGGAAAATATTCTTCAGTATATTGCTTTGTGGAGATAAGTATACTAGCAAAAGCAAGCGTTATGTTTTATTTACCACGTAGCCTCATTTTCAGACTAGCTTTCTATAACAAAAGAATTTAATAATATTGTTGAAGGCAAGAAAGATACCTATAAATAGGACCAAGACCTGCCTGTAGAACTTTTACATGAAACTTTAATGGCAAGAGAAATAGCCTTAATGTATCGCACTTGGCAAATTCTTTATTGCATTTCTGCCTACACTAATTTAGTGTGAAAGTAGGTAGCAGAATCAAGGAAAGATTTCTTTATGTGTTCATGACTCGGTTTTCTTAAGGCTTCTCTACCCCAAAGCCTGGGTACTAGCCCCTGTATTACCCGTCTTGCTCTGCCCTTGGATTCTGGGAACGGGACAGTAACAGCATTGCTCTCCAACACTGGCAGTTATCTTGTTGACTCAGTTCCCGTCCTTATCCAAGCACCTCTGCCTTCCCCGAGATCAGGGACAGTCAGACACTCCAGCCAAGCAAAAGGCAGTATTTTCTTCAAAGAAAAACAAAACAAAACAAAACAAACGCCAAACAGCAAACAAGCCAGCTCACAGCTTTCTCTAGAAACCTTCGCTCCCACCACAGTGACCAGCTGTAGGGCTCACCAAAGGTCTACCTCAGGATGAGGTTACCAGCAGGATGAAGGATGCAGCTGCCCTATAGAAGTATAACAGTCTCAAGCCCAAGCCATCCACTATTTCTGTATGTCGTCAAACTTTGGCCACACACAGGAACTGTTGAAATAAATGACCCATTCATTTCCCTTCATCTGTTCAGGTGGCCTTTGCTGTATCTATTCACTACCGAATCTCCAGTCTATCGAAAATGCAATCTATCTTCCAAGACTTTAAAGATTTTATCTACGTGCCCTCTACACATATACTGATACATGAAAACAAGAGGGATTTAATTCTAGGCAGTGCAAATGTTACGTGTAGCCCATTAGGAATTTCAGATGAAAAAATATTTTTTCATAAGAAATGGCAATTTCTAGAACTAATTTCCATTTTAATAATTTTATTTATGTACATTACATACCAATTACCAGTATCACTGTTTTAATTACTTATGACTAATAATTATTTTAAGTGTGATATTGTAGATTGCAAAGCCCTTTGTCTCTCCTTCCTCTTCAATCCCTCCCGCTTGAAATCTTTGCGGTGCATCTAATAAAAAAAGCAGCGTGCCCAGCCTGAGATTGCTCAGAAAGAATCCAGAACTGCATTTCTATTACTGGCTGCTGTGCATGTTTATATGGACATCTGAGAAAGATTATAAATATCTCTATCTTTTAGTCATTTGGCTTCCTAGAACTATACAGGAATATTTCTGGTTGGTGCCACCGCTCCTCTGTCAAGCACCTCGGTGTCTTTACGGTTTGTGCGCCTCTAGTCCCGCAAACCTCCCAGAGGTTTTACTTTCCTTTAGACGCGCCCCTAGAGAAGGCAGGAGAAAACGTCACATATCCCAAATTGCTTTTACTACTCCACAGTCCTGTAAAAGACTGGAATTTGCAATGGGAGTCTAAGGGAATTCGGTACCCAAATCCGATCGATTTCACATGGGTTTGGGACACCGCATTCACAGCCTAAAGGAAGACTGCGGTGTTGCTGAATTCCCAAACACTTCAGAGCAGAGCCAGTAATATTATCATGTCAATTAATAACTAGCAAGGGAAAGGGCTGGGCAAAGCATGTTTTCAGTTGGAATTTAAAAACCACTGGAAGCCCATTGCAGAGGGGGTGGGAGGGCTGTTCCACGCAGGAGCCGCAGGTGTTACACTGCCAGGGATTTACACTGCCAGGGATTCGCGTGTGAACAGAGACACCAGGAAAAGGCCAGGGAGGGAGAGTATGCCCACCCGGCCTACGGAGAAGAGACTTGCAACAGCTAATGTAAATGTTGACGATGAGAGCTCAGATGAGAATTCCTCCTACCTCTCCCTCATTCATGATCTTATTTCATGATCAGAATTACAGACTGTCACTACGCCCACAGTGTTTAAAAACCAGCTCATGTTTCAAGGAAAACCACTTCTACAGCAAGTACACAAACAGACGCTTTGGATCGCACGCAGCCTGAGAAGAGGCAGCCGATGGTGATGGCTTGCTTAGTTCCAGAGGTGCTTGAACCTTGTGGCCAGAGAAAGAAACCCCTCGGGTGCCTCTCTGCAGCATCCTCCGCAGAGTCTTTCCTCTCAAAGATGACTTCATTTTACAAGTGCAAAATCACCTGGTAGTTTTGATGTCCTCGCTCTCTGAGGACTATGCCACTAATGGCTGTTTCCTTCTGCAAGGAAAACCAGCATTCCTGCTCATTTTAGCAACACCGCTTATGCTAACACCCACCCAGTTTCATTTCCCCAGCCGTTCAGTTAGAGCAAAACCTCATACTCCAACTCTCTATCAGGTCCTGAACTCATAGAATCATAGAATGGTTTGGGTTGGAAAGGACCTTAAAGATGACCCAGTGCCACCCCCTGCCCTGGGCAGGGACACCTCCCACCAGCCCAGGTTGCTCCAAGCCCCGTCCAGCCTGGCCTTGAACCCCTCCAGGGATGGGGCAGCCACAGCTTCTCTGGGCAACCTGGGCCAGGGGCTCACCACCCTCACAGCCAAGAATTTCTTCCTCATATCTAGTCTAAATCTCTCCTCCTTCAGTTTGAAGTCATCACCCCTCGTCCTGTCACTAGAGGCCCTGATCCAGAGTCCCTCCCCATCTCTCCTGCTGCCCCTTTAGGGCCTGGAAGGCCGCTTGAAGGTCTCCCCAGAGCCTTCTCTTCTCCAGGCTGAGCCCCCCCAGCTCTCTCAGCCTGTCCTCACAGCAGAGGGGCTCCAGCCCTCCCAGCATCTCCTCGGCCTCCTCTGGCCCCGCTCCAACAGGTCCATGTCTTTCTTGTCCTGATACTCCACCTCCACCGTCGGTGGGTATCTCCGCAGCACTATAGCTATAGCGTTTGGTATAGTCGTAGCTGTAACAGCCCTACACCCGAGCGCATCCGCAGCCGGCGAGGGTAACGGGGCTGGCTGCTGCCGCGACAGCCTCCCGCTTCCACGGCTTGACAGAAACGCCTGGCTGGAAACCATCAGCCGCTGCTGCACACCAGGGCCAGGCGGCCTTTACCTAATCTGCAGACCAGGCACATCCACTCCGGGAGAAAAAAAGAAAATCACAGGCAATTTGTCAGAGCATTAGCTGATAATTCAGACAGAAATGTTAGATCTTGAGGCACAGCTCGGGGCTGCAGGGGAAATGTTATTGACTCTGACAGATCCCTGATGACATCTCCACTCCCTCTCCCAGGGGCAAGGCTACATTTAGATACACTTAACTTTTCATTCAAATTCCAGATTAACACAGCAAGTGGACGGCAGGGAAAGAAAGGGAGAGAAGGTTAGCGGAGGAAGAGGGAGCTTGCGTGGTTGGGGTTTGGCTTTTCTCCCCACCTCTGTAATCGTGGCCTAATTATTTCCTTTAAAACTCATTGACTTCACCATGGTAATTATTACTCAAGCTTAGAAATAAATATTCCTTCTGCTCAGAGGCAGCCATTCCTGCCTACTTAATGCTACTTATTCGCCGTAATAGCTCAGAGTCCAGATTTAGACAACACTGAATTCTTTTGAGACTTGATCAAATGTTTCACAGCTATCTTCCCATCACCTCTGGCTTCCCAGCCAGCCGCGCTTATTCATTGTCTCTCAGGCAGAGATTTTAAGCGCCTTCAGGTCATTTTTTTTTCTTTTTATACGTACTCACAGCATCCGGCACAAAGCTGTCCTGAGCCTTCAATGACAGCTGTTAAGTAGCAAATAATAGTAATAATTGGAGCATATCTAATGGGGCTGCAGTTTTCAAATTGGGGCGCCTAAGGAGGTGCATTATGGTTGAGCATGGCTCTGCTCCGAATTCACTCGAGTTGCCTTGAGACTGCCACACTTGCAGTTGTATTTAAGCACCTAAAGAAACATCTTCATTTTTGGAGAGGCTGAATATTCGTTTTGGTAGAGCTTGGGTCTGACATCTCCAAGCATCAGGATAACCTCTACCCATCTTTAAATGTATATCCTCAATTAGACGGCTTTCTTGGACATCTGCATACAAAAATATCGACTGTTTCTACCTGGAAATGATGTTCATGTGTTTCATTTCCCTTTATCCCTATTTCCACACCGTTCAGCACTAACCCTCATTTCTCCGAGTGCATTTAGTATTTCTCAGCTTTTGCTTAATGACTTACTTCAGCCAACCATTCTGCTTCTGCGTGGCAATGTGTGTGATCCCAGATTCAGCTGCTCGTGCATCCAGGAATACCCCTCCGCAGCCTCCTGGGGCACGGCGTTCACTCGTGCCACTGGTCCTCGCTTGCTGCCCGCCGGCAGCAGGAGCAACCCCCCAGAGATCAGAGCAAGGGCCGAGTTTGAAAGCACACACCTCTGGGGAGGGCTCTTCTCCTGCTTTCCCTCAAGACAGGGAGACGGCTGCGTAATTTCTAAATGGCTCCTCAGCTCTTCCACATTGTACTAAGCCCATCAGCTACTGGGTTCATGAGGAACGTGGTTGTCTTCGCAGTTCTCACAGTGGCTTTCAGGTGGCTTCTTCCTCAAAAATTAGGGGCACCAGTAATTTTTTTATTTGACGCCTTGGAGAAATCTTCTTGTTTGATTGTGGGGTTTTTAACTAGACTTTCCTTTCTTGATTTATGGGTTCCGGGTTTACACAACACCAATATCTTAGTGGGGAAAAAAGCACGTCATTTGACTTTTTATGAGAATTGGGCAAAATTTTGCACACAATTAGTTTTTCAAACACATGGTTTGCCCCTCAGTTTGTCAAAATTGAGCCTGGTTATCACCAAAACTTTGCAAACTTTAGCACGACCTTAACTAGGCGTGCTGCACAGTGGTTCTGGTATCACTGAAGGCACCTGCCTTGCCCCACCTCACATTTCATCCCTTCCCATAGACTACACTACCTTTAAGTCTCTATATTCCTCTCACTCCTGCCCAGGTATTTCCACTGACTTTGGGAATGCTGTGCATGGATTCAGCTAAGAGCCGCTTGACTTTTGGCAGGTGACCAGACCCAGCTGCTCCGGTGGCTATTAGTGTGTTTACAATGGCATAAAGACTCTGCTGAAGCAAGCACAACTGCTCCCAAAGCATCATGTACCCGATGAATCAGGGCCACAATAAGCACAAGGGAAACAGGATCCCATTTAATCCTGGACACGTGCAATAATTTAAAGAAGACCCTCTTACGTCCCGGCTAGCATACAGGATGCAGCTGTTAACTTCCAAGATGCTAAAGGCCAAAGACAATGAAAAATCCAGACACTGCGGAGGTTAAATCAGTGCATCATTTGACAGGGAACTGTGAGCCATTAACCTTTCCACTGGCACTCGCAACGAAGAGCTGGAAGATAAACACGTTGGGTAGGAAACAAATTGGTTCATTCGAACGCTATTAACGTGCGTGCCCTTGGAGGCCACGTTTATGCTTTTGGAAAATTACACGTTCATGCATAATGAAGTGAGATATAGCTCACCGATTACCAACAGGGTGCAAAGCCCACGATAAGGATTTATAGCAGGTGCCTAATTCTCTAAACATTTGCAAATTAAGTATTTACAAGCGCAATGCTGGCTATTTTATTGCCAGTTTAAGTTACCATCATTTGAGGTTTTTATTTCGCACTGAAAGTGAGCTGAGCATTTAATATCCGTGATGTGTAATTTATTCAAGCATAATTTGGTGATGTTATAGTGGGAATTAGGGCAATACCCAGAGACACAACTACACGTAAACATAGGAAGAAATCTTCTCTCCTAAAAAACTTGCCGCCAAAACCAGATAAAGATTGTCATACACACTGCAGAGTGGAGGAACGTTGTAAAAAGAAATTGAATGACTTGCCCAATGCCACGTGAACTGTCTGTTATAGCTGGAAAAAAAATCCAGGCCTCCTTCCCTACGCACCTGGGGCATAAAAGTAGATTCTTTTACCTGCTCACGGATGACGTGCAACTCTCCCAGCCTGGAGACCCTGGGCCCGTGTTGCTGAATACAATCACAAAGTACCATCCCCAGCTATTGAAATAACTTGTTTCCTTGGGAAGCTGCCACAGCTTACAAGTGAGCAAATATAAAGATTTCAAGGAATACTGAATAGAGAGATCATGCATAAGAGGTGAAAGCACAGCTAAAAGAGAGTATGCTGGCTAAATATTCCTATTGTAGCTATTTCCCATGGAACATTCAGGGACAGTACAGGGATTTGCGCTGTGTTTAGTTCATGAGAGATTTTGCACAGCCACAAAGGAACTAGATTTCATGGCCCAAGAGATGCCTTTCAGGCTTATGTTACTGTGAAAACACATTTTACAGTCTATGTAAATGAACATAAGCGTTTCTGTAAGTAAGTCACACAAGCAATTTACACAACTTTTTTCCATAGAAAGACTGGTTTTCATACTGCACCATTTTGCTAAGCTATTTCAGTAGCCCCTCCTTGCAGGTGGAACAGGTCATAAACAGCCCAAAGCCAGAGAGATGTCGCAGCCACCAGTCTGGATGATGTATGGTGATATTCGTACCCTCATTCATTCCCCACTAGTTGGGGGGGAATATTTCGTTTAACCATTTCCTGCACGCCACACCACGCGCAGATCAATGGGCGTACTTGGAGGAGCATCAGCTCATCCCCAAAGAGGAACTACCAGTGCTCTACCAAAACCCAACTTGATGTCTTTAATATTTCCCTGCTCCCACCTCCCACCGCAGCTGCTGCAGCCTGGCTGGGCCACAGGAAGGGGCTGTTTGCTTTGGAAGGCACCCAATTCCCCCCACAGCTCCGTCTACAGCCAAAGGGGAGGATGGACAGGTGGTTGAGTTTCAGTCGTGAAATGCCTTTAAAATTCAACATAAATGACTCCCAGGGGCAGGAAGGGATGAAATGATTCACATTGGTATTCTCCTCGCAGGTGGAGGGAGCACATCTGTGTTTCTGGAAGGGAAGGAGCAGGATCTCTCTCCCCGCCTGAGCGGCCGGTGACATATTCAACCTGTCAACCAGAGTAGGATCCTCCTACTCTGGATTCACTGGTCAGCCCTCCGGCTGGAAGGCAAATAATTTCCCTGCCTCTCCCCTTTGTGTTTTGAGGAGCTAACAGTTTAGAAAGAGAGGAAGAGAAAAGATTAGTCATTCACTAAAAATGTGGCTTTGAACCAGGCGTAAAGTGTTATTCCAGGACTCTTATAATGAAACACGTAAAGTCCACTGCTTTTTCGCTCTGCTGAGCAGCCCTGGCGTAAGGAGCTATTGCTCTTCAGGAGATGTCTGTGTATGTGACAGACACCACTGCACGTCCAGAGAAACATTCTGCCCTGTGGCATCTAATTTGGCCCCTCTGGTATAGGTCATAGCAGGGACTACACGCCATTAGGTATGTGGAGAATGAAACTGCAGTGCATTTCTTGGATACATAATTCCCCAGTTACGTTTCTCTCCTTAGCGAGGTCTCCATGTGCCCACAGGAGTTTCCCTGACAATGAACACAGGTTCTGGGAGGAAGCGGGCTGTGTGAAGACACTTTCTCAGGCAACATTCGGAGGACCTTACTTGATGTAAGGTCTCCTCCCACCAACTCCCATGCCAGTACCCACTGCTGCTGGATGCCAGCAGTATCCTAAGCAAATTAACTTAAGAGTGATGACTTAAAGAATCAGATCTTGAGATAAGAAATTTCTCTTGGCCAAGTCACCTCTTAGTCCAAACCAAAATAGCAGTTACCTTTTGACATTGCCCAGACACATGTGAAAGGAGCAGACTAGTCTTTGCTGCACGTAAATACAGGTCCTGTGAATCAAGATAGAAAAATCTCACACCTTGCCTAAGGTAAGGTTTTTAAAGATGAGGATCAACTAATCCAGATGAATTCATGCCATACCCTGGGAGCCACTAAACACATTAAGTATTTCTGGTCTGCTGGAAAGTGGATAAAATGATATCATTTTGGGAAAACTGTTAATGCACAGTTCAATGGTTCAAGAAAAAGGAGAGGAGGGGAAGAAACCAGATAGGACTGGAACAACTACGAAGTACTTAAGCTGTTTTCCAGACAACACTTATTGAGAATGTATTTTCAAGTGTAGCAAAGGATGCTGTTAATAATTGGTGGGTAAGGCCTGATGCTAAGTGCTGCATATAGGTTTAGAACAATTGACATTTGTAGAGGTTAAAATGGAGATTCTTCATCCATAAGATGCTACTTCAGTTTCTTCCGGAGATGGTGAATGAAACACACATAGGTACAATGACAGATTCAGAAGAGCTGTTAACACCAGAGCAGCATTTGAAAGCACCTATTTTCGCGCGAGAAGCTAAGTGGGGAAGCACACATAGGTCTCTAATTGTTTTCCTTAAACCAATAGTGCTGCTTTTCCGTTCATTCTCATCAATTCCCCTCTCCCCGGAAAGGCAGAAATAGAAGGGCAGGCAGAACTCGCAACGTTTGAGTTGAATTTGGTGACAAAGTGAACAGGTCAAGGCTGTGTGACTTTGAAAATCCCATCCTTTATCTGGGGCTGAAGCGATGACAGGAAAACAAGAGGAAATGGAAGACACAAAGTGCTGTTCCACTCTCCTGAGATCAAAACATATCTCCATCCACTAGCAGAAAGCTCATCACTATTAACAGGCCTCACGCACCTTTCCATATTGATTCAATATGAAGCGTGTCATTCCCTCTCTTTAAATCATTCTCGGTTTGAAATTGTTCTTACATTACTTCTTCAGACTGCTTGTTTTCCCTTCTGAAGGCATTGTTCTCATCTTCCTCTCATTTTACACATATGTAAGCTTGGAATGGTAAAGAGCTTGGTTTTTAGCTACAGTGCACTATAAAGACACAGGGAATTCTCTTATCTCCCCATTTTTTACCTTATTAATTCAGATTTTCATGGAACTTCTGTATGAATTTGTGAAATCATCTCATTAAACAACAAAACATTGATCTGGGGGAAAAACTTGAAGTTAGAAGTGTTAAGTGAAGTATGGGCCATGCATCAGTAGAAGAGTTCTTGCAGCTCGTCTAGGTCAGGTGCGACAAAAATGAAGGATCCATAGCAGAAGTGCTCGTGATGGAGTTATCTTCACTTTCAACATCTTTCTTTCATCCTTGTGATGTTTGAGGATCTTCACAAACTGAGGACACACTGAAGTCGAAGACTTGGTTTTGGCATTATTTCAAACCACTTTGCTTGTTTTATTTTCAGGGTAGACACAAGCCAAGATAACCAGCAGTACCCAACGATTTTGCATATTTTCAGTTCTAAAAAGCCTTATTTGTCAGAGACAGGGTGCTCAACATTTGTGACATACAACCCTGACAAGATGATTGAGCTGGGCAACTGAAATCACAACTACAAATCATATTTGAAAAGGGAAGGAAAATCTTACAGACGACACCACGCTAGCAAGTGGAGGAGGAGACTTCCTTCACCTCTAGATCAACTACTTAAAACTGAGCAGCATATTGATGGCTACAATCAGACATTTTTATTAAAGCTCTCCTCCCTTCAACTACATGAGTGTGCGGTCATGGCCTATCACCTGTACAAATATTATTTCTGAATGTAGTTAAGCCCATGCTGGGATTCCCTTGCGAAATAAGCCTAGAGGAACCAGTGATTTGTCACGCATGTCCTGGATTTATGTGTTTATAGGGAGTCTACATGTGAAACAAAAGTCATGAATAAGCACATGATTTTCCATACAGATCTGAGAAGATGTGGCCAGACACCCATAAAAACAACACAGGATTGGAGCAGACAAGCACTATAAAACTTCTGAGGAGGTAAGGATACGATCTTGGAAAGACTGACAGAAAACTGTGACAGAAAGAACCTTTTCTCCTAAAATACAACTTATTTGAGACTTGTGACCATTCTAACCTTCCAGACTAAAAAGATGGGAGCTTTGAGGCTGGCAGAAAATGTGGTCTACCCTGTATTATTCTTTGCAATACAAACCTTTGCCTAGTGAGAAAGATGCCTTTCTCAGAACAAGGAGAGGTACACTTATTCCCCGTCATACTATGTACTTGGACTTTTCTTGTGAATTTGTTAAAGAAACCTTCGTTGTAAATTACAAAACCAACCTGAGTGGAGAAGGGACACTCATAAATCAGAGTGAGCACGCATTGAGGTGATCAGACAGAAAATACCCTAGGCTGAAGATAAAACAAATGATATCTGGTGATCCATCCCCACGCGGTTCTGGACCGTGATCCATCTGTGGGCAATCACACAAGAGAGGTTATTCGTCCTGCCCATGGAGGGACACAAATGCCTGTCAATCTCAAAAGCTGAAAACAAGCTTCCCTGAGAGCAGAGGGAGAACAGGTGAGTCTTGACCCAAACATCCAGCCAGGGAATGCCAGCTCCTACCACAGCCTGCTGGGATTTCTCCATTAGGAAGCAGTGCCCCAGTTCAAACCTGCTGATGGGATCCCAGCACCAAGCTAAACACAGAGCTGCCCGGGGCCAGGACAGCACGTGGAACCTAAGTGTCTCCTCCTCGTTAGCATCATCTGAGATGAGGGCCCCATCACAGCCCTCTCCGGTGGCCTTGTTGCCATCAAAGAAAAGCATTTGCTGTCAAATTGTCAAGAACCGAAACCAGCATTGGCTCACCTACCATCACCTGGCACCCCCTCCCTTTGGCTGCTTCGTGCTTGCCCCCACCCAGCACACTTCAGCTCAGGACACGGGTGTTGTTTTTAATTGCCATTTTCATCCTTTAGTTCAAAAGCAGCTGAAGGAGGAAGTACAGTGCTGGGGCGTGCTTCCTCCGGCGGGTGCAGGTCGCCAGCCCTGCCCCGGCACAGCCGCCGTCACTCGTCCAAAACCCCTCAGCCGCGCTGTGACGGTCATTCTGCAGTGACACGCAGAATGCAGGGATTTGGTCAGGATGCCGGACAGCACGCGGGAGCGGTGAAAGGTGCTACTGACAAGTAGGGGGGACCCCCTCCTCTCCAGCGTGCACGCTCCTTCCCCTCCAGCTGAAAAACAATGGAGGAAACCTGTACCAGCCTGAATACAGACCAACCCCGCGCCGCTGAAACAAAGCTGGATGTGTTCCTGTGAAACCCAGACAGTCGTCAGCCCAAGCGAGGCTCACGACGGCAGAATTACATCTCTTAATTATTACCAGCCTGGCTCCCCGAATGTTCGCATTTTTTCACAGTTACTAAATAAGTTAATCACTTCACGAACAAGGAAATCTGCAGATGCCTTTGAGGCTTTGTTAACATAGTGCCTAAGCCAGCTTTACACTCTCTTCTAATCCTCTTTAAGACAGTATGAGGCAGTGAAGTAGCCTATAATCAGTTTTTAAGGTTATAGACAATATCCCCACTCAAGCTGGTTGCCTAGAGCAACAGTGCAGGAACTGAATACTAGCAATGAGATTGGATCACTTGCCTTGTTTATTCATCCATATATATTTATCCTCTGCTCTGCCTACAGCCGAAGCAGGGATTTTTGTAGCCTGTGCCATACACGTCCAGATGCAGAGCAGAATTTATGTAAAAAAATGCAGACAGGCTTCAAGAATTAATCTCTTTCCATTTCTGTTTCTCTGCTTTCCCTCTCCACCTCAATACCTGAAAGTTCACAACGCTCCCAGAATTGAGATTGCTTGCGCTGCCTCGGCAGCAATAACAGCCTTCCCACTGCTTCGCATCTACACGGAGGTGGAAAGCCCTCTTTCAGGAGTGCTGGCGTCACCAGCAACATTTAGGCACCCTGCACCGCCTCCCCAGCAGGCAGGAGCTGCTGTTTCACCCCCGCCGAGGAGCCGTCCCAGCCTGACCTACGGGAAGCCCCAGCTACCGTTTGCATAAAGCAAATTACTCTGTATTTGAAATCCACTGATGAAAACTCAGCCCACGTCCCTGTTTCTCTCAATTCCAAGCATTCTAACTTCATCTTCTTTCCTTGAAAAGCTGGATTTTTCCTCTGGCCAAAACCCACTTCCCTTTTGTACGTTAAGCTTAGGAATAGTTTTAACCGGAGTCAGAACAACTTGTCTATCTGTTCTTGCCTGCAGTGGTTCTTTGGATTGACCCGATGTAACTGGTGTTAAATCCAGGCTCTTCCTTAGAAAACAGGGTGATACAAAAACCCCATTACAGACACAAGACTCCTAGCAAAGACACTAGGACTGCAGTCAGTGACCGCCCAGTTGTTACCGACAAACTTCAGAGCTAGCAGATGGCCAAGGAGAGATTCCAGCAGCATCCTGAACAGACACAGCCCATGGGCTTCCCCACACCTGAAAAAAGGTACAGTGCACGGGGTTTAGAGCGACCTACAAGAAGGTCGAATCAAGCTGCTGTGTGTTGGCTTCAGGAAGACCTACTACTCCTACTGCAACAATGAATTTCAGTGGGGTTTTGGTATCCCATCGGCCTCTGAAAATCAAAAAGTGCACAGAGAAAGTATATCCTACAGCTGCCACACTTCTCCTTGTCTGGCTCTTCTTGGAGTTCACATCTTCTGTATCAAACTTAACCAGCTTCTCTTATGCATAGGCAAAAAATACCTTCTTGGAGCTTTCTCTAACCTCAGCCAATATAGAAACCTCAAGACCAGACATCAGCAGTAAAGCTGAAAGGATCTTCTTAACCTCTCGCATTCCAAAACTTCCCTGGAGCTCGGCTGCGTTCAGTGGCCAAACCGACCTACAGAGCTGACCTCTGCTGTGCAGTGAACATCATTTATCAGAGCAGCATCTCAAAGAAAAAATAATTCACCCAATTTCCTCCCACAATTGGAACATCGCATCCTTGTGCAGCCCCGTTACATGACAGCTATGTTTTATTGCACGTCAGCTCGCTGGGGCGCTGGCGCTTCCAGCTCCTGAGGGAAGAGGGGCTGCGGGAAGGTAGGACGGAGAGACCGGGTCTCAGGGGAACCACCACACATTTTTTAACGTAATCTGGGAGATGTCACTTTGTAACTCAGTTCTTTACCAGTAAAATGGTGTATTCATTCAAGAAAAGAGATTAGAGGCTTGACAGATAATAAATTTGCTGAGAAACTGAGTTTTAAAAGATCTAACTGAACAGCAGATGAACTTGGCAAATGGTTGTCACTGAAGCAAAGAGGATGAGGGGCAGGAAGGTTGCTGCTAGGGGGGAAAACCTAAAAAAAGAGTTGAAGATTCAGCATTTCAGGACACCATTAAAATGAAAGGCCTCATTTTGGGAAGGATGAAGTGTATTCCTTCGATATTTTTAAGAAAAAAAAACTTTCCAGCTTTTCAGTTTGAAATGTTTTGGTTTTTATCACATTAAAACTCACCTAAATTAAGAGGAAAGAGGAAAAGGAGGACTTAAATGACACCAAATCAAACCAGAACATTTCATTTTGGATCTAACGGGACGTTTCAGGTTGACCCAAAATGAAGGTTTTGTGGGTTTCATTTCACTGAAAAAACTGAAACCAAAAAACACTGGTCTCAAACTGACACAGATCATTTCCCCCCACACCTCCTGCCTTGAAACCCGTCTTCAGTTTCTCAGCTAGCAGAAAAGACCAGTAATTCTCACATATTATTGCTTGATTTCTTGCACCGTTCATCCAGCTGGTGATGGACAGACTAATCTGTTCAGGACACTCCACTGTGTGTCTGTAAAGTGTCTCCCACGGGGGGCTCCTATGTCACATGCAGTCTTCTCTGCTTTTCCCAAATCCTCAGAAAATGAGCATCTAATGGTGGGAGACCCCCTCTAGCCCCAGCCCCTCCCCCGGGGCTCCCTTGCAGATGGCACTGCAGGAACGTCTGAGCCCCCCGCCGCCGGCAGGAGCCTCCGCTCCCCGTGTTATCCCCTGCCCTCAAATCATTGCCTTGGCCTACTTTCTACTTGGTGGTGGTGTTTTTTTTTTCTCCCAGAGAAATTATTTATCGTAGGGATTGCCAGCGCTTAATAAACATCCCTCCAAGAATAAATTTGTTTATCTAAGGTATTTTATTATGCTGCCTCAGATAAAAGAGAGGGGGGTGGTGAAAAAGTCCTCCCCAGAATATTTTTGAGTGTGCAAACAGTGGAAGAGCAGTGTCCTTGAGCACAATTTTCAAAGGAGAGATTTGTCAGAAGCCATTTCGGCTGTTAAGGAGTGAGTTATCTTCCAAATGAACAAAAAGAGGTGGCGGCGTAGGCCCTGGCAATTGATCCGGTGCGACAGAGACAGATTTAGGAACCTCAAAGCATTTTGTTCCAGGGGCTGCGCTGGTTGTCCTCCTGTTTCACCTTCTGTTGTCATCCAGACCGGGCGGCGGGGGGAGGAAGATGGAAGCATTTTAAATTCAGGTTGCGCAGGTTTGAGTAGCAACACAAGACAGCAGGTCATGGAAAATCAGGGCTTCTGTCACTCAGTCCCACGGCGGTTTCTGCCTCTGCCTCATCCCCCTCCTTTCGCTGGTGGAGCAGCCTGTGTCTCTGTGCTGATGAGCATCGCACGAGCGCGCAGATCTGCTACGCCAGCCAGGCTCCCCACGCCACAAAGTCATCGAGTAACACCAGCTGGGTCCCTGGCAAGAGCAGCCCTGGGCTGTGCGAGGAGATAATGCAGTGAAAGGAATGCTTATTAGAAGCAGGAAGCCTGGCAGTAGGATTTCTCATCCCAAATACGAGGTTTGCAGCAATATAAATAATGCATGTCAATTGCCAGCATCCTGAAAATTAGTTAAAGTAGGTTAGGGGGGAAAAAAAAAGAAAAAAAAAAAATAACCACACTCCAATGCTCCCATTCAAAAGGAGTTAGCTGCTCGTAATGGGCCAGTACAGAAAGAGGGGACAGTAATGAAAACCTCAAAAAACCTCTTTTTTTGCATGAGACTGTGCTAAGAAGAGACAGAATATTTTCCAAGTTGTTAGACTCAACCCTTCAGCTTCTGGCCCAAACTGCATGGCGTTGTTCTGCTTGTCACACGTATGGCAAATCACCTATGTTGGGTTGGAGCTGATCACCCAAACGTGTGCCTGGCCCTCCCTCCAAGAAGACACCTGGAAAACTGCTGCCCACAGCTCCTCGGGCTCCAGCGCCTGCTCAGGAACAGGGCACTGCTGGCCCCTTTCCCTGAGGATCCACCCTGCTTCGGGTGCCCAAACCACTCACAAGTCACGGTCAGGGAGCAGGAGGTGGTCTTCCAAAGCTCCAGAAAGTCTTCACTGAATTGGCCCTTTCAGCCTCCAGGGTTTTGAAAATTTGCCATAACTGGACACTTTTCCCCTCGGTATCCGAAGGAGGAGAGAGCCCTCGGCTGCCCCCCAGGGGACTCCCGCCCCAGCCCAGCACTGCGCACCAGCGTCCCACAAAGCCAAAAGCCAAGGTGACAGGATTTGCCAGTGAAGCCTTCAATGCCCGGAACGTCGCTGTTAGGCATCGACTTTACTTTCCGCACGTTGTTGCTCGAGTATAACCAACCTACAGTCTAAGCAAAAACAATTAAGATGGAGCCTTTAGAATTCCCTAGCTCCATCCAATAGCAACCTGAGCACCCCAGATATAATCGCCTACCGGACGCCAGCGGCTCCCTCTGACTAGTCAAAAGCAATTTCATTACCAGCAGCAATTCAAGCAATGAGTCGTCCCCTTCAGATCTATCCAAATTCCGGCTCCCATTGAACTCCCCCCTCCCTCAGCTGCAATCTTCTTCCTAATCTAATAGTAATTCCACCAGCAATAAAACACAGCCACGCTGGTAGAATACTTCCTTGCTAAAATGCCTCTGTGCACATCAACGATGATCTTTGTGAAACTGTTACAGTAAAAAGAATATCCTAAAAAAAATTCTGAAAACCCCCACATCTTTTTCCATTTAATTTTGATCCCCGTGGCTGACTTCCAGCTCCCCCGTCTAAGTGCCTGGGCCTTTAGAAAACAGCAGATATCATGAAAAAATGGTCCCCAAGGAAAGCTAAGCATTAAGCCAGTGATTGTCTCAAATAATCACCCTATACGTGAAAGCATACATCTTCCTACATATGGCACCAAACCTTTCACTCCTGCTGGACCACACATATGGCTTCACAGAAGTTTTCCAGGAATGAATGCCCATCCAAACACGCAGGATACCACTGTCTGCTCCACCAGGCAAGAACATGTCTTCAACACAGCGGCTGGTAGATCTGTCAGCATTACAGGAATTAAAAGCTCTGAATCCATCGCAGCTGGGGTCTCCAGAGACTAAAACTCCTTATAGCATGGGAAGCAATTTGACGTGGAAAACAGAGAAACATCCCCATCTGGGTTCCTGTCTATCCTGACCCAAACTTTGGATGCCATTCAAAAGCACATCAGGGATTCAGAAAACTGCTGGGGCTGCCTCTTTCACATTGAAACAAAGCATCCATTCAAAACACGGTGCTTCCAGTGCAGATCCTGGGAAATAAAACATTTTCCACGTTACTCCTAGAGGATAAAGTTCCATGAAAAACAAATGGGACCCAGGGAGCTTTTATTTAAATGAGAAACCTATGGTTTTCTTCTTCATAACCCAAATGATTCGGCATGAGAGAGGAGAGAAGATGTGCCACACCTTTCTCCCAAACTAAGTTATCACCACTTTGGCTTTTTTCCTGGCTGTAGGTGTTCACTGGATCCCAATCCTTTTTGTAGCCAGACTAAAAGCATTACGGTTGGGAAGCTCTTTTCAACTGAAGCACATCCTCTGTGGAGTTAACCCATTCAGGCTGTACTTCGCTTAAAGACCAAGGCACTCTTAATGAAGACTGCATAAAAATGGGGCAAAGCCCCTCCAGGTTTTGCTGTACGTTTCCAGCCAGAAAGGAGTGAATAAGTCACAGAGTCGGAGGATGCACTCGATGTCGGCAGCGTCAGGCAAGGGTTACAAACCACCTTGTACGTATTTTTGAAGATTAGCTGGACTCTAGCATTAACATAAGATAAATGTCTAACGAATGTGGTCAACAGAACAACCCAGCCACGCCAGTGTAAGACATCGCAGGCGCTGGTACAAACCATCAGCAGAAGTACTAACTAGAATACAATAAAAACCCGACAAACCCCTATGTATACAGCTAAAGAGAAGCAGCTGATTTAGTTTTTTCACTGAATCAAGCCCTGTAAGACTAGCAAGGTGAAGGCATGTTTTAGGATGTATTCACTAACTTCCCTAGATGTTTAGATTAGTCCCGAACGTGCTGCAGTTCCTACCCTTCAGGTGAGGCTGCACTTCCATTTGTATGGCTTGTGTCACGAAGCAGAGCTCCTGGACCACAATTAAATCCACACAGAGTGCTTTGCAGTCATCTCTCCTGGGGCGGGGGTGTGTGTGTCTGTGGGGACGGGGACTTTGCCTGTGTCTCGTTTTTGGACGGCACTCAGCACAGTGAAGCCTTTTTCCAAACCGGAGCCTTTTCCCGGGGAGGAAAGCACCTGGATCGCATCTTAGGAGGCTGCATTCAGTTCCTGTTGTGTCAAGCCTCAAAAGTGGCTGTGAGTAATTGTATGTCTATGTTACCTCTCAGTAAAATAGCAATAATAATTCCTCCTGTGTCCTTTGCCCGTTTCTGTTCAGACTGAGCTGTGCATGGCAAAAAGCATCTCTCACAAAGGGCAGATTCAGCATCTGGAATAATTCGCCTTCCCCACTTCTCTGTTGAGATGCTTTTAAGATAAAACTGAATCACAACGGCATAACTGAGTTCATTTTCCACTTAAAAGAGAGGTCTCTCATCACAATATTGTAAAGTTTTGTAATGAATGTGCTTCCTATGCTGTTTTTATAAAAACAGGGAAATTCATATCATAATAAACACATGTTAAAATGCCATTCATGCCATTTGTGACAAGTTCAAAAGCAGAGATCCTAGCGTTGGGATCGGACCCATTTCATAGCATAGACTATATTTAATGGAGTTGTAATCAGAAGATAATTTTGCGGGATTTGGAACAGAATACAGTTTACCTCCTACAGGTAAAGAAGAAACAAGACCAGCTTAGTCTGACCGTGCTCCCCATTGCCAAGCAGCCACTGTGAGCTGAGCAGGCTCTTTTAAGTTTTTTTTCCTTATTTGCTTAGGAAGCCTGGTTTGAATTTTTGATTTACAGTGGTCAAGTGCAGCTTTTTTTGCTTAAGCAGAACAAATAAAACAGTAATATGAAAATTGCTCAGCCAGTAGAGTCTCGCAGTCAGCAGAGGTGTAGGATTGCTCCTCGCTGGCTGCAGACCGGTTGCCTTACGTGCCCCTACAGTGCTCTGTATTGAGTACAGTAATTACACCACTTCCTTCCCATCTGGGACTCAGGCCAAAGACATTTTACCAAGTAACAATGCTTGCTCTATTCGCCCTCTTCAGAACAGAATAGTATTGTTTAGTTTAAGTGGGCTTCCAGCCAGACGAAGGTCAATCATAACAAAGCACTGACATTAAGATAAAGGCTAAAACTATGCTTTATGAAAAGTATCCAACTCTTGACAGTTGGCACTTGAGTGACAAGTTTGCACTGGGGGCGTTTCATGTACTTAGCTTTTGTAATGTGGGTAGTGTTCGATTTCACATTTGTGTTTATTTATTGCAAACCACAGAATCACCCTCCAGGTTTTCTCAATTTTCTCTTAAGGAAAATACAATGTTCTATTGCAATTAAGTAAACAAAGTTGGTTTTAACATACACTTTAAAAAAACATTGGTTTTTAAGCCTGCCAGTGGCTCAGCTTGTTTACAGTTCGCGGTCTCAGGCATTTTCCCTGTGGTTCTCTATATGGTAATTTTGCTGTAGAAAATAGCTGGCATTGTCTCGTCTCCTTTTTTGGTGATAATTCCAAGGAAAGCTGTAAGGGTGAGAATATCTTCCCAGCTACCACACACCTACAGATAAATACTGCTTCTTTTATTTCTATTTTTCTCCCCTAAACCAGCCCCCCTTGACATTTGGTCTAAACTACCCGCCGCGTTTCCCCTCTGCGCTTTGATCCACACTGCTTTCCTATCAGTGCTCCAGCAAGTCTCTGATATCTAGCTCGTATCCTCTAGAGTACTCGTTTGAAGTTTTGCTGTGTCTCATCTTTCAGTCTCTCCATAACTGAGCGTTTTTTGGTCTTTCAGTGTAGGACTAGATAACCCTTCTTGGGTAATTTTCCATCCACTTTAATATAATGGCTTTCAAATTGAGATCGAAGAGGGGAGGTCAGTTATGCGTTTAAGACCCTAGACCAGAGCTGGGGAGATGCACAGTCTCTACTTTCTCGTTCAACTTTATGATCAGCACATGACGACACCATGCTTCCATTCCCATCTATAAAAGAGGACAATCCTTTCATTTTTTCCACTTTTTTTTTTTTGTTTTCCTCTTTCCTGGCTATTTAGAAGGTGGGGGTTACACAAAGCCCAGCGCAGTAGAGCCCCAGGGCGATCTGGGGTTTCCAGCTGTCAGTGTAATAAAACTAAGACAGTCCACTTGCCTCTTGCATCCTTCCACTGATGTTATGTAGCAGTTATGCTTTCCGATAAACACTCCTGCAGACAGACGGAGCCTGTGTCAAGTTCAAATGTTCACGAAGGACGCCTTCACTGGTTACCACGTTGTCACTGCCCCCCTACTGCCAAAAGGGCTTACATTAAGAACGAGGGCCTATTTTTGAAAGATGAGAAGGAGATTTTGTGATACACAACATACTGGCCAAACATTTAATAGATGCCCCAGGCAAAAATTCCTCCCTTGCCTTTCATATAATCCACATTTAACTACTCCCTATGCACTACATCGTCTAGCTAATTTTTAGTTAGACATCATCTAACTAATTTTTCCCTCCACAACCAGTAAAGGAAGAATTAACATCTCAACATTACAGTCGAAGACACACTGAGGTTGCTAAAAAGTTGAGGGGCAAAGTCCCACTCATGTCAACTGCCTTGCCCAAGAGCTGCAGCTAAGCAAGAAAACGATAACAGGTCCCAGGAGTCCCCTGGACTGTCACTTTATGAACATTTCTCCTGCCCCTAGCTAGTTCTGCCTTGAAATATTCCAGGGTCTAGTACTCAAACCAAAGCTGTTAAGGAGAGAGAGGTACTGCTGCTCGTTATGACAAGACAGGAGAAAACAAACAAACTTCCAGGCACCGAGTCTGTTCAAACCTGTCAGATAAAGACATTTTTGTGAGCTTGTCAGATTTTGGTAGCTGCTGTCAGCTGATTTAATGCAGGACGGTATGTTTCCCCACAAACCTTGCATTTCGTACGCGCTCAAACCAGTGTACTAATAATTCATTTTTAATAATTTATTCCTCCCCCTTCCTGGAAACCTAGAAATATATTAAAATATTCATTTAAAGCATGTGTGCTGAGGGAGGAGGGAAGAGAGGAGAGGAGGATGAACACGCATGCACTGGGGACGTCAGACAACCCTGGGAACTGCAGTCTTGGGAGAACTGCGCTTAGATTCTGTCTTGCACCCCCCTCTCATCAGCCGTCTCATTATCATCAATAGCCATTGTGCAGCCTGCTGCGCCACCAGCGTTCACTGGTCTCTGCTCACTTTCAAGCAGACACAAACCCTCATCACAGAAGTCACCCTCGTACTAACCAAAAGCCCTGTTGACAGCATGCGCTATATGCAATCTGGGGAAATTAAATCACCCTTCATCTCTGCGTGTGGATCCCTCCAGAGGCTGGGCAGGAAAGCGTTAATGAGGCTGTACGTGATGCCTGGGATAATTGCAGCTTGTGGCACGCTGTGTGTTGTCTGCTGGCTTTAGTCTCTAAGCTAGTTACACTGGTTTCATTTGTCAGAACTAAAATTAACTCACGCACAGTCTCAATGTTATCTTAATTTGCTAAATTCTACAGTTCAACCTAGATTACCCAAACTTCAATTATCCAAAACTCCCCGGTATTCAAAACAGGGTCAAGTCTCTTGACATCCATTAAGTACATTGAAAATTCCCTCAGTTATCAGAGACCTCATTTATATGAACATACTCCATATCCCCAATGGTTTTTATATAATTGAGGCTGAATGTCAGTAAGGTTTTGATTTCAGGATATTTTGACTGATAATTGAAATTTCCAGAGATAGCACTTATTTCACCATATTATTTTTTGCCTCTGTTTTTTTTTTTTTTTCCCTGTCCTCAGAAACTTATTTTATTAAACGTTCAATTTCTGACTAAAAACTCCTTCCGACACCCCACCACCAGGCACTTCCAGACCCTGAACATCACCTGATTGCAGCACGCTGCACTGCAGGAGCTCCCCGAGGCCCCACACGAGCTGGGAGTGAAGCAGAAGACGACGGCGCCTCGAGGGTCTCCTCCAGTGCTCCTCCTCCTCTGGGCAGCGAGGTGGGAGTTGGGGGTGGGCTCAGATCGATCACAAAACTTACAGCCGCGCTCGAGCTCAGTCTAACTAGCTGATCGCACGCGGAAGAACACCTAGCAACGTCAGCTAAGCACCAGGGACATAGTTAAGGTCTCAAACGTGGGTTTGATAATTGGACCTCAACCCCAGGAGTATTAGGCCAGTGCCTTGCCAAAGACCACTCTTCTCTGTGCTTAACCAAGAGGTTTCCCAGTGCGAGCAGAGGGTAACGGCCGGCTCCTGTGTCACATTCTCTGGAAGAAGAGGTTCCACAGATGCCAAAACAATTTTTTATGCAGCTGAATGTGGACGGAGTCCACCTCTGTGGTTTTGACCAGTGAGACAAATCTCACTGGATATACATCAAAATGTGTTCAAAGCTAAAATCAACAGCAAAAAAAAATTCAATTAATATGAAATTCAATTACTTATGACATATGAGGCTGACATAAATATTGCAAGTCAACTACTTCGTATTACATCTGCTTAAAATTTACATTCCATACTTATTTAATTAAAATAAGATACACTGCAATCAGTAAAGGTAATGCAAACTGTACGTTTTGCACAAAATTCAAATGTTTTCAGCTGTTTTAGCATTTCACTGTTGCAAACAATTTGCATAATGTATGAACTAGAGATATTGATGTGGCGAGCGCATCCCTGGCAGGACTTTTCTGCGAATGTGAATTTTGGAGCCACTGGCAATGAGCAGAGCACGTCACTCACTGAACCTGCCCTGCTCCTCGCACGTGATGCCATCAGGCCTGGAAGGCACCTGCAGAGCCGGGAGTGAGCATGGTGACAATGCTGGGGAAGGGTTATGTGCAGGTTTGAGGGGCGCCAGCTCTTCACCATCTCCTCATCTACGTGCCTAGGAAGGAATGGCTGTTCTATGGATCTACCAGAATTGGAACGTGCACTCCCTCTCAAACTGGCTCATGATTATGCAGGCAGATGTCTTTCTTCATAACATATCATACAATGTTTTTAGGCTTCCAAAGCTTAAACACACCAGCTGTACATCTCTGAGTGAGCAGAAAGGCCGTTTGACTTGTAACACACAGAATAATTACAAAGAATAGTCTCACAGGTGGTACGATGCTGACCTGTAACCGTTGAAGGGATTAGGCTGCACCCCCGGTCACCATGCAGAGAGTTTGTGCAAGCCCACCAGGTACACACGACACGCAAAGGACATGCGAACATTGTACAGGAGCGGTGATGAAACACTTGAATACACTTTATAAACTATTCATATAAGGAAGCATAATCTAAAGCGCTAACAGAAAACGAATGGCTGCACTAATAAATTCAGGTCGCAAGGCAGAAGATGCAAGAGGTTGCTCATCCATATTCCTTTCCCCCTACCTGCTCCTGATGCTCAGAGCACTTGCATTGCCTTATCTGTAAACATCAATAATATTTCTTAATTGGTTATTATTCCATCCTCACTGGAACCTTTAGGAGTGAGCTTAAGTATTTGGCGAGTGAAAGATGCCCCCACAGTTATTGGGATGGAACTGCGCTCTGGAAACTGCCTTTTTCTTTTTATAGCATGCTGTGTGCATGAAAAATATGTTCCACAGCAAACTGAACTACGGCTCCAAATACTAATCCATACGCTTAAACACACCCATCTGTGTACTATTTAACTAAGGGCTAGCTTTGGCAAAAGCAACACAGTATTAAGATACAAGAGCTGGTAAGAGAAGGTACTGGTGTCTCAGCGTGAAACGACTGGATGTGCAGAGCACAGACTGGAGGTGATTGCACAATGTGACAGAACATGTCACCACCCCTCGCATCCTGATGCTCGTTATTTGTTTGCCCTGTATCCAGGTTGAGAAGGGATGCGAAGAGCAGAGCAGCAGAGCTGTGCTATCCATGAACAGTCCGGGCTATCTTTCAGCTCACAGCGATCCCAGTTGATACGAAGTTAGTACGCACTGACAACCACAAAAATGTCCTCGTTAGCACTGTCCTGGAAGACTGATATTCTTTTGGCTTACAAAATCTTTAGTTAAAAATGGCTGCCTCGTCTAAGCAAAAAGTCTTGGGATTGTAAATTTGCTTGCATTGTGGGAGGACAGCTCATCCTTCAGTATAAAAAAAAAAAAGAAAAAAAAAAGAGAGGAGAATGTAGGAATGAGAAAGGAAGCAATAAAAGTAGAATATCAACAGCAACAATAAAAAACAGACAAGGAAGGTTGAAAAAGATCTCATGAGGGAGCCAGGCCCAGTAAGTTTTGTGAAGGAGAAAAAAGGACTGTAAGAATCAGACCCCTCTTGAACATTGAATCAACCAGCGTCAGAAGAGACAAACCATAATGCGTCCTGCTTCTTGGGCTTCAGGTAGAAGGCTTTGGGGTCTTCTGTGGATTTGTCTAATTATTGTATTTCTTATGCTTTAAATAAAACTGAGACATATTCAGAAATTCTGGGAAGGTCCATGAAAAGGATCCCAGAGCTACACTTGCAAATTCACTCCTTCAGAAGTATTGCAGGAGAAGGTACGTGTTTTGGTATTATCCTGAGGAGTCAAGCCTGGGTCTCTGGGAGGAGGAAACACCAGAAATCAAGTTCTCGTGCAGTTCTAGCAGCTGAGAATCCAGACTTCATCATGTACCCAAAGTCACAAATTTCCAAAAAGCAAGCGATACAGAGAGGAGAATTTTCCTAAATTTGCACATTTCAGACAACACGAGACATTCATTACTCACAGGGGAAAAAAAGCGTTCTGGATTATTTTCAAGACGTGGTGTCAGGAGGGGAATCCCAATCTGTCCCTTTCAATCGGAAAACACCCTTGCACTCAATAGCGCTTGACTACAGAGAAAGGATTACGGAAACAGATCCTGGCAGACCACGAATCTGGTTTGGATACAAATTACACAGCAGGGTGGCCGGGGAGGCAGGGATACTTTCCTCTACCCTAGGTCAGTCTTCAGCACGTTACCCTGATAAAGCTAAAATATACCTTGAATTGCCTGCTTTCATAGGCTTTATCAAGCAAAGTTATTTTCCGCCGATCCGCAGCTGCACCAGCAGGAAGTGAGCAGCTCTCCTCACCGGCCCCATGTGCATGCCTACGGTAACCACATTAACCGCAAAGCATGTTTTTATCTTGTTAAGCCGCTAAGCTCTGAAGTGTTCCGTTTAGTATGGTAATAACAAGGGTGAGTGATAAAGCTTTTAGTGGGTAGAGAAATAGCAGCCAAGATCTCCTGTGAAGGGGACATGCAGTTTGTTTTCTTTACATGGATTCTTCTGGACATGCCAGCACAGAAATAAATCAAATTCCATACGCTAGATAACACCCTGGCTATGAGAGAGACCAACAAAAGCTGGGAATTCAGCATTAAAGAGACGCTGTTAAGTAATTCAGGCCAAGAAGTTGACCTGCCAAACCTGATAAGGAGTGTCATCTAGATATTAGCCAACTCATAAAATAAACCACACTATTTAGGTACTCGGATGTTTTTAAATAAAGCCAATGTATTGTCAGTATCTGCAGAAATAAGTTATTATTTTCCTGTCTTGGTTCTGCATCAGTAGTCCCCTAATGAACATGGGAGCAGTAAATGCACCCACCCAAGGTTCTGCCCCCACCCTGCTCTCTGCCGCACGCAGAAAACAGTCACTCCCTCCACCCAAAATACTCTCATCATTCAAATTAGGAGACTGGTCAAGACCCTCTCACTAATGATTTAGACCTGGAATGAGGGTCACGTGAAAGAGTTCAGGGCTCGAATAACCTCAGTGGTGTCGCTGCCTTTCCCTGCGCTTGGGCAATCCACATCAGTTCTCTGACCCTCAGCTCCTCTTGCCTCCCAAAGATCCACCTCCACTTTTCTTTTCTCCAACAAAGCTGGAGCAGGTTGTTCTTCAGGATTCAGGTCTTTCTACTGGCCGCATCAGTGTAAATTGCTTTTCGTTTTTTGGGCTCAGGCCTCACTGATTGGAAAGTCCCAGTATAGATCAAAGGTGATGTTCATTTGCAACCCAGTTTAAACTAATGGAAAGTTATTCGAGTGTCTACAGATGAAAGAAACCAGACTTTAATCACTTGAATTGCTATCGCACCCCTCCACTTCAACCAGCCTGCTTCATCCCGAGGCAACTACTCTCAGACAGCTGTAATTCAGCGGTTTGTTTTTCACCACCACACATTTCTGCCCTCTCTCCAAAAGGTAGTTTCAAGTCTAACAGTCTGTTTATGACCATGTCCTGCACTCACAGAGCCGTTCCAAACGAAGTTTAAAAGAACAATTTTTGCAGTGTTTCTTTGTTATGATCACTTACAATAGAAAAACAAAACAAAACAAACACATGGAAAAGGCTCTGGTTGCCAGCTCCTAATGCTTACAAGCCATGTGAATAGCGCTCCTCCAGGCTGCCGTGCAACAGGACCCAGACCAGCCATGTGCACGGAAAGACCAAGCTCACCGTCAGCCTGCTATTAGTGATGGGACAAGCGTGCGCAGTGCCTGCGCCACGAAAAGAGGACCTCATGAATATGTCCCTTGGCAAAGACCCTTCTATTTCGCACATCTGAGGACCATCATGGTCCCAAAAAATGCATGATCTTGCTTCAAATTCCTGCTGGAGTTTGGGTAAGGAATAAGATTGCTAAGAGTGGAGCTCTTAGCACTTGGAATCAGCTCCAGGTAGTCTGCATTTTGGTTCATTATTTTATTGTCTCGCTATCTTGTCACAAACAGCAGCATCAGTTGCTAATTTGCAGATAACTGTTCCTGTCACAGAAGCCAGTGCCTTCCATCTCCAGTATCACTGGCCTCTGCCTTTTAAGATAAGAGAATTTTATTTTTTTTTTAGTTTAATCACAGTGAAACAGTCTTTTGGAGACATACATTACACCACTTCTGACTTGCCAACTTTCTGTTCAATGCAGTTTTGCAGCAATGCACGTTTCCTCCATATCACTACTCCTGCAGAAAACAGACGTTCAAATAACACAACGGTAGAAATATTTTCAGATTTAAATTAACCGTGTTCTCCTGCAGACAGCAGAGCTCTCATCAAGTATATGGCCTACTGCTTGTATGAACGTGCTTCCCAGAAGTTGAAGCTTTGCAATACCAGAGAATGAGGCTTATAAATTCAGTATTCACATCCTTAGAGACCAGGAACAAAGGAGCTGAGATCCGATGTCAATAACTACACCTGTCCCCGCAGACAGCATACGCATATCTGCAGATTATCATTCATACAAACAGTGTGAGGTGCTTGGTGGGAAACTGGAGTTCACATAGTGGGGGACCTAAGTGAAGAAAAATAAGTCTCATGTATGTGCTTCTGCCTGATGCTTTTCCAGACTTTATAAAAAAAAAAAGGAGGTTTCACAGCCCCCAGCAGTCTGCCTGCCAAGACAACTGCCTATTCTGCCCATGCCTCGTGCTGCCTCTGAATGGCAGGGACAGACCAGAAGGAACAAAAAGGGAGAACAGGAAAACATCAAGTAGATCACCAAAGCCAGGCTCTTGCTGCAAACGCATGCCGTAAAATTGTCATGGCTCTTCAAAGACTAGCAAATCTGGGGCACGCTCCAAACCAAATGCTCCAATGGTGGCGCGAGGCTTGGGGACGTCACCGCTCTCTGCGATGCCCAACCAAGGATTTGGCTGCTTTGCAAATCAACAGGATGAAAACACTCAGAAGGGTCAAGTGCCTTCATCTTGTTTGTCAAGTGCCATAGGATCTTTGGCTGAAAGCAAAGGCTGGGATGCAAAGAATAAAAAGAGCAAAGAATAAACTAGGCTTTTAAAAATTATTTTTTAAGGAGAATTGGGGCCCACAACCCCCTTCAGAAACCCATCGATACTGCCGCCCCTCAGAGCTGCAGGTACTTGACTGGGAGAGCAGCAGCTGGTGTCGAACTCGCTAAACTTGAATTATCACAGTCTGATCGGCAGATTAGGCTGGATCACAGCTCAAAGCCGTATTTGACTGTTAGTGCTCGCAAGGGGCTGCATCTCTCTAAGCGGCTCCGTATGGCACGGCTGGTACCTTGGCCGCAGACGGCCGTGGATTAAACCCTGCAGAGTCCAATCAGCTACCTAGGAGATACTTTAATCTTTAAGAAAACTGACTAAGCACTTGGAGCGACCGCAAGGGACATTGCTTAGTGGTAGTTTTGGAAGTGTTTGGTTAATGGTTCGACTCGATGACCTTAAAGGTCCCTTCCAACCTAGAAGATTCTACGATTCTAAGAGAAGCCTGTAGCTTGGGCTCTGCAAGGAGAGCTTTCAAGCCACCACCCAGACGCAGATGTGGGTTTCCATGTGGAAGCAGGTGGGCTCCATCCTGCTGCAAGCCAGCTGGGTGAGGAAATGAATCTCCTCCGTCTTTAACAGGCACAAAGAGTCAAAGTGATTTCCAGCCTCCCCCCTTCATAATTCCCCATGCAAAACTAGAAAAATAAAGAAAACCACCGGTCAAAACACTAGCAATTCTCTGCTGCAGCTGCTTTAAGGCACCACTTTTGCACAGGAGTTCAGCAGGAACATGGCAGCTCGCTGCAAACCACCCAACGGCAACTTCTTCAGCTGTACTAACAAGTAGATTTGAGGTGTCTCAGCTCCTTCTTCACACTCACGACTGCTCTGTTCAAACACCATTTAGCAGACTGTTTCACTTCTGCTCACCCAGCAGACTTTCCAGCACCCTGTCTGACTCCACACTCACTGAGATGGGTGCAAACACGTGGTGACCAGGTTCTGGCCATAGTCTGTTCCCTGATACCCAGTGCCTGACGTTTCTGGTAGTTTTATCAACCAGCTCTCTTTGCACATAGCTTTTTAACTTCATTCCCCACAAATATTTTTGTTTCCATTCCCTTACTATTCATCTCCATATGACATACTTACTCTTTCTGACCTTACCACCTTGCACCCTTTCTTCTTGACATTTTTTTAAGCATATACTGCTCTTCCCGAGGCTGCATTTTAAAGAGCTGTGAGTTACTGACAGTGACCTGTGCTGAAGTTGCAGAGGAGTTTATTGGCATCACCTGGTGAGTAGCTGACAGCCGATGACAAACTGCAGAAGACACTCTGAGGGTCTCCAGCACAGTGCCATTCCAACTCCTGTCCAGACCAACACCTACCCACTTAGATTGGGAGAGCTTACAGAGCAAGGAAACACATTAATCAGCTTGCAAAAACAGCAGCAACGCACACTCCTGTCTCACATTCCCCCTTCATAAATGATACCTTGGAGCTTTCTGCCCACTCTGTGAACAGGCGAAGGCGCTGAGGCAATGACCAGTAACAACCCCTCCATCACCTGCAGTGGGCTTGGATAAGGACTGCCCTGAAATAACAACCAAAATGTGAGTAAAGCCCACGGGTATGTTATAAATTCTTAGACAAACAGTAACTTTACAGACTATACAAGAACATTTCGGCGCCTGTAACTTATGAGGCAGATATTCCAGTATTCTCTTTTCCATAATATTTTAACTGCCATTTAAGCTCACCGGAATGCCTACCCCGCCAACGCAAAGCACAGAAACAAAGGAAATAAGCAGTTAAGTCAGTCAAGCCCCAAGTCCCACACAGTCACCAGTTCTCTATCGTAACCTCAATTACCTCCCTCTCACCACCCACAGCCCACATCTCCCCACCCTCACCCCGAGGAGCCGGCACGCACGCTTCATCCCCCTCCCGACTGCGATTGCTCCCTCTTACAGCTGCTTAGATGCAAAGGGGTTGATGTGGCTTTCTTCAGTTCGGCTGTAGAAGATGAGGGTTGCCTCACACAAGGGTGACGCAGAACTAGGGTTACTGCTCAGGTTTGCCCTGGTGGGGATTGGATGGGGTTGGACGTGGACAACCCCTTCAGGACAACCTCCAGGTGCAGCATGTGAATTCCACCAGGAACTTCAGCCTGAAAGTAATCTTAAGCCTGTGATTTTGGCTTGGTCTTTTTGCAATGACTGGGCTGCTGCAATCCAGTAGCAGTCTGTAGGAGTTCAGCTGCTAACTCTTTTTAAAAGATGAGTGTCTAGTGGGCATTGCTCTCCTGGTCGAAGCCTTGCACAAATCAAGCACTCGGCTAAGCCTCGGGGGACGCGCACACTGCAGGCCACTGTGGATTCAAGAACGAAGACAGCATGAGAAAGTGGAGAGAAGGGAAGAGAGGAGGAGAAATTAAGATCTTGGGCATCAAGATCTGACTAACTGGATGAGACAAGATTATTAAAAAAGGGGGGAAGGCAGACAATTTTCCCTAACCTGCCCCATCCTGCCATTAACATTTAAATTAAAATGATGAATTGCTGAAATAGCCGTGGTCAAGGCCTCCGTATCCTCCCCCATAGTAAGCACCATGATGCATTGTCATGTGCAAACAGGTCCTTCATGAGACACCAAAGGGCTCTTAATAATGGATATTACACTTCTGCAATGATCGCAGTGGAAAGCACCCAAAATTACCAGCTTTCTTTGCAGAGTAATTTGTTATTTTAATGCTGTCAACCTGCAGAAATAGATTTATTGTTATTAATAACAGTGATTTGCCACATTTTGCTAGTTAAATTACAGTGCTGTATAGTTAGTTCCACAATAAAGGACTGGAAGTGTGCCAGGAGATTGCTCATAGCTCAGTGTTACAGCAGTTGGCACTGTTCCCATTAAGGCATTAAAATTTGAGTCAGAAACATAACAGATGCAAAACAAAACATGAGGTCGCTCGCGGGGATTATATAAAAACAATTAAAACAAATTAATTACCAGTTATGTTAGTGTTGCTCGGTGTACACGTAGAATGATTACAAATCCATGCAGAGGTCTTTTAAAGACCATAAAAGTCAATAAGGATCCCTGAGGGACTACGAGGGAACTTTTGGTTTCCAGCGTAGCGGTGGGCTTAGGGAGATGAAATCCTGGGAGGCACAGGCTGTGGGACAGGCACAGCTTCCCAGGAGCAGAAGCAGCTTCTGGAAGCTCCCGAGGAAATCCCAGCATAGGGATACAAGTGGAGAACTAGTCTCAGTCCCTGGGTGCTACAGAGGGTAGAGGAGCCCAGGTGCACGAGGCTATGAGCTCTTTGGGGCAGCCCTGCCAAAGCACCTCGACCCCAGCCCAGAGAAACAGAGCTGGAGCCAGTGGGATAAACCAGAATCAAGGGGATGCTCAAGAGCACGCAGCAGGATAGACTTCATATAAATGAGCCGTTTGTTGAAAGAGGCTGCATCGATTTTCTCTCCATCTTCCCCTAAGCAAGCCTGAAGGTTTCTAGTCCTTGCATAAAACTCGCTGGAAAGTCCTTATGGGGAATCTGCCCATCGCTGTACTTTGTTTTCCAGCCATGTGTGCCTCCCTTTGCAAAAAAGGGAAATTGCTTTTAGTATGTTACTACTCCTCATCATTACCCTTCAGTCGGGGGGAGAAGTTACAGTTTCCCGTAGGAGGAGGGATCAGCCACTACCACGTACTGCTGAAGACCTTCTCCAAAGCACTCCCTGTCCTCTTGCTACTTCAGAAATAAAACAGTAAGGGAACCCTGAGGGCCCCAACTACTTCTTATACCTGTACAGCCCCACCGACTTCAGTATTGTCGCTCCCAGCAATCACTGTCGATTCGCCCCCTCCTTACTGTCTCCCCACATCCCACCTCACCAGCAGACCAGCCCAGCTCAACAGAAAACAAGCGTCAGAGCTGTTTGGCTGTCCTTTACGTACTAAACCTGTGACATGGTTGTTATAATCCTTGCCTCCCTGAAATCAGTGGGGAAAAAATTGCCTTTGAGTTTTCCATTAATTCTTTAGTCCTTGGGCAGTACAATCTCAAGTCATGTCAGCCCTCTCCATCCCAATGCACAGGCAGAATATGCCTTTTCTCAAAATGAACAATTTATCTGGCACCACGGATTTATTTGATGTGGTCTGACCAGCACAGAGAGAGTCATTTTACCAAAATCTAGCAGCTGGGTTTGAATAAACTGTCTCTTAAAAACTAAAGAGTGTTGAACATGGTGTATACTTCTGGTTTCTCAATAGGATTCTCAAACCACTTGTCCATCCGTATGGATGTGTTTTTACCAACGGGGTATCTTGTCTACTTCTTTTTGGCACCATGGGGATTACCTGCTTTTCAATACATCCAAACCTAAGCTTTTCCTCTGGAACATTTACTGGTATTTTGTGAAGGTATAAAACACAGTGTCACATCAGAAACTCCAGGCACACACAAACCAGAGAAAGCGGCACAGAGGTAAAGATTTCCTTAACAGAACCAGGACTTTCTGGAAAAAAAAACATACAGCGGCTGCCGCTTTCAATTATACCAAAGTTTCCAAAACTGAAAGAAAACTCCTTGGGCAGCATACGAGGTGTTACCCTCCTGTTTGATTGTTGTTTCTAGTTTTATATTACCAGGGAGAAGAAAAAGTGCATTGGTATTTTAGCATCTGACTAATGGTGTGAAAACATTATCTCACTATTACTCTCCGAGGGGTGATTTAGTTCATATTCTATCCTTTGTAAAGGGACAGGTATGAAATAATCACACTGACTCTGCTTATAGTGTGTGTATAATACCTAATATTAAAGAAATCAAATTGAACCTCACTACAGGCCTCTCCCTCTGTCCCCCATGTTTGCACATGCGAACCATCATTTTTCTTATTAGTTCTTTGTTAAGCATCATTTATATGTTGATGCGGCACAGGAGAGTACCCAGCCCCTGCCCTAGCAGCACAGCTGTCTCCTTCCAAGGGACGTAACAGCAGGCACCGAGTGTTCACCTAAGCACTGATCCTGGGACCTGGTCGAGATGCACTGCCAGGATTTAGGCCTAAAGCCATTTCTAATCCCTTGAAGGTGGAGAATAACCTGATTTCTTCCCACCACTCCGAGTATTTGAATTAATCTATAGAAACCTCTTTTTCTGAATTGTTTTAATCGGCAAGAATACTGTGGAGGAGGGGGAAAAAGAGGCAAAGTACAACTCTATGGCACTACAAACGCATATTTCAGGGTCCCGAGCCAAATCTTCCAAACACTGTCTGTTTTTTCCCCCCCTCCTGTCTCTCCTCTCTTCCCAGCAAACACACAAAGGTCTGAGCTGAGAAGCCATTTGCCAAGATTCACCTTTATTATTCATTTCCTGACTTGAATAGATTAAAATACCCCAAATCCCTCATCCTACTCCCCTTCTTTCTGCTTTCCTCTTCCATGAATGAAGGCTGCTAAAATAATGGCTGCAAAGCTTTTTTTCCCTATAGTGGGGGTGAATGACAGGTCAGCAAACGTCCTCCACCACCGTTTAGTGGAAAGGTGCCCTTTTCCCCCAGATCACATCCCCGGGTGCAAACCAAGCAGCAAGGCAGGGAGAGACCGCATGTGGAAAGGTACGTTATCACCTCCCGCGGGACATTCAGGAAGGGAGAAGGAAGGAGACCAGAAGTGATGGTTCTTCTCCCTCTTCTCTCCTTCACCGTGAGGAGGCTGTGGTCAGCAGACAACCTGCCCGTGCCAATTCCCCTGATGACAGAAGGACCCACAGGGAATAAGCTGTGGCTTTAGCCATACACTTTCTGCTAACGTTTCGCTATTTGACTTTGGAGCATTGACAGAGAGATCGGCAAAATACGCTCCCTTGATAGAGAGCATTTTCAATCTCATTTAAACAGATTTCCCCTAAGGTTGAATCAGTTTGGATAAAAGTAAGGCCTAACCAAGACTCGAGGTCTGCAATGAGAATAACGTGCTTCCAGCAGGGATTGCAATCCCTGCGCGTCAGGATGCATTAACGGGAGATGCAAGAGGGGCTCAAGAGGAGTCATGGAGATTTATGCCCTTTCTTCTCACCCGAATAGCACAGGGCAGCTTGTCACACAACCCACACAGCAGCATGGCACCCTTCCCTGCCTGAGACATCCCTCTGCATCCAGCCTTTGCCCACCAAACCTCAGCAGACCGTAGCAGCGACATACCCAAACCAAACGGAGCAAGCTGGCTGCCAGGCGCAGCCCTGGCAGGTCTCAAGTCGTATCCAGGTGCTTTGCTCTAACTTACTTCTCAAGAAATAAGGGATTTGCAGGCTCTAACTCCACCCTCTTAAAAAACAGGTGGAAACAGTAAATATTGATGGGTATCACCAGATGTCACTGTTGTACAAAGTCATCCAAGTTGCATTTCTTGGAGAGCTCATGGTAGACTCGAAAAGGCGCCTTGGGCTTTCCCCTCGCCTGCCCCCTTGGCCTCTCCTTGCCCGCAGCGGTCCAAGAAAAGCTTCTACAAGAGGAGCAGCAGCAAAATTTGCTCTCTGGCATGGATGGTTTTAAAGCCAGTTTATTAAAACAGAGGCATGCCAGGCTGTGGTTCGGGGAAGGAACCCCAGTGCACCACAACAGCTTTTGTTTCAGGTCTGATATGTTTATATCGAGCTTTATTTTCTAGTTTTGTTCCAATACCTTTCTTTCTGCTGGAAAGCTAAATTGCAGGGCTGCAACCACTACTATCAGCTAGCAAAGAGATAACAATAATTAATACTTGGTAATATTGAGCCTAGAATGTCTTTTGCATGATGCTGCCTTATTAGTTTCAGCAGGGATTCTCTGAGATAATCAAACCCAGGATTTTAGAGTTCATTTGCTTAAAGTCTGTTTCATACAGATTTTGATGTGCTGCTAAGATGGCTGGGATATGAGCGTTTGCTTTCCACTAATAAAGGTTTATTCCCTACCTGCCAGATATCTATCGGAAGAGCGGAGCAGTAGCTAGATGAGCTTAGGTTTGAACAAGATATGCACACAAGCAGTGTCCTTTCAAAAGCAAATCTGTTGAGGAAATAATTTCAGCTAAGAAAATAAACATAACTGGCATCGCATCAGAAGAGCAACACAATAATGTTGATCCGCTAAAGGAACACATGATGATTTAAAACAAAACAGATCTGCGCAAGGAAGTGCTTGCTTAAAATATGTGTGTATTTTTATTCTTCAAGACACATTTAAAAACAAAAAGAAGACAAAACACACGCACATAAAGCCCTTCAGCCCAAGCATGCTGCTGCTGGCTTGTTATGTATCGTTAGCTATTCCCAAGGTGACAAGTGTTATCTGAACGCGGTTTGTGCAGTAATCCAGAACCAATTATGTATAATAGTTCTTCAGCAAAGTACATTGAAAAAAAAGAAAGAAAACATGCTGATTGACAAATGCATTTCCCAGCGCTCAGGTCGCACAGTGGCACAGGCTCATCAGTTCCCTGCTCGCCCCCAGCTCATGAGCAAAACCCGCAGCCGCAGCTCGTGCTGACAGCAGGGACGAGGAGAGGTGGCACCAAGGGGACCCACCACCGAGGAGCAGGGGCACAGCAGCGTGCCACCCCCCAGCCTGGTGACAATCTCCCCCAGCCCACCAAGGAATACACATGCTGGTGTCTTGCTGAGGAGAGGGTGATGTTAGGAGAGATGGGGATAGAGGGTCCCCACCGGTGCCGCCGGGGCACTGGCCAGAGGGACTAGTCACGGTATCCCTAGGACAAGCAGTAATGGCAATTAGCCAGGCCGCTGCTTTCCACTATCAAGGCATTTAAAAGACAGTTCTGTCTGCCACAAATCCTGCTGGGAAATTCTCTGCAGAGTTTGACTTTGGCACGGTGTAGACTGTACAGTAAGTACATTTGTGGTTAGAGGCAACTGCTAATGAACCTTCAGTTATCGTCAGCCCTCACTCCGGTACGTCAGCTCCATGCTTCTTGCAGCAACAACAATTTTTACCGGTGTAAGGCTCCTCCTCCTCCCCGCAGCTGGGCGGTGAGGGATGCACACACCTATGGCTAAGGTACCCCGGCACCAGCCAGTCCCACACCTCGCTCTGGCCCCCGCTGTCACACCATCCCCGTCTGCTCTGTGCCACCACAGCGACTTGCAGCCAGTGATCAAGAGACAGGATTCGCTTAATCCAAAGATCACAGCATCCGAGATGCGTACCTTCAGTACGTATCGACATTAATATCAGCCGTCCCCTCTCCTCACAGCTGGGTTTTCACAACATCAGGCTATTTTACCCCACTCCTCATTTCACAAATGTAGAGCAATTTTTTATTACTCATCAGCTTCCAGTTTGGCTCAGCTATACACGCCTCCATCCCTGTTTAATGCTGCCTTAAGCGTAATGAACAAAGGAAAAATAAGGACTAGAAATGCATCAGCTTGAAGGAAGATACTCATGGGATACTACAAGGATTTGTCTGTAGCCTAGTACAATTTATATTGTTTTATTAATGTGCTGAAAGTAGAGCGCAGAGCAAGAGACACAGGAATATCATTCCAGAATGAAAAGCGTAGCAAAGAGAAATAAAAGAAAAATAACAGACCTGGGGAAGTTCACAAAATATGGGCAAGAAGTAGCAAAATGGTATTCCAGCCAGAAAAATGCAGAGCTAATGTGTACTGTGGAGGCTGGAGAAATAAATCTCACATGCAACAGTTTGAGGAGAAGGAAGATGCTGGTGAGGCACGATAAGGGCGATGCTCAGCCCCTTCTCCCCAAGGGCCAGCACAACACCGCTGCTAAGCCCCCTCCCTCTTCCCACGGCCCCCAGCTTTTCCAAGGGTCATACTGCCGGACACGGAGGCAGTTCAGGCTTTTAACGAGAAAGCATAAGGCAAAGGGCTTTGGGAGAAAGACTCCTTGTTTCAGGATATAAACCAAGAGCAAACTACCCGAGGTTAGGTGGTAGGCAGCCTGCCGTTGGACTGTAATTGCCTGCTGCAGGATTTCTGACATTTTCGTCTCGTACAGCTGGTAGCACAGTGGGAGACAAAATATTGTACTCTGATCCAGCCCATGAGTAGACTTAATCTCTCATGCTCTCTCCCCCTGCCATCCTTCCACAGTATTTTCTAATAAAATGGAAGCACTTGTGCCCCAAGTACAAAAAACCCAACGCTTATTTTTGAAAGTCTCAAGCCGAAGCTCAGCGATGGCAGCAGCAGGGTCAGCTGCAGGAGCTAGCCCAAGGTCACCCAGGCAAGCCAAGGCTAAGTCAGCAAAGCAATCTAGACCTCCTAAATCCCAGCCCCACCTGCCTGAACTTTTGAAAACTCTGTCTCAGTCTGACTTTTTAACATCTGCCGAGGGCTCGCTGCAGGGCAAGTTCTGCTGGGACCCTGGGTATCTTCCCCCTTCCCTCCCTGGAGAGCAGAACCCATGCGAACCCACAGCTGGCAGGGGGGATGCTCAGGGCTGGTGGCACTGCGGCTGGATGCTCTTTCTCTAAAAGCATGTCAGTCACGCTCGTCTTGCTGCCTCCCTCCTGTCCCCACCTCCAGCCTGCTTCTTCCTCATACATCCCGCATCGCCAGACCCACACAGAGCCTTTATCCTGCATCACCAGACACACACAGAGCCTTTCCAGCTGCTGCCCTGGGAAACCACCATCGTCACCGTCGCTAAACACAGGGGTGACCTCAGAGCCGTCCTGCAGATTCATAACTTGAGGAGGAACCTACCAAGCGTGTCTCAGCCCAGCTGCCTCCCACTCCCACTGACTCACTGCCGTCTCGGTTGCCAGCTCTTGGCAGCAACGACACCAACGAGACAGGGAAGAAAAAAAAATGACAGTGGAGGAATGGAGGAGAGCCCGAAACTGAAGAGGAACAGCCCTTTGGCATTTGCTCTTGTGCATCTTGCAATGCATCAGTCTGTGAAGGATGGGGCTCACCAAAGCCTCCGTGCAAAGGGGAGAAGAAAGAATGTGATGAGGTGCCCTGCATTAATTTGTAAGCCATTTTTGGCTACTTCTCCGATTACAGCAGCATGAAGGGGTCTTAGACTATTAGATCTCAAAACGCAGCAAACACAAAGCAGTGAAAGAGCATGCTGCATTTTCACTCTTTACACAGGCAGAGGCTCTTTCAAAAGGGGTACAGTTAACTGTAGGGCCCTAAAGACAGAGAACTGGGTTTACTCCCTCATATCCGTACGTTCAGCTCCAGAATCGTTAGTGCAAAGTACATTCTAAAAAGCTGGGCAGAAATATGGGACATCACGCACAAAAGCTCAGCCATAACATGCAAATTGGTCCTATAGGAATCAACAGAAAATCTCATTGGCTTTGAGAGGATGAGAGCGTACGCTAGACTGCAAAAAATCCCCTCTTCCAGCCATTACCAGTTCACAGGCAGGTATAGGACTGACAGGGTGAAGGCACCACATCCAAAAAACTGTGAGACCCTTTGCAGAGACTTCAAATCACTTCAACTCTCAACTAGGTCACAGGAGGAGCCTGAAAAATCCCCCCAGATTTTCCCCAGCCCACCAGTGGCTCCAGCTGAGGGCTCCCCCAGCACTAACGCACCGGCACTCACGACAGGTTTGGCTCTGCAAGAGCATGGGCCACTGCTGGCCAGCAGGGCTGGGGGAGAGGGCTTTGAGGCTGTTTGCGTGGGAAATGACAATCTGGGACAGGGGTAGGAAGGGGAAAAAGAGAGGAAGAAAATTCCCTTCCTGAACGCTTGCACACATAGAATCATATAATTGTCTGGGTTGAAAGGGACCTTTAAGATATCGAGTCCAACCATTAACCTAATACTGCCAAAACCACCACTAAATCATGTCCCTAAGCACCACATCTACCCATCTTTTAAATATCTCCAGGGATGGCGATTCAACCCCTTCCCTTGAGAACAATGCTCACCTGAAGCTGATGCTTGAAGAAATTTCCCCCCGGCAACTGCACAGGTTTTATTTTGCTCTCAAAAGAGGCCACTCAATGTCAGTATAGATGAGCAGCACAAGTTAGAAAAATACTAAACCAAGAGGCACAGCAGCAATGCTGCCGGCTCCAGCTGCACTGGAGGGTTCCTCGAGACAAATGGGTGTTACAGAGCCCGAGCAGCTGCTTGTCTCTGCTCCTGTGGCCTTAACCCCTGCAGCAGGTTGGAGGGCAATTACAGACTTCCAGAGCTGGTGGTTGGACCCTCACTCTGCTGCCTGCCTGCTCCTGGCCCCCCACTCCCAATTCCCCCCCGACTGCAACCAAAACAGCCCCTCCACAGGAAACCCCAGCCTCGCTGTTCTTAGGAGGCACCGGGGACAGCTTGGCCTCGGAGAGAACAGCCAAGTGCTGCTGAACGGCTGGAGCCCTGACACTGGATAAACGCTGTCACCCAGCCAACAGCAGAGTCATTGGGAGCTAAAGAAAAGAGCAAATGTTTGTCCTCAGAGCTGCTGCAAACTTACTGGGTCCTTGCTAAGCCCTAAGAAAAACAAGGAGATGAAAAGTTGGCTTCTGCTCTCTTTAGTAGGCACTGGAAATGCCTTGGCTCGGTGCGAACCGATGGTGTTTACACAGACTCCCCCTTGCCTCCTGCCTGCGTTCCCTCTGTGAGTGGCTTCTGTTTACAGGCAGCGGGGAATGGCATCTCTGTCCACGAAAATGGATGATGTCAGGGTTAATTAATCCGACCTGAGCTGACACAGCCAGGAGCAGCCACTACGTCTCCCGGCAGGGAGAAGCTATATATAGTGCCGTGACACGATGAGACGTATCAATCACAGAGCAAAGAAAATAAAAAGGCACTTTGATTTAACAGCAGATTCTGCCTTGCGATCCCGGGAAGGCTGGCCTGCTGAAACAGTGCATGACAGTCGACTACAGCGCAAAACGTATTTTCGGAAGTGGCATTTACTGGTAGCGATTTGCACCTTTGCAAGAGGAGACGGTTAGAAGATCTGTGCATCTCTAACAGGGAAATTTCCTTATTAGTCTGGAGGTCACAGCTGTGTAAAACACCCAGCGGCTTTGCTCCCCGAGGGTGTGTGAACATCGCGACCAGTTCAAGCTGCAGACTCTGCCTCCCCCTAATTTATCTTGCAAATCTGCCTGAGCCCAGAATGCAAAGCAAAATTCAGTCAAATACCCAGACAAAGCCACACACGGCCATGAATTTCCCATGGATCTTGTTGGGAAGCTATAAATCCATCTAGGGTTGTCCCCAAATGTTTCCCAAACCTTCAGGGGACTTTTCAGCCATTTATTTCTGGGATTTCAAACACAGGTCACAGCTGAGCTAAGGTGACTCTCTGGGGGTGCTGGGATTGCTCCTGAGCCATTTTCAGAGCTGAAGGGGAAAAGCAAAAATCCTCTTCACTTTCTCTTCCCTCTCACCAATTCCCTGACCATAAATCCAACTCACCGATCAGTGTCTGCAGGGCCCAGTTCAGGAATCAGTTGACGTTGTTGAACAACGCAACAACTAGAAGAGGTTGAAATTTCCCTTTAATGCAACACAACGTGATTTGAGTGTGTGCATTGTAGACATACCCAACAGCCCCAGTACGTACCATCAACAAACACCAAGAAGAGATGACCACCGCCCTGAAAGCCTACGCTCCAGCATCGAAGGACCAAAATTAAATAAATGAAAAATAAAAAAAAAAGGCAAACAAGGAGAAAGGGCTGGTGGCAGTAGAAAAACCAAATCTGGAGAAGCAATAGCCGCAGTATAAGGCAGGGTAAGCAGATGTTAGCTTTCCATTCCAAAAGTATCCTTACTGGGTGCACCAGTGCATTGGCAGCCATTTGGCTCAGCTCATAATGCGCCGGACAAGAGAATTGGGAGTTCAGATGTGGTCTTTAGCCCCCAAACTGAGCAGAGAGCCAATGTGAGGTGCAGGAACAGATGGACGAAAGAGTGGATACTCAAAACCGAGGGGGTCCTCACGAGGCAGCGACTTTAATTTGGCTGCAGGTCGTTGCTGCTCTCTGGGAAGAGTTAGCAGCTCAGAGCAGTGTTGGGACAAGCAGCCTGATGTGGGATGCTCCTGCAGGAAGGCAGCTTGCCTGCATCACACCTAGGGCTTGTAGGCACCTTAAATTCAGAGATATCCCACCAAGGAAACACCTGCCCTTGTTGCTGGTTCCTGCTCCGATAAAGAAACCGATCCCTGTGCCCTGAACTGCAGTCAGGATCGACAGCAGGTATGATTTTGTTGGCACCGCCTGCAGGCACTGGCAGACGGCTGATGCTGTTCTGCAGCCTACGGAGGACAGAGCGGATAACGATAAACGCTCCCTCTTGGCCTTCAAACAGATTAATCTATAAATATTGATAGCCCTGAAGATTTAAGTGCTCTGTTTATCCACGAAACAGGTGAAATCTTGGCAACAGCCAAGTATCTTCCTGGAAATGGCTCCTTTTTATGTGCTTTCCCAGCCTGGGGAGAAGAAATCTGCAGCGCGGTGCATTACCGGGCTACCCAGAGATTGCCACCTAGCACTAACGGCGCTGCTGCCTGCTACAGCAAATCCAAAATGAAGAGCCAATTTGTGTTACAACAAAACCAGAGCTGTGGGATGAGGGATTTTTCTGCCTTAGCTGGGGGACAAGAAGGAAAATTATAAAAAAAATAAATAAACTCAACAACCCTCTGTCTCTGAAGTAAGACTCAAGTGACTGAACACAGTAATGACATAGTGCAGGTGCAGTAGGGATTTGTCAATGACAAACACGTGCGAGAAGACTGTATGTTTATCCTGTACATACACTGTGAAAAATATAGCCCCCCATCGGTACCACGCCTGAGCGCAGCCCTGCTCGGCACAGCCGCGGATCCGGACAGCCTGACAGCTGGGTATTATTTATGGCAGCTTTTCCAACTAGGTAGACATTTACAAATCAAAATAACTGTCATCTGTGTTGTCTGAATGCAATTTTTGGTGTGTTTTATCCTCCGCTTTCCCCCACCTACTGTATTATTAACGGCCCTCGGCCTCTCCCTGCCAATCTCTTTGTCTCCCTACGGATGTTTTCCCAGCACGCCGCAACCCCCGGAGCAAAGCCCCTCACCCGGCAGATGGCACTCAGCGATTCCCGGGAAGCCCACACGCTTCCAGAAATCCCTGCCCGCCGAGCAAATGATGGGGTAATTGAGATTTTGTTCTGGTTGACACAGTCTCAGGGATGCAAAGCCCGAGAGTCCCCCCAGGGTTATCCAGGGAAACCTGGAGTGCAGCCCCCTCCCTGGCCAGGAGTGCTGCTGGATGGGATGGGTGCTGTGCAGTCACCCCAGTGCCTGGACTAGGAGTTGGACACAGCACCCACATTTCCAAAGCACGTCAGCCCACGGCGTGCGGCTGCAAGGGAAGCAGCCTTCCAGTCCCTAAAGGGGCTCCAGGAGAGATGTGGAGGGACTCTTTGTCAGGGAGTGCAGCGACAAGGGAGCAACCTGGGCTGGTGGGAGGTGTCCCTGCCCAGGGCAGGGGGTGGCACTGGGTGATCTAAAGATCCCTTCCAACCCAAACCATTCTATGAAGGAATGGGGCAAATTTTGTACTGTCCTTTAAAAGCTGCCAAGAGGGGAGGGAGGTGTTACTGATGCTTAATTACTAGGAGGGCTGCAGGTCCAGCCCACAACCACCTAACACTGCTTCTTCCCTCTGGGATGTTTTCCCTGCAAAACCAAGCATGGGGCAAGTCATGGTGCAAACCCGGAAAACACCCGCAGGGAATGTGCCCCAGGAGCAGAGTTTGGGCATCAGCTTCTCAAGAGAGGGGACAACTTCCACCAGTGTGCGGCAGCTGACTGGTGTTCACCTTCTCCCCGGGGTTTTCTGTGCAGCCACACAGGAGCGAGACCTGGTGATAACAAAGCAAACTCTGCCCGCAGTTCTGCTTTCCCCCGTGGCAGTTTCATTATGGGAATATAAATAAATAAAAAGATAAATAAATTAAAACCCCTCCTCACTTCCACTCTCCAGAATAATAATCACCCAAAGGCTGCATAGAAAATTTATTTTTATTCCTTCCCTGCAATGGGGACAGGCATTTGTTTCCTAAAAAATTGCATCTCTTGCATCATGACCTGCCTTTAAGCGGGTCCCTGCCCCGAGCGGAGCGTGGCACAGTGGTACGTATGGCTGAGGAGCTGCCGGGGGGGTGGATTAACAAGGGCTTAAGGAGGCTGCAGCCCTCCCCATTAGCTCTCTATCATGTGCAATAAGAGCAGCCGTCCTACCGTGCAGCCCTTCCCATTCCCATGGAAACCACTGGTGCATCCAGCCAGGAGTATAAATAAACCTCTCGTATGAACTTCATCCTGTGTGCTATTTTACAACCGCGATGTCTAACAGCCTTATCTGGGGACACGGGTGCCTCTGTGTTTGCAGTGCATGGGCACGCTGCTCTTCCCCCTGGTCCCTAAATACAGGCCAAGGGAGGACAAGCCTCTGCCTAGACGCATGGGAGCCCAAGGAAGTGAGGGACCATATCAGGGAATATAACAAGATGTGGTCAGACACCACATCTCACAACCATGTAGAAAAAATAGTCCTACCATTAATTTTAATTGCCCTGTGTGAATTTTTAAAGTGTCAACAGAGAACAGTGCTGAAGAGACACCTAAAATGCATACAATTAAGGAGCCACGCACGAAATAGCCCAGCATCTTCCATTCCTACTGTGCTCTTTTGGTAGGGGAGCACAGGCTCACCTCAAACATTATGACTCCTGTCGGATACTCAAGATGGTTGGGAATATCTGCTCTGAACCCACCCGCAAAGCAAGCCAGGGACCTTCGGGCAGTGAGTCCAGCACTCACTCATACAACTCTAGCGCTCAGCGAGCATTTTTTGTTTCATTTTAAGGGTGGTTGGAATAACTTGCAGATGATTTTAAAAAGTCAAGTCCTGCGGGACTCACAATACCCTTAACTCTAGTTACAGTGGTCCATCTTTTATCTACACACATCACCTGCTCACGCACACCCCCTTTCCTGTCTCTCCATAACCATTTTTTCCAGGGAAGGAGGTCTGTCCAACCAATTTCCGTGTTTGCTTTACAGCAAGGATCAGACACTGCACAGCATAAGATCACCTGCTGCTGCACCTCAGCACAAAAGCCTAAGTGCTATCAGCTGCCAGGCAGTACTCCTCATCCAGACTCTACCCCTTACACACAGGCAGAATTAAACATTAGAAAGAACAGCGGCAAAGAAAACATCAAATCTTTCCAGGGTTTTTTTGCCAGGTCCCCAAAGCCTGCTGCCACCTCTACTTTATCACTTATTATTATTATTGCTAATAATTATCAGATTAAACTCCATGCGGAGGAACTTCTCCAATTAATTACAGCCAGAAATAGTAACAAAAGCATCGCCAGACCTAGATCGAACTCCTCGATGGCTCTGTGAACCTGTGTTACAGCAGTGAGCCTCTGACAGCAAGGGAAAAAGCCCTGCTTGACTTTGTTGGAGTAATCTTATTAACTCTGGCTGGTTCTGTTAGTTGACAAAGTGACAGGATCCTGGGGAAAATTTCTGTGTGTGTTTAGTACATCTTTGGCAGGTGTCAAGGTATATTCTCTGGCTTGTCACTCACTGTGCTGCCCTTTAGATAGTTATTATTTCATGTAATTATGATTATTACATACTGAGATGCCACCCTTATGAATAGCCTCTGGTTGCTGTCACTCACTACAATGTGATGCGGGAGGATGAGTTGTCAGGAAGGAACTGCAGGCTATGAAATTGCCACATTTCTCTATTTTAAAACAAATAACCCCACGCTTTTGCTGGTCATCCCATTCCACTTATGGAGCGGCACGCTCAGGGCAGAACCACTTGGGCAGCACGGACAGAGAATGATCTGCTATGAAGTACCCGTGCCAGAGTCACACAGGAGCAGCCGCCACAGCCCACCCACAGGATACTTGCGACATGAAGCCATCAGGAGAAGGAAAAAGGATAATCACCCTCGAGCTGCACACCACCGCTGTCTTGTGAATTCTCTGCGGCATTTCTCTTCCAGAGATGCTTTCTCCTCAGCTGCTTAATTCAAAATAGCTTCTGCAGTTGCCCACACCTAACCTCCGGGTGGGATGCAGTAGGGCATCCCAGCTTTATCCATCCCAACTCCATAGGCTTATCTGACAGCTGAGCTGCCTTCTGGAGGTGGACCCACGTTCCATTTCCTACAGAGACGGCAAATCACACAGGATTTCACACCACCTCCCCAAAACTCAGATAAAATCCTCAGTTTTGCAAAGGTGAAGAGTCTATAGCAGGCATACGTAATGTTTACACCAACTGCCCATAATTCCTGCTCTGGGACTGTTTCACACAAACCAAAGCATTTGATTTGGACTAAGTCAACTTCGATTCTTTCCCAAAGCCTGCTACAGGCTCTAGTTGACCTTGGGCAAGTCATTTCGTACTTCTGTGGCCCTGCTGTAAAATGGAAGTCACGCTATTTTCTGGCAACTCTTTGGACCAAGTGTTCCTTCATGCAGTAACATCTGAAAAGTGCAACGCAAAAAGTCTGTAATCGTGACTAAAGCCTTTTGGAGAAACTGCAATATTAAAAAAAGGCACTTTTTCAGTCTATTTCTGATACCTAACACTTTGTATGGTACACAGCTTCCACAGGGAGATATTCACAATTACAAAGGGGTCGATATTCATAAATCATCTCCCTACAACAGCTGAACAAATCATTTGTAATGATTCATTTCCTTGATGAATTTCGCCTCTTTTTCTGTTTGCAAATTACACGTGAACAGAGTGGGATTTTCCCAATTGATTTTTTCCAAGCCTTTTTCCATCCCGCGTAATTTCTGAGAACAGCTTTCAACCTGCAGCCCTTAAAAGAACTCCAGACCCAGCATCGTTGCCTGCCCAGAGCTCGCAGTCAGACCATAGCCATCGTTAGCAGCGACCAACTCATTACAGCCACGGTTACCCTAACTGCAAAATTGAACTTGGCTTAAATGGCTCAAATGCTCGTGCTTCTTGCCAGAATGAGTGCAGCAGTCACCATCAAGTTTCTAGTGCAAATACTTAGAATATCTAGGTTTGCGGTCCTCTTGGAGATTAATTTGAACAAATATTTCCCTTCCCCACGAACACTCCTGCCTTTAAACGTGCTCGCTAAAATACTCACAGAAAGCTAACACAAAAAGGACAAAGCAAAGGTAATGCTGAAGCCAGGCCTGACGAAGCGTTTGCTCAACTTAATACCTGGTCCAGCTCGGACACAATTCTCTTTTCCCGTATCTGGAGCGACGGATGGCACACTAAGCATCCCAACTCGTGGATGCTCCCCTTGATGCCATCTCTGTGCATCGCTCCCTCCTCCCCAGCGTGCAGAGCCATCATTAGCCACACCAGAAAGGACGAAGAGGCATCTCTTAGCGCTGCAGTTAAACATTTGCATCTCATCCAGACTTACCGCTTGAGCAAGGCCTGCAGCCTACAACCCAAGGAGCCATCGGCTTAAAAAAAAAAACACGGAAAAACACAATCAGCTACAATTCCAGTCCGAAGTAGCACAGATAGGTCCGCAGCACAGATATATCTGCAAGCACAGGGCAGGGTGAGCTGCCCTAAGCCAAGCTGTTTGCACGGATGCTCGGTGGAGCCCTCCCGGCCCTGCCTGCCCAGCCGGGACGTCAGCACGGGGCACGGCTCCAACGCAGGCTCCAGCCAGTGCGGGAAGGACCCCTGCAACGGGGGGATGGCGGAGCAGATGCTTGCAGGTGCTTACAGCCCTCCCTACACCTCAGCTGCCTCCATGTCCATGCACCTCGACACCACGCTTGCTGATAAAACAAAGAGCAGCAGCAGCACAAAATTGCAGGTTGTGAGCCCAGACAATAAGTCTCACATCTTCCTTCCAGTGCCAGGAGCCATCTCCCTCCCCTGCTTAGCGAGCCCACCTCCCTTTCTCAGGAGCATCCTCGGGTTTATTTTAAGCCCTGGCCACCCCAGCCGTGCTGCTGGGGTTACCCGGCTCCCCCCAGCTCAGGGACCTGCTCTCCGGCCACCTCCGCACCTCCATGCTCGCCCCCCGCAGCCAGCAGGCATCCTGGTTCCACTTCACTGGCACCAAGATCTGCTCTGCTCCACAGGGGCAAGGCGGATTGATAATTAAATCCGCTATTGAGATATTCACATTCTGTTCCCTTGCCATTTAAGCAGACATAAAACATTTTATTATTCTGCTGATTTAGGAACCTGAATTTAAATATTAGAGTATTAAAGCGATACTTAATTAGTTGACTGAATGTTCTCCCTTTTATCAGTGTTGACAGATCTTAATTATAGCATGGGCTGTGAAAGCTGATAGAACAGCTGATGGCAGCAGCACCGCCAGGAATACTAAAGTGTGTCAGAATTACTTGTCTGTGTTCCCTCTTCCCTCTCGCTCTGTTCTTCAGGCACGCTCTGAAGTCCTTGGCAAATAAAGCCAATGCCGCAGCCAAGCCTGAGCAGTTTGGCATTTACTCTCAAGGACATGAGAAACTGCTCACCCTTGAAAGCGCCAGGATAATCCACAGGCCCAGACTTTCAAAAGAAACCCCAAATGATGGGAAATTATCTCACAGTTAATCACTTTCCTATCCACTAATCAAGCAGACATGGGGCTTACCGTGGAACAAGAGTGCTCAGGTTACTTTCTCACTTAAGCCCCGCTTTAGATACGTGGGAACAGTTCTCCCAGTGAAACCTGACCTTAAGATTTTTCCATTGTTGTCATCCATGGCAAGTCCCTGCTCCAGTGACAGCGGGGGTGGCTCTGAGGACCAGCCATGGTAGGTAGATCAGCGCACACCCCTGGCTGCTATCACCTCTGCCAGAGCCAGCCCTTCCCGTCTGCCAGCACAGAGCCACCGCCTTGGCACTGCGCCGTTTCGATGCCACCCAGAAGAGGCTGACAGTTCAGTCAACCTATTCACAGCCAGGGGCTGTGCTCCATCCTCCGCCGTGCCGCAGGGATGGATGGCTCTGGCAGGAGGCCTCCACCGGGGTGAATTACATCTCGCAGTAGCACATCCTTCACCTTCCTGGGATAATAACAAATGTCCCACCTCGGGGAAGGTGGCTGGCAGCAAGCGCGCTTTGAACAACATATATTTTACCTGCCCCCTGCAGAGGCCAAGCCATTCCCTCTGAAGCAGCAGTATTGAGCACCGCTTTGCAGCAGTAGCAGTGACAAAGCACAGCACAGGCAAGAGGAGGGAAGAAGTTGTAACTTGGTTTTGGGCTACAAGCCCATGAAGTTGGGCTAGTCACTTGTCCCAGATTCCCGACTCACCAACCCACCCTAGGGCAACACCAGTGTGTGACTGACTTCAATTTTCTTTTCCTATCTATTTTTTTTTTAAACACAAATTAGGAGATCTGCAGCCTTGTTTAGATCCTGGTGTCCCACAAGGCACTAGCAGAAAAACCCCACGTCACCCAGGAAACTACAGGAAAGATGAGGACTCTTTATGAGGGAGTGGAGTGATAGGACAAGGGGGGGACGGTTTTAAACTGAAAGAGGGGAGATTTACATTAGATATCAGGAAGAAATTCTTTACTCTCAAGGTGGCGAGACCCTGGCCCAGGTTGCCCAGAGAAGCTGTGGCTGCCCCATCCCTGGAGGGGTTCAAGGCCAGGCTGGACGGGGCTTGGAGCAACCTGGGCTGGTGGGAGGTGTCCCTGCCCAGGGCAGGGGGGTTGGAACTAGATGGTCTTTCAGGTCCCTTCCAACTCTAACCGTCTATGAAAGACATTCAGCCCTGTTCAGTCCCCAAAAGCTCTGAGTACATCAAATACTGTCCCTTAACTGCTCAGGCAGGGATGGGGAAGGACCACGGTACTCCAGCCTCATTTCTGCAAGTCTGCTCCTTAGGAGCTAGCGTACTAGAGTCTGCTTACGTTATGTTGTTTGCAGAAAAAATTGGTATGAAAAATGTGAGGTAAACAGGGTAGAAGCAATGTGTTGGAGCCAATTGTCTAATCAACTAAAGTGACAATCCTAAAACAGTCCCTAGGCACCAGCGTGGTTCTCCAAAGTGATGAACGCTGACTACATTTCGGCTCTGCATCCCCACCCAGAATACTTAAGGATTATTAAATTATCCAGATCCAATTTTATTCTGGGAAAAAAATGTGGTAAAAATAGTGAATAAAATCAGTAATTTTCATCAGTTTGTGCATCCTGCCTTTCACTCCTTCCTTTTAAGGCTGCAGAGGAGGAGAAGTTTAAATCCCTGTGGTACATTGATGCTTTATAAGTTATTCCAGCATGAATGATCTCAACCTCAGGAATGATGTGTGCAAACCCTGCCAGAGCGGAGAAGACAGGCATGGAAGAAGAAACCCTCTGTTGTCACGATTCAAGCATGTGATGGGTTGCAACACCTTTTCTCCGAGTACCATCCATCACTCCCAGATGTTCAGCACAGAGCCATGGTACCTCCTCGCCAAAGGAGCATTTGATTTCCACTGCCAATCACAGCCTGAAAAAAGCCCTTTTTCTTCCCACTATCCAATGAGGTAAGAAATTACTTGGCACGTAGTATGCGCATCACACTGGGCAGGCAGAGGATCTCTGCACTGGCTGAAGGCTCCTCTCTGCTACCCTATGTCATGGCCACTGCTCCTCTGAGTATAGCCATGTCCCCATGAGGACAGCAGGACACTTGTCCCCTCTCCTCCAGGAGCTCAGTGGGGGATGCTGCATGCACTCTGGGCTCCAGGGGATGCACCATCAGCAGGTTCCCGTAGACACCCATGTCCTTTACCAAAGTAACGGGATTATTTTACTCAGGCTGGAAAAGAGACGAGGCACAGTTATTGTAAACAGCTACAACAATCCAGCCATTCCTAAGCCAGACACCCAGACCACATCCAGGAAAGCAGAGACTGGGAAATCTGGGAATTAGCATCAGAAGGAGAAAAAACAGGCGCACAGTCACTTCCATAAGACTGTTCTCCATTTAGCATCCAGCCCTAATAGGAACACTAGTTCTTCCATTACTTGTGCCACAAGCCCAGCAAAGCAACAAACACTGGCTGTTCTTTAGGAACAGCTTTACAGCAGCCTAGCCAGGCAGTCGGTTTTGCAAGAGTAGGTGTTCCTCAGACATGGTTTCTTACTGCCTTCTGCCTCTGATGGGGCTGGAAACCCAATTTCTTACCTTGCGGTATCGTCAGCATTTCTGCTGCTGGCTGGTACCCAAATAAACTAGAAGATAATGGCTTAGAGGGGAAGGGTGGCGTTTACTCAGCTTCTACTAATAGTCCCCAAAAGTTCAAGTGGCAGCTTTGACTTGAAGCCAAATGATTTTTCCAGACGGGGCCTTCCTCTGCGAAGGAGCAAAGCTGGCGTTGCCATTTCCCTCCCCTCTGCCCACAGCTAATTCCAACCTCAGCTGGGGCTGGGCTGGGAGAACACCATGATGCACTCAAACACCACACAGAGTGGTTGATACAGAGACACGTGGGTTTCTTTCAAAGTCTCCTTCCCACTCTCACAAAACCCCTGCTGCTAGTCCCTTTAGAAAACCCAGGAGCAGGATAGCGGGAAAGGTTTTGTTCTTGCCAAGGCTGGGGTTTTTTTCTCCAGCGTCACCACATCTAATCGCTCTGGCCTTTGGGCCAAAGGAACACCGAAACCAGAGCAAGTTCATGAACTTCTGAGAGCAGGTGCTGGCTCCCTTCAGAGCTTTTCCACCCAGATGAGCAGCGCCGAGAGCCCATTGTGGAGCACGTTGTCCGTGTCAGTGGCAGCAGATGTCAACAGCAGCGTGACAACAGCCGGCAAACTGGCCGCCGTGCCAGCTCCCAGCTTCCCGGAGCACGTGCTGTGCGGAGCAGCCACGCTCGGCTCCCCAGGAGCCCCCCGTGCCGCTGCTCGCTGCCCACCCGGAGAGCCCGCACCCCGGCGCTGTGGCTGTCTGTACAGCAGTGCAAAGCCTCTTGCAATTAATTTAGTGGAATTAAAAAAAAAAAAGTTATCCTGGTAACAATTCAGTCTGCAGCACAGTCCATGCTAAAGGAAGGATTACTCTGCAAAGGCTGCTCCTGTCAAAGACCCAGCGCCTGCCTGCACCCAGCTCCCCAGCCATCACATCGCTCTGTGCATGAGTGGGTACTAGCGAGGACGTTCCTGTCCCCAGACCCATCCCTCCCTGTCCCCAGACCCATCCCTCCGCTGCAGGGCAAGTGGCAGCTCTGCTGCCCTGGGGTCGTCCCGGGGCAAAGCACCCAACCCCAGGGAGGGGAACCCTGTCCCCCTGCCCACCGGGCACAACACTCTGGGTCACCACCATGTTGCAGCCAGCAAGGCACGCAGCCAGTCCTCGGACCTGCCTCGCATCGGGCATTTTTAGTTTAAAAGTTAATCTAGCTGGGAGCAGAATTCCCCACGCCGCATCCCCCTGCTGCTGGCTCAGCTACAGCAGCTGGACTGGATCAGTGGGGCCCTCCTGGCTCCTGGCCTTGCCTTTATAAACACACTTAATGATCAGCAATGATGGCTTGGCGGCTTCACCCGCTTACACTAATGCCCATGTGCTAGAAGGGCACTTTGCCTGCTCGCAAACAAGCCAATCCCGTTTAACAGGGCAGAGATTTAAGAGAGGCAGCCTGCACGGCGCAGCCGAGTGCCAGGCAATGCTCTCCCCGCAGCAGCCCGGCTCCCCGCTGCCACAAAGCTTCTGCGCTTGATGAACCTGCCTCCGCCGAGGAGGGAAAAGGCGTCAAGGGGAGGGAGCGTTTCTGGAGCTCTGCCGATGCCGTTTCACAGCAGCCCTCCCGGGCAGGCGAGGAGACACTTTGCTCCCCCATGCAGCGACTGGGACACCGACCAGCAGGGACAGGCAAGGAGTTAATTTATCTAGTTGAGGTCTGCAGGGCTAAATGCCACGGTAGCATCCTGCCCAAGACGATAAATCCGCCCGTGCTTGGATTCAACATGCCGCATAGACTCTCGAAGGCAAGAGGAGACAGGCAGGCAGCAAGGGCAGGGGTCTGCCTGCCCTCCAGCCCCCCTCTCTCCACCAAGGGTGCCCTAGTGCTTAGGTGCTATTCTCCATCAGCTCCTCCGTGACTCCCAGCCCCAGACCGGTAAAAAGGCAGCAGGAGGCTGTTACACCTGGGCTGAGTTTGTTGGGCTGTCACCGGTTTGCGCCGCCAGCATGGGATTTCTGTTTCTCCCCCGCCACTCCCCGTGCAGCCCCCCCTGGTTTCGCTCGCGTGAGGGCAGCCCCCGACCTCCTGCCTGGAGGGTGCTCAGGGAGCGCAGCTGCTACTCAAGGACTTCCTTGAGCAATCCAGCCCTGCGCGCTTCAAAGGATAATGTCATTTTTCTCCAAGGTAGCCCATTACACAGTCATCCAAAGCAAATCCAGCATGTTACAGAAGAGCACGTTTCAGAGGTCTGCACACCTGGGCAGCTGCCCACAGGGGGAGGGGGAGAAAGAACCGTCTCAGAATTGGACCGTGTTTGACAAACCATCTCTCATCACTGACCTCAGCAAGCTTTTCTCGCACCATCAGTGTTTTTCTGCTGTTACAATTACGCTGAATGAGTTGTAGCATCTTCCTGGTGTATATTGCCTTTCTTTGGCCACCATCCAGCGCTTGCCCCATGAGTTCCCTTTCTGTCTCCAAGAAGCTGTCACAAATGGAGCCACAATAAACGTAATACACAGACCACAGCTTTCCAAAGAGTTGGCAGGCACAGCCAGCAATGATAAAAGATCAACAAGAATTTCAAGTGTTGTTTTAAATGCCTGTTAGGCTGCGAGCTCCCTACCTTTGATCACCAGCCACACACAGTGGGGGGTTTTTTCTTATTTAATTTGCATGCAGATGGTGGCCAAGAGGTTTAGGGTACCACGGTGACGAGAGCACTAGAAACAAAAAGTGCTGCCCATGGAGTCCTTCCCGCAGCCATGCACAGCCTGAACTGGAAACACAGAGTGGGCAGCTCAATGGACAGGCATGGAATAAATAGGTTCCTCCGTGAACCCCAGGAGAGAGAACCTCTACTGAACAAAATACCGTCACACGAAAGAAACACAAATGCCTCTTCCTCCAGATTTCTTTGCATCTAGGACAATATTTTTCTTGAATACCCATCAACAAAGAGGAGCTACTCCCAATTTTCTCAGCGCACAGCCTGCAAGTGTGTCGTGTTAGTGCAGGGGACTTCTCACCCCGCACAAAAGGGGCCAGATCCCGCCACCGCAGCACACCAGGCCTGGGCGAACACCGACACGCGTGGTGCTACCCTGGCTTACGCCAGCTGAGGCTGTGACCCCTTCTTTTCGATTGCAGCTGGCATTTCTCAGCCTCCCGCTGGCATCGCTCTCGGCGAGCAGCGATAGCTCCTGCGACACCGACGTTACGGCAGCGCACTGCCAGAGGATGTAAACCAGTTTGCAGCCAGCTGCAATATCATTTCGGCAAGCAGCACAATAAATCAATGGCTGTAAATTAAGCATTTTTTTTACGCTCTACACAGCAAGGCTCTTCCCTGGACACGAAGCCAGCCTCAAAGAGCGCTGCCCTTGGATTTCATCATATCCAGCCTCAACCGTGCCCAGAGGAGCCGCCTGGCACGACGAGCTGGCGAGCGAGCTGTGCCACCCTGCGAGCTATTGCGACATGGAGACACACATCCAAGGGAGTGCTCCCGTCCTGCTCTGCTCGGGCTCCAGGCAATTAGCAGTTTGCTGATGGCTCATGCCTTTTTCAGCATTGTCTGTGCCGGCTGGAAGGCTCCCAGGGACAGCGAGAGGTCCGCTGCTTCCCTGCCTGCCCCCAGCTGCCCCTGGGAGGTGACAGGAAAGCACGCAGGATCCCCTGCACGTGTCAGCGGGACAAATGGAAAGGCAAAAGGTGAGAAGCTTCTGCCATCGAGTCCCAGGCTCGCTTGCTGTCACTGCCGAGGCTGCGACAGACAAGAGACTCCCTCACCATCACCCCCAACCCGGTCAGACGCAGCGGGGACGCTCCAAGCATGAAAAGGAGGAGAAACAGTGGAGACCCACAGGCTGCACCTCCCACAGCCTCCACACTCAGCTGTCCGTGGTGCGGTGGTTGGCACGAGGCTCGCCTGCGTGGCATCCACCCCCAACACTCCTAATACTGGTACCAATGAGTCCGATCCTCCAGCCACCTCCCTGCTGGCCCAGGCATTGCCGTGTGCCGCCTCTGCCCCTCACACCCTGCTGCCACCTCTTCCTGGGACTAGTGCCCCCCGCCTTGGGCTGCTCCCCACAGAAAGACCTTCAGCCCCGGTTCAGCCCGCACCATAACGATGCTTCCCCTTGCTCCCACCCTCCTGATGTGTGAGCAACGAGCCCTTTATTGGCGCTTTTTATGATTTCCTGGTAACGTGTATATGTCTCCCTTTTGGCACTTTACTGCAGAGGTGAGACTTCAACTCCTATAAACCACCAACACCAAGAAGTCGAACAAGTCCCTCTCCCCACATAAATGGCACAAAATAAGCACGGCAATAATTCACCCACACTTTCAGGGATTCCCCCCACCACCACCTTTTCCTTTCATCTGAGCTTCTGCTTTCCCCCTCCCTCCCTCCCAGTGCCCACTCCCCCTTGTCCCGCCTGTGCTATCCATGGCATTCCCAGGCAGGCACTGGATTAAGGGAAAAGCACATCAGGAGCTTTGCTGCTATTGTTTGTCTCACAGTCTGTCTCTGCACAGTTTAACCATTCTAATCCCTGCTTCTGGGTCAGAAGTGGCTCCAGTCACACAGGAGACAGGTTTGAAAGATCTTACATGGCTGCTTTAAGCTACAGCTTTAATAGCGCTTGGGTATCAGGGACATCAGAGGAGCACGGTATGAGATGCTGCATTGACACAAACAGGGGTAGCCCCAAAGACGCACTGTACAGGTGGACACAGGGACAGGCTGGGAGAGGAAACAGAAGCACAAAAATGAGGAGGGGAAGCAATTTACATGGCAAGTCAGGGGGAACGACACCCCAGACACAGCTTCGCCAAAAATCAGCACATCACCATCCTGTCCTTGTTCGGTGAATGAAAGAAAACATCCCAAACCAAAGGACCAGCGATCCGGAGGACAGTGCTACAGCAGCAAACAAAACGCACACGTGCACGCACGACTGTACCTTATTGACAGAATAGGTTGTTGCCTGGAGCAACGAATGGCTCCGGTGCAGGCAGCGGAAGGACGATCAGAGGCAGATGCCTTCTGCCTTGCCAGAGGCACGAGGGGCTGCACAGCCTCCTGGCAGGGTGCTGTGGACGACCGGAGTTAGCATGGTGAGAGACTTAGGAACCACACAGGGATGACTCTGCCTCCCCCTCCCTCCACAGAGGGTCTTTTGGACATGGGCCCCGCAGGCAAAAGCCCTTCTGCTCCATGGTTAACACTCGATGCCCATGAAAAGCAGGCCACTGCAGCTTTCCCGCTGAACTGTGGGCTTATCTCTGGACAAGCAACCCTGAAAATATCAATGTGTGCGATTTGTCTTTCCCCTGCATGTTGGTCCAGGAAGCATTACTTGTATCCTTCCCCAGACGTGCCTTGAAGGTGACCTGAGCAGCGATAAATGTTATTTCCCAAATCCCAGGCTGGGGAATTATAGGGTTACAGCTCATGCCCTGGCACACAGGGCTGTGCCAGCCATTTAGATCTGTCTGTTCCACCGCGTTGCCCTTGTCCCCAGGCCTGCCTTCTGCCCAGGAGAGCGAAGGGGATCCCTGTCTGCCTGGGACAGGACGGCCGGTTAAAAAAGGAGAGGGGGAAATGAGGTTAAGGGATCTAGACGCAGCCTTTTTCTTCTGAGTGGCCATCCCTGAATCTGCTGGCAGTGCCCATTAGGATGGAAAGCCTGTAAATGGAGTTGTTTCTCCCATCGCTGACCAAAAGCTGATCGTCTCCCCCAAGAAACGGGCAAAACAGTGTTTGCTGGTAACTTAGCCATGCAGCTCCTTCTCAATACTCAGGAGACACTTGCGTTTTTAACAGCAAAGCAATCCTTGCACTTATTTGTAGTTAGCACAGTTGTTGCAGACCCTTTGGGACCGGGGACATTACGTATGTGAATGACAGCAATATTTCAGAGGATGACAGTGATAGCCAATATAGACTGCTGAGCTCCTGGTGAGGAGGTATTATGAAGCCCATAAAAGCTGCAAAGGACTTTGCAATTGCCATCAATTTAATGGAGAAGATGCTGCGGTGATGGGCAACAGGCAAAAACCTGAAAAGAGATTACCCAGCTGAGCCAGGAGGGAAATGGAGCATCTCGGCTAAAGACCACAGGAGGAAGGGAGTGGAGCTGAGGATTGAACGCTGATTCCTGCATATCGAATCATGGCCATAGGCTATAACATGATAGGATTTCCAAGGGAATTCATTCAATAACTTACTGTGAGGGCTTTGTGGGGTGTTGAGTTTTTTTGTTTGGGTTTTTTTTTTGGTTTTGGTTTTGTTTCTTTTTTCCCCTGTGGACTGTTGAAAATTGACTACTATATAAGTATTTGTGAACACATCTTTTCCACATTTTCAGCCAGCTCCGGCTCTGAGAAGGCGAGAAAGCTATATTTACTCTAGTTCAAGGGCTTTGACTCTCAGCAGAGCGAGTGTGGAACAGGTCCCCAAGCCTCCCAAAGGGAGTGCGTGGACCACACTGAACTCCTCGAGCCCTCTGCAATATTAGCCCTCGGTTGCTCCTCGCATCCCAGCCCCAGCAATACAGCTACACCGCTTCACGCGAGCTCAGAAAATATCTGGGAGCCTCTAAACCTTTGCTCATATCTCGGATAACGCTTTCATTTCAGAGTGAGGTGGGCACAGGTACCCTGGGATGAATTCAACTGTAAATATTCAGAGTGATTCATTGTTTGGCTTTTCTCTCCAATCTAAATAGTCGGAGCTGTCAAAATTGATCTGAGTTTTTACGGTACAATACTTTAAGAGAGAGAACAAACCGTGGATTAAATTTGCTGTTGTGGCCCAAAATAGCTTTCAAATATCAACACAGGCTAGATACACATAAAAGAGACTATTTCCTTGTGAAGCAAGGCAAGTCCTCACATCTCCATTTAACTGCCTTTCTCCCTGGAGGCGCACAGCGGAACACTGAACGTTTGAGCTGCCTCCCTCTCCCCTTCCCCATCACCGGATTAACTGGAGCCATGGAAAAATCTCTTTTACTCATGAAAAGTCCCAGCTTGGGCCCGGTAAGCTGTCCAGGGTGGGAGCAGAGCTGAAAATAATGAAGAGTGGCCCTTACTTTCTTATTATATCATTAATGTAGTGCTTATCAGAACAAAAGATTATTTTTCTTCGGTGCGTATAAATGCTTGGACTTCTATTTCTGTACACTACACCCTCCCTACCCCCCAGTAAAGAATAAAAAGGAGTATGGATCATCCACCTCTCGGGTCCAGGGATGTTCGCGTACCCCTTTGCAAGCACGCTGGCCTCCTTATGGGGTCAATGATCCTCTTTCCCCCTTCCAGTAGAAAGAGCCTGACCCTGCTTCCCCCTCCACTGCAGGGAAGCTGCAGGCAGAGGAGACTGATGGCATGTTGAAGATGAGTATCCATAACAAGATAAAAATTAGCTACTTACAAAAATAAAGAACAGATAAGATCTTGTCTGGTAATTCCCAGATCCCCAGAATCTGAAGATCTCTCTAAATGATTTTCTTCTGAGGCTGCCCCAACACCTCCAGTAGATGTGTCAGGATACACATAGATTGGCCTAACTGCCATATTCTGATGGGATGTGTCACTCATCTTGGGGCTTAATCCCAAGACCCTGCAGATGACAAAATGCTGCCCCGCTGAGCCTGTCCGGATGGCGTCCATCGCTTGGTTTCCACCACCTTTCTTTGGGGTGACCCTTTCTCCACGGACACCCGCTCCCAACAGATCCCCCTCTGGCTGCAATTCTGCTACAGGCAGACAGGATGCAATTTGTCGCTTCATGGGGAGAAAGGAGCACAACAATGAAAGAAAAGCCCTGTCCAGAGGGGAAAAATGTTCTAAAATTAAAAAGACAGAAGAAGAAAACAATTTTTTTCCAGCTGGAAAAAATCCATGGGTGCTCATCACTAAAGCTTTCTAAACGCGAGCTATTGCTGAGGTGAGAAGCAGTCAAAAATGCGGGTGGGTACTAGTTGTAATTCAAGGCAGTCCACATCCCACCATGAGCACAGAAACATTCCAATTACACGAAGTGCTAGAGGAAAAGATAACATTTTCTTTTGTTGGTTTCACTTAAAAAAACAGAACACGGCAGTTTCTTGAAAGAAGGCCAGCTTTCGCAGGAGGCACCTTCCAGCGTTTCATGCAAAAATTACCAAGGAAGCCACTGTGAGGCGATATTATATTGGAAAAAGTAAAGAAAAAAAACGAAGAAAGCACCACTGGCAGGTGAAATTTTGTGGAAAGGAAATTACGAATTCCTCACACAAAGTTACCTCCGTCATCAGCTCAGGGGTTGTGGAAAGCAAAAAAAAAAAGAACACAAGAAAAGAAAAAGCCAAAGAACACTCTCAGTTTTTACAACTAGTTTTCATTGTTCTGTTTGGACATCTCCTAGAAAAGCTCTTTCTTTGTTTGAGGACATTATGTAAAAGTCACTAAATGTGTATTTTGACCTTTTAATTCAAAAATTAAGCTCAGTGCTGGAGTCACAGACTCCACTGTGTGACTCTCGTACTTGGTCAAAGCAACCACGCTTTTAAATCAGGTGAGCACGCCGTGTGCCCACACACAGGTTAGGGACAGAGGCCGAGGCACACTCCTTGGTTGGAAGCAATGACTGTTTCAAGATAAACAGAGAAAGCAATTAGCATTCATTATGGATTGGAGATTTGAAATAAATTTGCTATCACCTACGACACAACCGTATTGTGGGTCAGACCAAGAATTATCTGTGCAGCCAACGCGATCTACTAAATACTGGACGCGGGAGCAAGAGATGGAGCAGAAAACCTAGGTGACAACAAGAAAAACACTGACCAAAGGAAGAGCTCTGTTGGCTGGAAGAGGCCTGGAGCTGTAAGCAGGGAAACAGTTTCCAGTTTGAAAGTGTGGTGAAAGAACCGGGACATGGTGCATCTCTGCTAAAGAACACGCTGTGACAGCGACCCACCTCCATCTTCAGACTTCCGCCCAATGACCAGGATAAGCTCTGGCTGTAAGAAATGCTATGAGAAGATTTTTGTTGCACTTCCGTGGCCTTTTTAACCTCTGTGCCTCAGTTTCCCCTGCACCGGATGAGGCTGCAGCCTTTGCTTTGCCCAATTCCTCTCTGAGGCGGAGAGTGCCTTTTACTGTGGGTCTTTGCACCGTGACGCACAGAGCAGGCGAGGTGCTACAGTGACACCGTAAATCAGGAAAACTGAACAAACTCCCTGCCTCGAGGCTGCAGCGCTTGTGACCACAGCCACATGGACACCACACTACGAAGAGGGGTTTCCAAGGGAGACAGACACATTTATAAATGAGAAATCTAGAGGCAGGAGGAAGAGGCTGCTTCCCAAAGCACCAGGCTCCTCTCCAGAAGCCACGCTGCGTCCCGCTGGACTCCCAGCAGCAGACAATTAATAATGCAGTGTCTGCCTGCTCCTGCGAGGCACCCGGGGGAGGCAGGCCAGCAGCTGCCTACTGCTCCATTATTGAGCAGATCTGAGAACAAACGTAATCTGTTTTTCCATTTACTTTCCAGGGATTATTGCATGCTGTCTTTGTCTAGAAACTGTCTCCACCTTGCAAGTCTTCTTCCATCCATTTGCGTATCCCTGGTCAGTCTCTGACTTCTGAGGGGCTCCTGACTTCATGGCACATCTCTAGATCTCAGACCTTGTAGCCAAGCCACGCTGCAAAATTAAACTATGACCGTCCAAGAACTGGGAGAGGAGGACCCAGTTTCGCCGGGTTCCTCTGCGGAGCAGGTGAAGAGGAGAGGAGCTGTGGGTGCAACAGTCTGGGGAAGGCTTAGAGATATAGTCTCATGTTCTTTAAATTAAAATCAAACAACCCAAAAGACACTGATTTTTATTTATCGTTGGACCGCAGCCACCTCTCCTCACTACTAGTAACAACCGAGAGGAGACGCTACCACACCGCGGGATGCAGCCAGGGCTCCAGTCAAACCGGGGCAGATCTGTCACTTTACTCACTCCTGCTTTGTTGGCTTTACAGTAGCATTACCTGAGTCACCAAGGAAAGACGAACATTTGCCTTTTGATTCACCCAAGACTACATGCTGTGGCAAAGGTTGTCTAACAACCCTCAGATCACAACCGCAAAGTAAACCCCATCTCTGCACGTACCCAAGAGGGATGGGTGGAAGACAGAATAACAGGATCCCTCTGAAGTGGCTCGGACCGTATCTCTAGCACCAAGAAGAGCAAACGTCTTCCCACAGATCATCTTCAACTGGATCCTTAGGGCTGTCCCACGAGCAGATCTACAGAGCGGTGCCACTCCTGCAGTTTATAAACAAGGTTGGTCAGAGCAAGGCTCAGATTTGTTATTGCACTAAGGACAGATGGATGATAAGGGTGACTAATCCCTGATCGCCATCCAAGAGGCTTTTCTGCAAGATCTGGAGCAGAAACATGAAATTACCATTCCCCAGGCTATTTCTACACAGTTCCCATTTGCGTCTGTCAGCAGGTGGCACAGGAAAGAGAATCTCATCTCTGCTGCCAGAGGCAAGGAGACCATGGATGACTCTTATGGATACAAGATTTTCTGAAAGCAAGCTGTAACTTTTAGGTTCACTGTTTTTCCCTCAGTCCCCCAGCACTCAATATACCTTTTCTACATGAAGAAACAGCTTAAAGTGTTGTCATGAGCTAATAGACAAGGCTTAATGGGTCTGCACATCACTGCCCAACCTGCAGGCAAACGTTCCCCTGCATTAGAGCAGGGCTATTAAAGGAAGAGACACCCTTTGGAGTATCAGCTGGCACTTCCAGCACCACATAGTGCTTTCCCTGCAGAGAGATGAAAACTTAAGAGGAGAGGAGGAAGAAAAACAAGATGAGACAAAAGAGAAGAAAAATAGATGGAGTCTGCCAGTGTTGCAAGATGTGCTGGCGAGTGGGGTCTCAACTTCTCTCTGCTCGACAAAGGACGTGTTATCACAAGTTCAGGCCTCAAGAATTTGGCTGTTGTTTCTGGTAAGCACACGTTCACTTTCTCAAAGTTACCGGGCTTCTCTGTAATCACTGCTGGCTGCCAGTGTTTCACTACAGACTTAAGTCTCCATCTGAGCACGTGCTGCCCCAAAACAGGACCCCGGCATTACAGTAAGGTGCTGTTACTTTCAGGTCTAACCTCGGAGCTGAAGGAGTCAGAAGAGCTTGTTTGCCAATGACACACCAGAGACCATTTTAAGAGCGACTCAAAGAGGCTTCGCAAAGGCCAGTGGTGAGAACAAAAGCCCTTTTGGTAAAAATTGGTGACAACACTAAGGTATATTAACCCACGGCACACAAACCCCTTAAACAGCATGAAGAAACCATTAAGCAAAACCCATCAAAAACATATAAAACCCGTGCTTGCAGAGCAGGAAAGGGATGGGGGGAAACGTACAGTGCTTTGTGAATGTCTGGCTGGGGAGGAAACGTTTGCAAAAAGAATGCAAAGACCCCGAGGAATTCATTAAATTCAGCATCACCAGAATGCATTGCTAGTGTGGAAGGCCTAATTACACTCTAATCATAGCCTCTAAGCCAAAGTGCAGACCTGCTTCACCAAAATTTGTACCTGGAGAGGATACGCGGTACTTCTTTTCAGAGATATTTGCCTGCTACAAACTCTTGCTCTAACACAAGAGGATATTTGATGTCCACATGCAATGCACTGAACCAAAATGCACTCCCATCTCAGCATCTTGAAATAATTGAGAGTCCAAACACAGAAGTGCCTTAGCAGCCACAAGGCAGTAGCACTTTGCTCCCACGCTGTGTTTTCATATGAAGACCTCAAAGCTCTTTAAAAACATCCCAGTTTCACAAGGACCTTGATGGAGCCATTATTAAACTCATTTAGCTAGTGGGTAGACGGAGACCCAGACAGGATAAACAATCCTTCCACTCAAGAGTCATCAGCTCTGCAATGGCAGCCCAAAATGACCAACTCTTATTTTCCTTACTTATCCCAAACACTTCTCCCTTCCACTGGTAAGGCAAGGGGACGTTATTGCAAACTTTTCCCTCTCCATCCTAATTCACTCTTCACCCCCGTCTGCAGTGAAACAGCAGTGGCAAGGGAGTTACCATGGCTGCTTTTACCTCTGTGCTACTCTAACAAATGCAGTCACAACTGGAAAACTCTACTTTCAATCTACAATTGCCGTGCGCAGAAGACCAGCCTACAGCATAACAACAGGTTCTGGTAAGCAAGAGCGCTTGCCACACACCCAAGTGCTCGGTTAGCAAGGCTGGGTACATAGCAGTAATGAAAAATTTGAGCCATCCTTCTGCCACATTAAGGACACTGATCAATAAAAATGCTATATTGAACAGCGTAATAGAGTTGTTAAAGATCATTGCTGCTTCTTTAGCTACCAAGTCAGCTTCTAAAAAAAATCAGTTTTAGATGGAACCTAAGAAGATCTATAAACATTGGCTGAGATCACCAGCAGGTGTAAATTGATGTAGTTCCACAGATGGCAGTGGAATTGCATTGATTTAAAATCAGCTCAGGACTTGAGCATGTAGTATTATGCAGTGGTAAATAACACCCATAAAAATTAGGCAGGACCATGAACCGGGGTGGGTGTGGGTGCAGGTTCAAAAAGCAGGGGTAATTTGTGAAGGAAGCGCCTGCTAAGCACACAGCATCAGCGATCTGCAGAAGCCCTGATTTGATCAGCTCAGATTAAACACAGCAAAATCATTAAGATTAGCAGGATTCCAAGGCGTAATATCAAACTGACTTCCCACGGGAGTTCGACGACTCTTTGATATCTTTCTCTTAGGCTCAGGCACTATATTTCAGCTGCCGCAAGCAAACAAAACCGGAGAGAATACAATCAACACAATAAAAAACAAGGTAAAAAAATTGAACGATTTCCTGCAAAAGTCCCCCATATGCTTTGCCTGGAAGTGGATTCTGAGGACATGAGTAATACCAATCCCAGAAGAATAAAAGAAAAGGCAACGCGACTGCAGCACAGGGAAGGAAAGCATCTCCCATGAAACACTGCGGGGAGGGGACCAGCATCCCACGGAGGAGCGCCCTGCGTTTGCCAGCACGCTGCGTAAGCGCTAGCAGCTCTGCCCATGGGTAGTCGAGCTGGTACCACCCATCCAAGGCAGGTACTTTGGTACCAGCCCAGAGGTGAGAGTCCGAGATCAGATTCCTGCCCCCAGCCTCGGCCAACTAAGCTGTGCGTTCATGGCTGGTCAGCAGGCTCAGGAGCTGAAACTGCCCTCACTTGACCCTTCAGGCACCATTGGCTCTCAGATATTGTCCTCTTTTAACCCCATGAGCTCCAGAGCTCAAAACAGGCTTTTTCATCTTCCAGAGGAAACCACTTCACCACAGAGGCCAACAGATTAGAGGGAGTTCTATCAGGGTCTGACCCTTTATACCGAACAGGTAAGCGGGGAGAAAGAGGTCTCCCATCTTTCCTATCTAGTTACTTCTCTAACCACAGCAGACGTGTCTTCAGACTCCTCTGTGGCCACCGAGCACGGCAGAGCAGACAAGCTGCACGCAGCCTTTGCTGGCATCGTTTGCTGTGCTGCCTTCCAGGTGCTTGGCACTCAGCAACTTCCCCAGCCCATAAATCGCACAGGACTCAAAATGAAGTCTCCTGCCTTCACTTCTGGTTTATTAACCCCACGAGGCATTAGGGGACCTTTTAGAAGCGGAATGGCAGATAAAGGGAAAGGTAATAAAGCAGCAGTGGCTCCCAGACAAACAAGCTTTACTCCTCACAAAGATGCTCTTGGTCATACATTTGAAACATTAATTCTAGGTATGGCTCTGGCACCAGCCTGCCTCATCTTCACGAGCTCTGCAATAGAAATGTTCTTCGTTACCAGCAGCTGATGATTTTCTAAAGACCCCGGCATAACCGCGAGGGAACAAGCAGCAATGCACCGTGTCATCTTCAGCAAGACGTTTCAGGAGCATTGGCACCTTGCCCACAAAACTCAACTCACGTCTGTCTGGTCCAACAGCTTTGAACACCACTCCAGGTGCAGGGCTGCCAAAGAAGCCCCTTCTCCCCGGCTTTTAGGAGGAAAATCTCCAACAACTTCACAGGCAGCGACTTTTTCACCTTATGTGAGCAACAGCTGCGCAGGTGCAAAAGAAAGATGCTCATATCAGCTGATATCACTTGGCATAAAGGACAGCACATGGGAGGACCTGGTGTCACTTCTGTCTCATTCCAGCTATGGTCTCCAGGCAGAGAAAAGCACCGTGACACCCAGACCGGGGCTCATCCACCTCCTTAGCACCAGAGTCCTGTCAGCACAACAACGACAGGGGATGTTACGGTGACCTGTATCACTCATAAGCTGCAAGGTCTCAGCATTTCTTCACCGTGCTGCCCCCGTCTAGCGAGCGGCATCGCACTAATCTGCTTATTTCACCTCGCCTCTGCCTGAAGTTTCCTGCCAACAATGACAAAACCCATTCTGTGTATTAGGTACGCCTCTGATCGCAATCACCCAGCCCCGTGTTACATCCCGCTCCCTGGAGAAGAGAGCCTGCCGTGTTTTCCAATTCCGTGCCCCAATCTCTTTAGACAGATTTCACAGTAATTGTAAAGCCGAGCCGCCCGGGTTGCACGCAGCGCCTTTGCCTCAATGTTTATCCAAGGTGCCACACATTTCCAGCTGTGATCTGTCAGCGATTATTTCCATACCCTTCACTTCACCCTTGTATGCAAGCATGTACCAAGGAGCGAGCAGTAATTAAAAGAATTGGGGTCTATTTAATTACCTTCTGACACAACAGCGCAACGGCTGCCTTCAAAGCAGCGCGACTCCCAGCAAATCGAATCGAGCGGCAGCCGAGCCACAGCGTGGGACCTGCATCCCATTAGCGCAGGTTGCCTCCGCTCGCAGGGCGGAAAAAAAGCTGCAAGCCTCTCATTTCCAGTAAGGAAAGGAATGTGCCGCTTTCAGACCAAAACCTATCACAGAAGCCAATGACATTTTGAAAGGGAAACTCTGAGCGTGGCCTTTAGGCTGTGGCAGCTTTTGGCCCCGGCAGGTTCGGCGGGCAGCAGGCTGGGGTTGCTGCAGAAAGGAGGTGGGGGTTGCCCACATCCACCCACACGAGCCAGAAAGATTTGGTTTCACGCAGATTCACGGTAACTCATTCCTCCAGCAGAGGAAAGGTCTCGTCCCACACAACTTTCCCCTCACTCCTTAGCAGCGGTGCCTGTTTTTAAGAAGTTAATAGCAGCCCGGGAAAGCAATGGGGAGAGAAGGTAAAACCCGCGTCTCCTCCAGCCCAGATACCTTTAGAGGGCTCTGGGGAAGGATCCAGACTGTTCACCCACAGCCTCTTCCATGGGAGAGATGAATTGTGAAAGTCTACCACCATGCAACCTCAGGAGAGGCACCTGAAAGCCCCATGGCACGAGTAGTCCCTAAAGGATGCTCCAGTGGCCTGCAAGTCCCAGTGTGAACACACGCATTGGGATACTGGGACTGAGCAATTCCACCTCTGCCTGCTCCCAGCTTGCCTTTGTGTCAGGACGTAATCGCTTCTCCTCGTCACCCTTTCACCCTGGATCCCATGGGCTGCGTCTACGTGAGTTTGTACTTGTGAAGGTCACGGTCCTGCAAAAGGCGTCTTATTTTTATCTCCAGTTCAGGCAGAGGGCACGGAGCCTCGGGGAAGGGTGCCCCGCTGCCCTGCCTCCCAGCAGGTGACCGCAACCCTCCTGCTGAAGGAGATGGCTTTTAGCAGCTCTTCTTCCCTAACAAGTGTCACCTCTGAGCTGTACCCTTGATCCTTTCACACGCTTTCTGCCTTAGGGGAAGATATAATTATCTTCAGAGATCTTTGGAAATTAAGGAAGCCTGAGTGATGGCTCAAACACCCCTGTGCCGGGACCACCGCAGCAGCTTCAGGCTCTTTCAGACCTGCCTTTGGGGCTGCTGGCTCCCCACACCGATCCGTTACAAACCTGCGGTGAAGAGACAGGATGTAGAACCCACAAACTGTTCCTCTGCAGAAAGGAAATGAAAACCAAGTAGAAAAATCTAACCACACGCCCTCGAGCTTGTCAGGAGACAACGAGAAAGCGAGCAAGGAAGGGAGATCCTTCAAGTCCGTGCCACCAGCCTGATTCACACCAGCTCCAGAAGGAGCCGCAGGTGCAGAGCACCTCTGAAAACAACGTGCTTTTAGTTTTGTAAGTCACCCAGGAACTCACAAATACAAGCCAGATGTTCCTTGAGAAAGACAGGCTATCATTTCCTCTTTAACAGAAAGCCCTTCCAGAAACCGTCAGGATATTAAGAGAGGCTTTTTCATGACAAAAATTGAGTTAGGTGAAAATGTCTTCCCAATAAGCCATTAAATTAGTTCTGTCCCCAATTCTTTTTTGTTTTTACTGGTGCAAAACAAGGGAAGAAGATGCCTGTCTTCTCCTAAGCTGTTTGCTGGACATAGTCAAAATACAGGATGTTCTGGTTGATTTGGGATGTAAGAATCGATGTCACGTCTCTGTTCTGCAAAGGGCAGTTTCTCTCAGAACCCAGTGAGAATATTCACATTTATGACTTGAAATTCATTCTCTGGAAAAGTTCTCCACGCTTTGTTTAAAATTCATTGTTTCTTGTAAACTCATTCTCTAGAATATTAATAGAAGGAAAACATATAAAAGGAAGAAATGCAGCTGACAGGGATTTGGTTAAAAATTCAAACCAGTGTTCACAGGACTTTTCAATTTCCCAGCTCTGGGTTGCATAATTTTCAGCGCACAGACCCTGAAACAGGCCTGAATTCTAATGCTATTTTAAAAAGAAAAGACATGATGAATGCTTTGGCAGATTCTTGATTTTCTTTTTAGCTCACTGTGAGGATACGATTGAAAATGCAAAGAAACATCACAAAAATAAGAAAGAAAGGAGAGAAAGGACAGAACGTTACGCAGGAGGAAAGAGCCTGCGTAACCAAAGAGGCCAAAAAATTACGTTTCTCTTACTACAGGTTTGGGTCCAAAGTAACCACAGTCAAGACCGAATGGCGCACAAAACCACTTGCCTTTGGCGGTGCTCCACAGGGGTGAGGAGACTGCTGAGGGAGGTGATTGATAACACCAGTAGCGTGGAAAACACCCGTGGGCTCCTCTCACATAGCTGTGATTTCCGTTTGACTCCACACTCCAGGGGCAACTGTGACTGTCCCAGTGACCACCCCATTAAAAGCATTCAGCTCCCGTAACCAACCTGCATACCTTTGTATATATTTCCCTTAGACAAAATAAATACTTAACGACAGAGTAATACCACTCTAAGTTGCAGAATAAAAGAAATTGGTGGGGAAGGCGGGAGGGAGAAATGACTGAAGTAGTTATTAATGAGCAACTAGCCTGTAATTACACAGATCACCAATACCTCGTCAGAAGGCAGCAAAGCCACATTGAATTAGCACCCGAACACTTCCAAGAGGCATGAACTATTTCATCGCCGGAGCTCTCCTTACCACAGACTGCGAGCAGCAGAAGAGCGGGCCTCACAGATGGCATCTGCTCTTTGTCCACCCTCTGTTTCTCTCTGGCCGTAATTGAGAAAATCACCAGCCATCCGAGGAAGTCAGCTGCTCCCAGCCCATAATGAAAGGAGGGCCGGAACAGCTGTGCTGCATCTTTTTACAATTATCCTTCCTCACTAACTAACAGCAGTTTCGTGCAGAATAAACCTTGCCACACCTGAAATGCTTCAAGATAAAGGGATGCCCTGGCTCTGCTTCGTCAGTAGCGATGAGGGGACAGCACCAGAGCACGCTGCCTTACTGGATCCACTCGATCACCGCTACGGGTGTTAAAATACCACCTGTAAGAGGAGCTGAGACGTGAGCTGGCAGCACTGGTGCAGGGGAAAATATCGCATACTTAGGGAGACAGAAAAGAGCATTTGAAGATGCAAAGGCAGCAAGGTAGAAGCAAAATGAGAAAGGCAACACACCCTACTCTATAGGAGACATATACTCCAGGGCGTCCCTGAATTATTGCTTGAATTAAAGGTGGGTGGAGGGGGTACATTTAAAGATATTAATAAGGACAGAAGTGAAACAAGCAGTGTACTAAGGCTAACTCAAGGCAATTTCATATGTAAGGAAGACAAATGGAGGGAAAATGGTTGCCAAAGGGAACTAAATGACAGTGTATAAAGTACTAGAAGGACTAACAATGACCAAAAAACATGTTGTGAACTGCAAATAGAGGCTTTAAAATAGTTGTTTCTCCCTTCTGCACTGTGGAACATGAATGCGGAGGCTTGATGTGACCATGTCACACCAAATAAAGGAAAGATGGTGAGGGAGAGTATCAGGTGTTCCACACACCCCCCCACAAGACCACACATAAGACAACCTGAAAAAAACCTACACACAGTAAACAACAGTAACCAAGAAAATAGATAGCAGAAGATATTTCACTCAAACAACAGTAACCAAGAAAATAAGTAGCAGAGGATATTTCCCTCGGTCCTTATGCAAGGACAAGCACTTAACCAAGATCACTGCAACTGTTTTGGGGCTGGAACATGACCTGCAGTAATTAAGCTCAGCAGCATAGGCCAGAGGAGCGAATATCCCTCGTGGAAATTGCAGCTGCAATTTCAAATGAGCAGAGCACCACCATCTGCGCTGGACTCCGGCGGTGACAGCTGCCTTTCAGGACTTCTTCAGACTTCCAACGTCCTTTTAGCCATCTTTTGTCTACTGTGCAAATCCCCTCCCAGAACTCAGCCCCTTGTGAGAGCGCAGGAAAAATGGACTGTCGAGCATTGACTTAATGCGGGGAAAGAGCGAGGCCAAATCCAGCACATCCTCCAGGCAGGGCACGACCAGAGAGGAGCAGGTGGAGGGCATTTGGTGAGCTCCTGCAGCAGTGCTTCCCCCACTGTGCAATTCAGAGCAAAACTGGGGACCACGACAGCCCTCTTCCTTGCTAGCTGTGGTCCCTCCTTGCACATGGGCATCTTGTACCATCCGTGCCCTGGCATCCTCCTCCCTTTCGGCAGCATAAGATGAGCACAAAGAAGTAAAGGAGGAGTTCACCCATAGAAGAGTGGGCCACTGGTGGGCAGCCGAGGCTGGGACAGCAGAGCCCAAGCACTGCTAATCCTCGGTGTGTACAAACAGTGGCTCACAGCGAGTCCTGGCATCGTACCACACTAGCAATGTACGGGTCATAGCTCCCAAAGGAGGTCACAGCGGTGTAAAATACCCCCCGGAGCACTGCTTGGTGGTGCTACTGAATTAGCCTTTCAGCGCCATCGCCACGGTACGTGCCTGCGCTACCCAGAAGTCCTCCCTGCTGGGCTGACGGCAGCATCGCTGCCTGGGTGCCAGGGGAATCCTCCCACCAGAAACGGGACCTGAACCCCATCCAGCCCGCTCACTCCCCCGCGCTGCTGCAGAAGGCAAAAGGCTCTTCACGGAAAACCCCAACATCGCTCTCGCTTTAGTTGTGCGCTGGGAGGGAATTCTTCACTGGTGAGAAGCTTTTGCACAGACTCTTCCCAGGATAAAATTTTTCCAGCACAGGGTGCACGCTCCCCGGCAGCTAAAATCCCCACCGCCGAGCACGGTGCAGCGCCGAGCTGCGCGCAAGCAGGATGGGCCCCGGGGTACGTGGCTGCACCAGCAGAGCGAAGTCTGTATAAACCACAGAGCCATTATCAGGGGTAAAATTAGCTCCTGTTACTGACAGCATCTATCACTCATTCCTACTCTAATCTCTACCAAGGGAAGGATTTACAAGCAACAATGATGAAAGAGAAAAGGGAAGGGGGGGCGGAAATCAAAGCGATACAGAGGGGAGAAAAAAAATCAAAGCAAAGATAACAAAAGCATTTGTGAGGCTGGAAGAAACAAACTACATTATATTACAGGGACCAAGGGATCCTTATCACGCCCAGATAAGATTTTCATTCAACGTGTTGGGAATTTTTTTTTTTTAACAGCTTAAGAAGATTCAAATACATTGCCACGTACCTCCAGCGCTATAAGGGTTTTCTTTTAGCCATGCACTATTGCAGCAGCTTGCCTCAATAAAAAAACACATACAATGGGAAGCACATCAAAGGAACACAGATGTTGTAAGAATCTTACCGAACAGGTACAAGAACTAAAGGTGGGAAAAAGATATAGCTCAGATTTTATGCCAATGTTATTCTTTAAGAGGTTTATTAACCCCTTAAAATGGGTTTATTAAAAACCTATGAATCACAGAATAATTGGTTGTGATGAACCTAACCCACAGATCAATGAATAGCGTGCTATCAGATAGAATGTAATAGTAAATGACTACATAACGCAGAAATTAATGAGCCATTATGAAAATTATTCTTAAAATAAAATATGACCAAGAGAAGAAAGCCAACCACCAACAGTGCCGCTTGCTAGCTCTCAAATAATCTTTGCTTTGTTTGCCCTTAATAAACCTCTTCATTTCTTGGGAGAATTAATCCCTGCAAATCAATGAAACTTCTGGATGCACTATTCACTGAGGAGCCTACGGGACAGCCCTCTGCCTCCCCTGAAAGCACGCAGCTGATGCTAACTCCACTGGAGTCAAAGGTACCTCAGTTCCCCGTACCAACATCCTCCAGAAGAACAGCGTGATTAAAATGTGCCTTTTATGCGCAGGTCTCAGAGCACCTGATCAGGAATTATTAATGGAGCCGTACAGCAGCCCATTCACACGGCTACTGCTGGAATTATGCTGCTCCTTTCGCCATCGCTGCACCAGAGGGAGAAGCCAGCCCTGAACTTCCAGCCTGACTTAATTTCACGTAGCCAGCTGGAGGTGTCAGGGGCCTGTCTGAATCACATTATAAAAGAGAAGAAAAGAAAAAAAAAAAAAAAAACAGAGTGAAGAGCCTGCCTATCTTTAGAGCTTCACCATAGGCAAGCCTCCCCCAAGGTTTCTCTAGCGTTATATGGGACTTCTGCTCCTGAGCACCCATTTGGATGGGAATGCCTGTAGGATACAACCTCACGGGAGGTAGGAAGTAGAGCCCAGCGCTCACAAACCATACCTGCTGGAGCTGCTGCCACGCAGGGCCTCACGACGAAGAGCAAAGAGAGGACGCGGGGCTGCCTTGCCTCCCAGTAGCGTTCCCCTCGTTCTCTCCCTCCCCTCCTGGCGAAACGGGAGGCAGCAACATCTCTCTTGAAACAACATTGAAACGAACGTGGGGAAATTACCCATTTGCTAAGAGAGGCTCTATGTATGTGTGTGTCTTTTGGGAGGTCTAATTTGCATTTCTGGGCCTCAGAGTGCCCCTAATAGAATTTACAGTGGGTTGTGAAGATTGCCATCCCAGCTAATCAAATATAATAAATAGCTCTGACTGAGCAGATGACTCTCCTACAGCACTGTGGTTATCAGAGGGATCGGTCTTAATTTGAGACTCCATTCATCAGCCCTGCTAACAGGATTGTGCAGGGAGTGATATTTGACAGAAGCGTTTTCGAAATTCCTAAATGGAGAGTGCGCATTGAGGGAGACAAGACGGATGATTCCATTACAGTGACCGCGCAGGATGTCTCACCGCCCCCCGCTTCCCACCCAGCGACCAACTACTGACGGACACATGCCATTACGGTCAATATGGTAGCCACAGATTCCTTCTTGGTTTGTTTATCTAAAGAAAAATAATGAATTCAATTCTAGGGATGAAGGGTGGCAGGAACCTGGTGGTAGCTTGTGCTCCCAGCTGTACATCACACTGACACACAGCTCTGAAGCTCTACCTGGAGAAGGCGGTGAGGGCAGGAGAGCCATGAGCTCCTACAGCACCTTCCTGCAGCCCTGGGCAAAGGGGTTATCAAGGATTAAAGGCCAGAAAGGACCTCCCGATTTAGAGGTCTGTGTACGCTGCAGGCAGAAACATGATATAATCCCTTTCTCCAAGTTATCACATATCATCTTAAAACCACTCTCACCAGACACCCTCACCACTCCATGTTTTGTCTTCATCTTAGCCCGCAACAATGGTTTTCCCCCATTTTTTATCCTTCTCCATGTGTTCCAGGAGCAGCAGCAACCCCCCTCAACCTTTGCTTTGCTAGGCTGAAAGTCCCAGTCTCTTTAGCCTCCACTCATAACTAAAAACCCAGTGACTTCTTGCATGCTCACCTCCCCTGCTCACCTGGGGCAACCTCTTTGTACAGCGGCATTAACGCATCTCTGCTTCTACTAGAAACACGACAGTGGATATATTTCAGATTTGCATTGGCATATTCCCCGCTTTGGTAACTCTTCCCTACTCGTCGGTAATCCCCAGTTTCTCACATGGCTGTGGCAGCGAAGGGAGGGATGCCAGCCCGATTTGGACTGCAAGAGGACTGGGGGTGCGTGGCAGCCCACAGCCATGGCACAGCATGGGTTTTGGCGCAAGTCCTGCTGCAGGTGGGTTTATCCCTTACAAATGCTTGCCCTTCCCCACCCTCTCAGGAACCTCCAAGGCCACCGAAGCTCTGTTCAGTTTGCCTCCACTTCACAGGGCCACGGGGGGAATTAACTCATGCTGGGAAGAGCTGTGATGAAACAGGCGGTTTAACAGGGAGAGGCAGAACTGGCCGCAGTAACGCCAGTTACGCAGTAACCTATTTGCTTTGAGAAGGCTCTCCCACAGCAGGTTAAGCCTGTGATGAGGGGGTAATGAAAAACGCGTTAATTAACATCACCACCACCCCCCTAGACCCGCTCATTTTTTGAGATGGGGCTGAGAATAACTTTCGGCACAACAATATGCTCTTCCATTTCCTGGGAGAAGGATAATGCAAAGCCATTTTCTCCTTCTGTCAACAGCACGGGCTGAGGGGCTGATCGGACACAGCAAATTGCTGAAGGGCGGCGTGAGAAACCCTGTCCCTGGCCCGGCCGTGCAGCAGGCAGGTCCCCAAGTCCCCATGGCACATTGGGGGCAGCCAGCGCGCCTCCCTGCAGCAGCCTCCTCCCTCGGGCCCGGGGGGCTGTGGGGGTTGGTGGCTCCTGGCAAAGAGCGGGGCAGAGGGGCAGAAAGGCGCAAGACAAAAAAAAAAAAAACAAAACAGAAGGAGGAAAAAACAGGAATGAACAAGTTATCTCTGACCCCGCCATCCAGGCAGAATATTTTGCCCCACGTTTCATAAACAACACAGTAGAAAATGGTAAATCATAAAATTTAAAGTGATCCCCTGTATTCTTCCCACCTTCCTTTTCATTCTCTTTATGTGGAGCCATTTCCTTTGGCAGAAACAAAGTGGACATGAAACACACTGGAAAAGGCTTCTCAGGTCATGCCTGCTTGTTCCAGCGAAGACCTGGAATAGCCACAGGGCTGAGAGCTGCCATCCCGGTGTGAAACAAGAATAACTGTGAATGCTCAGAGCCAACCCCATGCTCGTGGGACAGGGGAGCAGGGACAGGTCAGCAAGGAACAGGGGAAGGAAAAAAAAAGAATGTAAAAAAAAAAAAGAGGAAAGAGGGAAGCTTATTCTGCAAGTCAAAACCAGTTTGGCATTTCCAAGTTAAATACAAGCGAAGCCTCTGTCCGCATGCTTCATTGTAACACTGTTGCTCTAAATCCCCTTTTATCCCTTTAATTATGCATGAAAAAACCACACGACCTCCCTGCTCGTACGCTCAGCCGAGCGGTGGCTCACAGTGCAGAAGGCTCATTATACAGCTTTAGCGGGGCTGAGTGCTCTGAATTATTTAAATCTCCATTAAGCCTCCACTATGGCATATCTATGTGATAAACGGATCAGGTGCCACTGGATTTCTCCCCTGGCCAACCCGCTCTCCCTTCTCCTTCCCCCTCTCTCTCCTTCCTCCTGCAAAACTCAGTAGGAAGGGAGATAATTGCCAAGAGGGAAGGAGTTTGCACTCGTGCTATCAAGTGTTTCGTTGTCATTTAAAAAAGGCCAACTGAGCCAAGTAATAAAGACACTTAATCAGGATTAGTGCTAGAGGGCATGGTAAGGTGGTCAATGCATAACTTGTTTAATGGCCATTTTATTGTTTAAATTAAATAAAACTTAAATCATTATGTTTTACTTAAGCAGTGTGAATGCACTGTCCCTGTTCCCACAGCAGCAGCACATGGAAGAAATGGTGCGTTACCGGAGACAGGGGTGGTTGTGATGATGGGGCTCAGTGTACACAACGTGGGGGGTCATCTCTTTTGTCCTCCCCATCCCTTTTTCACGTGCCCGCTGTTCTACAGGCCAGTATCATGAGGAGAGCAATGGTCCAAGGAGAAGCTAGGAAAGGTGGACTGAGGGAATCTCAGAGCACAGCCAAAGTGTGCGGGATTTGTGGAACAGCCTTCTAGCTCCAAAAAAGGGGGAAGAAAAAGAATAATCCCAGGAAAACATAGCAGTCCCTGCAGCTTCTCTTGGAGCAAGGGAGGTCATCCCAGATCAAGGAGAGGCCCCTAATCCCTGTGAAGCAAAGGGCAAGATCAGTTCTCCTTAGAGAGAGTTTCCTGCTGCCACAGATCTCTTCAAGCAGGAAGGGATGGGGGAGACAGAGGCAAAACAATCCTCATACTGCTATTCAAAACACCTCTTCACGGCCTGGGCAGACCTATCAAACAGCACCCTAAGGGCCACAGGAGGGAAAGCTCAGGTTAACACTTTTATTTTCCTTGGTTTCTTGCTGCCAAGGACAAGCAGGCACAGGTCATATCGAGTCTGGGCACCTAGCTGCCACAAAGTCTGGAAAACAAATAACAGAAGTCTCATGTAGAAACAGTTTCAGAATACTTTTGGTTTGGGGGGAAAATCCTTTTTCACAGAAAACATTGACAGCCCCTTATATACTTCCTTGCCCGTCTCAACACTGGGAAAGAGAAAGGATGCCATGGTCCTTCCATCGCATCCCATCACTAGGGACCAGGACAAGTGGATGATGAGCTCAGTAACCACTGGCGTCAGTGCCCCTGAGAGTTCATCACCACGGCACACGCAGCTCCCCAAGAGCTGTGTAGCACCTATGCACCACCAAAAGCCACCTGAGGTACAGACAGCCATACAAACACAGCCCAGTAAAACAAACCTTCAGAGAACATCAGCCCACAGCGGCTGGTAAGGGAAGCAACAACCCAAAAATACAGTTATTACATCAAATTCACAATTCCCTACCCCCCCAAAAGAGTGAACTGGATTTAGCTCCTGTTCAACCACAAGTTTCCTGAATGAGTGTGAATAAGTCCCAGATCTCCACAGGCTTTGGCTCCTTGGCTGCAAGGTGGAGATAAGAGTCTATCTGTTATCCCTCATGGCTGCGGCGAGGCCGGAGCATCGCGAGGGGCTTTTGGAGGCTGCGATAAATGGGTAGCTCTCCCCACGGCCTCAGGAAGCACTTGCTGATGGGGGCAGGAAGCAGGCGGAGAGAAGGAGGTGCATTAAGTTATTTATTTCTGAAAGCAACTGGAGAATGTGCTGAGGAGGAAAGAAAAAGTCTTTGGTGTTAAAAATAACCTCTGCCAGAAAAAAAAAAAAAATAAAATTAAAGGCCTCTTATTTTATAAGTTTGTCTCCGTATTTACTTGAGATAAATGGAGGCAGCACAGTGGCAGCATTTTCTTAAGACTTGAGAAATAGATGGCAGGACTCTAGAGACAGGTTTCGCTCATATATCATTCCCTTCCCCTCCCAGTCCCTGGGGGACACGTGTTGCTGTGACATCTTTTACTAAGATTTACAGAGCAGTCATCCTGTCAGGGATGTGAAGGCAGCCTTGCTGCCACAAAGCCGCTGTCAAGCCTGCACCATGTTCAGGAGGCAGCACTTAACCTTGCTCCAAGCCATGGTTTCTACCTAGAGAGGCAACAGAGACGAAGAAAAAGCCCAGTCTGCCCCACTTCAAGCTGCTTCTGCAAGGGGACTACTTGCTGTCTGCTTAAACCACCAGTTTTTAAAAACAGTATTTATTTTGCTGCTCTGGCAGGGCTTATCTCTTCAAGATGCAGGAAAGTGATTAGAGCCGGGCATCCTGTTCCTGGCTCCTGGTTCCCTCTGTGCTACCTTTGGGGACGGCGGCGGGGGAGAGCCTGACCTTGTCTGCCTCAGCTGGGCTGCCCTTGTCCTCCCTCCGTGCCTCAGTTTATCTCGCTCTTGCCAACTCCCATCTGTACTTTTAAAAACAGCATGAGTCAGGCATGAGTCAAGGTCCAAAAATGTAAAGGAACCAGCTTCAAATTCAGGCTGCATTTTAAAGAGCAAGGTGCCATTTTTTTTTTCTTTTTTTGTGTGCGAGACCTCCAGCAATGACCTCTAGGTGCTGATTTTCTTTTAAAAGTCTGAGATTGATAGTAAATATACAATATTTACAAGCATGAATCATCTAGGTTTACACAATAAGTGTCCCTCTTGCTGACAACTCTCAAACTAACTTAACTATATCAAGACGACCTTTCCCAGGGAAAAAAAAATGTAAGGCATTGCCTCTCATTAATCATAAAGCAGGATAATAACGATCAGGCGAGGAGGGGCATTCAAGCCTCAGGGCTTCACTGGGTGCCCCCATCCCCAGTGGCTGCCCGGACCAAAGCTCAGGGGCTCTGCCAAGGAGAGGGGCCACCTCGGCAGCCTCCCAGCGCCCCCGTGGGAGCCAGCGCGCCCATGTGCTGGTCCCAGCGACTGATGGCACGTCAGTGCGTCGAGATGGATAACCAGAGAAACTTTCAGTATTAAAAGAAAGCCACTATCAGTTTCTAATGCAATTAACAGCCCCCTGCCAAGAGAGCCAATAAGAGCACTTCATCAGACCATTATAACCCTGGAGGGTATAGAGAGGCTGCCACGGTAACTTCTTTAATTGCCCTTAATGTTTCATTAAACACAATTACATTTAAACCTAAACTGTGCCATTTGTTGTGGTTTTAATTAGACAAAGGGCAAGATAAAAGGATTGGATTAACCCTCCTCTTCCCTCCTCCCCTCTACCAGCGGCTGGCTAGTCTGAGACTGGACTGACCCAGGGAGAAGAGCAGAGAGGACCGACCGACGCACATCCACAGACCCGCACACACGGTGGAGAACAGCTGACTTCACGGAGGGCAGAAGACGACACGGGACTTGAACTCATCGGGCTCTCCCTGATGGATATGGTGAAGCAGTGGACGTGCCCCTCCACAGACCGCGCAGCCCCTGTCCTCCTCTGCCACCCGCCTGCGAGGGTACAAGCCGCTCCTGAGACCCCTCCCAGCCATGCCAAGTTGGTGCTGACGTTAGAGATCGGCAGGTAATTAATCACATTCGGTTAGTGCAGCTCAGGCTGGGTGTGGGGCTCCCGCTCCAGCCGAACCCGAGCTCCTGCTGGGGCAGAGCAGAGGAGAGTCTTGGCATGGGTGGGAGCTCCAGGCGGACACTGGCCTGAAGGAAAAGCATCCTCTACTTCCATAATCACATTGTCAAGAGCCAACAACACACCATGAACTTGTGTAGACTGTATTTCCCCATTTTATCCATTTGAAATCACTTCAATAATTTCCCTTATATATTCCCCAGTTTACACCTCTCACACCATTGATTAAAGTCTCTCCAAGATTACCAGCTCGTTTCCATGACCTGCTCTGGTAGCTTTGGAGCTGGCAGCACTCCTCTGCTCTGGCCTTTCTTCCACATCCGGTGCTCCTTGCTACAGTTGCAGACTTTTCTTTTTATTTTTTTTTTTCCAAATACAATTCTGCAGTTTCTTTGGCACAATCAGTAATTCCCATGGCCACGTAGCCACGCTCGTTACCGATGCCCTTCCCCAAGATGTGTCAGCCCAACACTTCTAAAGGGAGGTTACTATGCTGGATGTACACTCGGACCCAGATGCTTGTTAAGCCATTCTTGAAACATACACCCCAAAAAAAGCACGCAAACACCTATTTCAGCCTAATAAAAAGGAAAACCATTTTTTTCTTTACAGAATATATTCAGTTCTTGCTTAAGTATTGCTTTTAAATTAGGTCTAAGGCTTAAATGCTGAAACTCTGTACCCCTGTATGATGTTGCATATAGCTTTGGCAAACCGGGCTGTCTCCCTTCGTCTTTTCGGAGCGTTTCAGTGGCTTAGAGGAAAAAGAAAAGCAGATTCAGCTGCAGTGCCACACACCCAAATCAGAATAAACTACCGAAATGCTGCTCTGTTCAGAGATTTATGACACAATTAACATTTTCGTTGGTTTCTAATGACTTCTTTCTTCCTTTTTGAAGCTGACAAGAGAGTAGGAATAGCCACGGGGTATAATCAGACTGTCTGCGAGGTGGAAGGGAAATGAAGCAGAGCAGAAAGGGACCCTCTGAAGCAGGTGGGTATCATTATTATCTCTTTGTGGGAGCATTAGCACCATTGGAGGGCACTCAGGCACCACTGGAACAAGAGCAGCATAAGAACTTGAATGGAACCGAGGAGAAGATGAAAAGAATGAAACAGGCAGTCGGTGACAGGTCTGAATAGTCTCCTTTGTGCCACAAGGCTAGCTGAGATTGTGCTATCGCTTGACGACTGCCAAAACTCCACAAGTGTGATCCAAAGACTACATGTGTCAACAGGAAGCCTCCCATTAACTCCAGGGAAACTTAGCCCAAGCCAAGGTGTAACAGATCATGTACCACCATTACAGGGAAATAAGTGAAATCCATCTTAGAATTCTCGCTGCTAATTCTCCGCGGTTTTTCACAATATATCTCATCATCACAGTGTCTACTCATACAATAAATCAATGCTTTTGCAGAGCTGTGAGTAAAATGAGGGGATGGGGCAGATGGGAAAGTTAGCAGGGAAAAATGTGTGCCATTGCTGCGGAGGAGGTAATTGCAGCAAGAACAAGCTCCCTGTTGGTCCATCGGCCCCATTAACACAGCTAACTACATGGTGCAATGGCACATGGTGGCCTCACCAGTCGTAGAGACAAAGCCTTATCATCCCCACTTGAGAGGGAACCGAGGCACGGACTAGGAGGTTAATCAACACTGCAGGAAGGCAAGAGCTGTACACGCAGACGGGTCAGCTCATATACAAAGCAGAGGTGGGAGACGTGCGGTGGAACCTGCCTTTGTAGAAAAAGCCACCGGTCTTACTAACTACTAGGAGAAAGAGCGTCATTGCTCAGCGTGGGGAAAAAGTGCCACCAGAAGGAAGGGAGACCGGCGTAGCCCAGAGACGAAACGCTGGACTTCCACTCGGAGGCTGCGGACAGAGCGGAGCACATCGGCCGGGGAACCAGAGTGCTACGGGGTAGAAACACAGGACCTGGAAGCAGTCAAAAATGGCAGAGCAGATTGCAAACTGGCAACTATCTGTTACTAGATGTGCATTTCAGAGCTATTTAAAAAACAAAACAAAACAGATTCATGGGGGAAACATATCTTAATATGTGACTTCCAGTTTACTCCACCATTCTTTCAATTCTCCGCCCAGCAATAAAGCTGCAAGTGGTCCAGTCAGAGCAATGCTGCCTCTTCACCTCTCTGCAATCCCCGCGGGCAGCTCCTTTCCTCTCTGCCGAGGTACAGAGAAAGGAACACCTCTTCTGATCATCGCCGTGGCCAAGACAAGCCAAGATCAGCACAATGCTGCTGCTCAACAGGAAAAATTGTAGGAGCAGGGGACTGCATCAGTGAAGGCTGCCTGCCTACAGTAAAGCTCCACCTGGGAAAGCACACGCACATCGCTGCTTCTACCTCCAGAATTAAGGGGTGACCCTTAGGTTGGAGCTTTGGGGAGCAAGAGGGAGGGAGGGGCAGGGGGGTACGAGGGAGTGGGGAGAACAGCTGTTAAGCTCTTAGAGATAATAAATTGAATAGCTCTGAAATTGGACCCACAAGGATAAAAGTGTTTTTAGTGCCTATAAGACCGACTATAAACTCAATCTGTCAGACAGCAGCAGCTGTTAAAGATAATGGTCCTGGTAAATTTAACTTCTGAACTGCCACAAAGGGACTAGTGTGATGTTAAGTTTCTCCCTTCTTTAAAAGGGGGTGGTGAGAAAGAAAAAAAAAAAAAAAAGGCATCAGAAAACACAAGATCTTAAACATGTATCTCCAGTCAGCTAATCAAAAAACCTGCTTTGAAGAGCAAGGATGGGCTGTGCCCCCACGGGGGAAAAGAGATCCCCCAGAGGCTTTTAGGCAGATGAATACCTCTGGGCTGCTTTGATAGGATTGCACAAACGATACCAAATATTTGCTAATCAGCCAAGGTCAGCAGAGAAAGAAATGACTCTCTGCTCCAAAGCCAGACATCTCCTAATTATTTAAGTCCACGCTGTGACTTTATTATAGGCTCTAGGCAAAGAAAAGCATCTAGCTGGACTACCCCTGAGCAGACGGTGACTCAGAAGCATTCCCTGTCCCTCCGTCCTCCCTTGCCCCGGCAGGGAACGGTCTTTCATCCACACCAGGCCCCTTTGGGACTGGATCCTTCCCTTGGGAGCTGCCCCCGGCACAGGGTGCAGCAGGGACCGTGAGACCAGCCCCAGCCCCTGGCACCGCACGGGCAGGCAGCGCCCGCCCCGGCTGCTCCTTGCCACGGATGCACATACCAGCTCACAGCAAAGCGTTGCTTGTACCAAACGTCCCACCAAAAACGCAGGGAATTTAATCATTGAACCCAGCGGCGTCAGGGTCCGGCCCACAGAGATCAGATAGAAACCTCTGGATCGGCGGTGTAATTCTTCAAAACCTCTTTTCCCTGCCAAGCAGGTAATACAGCATGATTGAGAACGCGTCTTATACAGACCACTGTTCCAAATAAGCCGCTCGCAGCAAGTGTTTTTAATATGCCAATCAGAACTACTTACGCAATTTTGAAAAGGCAGCAGGATTTGGCTACAAGAACAGAAGACAGTCGAGTTAACTTCACCTAACAAAGCAACCATTACAACCACATAGCCATCATCGCCTTTCTATAGAGTAAAGCAAATAAGACCTGAATGGTCGCGGTGAGAAGTGAGGAGGAGGGCTGGCCTCTGCACCGCCTCCTCATCCCTGCTCAGCTCCATACGACCACACCTCCGGCACCGCTTGCAGCATGCCCGCTTCTCCAGCCCCAGCCCTTCCCAGGGCACACTGCAGGGCCATGAACCTTTCCTTAGCACATATTCCCAATATCCTGCTTGCTTCAGGATCAGAGGAGGGTTTCATCTCGAGAGGGTTTCTTCACAGCTCATTTTTCAGCTGCCTGAGTGGTACTCTTGGACTCTTGCCACTCTGAGGGAAACCTATAGGTGACCTTTACCAAGGAGACAGAGAAGAAGTGGGTCCTTTGGAAATGTTTTTACCCCAATGGGGATGAGATTTCTCATGTGCTTAGCATAACATCTGTGCCTTGATGGATTTGGGTTTCAGTGGAGTGAAGGATATGGTGTCAAACACAGCAAAGCTTCCAAGCAAGTCCTTAGGAGAGGACCATGCAACTACTTTGGAGCAATATCCAAAAATTACTTCCAAAGACAGGGGTATTTTTCAAGGGGTTGGAGGACTGACTCCTTTTGGACGCATTTCAGCAGTAATCATTATTTCTAACCAGCAGTTAAAGAGCGCTGAAGGTCTCAAGTCAGGAGCAAATGCAAACTAGCTTTAAGCTACTTTGAGATTAAGACTCCCGATTTTATTCAACACTAGATAATTTATCATTGTTATTACCCAAGGATGTAAGAAGAGTCCAATCAAACTTAAATACATAGAATATCTGGGAGGCATTTACATATACACTAATGAAAGAAGAGAGCAACCCCAAAGCCCAGTGTTCACACATCGCATTGCCACCAGAAAGCCCCGATTCAAAAGCAGCTCCTCCAGCCTTTATCTCATCAGTGGTATGTAAGGACAGTCCAGAGAGGATGTAGGATTAACCCCTGTGAAATGATTTGTCACTGTAGCCATGTGCTATACAGTTTGTCACAGTTGTCCGTCGCTTCCCAGCAATGAACCCGGGAACTTTATTCCCAGGAATATCCAAGTTTGCAATTGGAGTTACCCTAAAGCGATTCCCCAGTCATCAGCAGCCCTGTGCACATGGCACACACTGGCCATCTTCTCCCTCCCTCCCTCCACATTTCTTCGTGCTCTCAGAGGGGAAAGAAAGGAAAAAAAAAAAAAAAAGGGGAGGGGGTGTGAAAAAAAAAATAGCCTCTCCAGGCCTCCAGGTTAAACTGTGACCTACTTCAATCCACACTGCTGTCCATTATTACCAATCCAATTATTCCAGACAGGTTAACTCAGCTTTAATTTATGTCAATCCAATTACTTTTTTTTTTTTTATTAAATAAAAAGATCACTTCATGCTTCAAATGATTTATGAACACTGTGTCAGCATCCAAAGGAAAGGACTCGGGAATGCTCAAGGTCAAGGTTGGCCTCGTGCAGGAAATCCCTCCCAGCGTTTGTGGGGAGAGCTTTACTCACCTCAACTCTCTTTTTTTTGTATTTTAATTGGATCTCTCACACAAGAGCCTATGGCTTCCAGGACTCTGCTCAGTGAGCAGGAATGGTATTCCGATTCCAAACATGTTTCAGCTGAAGTAAGAGGCACTTAAATTAACTAGATCTCCTTGTCTGCTGCAGTTATAATGGGACAGCTGAGCACAAAGCTTTCCCCTTCAGGGGGAGAAAAGGAATCCAGGATGGAGATTTTTCAAAGGCACAAAGGGGAGACGGGTGTCTAATTCCCACAAACATCCACTCAATTCCCTTTTGCCAGGGTTCTGGCAATCTTCTCTGAGCTTGTACTAGAGTGGTGTTAAGGCACGCTCAGCAGCTCCTCCTCAGCTGGCTGCAAAGCCTCAGCCTCTGCCACCAGTGCCAGGGCTGAGGCATCACTGTCTGCTTTATTACACCCTTAGAGCTGAGAGATATTCCACCTCCCACCAAGAAAGGGCTCCAGACAAATCAGTTCAACCCCCACTTCTGCCACTAACCCACCTTACAACCGTGGCAAACTCCTTTTGACTTACGTGCCCTGGTTTCCTCTCCCACAGAGCCACCCACCCACCCTGCCTCTTACCCACCCACAACTCAGGCCGGTCACTACAAATGAATTTGAGACCCAACGGCCTTTTGACAGGCTATCTCCCTGGCTCCTAGACAGGCCACAAGCAGAGCTGGTTAAGTCTGTAACATATATTTCTCAATTATTTTTCCCCAGTGTTTCTAATTAGGACCAAAAAAGTTTTTCTTCATTTTTTTTTTTTCCTCTCTCCAGCTAAACTTTCCAGATTATCTCAGCTGCCATGGCAGCAGAGTCAGTTCTGCAGATAACTTGGATTCCAAACCACTTTCAAGGCTTTGAGTTAAACCTTGACAGGTACCTTGAAGAAGGGACAGCTGCTGAAGTTGGTGAGACCCAGTTTGCCAAGCCCAATTCCAGCAGCTAGGAAGACACACTCTATAAGGGATGGTGCTTCCAAGGGAGCCCTGGAGCAGAGCACCAGGGGTTAGGGCCACAGAAGCAAGCTGAGTCACGGGAAGAGGATGTAAAGCCTAACTGCATCCAGATGGGGAAATGAAGGGAAGAGAGATTTCAAGGATGAGCACTCAAATCCCTTCCAAAAAATCATCTTTCTTTTGGAAGAAGAAAAGGGAAACGGCATCTCAAATCAAGAATGCAATTATAACCGTCTCCTCAAAGTGCTTCCTTCACCTCCTTACCTGAATGAACCAAGGATTACCTACATCTCGGCCTTAGCCAGGCAGTTGGACAACAGGGCTATCCAAAACCATCTCTGTCAAGAACAACACAACAAATCCCCTGCCTGAAACGCTGTCCAGACATCCAAACACTGAGTCACTTCAGTATCCCAGCCAACGTGTCCTTAAGGGAGAAAAGCCAGACACTCAGCTGGGACACCCCGCAATGCCAGACACCCTCCTCGGGGGCAGAGTCACTTCAAAGCAATGCCATTCAGAGTGAGGATCCCTTGAGAAGAGGTGGGATGCTGCCTCACCCTTTCTCAACTTCTCTCTTGGCTTTTCATCCCCACACTACCCAGCAGTAACTCCAACAGCGTGGGCAGCATCTGTTCCCCATCCTTCCCGCATTACCTTGGGAATGGGAACGTCCCTTTTCCTCCAAATACAGCTTTTTATCTATTATCCTAAGAATAATCATCTGTGTGCACACATAACTTGTTGACTAGACATTACCACCCTACCCCAATTTTAGATGAGGGCACAAGAACTGGCCAGTAGGCTACTAACAGGGTACTCGGTTCCCAAAGAGGCCAACATGCACAAGCCTCTGACATTATTCCTTTCCTTAGCCTCAGTCTCTGCCATTAAGAAAGTACATGAGAAACTGGAATTTTGCTGTACGGCTGTAATAGATGTCCACATGCTTCTCTTGAGGACTTTTTGGATGCTGTTTTGTGGAATGCACAGCCCAAATTCATTACGTTCTGAAGCAGTTGTTGAGTTGTCTGAAAACAGACAAATGAAAACACAACGCCAACCAAAAATAATAGCTTTTGCAAAGAGGGATTGCAATTCAGGAAATGCATTACTAAAGCCAGAGAACTTAAAGCTCCCATTTTGCATGCCACCAAAGCAATGCAGATGGGCTTGCGGAGAGAAAAACAAAACAAAACAGAACTAAAAAGAAAAGTCCATGCCCAACAAGTGGCTTTGAAATTTCCATCCCAAACACCAAGGTGACCCCTTGGGCTGGGACAGCATTGTTTCAATTAGTGCTGTTCTCTAATTGTAAGGATTGGAAACAGCCAACATTCCCAAAGGGCCACGAGCTCTTTCCCCTATTGTTTTAGGCTCAGCATCGAGAGCAAGTGAAGGAGGACTAACAGTGACAAATACGAGGGAAGCAGCTGTATTCACTTTCCCTAGGGCTATTTCTGCCAAGTCTTAAAATAACACTGAGATCCTTCACCGTCCTCCCTCTGTGCTTTCTGTCACGGATGCCAGGTTTCTCTCAAGTTGTCTGTGACCTGGCACTGTATCTCCTAAATGGGAGCCCTCCTGTTGAGGGCAAAGTCTAATATGGGCAGGTGAAAGAAAAGAAGCCTCGTAGCTCCTGCTGTGAGAAGGCTGCCTTCGGATGAAGGCAGGGGAGAGTTTGCTCTCTGCCATCAAGGGCTGGAAACACTTTTCGTTCCAGCCTGAGTATGCGCTGAGGGGAGCCAGTCCTTCAGGATCCCATCTCTGCCCTTCGTTTTGAAACCAGTCCCTGAGCAGGCTCCAGCTCAGCATGTATTTTCATTTCACTCCTGACACGTGCTAGTGTTGGTTTGCTGCCCAACCTCTTCAAAAGCAAGAAAGAGAAGAGGAGACAAAGGAAAAAGTACGGCAAAAAATGATGCCACTCTCAAGAAATGGCACTTTAGGCAGTCTCCACTACATCAGTAATGACAGTCAATAGTGCCTCCAAGGACTTGCTTTCTTCACGTCAATACTACATTCTGACAGCCAGTTTATTCCTGGGATCCATGAGCCTCTCTTCCAGATTCAATCTCGCTCAGACAATCATTCCTCTGAGGCTTTTATCCAGCTTACGGATAGTGCAGCGATACAAGAGCCAAACAGCGAAGAAATCTTCCTGCTGCTCTGCAGAAATGCACTGCTTCACTAAGTGGCTTTTCGTACCCGCCAGGGTCACCCGTGGCACTACGGAAGTCAGAGGTCATTAGAGATAAAGCAGAGATGCTTAAACAAATACCTCATCCTGGATTCTGCATGGCTTAGGCTTCAGGCGATCCTCTCCTACAGCTTTCCCTCTTAAGAGATTCACCGCTGTACTGGCTTGCGTACACATGCACAAGAGGGAAGTGAGGCAGAGAACGTGACCTTCTAAGAAGAAACCACAATTTAAAGTCTGCAAAAGCTCATTTCACCGACTTGGCTGCCTGAGCCAGAGCTGAGATGGTACTCACTGACATCTATCACCAGTTTTGGTGTCTCAGCAAGGAATCCATCTTTGTTAAAGAACTGCCCACCTGCATCACTAAAACATCTTTAGCGGGCAGTCCTTTTCCTCAGGCACTAAGGAATAAAAACATAGTCATCTTTAAAGTAGGCTTAGAGGAGTGAAACCATGTACTAAAATAATTAAGTTCACTGCAGCAAGCCCCTGGCCTTCACCTGCAGAGACACAAGTATAATTGCAATATTAAATGGGCACATGAAAGGCCTCCGGGACATAACCGGGTTTTGCAGAGATCAACAGCAAGGTCTGTGCCTTGGCAAGGGCAGCCTTAGCAGCTTCCGCACCAAAAGGTAGGTGCTTTGGGTTCATCTCCATTGCTGTCCCAATTTTCCTCACATCCTTGTATTGCAGGAAAGCCCATCTCTGCTGTAAACCCTGGACGGAGCCTTGTTTTTAAGACACACTCTGAAAGGACTTGTTCCTGCAGCTGCAGAAGTCTGTTTTCAATGTGCCTGCCTGTTGTGGGAGGGGATTCCTTGCCAGCTGGTGAGCAGCACGGGCAAAGAGAGTCACAGCAGGTTAACCCGCTGCTCCCAGCTTTGGAAGACCACAGTGGGAATGTCATGCCACAGTTGCAGCAGTGTCCTCGGGGTGCTACTCCTTTCCTTTCTTATATGCCAAAAGCCTTAGATGAAATGAAAGCTGTCTATCAAAGAGTATCTCTCCCATCAGCTAAACTTAGCTCTGCTTTACACGTCACCATAGCCCCTGCCCTCCTCCCTGCACATCCGATGCCTGCAGTGAAGGCGTTAACATGAAGCTCACGTGCGTTACAGCGAAGCCACGCAGTTGGTGGCATTCAGTGAGTAGATGAAGACAAGCCTGGAACAAGAATTTTTCCCAGCACCCTACACCTTACGCCTACCTCTGGAGCACCAGTCACAGACCATTACACTCCTCAGGGCAAAACCTTCCAGTGTCACAGAAAGTTCACCAGCTTGACCTGAGAATTTGAGGCATGGTTGGTGACTAATTAGATCCAGGGAGGTACGGATTACTGCCGTTTGTACAGCTTTATAGAGGAAGCTGTAAGAGTGCTCTGTGATGAAATCAGTACATATTTGCACATTAACGTAATTTAACCTGAACTCATCCTACCTTTTAAACCTCTGGAGTGGCAGGGAAGACCCATGAGCAAACAGGCAAAGGATGTCTTTATTACAGAAAAGCTAAGGTGACAGTCGATAACGTGTCAGACAACTAAGGCTAGCAGGAGGCTGTAGACCCAAGCAAGAGCAAAGAAGATTGCAGCGAAGAAATACCTCAAAGGTCTTCTCCACTACACACACAGAAAAAGAGAATTTTGCCTGGTATACACAGTTAAAGTGGTGTAAACCTACACACTCACATATAACTTGTTTGTATGGCTGTACTCTTAGAAGGAGCTGCTTTACCAAAACCAGATGTTTGCACAAAATATCCAGAGGCTTCTGAAAAGGCCCTGCAGTTAAGAGCTGTCGCAATCAGCATTTTTTATAAAATAATGCCAAGGACTGGTCAGTTCCCCACTGGGCAAGGTAACTCTTTTAGAGGCTTTTGTTACCTCAGCCCTCTTCTGCTTGTTCTGCTGATCCAGGACAAACTCACCTTGCTGTCCCAAAGCAAGGGTGACAGGTTGACTATACTGCTTGGCTTCGTACCATCTCAGCCTGTCCTTCCACAGATGGTGCAGAAGCTCAACAAGTCACCTCCAGCTAATTCATCAAATATGAATATAGACTGGGTGAGCTTGTGGCATGCAGAGCCTCAAATACCAACTGTGGACCTATGACCTCTCACAAAACCCCCATGGAGGTGGCACTTCAAGTGCAGTGTATTTCAGGCAGGCTTGTACCTCCAGCCCAGCCATGGCCACCCTGTAGCACAGTCACACCCTGAGGTGGCTCACACACCAGCAGCAAGACGGGGCTCAGTAAGGGCTATCCGTGCAACCCAGGCAGGTGTTCCCAGCCATGCTGAGCTCCTTCCTGTCACCCCTGGGCAAATCCCAACATCTGGCCCAGGTCCCCCCCCCTGCTGTTATCACAGCCCTGACAGCATGACTCCAAGCCTAAACCTGCCAGCTTTGCCCAGCTGGAGATAAAGAAGGTCTTTAAAAGTAATAATGAACATGGGAGTCCTAGGAAGGGACTGAATCAGAACAGACTGAGTAGTGGGTAGAGCTGAGTCAGACTGGATAAACTCATAACATAACCCACTTAGAAGCCAGTTTCCTCCCGAGCGCATCTTCCTCAGCAAGAAGAGGAGGAGGAGCAGGAAAAACAAAAAAAAAGTATCCTGAGAAGTGATTAAGGACATTGCTGAGGAAAGTGTCATGAGTTGTAGGATTTTCCATCACACCTTCAGGGTGAAACCGGACCAGGCAGGATGCAGAGCTCTCTCCTACACAGCCCCTTTATTCTGCATGCAGGGGAAGCACTTCTCCCGCTTTTGTTAGCCACAGGACTACTGTTACCCAGCCTTTCGACCAGAGCTACCCAAGTCAGAGAATTCAGAAACTATCTGAACCTTAAGTACATGTTGCCTGGACCCCACCAGACTCTCAGATGTGTGGCATATCCCATACGCTTGTGATCCTGCGCTGCTCCCCTCGTCCCAGCCACAGTTCCCTCCAGCTGAAGTACAGGACGGAGGCCAGCTGATCCACCAAAGCAAGGGAAGCACGCTGCTGCCTGCCAGGCTGAGCGCAACACAATTACACAAGGAGCTTCAGTGAACACAAGCAGCCTCTGGTAAATACCGCACAGGCTTGTTTAGCCTGTGGCTCTTTACACGCACCCACCACACTCTTTCTATGTCCCAACATAGTGTTTCTTATGGAGGATAGTGTTATGCAAGGCTGAGCAGTGAAAGCAGAGATTGTTACCAGCTTTAACAGGCTTTGGATCCTGCCAAGAACAAGTCCCACTCTGTTTCAGTTGCTTCAGTATGATATCCCACATCTTTTCTATAATAATCAGATGCTCCTACACTGCAATCGGGAGCAGAAGAGAAACGACTAGTAAACAGACAAGCAACAATCGCTTTAGAGAGCTGACAGTACTGCCAAGAATATTTGTAATCTGATTTCATCCCTGCCTCTTCGCCTTCCCTGACCTGTCACTGGGCCCCAGTGTGATCTACCCGGCGGTTTTCAGGCTGCGGTACACAGATTACTTCTGAGCAGACCAAGAAAAGCAAACTGATTGGCAGGCTGAGATTCATTACAGACCTACATCCCTGACCTACACCAACCCATTAGCTCATTTATGAAGGAGTTTCGCTTTGTTACAGGTCACTGAAAAAATTTAGTCTAGACGGGTGATGTATTTATTTTAGGAAACAAATCCACTTAGTAGACTTCTGACCTGAACATAAGTTCCCTGCTATCTACAATGCCAAAGACATACTCGAGACTGAAACAAACTTCTAATCGCTTCTTTGATGCGGAGAGACTTCTGTTGAACAACATCCTGGTGGTGCGGTCCCCTCCTGGGCAAGAAAAAAATAAAATGTCTATTTACCGTTTGCTGTCGGCCGTAGCAGAGATGAACTGTAGGAACACATTGTGCCCTGCTCTGTGCAGGAGAGCGAGAACTGCAGCCACTTGTCACCTCCTCCCCTGCTAGCTGCAATTCCGAAGTGACACATGCAGCAGATTTCTTTGAGGCAGGTAATATAACACACGCGAAAAAAAAAAAAAAAAGGCAAAAAGCAATCAGTCTAAGAAAAGGGCTTGAACAGCATACCTCGCTGGGGAACAGCAACCCTAGGATCTCAGCTTGGGGACCGAGAGTAATTGCTAGCACATCAGACTGACCCGGACAACATAATAGGTGTCACGCTACTACCCCACACGCCTGTGAACAGCCATCCAGGAACCCAGCTGCTATCTGCACCCCTCCGCTATGTCCGGCTTCACAGATAACCATCCAGGTTTAAAGGTGCCCAGCTATAAGGGATGTAAGTTTGCAGCGGCATTTCCGCTACCCCCGCTAAAATGAAATGACTCTGGTTCTGCAGCTGAATAAGTTCACCCCCACCCTAATTTAGTGCTCCAGGCTGCTGCTCTTGGCAAGCTGTGCCAAATCCACCATTTCCTTTGAGTTTTTCCTCGGGCTGACTTAGCTCTCTTTCAGAAACGGCCAATGGAAAAGGAAAGAAAAAAACACTGCCCCCAGATGCAGCCCCAGTCTGAGCAAGTGCTGTAAAAAATAAATGATGTGGTACAGCAGGTTGCCTCCTGCTCTGGCACTGCTATCAAAATAGGTATGGTCAGGGTGGGGAGGGAGCTCAACAAAACAGCCCCTGTAGTCACACCAGTTAGTTCCTCCTACAGCGCTCAGCTACAGCCGCTGCACACTTTGTACCTCCACCGAGAGTCCCGGGAGCGTGCAGCACAAGGCAGCTTGTGGGTCAAGGGGGAGGAAAAGTAGGAGGCAGAGGGCAAAGGGTTAATTTACACCTTTCTGTTGGAAAATAATCACTGGCTTTAACAGCTTCCTGCAGAAGATGGGGAGGAAAAGGGAAACCTACCACAGCCCATAGGACGCCTAACAACTCCTACACCTCAAAGGCTCTTTCTAATATCACTCCAAACCCAGCCACATCCACGGACTGATAAATACAGCAGCAGCAGACAATTAAAGTACAATTAGAGGAGACTGCTCCCTCCCTGAGCACTACAGGACTCAGACTGGGTGGTGGTACGCAGCTGTGCATGAGCAATCCCCAACACACACACAGCGAAGCCATAGTGTGACTCCAGTAAATTCTGGCAATAAATTCCTCCCCTCTTACCTCTGAGGAAGGAGGTCAGAGCAGCTGGGAGGGAATGCAAACGAGATATAAGCATTGCTCCGGGTCGGGAGGGATTAGTTAATTAGGCAGCACTTAGTACAGTGAAACACAACTTAACTTCACTTGGCCCAACTGCTTAAGGCTTTAAAGGGACAAGAAGACCCATCCTCTTGGGCAGATTGCCACGACCACACAAAACAGCCGGTTTCAGAGGGACTCGGCACTGAGCCAGCCACGCAGCCACAAAAAGATTAAGCAAGAGCAAAGTCCCTGCCTCTGGGGTTCTGCTGTGGGGTTCGGGTCCACAGGGAGAGACGGGTGTGGAGCTTCCATCAACTGCCCCCTCTGTTCTTCCAAGAGGACATGAAGTTGGGCTTGCCGCTCCTTTTCTGGCATGTAACTTGGAGATCAGTTCAAAGCAAACTTGTTCAGTTCCTCCAGTTGTCCCTCATGGGGCTGGAGCAAATGTTTCCTTGGGCCTGGCCTGACACTGCTCTTCAATTTAGGCATTTCCTCTTTGCACATGGTAGTCACCAGGGAAATTTATAGTTCCAGATGAGGCAAACCAAAATGAAAAGATTCTTTTTTTTTTTTTTTAAAGTTAAATTAGAAGAAAAAAGAAAAAAAAAAAGAACTACCATGATGTACTCAGTTTTGGTCTTACTGAGGTTCTACATTCAATTTCAGGAGGGATAAACTCACAAATGAAAGGGCATAAAATTAAAAATAGAGTCTGTGAGCTGTGGCTTACCCCTGAGTAGAAAATGGGGCATTTCTTTCATTCCTACAGACTGGTGGATGCTTTTGTCCCTTCTCTCTTCAGAAATGAGCAATCATCCCACCCCTTGAGCACACAGACCTTACTGTTAAGAGGAGACAGAAAATGGCATAATCTTCACAGAGATGCAAGGGAATTGCCGTGTTCAAAGAGATGCAACCACCCCAGGAGGAACATCAGAGAACCTCTAGAAGGGCAGAGCGGTCAAAAGAGCGCAGGGCTGGGTATCCAGCAGCACAGACATTTCAGAAAACTCCCAGCCTTCAAAGCCTCCTGGAGCCCTCTGACTAAGCACAAGCCTGTGAGCAGGTCCCAGAAATTGCCTCTCCAGGCCCTTAGGCTGCTTCAAACACAGAGCCAGCACAAGACACCGACAGCACAAATCTTTCTTCAAGCTCTCAACCAAACCCCACCATTTCTTCAAGTTTCTGCTCCTCTACTCTCTGCTGGGGAGCTGTCAGCAGCCTCCTGAGATTCATGGCAGAGGGCACCCAAATACATCTACACATAGGACAGCTTCCTCCACACAGGCAAGCCAGAGAGACAAAAACCAAAGTGTTCCTACAGGTAGATTCCCCTCCAACCCCCAAGCAAAGCTACGAGATCTTTTCCATGCTGCTTTCATCTTTAATTCTGCTCACCACCACTTTGTCCAACAGGTTAAAAAACAAAGGTATTTATTAGCAGTCAAATGGTCAGACTGCATCATCATCATCCTCCTCCTCCCCTAGATTTACATCTGTAAGCCCATTCTGTATTGAATGTTTGTGTTTACTTCTTTTTTGTTTTTAAAAATCTATTTGTAAGGAAGCAAGAGACCACAACAATGACCAATGGCTTTCTTAAAGTATTAGAAGAGAGTAGGCAAGCTACATAATGAACTCATATGGCAACACAATTCCAAGCCAGCAGTCACAGTACTTTACATTTAAATTGGTATTTGGCAAAGAAACACTCCCTTAGTCAATGTAGGTCATCAAGTTGATCAGGCCCCATAAAATGCCCCATAAAAATTAGCAGATCCTGGTTCCCAGGAACTTAGAAAAAAAACATCATCACACACTAGAGCAGACATTCAAAAATTTGTTATGTATCACTACAAAGTGTCCCTCAAACTGAAGGCAGAGGGCACGCAAGACAGAGAGAGTCCCTGAACTTGTCACTGTGGCACATCACACTCTGGAGTCAGGACCTTATTTTGGAGCCAGGGACGTGCAGTGGAAAGCAACCCCCTTGCTAAAGGAACATCTGCACCTTCAGGTTTTGGGGAAATATTTCACCTTAAGTGGTCTATATTCACTTAGGACTAGCATGAGAAGGGGTGTGTAACTTCTGAGTGAGAGATGCCCCAGTGACAAAGGGCAGGCTTGACATCTGTTCTTTGGTCTGCGCCATCAGGCAGAGTAAGTACATGCCAATTAATAAAGGAGAGCAAGCTTTCCATAACCTTATCAACTAGCAAGGCCCAGAGAAAATTAAGGTTTATCTAGTGCTTACTAGCCTCATAAGATCTACAGAAGAATGAAAGTCTGGTTTATTGAAGACACGCCATGATCTCAGTGGCAGCACCGTGGCTGCCTTGCCCTGCACAGGACTCTTCTGCTCAGCCAGGGACCTGCTCTACAGGATGCAGAGTAAAACAGCTGCAACAAGTGACTCGATGCCTTCAGAGGGATAATATTCCCGACAATAAAAATATGAAACCAGCACAGTTATTCATGCTCATTTGCAAACAAGACACTGCACTAACTTACGCTTGTTTGCATGTGAAAATTACTTAAGCATTTACTGTACATTGGGGTGATCAGAACAGCTTTGGAGCTGCTGTTCTGTGGCCATCATACCGTACAATTAAATGCATTTCATTACTCATTTCAGGAAAAGCAACTGCAGTTGCAAGGGAGAGGCTGAAGCGGATGACAGGAGCGTTACGTAAATGTTATTGATTTTGTATCTCCCAACGCTTATGAAATAAGCCAGATAAACACGCCAACAGGTTTTGCTCAACAATACAATGCATCGTTCAGCTTTTCAGCAGCACGTATCAGACATCAGCTGTGCATGGCGTGTACACTTGATGCTGCCACAAAGGACTGAGGAAGGGGGAAGTGGTGATCAGATAAAGGGCGCGCTCACTCCTCCGGCGGCGATGCTGCAGCAGCTAAATTTCCCAGAGGGGGCAGAAATATAGCGGCATTTCTCATATAGACCTAACGTTTAAAACTATATCTTAAATCAGCCTATTTCTTAACAACTTCTGGAACGACACAGGGGTCCTGTTCATCAACACAGCAAGAAAAATCTCCCCCCTAACGCTCGAACCAAAAGCAGTCACAACAAAGGATGAAGGAGAAGATATCTTGTTCTTTCCACTTTACAGATGGGAAGTGAAAGATCCAAATGCTTAATGTGGTCACACACACGCACAAAAAAATCTTAGCATTTTTGTGTTAGAGGCAGAAAAAACAATGTTGGGGAGGAAATATCACCAAAAAGCGCAGCAGATACTTATGGGCAGATCATCTGCAAGAGAGGGTGTTCCAAAAAAACAAACCAACCCATGCGGCCGAGTACAGGGATAATGTTGTCCTCATTTCACCCACACCTTCTTTCCCAATATGTCTCTTTCTTCATCAGCTAGAGATCCAATAAAAATTTTACATTTAAAAAAAAAAAAAAAAAAAAAAAAGAGTAAACCGATGTAACTCACAATTCTCCCATCTGCTCAGTGCCTGTTAGCTCACAAATCATGGAAGTGTTTTAACAGACATGTCAAGGGGTGGAAGGACACCAGAAAAGCAACTACAAAACCCGGTTTTGGTATGTAGACCCTCTTGGTGATGAAGTCTGCTGCTACGTGTAATTAGCTTTTAAAGCCTAATGGTTTACCTTTCTTTTTTGGACGGGGGGGAAGAAGAGGGTGCTGAAGACATGAAATACTAACCGCTCTAATCTTTCAAGGATTTGGGAACAGAGTTTGCTCTTTGATACATCTAGTCCCATAAATCTCAAAACACGAGGACGGAAAAATCAATGAGTAAGAGAGATGGATCACTCACCTGAGCTGAGAGAGATGAGTCAGCTTGTATCCGATCTGCCGACGAGGCCCAGGCAATCTGTCAAAACGCATTTTTCAGGGGGAATAATCCCTTTAACAAGGGGGGAAAAGCCACAAGTGGTAAGAAGGCGAAAACTTGGTGGGGGAAGATAAGAATTCCCAAAACATTTTAGGTGATTTTTTTTATTTTAACTCCGAAGTGTTGTTCTTAACTCGAGTCTCTCACTGCATTCAAAAAGGACAGGACAGCACAGACAGGGCTTCTCAGCTGTATCAGCACACACCAAACGGATCCCCCACGGTTAACCAAAAAAACAGACCCTTGCATTTCATCTGTTACAGCAGGTAAAACTCAGCATCAGTAAACACAAGATCAGAACCAGCATCAGGGTTTCAGCTCTTAATTTCAAGAGCTTCCTATCCGAGCCTTAGGGTGGGACATTCATAAGCATTTCATTTGTTCCCATTAAAGTCAGATGCAGTTTCATTCATGTATTCAGAGTGTTTAACTTCAGAACAGACCAAACCCTTGTCCTGCTCTGTGTTTACTTAGCAGTTTTTGGAAAAACAGAACAAACAAAAAAAATACAAAAACATACTGGAAGACCCATCAGGTTCCTCAGGTCAAGCCAAGGGAGCCCACAAAGGAAGAAAGAAAACGCCACACAAGCTGCCTGGCCGCCTGCAGCACCCACCTCCGTGGGCAAGGGCAGGAAGGCATGTGCTACAGCGCTGCCACCCAGCCACACCATCCCAGATGTTACCAGCCCATGGAGAAAGGGAACAGCCAATGCTTTGGCAAGTCACACTGAAACCATTTATATTCAATCTTCTTTGTGGACCACATGTATCTCAAGTTTCCCCTCTAGTGACTCAGCTGCCTCACCCTCATATATTTTTAGCAAGCTTAGTTAAGACTTTTCTGCTGTTTCCTCACGCTGGAATTTCACCTGTTGCATCAGTCTGGGTTGGCTTTTTCTTCTCTCTCATTTTCCTATCAGTGCATTTTGTGGGCAATTACTTCGGTGTCGGATGGGGGCTACAAGGAGGGAGGAGAAGCAGGTGGTAAGGAACTAGAGATGCTTCTTCCCCCCTCCGAGTTTCTTCTGTGCTGGCAACAATTACTGAAATGCCACACCAAAGCCACCCTCTCTGAGAAACTTCAGCGGGTACAAAGGCAGCAGCCCATCTGCTTAGCAACACATGGTGCCAGCAAACACTGTTTCCAAGCCTCAGGCTGAGCTTTGCGGATATGGTGAAGTCACATTGGGTTCCCAACCCCAAAGACAGGCATTTGGATAGGGATTAGGGCAAGAGTGCCCTTCCCTCGGTGCAATCAGCAGGACACCCTTATCTTCCCCTGCTGGCAAAGGGCAACATCACACATGAATAACCACCTGCTTTAGGATTTTATACCTTTTGTAATGATATTCAGATGCACCCTCTTCCTCTGGTCCTTCAGTACAAGGATGCTCTGTGAAAGCACACGCTTCCTAGAGCACAAGAAAGTCTCTAATCGGACACTAGCTTCTCCCTCCTCTCCTCACTGGCCATCCAAAACGTGCCTTCAAATTTTCCCAAATGTATTTTGACACCCACTCTCCAAAAACAACTCTGTAAGAAAGGAGTCTCTATGGCAGGAGCTACACCTTGCAAACCCCCAGCTGCTGGGGTGCCACCTGATTTCACGTTCTCCTCCTTCCCATCGTCCCGTGAGCCCCTTTCGTCTTTCTAGTGTCAAGCTGTCCCCAAGTGCTCAGCTGACAGCAGCTTTACATCTCGTTCCCGTAGCTTCTTTGCTGTGCTGGGCAAGGGATGAGACTCACTGGGTTGGCCCACACCGGTACTCTGCTGACCTGACACGCTCAGGGGAGCACTGGTCACGGTCACGCGTGGGAAGATGATGGCTCTGCCGTGTCAGACAGGTGGACACGTGCATGGAGAGGGGCACAGCACAGGGTGACAGCACTGCAGAGAAAGAGGCACCCAGTGGCTTTATGGGACCTGACTGGAGGATTTCTGATGCGTGTCATCCTTGATGCCAGCAGCTGCAAGAATTCCTCGCATTAGCGAGACACAATGAAAGCTGCCCTGTGGGTCACCCTGCAGGTCAGGGTATTGGAGCTGTCTCGCATGACATGAGTCAAAGCACTCCAGGGGAACCTAGTAGAAGATTAGCTTCGTTTGAAGACATGCCTTAGATAAAATCCCACCCTGGGGACTGGGTCTGAACACTTTGCTCAAAAATCCGCCCCCAGGACAGACATCCCTGGTGTAGCCCAAACATAGTATCCCATTGCCCTGCTTTGGCCTGGGAAAATGCAGGACAGGTGAAGCTCTTGAGCAAAAGAAACCCTGATTTTTGACATTTCAAGTGCAGAGAGGGATCAGTCCAAAAATCAGTATAAATAGATGCAAGTGAAGTCAAAGGAGCTACAGCTCCTCCAGCCAACACCAGGCTGCTCTGCGTGGTGACAGAGTTCTAGCACTTGAAATTCTTTGTGGGTCAAACGTGACTTCAGAGAGGTTTCTAAAAGAGAAGAAGGAGACACTTGGTAGAGAGTTAACCGAAAACCTGCAACAAGCACTAGAAACTCACACAGAAGGCCAGAGAAAGTCAAGAACAGGCAGAAAAAAAGACAAAAGAGACAGTTAGAAATGCTTGAGTGATCATAAGAAAATGCTGTTTTGTTATGTGATCCAAAGCCCTCTGCCATGGGTGCCATATAAATAATTATTAATTATGTTGTTGATTATCTGTGTGAGCAATAGAGCTAATGAGCTGGCTCTTACAGGAGATAAATACGGCTTCTAAAGAGCAGGGCAGCCATTCTGCCAAAGGCAAGTAATTAGAAGCATTTCTTCTCTGCTGAAAGTTTGCTTTTTTTTTTTTTTTTTAACCTAAGGACAACCAATACACACTGTAGATATTTGCTATTAAAAAACCCACTCCCTTCACAGTCCCAGTAGACATAAACTGAATTTCCCTTAATGACTGTGCCCAATTAACTGGAACCTGGAGCTCCACTTTGTAAGCAGCAGGGTTCCTCTTTAGAGGCTTGGCCCCGATGGGCAGGAGACATCCAAAGGCTGAGGATTAAAGCTGCTTTGTTTCACTAAGCGTGTACACCATATTGCAGGGTGGTTGGCATGGGAACACAGCGATGGAGGAGCCTGTAGCGCACAATAAACAGTCTCCATAAAATACGGAAGCAAATAACTGGGGAGATGAAGGGTAAACCCTTCACCTGTCATCTGGGAGAGCTCAGCAGATGGAGGAAGGGGGCAGCCCTTCCAATTCACAGTTCTTCATCCATCTGAGAAATGCCTTCTCCCAGGATTTTTGTTTTAACATTACTGCTTTAAGCCTTCAGCTCACACGCATACTCAACGTATTTCACCGTCCAGTGTCCGAACCATGGGGATCCAAAAGGAAGAAGTTCCACTTTAGCTGCTGTCATCATTTATAGCCTTGAATTGCAACGTCTCAAGGTGCTGGTTAATCCCAGGACAGAATTTGAGAAGGGCTGGCCTGAAGGGGCAGGATTAGACCGTCAATATTACATGGGTTTCTTTGTGAGAGCTGTCAGCAAAATCCTAAAGCTACTTTCTGGCAGTGGATGTTCAGGCCCTGATCCAGCTAACTAATTAAACACAAATAGCTCTATTCTAGTCAACAGAAGTGCTTCTGCAGGTTAAGGAGGTACATAAATACCTGTTTGGCTCAAATACTGAACAGGCAAAGCAAGGAACAGTACCGGTTAAGCTGCTTGATCAGCAAACACCACGCGTCAGGTACCTAACCGCAGGTCCATAGACCTCATTGCATCCACTGTGAGTTTTTATCTGGACGGCTGGGCAAGCACCACATCAGTCACGGCACCTCACACACCACCACCTAGCCATGTGTTCACGAGGTGACATGAGATGGCCCATCCAGAGGCACCGGAGAGGACAACCACATGTGCCAGCAGGGAGAGCGGAGTGCGCTGACCCACCGACCTCAGCCCAGGTGCCCCACAGACAGGCTGGCATGCCTCTGGCAAGACCAAGTCCTCACTGCCGTCGCCTCACCTTACCTTGCAGACCCAGAGACACCTGTGTGAGCAGGGAGCACCTTACAGCCAAAGCGAGGGGCTTCAGCTTCGCCAGTATCGCAACCTCACTGCGGGCAACCACCTGAAACTGGAAAACCTGGAGACATTCAAGTGCCTGTGTTATGAACTGGAATTTAACTCTGCCAACACTGAGCTCTGGGAACGATCTACAAACATGTCTGGCTGCACAGACAGCCGCTGCTGCCGCCGCCGCCGCCGCCTCCTCCCCGGGGCTGCGAGGCGGCTCCTGGAAGGCTCTCCCAGCTGTCATCCTCACCAAAAAGCAGCGTTAACCCCCTTCAGTTCAAACCGGGCTGCGATTCATTCTCCCACACAACCCAAAAACCTGACGCTCATCCAGCCCTCCTAGTACATCTTTAATACAGTTACATAATGATTTAAGAGACAATTCTGTTATTTCACATGGAAGAGTTTGGCTATTTTACATGTTTAAAATGATCACTACACAGTAAGTAATAAAAATGGTGTTGTCTCAATAACTGGGAAAGTCACCCTGGTGCCATCTTACTGGTGCAAGACAAATTCTCCGCCCTATCTACCTTTCTAGCACAAAGCTAGTTTTCCTTTACTTTCTGGACATCTCTGAACATCTATCAATAACAGGGAAAGGGTAAGTTTCCTCTACAGAAAAATACTCCTTTTTCTCAAAGTCACAGGTGTAAATTAAAAGTAGCTGGACCCCAAAGACACTGAAGTGTCCCCTGCCAACAAGTGCAGTAGCAAATCAGAAATAAAACTCATAACCCTGCTTCTGCATAAGAGGGGAAACGGAGGGAAAGGGAAAAGAGGAAGACGATCAACAAACCTTGGAAACCTACAACTTTTCTCCTCACACTTCATTTCGCCTATTCTTTTACAGCAACATGATCTGCAGGGGAAAAACTACAAGCATCTTCTGGAAGTTCCTCCTTTTCTGATCTCATCCAGGGCTGCTGTTCCAGCACGCTGACCTTCAATCTGTAGAAATGTCCTGCTCCCAACTGAAGCACTAGATAAAACTTAACAAAACGCTGACCCTGGGGATTTGCTCAAGAGGCAGGAACGCAGAGAGTCAAGTAGGCAAAGCTGAAATTTATGGGCTGGCTGGCAGTCTGGCTGCAGGACGGACACTGGTCTTCTGCAAGGGCTGCGAAAAGGCATTCTTTGTTATATGCAAGACAGAGCAGAACAGACAGGCTCTCCTGTAGACCCAAAACTGGGAACTCTAAATACTTTCTGTTTCCCCCCCACCCCCAGCAAAAGCAGAGACACCTTATGCCAACCTAGCCTGAAGGCCTTCTGATACAGCTTTGTCCACGGATTTGAAGTGTGCAGTAAGGGATTAGTGTATATTTAGGCCTTCAGGGAACATTTTTTTCTTAGTCTAAAGAAGAAAGCCCAAGGTGCACTAAAGTAGGAACTTTAAAAATGTAGCTTTAAAAATTAGCGCCCTGGGCACTGACCTACACAAGCTGCTTCTCTCAGCCAGGCCATCCACTGCTTTATTAGATGTGACCCAGAGCGCCTCACGTATTCCCCTACACTTTAAAGGGGTCAGACGAGCTCCCAAACAGGCTCAGAGCTGCCAAAGAGACCTCGCTTCTTCCTCCTGCTTTTGTTCTTCAGTAGCCGCGTGCCGGGAGCAGGGCTCTGCATCCTGAGGTTATTACACATTTCTCTAATGGATTCCCATGCATAGTAGATTAGCTCATTAACGAATTGATTTGAAGGAAGAGTTCACTGCAGGGGCCAGGAACCCAAAGGCACACACCTACAACCGAACAAGTCAGTCGCTTCTGCGATATTGCATCGTGTGTCCTGCTGGTGAAGGTCCCGTTAAATCACCTTGCACTCCTGCCACTTGTTCTCCATCCCTACCATTATTAAAGATTTATGGCAACTGCTTTTGCCCTCACAGCTACTTATTTGTGGAGGTCTGGTCTCATTCCTTACAGGCCTTTTCCATTTGGGACTGTCACGTTTGTTGTTCACATTAAGGGAGTTTGTGATTCCAGCAGTAACTTTTGCAGTGCTTGAATTATTTGGCTTGCAGCTCATTTGGATGCAACTGGGGACTGAGGGTTATTACCAGTCTGCAAAATCCCAAGACCATGGTGTTTGCTTGCTATTGCTGTCCACAAAGAGGGAATCGAGTCTGGAAACAGCTGCCCTGAGCTGCTAACTGAATATTTCCAGATGAACCCAGGAACGTACCTCCATGCTCCAGCACCCAGCGCTACCTTGTAAACAAATGCCCTTATATAGGTCTGTGTGGGCAAAGTTAATTATCTCCAAATAGCTTCCAGAAGCCTCAAATCAATTTATGAAAACAAAAATTAACTTTCCATATAAACATAATTACAGTGAGACAACAGTATCCAGCCTGGTGCTAGTGCTGTTTTTGGAAGCTGGGCAGAAAGCCAAATGAGTTCATTAGGCAGTGTAATTAATAATGGTTTTCCCTTGCTTTAGGAAGCCATTTATGGTCCTAAGAGGCACAGGTACTGGGGGAAAAACCCACAGCTGACAAGTTTTAAAAGGCGCTTCTGCAACAATGATTTATTTTAGAGCCTCCATGTGAACGTATATCATTTAATGAACATAAAGAGAGGAGGGAAAAAAAGAAATAACACTGCAGCAAGATTGGTTCACTCTGCTCAAAAAGGTGCCTAGGAAGACTTTTCTTGAGAAGGAGCACCAAGTTTCTCCTCATGAAATGAGCATCTCCCACTTCACAACACAAGAGGAATCAATGTAGCACCACATAACTGGCCTCCCCTGTTCAATCCCTCACCTCCACTGTGCCGTGAGCCTAGAACAACGCGAGATCCTCAAAATGCAAGAGGAGCCCACAAGCAAACGCTGTTTCATGGTTCTGATCTCAGCAAAACACTAAGAAGTAGTTTCTTTGGGTTTTAAGCAAATCTGCTTATTTCCTGTCACCTCTGGACTTCAGTCTCTTATTCTCAGGCTACAGACAGACATGCCTGTTGCAAGCACTGATCATTTTGTCTCCCAAAGTGCTTACTGGCAATGTGCAATCTGAAATGGAGGTCTTCCATGGGTGAGAAACCCACATCCGTCATCTTCTGTCTCAGTGAGCCCAGAAAGCTCCTGCTGATGCTACCAAGAAAGTGCCAGTCAGTGTTGATAGATACTGCCCTGGATGATAAAGATACAAGAGTACAAAAGGCGAGCCGTGTTTCAGTGTGCAGTCATTTCCGTGGAAGCAGAAGGTCGGCCACCAGACATCTAGTTAACAGGACAAATTAAGAGCGGAGAAAGACAGCATCCATCTCAACCTCAATATCTAAATATCTGGACTTCTCACAGCACAGCCTAAATGCTATTACCTTTCTCTGCGTTTCTCTGACCAGAGCTCCCTTGGAGCCGTGCACAGCTTGCAAACCAACACGCTGCAGCAAAGAGGTGCTGCCTCAGCAGCCGTCAGGTCACCAGCTGCTCCGCTGTCACCCATCGCGCAGCAGCAAAGCCACAGGAACCCACTCATGCAACGGAGCCGCAGGATCTCCGAGCGGCCACCCTCACTTCCCACCTGCCAGCTATCCCTGGCACTCCCTCATGCCCCCAGCTCCTGACGGATGCAGGATGCGTTTGGTGGCTCTCAGCCAAGGGAATATTTGGGCATGCGTGCCCTAAAGCCAAGCAGGTTGCCAACTCTCGCCCTCCAACACCCCAACTCAGCTTCTTGCTCGGTTGCTCCACTTCCCTAGAGCAGAGGGGAAAAAAAACCCCATTCTGTATTACCTGGTGGAATACACAAACCCACCGCTCAGTCGAGCGGCCCGCCTCGCAGCACAGCAATGTAATCTGTTTATGAATGGCAGCGGAACCCCTAGATTGAATTACAAGGCAGGTATTCAATCAGGCAGGATGTGTAGCTGCTTTCTCACAGACTGGAGGATTAAGAGAGCGATAGAATACACGCTTTCCTTCCACATGACAGCATCTCCCTCTTCTCCCCTCCCCAACCGAGAAACTAGCAGAGCCTGTACTTAAAGAGAAGAGGATTTGCAGCGCTCAGGACCCACAAGAAGGATTAGAGAAAGGTTACAGAGAACATGCGTACAAAGACAACTCTCCTGTATCATCCCCAGCAGAAGGATTATACAACAACCGTCTGCGCAAGACAGGGCAAACACACCTGAGCCGCCAGGAGGAGGAGGAGAGGGTGCAGCTGGAAGAGCTGGCAGCTGCCGCCGCCGCGCAGCCAGGCATTCGCCCAGGGTCTAGCGTAAGACTGCAGCACCCGCTCCCAGCGGAACTCGAAGACAGGCTTCACAAATTTTAGGAGGCAACTGCAAGCAAGGGAGGCTGCAGTCAGCTATTTTTTATATTCCAGTAGCACCCAAGGTTTATTATCTCCAACTGTGCTAAGTCCCACACACGCAGTAGCCCCTACTGGAAGGAGCACGTCCCGTGCAACGTAGCGATTCCCACTTCACCCATTGCTACCGTTCCTAGGGCCAGATGTTGTAGCAGAGCATGACAGGGAAATAAGGGAGTTTATTGCTTTGAGCCTAGAGAAGAACCACAGTGCGCGGCTGTGAAAGTCATCTGATGGACAGAGAGTGCAGTCTAGCACAAGAAGGCAGAGGACAACATTTCACGTGATGTAGGGAAGAAATTCTCTATCTGATGCAGCAGGATTACATCATGTCTGACGGCAGAGGCCCATTGTGCTCTCACTTGTAACGGAGGATTACCGTATATCTGATCTGCAAGAAGGATTATTGTGTTTGAAGTGGGTTGAGTACAATCAGGATAAACTGAAAGACAGCAGTAGGCTGGTGGAAGGCTTCACTGGATTTGTGACGGGGTAGACGGAGAGCAGCATATCACAGGCACTAGCAATGGTGCATCCACACATTGAGAGAACACCCTGGACCTCCAAGAGATGATTTCAGCGTGGGACACAGGTCCACTTCACCACCAGCCCCCAGCTCGCTTGACAGCTTACTGAACAAACTCATGCCTGAGTTTATAACAGAGGTCCACGCGGGTCTCGGGGAAAAAAAATGCCAACCTCTTTTAATTCTCCTCGTGGTTTCAGCTTTTTTCAGTCCCATCTGACCCAGCACCTGTATTCAGCCCTTCCCTTGCACATGCTTTCCTGTGCTTCAATGACCACTTCTTTTTATTATAATTAAAAACTTAATTGAATGTGACAGTGATAAACATGCAATGTATGCTTTAATGTCTTACAGTATATTAACTCTGGGACATGTACCTATTGCATTCTCTGTTATCAATACTCCAATAAACTTCCCATTAAACCTTGTTACAAGAAAATTGAGTTTTCATTGAAATCCACATTCTGGTCTATTACTGCAGGAATCATATCAGGGAAGACATCACAGCCACCCTAACACAACACAAGCCAGACAGCACTTAACGCACCGGATGGCATTTATCAAGATATTGACCGTAAATCATTGCAATTGGAACTGCAGGAGAAGGCAAGGCCTGGCTGCCTGCTGGCATCACGCAGGCCTTATTTTACTTCATGTTGGGTCATCCCTAGATTTGTCTTCAAGAATTTTTTTTATTTATTTTTAAAATACCATCCCATCAGCAGGGGAAAGCCCTGTGTCTCATCGCCTGACCTAAAGGTTTTGCACTAGACAACACTTTCAACTGAGGAGTAACGGCCATGGGGATTTGGTGAGACTCATGCCAGCTGCAGAGTGTGCAGCCTACAGACTGCAGATAGCCCACATGGCTCCTCATCTGACCTACGAGGAGGTTCATACCCGGGTTTGGCACAAAAAGGCACCTCTTGATTAATGTTCCCCCACAAAAACCACATTTCATTCTTTCCTCTTTCTCACCAAGTCCTCCTGCTAGAATCCATCCTTCAGGAAAAAAAAATAATACTCTGCCGCAAAGCAAGCAGATTTGCTGCACTCTCAGTATTTGACAGACGGGAGAACAGATTGGGACTCCATGAAGAGTGACTCATTATCAGCAAATAGTTTTAAGTGATGATTGTTTCATCACCACCCACCCAGCTCTTCCCTCTGTCTGCAGGCTAGAGCAAAAACTCACTGCAAGAGGATGACAAAAAAGAAAAATTAGGCAGACAACCTTACCTCTTGCTTCCTCTCCCAGGATCAAGACCAGAACAGTCTAAAAAGGGAATGTGCAACAGGCTCTGAAAACCTTGGGTTACAGACTGGGGGCTTAAGGGTTTTCTTTTCTTCCAAAAGCAGTACGTAACATCGTTTCCCTTCTTAACCTATCCAAGAAAATGCTGAAAAACACTTTCAGACATCTGCCCTTTCCCTGCGCAAACATATGCTGAGCTAACCCTTAGGGACGCTAACACCCTTGCAGTCGTTTAGCAGATAAGCCCTTGCTGTAGGATCAAAGCTCAGTTGCGATGTGCCAATTGATGTTGCTGTAAATGAGCATTAGCGCATTTGGGATCCAGCAGGACTGGTGCCTGAAGGTGAGGAATCCTATACTGCCAGTCAAACACATCAAAACTCTATCAATAGCAGGGTACAGAAGGTTACGGCAGCAAAAATGAAACCCTTGCCGTATCACGTCGCTCTCGGCAACTACTTCCAGCAGTGAGCCACATTTGTGAGAATAGCTGCAGAGCAAATCTAGAGAGAGAGAGAAAGGGAGGAAAATAATCACACACGCTCTATCTAGAGAGGATTTTTGAATCAGGATGGCTCGAGGGCAACAATACAAGTAAAACGGAGTTGTCTTGTTCCAGGCATGATACCCTGGCTTCTCCTGGCACAAGGCAAGGGAGAAGGTTAGAGAGAGGGAGACAAGACACAAGAATGGAGCAAGCCCCCCCATGGCGTTGTTCCTCCCACCCAAACGGCAGCCTCTGAGCAGAGGCAGCAGGTTCATACATTGGGCTTTCCAGGACCACGACCCCTCTTGTCCAGTTCTCCGTACAACAAAAAGCTGCTTCAAGTTCCCAATCGCCCTCAGAAGGATCCTCTGCGGGGGAACCCACTCACCAAAAAGCTGCGTCCACCACCTCCCCAACCCTTGCCAGGCAGAGAGGCGCATGGGGAGTTTTGTTATCAAGAGATAATCACGTCCCCAGAGCATTACCAAGCATAAAATACAGCTGTGCCTCTGATCCTCTGCGTGCAGTCACCGCCTCATAGACCGTGCTCCCACCTGCCCTAAAGCTGCCTTCAGTGCTATCATGGAATTGTTTGTACTCTACATAGCTGCAAAATATTGAGCAGTACCTGAAGCCCTGGAAGGCATTACTTCATGTAGCCAAAACAAGTGAATAAACAAAACCACTTTCCATCAGAACATTCACTTAGACCTGGATATCCCAAGAACAACCAAAATTGCCACAAAGTCTTAAAAAATTCCTTGCGATATTAAACACAAACCCACACCATGAAAAATGGCTCACAAAGCCTATCATTTGAATATCCAGATGAGCCTGCAGGCATTTTGCATCTCAGCTACCAGCATGGGTTGTATTTTGCAGGCTTCACACAGCTACCAAAGCTGCAGACAGCCATCATTGACTAGTTTGCCAAGCAGTCATACAAACTTCCAATGTTCTTCAGTTGCTCTTTTGGTTGGTTCTGAGGGCTACTAGCCTCATCCAGTTCTTTTGCTTTCTTCCAAGACTCTGAGAAATATAAAACCAGGTACAGTGGAAAGGAAGAATTCTGCATACAGTTTCTCCTCCAGAATTCAGCGGTAGGAAGAATTCAAAGCCAGATGCATTTTTGAGATGATCCCAACTATCTGTTGTCAGGCAGGAGCAGATCAGGTAGTGAGTTCCCCCTCCTCCCATGACCTTCTTCAGGATTTGACCAGAAAAAAACCGCACTGCCATGCTGGCACTTGCCACCACTTTGTCCAAAGGGACTTTAGAGGGGAACAGAAGATTTAATGGCTTCCTGTTATTAGCTCTCTGCCACTATCCCTTAAAACATCTCTACAACATGGAGGTAGGAAGTGAGGAGAGAGAAAAACTTCAGTCAAAACGACATCGCTGACCTCCCTGTCTGACAGAGGTAGAGTCTGAAAGTCTCCATTATCCAGGAACTCAACCCCTATAGGATCATGCAAATCACCACACAGGACAAGGTCACCTTTAATCACCATTAACGTTAGCCCTTGTTTATTTTCCAACCTTTATTCCCACGAATTTGAAAGCCCAAAGCACGGTGAGAGATACAATTCCTTTCACTGGACATTTACTGCATTATTAAACGTGGATTTAAACAAGGTTTTCTATCTGTATGCCAAAATGCCTTTTTTTTTTTTTTTAAAGACAACTTTGCCTGGGGGAAGCCACTCTTTGTTTTGGCTTAACTGAATACCCATTAATTTTACAAGAACGGGTGGGGGGAAGGGGCTTGTGTCTCTACAGATTTATAGCCTTTTCATGCCAACTGGGAAGGAAATTCTCACATGCTCGTGTAGCATCAGACTTCTCCCACAAAGCTCATATTTACAGAAGAATGCAGAGTTGCCCAAGGGAGTCTGGGAGCTGATGAGACCATGAGGATCTGTTATTTATATTATAGCAGCGCCCAAGACTTTTGGACATTGCACACATTCAGGGGAAGGCGCAGCCCCTCCCTGACAGGGTTCACGCTCCCAGCAAATTATTCACTTTCATGGAAATCAGCGGGAGTTTCACGTGTTTTTCTGGAACAGGACTATTAGTTCACACAACCCAGAGGCAACCTGATGCCTACGCCTGGCCACTCCAGCAAACAATGAGCTACTCATTCAGATCAGAGCTGCTGTGCCCGAACTTGCCAAACAGGATTGTGGAGCAACAGAAGAGCCAGGCTGTGCCAGATGCACCATGATACCCTGGATGCAACTCCACTGAAGTCACTGGAGCCGATTGTGAAAGAAATTTGTGTGTAATCTGACTGATTTTTTACGAACTTGTTGAATTCCTGAGAGTACGCTGAATCAACCAGCTGCCGACAGAGCTGGTGTCATCACTTCTCCTTCAAGCCACAAGTGATTCATCGTAGTTAATGAAACCCATTTTCCACTGGCTTATGCTGGGGGCACAGAGCGAAGGAAAGCTGCAGCATGGTTTGCCCTAAAGCCAGAGAACACTTTTTTTCATAAGAAATCTTTTACCAAAGGGGAAAAAAGTTGTTCCACACACCTGAAGGCACCCACTGAACCTACTGAGCCTTCCAGAATGAAAAAGGCTTATATAGACCTTAAATTTCCTTTAATTCACTTTGGATTTGCCCAGAAGCATCTGGTGCAGGTATAATGAGAGCTTTCTAAAATGTCTACCTACAGAGAAGGAAGGGGGGAGTGTGGGGAAGGGGGGGACAGGGACGACCACACAGACTATTCACCCTAAGGAAAAGACCGGGATGGGTGTGGAAAGAAGAGAAAGGCCAGTAAGAGTCAAATGCATAACAACCTGCTGCAGGCTGGAAAGTCCTTATCCTATCTACAATGCATTTACAGAACGGAGAAGTGATGGACTTGCAATTAGAGAAAGAAAAACGCGGATTAGAATTAAGAAAACCCTTTCTACGAGAAAGAAACAAATTTGTGAGTAGGAAAGACCATGGCACCTCAGCTTTGGAGGGCTGCAAAACATTGCTCAAGTGCAGATGGCCCCACACAGGCTGGGAAGAAGGACTAGACAGCTTCGTGGGATCCCTCCCACTCCTACAATCAACAGGGAACTCCTGGAAAAAAAAAATAGTAAAGAAATTTGAAATATTTTCTGACAGTAGAGCTCTGGGCTAGGCAAGGGGAGTGTCACCACTACATCCAAATCCCTCAAGCACATACCAGACAGGCTGCATCCGAATGATGGAGCTCCAGGAGACAGCTGGAGCCCGCTCAGAGGACCAGCAGCGCCTTCCCATCCTATCACCAGATTTGAGCACGTCTGTGCCTTGAACACGGACCAGAGGCAGCAGAAGCAGAAACAACTGTATTTTCCAAATCTTGCCCAGGGCAACACCACGCACAGGATTTAGCTGCAAGTGCTCTCGCTCCCAGAACAAATCTTCACACAGCTCAGGTTCTCCTGGAGGTGATCTGAGCATCTCTGCCCTCAGGGCAGCAGGCGAGCGCCTACCAATTCCCTTCCCACATCAGTTTTGACTTTTTCTTATTGCTTTTAACTTCTGATAGGAAGCAAAGCCTGTTGTCATGCAGAGGTTTCTAAGTGATGAACATTTGTCTTTCTGCCTACGGAAAGCTGCCAAATCATAAAGCTCCATCCTGTTTGTAAAGCAAGCCCTGGGGTATTATTTTTCCTAAAGTCAATGATGTCACAGAAATACTACTTGAAAACAGCATCTAAAATTACACTCTTGAGTGCAACACATTCTGGAGTTTTTGTTGGCACTGCTAAAATTGTTCTGTTGTGTTTTTCTGGCACAGGCCACAGTCAGATAATTGCTTGGGGCTAATCTTGAGAAGGCAAAATATACACAACCAGCACAATTTCACTTCTGCTCCATCTTCTATTAAGAAACAAATATTCTCCACAGCACGAAGTCGGGTTATCTTTGCCAACAAACTCTACTAAATGGAGCAGAGTGAATTTGGGGAGTGGGGGCAGAGAGTGCAATTTTGGCAGGGCCAAAAGCTTTTGTGAATTATTGCATAGCCAAGTTGTTAATTTTTTTTTTTTTTTTTTTTTTTTAAGGGGGGAAGAGAGGCTATATCAAGAGGTCAAACAGTTTTGTTTAGTCTGAATGATTTCTGATTTTTTTTTCCCCCCAGAAATACATGTGAACGAGGGATAAAAGGGGATACCTAGGCTACTTACCCTGCTCTGGCTCCAAGCAGAATTTCATAACTGTTCCAGACAAGTTCAATCAGCCGTTTAAAGACCTTTCCACCTCCTAAATTTTCAGGGTTATAAAAGATTTGCTGCCCAGCATTATTCCACCCTATTTCCAGTAGGAGAAACTCGGTGCCAAGAGCCAGAGCACACGAAGTCACCGTGGTGAGGTGGTAATAAGCAGTGCCGAGTCTTCCTTTCAAGAATATGCTTGCAACACCACCACCGTGATTAGGCCAGATATTGTGTAATTCAACCAGATATTCACTTTACCGTGTCTGGCAGAAATAACCGTTGTTCCCAGAAGGCTGGTGTTCTCCCCCCGACTTTGCTGTTGAGTGAGCTACAGCAACTTGCTTCACCTCCTGTGAGCATCCAGATACTCGTTCACATGAGTGTCTTAAGATACATGGTTGAACAGCCTTGCTTAAGCAAAGCAACACACGCAATTTGATTCAATATAATGTTTTCAAAGGTCTTCCAGAGGCTAATACAGCTTTAAAGGCATAGTTAGCCTCTATCCGTAAAGAATAAGAGTATGGGAAGAACAAAAAAGCACACATGACCACCAAACCAGGATATTGCAAGGGTCAATGAATTTGAGAACCTGAGCACCTAACTTGGGTCACAAAAAGTCATCTTTAGTATTTAGTCTGTCAAAACAATACAAGCTGAGACAGCTATAACAAAGGCCAACCTCCTGGACTTGGGGTGAGAAAACCAAAAAGTTTGGCAAAACCTGTCAGCTTACACCAAACCAGTATTTCTGGTTTTGCATGGCAAAGTTCACATTTGTTTTCGAACAGAAAGCAAAAGCCTGCAGAGGAGAAAAGCTGGGGAGAAATACAGAGGACACCACCTCCCTTTGTGCTCAATATCACAAGATATTTCTAAATCGGTGCATTTAATATCAACGGTCATCTCAAACGTAGGATGCTAACTTGCTCCAGCTTCTGTAAGTAAGCACGCTGAACTAGCTGGCGAGTCCCAAAGCTGAGCAGCCCATTTCCCAGGTGGTAGCCAGCAGATACCAGTCTTCGGCATAACCCAGCTTCCTACCTCTGCAGCAAGACACTCCCGTATATACCAGCACAGTAACTAACAAAATCCTATAGGGGCAAACAGCAGGATGTAAAATCTGCTTATTTAGGTGCACTGCCAATGCTTCCAGTGAAACTGTCCCATCCTCCAGCCAGCTAAGATTTCTAATTAGAATATGAGGAAATTCAGCTTCAGCTGACAGCGAAATGCTTGAAATAGCCATAAGCCATGGTAGTTTGGGATTCTGGTTTCTGTCATCCCCTGCAAAGCTGACACTACGGTATGCAATTTCTGCAAAGGAGAAAAGTTGAGTTTGTTCAAGATAAGGCCCTGACACGGTTTATTTATTTGCAGTCTTTAGGGACTCTTTAGCAAGTTCTAGAAACAGGCAGAATAGAGAGTTGTATGATGGATTTCAATGATTTAGTCCATCAAGGAGAATTTGCACACAAACCCATCTTCCCAACACAGCACTCTTCAGATAACGCTAGTCAAGGCACAGCCAGTGGCGGGGGGGAAAGAAAGTCTGCTTAGGGGCCCAGAGAAAAGCGAGTGAAAAAGCTGAAAGTTCTTTTTAACTCTAAGCACTGAACTAAAACCAACCCAAAAAAAAAAAAGTCAGCTTCCTACCCATCAAGGGATGCTGTTATAATTTAACCCAGAGAAATGTTGCTTTTCTTTATGGCATTTTGTTTGCAAATATTCTAGTAGCGCAGTGATGTATGTTTCTCGAATGCCAATAGCTATTATCGAGGTTTCTCCTGAGCAACATCTCTCTGAGCTGGGATCTTCCTTGGGAGCCACGACAGGTGACATCTCTTTCAAAGCAGTACAACTCAGTGGCTATTTCAGTGTTTCTCCAGAGAGAACGAGGAAAAACAGATCTTAATGTGCGCCTTCCTCAGCAATTTATCTAAGGGGCCCAATGCCTCCAAGACAGAGATTAATATTTCAAATAAAGCCCACTGATTATCCTCACAAAGCTTCCCGAAAGGGCTGGAAGGAAAAAGATGCTCTGTGCTGATCTTGACCGCTGGATTCTCTCAAGGCGGATTGTTACACCATGAGGTCAGAAAACACTCCAGCTAACAACAGGCCCTCTTGCTTTCTTATTTTCTTTGTCAGGCGTGGAAAAGCCCAAAACCAGCCACTCCTGCTTTATTTTGGCACCTTCGCTATTGATCCCAGCTGCAGCCAGATACCACAGAGCTGCGGAAACGTTCAAGAGCACTGCACCGCACTTCATCAAAACACAACCCCAAATCTTCACAGTTTGGGCAAATACTCAAGTCAGTTTTGTTTCGCCTAAAGGTTGATCCCGACTAGAATAAGCAGATGCGTAAGAGAAAAGCCTGAGTGTGCAGACCCTGGGGGAACACAGAGGTCAGACTTCAACCACGCACTCAATCACTTATTTATTTTTGCCCATCTTACCCTTCTGGTTTCAGATTAGGATAGGAACATGACACTGAAAATAAAAGTGAATACCTGGAGCTCAGCCTCAGCTCAGGAGCAGAATTTTGAGGAGCCTCTCAGGAAAGCCAGAGCTCGCATGCTTTGGATTCCCACCCTCCAGGTTCAGATCAGCCTCTGAATTTGATGCCGATCCAAACAAGAATCCCAGGCCTCCAAGGCTAGCTCAGATCTAGCTTTATTATATAATAGAGTGCTCATCAGCTGTATTCATACATGTAGGCACCTAGGAGTTGCTCTGGTGGAACTTGGTCAACAGCACTCAGACTTGACATTATTTAGATTATTATGGCATCAAACCAAAGGGAAAAAGGCTCCTACAAGTGTGGAGCACGTCCCTCCTTCTCCCAGCCTGTTAAAGGGTACAACCTGATCTTGGTCTAGCATGTGTTACTGTTGGTCCCCAAAAGCCAGGGCTAAGTACTCTAGTCAGTGCTGAGAACGTATTGCCACAGCAGCACAAGCTGGTAAATCCCAGGGTGCTGTAAGTCTCAGTTCCATGCTCAGCAACGTGCTGGGCAACAAAGGTTTCCAAACAGGAGGCTGCAAATCCCGAGAGGCTACACATCCCCTGTAGCACAGGTTGCAGAAGAGGAGTATGTGGCAGTTTCAGGGACACGGAGCATCTGGAGGGCTCCCCATCCTCACTGGAATGGTTTTAGAGATCCTCAAAGAGCATGAAAAGGTGAAGGGAATACTCTAGTGTGGAATACCCATCTCAATGAAACTGGGAAAGTGAGTTGAGTGTCCCTGCTCCAGCAGCTCACCGATATCCAAGAGGCACAATGAGTGGTCGCAGCCAAGCGACAGCCCTCCTGACAACGCCAGCTTGCCTGGGCAGGGAAGGCAGGGCAAGCAAGAAGGGTTTGCATCCCACAGCTGGGTTTAATCACTGCCCCGAGGCCCCATGGCATAGATAAGAGCCCTGTTAAGCCTCAGGCTATACAAGTACAAGACAGACAGGTAGCTCCAGGCCCAGGACACAGGTTATTTCAGCTAAAGATGAGGCAACAGGGGAACAAAGTAAAAAATGAAAGTGGGTAGTGTGAAAGGAGCAGTCCTAGGATACCAGCCACTTATTTGCAGATTGCATTATCTCAAGAATAGGTTTAAATCTGAACTCTCACTAGTGTCGGAGATCCTGGCCTTGCTACATCCCTTGAAACAGCTCTAAGGCTTGTGCAACCATTCACCGAGCAAAAACAGACTCCAACTAAACACCCACTCCCTCTTCTAGCACCAAAGTAGCTGCCAGAAAGGGACCAAAAATGCAGAGGCTTGCAGGAGAGCGGGAAAGCTGCTCTTCTGGTTTTGGCTTTAAGATAATACTGTGGACAAGAGAGGTCGTCCTGCAGGCATTCATTGGCTGACAAAATTTTGTTCCTGAAAGCAAATGGTGAAGATGTTCTACTTAAATGTGGCAAACAGGCAGCTCTGACCGGCAACGGGGAACAGAAGATGTAGAAGAGGGGTGAGAAGGCAAGCAGCTTATGATAGAGGATTGGAAAAAGACGAGGCAATCAAACAGTGACTCTCAACTTTTCGCAACAACATCTGGGCACACATTTGTGGAATGCACTGGTGACTAGTGTGGAAATCCCAGGAAGACGCAGGGAGCTGGAGCGACAATGGAGCCATGGTGCCTAATCTGGGGTGACAACTGCCTCTGGCTAGGGCAGCGAGATTGTTTTGGCCACTACTGGAAAGAAGATTGCTGTAGTCAGGAACAGGGCTGCTCGGGGGGGGCGGGGGGGAAAGAAGTAGTGTGGAGAGAAAGCAGAATTCAGTATTTGGAAAGCTGAGGCACAGATTAGACATGGTCTGAAGACAGAGTAAAGAAAATGCTAGACTGTGATCCTCATGGGTTACACATAGCGACTAAGGAAGGAGGGACATGGTTTGGGGAGAAAGGCCAAGTACCTTTAGTTTGTCATACTGCTATTCAAGTTGTGGTAAGAGCCATTTGGCACAGATGCCCTCCCGAAGTGGGAAGATGCAGCTGCAAAAACCGGAGACCACTTCCACTAACCCAACGCGCAGAGTGTGAAATCAAGAGAGAAGGAGGATGGGCACAAGCAGAGGCACAGAATTAGTACGTCAGATCAATTTGGGCTTAAAACGAAAGACACCTTGGAAAGTCAAAACGAAACATGTCTGTTTATTGATAGATCTTTGAGACGGAGCTAAATTTAAGAACCCTCGAAAATGAAACATTCTGCAGAGATGCGGTTATTTGTACAGCTTTGGTTAACACCCTTCCTGGCAGTGAAAGGTGCTTTAATGTGGTAAAGGCAGCGCAAGAACATTGCTCTCTTCTCACCGCACCTTGCACAGGTTAATCTCTGCAGATTTTTGCCTGGTGTGTCTCCGGGCAGCCCCCACCCCCACAGTCAGAGACCCTAGAAGGTCACCCAAGTACTAGAAGGTCTAAATCATCAGTTGCCAGCGCTACGTCACATCCCAATGGCCACCCAAAACAGAGCAACCGGAGCAGTCTGCGAAGCACGGAGACAGACAATCGCAGAGCTCCCTCGGCAGCGCCCGAGTCTGAAGAAAAGGATGCCCCTTTCCAATAAATCCCAAGCCTGTCATTGCAGAGGATCAAGACAGACTCCTGAGAGAGTCACAGGCTTCATGCTGTCACTCATATTAATGATGCAATGCTTTATTAATTGGAGTTTTCCTGAACAGCATGTGTAGTATCAGTGACACTCATAATTAAATAGGCAGGCAGCATTTTTTTTTTTTTAAATGAGCAGAGAGTTAATTGAATTCTGGAGTCCCTGTGATCAGCTGTGAAATTTATACCTGCAATTTGTGCAGGCAGCAAGAACTAGAGCCTTTGGGGCCTTGTTATTCATCAAAAATAGGCTGATTTATTTGTGCCAAGTATCTCTGTAGGAGGCTCTTGGGCCCGATGTACAGTCACTTTCCTCCAATTAACCTCCCTGGCCTAGAGGGAAAAGAGAATTAGACATCTGTTAAAAGCACAAACCTAGTCTTGAGAAAGTAGGCACATTTCGGTGGAAGCCAGCTCTCATCTGAGTTAACCTCTGGCCACCAGGAGTTGAGGAGTTCCCAGCATGAAAAATGTCGAGAGCAGCCGAGACAAACTACAGAGCGAAAGTTACTCACAGATGATGGGAGGTGGAAGGGACCTGGCATGAGTCAGCTGGACCAGTCTGCTTCAAAGAGAGCAGGCTTCACACTCATCTTGGCTGTGAACATCTCTAATGGATGTTTCAAGGCTTCTGCTGCCATTAGTAGCAGTAACTGTTACCCCTCCAAACATCTGATTTTCCTTTCTCTTGACTGGCCCCACAAGTAACCTCTGCAGGCATACCGCTAGTTTGTAAAAATAGTTCTTTATGACCAAGATATATGTTGCTTCTCCTTTTATTTTTAGCACCGGTGGTGGTTCACAGCTTCTGCAGCCCAGAGACCTGTGTGCCGCTCCAGATTTGGAAAGTCAGTTTACATCCCAAGTACTAAATTTTGGGTTGAGTCAACAGGTCACATCAGATCCCAGCAGGGGCATGAAGGAGGTCATGGAGATAAACAGAGTCAAAGGCGCTAAACCCTGTGAGCTCACCAGCAGGCAAAGAGCCCCAGGACCCCAGACCTGACAGGGCAGGGAGTCCCTGGCTCCTGAGACCCCTCCTTTGGTTAACAAGTCCTACAGTGCAGGACACTCTCCTCACATTCCTCTCCTGTTTTATCTCTCATCTGTGCAAAATTCAGTTCCCAGAAGACTGTGCTTCGGTCAGCCACTTTTCATGCCACCTTTCTTTCAGTTACTTGCTCGATTTGGGTAAGTCCTTGTAAAAGGGCTGGAATTGCTTCACTTTTTTAGGTCCCTTAGGTTGGGGTGCAGCACAAAGCTGCTGAGCCTGGTGAAAGTAGGCATTTCTTAGCGTGAAGAGTTTGTATGCGCTTTCAAGAGACTTTCCAGCTGCAGGTCGCTTCGTGTCAGGATCTCAAGGACCAGACAAGAAGCTGAGCAGAGGTCTCGAGGACTGCAGCTGTGTCTCCATGCTGTGTAAGGCGTTTTTGGACCTCCTCTTAGGACCAATCATCACTCAAGAGCGCTCATGAAGCCTTACGTTAGAGCCAGGAACCAATAATATCCTTGCTCAATGGAGTTTCCAGTCCAAGGCTAACTCTGCCAACAACATGACAACATTGTTCTTCATCACTGAAGCACTGCACCAACGTGCGTTAGCTAATCCCCCCTCAGTGTGTGGGAAAGAGTTTGGAGTTCTGCAGTTGGCTTTTATAAAATCTTCTGTCAGAAATGGCTCCAAGGCCTAGACAGATCTGCCACGTGGACATTCTGGAGAGCCCACAAAGTAACTAGTTTTGCATGGGAGAAAAATAGGCCAGCATTTGTTTAATAACGTTTGCTTTTACAGAGAAAATCTGAGATCAAAGTGGCACCTGCTAGTCTCAAAAGTACACCAGAACAGCACAGCCAAATTTTCCACCCTGCCTTTTTCCAGAGTAGATTGCAGCATCAGGTTTTTATCTTCACCATGCTGTTTATAGCTGTAGGACCTGCGACTTTGGGTTGGGGTTTTTTGATTGTTTTTGTTTTTGTTGTTCTTAATTGTTTTTTTTTTATTTAAGTTTGATTTCCTTTAAAAGGCTGGAGTCTGGTTTCCAATTTATTTTGACTGTGTTGGATATAAAGTTTGCTCTGTCCACCAGCCAGGAAAGACTATTACATACCCAAGTCTATTGCAAATTGTGGGTGGCCAACACAACACCTAGCTAGAACATTTTTTTCTCCCTTGTCCAGTATCACTGGTTGGGTTTGGAAACAGTCATCCAGGGGGTAAACAAACAAAACCTGAACACACAAACCACAACACATACACCGTATTGACAGCCCAATTAGCTGTTAAAAATCTATCTTTCCTCATGGCTAAATGCAGCCATTTAAAATGAGCAGTCAAGACTTGTTAATAGCTCTTGTAAAGATCTTCAGTGATGCCCTAGGACATCAACACGACAAGAATCTATGTAAAAACTGTTTGTATAGAAACTGGTTTCAATGCAAACTGTTTTATAAACAGTTAGAAATTCCTTTTTGCATTTCAACTGGTATTTCTTTATAAACGAGCTCAAAGTCAAACGCAACTCAACCACCAAGCAGCTTAGGTGGCTGCTTACAAAAAGGCGGCAACGGCAGTGGCTGCTCCCAGAGGCTATCCTGGGAACCTCTTAACAAGGACATTTAGTTCCCTAGGACGCTCATCCCTTTGCAGAAATGCAACTGCCATACAATAGCTGTAGCCTGCCTGCATTAGACAGGATCTCCAGTACATTAAGAATCGCTCCAGTGATTCTGGAGCTCTGCAGCGATCTCACGGCAAGAGTTTCTCCCAGGAGCACTCCACAGGAGTTGAACCATGCTTTAAGGCAGGCTGCTTTCAGCAGAGGTCTCAGCAGCTACCTTTGCTCATTAAAGCAGACAACAACAGCCCGGGTTATTTTCGCTGATCCAGAAAGTTTCCCGTTGGCCTGCTACTACGTATGCGCCATTCCTCAGGAGCACATAGCTTCACATCTAACCACCACCTACAGTGTGCAAGTTCACCGAGTGGTGGAAATGCCACAGTGTATTCTCAGGAAAAGAGAGAATACAAGTATAACTGCAGAGAAATACATGACAGGAGTCAAATGCTTAAGAGCACGAGATTCCCAGTTGCACGATTAGGTAAAATAAACCCCCATAGGAAGCAACTTGCTACTGCCCAGACAGGGCTGCTAACAGTCTTCGACTTGAGGCATTTAAGCAGTATTTGAATGCACTTGCCTTAATAAAGCTCCATTAGTAAACGCAAGCTGTTTGCACCAGGGAACTGGGTACCGATTATCAGATTCTGCCAGCCAGGGAGAGGAACATGCCACACATGAGTCACCCTCCCACCCCGAGCCAGCCGGCTGGGACAGCAAGCGTCACTGCTGGCACACAGGGCTCTCCTGGATCTCTACAGACAATAGGCTGGAATCAGTTTGGTCTTTGGAGCTGCCTTCCAGAAAGCCTCAGACAGCTCATGGACCACAGGCTGAATAATGCACAGATATATTTGCTACAGTCACTCCAGAGAAGTCAGGGCACAGCTGCAAAAAGGATAAGGTTTTCAAAGCAGTTCACAGCACAGAATCCTCAGGAAGATTTTCATTGTTTTTTTAAAAAAAAAGTATATCTACACCTACATGGAAACACACTAACAATGAAATCAGAACATTTACTATGAAGTTATTTATGCAACCTCTGTAGGTTTAGTCATAGACAAAAAAATTGCATCCATCTGTCGTGCTGGATCACATAACCAATCCATCAAACCTAATAACTACTTCTGGAAAGCAAGCAAAAAACACACTTACTTAATTGTGCTTCTTAAAGACACACCCTCTCTTCTCACTCTGGGGGCTGAGAGGAGCATTCGAGGTCCAAAAGGCCTACAGGAGAGCAAAGGTCTGCTTCAGGTCTCTTGAAAAGTCTCAAGCAGCAAGAGTCATAGAAGGATGAAACTCCAAGAGGCTCTCCTGGTGAACCACCCAGAAGTCAGCCATCAAGAACTGACCTTAAAAAGAGAGGTCATCTCCAACGCAGTTCTTCGTTCATCATCCCAGATTAGTGATAGCACGGCAAAGCCTCTCCAGCTCTCTCCCGGAGCACTGGGCAGCACCAGCCCCGGCACAAGAGCAGCCCCAGGGCTCGTCCCCCCGAGGTACCCCGCATCTGGAGTACGCGCATCTGCCTCCGCGCATCTTCAGCCCCAGCGAAACTCCCGGCGCCTTCTCTCGCCATCAGCTCGGCAGCGGGTGGCTCTGGGGGCAGATGGCCCCGATGCCCTGCATGGCAAAGAGAAACCCTAAATCTGCTTTTTCTGGGTATAAACGTGCCTGCCAGGGACGCAAGCTCCGACAGAAACTGCGCTGCAGGGGGAGGGCCCCTGCCACAAGTGCCTTCGATGCGCTCATTAGCCAGCGCTAATGGGGCACAGGAGCGCAGGTTGATGGGGGTTAACCGCCGGGGCGAACCTTTCGGAGAAGGGCAGGGGAGCGTTTTGCAGCCGGGGGGAGAGGTAGGGAGCACCCCCAGCCCCCTTGCACACGGGGCATCCCTGCTGCGGGCGAGCTGCGGGGGGGAGCCCTGGGGAAAGGGACGGACGGACGGGGGGGGGGTCTCTCCAGGTGCAGGAGCACACACACACATCCCCCCTCCTTGTTCTGGCCATGCTGGTGGGACCCCCCCCAGGCTGGTCCAACAGCCCAGCCCTGCTTGCACGCTGCAGCAGCGCCTGGCCCGGCCTGGCTCGCTGCCACCAGCAGCATCCCATGCCTGCTTGCCCCCCTTTCAGCATCCCATGCCCGCTCGCCCCCTGCAGCAGCCCCCCCCCCACCCCCAGCCCGCTCGCTGCCGGCAGCAGCGCTTCAGCCCGCCGTACCCGGCTCGCTTGCCACAAGAGGGGGACCGAGCACTGCTCTCTGTGGCCTGGCCTCGCCGTGCCTGGCAACCAACACACCCCTCCTTCCCCCCCCCCGAGCCCGTCCCCACCGGCCCTCACTCACTGGGGTCACCAGTGCCAGGCGGGATGCTCCCAGGTGCCGCGTTAGTTCAGCCGCCTCTCCTTCCTACCTTACAATCATCGAACTGTCCAGGTTGGAAGGGACCTTTAACATCATCGAGTCCAAACATCAACCTAACGCTGCCAAAACCACCACTAACCCATGTGGTGGCCCCTCTGCTGTGACCCGGAGCCAAGGGGAAGGATAGCATGAAAGCCGCTGAAAGGCGGCGAGGAGGTTCTCCTTGCTCCCCCCACTGTCCCCTCCATATGCTTGGGGATGTTGGATGTAGGGGCTGTCCCCTCTGTTGGCAAGCTGCCTGCCAGCTGCATGGGCTGCAGCGAGGTGGGAGAGCATGGTGTGGTCCCACACATCACCCACAGCTGCCCCCAGTCCCGGCCTCTCGCTGCTCCAGCATGGCACGCTGTGGTTCTGCATCGCCATCTGATCAACCACCACAAATAAAGTTGTTCGTTTAAAAGATATTTGAGCAGCTCTTTACCATAAGTGACAAATCATTATTTAATTCCTTCGGTACTCATGGAAATAACATCAATCAAAATGAATGCATCTGCTAGCTAAATATGAATGTAATCATCCATTAAAATGTTAACATTTATGAAAACTGTTTATTAAAATAAAGTGATAAGAATCTCATTGTGATTTGACAATCAGCTAAAGTCCCCTTAAGGCAGAATTTGAACGCTTGATGTTTGGAACCAAAAAACATTTTAAATGCCCCATCAGTTTATAACTCCGGTTATTCTAAAACATGATTAAGCCTTTGCATTGCAGCCCTAGAAATGGATATCCTTTTTTATCCTTGTGCACATACATTGTGACACGGGCCTTCCCCTCCAGCCACGTGTACAAAACCCAAATTCAGATAAACAGGAGAAGAGGTGAGCACATGGGCACAAACTGAAATCAAAACTGGGTGGTTTTACCCTGCGTGATCTCGTAGGGCTCATGTGACAGCAAGAATTGCCGGAGTCAGGGGTCAGCTTTCCTTCAGGTGTGGTGATACTGGGGAGGGTTGACAAAGGAGCATCCTTGGTACCCAGCAGTTGTGCCCAGGGAGACACTGATGGGACCAACAAGCCATCCATCTACCCAAGTGTCCACACAACGTGTGGCCCCGCAGCCTGCACCCTGTTCTTGTCCTTGTGTACATCCCAGCTGGTACATCCACCTGGACACGCGCGCTGGCATCCTCTACCTCAAACCCAACCCTTTTTCCTTTTCTAAGAAGTGAGGAGTTATACGTGTAATTAGATAACATTTTGCTGACAACTATAGGCAGGTTTCAATTTGAGTCATACTTTTAATTAAGCACGTGTCGGGTCTGCTGCCTTGTCCATAAGCCTCAGCCCCCCACGCAGCTTGCGGCGCGCCCAGGCTGGCACGCAGGAGCCACGCAGTGCATTCGTGTGCGCAGAGATTTTTGGCCTTCCCTGTTCTGGTAATTCTTCAATTTAGATTCAAACATGACTGCGACAAATTCAGTTGGCATCTGTTTGCTACATCTAGCATTTCACCAGGCAGCTCTGAGGGGATCCAGGCTCTGAATTCCTACTGTGCTTTAATCTCCGGACTCGCGCTAGCTCAGGCCCATCCCCATAGAAATCTCATATATGCCGTTGTCCTTTGACAGGTGCAGTTTCATCCTAAAGTACTATTTCCACCGCAATTAATAATGAACCATAACACATATATCTTGCGAGAACGTTCTCAAGGACTAAACTATTTCAGCTGTCCCCAAAATTGGTAAACTTAGTCATAAAGTTCTATGTTGAAATATCAAATTTCCAGTACTGTGTGGGAATAAGGGGGCTTTGTATCCTCATCTGTTTTGCTCTGTACTCTAAAAATCCGGAGGATTCTTAACATATAAATAAGGACCTTCTCTACAAAGTTCTGTATTTTAGCTATTTCAATTGAATATAGTAAACAGTGGCTTCATACTTGCCAAGCAGTTCAGCTATAAACCCCCAGTCACGAGCTATTCATCGCGTATTAGCTTTAAAATGATAGATCCAAATCCCTTTGATAACCACAAGGAAATTGTGAGAGCTGTCTTTGTCCTGGAGAATTTCCACTATCATTCAGCATTAGTCAATCACTAATGGACATTAAAAAATAAAGAATTGCTGGAGACTGTAAAAAATACATCATTTTGACTTTCCCATGTGACTGAGGCCTTGAGAAATTGACTGGCAGAGCTATAACAAAATAATTATCCTGTTACAGCTGTGCCTGTATAACTTCTCCACATGGACAGTCTATTCTAAAATTTAAGTGACTTTATTACAGAATAATTACTCAAGGACTTTAGTCCAGAATGAGGTTCTGCACAGGAGAATTTTGTCAGCGTGGCTCTGGTGATTTAAATTCACCATACTAAGCAGGTGACTCTCAGGAGTGTCTGCCAGCAGTATTAGATAAGACATCCCAATTCCGTATTATCTGAAAATTGAACTTCTGCAGTGTACAGGGCACAGCATCCTATTTTGCACGGACTCTCAAACAGGCAGGGCATTTGCCTCCCAGGGGAATGTCCTCTCACGGCTCAGAGGGAAGGACAGACAGACATCTCGCAGTTGTAGAGAAAGAAGCGGGATTTGGTAAACCTAGGGTTGCATTTTTCAAGTGCACTATCAGTTCCATTTGCAAATACGAGCTCTGGACATCCAGCCTTCCCACCCACTTGCCTACACTCTTGGCTAGAAAAATACACCTCAGATGCCAAATTCGCTTTCCTGACTGGTGTTCCACTAATGGGCTTTCAGAAGTATGCAGACGTTGCATGGGTTACAGCTGACCTTTCGAAAATGCTTTGCTCTTAGCACATGCTATCTATACGTGCCGTCAAGCCTCTGCCTTCAGCAGCCGCCTCTGACCAGCTGCTGGCTGCCAGCCCGATTGGGCTGACTCACCCCGGCCACAAATCATTCATTAAAGCCACCGAGGATCATCACAAGCCGCATTCTTTTACCGGGACTTCACATGCCTCTGTTAACAAACGTCATGGTTTGGAGACACAGGGAGAACCTCAAACCTGGAATGCACAAGGGACTTGTAACTTCCTCATCATCCTCATCCTGCTCCTCGCATCAACCAGCTTCCCGAGGACACGGTGGGAACGAGGAGCTGTGTCTCGCCTGATCTCAGCAGCAGCCCCGGTCTCTGCAGAGAGACCACCCGGGAACCTCGGGTGCTCCAGGCGCAGAGTCATTTACCACGTGTTTGAAATTGAACTAGTGGAAAGATCTTGTTCAGCCCCAAAACACAGCTGAGCTAACACACAGGAATCAAAGGAAACAAGCAGTCCTACTAACAGCAGAATCAGTGAAGCCTGCTTTGCTGCGCATTTGTCTCTCAAAGTTGAGCTCCTCTGTGGATTCCCTCATGCCTCAAAGACTGAGTTTGTGCCTGTTCTTTGATGGACAAGGGTTGAGCCGGGTCTCCTTTGCCTACACAATGTGGTACATTTTCTTAATTGTAAAACCTCCGCCCCTCTCAAATCGAATTTGCGCAAAATTAAACAAGAAGCTGTGTCTCTGTTGGAAACAGTAAATGTTACCCATTGGTGAAGGCAAGCAGACTCAGAGGACAAGAGCACAAAAATGGACTGATTTATACAAGTTCAAGGCCTTTGACTCATGCAATTCCTGGATCAAAGACTTTCCGGGTACAAGGGCAGGTGAATTATAGGCTGTTCTAGCATTTCCCCATCTGTCAGACAAGGATGGTATCGTCTCACTGCACACCAGTATCATGAAATTTGAGTATAATAATCATAAAGGCATCTGCAGACCAAGCTAGGCAATTTATGTTCAAATCAATTTTTAATGGTCATAAATCTTCTCATTTTAGCCCCATTTGAGAGTGAAAAAAATATTCAGGGAAATGTATGTCTCCTTAACAAATTAAAGAAGTAAATAGCTCCACCTGTTTAGCAAGAAAAACTTTGAAATTGCCCAATTGCTTGAATTCAGAGCAGGTGACCAGTGGTTTTGTTTGCCCTTCAGTAACACACTGTCACCTCTGTTGCTCTACAGAGCAACTCCAGCTGTGAATGCCCTTCTCAGGTCATTCGGAGCCCAGTCGCTGCCCCACACTTTCTCTGAAAGCCATCTCTGGTACTCCAGATGAAGTCTGTTTGGTGGGAAGAGCATGGCCGTGTGCTGTCCCAGGCTGCATGAGAGGGATGGAACCACTCCAGCGGGCGGCTGGGGAGAGGATTTGGCTGGAGGGAAGGGATGAACTGTTTTTCTGCACAACTCCCTTCTTAGTCTGAAATCAAGAGGAGTAGTCATACACGGAGCTTCTGATTTCTAAAGAGCTTTCTTGAAATCACTCCCATTTTCCTCAGATTTTTTGACATTTCCCATTCTGGATTCCAACTCACACAATAACTGGGTTTTATTGTCATGGAAAAAAAGGAAAATGCAGCATTAGAAAGCAAGGAAATAGTGACTAGTTCAAGCCTTGCAGCTAAGTATGATCCAGCCTCCAACGCAGACAGAGCCAGGAGACACCAGCGGGGCAAGGACTTCACTCCCGGAGGCTTGGTTTTTATTTTGTGTCTGTGTTAGAGCGCCTGGGAAGCCGTGCTTGATAAGGTCGAGCAGGCCTAGCAGGGGCGACACAATGCTCTTCTCCCCTTTCAAATCGCACGCCCAGCCCAGACCACGGCGTGTGTGTCTGCGCCTGAATTATTGAACTGCCCAGCTGGTTAAAAATAGCGCACCAGCAACTCCCTTTCCAGCCTTTGACTGTTAAACGGACCGTCAGAGGCCAGCCAAGCGCCGAGGTCGTGGCCCGGGCTGCACATGTGGACGGGGCGAGCTGGGTGCCAGAGGGAGGGAGAAGCATGTCGCCACAAAACCTAGTTCCAGCACGATGATATCAGCCTGCGAAAGAAAAGCAAGGCAAACTCGGAACATTATGAAGCTGCCAAAGAAAATACTGTCTTCACAATGAACAAAAGTCTGATTAATTATTAATTGCCTGCCAGCTAATTAGCATTCCCTTGGGCAGCTGTCTACAGAATGCCTTATATTTCCAACCCACCCCAGGCCAACATCATCTATGCAAATGGCTTCGGAGCAGAGTTAGCAACTGATTTGTTGCCTGAAACAAGTTGTTCTCCTCCCCTCTCCCCATCTCCTCCTGTCACCCCTCTTCTCTCCACCCAGGGACGTGAGCTCATTACGGTGTCAGCTAAGCAGAAAACATCCCTTGCCGATGAATCTCTTTCCCCGCTCTGGCGCAGCTTTTCCAAGGAAGCCGGCCATCTCCCACAGCCACCCGAGCGCGCAGCCCTCAGCCTGCGTAAGGGGGGGGACGGCTGCAGTGCCCCAGCCCAGGGAAAAGCCTTGGTTTGTGGCCAGAGAGGAGGGGGAGCAGGTCCCGGCTGCCAGCAGCTGATTAGCTGCAGAGGCAGGGACCGAATCTTGGCTTTAGAACTGAAGGCAGCATTTAGGGAATTCGTCGTCAGCTAATGCTTGCGTTCAGCTCCTATTAACGCTAATGGGACTTACGCACATGCATCAAGGGCAAGCAGACCCCTTACGAGAGCAGAAGCATAAATTACAGCTAAGTACAGGCAGAGCAAGCCTTCAACTTGCTGTTTTACCATGCTAAGAAAGATGCACTTTCCATTTTAAGAACTCAGCAGCTTTAATTTTTTTTTTTTTTTTTAAATGGAACAAGCCAATGCAGTTGGTGAAATACTGCAACAGAACACAAAAGCATCTCAGTTTACCATCACGCTGCTCAGCAAAGGCTATCCACAAACCTATGCAAACTAGGATACTAGTTTAGGATTACTAGTATCCCCAAGATGCACCTCTCTGAGACTTAAGTATGTCTCATGCTATCCCTGCAGTACAGGACAAATCCCAAAGAGGGTTTGCTGTTTTCCATAAGACCTTCACCCGGCCTCTATATTTCACACCTGACACCTGAATGTACCTGTCACATTTATTCACTAGATGAAAACGTGCTTGAGAACTTAACACGAAAGCAGGCAAATTTTCTAAGGAAAGATGGTGAAGGAAACAAGGATCAACTCCAGAGTGGTCTCAGGTGTCAAGTCTGACCAAAAGCAGCCAGGTGTACCAGAGAAGGTGAGCTGAATCCAGCAGTGGTAATGGACATCTCTCCAACAGCTTCACCAGAGCTCAGACTGATGCTCCAGAGATTTCAGGAAAGATCACTTCCCTTGCAGACAAGGCCAGGGGGTGAAAGCTGCCATGGTGATCAGAAAAGCCCTCATTAACAGGAGCACAGGATCGTCAGGCCAAAGAGCAGTTTCCTGGTCTGTTGACATATTTTCTAGCACAAGGAGTCCTGCGTCTAAGACTATGTGTCCTGGCTGTTACTGCAATATAAACATCATAAATGGACTGTTTTCCTACCCCAAAACCATAAGACAAGTGCTGATGCAGCAACACAACTGAGATAAGAAGAGTTGTTTTCAGAGTGGAGGGACATAATCTGTGGGAAATTCTTTGTTTTGGAGGAAGGAACTTGATCTTCCAAGTGAAAAATAAAAACGCCCCAATTGCCACACTCAAATTCTTATTCTCATCCTACAGGTTTATGGTGCCTGCTGCCTAGCTCTAACATGCCACCGCTCCAAGAAGGTAGCACATTAGTCAAGTATGAGACCGTTAAGTTACATCTCTATAGATATGGGATATAACCCCTTGAAATATATACGCACTGCAGAGGAGCAGAACATGGTTTTGTAGTACCCTGGTTAACAGTTCTGCAAAGAACTTGCAGCCATGATGCACAGCCAGATATTTTATTAGACTACATTTTCTCGCGTACATGAGTCATATAAAGTACATAAACTCATGAAGTCCGACTAAGACTAGCATAAATCAGGGACACCACCACTGGAGCCAATAGAGTTGCACTGGGGTGAAAGTGGCATAAATCAGAGGCTGATCAGGTACACATTTTCTTTAAGGTAGACAGACCATTAAGTGGCTTACATAGACTCCTTATCACATTACAGTTCTGTAAGGTAAGTAACAGTCACCATTCACTGTATATAATGAATTGCAGCCTGCAACATACAGCAAATGGCCATTTTTCTCAGGGAATCTCTCAGCTCAGAGCTCTGGGACCAAAAATAATGGGCAATATTCTCCAGCATTCATGTGTGACATTCCCATTAGCATTAACAGGAGGTATGTGCCCAAAGTCAGGATGTATTCATCAGCAATCTGAATTGGGTATTACTGAGGCTCCCGATGAATGTTCTGGTTTCATCCCCAGCAATGATCCTCCGAGGGAGCAGCCACGGCTCTTAACTCACCTTTGCACAGCACTGGCACAGGAAAATATTTACTCAGTGGCAGGTAGGGCTGGAATCGGAGGAAGCAGGGCAGTCCTGTGTCGCTTACATCGAGCATCAACCCCCAAAGCAGCCCTTGCCCAGCCTCACGCTGATGGCCCAGCTCAGGCCAGGGCTCACTGGTGCATGCACTGGGTGCCCATCACCGCCCATGGCCCATCAGGGCTCGAAGGCTGGGTGGCAGTTGAAGCCTGAAGAAGGAAAGAGAAGTGAAGTGACCACAAAGTCACAGGGCAGATGAGCAACAGAGCCAGTAAAGGCAAGTCTCTGACCTTGTAGTCCAATATTCCACGCTACCACCTTCCTCCATTTGCCCTAAAAGGCTGTAACATCTCTCTCACTTTCCCATAAAGCTGAGTCTATTGACTTCATAGAAGTTTGCACCAAGCTTATATTGGAGAGGTGGAAAAAAAATAATCTGATCTTCAAAGTGCAACAGAAATATAATTTAGTAAACTTACTGATGAATTTTACAAGATAAATTTCTAACCTGACTGTTTTCCTCCCAATGAAGCCTACCTTCTGCCTACGTACACGTGTTTTACCATTCTCTAATTTTTGAATTACATTTCGAGACGACTTGAATACAGAGCTAAAGCTGGTTTAACAGGCAACCAAACTGTAGCAAACACAGGCAGCGCACGTGTACACAGCTTTGTTAACAAGAACAAACTGCTTCCTGCCCTGAATTGCACCTTAGAAGAGCCATAAACTGGTTCAAAACGAAATATACACCACAGCCTATGTGCTTGCTAAGAAGGTCATTAGAACAGAGAGCCTGGGGAGAGCGGTGTGGCAGGGGAAAATAAATACAAAAATAAGATGCAGTGGAATCTGCGCAAGAGAAAAGCAGCGAAGGACACAGAAGGCCAGGGAGCACAGCTGCTTCAAATAATTCTTTAGAAAAGAAGCAGTACAGCTGCACGCCTTATCCTAAATCCCTGCCTCTGAAAGTATGAACCTTGACAACGCTATTCCTGCCCTACCCCAGCGTAAGGACCTGGCACCATAGAGCACCATACGGAGAGCCAAAGGGGAGCCTGACCACCCAGCCTAAAGCATTAGGGCCCAAGGTTTTGGAAGTGTTGACTGTGCAATTTAAAAAAACCCTGTGTTTTGCAAAGACTTTCTTCACTGCAGTAATACAGAGCGCTTGCAGGCCTAAACGCAAGGACTTAATCCCAGAGTTACTGGCCTGTAGATAAAGCGTCCAAGAACACCGTCCATACCTTTGACAAGCTGTAATTAGTATAATAGAACAATGTAAATAGTACCCTGACTTAAAGATGACTGACAGCGATACAATAGAGGGGTCAGGGGGAAGCTAATCCAGAAATTCAGCGTGCACCCCCTTAAGCAAGGAATTTGAGTGCAACTAAAAATAGGAGGTGAGACTATCTGACAGCTAAATTGCCAGTGGTAGCTTAGCATGGATTCAGTTACACTGCTCAGCGACCCTCAGTGAATTAAATAGATTGAAATGCTAATGATAGAGTGAATTCCCAGTACAGAGGTAGAATAAAGTAGTCAGATTAGGTTTCAGACAAGGTGAGTTCAATGGCAGCGGAGAGATCAGAGTTTGTTTAGATCAAGGCACAAAGGTAATTTGTCTAGATCAGGGTAGAGAGATGCTTCTTTAAAGCTTAGGGGCTCCCCCATGTTAAGTAACACGTCGAAAACAGCGCAGGACCTGACAAGCTATTTCAGTGACTGTAATTTTATGTGATTTCTATCAACATTGGAACATTTTTCACTGGTCTCAATATACTCTTAATGGCATTGTCATTTATCTCCTAATTAGTTAAATGCTACTCTGATGACAGATGTGTGACGGGTCACCTGGGCTATCACTCAGACCGTACTCGCTTCTTCTCATTGGGTACTCTAACCGGCGTACAGCTTCCATGAAACCATAACTGTGGCATTTATTCCCTTTGGTATTTACAGGCTCACTTACACCACGGCATCGCAGCTTCAGAAGCACCCAGGGGTTCATCCTCACTGCTTGTCCTGAAGCTCAGGAACCAATATTGCCACAGAAAGGAGACACAGCACTGATCAAGTGTCTTACCTGCCTTACACAGACTGAGCCCGGGCCACCTGCTTAACAAAATTTAAACCCTAGGCTAATGATAATGCAAAGCAATACCCACAAAGCACACGCAAAAAATAAGAACTGAGACTGAAACTCCATCCAGGGTTCACCCATTTAAAACAACCCTGGAGGCTCTCCAGAGTGGGTATATTACTACATAAATTCCAAGATCAATTTAGCCTTAAACAACCGATCCATACCTTCTCATCCAAGGTCACACAGCAAGTCAATGCCATTAGATTTAAAAAAAAACAAAAAAAACCCAACACATACACCTTGAAATAAGATGCATTATCCTAGCAGTAAAGGGCAATTAAAGACCTTACTTGACAAGATAGGCTCACCATCACTTCGAGCTTTAAAAATGAGATTAGGCATCTTTCTAAAGGATGTGTTTCAATTCACTACCCTTGTAATACGGGATAGTTATTCTCGTAAGAAAGTGACATTGCAACTTGTCATTCGACTATCAATCAGTGGTGTCATAATACTTCAGTGTCAGTTGTCTGTTTCCATTACAATAAATAAATAAGAATTATGTATTCTAGTGAAGAAAAAGCAATGTAAGCCTACATAAGGTTGGAGGAGGCATAACATGTCATGCCTATAAGAGGTTCTTTTGCTGTAGTGCTTATGAAGCTGCAAGCAGGAAATCCAAGCTCTGACACCCACGTATTTGGTCCAAGCACCAGACCTCATCATCTGGTCATTGGGTTAATTACTATATAAGAAAAAATACAAGAAAATAAGATTTTTCCAGAGTGATAATTCGATTTAGGTTGCTCTGTTCCAGTGCTGAGATACAAACAGGACTGGTTTTGAGACGGCAGCTGACTCTGCGGGAATCAGTCCCTCAGCCAGACAGGCTGCATTTTGAGCAGTCAGCTTCTCAGACGCCGCATATGGGATGGGACTCACTTCTGCCTTCCTCTTCACTGAGGTCAGTTCTTGGTTTAGTCTCAGTATTACTACAGGAAAAAGACCATGTGGCCAGTATTTGGGAACTGCGCGAGACAGCTTTGATGACTGCCCACGAACCATCATCCTCAGCATCAAAGGTTAACATGAGCCTAGGACCAATTCTCCCCTGCTATACCAGTGAAAAGCTGAGTAACTACAGTCGCTCAAGCACAGAGAGGTTGACAGCAGAGTCTCACCCCTGGTGGTTCCAGGCCTAAATGAGATTCAGCAAGTGGAAATAATTCTTGAGACACAGAGCCCCGATGTGCTCTCTCCATTCATAGTAACAGTCCACTTTATGCCAAGTGACTCAGTACCATGAGTGGAGGGAACATGATTCAACCAGAAAAGTACATGTAATTTGCATAGATTACTTTCCCACTTGGTTTCCATGCTGTGGAGTAAGAGCGACTGCCTTCAAGACAAAAAAAAAAACCAAAAAAAAAAACAGTAATACTTTGCTTAAGTATTAAGAGATAATAGACTAAATAGACATTTGCATATGGTAGTCTAGAAAAAAAAAACCCACACATTGTGAAGAAGGAAGCCTTGTGTTCCAGTTATTTCTAGCGTTGTGGAAGTGATATGAAACTGGTGTTTGGAGGATGCGTCAAACACCACTTGCAAAGTAAGGAATAAGTGTTTCTTTGCAGCCCATGGAAGTCGGTGCTGGAAGAAAGAAAGAGGAGGCGCCTCAGGCCTGAGTTGGCTGGATTTCAAGATTTGGTGGGTGCGGCTTGTGTTTCTGCTCAGTGGTGACACCACCCTCCACATCCTCTCTGGAAAGACACACCACTGCAGAGCTGGGGGCTCACTTCTGAAGAGGAGGTGGGCTGCCTCAGGCTCGCACCTTGCTCTGGGTGCTGCAGCATTTCACAAGACGAAACTCAGAGAGAGCTTTCGGCATTCATGTATCAGACCGTTAACCTAAAATGAGGATGTGATTTCACTTATAACTCTGCAGTAAGACGTAGTAGCTGCAGTGGGTAGTTTATCACTTCTTTTGCTGAAGCACTTGCTGGCAGAACCATGGTAGAAATAAGCAACTGGTTCCAGTAAAGTCAGAAGGACAAACCCAAACTGCTTACTTTGTGCATAAATGGTTTAATGTGACAGGGCATGGGGGAAGCAGAAGATCCGTCAGGGAAAATAAACAGGAAAGAAAATATTACTTCAGAATAACTCATCCCAAGTAAACTGAGCTTTCTGAAGAAGCAGCATGCAAACTTCTGGGTTTCAAGAGTTTCATCCTGGCTCCAGGCAATGTATGATGCTCCTCTTGACAAACAAGCCAAGCTCAAGAAAAATAACCTCGGTAGATTAAGAGAGCAAGGAGGGGTTGGGAAGAACTGAAGTGACACACGGCTCAACAGATACAGAACTTATTTTCCTGTAAGAGAGCAGTCAGGCTTCAGATGAGGCAGATAAGCATACAGACCTGAAACCCACAAAACCTTTGCCCACACTTTGAACCAACTGCAAAGTCAATAAGGCTATATTTTAAGAAGCGTGCAGAAGCAAAGTTGCACCTCCTTACAGCAGCACAAAGCAGACACGCAAATCAGCATCCAACTACAAACTTGTGGCTTTACTCAGCTTTCCGTCCAAAGGCTTATATCTCATAAAGTCTGCTCCCTTTGCCTTGCATTTCTTGCCTTTCTGACCCAGGGGCTCAGAGGTGGTTACCTACCTAAAATTGTGGTAGAGGAAGAGGAGGTTCACCTCTGCTCTCCTGAAGGATGTGTCACTGCAGGGGTGGGTGAAATTGCACCCTCTACAAGGCATTCCCTCAATCTTCCAAGTCACTTTTCTTGAACCACATATAAGAAACCAGCTGGAAAATAAAGAAGAGACGGGTAATAGGAGGGCACTGCAAAAATAAACAGAATTCAGCATTACAAGAGCACAAATTAAATCCCTGTGACATGTCTGAAAATCAGCTTCACGTTTTGATGTGGTTCAAGGTAGGGATGCATCATGTTACTAGGAAAACCAGGACTCAGGAGAGGATAGAAAATACCAAAGTCAGGAGTATTCCCAGTTCCCGCAGCCCAGATAGCCCCAGAAATCCTATTCCTACCCTTCCCATTCTTACCACGTAGTTCAAACTCTTTTGCTTTCCCACAGCACTTTGGCTGTGCTCCCAGCCATACTGGACATGTTTGTTTGTAGATAAGGTCCCATGAGCCCACTCTCAGCAAGAAACCTCACCCAGGACCCAAGCACAGAACTAAGACATGGAAAGAGCCACAGCTGCTTGAGAGCTTCCTTTTAAATGGGAGAGTGACGCCCATTCTGGGAGACCTTGCAGCAGGAGAGACCACGCAGGTGATGAGACCAATGCTTCCAGCTGACACCAAAAGGGTGCGGGCTCTCTTTAGGAGCTGGAAGAGGATCAACAGCTGTTTGGGGATCTGCTTCATTCTGGCTGCAGGCAAATTTCAGCAGACCCACTTCCAGAGTGTGTTTAATAGCATGCACTAAAACATCAGATGATCCACATCAGACAAAGCAAACTGGTGGACACGGGCTATTTTAATGTGAAATAAACTAACCTGCAACTAATTCCTGGTATAGGTAATCTCTGCTGCAACCACCTCGCCAGGATTTTGGGGCCAGCAGATCCATCCTTAGCAATTTGCTCCCATGTTTTGCCCTCCTCCTGCTTGTTCCACCTCCCACGCCAGGGAGATGGCCGATGCTCAGGGTCCATGGGATGTTCTTGCCCTTGGGGGTCCTTTTTTGGAAGGGGGATGAATCAGGTCTGTCCTATCTCTTTTGCAGAAGGGTGCTATGGGGTACTGTCAAACAAGCACATGGCATTTCTCGTGCTACAGCTCCTTAGCTTTCCCTAAGGAAAAGGTTTGCTAGCTAATATTTTTTTTTTGTCCCTTTCAGAAGAGGGGAGGGAGGAGGGGAAACCAGCAACAAGCCCTTGTAAGCACTGATACGGCCCTAAGGGCTTCTCCACATTAAAGCCGATACAGCAGTGTAACTCCTACAGGCTGCTGTTGTGGTTTGTGTTTGCACTCTCTGCTCTTTAATTACAACTGTTGCCGACAACTGTTTACAAGACCACTTGCAGCTCTGTCTTGGAAATCAATTCAGATGTCAACAGTTACACCGTGAATGGGCTTAAAGCAAATGGGTAAAGGCCATAAACTTGACACCAGAAAGCGTAAATGTCCAAAAAAGGAAGAGCTGGACTTCTCAGTGCACATGACAGGGGCCCCTGTGACCAGAGAAGACATCGGGGGACACCAGCCCCTGGTCACCAAAGGGGTGCATACAGAGCGAAGTGCGTGCACCCAGCGGGTAGGTAGCTTTATTTTCTTCTGCAACAATTATATGAACACATAACGTTAAAAATAATCTGCTTTGTAGATAGGATTAAACCCTCCAAAACATCAAAACTGTGGCTTCTCAGCACTTTCCAGGGTCTTCTGCGAGTAGGACATGGTTACAAGTGGCAGGAGCTGGAGAGCTTGTCTACAACCAAGACCACCTTGTGCAGAGCTCCATGAGGAAATGGGAGTTAAAACGTACTAGGTGAGAGTTTACAAATGGGGAACCAAGGCACAGGAAGATTAATAATAATGATACTTAGCATTTCTTTATTGCTTTAAATGGTCCCCACCCTTTACAGACGTTGACCCTCACAATACCCTGGGGAGAGCTGACTGACTATTATTATCCTGTTTTTCACAGATGGGGACAAAGAGGCTAAAGTGTGGCATTCCCCTGGCCAAAAAGTTACAACTGGTGTACATAATTCTGGGCTTCAAGTCCAGCTCAAGCACTCCACATCCCTCATGAAAGAAAAATATCATAGTAATTCTCCTTCTGACCAGCCTTGTCTTATTGCTCCCCATAGCTGCGGAGATGCAGAGCATCCCTAACCCCTTTGTGGGAACAGTTGGTTCGAGGCCAAGCTCAAACAGTTGGTTCGAGGTGGCTTCACCCGGCGAGGAGAGACGACTCCTGTTCCTCGGACAGCCCTCTCCCACATCCCTGCCGGCCACCAGCGCTCCAAGTGTGTGTCCTTGCTGGGCTCGCTCCTCATACACATCTCACCGCACCACCAATTTTATTGCTCCAGTGCTTCCCATAACAATCATCTCCGTTTCCAGCTGAAGGAGGACCACACAGGGCTGGGAATGGGGCTGAGCAATGATTTCTAGGAGGATAAATAGAAAGAAGGGAAACAGCTACCAGGCAATGTTGACATAAGACTGAGTGGAAATTAAACAGTTTCTCACCAGCAGAGTGAGCTTCTGGAACAGACCGGGAAGAGCAGCAGAGGGGGGTAAAAATCAAGGACAAAAAACCCACGCAGTCAACCTATGTAGTTTTAAGATGGAGCTTGATGAATCTTTAGGGGTGACTACCTTGGATGTGTGGGATCAGACCTGCTGATGGAGGAGGTCTCTCCAGCCTGGTGCTCCCTCCAACTTCCTTGAAAGCACTGAGCTGTTCAGCTCACAGCTGCCAGGGTTCATTTCTTTAAAACCTTGTCTGCCAAACAAACAAAGCTGGGACAGTGAAGTGGTAATCAAGAAAATTGCCTTGCAACACTCAGCTCCAGCTCTGGTCCTGACACTTTGGGATTTTGTGTCTCTATTTCCTGACGGAGTGCTCCCTTCCCTGCTGTGGCAGGGGCTGCACTAGGACAGTCCCACCTTACCAAGGCCCTGGGACACTTCGCCGTAGCCGGCGGCCCCTCGCCCCAGCAGCACTCAGCCTGCCTCCCTCTCACACCCAACTGCCCCAATTCATTTGGCTCGGCTGCCGAAATAAATTAATAGCCAGGGTTTCCTGTGGTCGGCGTGCTCTACGGACATGGATCACGGCCTCGTTTTGTCAAGCTCGTGAAGAAGGTTGTAACGACAGCCATGGGAGTTGGTGCGACTGAGTAAAATGCTGGGAACTTCAGCTGAAGGAGGCAGACCTTCCTCATCCCTTCCGGCTTTCCCGGGGGTGCGGACAGTCCTTGTCCCCCCCCAAAATTGGTGTGGCGGCGGGCACGCTTCCAGCCTGAGGGGATGAAAGGGACGGGTCAGAGGCCAGGTCCTCCCTCCTGACCCATGGGGTGTCAGAGGCAGCGAAAGCCCATCCATCAAACGTAAGTGCTCAGTTACCGCAGAGGGAGCGCTTGGGGCTTTGTCTCCATGGGAAGATTGCATCGGTATCGTTCAGGGTACGAACACAAATTGCTGCAATCCCTTGGGGCCCTTCTTCACTAGAAAAATGTGAGTCCTTAATGCCCATTAATTAACTCAAAGTAGGCTTTGCGGGAAATGTGTAGTTTTCACATGAATCAGTAGATTATATTAAAGACCAGCTCTGCATATTTTATTTGCTGTATGATTCAGCAAAACTCAAGCATGCACTTAAGTTTAAACATGCTTGGAGCTCAGTGAAGTCAACGGAAAGCTGCTAAAGTGCTGCAGTGAATTGGAGCTTATTTAGACAGCCTGTGATTTAGGGATAGGCATCAGCAATCGAAAATTTCCAATTCTTTACCTTGTACTGTAGTGCCAAGTATATCCTCCTTTCCTTTTGGGAAAACTGCTAGCACTATGAGAATAAATAAGACTCCAACCTATAGAATATTCGAGTTCGGCTTGCTTAAAACTCAGTAGAGCTTTGTGGTCACGGTGCAGAAATGCGTCTTTTTTTCTGCAGGTCTAATTCAGCCTCTCTACAGTAGGGACCAATATCCTGGTTTTCTGCTTTCCTGAAAGCTGTTGCACCGGCAGACAGAACTGCTTTGTGCCAAGAGGCTACGAGGCACTGCCCAGATATGTTGGGGAGCTTGTGAAACTGCTGTGTGCTTTTGGGAAGCACTGGCAGCCTCGGAATGACAAGCTGCTGCTGTAAAGTTGAGAAGAGCATCTCCGGATCATCTGTGCTCTTCTGCCTGGAATGTAGCAGGCATAAGGCACGAAGCACAAGGCGGCAATCTCCCATAGCTCTTTTCTCCTGTCATAAGAAGATGATATAGGAGGGTCCCAGAAGCAGGGAACACGCCGTCCTTCAGGCTGGGGCTGCCTTGCAGCTGGGGCAGCAGATGCAAAACTCAGGCTGTTCCCCATTCTCTCCTGCCCCACCGAGCCTGGGAAAGGGCTCCCCTTCCTCCATGCACCCAGCGTCAGCCACCAGTGCCTAACGACTGCTCTTTAACCTTAAAATATGACAGTGCTGTGCCACACTTACGTGATCCTATAATCATATCTTCCTACAGACGCCCTTTTCATGCAGCTTAAATATTTTACAAATACATGTCTAAGTACAAATCTACCGCATTAACTCTTGTATAGAGGGTACTTATTTTCAGCTAGGTGGCTGGGATTCCTGTAAGTATAATTTACCGTGCGGTATGACAGAGCTGGGCTAGAATGCACAGCTTTTACTAGCTAAAATACAATAAAATATGCTACACCGTGTTTCACAGATGAATCACTTCTAAACCATGCCTTTAAGTATTGTCTGTCACTACAGTTCCTTATTGTAATACTTTGTGAGAGCTAAGAAAAAGAGAGAGAAATTGCCCTTTAAATCTCCACAAAGCCTACCATCCAGAAGAAATTAGGGACATTTGTTCTTGGAGTCAGATGGGTTATGCGAGAGAAAGCTATACACAACAGGTTTTATTGGGGTGGAGGTGAGGGGAATGTGTTTTCCCTTATTTATTTATATTATGTTTTATTCGAGGAACGTTCAAGGACCAGCTCATGAACAAAACGGCACCCAAACTCTATAAAGAGCAGCTGTGGTCCAACGGGTACAGACAATCATTTCACCTCCGCCCAAGCTGCCAGGCCACTGGGGCAGGGATCCCAGTAGAGCAGTTGTTCCTGATAACTCCTTTGAATTAGCTCCCAAGAGGAGAGTTAACAGCATGTGGACAAAGCAGAGGAACAGGTCAGGCAAATCATATACAGACAGTAAGATGTTCCCACATTCAGTAGGTGCCGAATGCGGTCCTTGCTTCAGAGAAGGACTGTACTGGAAAGAGCTACTTAGAGCACAGGTCCACAGCAGTCACAGACAAGCTCAGGAGGTCAGACAGTTATTTGGGAAACAGCTACACAAGATCCATGCCAAAGACCTTTGAAGACTTCCCAATACCTAAAATGAAAGTTAAGTATAAAACCCCTGAAGCTACACAAAAGAGAGCAGTAATGATCTCCGATGAGACGCCTAGAGTCTGGCCAAAGGCTTTCTATACCTGGTGTGGTTGGAAGGCACGTGCTTCATTTCTGCCACTAAATGCATCTCCACTCGCCAGAGCCCCAGGCTTTCCAGCATTCCCTGGCTTGCCTGCGAGGGCCCTGCAGCCAAGTGCCGGGTCATCCCCTGGGCTGCTCAAGTCCTTCACAGACCCAAGAGTTTTTCTGTAGATTGCAGCAGGTTGTTTCTAAGCCAGACTCCCCATGAGATCTTCTCTCTCTTCTTTAAAGCTACCACTGAAATAATGTAGTAAAGGCAAAGCTGGAACAACAGGGCTGTCGCAGCTGGTAGCCGCAGCTGCGAGTTTGGGCCAGAACACATTGTTCTTCCTTCTGCAGATGCTTTCTGTTAATAAGACACTACTGAGATATTTTCTTCTTTGGGGATCTAGAGCACAAACCAAAAGTAAGGTCAAAGAGAATTTTTTCATTTACCATTTTGGCAGGATAAACAAGAAACCAGGAATGCTTCCGTCCCATCCGACATGAATAAATAATGCCCCTGTTATTCACTGCCTGTCAAAAGTTTCATCGAGACACGAGCTCAGGTTCAGAAAGATATCCAAAGGCCATTAAAATGCTGCGTGGTAGAAGAACACTTGACCTTGGGGGCAGAGCAGCTGGGCACCAGCGCAGGAGTGATGTGCGCCTGGTGCCAGGGCGTGCACACACAAACGGCCCCATCCCTGCAGGGACCGTCATTAGAGCTGCGAGCGCCAGATCCCACGAGAGCTCCACTGAAGATACGATCCAGCGCGACTGGAACTCCAGCAAGCTTCTCCCCCTCCAGCACACCGAGGAGAAGCCTCCTCTCCCAATTATCTGAAAGCAAGCGCTGCAACTATTTCATCCTGAACCACAGCATTTGGTTGAGGTGAAAAGCCACTGGATTGTGCCTCACTGCCTTTTGTTCGCGTATAAATGAAAATAATGTAATCAGAGGAAAAAAAGTGAGCATCAGCTCAGTGCCAGTTTTTTTCTACCACCTTCAAGGAGAAGCATGATTTGGAATCATTGGAGATCTTTTTCACGCCCAGCGCTGGTCCCAGGCTTGCTTGCAGCTCTGCGTAGCTTGGTGCAGCTTCCCGCTTTGCCCCACCCACAGAAGTTTGGGTTTCTGTCTCGGGCTGCACAGCTGAGTGTGTCTCAGTACCAAAAAAACATTATTAAGTTAGTTGGACTGATGCCTTCCTGCACATTTTGTAAACAGTTTGAGACCACGGAGTTTCACTCTGTCTCACGACTTCTCCAGAAGGCGGGTGAGTCAGAACTGGTCAGTGAAGAAAGCTGTTGCGTCTGGGACCCCCACTTCACGTGTTTCAGAAGCTGGAAGGTGTACATTCCGCTTCGCGTGCATTTTTAGTTCACTTTCTTTAGTCGCCCTGGCGACCTGGGAAGGGGAGGCATGGGGAGGAGAGAAATTTTTCTTTTCTCTTTTTGACAAAACCAGAAAAAAGACCCTAGAACTCAGAAGTACCAAGTCTCGGTTTTATTGTGAGAACCTTCACAAAGCTCCCCCAGGCATTTGCGTCCAGAATAACTGTCTCCGCAAGACTGTAACACCCACTGACACCACTTCCCGTCGAGCATCACCAGGTACCACCTCACCACGTCCCCTGTGGTCCCTGCGGTCGCACCCTGGTCCCGACACACGGTGTTTACACCAGCGCCGGGTAAAGCTGCTGGATTTGCCTCCACTGGCTCCTCCGTGCCCGCCATAAACTGTGGGCACCTGAAGGCATTCAAACCTCCACCCTACAAGCCTGACTCTGCTCAGCCTCTCTTTTAGCCCCAGAGATTTATGTGTCCCCTCCGTTTTATGTAAACTCTCTTCCCAGAGCATGACTGTAAAGGTAAATTCAGGCATAAACCCGTGTAAATTATACAGTTTGAGCTCCCCAGGGATTAGCATGGTTTCTGCAGTCTCTCCACTACTCAAGCTCCCCCGTACGCTCCGTAATCATTTCCAGATTCCTTCATGCTCCCTGACTCAGGGCTATAACTCAGACTGTCGCCCTCTGTGCCGGAGAGGCCTCTCTGCTAGCTCCTCGGCTTGCCTGGGGACCAGCCGTCACGCGGAGCCCTGCGTCCCCGGGCGGGAGGGACGAGGTGCCGGTGCCACGTGGGGTGGCTCGCAGCGCTGCCCTCCGAGATGCCAGGACAAGGGCTCTGCATGCAAGATCCCTCCCAAGAACAGAAACCAGGAGGCAGAGGTCAGACCCCCATCATAGCCCTGAGGAGCCCCTCGTTTGCCAGGGCTCGCAGCAGGAGCAGTGTGGCACGCTACAGAAACCCTCCTTGCCCACGGACTGCATCAGGGCCAGCAGAGAGAGAAAAAAAAACCTGTCCTGAGCTTTTATATACCTTGTTCTGGAAAATTTGTGCTGGTTTATTTGGGGACAAGGGGCCATTGGCTGAGGAGGTGCGTGTGGTTTTTAAGACCATCTATTTGACATCTACATTGTGAAACTGCATAAATCTTGCCCTTGCTGCAAACGACATCTATAAAGATCAGAAATGGGCATTGCTTATTGCCTATTGATTTCATGAATGAAGAAAGTGCACACGGCACAAGAACTGAGCGTTCGCACTACAAACACTTGTATAATTATGGGAGAAGTACGCATTAATGAGGGACCAACGATATTTTCCGAAAGTGCAAAGTGTATTTAAAAGGAGAAGGCGGCTCCTAGAGCTTTTGAAGTGAGAAGCTGTTAAACAGCCAGCGGCTGGAAATTTAAAATTCCTTCACATCAGGACTCTCGGATCTGTGATCAATAGGGATTAAGTCAGACAGGACTTTTCAAAGCCTCTAGCTTTATTAACAAATAGGAAACTGAAATACTGCGGCACTGCTGGAGACACCTGTGAGATCTCGGTGCCAGGAGAGAGGCGAGGGGAGAGGGCATCGCCCCTCCAGTGTTGAGGCAGCAAATGAGCATCCTACCAGGCTGACTCAACTACAGCCGCAGAAATGAAACCTAGGTGCTAATTTCCCTTCCTTTGATGCTGACCTGACTCTCTCCTGATCGCATGCCAGCCTGCAGAGGAGGTTTCCTGCCAAATTTCTAGACACCCTGCTCCTAAGTGTGCTATTGTGGTACGCGTTTCCCGTCAGAAGCTCTCCATTCCAACAGCGTGGCACTCGGTACACGGGGTTTGGCTTCCTCGCTGACGACGGTATTTCTCTCCTTTGTGAAGAAGAGCCCAGCCGGGCACCTGAACAAACTTTTGGCAGACAAACTTTTGGGGACAAACGTTTTAGCAGGGCTTCTTGTGACAGAACAAGGGGCAATGGCTCCAAAGTAGAAGAGAGTAGATTTAGACCAGAGAGAAGGAAGAAATTTTTTTATGCTGAGGGTGGTGAAACACTGGCACAGGTTGCCCAGAGAGGTGGTAGATGCCCCATCCCTTCAAGCCTTCTGGTCAGGTTGGATGGGGCTTTGAGCAACCTGATCTATCCGAAGGGGGCTGAACTAGATGACCTTTAAAGGTCTCTTCTTTTTCGGAGGCTGCCGAGAGCCGGCATTCGGGCCTTGCCCGCGATGGAGGGAAGCTCCCTGGCCGTTTGCTGCAGCTCAGTCACCAAGTTACAACCAGTTCTGGAAGCAAAAACACATTTGCAGGCAGACGGAGGGCAGGGAGGGCAGAGACAGCTACTTTGCATTTCCTCCATTTGCAAACATCAATGTCCCTGGTTTCGTTCTTATAAAACCTGGTCTGATTGGTTTTAATTTATTTGTTTTAAGCTTAAAGCCTTTCAAATCTTCTTTGGGGACCTCAAGTGAAAATGGAGCAGGTCGTCTTCAAAGCTCTGTCTGAGTCAGGGTGCCTTCACGGGCAACTTCTGCAGGCTCTTCCAGAGCCTTTTGCGGGACTTGTTTCTGCTGCTACTTCAAGCCCTGAGGCCTTTGAGTTATAAAGGAAGCAGGTTTCCCTCTGCTACTCCTTCATATCACAAAACAAACAGACTGATTTGTAAAAAGAACCCTATTTGTTTCGTGAAGGTCAGCTGCTCAGATTTCTAAATGTTTGGACCCATCTGACCGCTTGCAGATCTGCATTTTCATGTTGTCTGGTCTTTAGAGCACTATGCAAAATGGTTCATGAGGCTGCACCAGACACGGGTTTGCTCACACACATCAGCTCAGTATTTGGGCGCACCATCTCGACTCAGTACGCTGCATTTTTTGTAGTGGCACCACTTAACTTGAATGCTGTTGGTGACACTCCACAGGCTGTCCTCAAGGTCAGATTTGCTGTTCACATGGTGAACCTCACCCACCTGAGGCATACGTGCATGCTAGTGACAACTGTGCGAGCTGTGCAATTAGCAGCAATTTTTTAAGTGAGGTTGAAGAGCTGGGTGCATCACAGAGAAGGCCAAGGGCTGCAGCCTCCAGGACAGGAGTGAAAGATGGGACCTGTGTACATCACCAGAGCCCCCGGGACCAATCTAAACCTCTCCTCCACCATATCGTCTTCAATTCTGCTCGATCTGGCCGGGATTCGCACACTGACACTCTGCTTAAAACTCCCAGGCACACAGAAGAGCGGTCGGAGGGTTGTGCTCATCTGGGCCCACTGGCAATAATCTCCAAACCATCATCCAGCAGCTGGAGCCCACTGGGGCCAATGGCTCTATTGCCCCTCTGCATAACCCCGTACCGCACCTTGCCCTGCCCTGGAGCAGGGACAGGATCAGGGATCCCATCTCCCTGCTCTCTGAGGAACGCTGTTAAGAAATGCCCAGTTTAGGGGTCACAAGACAGTCGTCACTTGCTACTGTCCCCTGAGGAGCACAAAAAGCAAAGGAGAATAATTGATCCAAATATCTCTTTCTTTTTTCTTTTTTTTATATCAAGGAAAGAGAAAAGAAATTGGGCAAGGAAAGAGAAAAGAAATCAGGATTCTTTCCCTTTCCTGGCACTTTTCCATTTGAGTATGGACTGAATAAAGTGTTACTGAATAAAGCGTTCTGTCCTGGGCCCATAGACGCAGCATCCAGGCAGCAATTCTATAAAAGAGGAGCAAAGATTAAGAGCTTTGCTCTGATGAGATGCAGAAATCAATTTCTTCTCCTTGTAGGGTTCTTTTTATTCAGCAATCTTTGCAGTTTTCCTAAAGTTACAAATATGCTGCCTTTTGAGGAAAAAAAACCCCAGACTTCTGCAAAATTAAGAAATCCAGTCCCTTTCTTTTTATATCTAGCAGGTGCAAGCTACCAAAAGAGATTTCCTTCTCAGCAGACACTGTATCCGAATACTGTGGTTTCATTTACAATATTTCCTGCATGAATGAGCTAAGCCCTGTTGTTGCCACGTCTTTGGATTTACGACGTGGTCAACAGTTTGTTATTTTCTTCTCTGCCTTCCAATTGCCTTTGTCTCGCTCGGGTGACAAGCGAGGCTGAGGTGAGTCATCTGGCCAGTGGAAACTGCTATGCGTCTTAACCAAGTGGCAGCTTGAACCTCCGGGAGCCCCAGCAGCGCGTCTCAGCCAGAGATGCATTTTAATGACAAATCGCTGAGATGAGCACGACTCAGAGCCCGAGTCCGCTGTCCTCGGCACAACATCATCGCATCGACTGGCGGAGCAAAATGTTTTATGTTGCCGTGAAAGGAACCGACACGGCTGGAGATTTAATCATTTTGGATTCATCTTGGCATGACGCCACTAGTGCGTATAAATGGAGCGTTTAATGTTTAATGTGCTCTTCTGACTGAGCTGTGACCTTCTTGTGCAACTGCATGTTGGGGATTTCCGATGCCATGTCACTACAAGCAGCATTGCCACTTACGCCGTTTCAGGAGGGGGAAAATCATGCAGCATGACACAGCAGCCTGCCCGGCCGAGGGCTGGGCGTTCAGCGAGGGCCTGGGACCAGCGGGATGGCCAGAGTCTCCACTGGTGCCTTCTTGACTCAGCAGTGCACAGCTGCGGTGCACAACGTGACACTCCAGGGTGTGATTTCACTGACCACGTTGCTCTGCACCTATTAAATAACTGCAGAAGTTCAGAAAGGACGTCCCTCTGGTAACGTGTCACTTGGCTTGGGGAAATACAACCTGGAAAATAAGGTAGCACCACCCGCAGGAGCCTCCTCTTCCCCCACTTCACTCCAGGTCAGCTTTCCACAGCTGGAGACCACAGTAAGAGGAGACTGGAAGTCCTGCATCCCTGTCAAAGCATCAGGAGACCTGGATCTCCGCCTTGCATTGTGCAAAAGTAGAATAAGTACTAAAATACTATGGAAATCAAATCAAAAGGGGAAATGCTTATTCTGGGCATATATTTTTCTTCCATTCCTCTCCCCAGCCCAGCAAACTGACAGACTCCTACAACATGCAAGCTTCCTGAGGATGCCTTTATCAGCCAAAACAGGGATTGTTTGCAATGTTCCTCTCTTTCCCTCTGCCACATCATTTTTATTGGCTTGCTCGGTTTCCGCTGCGTGTGCTTCTCACTTCTCCACCAGAGGAAATGAGCAACACACAGGCTAGGCGTGAGAACGATATTAAAGAGATAAAATTGAAAAGCACTTAATGCAAATTAACCGAGGATCAGATTGAGCTTCACCACTGCTCCCTATCTAATATCATTATTGTTTTTTAAGAAGTATCTAAATGCCAGGAGGAAATTTGAAGTGTTGTTAGTATTTTGCCCGGGCAGAACACAAAGCAAACTCCCACGTGCTCTGCCCCAAGGAGACCGCACTCCGATTTCCTCCTCTCCTGAGAACCAGGTATAATTTGTTGCTTGAACATTTCAAATCGCAAATGCGGCAAGATTTGCTCTAGTCAAACTCAGCACTACTGCTGAGAAATCAGCTCTGAGTGTGAGATATAGTCTTTTCTTTGAACGTTTCCTCTCCATTGCTAAACCTTACATCACTTTCAGTCTCTGTTGAGTTTCTTGGTTGGGTTTCCTGGGACTGGAATGGACCTCAGGAAACTTGTACTTCATCTCCTTCCCCAGGGAAGGACTGGCTAATAAAGTCGTCCCTGACAAATGTTCACTGTTTTTAAAGACCTTCCCAAGGTGGAGATCTTATAGCCTCCTCAGGTGAGCCATTCAAGTGCTTCATAATTGTAGGAAATACATGACACCTTGTAAAAATTTCCATGGTATTACTACAATCCCACTCTACCATCTGCTTCAGTTTTAGTAATGACATCTCTTAGCATCAGTGAAAATCTCCAACTCAGTATTTGCAGGACAATAGCACACACAGGTATCATTGCAGTGAGCGAGCTTCCAGGAACAAACGGATTTCAAGAGATTTGCGGAGCTTTAGCCGTAAGGTTAGCTCTGGACGTAAGAAGAAAACACAGAGGGTTTGTAAGATACCAAGAGAAGAGCTGGGTTAGAAAAGAGGTGTGGAATGGTGTAAGAGCAGAGAAGATCTGTCCTGACAAGCATCATCATCCAGTGGGAGGCATGCATGACCTTACGTGGGGCAGCTGCTGCAGTCAAATGACAACCTTTCTGGTCAGAGTTACAGGATGGGTCTTTCTACAAAGCAGGCATCAGCCTACTAGGAACCAGACAGGGATTGGCAACTCATATCAGAGCACTAAACGCCATCAGATGAACAAGGACATTTGCTCATTCTTAACATAGGTTGATCTTGAAGCTACGCGATGGAAGAGAAAACACCTCTGAGTTATCCCAACTCAATAAGTGCTGAGAAGGGAGCAGCCTCCCGGAGTGCCTCCTGCCACAGAGCCACAAGGCGACACTTTGCAGATTAAACAGAAAGGCTGGCTGCTGCGGCAAGGAGTTTCCTAGTGGGAAACGGTTCAGAGCAGAGCGAGGCTCGCTGTAGTTTCAGTTTGCATGTTCCATCAGCTTTCATCTCCAGCAAGTGCTCGTGCGTGCCCAGTTCTCGGGAACATACGTGTTATGATACATAATTTAACTTCTCTGGTAGGCAGTTCAGCTGGGTTCCTCACTCGAGCTCTCAGCCAAACTGCTCAGAAAGGTTGTTGCACCTCATTCAACGGCTTCCAGTCCCAGCTGTTTCCCTTGCTGAGAAAGGCAGTTGCTGCCTAACAACCTTTCTTGTTGCTCAGGTCTCCAGGGCAGAGGACTGTTTCTTCTTTCCTCCTGAGCCACTCACAGAGTCCGTGGTCTGCTCCCACGTCCCTCAGCCCTCACCAGCTCTGGGTGCAAGGAGCTGAGTCTCACAGAGGTCAGAGCTGGACACGTGGACCCAGGGCTCGATCTAACCAACTAAAATCAAAGTCAATACCACCGAGGGACAAGAAAGCATAGGCACATCCATGTCCTACACAAGGGTGCATCTCGCCTTGCCAGCATTTGAAAGTATTCCCAGGTTCCAACATGTTTTGTTTTTTCAATATACGTTTTAAAAATCCTCTCACGCAGAGAAGATTTTTTTAATAAAATACTATTTGAGAAAATAATAAAGTTGGGATTTTGCTGAGGCCAGAGGGCCTAGATAACACTACTGAGAAATGAAACAGTGCTCAGCTAACCTGACTAATGGGCTTATCTGGACGGTCTGTGGGTTTTCCTTTGTCTCCCAGCCAAAACTTGAGAAAACACCTGGAGCAAAAAATCTTATCTGCACTCTTCAGTTTTCTTCCCTTCCCTCCCTCCCATCTCCTCCACCATGTGTTATGAATACTTTCTTTCCCTCCTCCCCCTATCCCATTTATCAGCACAGCACTGGTTTTGTTAAAATAATGCTACATTTCTAGGACTAGGCTCCAAGCCTAGTTGGAAGGGTTTGGAACTCTTGTACATTTCTTTTGTTTAACAAACAGCACTATGACGGGAGCAAATCGATGAAGGAGGTTCAGGTTAATACCCCTGACCTCCCAGCTGAGACCGTGTCTCAACACAAGTCCATTATGGCAGCTCATCTCAGCAGTGGGGACACTAAGCTTCTGTGAGTCCCTCTCAGTCAGGTGCCAGTGCCCACCCCTAGCAGATACAACAGAGATGGAAAAAAGCAATAACCAAAGCGCAGGTGGGGACCCTGGCTGCTTACCAGCATCTTAAGGAAATTTTGAGCAAAGCAGAGCAGGTTGTGTTGGCCTAGGGAACATGAGGACAGCTGTAACGTTTGCAGATGGCTCATGTGGAAGGACAAAGCAGTGCCTGTACCTGGCTGCAGGGAAAGCAGGTTCCCCGGCAGCGTTTCACTGGAGAGGGAAAAGGAGGGATGCACAAGAATAAAGCAGAGCCCCAGCCCCAGCCATAGGTTTGGAATAAAAGTGACTCCAGTCTGATGACACTGAGGAAAGGGGAGAGGCAGGTGCTTGGGACTCATCCTCAACATAACTGCAGCGGAAGCTACAGGGACAAAATGACATCTCAGTCCCAGGTTAATTTATAATGGGAAGAGCAAGAAGTGGACGGAGGATGTCAGAAACGTGCAAACGGAAGAGCAGCTGACTACAAGTACCCAGAAACATATCTGACATGGGATGCATCTTAATGTACTTTAGAGATATCTCTCTGTTCCCCTCAGCCTGGTGACTCTGGACTCCCTTTATAGTCACAGGAGAGAAAGACGACCATTTACAGAATGATTCATCTGACCTATTTTAGACATCTACTCTAGCATACAATGACTCATGTCCTTGGGGTGCCCATTTCTTTCCTATAAACAAGAGTCTAGACAAGTAACTCAGATGTAGACATCCACAATTAGATGTCTACATTTGGACAGACGAATTCTGCCTCTAATGTTCAACCAGAAATCAACCTACATGCTATGCCAAAGACAGCTCTGGTTGATAGCCATGATAGGGAAGAGAAACAGGGTCATTCATTCTTTTTGATGGTGCGTAGCTCCCTGCACAAAATGCTTAAAGCACTACCTAAAAGATTAACCATCCTGTGAATGGCTGCGATAGCACCACTAAAACAGCAACAAGGACCGGTAAAACAAGATTCATTATTGCAACTATTTTTCTAACCTGCACCTGTGTCTAATTAACTGGTGTCAGATCCCTTTTCAATCAAAGGCATTTGGCAAAAGGAAGCACAAATCAAACCAGTTTGTCATGCAATCTCCTCTCAGGGTGGGTCGGTAATGGCACGGATGGGCGTCTGGCCACGGGCTTCCATTCTCCCAGACTTTAGAGGCGACAAGAAAAGCTGGTGGCAAGCCTCTTGCTAATCCCAAGGGTCCCTTGTACTATCAGCACAGCTGGTGCTCTGCTTTCCAACATGGGGATCTCAGGAGTCCCTGGGGGCTGGGGTAGCTGGAGACGGATCTCAGGAGGCTTTAGGAACCAATAATCTGGACAAAAAGTCAAGTCAGACCACTGGGAAGGCTTTTTGTTTTGACAATTTTAGAGTATTTCTCATCTCAGTCTGTCAGACTGATTTCCTATCGCTCATACATTCACACTGTCTGTGTCTCCCTCAATAACTTTGAACTCATTGAGCAATTCCAGACAAATTTGACAGAGAGATAACAGCCTCAGAGACCATTCAGTTCCTCAAAGGTTTGCAAAAACAGACATCCACATGAAGGAAAGAGATGTTATATGAGTAACTTCAACTGAACAAAAGGCTGCAACATGTGCTCAGCCTTGATTAGACACTGGAGAATCCACAATGGAAAGAACCATGGCAGATCCCTCAGACCCCAGCTCTGGGGACAGTTTTTCTGAACTCCCCAGCAACCCAGACACACAGCCCCAGAGCAAATCAGGCTCAGCTTAACCCAGCAGCCATAGAGCCCCTGGGTTATTCTCTAAACGCTTTTGGTAACAATTAACTGAAGTTTCAACGCACACAGTCATCTCAAATTAAAAAAACAAAACAAAACAAAAAACAGTTCTGCTTTTAACGTTGCAACTGCAGTTTCAAATGTGTAGATTCAGGATATTTATCTCACTGAGCTGAGTTTTGGAAGGGAAAAGTATTTTCTGATGCAAAGTGTTTGATGGGTTCCCCAGCAGCATTTCCCAGGGAAGCACCATCCCTCATGGATCCTGGGCAGGGAGCACGCCACAGCCCTCACGGCTGGCACTGGCAAGCCAATGTCCCTGCCCTAGATGGGGATCCAGGAGCTGCTGGCTGTCCTTCCCACACCCCACGGATCAGTCAAAGTTGGGGGCTGTCACCTGGCTCCTGGTGCCACTGAGCTTCAGCTTTGCTTTGGGTCCCTCAAAGCTCTCTCTGTGCTCCGCCAGCAATTTGCAGTGATGGCGGGAGATGCCACCCAGCTCAGCAGAGGCCCCAGGGGATCCCTCTTGCTTCCCACTGATAAGGGGTGAGGGGATGGGGTGAGGGAGCCTTGCAGAGAGGAGAAGCTGGAAGAGGGGTGCAGCTCTCGGTCGGGCTGGCACCATGGGAGCCAGGCTAATCGGACTCATAGGGATGCTGTGGTTGTGGATGAAAAGGAAGAGCTCCGTGGCAGCAGGGAACTTCACACATTCTGGGCCAAGTTCTCCACAGCCTTCTCCCCAGCGAGAGCCGTGTGTCCGGCTATACGAGCAGCGCTGCTCCGGGAGCCCAGGGATGGAGGGACTCAACGCTGAGCTACAGCTGGATGCTCCATGCAGGGTGGCTGGGTGCCATTCCCTCTGCACGCCAAAGGGACTCGCCTGCAGGAAAAGGGCAGCTGAAGAGGGAGTAACAAATAAATCCTTTCCTCAGCATCAGACAGAGCCGTGGGCACTCCCAAACTAAGGCTAGGAGACAGCAAAAAAATAAAAAGCTTTGTGTCTTCCCCTCCTGGCCCAAGTGGTGGGATTGGCACCAAGCCTGTCAGGCCAGCGTCGGGGTTTCATTATGGGGAAACACGATTTTATCAGCCTGTACAGAACCTTGTAACATCTGGACGCAGGAGAGGCAAGAGCTGTGAGAATGAGGACTGGGAAGGAGGAAATCTGCAGCACCGTCTGATTTATGGGTTCACCTCCCAACCCTCCCCTTTCCCTTCCCACACCACCCGAAGCTGTAGCACCTGCAAAAGCCCCCGAGCAGCCCTGTTGTCCTGGAGGACGCACTCGCTATAAAACGGCAAGCACGGGGCTCCGGCTCCCTCGGTTGCTGCCCCTCGCTGGAGCGCAGCCATCCAGCCCTGCACAGCCAGTGCCTGGGAAATTCCTCCGGTCTGCCCCTCTGGTGACCCCCCCAAGCGACGCATTTTCATTCCTTGTCTGACCTTATCACTCGCACAAGTGGCAGAAGCCGGAAAAGGCCAGAAATATGTGCTTGCAGTGGGCTGCCACAGTTTTGGCAAAAAACAAAACAGCATCAGAAGTAGGGGGGCTGCCTCTGAAGCGCATAAAAAGTTCCAGACATCCTGAAGTGCTCAGACGACGTGAAGGCAGGCTGTCGGCCACCCTGAGAAAACACAGATAAGCCAGAAACCCACATCTCGCGCTTGCCAGAGCTCTGCGAGCTGGAGGAGAGCTCCAGCCGCTCTGCAGCCAGCGCTGCCTGGATGCCAGAAACTCCTAACCAGCAGCTGGGGGAACAGCGGGTGGGGGGGAGATGCTCTTTCTAGGTACCACCTATGTCATTAGGACACACACCAACCACACAGACAACACCTTGTTTTCAGTACATGTTTTTTCCCCCCAGCACAGCTTCTCCTGCAGTTCAAGTAGCATGAGTGGCGCGTCTAGCTACCTCGTTTATTTTAAACGAGCTCTATGCTGGTATCACAGAAACAAACCTCTCCCCCTTTCACAGCCATCACGTTAACAGACAGGACCAAACCCCTGAAGAACACCAGGCTCCCACACCAGCTCTACAGCAAAGCTGTTCCACCCCAAGTGACAGGGGTACCAAAGATCACAGCCAAGCTCTTTCAGATGGCCACCCTCGGCCCAGTGCTCCCACTACCCTCTGTTCCCAGATGGCATCACCACCTGATGACACATCAGGGCTACAACGCATCCTCTAAAAACCGTATGAAGAATGGGTTTTGCTCAACCAGGGGAGCAGCGGTGGAAGAACCTGCTGGTGGGGTGCAGAGCTCGCAGGCGCGCATGTGTGGGAGACTCTGCGTTTACAACAGTGGCTTCTGATGGTTTCTTACACGCTGTTGGGCTGATTGATAGCTTACCACAGAGCTGTTAACGCAGCAATATCCCAGCCCTATTTACAGACATCTCTGCGCATTTACTTTGTCACAAGTAAACTCTGCACACGGCAATAAAGCTTAAGGTAATGACTTCTTCAGCACAAAGCCAGCAATTTCCTGTCAGCTTGGCTTACAAATGGCTAACTCTGGGGTTAATTTTCAGCTGTGGCTCCAAAGATGGCTATGCAAAGTGAGGACGAGGCGAAGGAGAAATGCCAGGCTGCACCGCTCTGAGCTGCGGCATCCCTGCTCTGAAGGATGAACGCTATGGGGCAAATCCACCCTGTGCTCCTGCGTCCTTGCCCACAGGCACACCATTTTGTTCTCTTTCTGCCGGCAGGACAGCAAGTGAAGGTCAACCGCAGGTCTCGGGCTAACTCCACATGTTAGTGTTTTTATGCATCCTTCTGAAAACCAACTTTGCCGTTACACAGATGAGAATATGGTGCCGTGACACGAGGGGAGACCACAGCGGGTTTCTGCATCAGAGGATTTCTGGGGGAGATGCACAGAGCCAGGCATCTCCGCTCACTGCCTGTGGGGTCACGCACAGTGCGACCCGCAGCCCTCCCGCTGCTGGAGGAGGCACTCCAGCAACCAGCAGCTCCACCAGCCCCGGTGGCCATGCGCAGGGGGTGCGGCGCTACCAGCAGCAGAGACCAGCAGCCTGACCCAGCCTGCGAGTGCCCGTGCGGGCTTCAACACCCTTCTCTAGAGCATACGGAAAGAGCGCAGTGAGGCTGTAAACCAGGGAGCTGGGCTGCGGATAACCTGCACTGGCTCCAGCCATCTCACTCCCCGCCTCAAGGAAAACAAAGAGGTTATTATTGCTCTCTCCCCTGCACGCATCAACCTTCACGTGCTGAAACTAAGAGCTTAACATCTCCAGCCTCCTGCTATAATTAGTGCAGAGAGAGGATGTCTGAGAACAGGAGTTTATTTTAGGCGTCGTGAGTCACCTTCCAGAGACGCGTATCTTTTTTTGCACTGACCATATAGAAAGATCTGAAAGTAGACACCTAAAATAGATGGCATAAATATGCAGTGAAAGCTTGGAGTACACTGCCCTTTAACTGGGTTATGATGTTCTTCCTTAACAAGGGTGTGAAAACACTTTGTCACACTGAAATCTAAACCGCTGCACCTAGGAGTGCTGTCAGCAGCCAACGCAGGCACAGAGGGGACAAGACGATGCCGGTGGAGTTTTTGCAAACCATCTTGGTCCAGCATCCTAATCCCACTGGAAAACAGCAGACTGAACTGCCCTTGCTTTGGTGTGAGCCTGGCTTGCTTTCGGGCATGGACACTGAACCATAAGAAAATGGCTTTAGTACCACTGAAGAGGAGAGAACAGTTAATATAATTCCATTTGAGGAAAAAAAAAAAAAGGCCAAAGGATCAAGAGTTCCTCTTGGCTCTGTCTCCAAAAGGTAGGTCTATACATAATGCTTTCATTTTTGGCCATGACTAAAAGAAGAATAAACTAAAGATGGGGAAAGGCATCCTCTTGATGCAGTCCTGCATGTTTGCAGAGGACACTCCGTTAGGGGAGGGGCTGCAGTGGAATTCAGAGTTTATCCATACTACAGCCCAAGGTTCGGGGGCTTCTCCTTTCCCCCCTCATCTTCCTAGTTTTTCTTATATTTTCCACTGAATTTCACTCCACCCTTTCACAACAATTTTAGAAACAAAACTTGCATTTTTTAGAGGAATCCCTTCTGCTTGCAAGAGCCCAATCCTTCACCTTTTTTGCTTATTCTTATTGAGACCTCGGCTCCCATTGTTTCACTTCTGTCTAGAAACCCCTCAATCTCCTGTTTCCATTATGAGCTGTTGTATTTGTACCCTTTTCCCCCCATTCCCCATTTCCCCTACAGCAAGATCCCCCTTTACCCTCTCCAGCTTCCATGAAGGTTTCCTCAGCCCCTTCTGTAAATACTTCAAAGCTTTAGAGAACGAACTACGCTTCGGCCCTGCATCCTCTTAAACAGCTCGCTGAATATGCTTCTTGTTATTTTTAAGAACCTGTTAGAATTAAACTCCAGTAAGAAATCTGCCACCATTGTGGGGGATAGCACATTAATCAAAGACGCAGGCCGGTCCCCAGCTGCCTGGGCAGAGCCTAGCCTGGGATTGATAAATTGCACCTGGAGGTAACTAATAAATCTGAGAAGTCATTTGCTTTTTATGAACAGGAGCGGTGGGGGATCCAGCTGCCGAAGCAGTTTGGGTGGAAGGAGAGCAGTGCCTGGAGTTCCCTACATGTTTCCCTTCCTATTCCCCCTCTCCCTGTTGCACCTGATGTCCACCCACAGACCCACCACCAAGCAGAGCACAGCCTGCCATGCTTGGATGGGAAATACTTAAATTAGGCTCTGTGTTGGCTTTTTTTTTTTTTTAGGAGGCACATGGCAGGAGCACAGCCCATGCATCCTTCCGCCAGCAGAGGGGCAGCGGTGGTGGTGGCATGGCCAAGCACAGCTTCAGCCACCTGGGCTGGCAGCGGAGGGAAGGATGCACTGGGGTTGTCAAACGTTGGAACAGGCTGCCCAGGGAAATGGTGGAGTCACCATCCCTGGAGGTATTTAAAAGACACGTAGATGTGGTGCTGAAGGACATGGTTCAGGGGTAACTTGGCAGTGCCGGGTAGACGGTTGGATTCAGTGATCTTAAAGGTCTCTTCTGACCAAAACGATTCTACGATTCTAAAGCACTGTCCCAGGACCCAGCAATGCTGCAGTCCTACCGGGGGCTTTGCGAACTGGAGATGCTTTCCCCATCCATGCCTGCCTGTGCTGGAGGAGGAATTTCACTGTTCTCAGTCTCAGTGCAGCAGGGAAGCTCCTCGCAAGGGGCAAAGCTCGACTCGGATGTGGTGTCCTTGGACTCCCCAGCTCCTTCTACCCAAACATCGCTGCCTTCCCCCTGACCAGTGCCCTGGGCAACCATCCCTGTTCCCATGCTCTGTTTGAGTGTTATCTCAGAAGTTTGGAAACATATTCCCCATTGTCCTTGGTTGGAAATGTTTTTGCAATGCCCACATCATAAAAATCTGCAAAAAACAAGATAAATCATTAATTATGCATCTGGTCCTAGACAATACTGCAACCAATTCCATTCAAAAGCATGGGGTCAAGACAAACCCATCTGCTGTAGTACTGCCCAAAATATCATTTCCTGTTTTCTCCAGGTCACAAACTCCCCGTGGTAAGCAGCCTTTCATACCTATGCACTTCACTAAGCTGAACACATGGTTGTGAGCAAACACACTCCAACCACCTACACTTCAGATATTTGGAAGGGAGGATAAGAGACAGGACGTGATCACAGGAGCAATTGGGCAAGACATGGCTTAAAATGTTTCCCCCCTCCCCCTTCCTTTTCTTTTCATGTGAACGTCATTGAGCAGCCTGGAAGAGCTTTCCTGACAGTTTCTCCAGAGATCCAGGAGCACGCGCAGGCAGCGCAGCTCAGCTCCTGGTGCAGGAGCAGCGGTCTGCTGGCATCCACTCGATCCACCATGGGAAACAAACTCTTTTCCCTGATATGGGATCTATTAGGCATTAGAGCACAATTCAGACGCAGAACTTCAAGTCACGAAGCTGCATTAAAGCCTGTTTTTCCCCACCAACCTTGCTGCAACAGAGGAAACTCACTTGGAAATTCGGAAGCGGTTGGGGTTGAGCACTCCATGCCCAGAGGCAATCGTGATTCTGCTCTGGCTTTGCTTGGCTCTCCGAAGGCTCCGATTCATTTGTACCAAAAAGAAACCAAAGATACCAAAAAGGACCTCTGCTATCTAAATGTCCCTTTTTCAAAGACAATCTCTCTCTGGGCAGGGAGGATGAAAGAAGAGTCCCTCCTGTGCCTGTCAGTGCCACGCCAGAGGATAAATCTGTCCCCTCCCCTGGAGTATCACGTACAGAGCTGTTTGGGTGGTGTGGCCCTGTCATGCCTGCCATCAACGCAGAGCATCTGGGCTAAAGCACCCACAGGGGACGAGCACTTACCGGTAGACACCAGTGAGATGGAACATTTTGATCCCACTCTGGCCCAGCTCAGGGCAGTGATGGCAGGAGTCATCCCGGGAAAGGATGGAGCAGGAGAGGTCTCCTGCTCTGACCAAAGAGGGAATGCACCTCTCACGATGGGGGAAGCACTGCAAAGCCAGGACATCCCTGTCCTCTCCCTTGCACAAGAAACCACGGCGGTGCTATGCTGCCAGTCCCCCCAACCTCATGCTCCGAGGATGGCCATGGCACCAAGCAATACACCCTGCTCATTTGGAGCTGCCAGAGATGGATCAGATCAGGATGCCACATCCAGCGAGAGGTCTCAGAGCACTCCTGGTCCACCCTTGGTGTCCACAGCATGTTTGTCATCATGGAACATCAACCCAAAATCCACCCCCTTGGCCATAATCAGCAGCTGTGTCTTTTTTTTCCCCTTTTGTAAACAAGGCTGCTCTGATATTTGTTCACAACATGGGCTGCATATAGCATCAGAGGGAGATTACTTACTGCCAATTACTACGTTAAAGTTCAAGTGGAACGATGTACTAATTGCCTTGTTATAGCTATTAAAGCTGTGTTATGCAAGCAAGGCACTCTTAAGAGTATCTGTGTGCTGCATGGTGATACATGAGGTATAATGTAATCTGCTAAGAAATAATTGCTGATACACTCATAGCCTCTTTAATAATGTATAAATTATATATTTTATATATAATTTTATATCTATATAGATATATAAAGAATAAAAACACTCAAGGTTTGGCAGGGGGATCTGCAAGCCACTGAAAGCAACCGGTCACTCAACGCCTAGCCGCCAAAACAAAAGCCTTTGCACCATACTGAGCAAATCCAAACTCTTACAAAGCACCAAACACAGCAAGAAGTACCTCTCCTACAAAGAAGGGGAGAGGAGACACCTCATCTCTTCCCAATAACATTACAACTGAGGGCTGCCTTACTGGCTGGCAACAGGCCAGTGCAGGCATTTCAGTGATCCTGGCCTTTCCGGGGACTGATCCCTCACTGGAGGGTTTCGGACACACGTGTGTAAGGGAAGCCCGGTGAGATTTCATGGAACTCTAAGCTCTGTCTTGCATCTTTGCAGGGAGTTAATTCACTGCCCTCTTAGAGGGCTTACAGGCGGACAAAGGCGTCTGCTGGGGGGATTTACAGCTGTGGGGGAGCGAGGTGATGTGATTGCCACCATAGCTTTCTGCTGCCAGGGGAAGAAAATAGCCCTCTGTCTCCCTGCCTCCCACCATCATGACTCCTGGATCACAGTCAGATGCTCAGCTGGGCTCACCTCTGCTGTTTGGGAATTGTAGGAAGGTATCAAACTATTGATAAGACGTAACTAAATATTGTCTTTGGGCAATGTTCACGAAAGGCAGGATGACAGGACAGAATGAGATAAAGTCAACTTTAAAAGGCAGCTGTAAGGTTTTATCCTCAGTCAGGCTCACTTGCAAGTTCTCTTGTAACTGCTTATAATGTTTTTCTGCAGCTCCAGTTACACTCCTTGCACGATTCCTGTAGACCAGGGAAGGCCATTCACTGGCCAGAAGAGTTTTACAGCTGAGACATGAGTCCAGCTTCCAAAACCATGGTTCAAACCCTTAGACTGGGGTCTTCCCTCAGACTGGAGGCCGTTTTGACCCGGAAATCTAAGGACATGGAACAAGATGGAGATGAAGAGCATGAAGCTCCCAGCCTGAAGGAGTGGGTACCTCCATCTCCCGCTCTGTTCACCAGGTACCTCTGTCCCCTGCACAGCTCCCACTGGCAGGAGGCAGCGCTGCCTCTCCCGGTCCTCCCTGGGGTGCAGATGTGCTAAAATCCCCACAAACCCTGGTTGCCGCTGCCCCGCTGGTCTCCAGGGGATGCTATATGGCCAGGGAGGTTTCAGGCCCCTCCGTGTATCAGCAGATATCTCGCTCGCTATTGTGGGACCGGAGCAAGGACAGAGATCTCGGTCTTTATTTCTTGAAAGGCTCCTTTACTGGTTCAGGTTGAGGACACCAGCAGAGCAAACGCTGTGGCCAGCACCTTCCATTGTGGGTGGCTGAAAGCTTTTAGAGGTTAAGGGAAATAACACAGAGAAAGAATCTCCTTTCTGTGCCAGAAAAGCACACAGCCTGGAGCTTTTTTCACTGTGCAGAGGATGAGGATTTGGGGGGGCCTATTCTAACACCCAGTAAAGTTGGTAGAAATATTTCTGATTATTTCTAGCGGGCCCAACTGAGGAAAGAGTAGTGCTTAAAGAGTCCTTCAACCCTAAACTCAACTCCCTGAGAGCAAATCTGCTCAGATTTCCACTTCTGTGTTTTTTCTGGGGGATTGCTCAGGAAGAGGAGGCAGATAAGAGCTGGGTTTCAAAGAAATAATCATTGTTTCCTTTTGACTAGTTAAAACTCTAGCTTCATTTTATCAGTAACTCAGGCTGGCTGAGCAGCGGTACCAGCTCGCGCTGTGCAGGCCGGCTGGTCTCACCACTGAAGCGCAATCCTTTCAGTTCTTATAGCACCGCGACAAAGGGCAGGGCAATGATCTCACCCAAGCATAATCTTTAATACGACATCTGAGAACAAGAGTGACAAGAAAGCAGCGTTTTACAGGGACAGTAATGAGAGATCCAATAATATTCAGGTCTAAATACGACCTCCTCTAAACTATTCAAGTTAAGCACCAGTCTGGATATGTTTTATAGAGACTGCGCACCATGCTAGACATAAATTACAATTATAAACAGGCAACTTTTAACGAGGAAATAACACTGCGAGCTAACCAAACAAACTGCTTCCGCACAACTTCAGCTCCAGCTTTGTCCCATGTTAACCATGGCCCAAGCTTTGCCTGGGTCTCCCTGCAGCAGACGGAGACCTCTAATGGCAGCGTGACTTAGTGCACAGGAGCCCACGCCTGCGTGGGGCTGAAGCTGACTCCCCCCGCGCCCCCTGTAACTCCGAGGTGACCTGGAGCAGGTGTTCCTGTGGGCTCGCAGAAGGACAACAAATCCACCTAGAGTCAGCAGGACTCACGCTGGCGCCTCTGCGGTCCGTGAGATTAAAGCAGTACGCCAGCAGGCCTTTTATAAGGCATCAGCGTGTGCTTTAAAGCCCCGCAGAGGCACACCAACTCAATTACCACGCGATGTGGACTCCTCACCAACCCATCCCCTAATAATGAACAGACCTGCAGGTTCCAAATCTTTAAGGGGAAGGAAAACACCACCAAATAGATTAGCTCCACAGTTGTGCTGTTAATTATGGGTCATTTAGTTCAGTTAATCAATAGGCAGACTTCTTTAACCGGCTAATTATGCCAAACTGCTTCCACAATGAGCAGGTTTGCTGCTAGTTGTTAACCATGAAGGGATAATATTTCACTGTAAAGATAAGCATGGTACCAGTCCTCAGACAAATGCCTTGCAGCCCCTGAGTTTGCACAGTCACTGCCTGCGATTTAACTCTTTCCACACCAAACAGAGACGTACAGCTGGGACATAAATGTATGAGCATCATTGGCTTCTCCGTGCTAAACCATCAGGGTAAATATCTGGCTATCTCCTCGAGTAAATAATTTGGATCATTTATTCTCCAAATCCCTCCTTGCCCAGGCTAAACAGGAGCTAAAAATTATCTATGCAAACCAACCAGCTGAACTTCTTGGTGGTAGCCCAGGTAAAACCAACCAGCCTGCTTTGGGGATATCGGGCTGGGGATACAGGTCCCTCCTTTGCTTTGCCAGGCAGTTGCATGAGACAACGTGTCCCAGCCAAGGCAGGAGTCTGGAGAGCTAAGCCACATCCTTCATTTGGACCCTGAAAGAGCAGATCAGCATGTGGAGGAGGAGGTCTAGGCCCTCGGTTTGTCAAAACAGATAAAAGGTCAAGACAACCTCTTGTTACTTGTAGTTGTTTAGAAAAAAAAGAATGGATTTTGTTGCACACTTGAACTAATTACTGGATTCAAGGCCTCTGTTGAGGTCATCAAATAGTTACTGCAATAGAGCAAGATAAGAGCTGAGCAATAGCAAAAGTCTGTAGCTGAATTTCCTGGATATTTGTTTCAACAAAAGAAAGCAATCCATGCTTGGGTATTGCTAGCAAATTGCTTTGGCTGAAGAACATATTCATAGAATCGTTTAGGTTGGAAAAGACCTTTAAGATGTTAAGAATCCAACCGTTAACCTAACGCTGCCAAGTCCACCGCTAAACCTTGTCCCTAAGTGCCACATCTGCATGTCTTTTAAGCACCTCCAAAGACGGTGACTCAACCACTTCCCTGGGCAGCCTGTTCCAATGCTTGATAACTCTTTCAGTGAAGAAATTTTTTCTAATATCCCATGTAAACCTCCCCTGGCGTAACTTGAGGCCATTTCCTCCTGTCCTATCGCTTGTTGCTTGGGAGAAGAGAGCGACCCTCACCTCACTACAGCCTCCTTTTTTCAGGCAGTTGTAGAGAGTGAGAAGGTCTCCCCTCGGCCTCCTTTTCTCCAGGCTGAACAACCCCCAGCTCCCTCAGCCGCTCCTCATCAGACTTGTGCTCAAGACCCTTCACCAGCTTTGTATAAGAAAATACATATGTTGATCAAAATTAATACTAATAACACTAAACAAGTATGTTTGTTTATTGCAGAGTCATGACCCAAGATGACAGCTTTCTGAGCGAGCATCCTCAAGAGCGCACCCTCAGAGATGCTTCCTCTGGCAAGTTGGGATCTTTACTCCCACGGATTGGGTTTCAGACAGCAGGCCCGGAGGATAACAACGGTGCTGGCACATCAGCTCAGGGACCGTCCTTAGTGCTTCCACTGACTTCTGAATGACTGGAATGCAAGTCACCGTTCCCGTCCTACTTGTATCCCCATCTTATTTCCCCTTTTTAGCCCTCATCTACTGGCAAACCAGACCTTGGCTTTTGCTGCTTGAGAAAGTTCATTAATGGAGCATTACTGTAATAATGAAATGCAAATGCAAGCCCTGGCGGTAAGCGTTTTCTAAAAATGTACCTCCACAGAAAAATTAGTGCTGTAAATACACCAGGATGACTAATACAGTTTGATGCTGCCATAAAAACACAACTAAAGACAACAAATGAGCTATACCAGCAGTATCAGCCATCTTTAATAGAGGAGAGTTCAAGGTGTCAATATGAGAATCCAGAGAAATTTCAGATGAAATCACTGTATGTCTAATTCAGCCCATTACATCAGTGCAAAACTTGCATTTCTCCAAATCTTAACAACAGAGGAAGCTTGAAATGCACTGCCTCGGGTGGCACAGCAGCGCATGGCCCACACGCTGCCTCTGCCACCTCTGTTCACATCTCTGGTGACCTTTTTGGGCCCACTTCACTGCATTCTCAACCACAACAGACCTCAATAGCTACAAGCAAGAAGCTTCTTGTAGGTAGAAGTTTTATCTTTACTCCCCATCACCTTCTTTTTGACACGTGGAGCCGTATTGTTTTAAAAGTGAAGCAAGGCTTAACTTCAACATTTGTCTGCAATCCGCTCTTTCTAAAATATATTGTTGAGCATAAGCTTTATGTAAGCTTTTCAGTTTCAGGTGCTATTTTCTAACCTCACATGTTTACTAAAACATTAAAAAGATTGCAGGAAAAAAGACTGACTGGGAAAAATGGGACACAGACATACAGAAAAAAGGGGGTTGCTAAATTGCAAAATCATAAAGAAGTGATAAGGTTTGTATCCTGAGGTGGCTTGTTAACCAGCTGCAGCCTTTGCTTGTTGGAAAGCAAGGTGCTATGAGAAAGGGCTGCAGTCGGATTCCAGGGGAGCTTGGGCAGAACCGCAGGATCAGATTCCACGCTAATTCCAGGTTTACTCTGGAAAAAGCAGGATTGAGATTTGAAACCACTCCTTGGTAGTACTATAAAACATCATACATTCCCACATGCAACTGATTTACTAAACTCCAATGCATCTGCCAGGAGCTGGAATTTCCACCTAGAAACTGGGAAACAGAAGCTTAAGATCCTGTGCGTAAAGGAAAAAAAAAAAAAAAAAAAAAAAAGACTGTTTTCACCCGGATCACTAGAAAACAATGGGATAAGGAGTATTCCTTTGGGACACGTGGTGCTAGATTGCAGATGCGATTCACAGAGACATTCAATCAGATGGCACATCAAAAGCAGTGGTAAATTACACACCTTCAATAAAAAAAAACCAAACCATGAAGTCATAGACACTTGGCCACGGAGGAAGGCAATTAGACTTCAGCATTGTTCGTTAAACAACAGGCACAAGAGGATACATAGTGAATTTTTTGCAATAACAGCCATTCCTGGTCATTCGTTTTGAAGAGAATAAATCTGTCACTTGAGTGAAAACAATTGACAGCACCATTTATTACCTTGCATGCTTCAGAATAACAGCACAATTTACATGTTGCCCTTTGGCACCGGCACTCTCAGCCTGCTTAGAAATGAAGAAAAAAAATATCTACAGACCTGGTAGCAAGGATTTACGCAGCAGCTGACCTTATGTGGTTTATTTAAACTTCTGTAACGGTGCACTCTTGTGCAGCCCCTGGTTATAGGAGAAATAGGTTCTTCTGGAGAATCCACAGCCTCGAGACTCTGAAACACAAAGGGTCATGCAGAGGTCTCTGCAGCTGATAGTTCAGAGAGTAACACGTTAGCTCTGATCCTCTGAGATAGCTCCTGGGAATTAAAGATGGTTGCTTTCCTTTCAGAGGCTTTAAAGGGCTGGGTCCAGCAGAAAGAAGGAAATTTTCCCCTAGCTCATGAAGATAAATCTTTGTGCTGAATCTTAGCTTTCTTTTCCATACAAAGAAGGCAAAATCCTTGGTACATCCAAGCCATTTATCCCACTGAAAAACAAGCCAACAAAACCTAAGGAAAACACTGTGTTGCTAGAACAGAATCAGCCAAAAGATACTCTAAATGTCCTAAGATTCCACCCTTTATAGTAACATCTTTGCGGTATTAGCTGTTGGCTGGTGTTTCTTTTTAAGAAGGTTAATAGGTTTCCTATGGCACCTGTTACAAATGCATGAGACATTCAAATTTGGGATCAATTATAACAGAGGAGGAGTCTGCAGCTATTTTTGGAAAGGCATTTTAAAGAGATATTTATCTTCTTGAATCCAACAGAAATATTTTGTTTGAGAGCTATTATAAACCTCTATCAAGCACTTCTGTATACATCAGTGGCAAAAAGCTGTCCAGAATGGATCAACTGGGAAATACTTTACACTCACCCTTACAGGATTAAATTGGGATTTCAGGTCTATAAATGGATGCTCAATACAGCCAGGCACTGGCGAGGCTTTCTCCCTGTGCAGGGAGGTCTCCACGACTCCAGCACACTGATGCAAGAGCCAAGATACACAGCTTTCCCCACCACAAAACCGCTCTATTTAGTGATGTCCATTCCAGATCCCGCAGGTTCCCGCTGCTTTTCCCTTTGGCGATGGTTCCCCGAGTCCACAGAAAGGGCAGGCCAACACCTTGTAACTCTCTCTCTCATTATACTTAAAATTTAGAGTGGGCTGTTAAGTTTATTTTACTTTTCCCCCTCACTGTTTGATAGCACACAGCAAGGTCAAGAGACTGGCCATTTACTAAGAAGCTGTATTATTCCCACACGCTATTCTACACACTGTAAAATTCTAGGGAGATTAATTCAGCCAGTGGCAGCACTTACATTCTTAACACTTAACTTGTGCATTTGTGCCTCCCCCCACAGCACCCTGGTCTTTGTAGAGCTATGCAGAAACTGTCATTCTGAAGTGTCCTATTCTCAGAAAGAGAATGAGATCTTGGGTTTCAGGTATCTTAACAGAAGATTTTAGCCCTTTGCTGTTACAGAATATTTGCAAAGATCTAGGCTATATCTGGTTTCTTAGGTTTTGTTTTTTTTTTTTCCATTCACCCCCTATTCTAATTCCTGGAGATGCTAACATATAATCAAAATGTCTTTTTTTACTTTTTCTTTCTTTTTTTTTTTAATAGTTGTCACCAATCTGTAGTTATGTTGTCAAATAAACTGCTGATACAGGTATATCATTTACTGTAATTTCTAGCAATGCTGAGAGTGGAGTTTCATTTTTTTCCCATTAAATGCCACAGCATAAAATTCCACCTGACTCACACATCCGTTCAGAGCTCCAAAATACCCTATGGAATCACCACATTAGAATCATAGAATTGTCTAGGTTGGAAGGGACCTTTAAGATCATCAAGTCCAACCTTTAACCTGACACTGACAAAACTGCCACCAACCCATGTCCCTCAGCACCATGTCTACCTGTCTTTTAAACACCTCCAGGGATGGCAACTCCACCATTTCCCTGGGCAGCCTGTTCCAATGTTTGATAACCCTTTTGGTGAAGAAATTTTTCTTAATATCCAATCTAAACCTCCCCTGGCGCAACTTGAGGCCATTTCCTCTTGTCCTGTTTCTTGTTACTTGGGAGAAGGGACCGACCCTCACCTCTACCCTAATCTAAAACCTCCATTTGAATGAATTGAATGACCAAGACATACATCAGAGGGACCTAGACGATTCAGAGCCATGAAACCCCCTGTCCATAGCAGCAGACCAGAAACCACTGATGAACCACAACCCTTTATTAAAAACAGCAAACATCTGGAGGTTTAAACCTCTGCCTCTCCAGTAAAGCAAAGAAATAAAGACTCTAGATAGGGGTTATTTAACCATTCACTCCAATAATCAGAGGGTATAGCTTCTCTTCAGAAGAGCCAGACTAAGATACTGTAGACGGTTCTTGGTTTTACACCGCTCTTTGCACAGCCAAATGTGCAAATGTTTGGGAATTCCATGTGATGGGATTTTTGGTTTTCTTTTTTTCCTCCAGGCCAAAAGTGTTTGTTGTCTTCCTCCGGTCTGACACAGGTGTCCTGAAGAGGAATTATACCTAGTCTGGTCATAGCTTTATAAGGTGGAAGCTAGATCTCCTCACATTTAGAGTTCTCTTAACTAGGCATTCCTAGTTTCTTTATCCTGTTCCCTTCCTGGTCTCTTGCTCCACATCTGCTGCCTTCTTAAAACAAACAAAATTTGGCAATGAGTGAAGCAGCACAGTACCAGGCTTGTGGGGCAAACAGAGGTCACATACCCTATCTTTGTCTAAGGAGTCTAAAAGCAGAGTACTTAGAGTTATTAGCTTTTCTGCATGAGTGATCAATCCCAAATTGGACATATGGGTGCCGCAGCCAGACTGATAAAAGGAGCATTTATTTTTTCTGAATGGGCTATTTAGTACTTACTTGTGACTGCCGTAGCAGACTGCAAGCTACACTTCAGTGATATTCTGCTATCATACTTCGTGATAAGGCTGAAACCATTAGGCAGACAATAAATAAAAAAATAAATTTTAAAAAAGGAAAAGTGCTCATGTAAATGCTTGGGGAATACTTTAAGGCAAGCTGGACATCTGCTTAGAGAGATGACACCCCGAAATCGCATCTTTGCTCCCAGGGCTTCTCCTGCTACTTCTCTGCAGGGATATCTGAATATATACAATACTTTTCTGCCTATCTTAGGTAGGTATCGTAGGACCCAGCTCTACGCACAAAGACTTCACCCAAAAGGCTTTACAACAGAGGCACTAAATGCTGCTTCCCTTTCTCAAACACTTTCAGCAATAACTAAATGTCCACTTCTTACACAGCTTTCCCTCACAGCCCTCAGTGAAGGATGATATCCTTTATTTCACAAACAGGGAGACCAAGCCACAGCCGTGCTCTGCCAGGCAGCACAGCCCAAGTTTCTCCAGGTACTGCTGTGGGGATTTGCTCACCAGCAGAATTAAAAAAACCGAACCACCAGATGAATCACATTAAAGTTCAGATGACCTTCACCGCAGTCTAAGAAACTAACTCTGACACTAACACCCACACACCCTGTAAGGCAATAGGAAATTATTGCCTGGCTTTGACAGAGCCTTCTCAGGGCCTTTGGCTGTTCAGATCACCTTTGAATTTGAAAAGTTTCTGCTTCCTGAGGAGTGGGGCAGGCAGGTGCAACAGGGGCACTTCTTAGCAGCTTGGGGCCAAGCAGTTGTTCCTGAAGGTGGCTACGAGACCCATCACAGCCCTTATCGGGGTTTCCCTATTCTGGAGTGTCTAGAAGGAACCGAAAGAAGTCATGTCCTGGGATCGGGGAAATCAGAGCAGGGCACTGCCTCGAGGCCGGTCACGGCCTCTTGCAGCATGAGAGCCACCCATTTCTTTAAAATACTCCCTCAGCTTCTTTTTTTCTCGTTTCACTTCCCTTCTCTGCCCTACTCTGACACTGCAGACCTCACGTCAGGACTTTAAAGCCAGGATCCAGCAGCTGGACAAGCTTGGGTCACTTCTCCCACGCACGTCCCAGCAGCGTGGGCGCACCTGGGTGGCTGCCTGGCCCCGGGGCTTCTGCAGGAGCATCCACTCCACCACAGCGGGTGAAGCAGGGCGTGGAGAGGTCTGAAACTCCCTGCTTTGCAGCTCCCCAGATAATTCCCTTTGTAAGCAGTGCCCTTTTCACGCAGCAAGCCGGCTGATGTACACTAAGTTACTTTGCTCCAGAAAGGTCTTCCCACACCTCCACCAGGAAACCATCCCACGGAGGCTGAGGGTCCGTGTCCCCTCTGAGCACAGCGGGCACCAAAGGAGCAGCACAAGGGCCAGACCCTGTACAAAACAGGGCACAGAATTTCCCTTCACCAGGAGCTTAGATCATCTTGAACCCACTGAAATCACAGCCCAAGCCAAATAATACCCACTTTTAACACCAGGAGAATTTTTTTCATTTGCAGATTAACTTGAAAAAAAAATCACTATTGACAATGAGGAAAAATATTTCCATTTCAGATGGCTTTACAAGTTACTCCAAATCGTTTGCAGCCCAGCAATTTGAAATGTCTGCTCTTGCAAAGTTGTCTACGTTTTTTGGCACAGTTTAGTTTTCCGCTGCAAATACCATGCGATTAATCTGCTCTTCGGAAAATGAAAGGCAAACGAGGAAGCCCGGTTGCAACAGAAACCTATGGGAATCTTTTCATGGTTTTAATAGTAACTGAACTAAACCCTGGGTTAACTCGAGATGTTGGAACAATCCCTGGCTGGAGACAGACATGGTAAATGCTTGGGATGCCAGACATCAGGAATGGACCGTAATGATCGACCTTTCATATCCCCAGACAGCGATACCCCCGGCTCTGGCTGACTGGCACGGCCGCTCGTAGGGCACCTATAAACGCGAGCTGTATCCGACAGACCTGGGTCTCAGGGTTTGGTGATGGTTAATTATCGCGGCTGCTCCTCAAGGCTGATCAATAAAAGACCACAAACAGGGCATGCACACACTGGCCGTACGCGCGATGCATGTTTTATGGGAGGCACAAGGAGCGGTGTGCTGGGGTCTGCTGAACGCAGCCCACATGCGACCACCCAGGCACTGCAGCCCCCCGGGCTCACACATGCCAACGAGGTCGGCTTTGCACCAGGGGACAGTAGGAAATCACCACCCGTCCCTCCCAGCTTCATCCCCAACTGCAGAGACGGCATAAACTATAGGAGATGGTGTCAAGGGAGAAAGTGTACCCAGGTCCCGGATAAATCACAGGAAGAGACACCTCGTGGGTCACCTTGCTCAGCTCCCTCGACAGCTGCAGCAAGGCTTTCACTTCACTGGTGCGACCGCCTCCAGCGGCCATCCTGCAAGAGCTTCGTAACAAAACAAGCCCATCAGCACCGCCATTCTCCAAGCCAGACAGTTGAATCATGAGACCATAAATAGGGTTGATCGAATCATAACTAATGCGCGTGACAGCCTTCGCTGCTCACTCGCCTTTTGTCTCGCACAACAGGGAGAAATGAGGACTCGGGGCTGAAACAAGAAGCCCACGACACATTGTCACAGCCTCAGAGGTGTTACAGGGCAGCAAGCGGGCTTCTTGTGGTGTGATGTAAAACAAACTGGCTGCATCACATGCTGCGTGCCCAAGCACGGCAGCGAGGGATGCGGTGCCTCCGAGCACCCGTCAGGAGCCCACCTGGGAAAGGGAGGGGGACAGGATGGTGCAGCCCAGACCATGCTGGGCTGTTCAGCTGGGGGTAGATGAGAATCATGGTGAAAGCATACTTTTTGTCTATAACCAGAAAGTGAGACACATAGTAAGTCATAAAAATTAACGCAACCGCTAAAAATCAGCAAGAGCTAGGAATATATGCTGCTTTTCTTCATTCATAAAACAAGGATAACAATATTTCCTTACCTGACAGGTAAAGCATTGTTGCGGGTCTTCAGTTATCGGGTCAGGAGCATCTTCTGAGACTCAAGCACCAGGTCAATACTCAGGGAACAGGGCTCTCGCCCCAAGGGGTAGCGGGCAGGGCAGCTGCAGGGGCAGCCCCAGCCCTGGGCAGCTTCATGAGGATGGGTCAAGGCTGAGACAGACCATCAGCCCACGGGTGGTGCCTGTCTCAGCAGGGCCCACTGACAGCCAGGGCTGTGGCAGACCTAGAGCCACCCTACAGCATCACTAGGGAGGGAGTAGGGCCCCAAGCTGAGCTGAAATTGGCTCCTGGAGCCCCAGGTGGGGCCCATCAGGGCCATCAAGGCTCATTAGCACCCAGCAGTCAGGTGCAGGTGAGGCTCTTGCACAGTTATCCAAAAGCAACTTCAGTGAAGCCAACACAGCCATGCGAGAGACACCCCAGCCACAGCAGTCCCCATGCAAGACATGAGCCACAGGGCCACTTCTTCCCTTTAGCATGTCCCGTTGCGCCCAGCCCAGGCTTCGATTCAAGGGGCAAGCCAAAAATGCAAGTGAGTTTGTAATCCCATGAGCAGTCTAACCAAAAGGCAGAGATGAATAGCTCTACTACATCAGGTTGTAAGAAACAGGCCTGAAACAGCCGATGAGGTTATTTTTATGAATAGCAAATTAATGATAGGTTTTTGGAAGGGAAATTGATATGGGAGAAGACGGAGTTTCCAAAATGTCAGAACATTTTGTTTCAACATTTTTCAAAATGAAAATGTTGACATTTTGCAAGAAAAAAAAACAAAACTAATTTAGATTTTAGTTTAATGTTAAATGTGGATTCATCAATAGGAAAACTCAAGAAAATAATCCATTTTATGTCAAGGATTTTGAACTTAGCTCAAAATTAATTTGGGGTTGGGATTTGTTTAATTAATTGAACCCTTCTGGAAAGTACGGGTTTCAGATGGCCTGAAGTGATACAGCCCAGTTTACACATTCAGGCATTGAGACAGAAATTCTACACTCAAATTAAAGGAAAGTGGGAGAAGATAAACCAGATTGAACGAGCGGCACTCACTGAGACACAGGGAGCAGGTTGGGGGAGGGAGTGAGATGTACAGGAGTGAACAGTGCAGATCACAGGGGAGAACTTTCTAAGCACAGAACGTGATGCGGAAACGCATAGACCCCACTGGAAGGGGGTAGACGATTTGGCATCGTCTGGGGTGATGGGGATGTAGAAGACGACACGAGGCTTTGCAAACATGTCGTAATCCCCATGCATTCTCAGGCTAAGCCCAGCTTCAGACGATATAAATGCTTAAATAAACATGAGTCAATTTATTATTCCTCTGTGTTTCAGATCTTCCTCACCTTCTGCCTGGCTCATTTACTGCAATTAAATGCTTGTAAACAGATTATACCCTGAAAGCTACATTTCCCTGGTAAGTGGTCACCTTCACCTCCTCCGCTTTGACTGTGGCTAATATTCCCCAGGTCACACTATAATCACTGAGTAATGGGACCAAAGTGAATTGCTAGGGCACTTGGTTCAACAAACCTATCTCCAGCATCCAAACCACATACATGACTGTGCTTTGCTGATTACTGTGACAAGCACTGCTTACACAGTCAGGAAAAAATGACTAATACCATAATTCTTAAAAATCTTAACAAAACTTGCCCTGAACACAGAATGCACGCTGCTGTATTAAACTAGTAAGTGTAATAATGAACTCTACACTCATCTAGTTTTGCTTTCTTGTTGGTTATGGCGTTGTACACATTGTGAAACCAGCAAAGTGGAGCCTACTGTGAAATGGTGTAATTTTCTGGAAACACAGATAACCTTCTCCAAGCTGTTCTAAGAACCGGGGTTCAACTGCCTTGTTTTTAACTCAGTCCAAAATAAGCTTCATCACAACCTATCCAGGCAGGGGGGAACTGCATGAGCAGCGAGAGGAACCGTTAACAAGACTGACTTTTTTAATGCTTTGTTTGGTTTTAGTGGCAAGGTCTGAGCTGAAATACTACCGACAGGGATAAAGTTTATTATGGCCTCTCAGAGGAGAAGCAGGTTTTGAGATGGTGTAGATGAGTGTAACTCCCCTGAATCAAGTGGGGTTGCCAGTTTACAGTAATTGGTAGGCCTTAGTCTGTGTTTTCTGTCCCCTTTGACACCGACTCTGTCAAACTGCATTGATTGTCTCTACCAAAAAAAAAAAAAAAGAAAGAAAAATAGTGGAGAATAAATATTCCTTCCACATGTACGTTAGAAGATTTTGCTCTCTCCTGAATGGGATTAAGCAGATCATTTCTCTCCTGTATTTGTATATCACTCCTCTCCCTCTCCAAACCACAAAATATCTCTGCAAAAATGAGAGCGAAGCTGTCATGAAAAAGAAATATGTTGCCTAAACTGAGCTTGCGGCATGAGTTTCACAGCTAAGTGGTGTGCCCTCATGGGATGATCTCTCTGCTTCCCTTTGGAGAAGCAATCTGAAAATAAAGACCTGTGCACTCCCCTAAGCCAGCACACCCGCCTTTCCCTGACTGCCCAAACCTCAGCGGCAGAGAGGAAAAAGGAGGCTATTGATTGCACGCAAGTCACTACAGGAAGCCAGGTCTGTGTTTTTACATAGTGATCTCTATTCTGAGCTTTATGAAAAGTTCATAAAAGGGAAGGAACAGAAAGTTCCACAGTGACAATGCAACCAAAACTCAGAGATGCGGTGCGGTGCTTAGCGGTGTTTACCTGCTCCAATAATTCTGATCCCAGGGCAGAGCACTGAAGATTAGCTCCAGACCTCATTAGGCAAGATAGAATTATGCGGGTTAACAAAGTAATACTCTTGGCTTTCCTTTGCATTTTAAAAGTGGCTTGAGACCTATAAAATCCCTTTGAATTTTATTAAAAGTCTTCCGCAATCATTTTTCATCCTGCAGCCCAGTTGAGCCGAACTAATAAATTAGCGTGTTATCTATGTGGATATACATTAGAGCTTCAAATGAAGATTATTAGAGCCAAAAACCTAACAATGCTGGTTACAACTGGGGAGGAAGCAAGCTGGTCCACCGAGCAACGGGCACCAAGGATAACAAATGAGGGATACACCTACCCCCTGAGCCCACAGGAGATGAGCAGCATGACGAAGAGCATCTCCAGCTGCCAAAAGGGCAGGCTTTGGGCACTCTGAACAGGCAACCAGAGGCAGGGAAAGCCAGGCAGGAGCCCACTAGAATTGAGTCTGTATGAAAGCCTCAGCGAAGGCTCATCAGGTTTATCCTGACTGCACAGTCCGGGTGAGTTTTCGTTCATCCTGAACCGGTACCAGTTGCCCACATGGAATTCCTGGCCACAAATAAACTCTGCTTTTCCGTTGAGTTGTCTGCCTCAGCTCAAACCCTGCTAAATGCAAGGCGGCCACAACATGAACATAAATCACACAACTTTCTAGTTGCCACAGCTCCCGGCAGCGTAGTGGCAGACACGGTTTGAAGGTGGAGTGATGCATTCATACTTGGCATCAACTTCCCCCAAGTCTTTTGCTTTTCTTCCTCACGGGCTTTGGAATTTCTGACCAAAAAGTTAGTACAGGTAGAGTGTAATACTTTTTTTTGCTGTTTTGCAAAGCTCATAAACAGGCAAACTTAGAAAATGAAGGTGTGAAAAATGAGTGAAAAAACATGGAAAGCAGATGCTGGGAGATTTTCTCTCTAATGAGCTTCATGAGCAGTGCCCTTGGCCCGAGTGCTGTTTGCTGAGGGAAAGCGGGTGGGATGCTGGCTACATCTCTTGCTGCCCTGAGCAGGGGGTGGAGGAGGGCGGTGGGTGGCTGGGTCTGAAGCCCATCAGGGTGACTGAAGCCCATTGCGAGGGGAGAGCTGCCGCAGCCCCACGCCGGTCCCCGGCAGAGCCAGGGCTGCGCACCCTGCCACACGCTGCTCCCACTCCCCGAGGGTTCCTCAACAAACCAAAGGACCTGGAGGGGTCACAGGGAAGAGGGGGTTAAAAAACACCAAGCCAGGCCACCAAACAGGACCTAACACCTTCTTTGACTGGAAAGCTTCCATTTTCTTGTCCATGCTTCCTCTACCCTGCCTTATCACCGCAGGACTCAACTTTCTCCCTGCTCACCTGCCTTCCCAACCTCCTCTGTTTTCCTTGTCCTGCTCCCTACAGATTTGTTTCTGTCCCCTCTTGAAGGGGCGTTTGGGTCGCTGGTCGCCTGTGTGAGCAGGAGCCTGAGTCACCAAAACCCTCCAAGTCTGCACTCACCTGCCCGCACAAAGGCAGGTTGATTTACTTTCTCTTCAAGGTATTTTCCAAGGATTATTTTCAGCTCTCAACTGCTCCGATTCCCACGACCCTGTCTCCAAGAGGACAAGCAGCCAGGCAGCCCGGGTGCATCCCGCAGGATGCTGTGCAGCCAGCGCCGCTCGGGTGTGAGCCGGCGGCATTTCAGCTTCCCTCGGAGCAAACTAATCACAAGGCAGGGATTTAAGGGCAATGTCATCACACGCTGCCTAGTTCACTGAACCACAGCAGCTTGGTCGTGCTTCCCTGGATTCCTTTTCTTTACCTTAAACAAGACCTGGCTTCCCTCTTCCAGGGGACACTCACTCCTGCAGCCCCCACCTGCATCAACACCGCCCCAATGTTAATGGGGACATGGGTTGTTCTTCCCCAAAAGAAAAAAGCTCCTGCCTGAGCCAAGCCTCAGGATTTGCTACCCAAAGTGAATTTGAAGATACATCTCCAAGCTGATGCTCCTTCCCTGGGGTCATACAGACACCATTTTAGTATTTCCTTATTTCCAGCCTTCTTCCTTTTCATCTATTTCCCTTTCACCTGCCACTCCTATCCTTTATTACTTTCCTTCTATTCTTTTTTAAGAGGAAAACGTTTCTTTCTGCTCTCAGTCTCTGTTCCTTTCCTCCTGTCATTCCCTTCATGTCTCATCCATGACAATATTTTCATTCGTGCAATAACTGGTTTGCTCTTTCTCCTCTTCCCACTGGGCTACTTTGATCTACTGTTCCTGTGCCTGTTTTACACATTCCTTTTCCTCCCTCCAAAGACACATCAGTCTATTTCCCGTCCCCTCCCCCTTACTCATCTCTCTCTTCCTGCTCTGATCTATTCTTGCTGCACCAAACTTGTTTCGTGTGTAGACGGTTTTAAAACCTGCTCTGCTGCCCCACTAAGCATTGCAGTAAGCGCTGGAGGATATGGTCTGTCACTCCAGCCACCCTAAACCAGCGCAGGGTGACACTTTAACACCCTGCCTTAGCCAGGGTTTATTAAGAAGAACACCCGACTCCCAAAGGAAAACCTAACCCAGGGAGCGCTGAGGATGATAATCCCTCGGTCACCAAGTTCAGCAACAGATCACGTTGCAGCACAAACCTGGACCCGTCCCAGTCGCTGCCCAGATCTTCGGCAGGAAGGGTGCCAACAACCAGGAGTGGACTTTTCAATTGTCCGTAATCAAGAAAACTCCCTGAAAAATGAATAAAACTCACCTGCAGCCTCTTAGGACTGTGGAGAGGGGAACTTTTAGAGCTGCGGGCTCTGCGTTACCATAAATCACAGCAAGACGTGGTGTCAAGCAGCAGGGAGACTGCTGGCCCCATGTAACGGGAAACCTGAGGGTGAAAATTACTCTTCCCCTCCATGTGACAGCCATTTACTAACCTATCCCTTGCCCCGAGACTCTGTAAGCAAGGAGAAAAAATAAAAGTCTAAAAATCATGCTTGTCTACCCTGTGCCAAACAAGACATCGGTGCTTTCTGCAAAGTCTCCTCCGGATGAAAACTCGCTTCTACCTGACCTGGCCACTTTGGGGAGAAAGCAGGTAAACGGCAGGAACAAACGGCATGGGAACTGCTGCAGCATCCCCTCCCGAGGCTGAATAACATTTCCTCGGGGGCAGGCACTGTAAACCAGGGCTTTCTGCAGCTGGAGCGTTTGGACGCAGAGCACAAATGCCATTTGGTGCCCAGCACGTGTCCCCTGGGCGTTCGGGCTGGCTGCCAGGCTGTTTGCCCAGCTGCCTTACCTCCAGGGGCTGATGAGCAGCACTTAATCTGACGGTTACAACAGAGCGTTTTGGCCACTCCAATTCATAGAGCGTCATCCAGTGATTTCATTAATGCTGCAGAGCTGTGGGACTGGCACAAACGTGCCTTCTCTGGAAAGGAGAAGAGAAAAGAGGCTTACTTCATTTTTGCTTGTTCCAAAGTGGAGAATACGGGAAAGAAGCGATGTGCTGCTTGTGACAGGACCAGAAAAGTGAGTCCAAGTTAAAAGACCCAGTTGATAGCAAATTAAACGTACTGTTAATTTACCAGAGCATTTGCAATGTCAGTCACAGAAACCCGGCGTTGCTCTCTTTTACCTTACACAGCCACGCGAGTCAGTCATTCCCAGGATGATAACTGCAACGAGAGCCACGACAAGACCAAGTTTTCCTCCCTGATTTCCATCCCTGAATCCTCCAAGTCTCGCTAATGACAGCAACCTGCGAGTGAGCCCTGTGTGCACTTCAGCACCCATGAAATAATGAAGTGGCCGCCGCAATCTTTATGTCATTGCAAAGGGTAGGTGCAGGCTGCCCTCTGCATGCCCCGGTTCCAAACCTGGTCTGCGGCTGAGCAAAAAAAAAAAAAAAAAAGAAGATAAAAAACCAAGAGGAAGCAAGTCTCAGCGATTGCTTCACACGCACACACATGGTGCGTTGTTCAACAGTAATGGTCTGAAACGTTATACTTCCACAATGCTATAACAGCATCACTTAGAGTCATTACACGGGCATAATGCGGTTCAATTTGGCAGCATGCAGTTTGCCTTGTTTTTTTTAGTACAGAAAGAACGAACGAGAAGCCTCATGAACTTTTGTGAGCCCATCCTAAATAATTTCACTTAAATATAAAGTCAGCTCAATCTCTGGGAAATTGAATTAGCCCGTTTATTGCATAAATATAGTTATTTCTATATACAGGGGAACAGTTTGAGTGCCTGCCAAGCATCTAGTGCCACTTCGACATCCAACTGCGTGGGATGCAAGTGGGCGCGGGACTCCTTGTGTCCAAGATGCCAACGGTATGGCTGTGTTTCAAATGCTCCAGGGCATTTAAAATGTCACAAGACACCTAACATTTGGGCACCTGAATCACTCCCACATCGCCCTGCAACTGCAGGTGATGCAACACGATAAACCTCAGCATGGAAAAACCTCTCTTCTGAACAATTCCCAGCCCACCTTCGACCGGGACGTCCCCAAAGCCTCAGAAAATTGCCTCTTGGTACCAAGCCAGTTGATTTAACTGGAAAAGCATAGTAAGTATTAACCAGTGTGTATACATGTGACATAGACACAGCATATATTTGTGCCTCCACTCTGATGTTCTCCTTACCAATAGTGACCAAATTCTGTCCCTGGAGGTACAGTAAAAACCTGTGGACTCAAACCAGACTATAGTCAAGGGCAGCATTTGTTCATAAATTGAAGTGACACAGGTTAGTGGAGAAGAAAGATAATTTCATTACCTGAATCTGAACAGATCTCATCACATAAGGAAAAAAAAAAACCTTAATGCAGTGCTGATGGCAAATATAAGTAGATACCTTAACAGCTATCATCACTGACTGAACCGTGCGAACGCCTAACACAACTGCTGTGCGAGAAAACAGCTTTTGACCTGCCGGTAACATTTCATTTTGAACTCAGCCCTAGCCACAAAACCCCAGTCTTTTGAACTTGGAAAGACGCGTACACTGCACATGCAGCGAACTCCTAGCCTTGAGGGTAAATGTTGCCTTATTTGGTGAGAATTGATTAGATTTGTCAGGTGAATAAAATTCTTTATTAAATTTGCCTGGTTGAAAGTATGCCTGTGTATTTTAGTTTTTTATTAGAGTGCCGCTGAATTTGTCTGAAGTAGTTAAGAGTATCGTAAGTGATACATCAGCAACAATTGGACCAGGCCACAGCAGAAACCCCCCCAGGAGAACATGCTTTGCCTATGAAATCAAAGTCTAAATGCTGCTGGTTTCAATTTCTGCCCACCAAAGGGAAATAGAAGAGCAATTAGGCTAGAAAAATGTTTTGTTTTGGTTTTCTTTTTAAAAAAAAAAAAAAAAGAAAAGAAAAACCTCAAAACCACCTCTCCTCACTCATACACAGACACGCACAAACACTGCCAGGAGGGACAGCACAGATACTTTGGAATTAGAGGTGAAGTTCAGCGGCAAGCGCTGGGGCCGCCCGCTCGCCTCCCCCACCACCCTCCTGCGCCCAACGCGCCCGACACCCCGCACGCGGGGAATCCCTTGCAGTCGCCCTGGTCTGATTTCTAATTACAATGCAGGAGGCACGGTGATAAATTTCCTATGGGATGCTCATTATATAGAGCATATGAATGTGCTGTAATCAGGCGTGTTTGTTGCTATGGCAAAACACAGCAAGCATGCGGAGCCTTCTGTGTGGCATCTTTAGTGCCCCTGCACTCGGAGTGCTGGGATTCCTTGGCAGCACGCGGCATAGCAACATGTTATCTGGCACAAAACCCAAGGACGTTACAAGTTTCAGCTGAAAAACTTGCAGGGCTCGTTAGCCTGTTGCATCTTCAAGGGGCATTAGACTTAATGATTTTGCATTATTCCTTTTTAAAGCAAAGGGATCAAAGAAAAGTGTGACGGGCAGCATGAGGTTGAAAGTGTGACCTTTCCCTCCTCCTTCCTAAAGCCTGTTGTCTTCTTGTATATACTGACCACGTCCATTTTAGGAGGGGAAACAGGACTGTTGGAGCACGTATTCACGCAGCTATATGCCATGGTTAAATAGGGCTCAATGCGGCCGTCCCTGTCAGGGCAAGGAGATATTGGCCTGAACACCACATGGGGCAATGCCCAGGTAGGACACACTGTGCTAAAGAGAAGGGAAAAATAAAATAATAATAAAAAAAAAAAGATAGTCACCACACTTATTATTAATCAAATCCCCTGCTAATCCCTCCTGCGAGCGGCTGGTAGAGGTGGGGAGGGTGCCAAAGTGCAGTTCTCTCTACGCGACCAAATTAAATGGAGCTCGGTGGCACATGGAAACACTCAGACCATTTGTTTTATGCCTCCCTTATTTTAAGACACTTAACCTGCGGCCCAGGCTCACAGCACATTCCTCGGGGGCTGGCGCAGTGTCCATAGAGAGGCAGGAATGGCCGTGAAGCCGTCTCGCTCCGCAGCCTGCTCGGCCGAAGAGGACAGACGGGGAGGTAACGCTCACTTCCATCATCTTTAAACAGCACTCAGTTCCGCATTTCTGGAGGCCCTGACCCAGAGAAAGCTTTATCTGACACCGCGCTTGAGGTGCAAAGGGAGATGGCGTAGCTGTGAAAGCTGCCGATTGCCGGTATCGATGGCTGGAGCATCTGCCACAAGAAACAGCCGTCAGAGGTGCTGAGCATCGCGGCTGCCAGAGTCTGGGTGGTGAAGCAGGCATCGTCAGCGGCGCACTCCTTATTCCTGCGAGATAATTAGTTCAAGCTCTGGGAAATTCCTATACCTCCATTTGGGGCAGGCGCATTAGAATATTTCGTCTGGAAGTAAAGAGGGACAGGCAGTCTTAAGCTGCCATAATAACCACCTCCACTTAAACGTTAAATACAGATGTAATGAAAAGCAGCATGTTTTTTTTCTCAAAAACACGAGTTTCCCCATATCGTGTTACAGCAGCACCCATGTTTCTGTTCACCGCAGGCTGGAGGAGAGATCTGATTTGTACTTGTTGGCTCAGCCCTGCTGTCCCTATGCAAAAAAATAGAGATGGAATGAATTAATCTATTTTCTTTTTTAAAGCGGCACCAGTCGGTTGGATCGAGTGGCGCTATGCAGGGCTGCCACCAACTATTTCTGTGATTTTTATCAAGACTAACAACTCCTACTTCAGTAGAAGGATTTTGGAAAAATGGAAGCGTGTGTGTGCGTGAGAGGAGGGGTGTTGAAGCCGTCAGGCTCAGAGAGACGCTCTGCCTTCTCTGCTTTCTCCTGCTCCCATTTCCTCGCCTGAACTCCCTGGTGGTAACACCATGCTATGAAATCCAAGGATGGGGCTGCCCAAACCATGATAGCCGCTTCTGCAAACAGCAGAGCAGGACCCCACCGGCCTGTTACAGATTTCCACTCACTTTCCCTCAAAATGAATCCATCCTCGTCTGATTTCCCTCTATGTAGGTGCCAAGATGCCTTCAGAGGGCTTAGGCATGCGAAGGTGGCACCAGGAGCTGCAGCAAGCTGGAGATGAAGGAGACATGTTCCTACGCACACATTGGAGATGCGCCAGCCATGCAGCTGTCAACCTCACTGCCAGGCTTGGCTGACAGAGCCAAGAAACCCTGTAATGTAGCAAGTGAGTGAGTGAAAAATGGAGACCTCTACATCCACATGGTCCACAAACCATTTACCCAAAAAGAACCATCTTTCCAGCAGTCCTCTACCGGCACGACCAACAACCCACTAGAGGGATGAGGGTCTTCCCAGATCCAGCAGGGTCAGTCCAAACTGGTGCTGCTGGTCGACTTTTGCTAGCCTGCGTGCAATAAGTTGGGAGCGTGCCAGTTCTCACGGCTAATGCCATGCAAACAGGTTCCTCGCTGTGCAAACCTCCCATAGCAGCCTGAGAGAGGGGCTCGGCTTTGCTCAAAGTCTGGCTGCCCAGAGAGGAACCCACAGCTGATGAGGGACACAGGAGTTCGGGGAAGCCTGCAACATCACCGCACCTTTCTTGTGCTTATTCTCATCCAAGCATCTCAGGATACTTCATAAAAATCAGATTAATTCCACCAATCCTATTGCTTTTGAAGACTGGCAGCCAGGGAGGAAAGACTAAGAGGGTTCTTCCGAGTCATAAATGTGGTAGTGAAAGAGACAGGGCTCGGTTCAGGCTTGCCACCCACTGAGAGAGGTGGTGTTTCCTCCAGCCCATGCCTTCCTAATCACAACCTCCCAACCCATCTTCTCCAATTGCAGAGTGGGAGAACCACTGCAACACCGGGCATGCAGACAGCAAACTGAAGGTGAGCAGGAGCTGTGGTTGATTGTCAACTCCCATCATTCTGAAGGAATTTTTACTCACCCAAACAAGTTGTGTTTCATTTACCTGCTAGCTCTTCCAATCTAGTGCATTTTGGGGAGGCACCATTACGCATATATTTGTACAGCACCTTGCGCTATGCCATCCCAACATCCTAGATGGTATAAAAACATAAGAATTCTAACGTCACAAAAATTTACCAGCATCTCAAGCTCATAACTCTCTCCAGAACAAGAGCATTGATGGAAACTAATGTCTCTGCAAAGAGGCGGTGGTATAAAACCAAGCTGACAACAGACCAGTGACTGCCACGCTGCCAAGCCCCTGGAAAGCGGGCAGGTTAATGGTGAAGTGTTATTCATCGAACTTGAAGGAAAACCGTTCAAAACATTCTTGGTTTTGTTAGTGTAGCTTTTCACAATGCTTATAAAGGAGAAACTTGACAAGAAATGCGAATACAGAATTTCTCAAACAAAACACACACAAAAGAGTGAAATTCCCCTCCCACTTCAAGGGAAAAGTGTCTCATTCGCTGATGCCAAATACTGATTTAAAACACTGACAGATACAGACCACTAAAACTTCCCGTAATGAACTGTGGTTTTCAGTGTTGGTAAGAAACCTCAAAACACAACAGGAAATGAGGCAAAGGTTTTGTTTTGTTTCCCCTACTGTTGCTTATATAAAGGGGAAATCGTTATCGTTTATTGCTAAATCCAGAACTCGGAAAAAAGACCTGATCTTCCCATCCCTCTGGCCCCAGCACAAAGCCCTCCGTGCTCTGCGGACACACAGCACCGAAAGCGGAGCAGGTCTAGGCCATGCCAGGTGTAAATGAAAGCAGAAGCTCGGTTGCTGATTTAAGGTCTGCCAACCGCTGCTTTTTGGGGGGAAAAAATGAAAAAACATTTTTCCTCTGTGTCAGTTGTGTCTTGCCAACAGCGCTGCCATGGTTATATCATTGGGGGCTTTGGTTTTAATAGTTGGGGGGGGCTTTTTGCCTCTCTGCTGAATTTCTTTATTTCTTTAATCTCTCTGCTGAAATGTTTGATAATCCTTATAGGGTGTTTCTTTCCTCAAGCAGAGGGAACTCTCACCTTGAAACTTTTGGAGAAGTGATCTTTGTCTTGCCTTTTTTCTGCACGTGCAGCCTCCCCCCACTTCTCATCGCCCCCTTCCCGCCCCAACAGCCTGATAACAAAATTGCAGCAGAAGCCAAACATGATGAAGCGTAGAGAGGTCAGAGCTGCTCACAGCCGTGCAGCCCCAGGAGGCAGAGCTGGAGAGTGCCGCAGGTTGCTGTATTACTGCACCCCTTTCGCATGGCAGATAACTGAGCATCAATTCACAGAACTGAAAAGAGCTATTGCGAGTTCTCTTATTTCTCGTCTGAGTGTGTCCATGGCGGCAGCTATTGGGACAGTACCAGTAAATAACTACTTAAAAAAATACCCAAAATGATGACCCTCCTTTCTGCTTTTAACTTCTGGACCATGCGTCAAAACTTCCCCGAATTCAGTGCTTAAAATTGGTGACAATTTCAGGATTCTTATAGATTTCTTCAACTCTGAGTCGAGGGTGAATACAAATACTTGAGGTTGCACTCCTGGTCTTGAGGACTGATCACACTTCTGGGCTATCTAAGCTTGCAAAACCCAAAGCATAACATCTACTTTCTGCAACGATTTGTGCCTGGAAACTACAGGCAGATCTGTTTTAAAACTCCATGGAAATATTGCAGACAATATTTCCCCAACTGCATTCAAATTAGCTATGAAGCCGAGCTATTAAGTAAGGCAACATTAGCATACCCGTGGCAGCGCAGCTATTGGCAGCACCAGTCTGCCTGGGCCACGCTGCAGATGTTCTCAAAGGAGAGCAAACACACAGGACCAGCTCTCCGAACCGAGGGGGAGTGTCGCTACCCCACAAATAGGATGAAGCCTAAGCAGTTGTAGACAGGGAAGGAAAGAAAAGGGGATGGGGGGGTGGGAAGGGGGAAAAAAAAGACCTTGCGTCACTTTGGTAATTCAGCCAGAAGGTGCCATAAATAAGGTCCGCAGGCCGGGATGCATTAAGGAGGCATGAAGACAGTTTTCCCAGGGATAGAGATGGTAATCTCTGCTCAGCTGCAAAGGGCTGCAGCTGCTGAATAATTGCTTCAATACCAGCGGTCTCAGAGACAGCTTATCACCCTGCCCTGTCCTGCCCTTGGAGGGGGAGGTTAAGGTCCAGGGACAGAGACAAATATAGAGGGACAAAGAAATGATAAGTAGAAGGAAGAGGAAGGCCCCTGTTTGCTTCCCATTACACTTCCAGTTTAGGGAGATAAGGATCCTTTTCCTTTGTGTCGGAGCAATAAAAGGGAAGTGGATTAGCTGTTGGCCAGGATTTTCCTCCTGGATCCCGAGGGAGCAGGAAGCAGTGAGCTTGGGTCATCTTACTCCCTCTCCTGACATCCGACTCCTGCTGTGACACTGGCGATACCAACTGTCTGAGAGGTGAGCAAAGCCTCTTCCAAATGGGGATTCACCCCAATGTAGCTACTCCTATTTAAGGTGAAAAAAGGATTGGTTTCTATCACTTTTTCTTCGATAGGATGGGAATTTTTTAGCAAGAAATAGCACAGATTTATTGGCTGGGGCACAGCAGAGAACTGATGCCACTCTACAGCTTCCGGATAGCAATAAAGCAATGCCCAGCAGTTCAACGCACAGTTCAACTGTGTCTGTTCCAGCCTGAAAGAAGATATCTCGAAGGCATTAAAAATAAAAACGCTTTTTAAACCTGTGAGACAAAAGGCAGGTAGGTGGGAAGAGCGAACCCAAAAGCACTGATGAAGAAGTTGACTCTCTTTGGTTTACAAGAAGAAACTAGACATCAGTATACTACGATAACCCAGCGCTACTGTACTTAGACAGTACATTTGCAGCAGATTCTCCTCTCTTGGCAGCAGGACTGCACCCTGCTTCTGGGCTAAGAAGTTTTGGAGAGATGGGAGGCTCCTGCCTGCAGGGTACATGGAGCAGGCAGCCCCCATGCCCTCGCCCCGGCACCTCCCACCGAGCTTCACCCCCGGGAAGAGCACTGCAGAGGGGCACGGCAGACACCTCAGAACAACATTTTTCAGTGGTTATCCATGGTTACACTTGATTTTGTCAGACCGTACAGCACAATGATGATGTCACTCCTTAAACCACAGTTTAGTATAATTCTTGGGTGCCTTGATAAGTCTCATTGAACTCACAGGAAATTAAGCAGATGATTATCTAATCAAGAGCACAAACAGCAATAATTTTCCCTTATCTCCCCATCAGCCTAGGATCTCAAAGCAATTTGCAGAATGAGTAAGTCAAGACATGTAGCTAATCTCCAAGGGATGATATTGTGGCCATTTTACAGGTAGGGAAACTGAGGCACACAGTTTCCAGGAAACGAGAAGCTTTCCCATTACACTGGTAACAGACTCATTGAAACCAAGGGGATGACTGTTGAAATTGGAAGATTTATCTCATGAATGAAGGGACTGGAGATGCCCACGTTAAGTTACAGATGAAAGCATGGATCAGACAGGCAAAGACCTAAAAAGCATCAGCTTCTCAGTGCGGTGGTAAGTCTGCCTCTTACAGGCACCTTCAGAAAGTCACCCTCTCTTTATGAATAAGTACATATATATGTTCCTCTGAAATTCATTCTTACATTGCACTGTTGACTTACCGGCCCTCTGCGGCAAGGGAGGGGTGATGGATTCACATCAATGTGCATCCCGGGAAGCAAGCACATCCCCAGGGGAGCAGCATGATTCATTTTTAATGATACTTCCCTGAGTCCGTAGGCCCCATAAGCCAAGAATTACAAGCCTTGAAAGTCATCATCGCTGACTGAGCTGTTGTTGGTGAAGGAGGGTTTCCAGCCCAAGTGGGAGTTGTTACAGCAGAAGGATCATTTTAAACTAAGTGACAAGAATATATTAGGGGAAGGAAAATTACACTTTTCAACAACTGAAGAAAAGAAAAAACCACTTCCTGCCAGAAATTCTGATTCAGAAACAAGACAAGAAGGCAAATTGCTTCCCCCTGTCTACAGTGCATGGAGCAAACCTACACACGTAGGTCAGAGGCCTAGCAAGAGCCTGAGGCTAAACTAATTATTGTGATTTGCTCGTCTTTCGTAATTAATCTAGGAAAGGCTTAAGGCTGTTAGCAGCTTTAAAGAAGTAAATCTGAAGGACCAATTAATTAAAAACAGCAGTGCTTAATGAGGACCTTTTGGTTCTCTCATGTTGATTGTTATATTTGTTGAAAGTTAAGTTTCCGCTGTCTGTCAGATCTTGTCTGGTCTTGTAAAATAGATCTTCTTACTTGGTGCTTAACCACTTGACACTGGAACAAAAGCTTTCGATTACAAAGCAATTTGTGGGGATTATAATGGAATGAGCTACACCCACGCTTTCTGATTTAACAATCAATTTGAAGCAATGTTCAGTTCAAGCAAGAAGCCTTAAGGACCCTGAAACTACAGTTTGGATCTTCTGGTTCCTATCCTCCAGGCTGGACCCACAGGTGTTAATCGTGGAGGTAGGTTGAAGCATGCACCTCAAATCTTCTTTTGAAAACAAAAACACAGATGCACTTTTCCTTACTCGCTCGTGTTGTAAGTTGGCAATTAAGCACCCAGCTGTCTTCACATTTTCTGCGCAAGTGTAAATCTAGTGTAAACTAAGAGAATCGTGGCTTGCTCTAGCCCAGAAGGGAAATTCAGCTGAGCACCACAGAGACAGAGGCATGGCTTTACCTTCTCACCTTGGACACACCACAGTTAACACACAAACCATGTCCTGAAAGCGAGCTCGCACCCATGGCTCTGCTGCCACTAACAGAGTCTTTCCTCTGGTGCGATGCAGGGAGGTGCTGGAGGCACAAGGGTGATGTTATGGAGGTCAAGGTCAGCAGCTGAGGGAAATGGCCAATTCTGCCTCTGCTGCGCTCTTGGGCCTGGTATTTTTAGGGCATCTTATGCAATTTTCTTACACATGTGGAACAAGGCTTTTGATGCTTTAGTTTATTCAACCAGGGGAACAAATAATTCACGCCAAGAACATCCATTTTTTGTTTCTGTTAAACTGGACTATGAACCAAGTCCTAACAGCAGAGCTCTGCCACAGGGAAAAACCTGGACCATCATGTTATCTAAAGGCCCTGAACATCTTAGAAAACAACAATATTATTCACCAAGTGAATGAGGCAGCTGTCGTTGGCAAGGACCGGGACCCTCTGCCTGTTTGCTGTCCTTACACAAGACACACAAAAGTGGTGTGTGCTGGAAAAAAAAAAAAAGACTAGGAAAGGAGTAAACAAGTATGAAAGGAATAAAGATCAGATTACCAACTTAGCCCCAGAAACAGCCCTTTGTGAACAAAATTGGACTATTTTGCTTGGCAAGATAGAGGAAACATATCCATGCTATTCTCTTTCAGACACCTTCTCTGTCATCTGTCCCCACAGCTAGCATTTTTCACATGCAGCAAATTAATTTTACATTCTCAGCAGGCATCCCTTTTAGAGACCAGCCAACTTCCTGATATTTTGTGTTCAGTTTTTATATCAGCAGATCTATTTTAAATAAAAAGCTATGTGTTTTACAAAACATAAGTGCCAGTAACACAGAGGAAGAATGTGACATTTTTCTCCCCAGGATATTTTGACTGACACATGAAAAAGCCTATAATCTCACATAGGCTCAAGCTGCTCATGTTGACATCCAAATGTTTGGTGAAAAAGAGCTCGATTGCCTTCCACGAAAGGTGTAGGCTTCTGATTTAGTCCCTCCATCCCAGAAAAAAAAAAAAACCACAACTGACCTCAAGTTCTTTCTCAAGGTATTTTATTTTATTCACCTGTCACAAACGCAATGGTGAATTGTCTTTCCACTGCTTAACTGAGTCTCCACACAATATCTTGTTTATTTTCATCACATTCTCACACTACTAGCTGCTCGTGCAAGCCAGCTGAGCCTGTCCCAAAAGCCATCTCAACTCATCACTCAGCTTGGTGGAAATGCTCCCTAGCTTTTATAATTACTTGATCCTGAGCTCCATAGCCTCCATAAAAGCTCCGCAGCTGCGATCCCTCACCATCCACAGAGATCTACCATCCTCCTGGAGAATCCGTCACCCCCTTCAAAAAGGAAGTATCTGACTCATCTGTGGAAGCAAGAAAGCCTTCCCCATCCCACACAACCACTGCGCTGCCTCATCTCAACATTATTCAACTTTAAAATCCTCCCAGACAGCAGCACGCAGATGCAGTCTCCTTGGAGCCTGCTGTAAACTCAGTCAAGCTCCAAACAAGAGACAGAGCAAAACTTTATTAATTTCTGGTATCCTTATGTACTTAAGTGAAAGCACTCCAACACCAAGAGAAAAAACATCCCCCAAGGGTTTTCCCTCCCCCACTGCCCCCCCCCCCCCCCAAACACCACAGTGGAAACTCCATGAGCTTTGAGTCATCATTTTGGATTGATTGTTTCCGCAGTGGTTGAGAGAAATGGAGGCTGAATGGGGATTCACCCTTGGCACCTGCAGGGCACGGAAAACCTGCTGGAACTGGGTCTCACTGAGCAGAGACCCCAGAAATCAGCCCTGCCTCCCACCAATGTACAAGTAGACATGTTACATGTTACCAGCCTGAACGAGTAGCTGATCTCTGCAGGATTACGGGTGAACACAGATTTCAGACTGACCCTTGTGTACGCGTATTAGCATTTGTGAGTTAAGTTTATGGCTAAGCCATATCAGAAATTAATGCATGAAAGTGAAAGGGCTTATTTTTCAGTGTAGCGAGAGGTCATCTGTCCATGCTTCAGAGTAGGCTCACATGGATCTAAATTTTGGGATTGGGAAAGCTGGCAGTTCACTGCTGCGTTCATGGACTCAAAACGTTGGCTGCGTATCTGTGTCAGCAGGCGTTAATAGCCTCATACTTCACTTCTGAGTCAGGCGGGAATTTAGGCAACACTGCGGAAGAGGGAAATTCGTTTCTGGTTCTTCCAGATACAGAAAAGTTTACTGAGGGAGCTGATGTGGGGAAAAACACCCCTCTTCTGATGCAATGGGGTGCAGGTACCCGCCACCAGCTGGGGCTTAGATGTGGGATTTGGACATGGGTAAGGCAATTCTGAAAAACTGGAGAACTGCAGAGCTAGAAGAGATTGCTACAGAGTCACAGCAGGACTAGCGCTTGAAAGGACCAGGGCCCTAGGATTAAACCCTGAGCCTCTCATGGTCACTTAGCTGTGGTTAACCTTGGATTTTGATTTAGTTTATTGTAAGGAAAAAAAAAAAGGGGGGGTGTGGGAGGATGAGAAAGGACAGTTCACTGCTGAGCTTTTGAGAAACGCAGCTAGCCTGAAGGACAAGGCTGGCAAAACCACGCTGTTTCTATTTAATATTAGTACAAGCACAGGTGGGCATTGCTGGACCCAACCAGCGTCAGAGCTGCAAGGGCTGGTGCTGGGAAGGGCTGGATGTTTATATGTGCTCTGGGACCTGCTTCTTGCAGAGCTCCTGGTTTGAGAAAGAAAATATTTACACACAGTCTTTTCCCTGGTTAACTCCACACCCCGAGCCCAGCTCTGTGGGGCTTGGCTCTGACCCATCCAGGCACCCATGGAGCCATCCCCATACCATGGCCAGGCTGGGGCAGGGCCCCCAGAGCCACCTTGCTCCAGACCCCGTGTCTTTGTCAGCCCTCCCAGACAACAAGAGCAAACACAACCCGCCACGGAGCAGATAAATGCGCAGAGGTGGAGCCAACAATTTTCATCTGTTGATATTAAATAATGAAGCAGGCTGGATGCCTCCGCCACAATACAAACAGGAGCCCTGCCCTTCGTTTTAGCTTCGCTTTCCAAGGGAGACGTGAATTTTTTCAGCTCAGAAGCATGGGGGGGAGTAAGAGCTATTTAGCTGAGCGCTAAAAATTAAAGTCGCTTTAAGATACTTTTCTTCTTGGCATAAGGTTTTCCAGATCCCAGTTTCCAGCAGATCTCAGCGTGATGCTGTCAGCAGCTTTGCATACACACACACCAGCCTCAACAGCCTGGGGAGAAGCATTTTAGACACCCGTGCCTGCTGAGCCTGTTGTGAGGGTAAAAGGGACTGACTGCCTGCGCTGTGCAGCGCTGACCTTGGCATTACATCCCACATGGCCCCCCATGGCTGTGACCACCACCAGCCCGGACATGGCATCAGACTCCTGAGGAGCATTTCAAGAGGAACAGGCTGAAGAACCACCATGGCAGCCTCCCCTCATTAAAAAAAAAAAAAAAAAAAAGAGATCAGGAAGATCTCTGAAGCCAGGCAATGGCTAACCCATCTTCTCTTGCTCAACTGTTCAAGCTGAAGATCCCAAACAGGCAGGTTCAACCACTGCAGCAGTTCATACCGCTACCATGACTGTTTTCCCCCTCTGTTTTCTTGCAGTATAGGGAAAAAGCAACATTTCTAGGCACACATGGATCCACAAAGTGTTTAAACACCTTGTTCCCATTTATTTCACCTGTGTAACCACGAGTGTTTAGGATTACAGTCACATGAACTTCTGGTGAGAGCCATAACTGCCTCAGTTACTTCCTAGGAGATGGTCCCTGTCTTGCGAGGAAGACCTGGGGAACCTCCTTACCAGCCAGGGTGAGCCTGCACTCGGCGCTCTGGATTCTGCCTTTATTTACCCTTATAGCACCACAGGGCATCATGTTGCCCAGGAACAAGATGACATTTTCTCCATGTTAGATGCTCAGGTGATTACTTAATAACAACCAGAGAGAGGAGAGCCCTACGGAGGAATTCCCTCCTCCCCTCAAAACCCAGCCTGACCACATACATGTCTCCCCAACAGCTGTGCCAACACTTTGTGTCCATGCAGTGAGCTGGGTAATCAAACTGATCCATTATAAACTGTACAGACAATTTTGGAGCTTTCCAAGCATGACTGCAAGACAACAGAAGGCTGGCAAGGTGAAAATCGCTCTGGCTAGATGGCTTAACAGCCCCTGTCCACAGTGACTGGAAAGGGAACAAAAGATCCTGGTCCAGTAACATCAGTTTGTTGTTTGTTTAGTTCAACCTGGTAAAGACCGTGAGAGCATCTGGCTGCTTTTAAACAGAGGAGTCAGAAGCGTATATCTCATTAGCTGAGTATTATCTCTCTGGATCTGGACCTCGGCAACTCTCTAGGATGGGGATTTTTGCGTATTCACTTCAGAATGGGACCCTACTGGGAATGAGGGAATCCAATGGTTACTGGAAATGTTGATCTCAGAATCCCTGCAAATCACAACGCAGGGAAAAAGTATATAAAAATCTAGTAAAGTATTCAGGAAAGGAACATCTAAGTGTTGTCTGTCTCACGCAGGACAAGAACACTTGCCTGGAAGCAATCAGAAGATGCTTGATAACGTGTTTGCAGCTATGTCACTAGTGACCTATCAGTCTCCTTACATATGAAGATAGATGTCAAGGCTGAGCCGTTGTGTATTCTTGAGATACAGAGGAGAATACTTTGAAAAGTAGTCCCAGAGCACTCCAGTCATCACATGAGATGAAGCACAATAAGACATCTGAAAAGCTGTGGCAGTTGTTTTATGTCTGATATGTGTTTTTGTGAATAGCAGCTTCAGTAATTTATGTTCCTGGTTGAAAAGCTTTTTGTAGCCTTAATACACACAGTGGTTAACCCTTCTACTTCTCAGCTCACAAAGCTGTACAAGTCACTGAAGACAAATAGCACTATCCTTGGCTCCATCTCCAGTGCCCTTTTCACATCTATGCACTAACATCCCATATTTTCCATGCATGTAGACTAGCTATATCCTTAAAGCACAAAAGATACCCCAAAAGAAGTATCAACGCTTGACTTTCTCTACCGTGCTGCAGCCTCCCCTCCCTCAGCATCCTTCATTTTGTTCCTTTGGGGCTCCCTCCTCTCCTTCCCAAGGAATTTATCTTTTACCTTTGCTGCCTGTACAAACACTGCCGTCCAACCCTTCCTGCAAACTTTTTGCAAGGGATCTCTAAAGATCAATTCAGCACAAATTCCAGTCTTTCTTGGAAAATACAGGTTTTGCAGAGTGACCTCTGCAAATCCTTCCCAGGCACAAAGAAACCTAAGCTGTACCCAGCAGCGACCAACGCTTTTTAGCTGGTAATTTTGCACGTGTGTGCACATGCATAAAATGCAGGAGGTTATTAAGAGAACAATATCATACAAAACAAGAACAGAGTGGGTAATTCCTTATCACAGTAATACCAGTAAGACAAGAATATTTAGACTTATATGCTGGAAATCAGGAAAAATATCCATGCCTTGTAAAGGATCCTATCTTTTTTGTCTACATGCCTCCCTCCTGCATTGGCCCATCCCCATCTCTGGAGGCTTGAGACAGTCAGTGAAACCCTCACAGACGCCTAATGCTGAGACACAAGATGTACCAGGACCCTCTAGATGTTCCAAAGTTGGTGGAAAGAAGTGATATAGTAACATGTTTGTATGATGTCTGCAGCTGCCTCTGTTGCATCGTGCTGCCACTGCATGTCACTGTTAAGACAGAATGGCAATGAATGACAGGGATTTTAGGGAAGACCGTAAAACTCCAGTGGAGGCGGACCCCACAATCACCAAGAACTGCCCCCAGTTGTAGCTTAGTCAGTCCCATTCTCTTAATGCAAGTGCAGAATTGAAGACCCGAGGCCTCATTAGCATTTGGCCAAAGCTGAAAGCAGCAACAAAATAAAATACATGCTTGGAAGAGAGAAAAGATGAGAAAAAAAAGATACGAGAAAAAGGACGACAGAAGGAAGGGCAATGGTTAAAGATCACTTGCAAGCAGAGTTGAGGCTAAATCATTACCTCTGCCAGTGTCTATCAACAATGAGGTCCTTCTGAATTTCATAGAGAAATAGATCGTGTTATATTTCTAACAACAACCAAAAAAAAACCATGGTTTGCTCAAAACTAATAGGAGCTGAACAGGGTCCAGTTCTTGCTACACCTTGCTGGTGTGCTGGCAGCCTCGCACAATAACAACTCTCTCAAAAGCGCTGTACCAGCATAACCTAAAAAAAGGCAGTATCAGGATGGTCCCTCTCTGCTCCCGCCCCTGCAGCCACAGGGGACCCTTTGCTGAAGGACAGGTCCTAGACCCTCTTGTGGTTGGCCTTCCGTGTCATCCTTGTTTCTAGTTTATGAGATTGGGGAGACTCGTTTGAGATTAAACAAAGGGCTAAAGATTAGGTGTTCTGTAATTTAGTACTTCCTTTGCCTGCTTTATGTTTAGCAGCTCTTGGCAGAGAACAGGAACAGCAGCAGCCAAGATGGGCTCTTTCTGTGAATCCACATGACCTAACCAGAAACAAGAGCGTGTCACTTGACTCTAGTTAGCCAGCCCAACTTTTATCCAGGGTCCCCTTCCAAACACTACACTTGTATTCATTCTGCCATCGAGCCATGTGGGTTGTTTAAATAGACTCATGGAAAACACATTAAAAAATAAACCATAGAGCAGATCCAGATGTTTTAAAATGCTAAACTTAGTGCCTCACACTCTTCCCTCCTCATCCAGCTTTAAAAAATTCCTAAAAAACTCAAAAGCATTCCTGAGCTGGTTTGTAATGAGCCATTACTTCATGCTAAAAAGTATACTCTAACACAGACTCAAATAATCAATCTTTAAGCCATAAACACAATTACCAAAACACTTTGAAGGTTTGGATCAGCTTCTTGAAAGGATAAAAATTCTTTACTCTCATTCTTATTTAAAATAAGACTCTTGTTTCCAATAAAAGCTAGTTTTCACATTGAAAAATATACACACAGAGGCAAGATGATATCCCTGAGTACTAATCTCACGATGATGCGGTAGGCAAGGAAGGCTTGCAGGAAAGGAGGCAAAGGCACTTTGCACCTGATTTCCAAGGTGTTACGCACAAGGCAGGAGAAACCAAGCTCAACAGAACTGCCTCACTCAAACCACGCAGTAAGCACAAGCACACTTGTCCCTCAGCAGCTCAATCAGCACACCTCATCATCCATCTTACAGGCACGGGTTGGAGCTAGAGGGCCATAGAGTGGCTGTAGAGCACAGCTATTCTCATATTTGAAATCCCTGAAGACCTTAACCTCCCATACAAACCTGCATTTCTTAAAACCCTTCTGGTTTTGAGAACCTCACGGTTTCAAAAAGTTAGTGCCTCCATTACTAGACCAGTAGCCACTGCATCAGACAGCCCTCACTCACTTTAAATCAAACAAAATTTCATGGCCCAAAAAAGAGCCAAGGAGCTGCTGACAGAGCCACCTGTCCTGCCAGGCAGCCAGAAGCCTACATGCATGGTTTCCTCATGACTTCTGCAGAAACATTCACAAGCTTCAGTTCCTTGAAAGAGAAGATGCAAAAAGCTTAATCACCAGCAGGACCCTGCTGTAATACCACAACAATGGCAAGGAAGATTGCTAGTTCTACTCAGTTATGGAGTCAGCTGCCATTTGCACATCACTCCTTCCTCCCACTCCTATGTTTTATTTCCAATGCAAAGATTTTAACCTGATCTTGTTCCCTTGGGCTGGCCAGGAACCTCCTCATTCCCTCCCCGTACCACAAGTCAGACTCACGGTTAAATAACTGCCAGGCCAGAATCAGTTACATCATTTTTCCCCCTTCTTTTCCAGGTGTTCTCTAGTAGTTCCCAAGCTTTCCCCCTATAGTGTAGCCTCCTATAGCTTTCAGGCAGGCTGAGAAACAATGGAGATCATGATTTATTTTTTATAATCCCAGACACAGTAATTGAAGCCTTGCATCCCTAAAAAGTAGTTGAGGGTTATTCACCGGATGAATATGTCAAGTGCATTAATATATCCAGCCTTACGTTCAGCCGTGAGAAGCTTTACCGGGAAAGACACTAAGACTAGGTCACCAGGATGAGACAGTTGAAGTTGGTGGCCATCCTCTGTTTCCCCTCGGGCTCAGTTTTCGGGTATCTTTATGCACAAATACCAAGAATGAACTAATGAGTCAGCATGCTCAGGTGTGTTTGAGAATCCCCTTAAGGTACTCATCACCAGCTAGAAGTGCTTCACTACCTTTGAAGCCTTGACCTACAAGCTCTTCTTCACATATGGAGCACAGAAACCCCATAAGCCACCTGAACTTCTAGACAAGAAGGTGTTTCTAATCGATGAAATGGCCTTGCTTCAAAATCATCCACTGAGATACATTAAGATCTAGACAGACAGTAGTTTTTATGCTTTAAAAAGAAAGGGAACAATTATATTTTTCTAATAAAGCTTGCATCAAAATTGTCATTAAAGCGTTCCTAATACCCCAAGCTTGGTCGTGTCTGTGTATCCTCTCTGCATCTCCTCTCCCTCTCTCCCCCAACCCACTCAGGGGTGCTGATTTATCCAGACCAGTTTGTGGCCAGTGTAAATCTTCTCAGTGAAGATTTCCCCGACACATTTTACGTAAGAAAAAAGAAGTGTCCCAGCCCACCGGCCAAAGCATTTCTTCAGAATCTGGGCCTTTGGGACTTATCTTAACTATACCTTGTGGATCAGCTTTAAAGCAGCTCCAAAACATTTGGAAATTATTACAGTCCCCTAGCTCTGTAATTATAAAAAGCTGAAATTACTTTGAAGCTTCAGTTAGAGAAAAACTAATGCTGCGGTTACTCGACAGAGCCATTTGCAACCTGATTATCCATGAGAGTCGTATGTTCATATCTGTGCGCAAACCTGAACCGCTGAAGGGCTGGACACTACAAACCACATACCTCCAGGCATCTCTTGTTAATATGCTGCCCCATAAAACAATCTTCTATAAATCAAGAAAATAATATATTGCACGCTGGTTTAATTGTTACTTACAGTTTCCTTGTAAAGCAGCATATATAAGAGGGCACTGTGAGAAGCTGGTATGTTTTATAGAGGAGGCCAGCAAATTATGGCTCAGCTGTATGGAAATGATTAGCACCTGCGTATCGGTACAAAGCAGCAAAGTTTAGAAACCATGATCTCAGCTTTTGGCAGAACAAAGAGCCTGAAAGGTCTTAAGTTTTCCCAGGCAATAAATCCAGCGATTACCAAGACTGTATTAACTTAAATTAACGTCCATCCTTTTTTTTGTAGCAGCATAAACAATCCTACTCAGATCTTGCCCACTCAGGCACAAGCCTTAAAGGTATCGCTTCTTGTGGACAGGACAGATGGGTCACACAGGAAGACCTGACCTGTGACCCATACTCACATGAGTAGACCTTAAGTCTGATACATGTGCTGAGCAGTCAAAAACTGTCAAATTTTAGAAGTGTTTGTAAGGAGAACAATTTATTCAGTAGAAATCTATTTTTCATTAAGAATGGCAACTTTTCTCCCCTAATGTTTTTTCTTACAATATATATACGCACACAAAAGTTAATTCACTCTGCCAGTAGAGAAAAACCTTTCAGCAGTTTACTGACAAGCAACTATTTTTTCCAGACATTCTAGCAAAAAGAAAATACAGCTCAAAGTAACTCCTGTGTAAAAACTGCAGTTTGTTTTTTGGAGTGTTTGTTTTGTTTGGGGGTTTTTGATGTTTTGTTTTTCTCTGTTTTGTTTTTCTTTTTTTTTTTAACTCTGTTGGACTCCTTTTGATTACTATTATTTGTGTGATGGAATGTAAAAACCTAACTATGGGAGTAAAGATTGCAGAATTAAGGTCCCTGAGTGATTCAGTGCCTTTCAGCTGAACTCTCTGCAATCAAGGGGGTATTTTTCCCAAGAGGAAGGTGCTGTGGAAGCGCCACCGTGAGCCCTGATCAAGAGGGCTGGTACCCAGCTCACACAGCCTGCGCAGGAGGACTATTCACTGGGAAATCTTCTAGGTCACAATATTCTTTAATTCTCCATTCACATATGCTCTAATTTAGAAAAACCAGTTGCTGCTGTGTTGAAAGTGCTGCCAATAAGCAGGCAGGACCACGGGCTGTAAAAGCAGGCAGAACCACCAGTCTTTCCCACAAACACACACGCGGTGAGGAAGAGGAAGGCGACTTCCCCCTCTAGTCACTTCTCGCAGGTTTGGTTCCAGTTCTTCTTACAGACATGCAGCCCTTTCCCACCAGGGGAGTTGCATGGGCATTGCAAGAGGGTCCTAAACTCTTGTGTATTGTTAATATTGATCACCTTGGGGATCACCCAAACATAGAATTGTTTGGGTTGGAAGGGACCTTAAAGATCATCTAGTTCCAACCCGCTGCCCTGGGCAGAGACGCCTCGCACTAGACCAGGTTGCTCAAAGCCCCATCCAACCTTCTTCTGCCTGCCAGTGCCAGGGAGATGATGAGCTTAGTAGGAAGCAGAACAAAACAGCAAGATAACAAGACACCTCCATCTCCCACCACCTGCGGGGAGCTGGAAGAAGACCTGGCATCAGCCTTGGAGCTGCTCACTGGGGCCGTCAATGCTCTTTGCTCCACCTGAACCCATGGCAATGGTGGTTGTTTGACTCCAGCCCGCAGCCTCACTGAGCTCAAGCAGGGTTCACAGCACCCAACCGCTCCCCAGCCTAAGACGCTCTCATGGTATGAAGGAACCCACCACCGCCCCAGTGCCATCACCACCATCCCTTCACTGTCACCTACAAACTCCTTCAAGCTCAGAGGAGCCCTCAGGCAGACGGGGCGTTACTGCATGCCTTCGACTAGACACTACTTAAGAAAGAATAAAAGACAGTACGTTCTCCCTGGGTAATACTGCCACTTTCACTTAATTAAAATCTTTTAATAGGCGCCTCCCTCCCTCACTCCTCCCTGTTACCAGACATCTTATTCAGAGCAGGAAAATTAACAGCATTTTAGTTACTTTGATGTTACACAGGACAAATTAAAAATTAAATGAATCTAGTTAGTCAATTCTAGAGTACAATGCCTTTTGTGTTACGTTACTATTGGTATTTTTTCTTGTAGTCTGGCACCCAAGCCAGAAAGCAACTGGATATTTGTATGTTTTACAGCGTTCAGATGCATTAGTGTAACCCTATCTTAAAGCTTTGAATCAAAATCATGGAGTCACAAGTATTTGAGGAGGGAGAATAACGTCTCCCCATTTTACGTTGGTATGCAAAGTTGTTGAGATCACTGCTTTACAGCTCCGTTTATCCCAGAGGCTTATTTCAAAGCCATGTCCTGTTGTTTGGTTGCTTGACTTTGAACCAGAACTGATACAGCATCACAGACAACACAAACTCAGCAGCAGCAGTCGGAGAACCACTCAGATGTGTCACTAAAGCAGACTGCCAGGTTAATAGAGGCTTGAAAAATTAACATGTTTTTAGAAGATTTTGTGTGTGGAAAATACAGAAAAAGATGGGAACAAGAGAGGATAAGAAAATAAGCCAAAACCAAACAAAACCCATTCGTCCTGGTTTGCTGGTGTTTAAAAAAAAAAACCAAAACCAAACACACACACAAAAGCTTCAGAGGTGCTCCTGATTTTATCCCATCTTTTCATACTGTCTGAGCATTTCATCACCAGTCACAAAACAACTGCACACTGAGAAAGTTCATTTAACCTCATTTTACACTGAAAAAAAAAAAAAGAAAAAAAAAGAACTGTGAGCTTGATCCATTTTAAGTCCATCCTCATCAAAAGTTTAGCACCTGCACCCAGACCTTACCCTTGCCTTGACTTGCCCTGGCTCAGAAGAACTTATTTACTGTCAGGTTAAATCAGATTCCCACATCCACCTAATCGCAGCTCTTGTTCCTGACCTTGCGTGGCGGGACGTGCCGCAGAGAAGAGCCAAGGACCCTGTTGGGGCAGAGGGAGAGGCAGCCGCCCTTGCCAACACTCCCCTGGCAGCAAGACTGCAGACCCAAAAATCACTCAAGCTGCTCCAAATTGTAATAGCCTAAACGGCAGAGCCAGAGCATGGCACGGTAAGGCAGTGACCAGCTGGAGGTGCCTGGTCCAACCCTCCTGCTCAGAGCAGCTCCAAATAGATCTGGCTGCTCAGGACTGTGTCCAGGTGAGTTCTGAGCATCCCCGGGGATGGAGACCCCACATCCTCTGCGGGTCCCAGTTCCAGCATTTGACCATCCTTACGGGGGGAAAAAAATTAAAAAAGTAGCAGCACATCTCTAATATCGTAAAGTCAGTAAAGGGGTTTAATCATTAATTTTTTATCAAATGTGCAATCTGAAGAAGCGGTGGTGTAACTGCATTACTGCCTGAACCCCCTGACCTCTGCTGAGCAGGGCTGCCGAGAACATGTGCACGAGAGGGGAAGAGAAACTACTTGGAGAACATCTTTGCTTGCTGCCCATTTGGTTGCCGAGGGCTAGGTTGTTCCTTTCCCTTCCCGTAGAAGCAAGCTGTCGTTCCACTCCTCCGATAAAGCTGTTGGCCTGGTAAATCCCGCCTCGAGACCCAGAGCAGTGCAGCAGCTCAGGGAGCGAGCTGTGAAGCACACCCATCAGCGGAGGCAGCTCCCGCACAAGTGACTGCTCAACCCGTTCCTATTAAAACTATTCCCAAGAGCTGCTCCCTGTCCATGTGGGTATTTAGACGCTGCTTTCCTCCCCATAGCTCAGAGCAGAGGATAAAACTTGTGAGGAGGGAACCGCAGCTATTCCTGCTAAGAGGTTTCTTACTGTAAGTTGAACCCCGCTGTTCCTCTTCGAATATTTTATCTGGTCCTAGCAGTGGGGGAAATTGGTTCCTTCCTTTTTTTCCCCTCTCATTTTGAATAGGAAAAAAAATAATGAAGTAACAGTAAATGAAATACCTCCCGCCAGCAGCAGCAGAACCACAGCAGCCTGAACCAAGCCCCCAGGTTTAAGCCCTTTTCTTTTTTCTTTTTTTTTTTTTTAAAGAAATCAGACTTACAGGCTCCGCAGGCACTTGTGTGCCCATGTCTGCCTCTCTCTGCACCCAGACAGGATACCCAAGCACAGCAGGCATTGGTCCCCAGCTCCAATGGCCCCCCAACACTGCAGCTCATCACCCACCACCTCCTGTGCTCCCCGTCATGTCTCTGTAGAGCAGCTGCCCCCAGCCGGGGCCATGAAGCAGCACCTCTGCCACTACATTTTCTCATCTCTAATAAAGGCACGATCTCTCCCTCCCAAAGGTAACCATCAGACTACAGCGATGCTTGAAAATGAAAAAGCCTATAAAAGTTACAATAATTAAAATTCCATTTTAATTCCTCTGCACAGAGGAGGGGGAAGAGGTCTCCAGCACATGTTTTCCTGCTGCCACAACAGTTCGTGCATTGTGTTATAAAATTTTTCAGTGCCATTTATTTTTATTTGGCCTGTGAAATACTTTGGGGAAGGCCTCCTCGTAAATGGCCCATAAAGTTTGACAGGAACTAAACCTCCCACTGTTTTTGTGACTGATATAAAAAAGAACCAACTTAGTTGGCACCCTTAATGCGTGTTTTATGGGAAAAGGAAGACTGTCCCTCTGTACAAGCAGCCGATTCCCGAGCAGACCAAGTTCAGTCCTGTAAGCATCTTTTGTGGCCTTTTATGAGGTAAAGCTTTCCTTATAAATTTCTGGCCTCACCACAAATCCACTTCCCTCTGGGCTCATCCATTAATAAGCACTTTCATTAAAATTCCACCTTTCTTGGGGAAACAGCCAAGTTAATTTAACAGGAAATTGACTTTCTCCATCACCCTCGTGTCTTTGACTGCAGTGACACAAGCCGGCGTTGGCCGGAGACATCCTGCCCATCAGCTTTTCTCCTACATGCATCTATTTGCAAAAGCTACGTGGTTCCTTGCACTGTTTGGGGGAAGAGGACACGTGAAGGGTTCAGGACAGTCACCTGGAAGATGCAGTTGCTTTCAGAGAAACAGCCAGAAGTGATTAACCTGTTGCTTCTTCTGCTATCACCAGCCTCCAAGGAAGCACATGGCCCCAGAAAAGCTCAGGAATAATGATGGAGCTTAAAAGGACTGGGAGCAAATAGCGATGGCACTGGTCTGAGGGTTACGGGTCCAGTCAAACACACAGAAGATGGACAGCAAGAGGAGACCGCTTCAGAGAGATTAAGTGAGGGATGGGGTCACACAGACTGGTGGCAGAGATCTGGCTCTCGGTCCACGGCACGCAATCATCATCCTCCCGGAGGTGTTAATCTATCACTAGCAAAAGATCAATCCTATAGAAATAAAGAAAAACCCCAACCTCGTGACACGGACTGTATTCCAGAAAATAAATTTCATCAGCATGCCGATACTTTATGAGCAGAAAAGGAGGCTGAGTTCATCAAATACATTATCTGCATCCTGTATATTGGCAAACTTATAAGAATTAAGAACTTTTTTGGCTTTATTGTAAAAATCCTTTTTATTCTCTTTTGGCTTCCAAGACAAGCTTTCAGGTGGAAGGCTGTACATAACACCACTGTATTTAGAAATGAGAAACCAGAAATGACACTGACTCCATCTGTCCATAAAAAAACATAGCATAAAAAATTCCATATGAATTTATTTTGCATTCCAGTGACGTATCTCTCTGCATTTCACAAGAAAATGTCCAGGAAAAATGACAGGTTTATTTTTAGCCTTTCTTTAATCTTTGCAGAGTATGGCAGCAGATTGCAACTCATCACGAGTGTCCCAAACTAGGCTGAGATATGCTGCTGAAAAAGAATGGGTTTGGATTGACTGTCACACCGCAAAGATATGGAGATGTTCTTAACAACCAGCCCCACTCCAGCTATAAGAAATTTGATCATATGCATTTCATTCTCAGTGTCACATATAAGTGGGAGATACATTTGTCACTGGATAATACATTCAGAATTAACAAGAAGAACTTGTCAGGTTTTGGCTGCAACCACTGAAGCTAAAGCCTAGAGCGAAATAAACTGTCAGATCAGAGCTTTGTTAAAAGGATTAAACCCATTCTTAAGGGTGGAGCTGGGGAAAAGCTTTTAAGCTTTCAGCTTACACCTGAAAGGTTTTAAACCGGGATTCTAACACAGACTGACACGAAACAAATATTTTAAAAAAATAACAGCTAATCTGACCTCGCGAGCGGGACCATCTCCAGAATCAGCTGCGTTGTGAACCATGCCCTCAGCAAGCGCTGCCGGGAAACCCTGGATCCGTCAGGCGGTCACTAATTATTGGCCACATTTTTTGGCATCTGCTCAAGTCGCTGTAGAATCAGTAACTGTTTTGTAAGTCAGTCTCATTACAGACCTACTACAGTAATTGGTTTGCACAGTGGCCATGTGGTAACTCATAAAACTTTGCACAGGGGTCCCAATTCTGCAAATATTTCCTCCTGCACTTAGGGGAAACAAAGCACCCTCTGGAAGTCAACGAGTTCAGCCACACTCCCAGCCTGCAAGCAAGCGTTGGGAGGGATCAGACCATCACATTGCAGCCTTTACACCACAGAAAAAAATAAAATGTTTTCCTACATTCAATTAATTACAAAATTGCACCGCATGACACCCTTGTGAATGAAGTAGGTGTTACCGTACGACTCATTTTGCAGTTGGGGAAGCAGAGCTATGACTCAGAGGTGCAGTGAGCTGCTCAAGGTCACACAGTAGCTCAGTCATAAATAGCACCCAGGTGCCCCGCTCTTGCCCAACTCGGAGCTTTCTCACACTGCTTCAACAGTATTTTGGCAGCTTGACTTCAGCTTCAAAGAGGTTTTGAACCCACTCAGTGTCTGGCCTCTCCTGCATCATCTTCACCCACCCCATCACCTAGCCTGTTCTGAACGATGGTGTCCCATGGTTCATCACCCTCCTGCCACCTCTTGGTCCCCAGCTGGTCGAGCCAGGCACAGGCTTCTCCTTACTGGCACCGGGGTAAGGAAACGCACAGTAATAGGCACCGGATGAGATGCAACAAGCAGCATAGCAACACAAACACGGCAATGCATAGCAAATAACACAAACGCTGCAGCAGGGAGGCTGACAGACACCGAAGGAGCCCACGCTCATGGGTGGCTGCTGCTTGCTGGGAAGAGGCTGTCAGCGTCCCCCTACATGGATCCAAAAAAGGTGCATCAAGAGGGTGAGCCTGTACCTGCAAGTCAAAACATCCTTCTACATCTCTAACAAAAACACTCCTACCAAGGACGCCACAAATCCAATTGTCAGATGAAAGACTCCACTGTCACATGTAACCTGGAGGCAAAAGCTTCATAGCACTTTGGTAACCTACAAGCCTTTTACATCTATATCATCCATCAATAAAACACAAAGCTGGGTCATTCAAATGCCTTGCAAAGCCCAGGCACTCAGTTAAAGATTTTCAGCTAGCTGAGGGTCAGCTTTTCCTCACCTGTTTGGGCTCAAGGCAAGATTTCTGGGCTCCGCAGTTGTGGGAGCCTGTGGGAGTTGAGCTTTTCAGGACTGGTCCCCAAGGAAGAAGAGGGCACCAGCTGCAGACCCTCTGGCTTTGCAGAGGCTACAATCCAAGGGCAAAGCAGAGCGGGAGCAAATCTGCATCGCACAAGTCAGACGTTTTCCTAAAAGTGCCATAAAATGAATCCCCGATAAGATTAAAATTTAGTGATTCTGAGAGACATCAGACTCTAGTAGAGCATCAACGGTCTGGGATCATGAGAGCTGAAGTCTAATCTCATTGTGGCATTGCCATAGTCATCTAGGAATATGAGCAAGTCTCTTAAATTCTCCATGTCTCTGCACACGATAGGATGTGTCTCTATTGACTTCATCTGCCCAGGTTATCAAGCCATCAGAGCACAGCCTGCTCCTCAGCAGTACAACACACGCCACAGCTGCAAAGCCTGTAGTAGATAGCCTCTGACAACAATCTCATCTTTAACGCTGGTCTTTATGTAGTGTAACAGACACCACTAAATCATCTTAAGAAATATGTTTGGGTTTTTTTTTTTTTTTAAAAGCAAGGAATCCTTGTTTCATATTTGAAACCAATTTTGGTCCCAAAGAGGCTCATTTGCCCCGCCTGGGAGGAAAGGCACTGTGTCATCACGTCTTTTCTAGGGATCAGACCAGACTACGAAGAATTGAACCTCCCAACGCCTTTAATAATGATGTACCACAACTGCACAGTATCACTCCTCATGCGAAGCTCTGCTGTTACCCCTCCCTCCTGCTTTTTACACCAACCTACCTGAGGGCTGGGGGAAAGGGGACACCTTTTTTAGTATTTGAAATCAGTTGTGCTAAGTACTGTACACTCACTGAAACATCAATACACCCCTGGTGACCATCCCTGCCAGGTAATTAGGTTTGTTGCTTTCACAAAAATGAAAGCAAATAAAATATATATATAAAAAAAGTGTAATTACGGTTTGGAGAGCACTGGTCTCAATTTTTCCTTTCTCAAAATCCTCTAGGGAAACAAAGAATGAGAGCTACATATTGATTTCATCCTCCTGACGCTCACACACAAGACTTGCTGGAAAACAGGACCCCTTGCTAGAAATCACCACTGTCCTCGGCTCCCCCAGGGAAACAGGGAGGGGAAGCAGAAGCAAAGGCACTTGAGTTTAAAAGGGAAAAAAAAAAAGTAGAGAAGACAAAAAAAAAAGAAAAGGAGGGCAACAGTTTCGGCTTTCATTATAAGCACTGTTATATCAACAATGGCTGGGGAACAAAGGAAGCCATTTCCACTAGTTCCTGCTTCAATTAGTTATTTGAACTAGTGAAGATTGTGCCACTTTATCTCCCCCTTGTAACATAATCATTGTATTTTACATCTCATGAGAAAAAAGGCCTGCCAGAGGACATTATCTGGCTCTGGGTCATACATCACAGGAGATAACATCGTTATTCATGTCAAAAGGGATGATCAAGGTCTTCCTGTTTTATCAGCGATTAGCCAGGAAAGAAAAGCTGCTGCTGCTGCTCTTGGCAGGTAGCCAGGCGCTGTATGAGTATTACCATCGCCGTGCAGCCGTGCTGGGCCTTCCAGCCACACAGAAACGGCTCTCACAAAACCATTAACGTCCTGGCTGGTAGGGAAGGCGCTGAGCGTCCATTAGCTGGGCAGCAGCAGGAGATGGCCTCCTCCAAGAGGGGTCTGATCCTGCTCCCACCTGCCACACTTGTACTCCAGCGCCCACCGCCCTCTGCCCTCTCTGGGGCGAAGGCGGAGGGAAGCTGGCAGCCGAGCCTGGCTTTTAGCAGCTTGGGATGGTCTGGGAGGCACCTAAGTCCCTTGGGCTCGAGCCAGACTGCCCTATTCATCCCCCAACACCCTCACCTTGCCTGTTGCCGTCTCCCTTCCATCCGCTGTTTGTACCACTCTTTCTTGTTCTCCCCCGAGACTGCATTGCGCCAAAGCTGGGGCAGAGCTCAGCCCTTGGCTCCGCCGCTCGCTGAATTATTCCACTTCCCAAGCACCTTCCCTTGAGCTCCGAGCTCTTCACTCCTGAATGCTTAGCATATTCCCAATTTAAACATCTCAAGCAGTTTACCTGCTATCTGAGAGCAACAGTAAAACCTACCCACCTTATCTCAGCTACAAGCCCAAAGGGAGTTAGAACTCAGTGCCTTATGCCTCGAACACTAACAAAAAGAAGAAAAATGCTGCTATTTGAAAAATATACCATGTTGAACTACAGAGGTACATTCCACAGTGTCTTCCTGAAGTTACTTAGCTTTATGTGGCTGATGCAGGGTTCACTGAACCAAGAAAGTCTTTCCACTCACTCACGGAGCTCCAGCACTGCATCCTTTGGCAGTAACACAGCACCATGGAAATTCAGTGCCCCGAGACTCATCTGAACAGGTTTTTACTGCCTTCACCCACCCAACTGACAGTAGAGAAGTCATTCACCATTTGTACTGTTGTAAACCAAAGCACATAGAAGATCCTTTGTGTGAACTGGATAATTCAAGACCAAATCTGTACAAGTTTTGAATGTCGCTAAAATGCAAAAGTCAGCAGTATGATTAGCAAGCACAAAAGCACATAAGGGATACATAACCTCCTGCTTTGGGGAAAAAAAAAAAAAACAACAAATTTCCTTCAAGTGCACATTTTGGATCGATCCATGGTGTGGGGTTTATACCTCTCCCCAGATCATCTCTCACTGACCAGAGACTGAGGAAAGACAGACAGGAATTGCTGTAACAAACCACTACAATAGTTATTCCAACAATTTCAACAACAGTTACTCCAGCTCAGAGCCTAACACGCAGTTATGCTGTTGCGGCAACTAGCCTGAAACTGGAAGAGTGCTAATAGCAAAAAATAAAGTGTGAAGCAAAACTTATTAAACCTTGCGATACGTTAAAAATAATAACAAAAGAGATCTGAGACCAAATGCCATTTCCCTTCAAAGGGAGATAAAATTAAAAATGACTCAGCAACTATGAGTCAGGGCAGGAAACTTGTCACGGAGCCAGTGATTGTGGCTCCAGTGGAAGCGGGCACGAGGGCCCCGAATTGCTGTCGCTGGCGTGTTCATCATCACTAACGCTGCCAAACACGAGACGTGACCTGTCTGCAAAGCCACACAGGACAAACTCACCATGAAGAACTTGAGAAAGTCAGATGTTCCTCCAGATGAGTTATGAAAAGGAAACGTAACTGCTCAAACAGACCACAAAAATAAGGCAGGTTAAGCCAGCACAGCCGGGGCTCTTGCAGGTCACACAGTTAACCAGAAAAACAGCAAGAATTTGAGGGCAGAGCTTTTTTAGAAGGGGTTGCACTGAAAGGCTGGGCGATGACCTGTTCCTGTCGCGGGTGCCGATCTAAAAGCAGTGCTTTCCTCCTGCCCACCCACACGGCTAAGGCGGTGATATAAAGCAACGCTCCCCAGACAGTAGGCAAAGGGTACCCTGAGCCTTCCCGTCCTTTGGAGTCTGGACACAAAAGGACTCGAACTGCAAGACGTTTGTGTGACCAGCTGACAGCTGAGTCATCCCAGCTCTCTTTCAGCAGAGCCATGGCTTGGGGCTGCCACAGAGCTCATGAAACCAAGGCTGGGAGCAGCACCCTGGCACCCACTGGAGCCTGGGGTACCCAGCGCAGCTCAGTCCCTCCTCCAGTGCCCCCTCCAGCTCCCCATGGCACCTAGCACAGGAGGTCCTTACTGCCTCTGCATCACAGGGACACTCCATGCCCAGAACCAGGACAAAGCTCCACTGGGGCTTTGCTCAACCCTCAGCTGATGTCCAAGCTGCTCATCAGGCAAACCATGGGAAGCTGAGCTGTACAGAGGGAAGGCACCTCCAATGTCAATCATCGCGACTAACTCAAGCTGACAGTTGGGCTTCCACCCACAGACATCCTTGGCAAAATATTCAGTCCTCATGATCTCCATTTAGTAGAAATCATGGGATCCAAGCTGGGAAAGTCTGGCAAGTAAACTCATGAGTGGTTAGCAAACCTTGTACTGCTCTTTTGGAGAAAGAGCCAGGAGATCACTGTCTAGATAGAAGAATTCATAAAGTTTTACTACAGAGATCATATAAGCCCTGCAACCTTTAATAAAGCAATTGTAATTACAGAGGATTATTATTTTTTAAATCAAACGTTTCAATTACCAGGTATGTAAAAACACAGTTGCACAAGCTGCCAAAAAGGAATCTAGCAAAATATGTAACTCTCCCAGTAATTAACATTCATTAGGGGTAATTTGCATGCGATCCCTCATCAGATCTGAAATGCCAACCCTGAAGAACTGCCCAGTTTGTCCTTTGGGCATACTAGCCTTGCTCATATCCTGTCAAACTTATATCCAAAGACCTCAAAACACCAGCAGAAAGGCAAGGTACTCGCCACCACAGGAGGATTCTTATCAAGCACGTAGCAACCTCCTTAAGGAGCACGGCAGCAGAAGCTACAAAGCAAAACCCATATCTGAGCTCTATTAATTAGCTGATATATCACAAGTGCATTCTAATCTTTCTTTTCTCTTCAAAGGTGGTCCAGATCATCCCTCTGGTAGAGTCCTTCCAGGAAGCAAAGCCTCTCTTGCAGGATTTCCCCACCGCCCCTCGAGCGGTTTCCCACGGCCTCAGCCCTGCATGTCCCACCAGGAGCACCACCGCCCACAGAGCTCCAGCCCTGCAGATGGGGCCCACAGCTCCCAGTTAACTGGTTCAGCATGACTGCTGGGGTCTCTCCGGGAGAGAAGCCAGAAACGCTGGGTTGGATCCAACCTGGCAGGGCCAACCTGAGCGCAGACCAACCCCTGCTCTAAGCTGGAAAGGTCTGTCACAGATAACGACTTCTACAACTGCCCCAGAAAAGATTTTTGGGGTTGTGTAATGGATATTCAAATACCAGGGAGATGAAATCCATCTGCAAGGGTTTCTCCTGGAAGAATTGTGCACTATAGAAACTGTACATACTGCTCCTAGCCAAAAGTGTTATTTTGCATGGGCTGCACCACATGGATATTTTTATTACTACACTTCATAAAATATTTCTGAAGTTTCCTGGAAGATACTGTTTCACATGCCACCAACAAACACAAAGCTTGCTCCAAGCAACTCCTGACACATATGCAGAGGAAGAAGGGAAAAAAAAAGAGTCACCTAAAGCATTTTCAAAAGCGCTATCTTCTAGGCCTCGCAGAGATAAGAGCCATGACTTGCGGTGGATGGGGCCATCACCAGAGTTCCACTCATGCAGAGCTTCCCCGGAAAACCACACACACACTCCATCAGGGGGTTTTCTTGGATCTCCGAACCTGTGTAAGGCAGTTTCCCACATAAGCTTCCAGATACACTCTGCCAACCACAAGGTCCCCTCTGCTACCCAGCAGCCCTCACCTTCTGTCATTCTGTCACTGCTGTAGCCAAAGGGGAACCAGAAGAGGCTCTCCAAATGGAGAAAACATACCTCAGTGCGCTGCCCAAAGCCCTCACTGGTAATCAACCCCCTCTGCTCGCACTCCTCACCCTGTGGTTTTCACTCCTAGTCCTGCAATAGTTGTACATCACTAGGAGAGACCCCTGTTATCTGAGCTCCCAACCCCTCTGTTCCAGCCCAGGCTGCTTGCATGGGCATTGGTCACCACCATGGTTTCATAGCCCGGATCACAGCATCTCCAGCAACTGGCGTTGGTGTCCCAACTCCAGGCCACCGCTCCACACCACACCAGCACCGTGAGGGTCAGCAGCGATAGGGTTAGCCCAGCAGCTTCAGCTGGTAGCTGAGGGGATCCGGAAAATAAAAGCAGTATTTTAAATAAGTGCAGAGCGACGGCTCTGCTCAGAAGTGCTGCTATTAGGCAACGGCTTGAAGAAAAACAATGTTGGGTGAAAAAGCATTTTAAGTGGTGCTTGTTTATTCACTGATTTCTTAGGTGATTATCAGCTTGGCATGGGCTAGCAAGGTGTATCAGAGCTCTGAAAAATGACTTTTAAGTCTCATACTGTGACAAAATAATAGCTGGCTAATAATGCAGTGACTTTTAAACCACGCTTAACAGGGTATATTAATGAAGATATTCCCCAACTTCTAAATTACTGATATTGATTATATCTGCGCAACAAGGATGGATAGGATTTCAATTTGTGAGTTAACCCAATTGCTGAAATAATTGATTGGAGATGAAAACACTTCCAAGTCAGTTACCTTTTGGTTCTTTAGAAATGTTGACTTTGAAACACTTTAACAAACTACTAAGTTCTTAGAAGAGAACATCCCAAATTCCACCTTCATGATTCAGTGTAGCAGATATTTCCTCAGTGATTTCTTTGTAAACTTATTACAAGTGTCTCACACATAAGAGTACAGATCAAATATCTACATCTGGGAAACTGTTAATTTTGTGAACCTTAATTGAAATTTTTACCACTGAAAATGTGAGGGGCTTCAGTCAGGATCTAACTATAGAAAAAAATAATCTACGATTACTGTATTTCCTTAAGAGCCGAATGAAGACTAGAAGAGACCAGTGCTAAAAGAAATAATCATCATAAGCATAACATAGACATGCAAAATTTCTTTAGTCTGTTATTAAATGATTATTTCACTTGAATCCTTATAATGTCATAGAACAAATTAGTAGGAGGACAGGGTCATTGTCCCATTGTTGCTGGATAGTGCTGCCAGCGCAGTTAATAACTCCCTCACGGATCTGAATGCAGATACTAGAAAAGAAGAGACTTATCTTTGCAAGCATACAAATGGGGGGGAAGAAAAAAGTGCTTATCCATGTCTCTGAAATAGAAGCACAGATTTATCAAGCCCTTCTTCTAAGAATGTATTTGCCAGAGAGCCATAATGCCTTCAGATTAATTATTCCGAATAAAAATTACGGAGGACGACACTAAGCAGTATTGATTCCCTGCTCAGTTACTGTCCTAGCCTTATTTGTTGCTCCTGCATCAGATCCCCTTGCCTTCTCCTTTGCTCTGCTTTCACCTGGAGCTCATCCACAAAATAAATGAGTCTACAAATACTTAACTCCTAACTTTCTATTTTATCCGAGTTCCCTATTATAACTTGAAAATAGCATGCTCCAAAAATGACGATAGTTTCCTTCTCTCCCTTTACTGGTCTGACATGGGTTGTGCAAACCTCTAGAATGTTAATGTTTGGGAAATCAGGGCCACGAGTGATGGGAGCCACAACAGTGGCCACAGGCAGCCCAAAGCCCACAGGGGTGGCCATGCAGAGCTCCCCGGCGCGGAGCAGCCGTGCAAAGTGCTGCCCAGGGCACAGGGGCTGTGCCATCCTGCCAGGGCAGCCCCTCCTCATCTCCCAGCTCGCAGAGAGCATCCCCCAGCCCACGGGAGACCTGGGGCAGCGGAGGAACAGGCAGCTATCGGGCAGGAGGCATTACAGCCCCAAATGGCCTCTGCAAACAGCTGCTGGATGGAGCAATCCAGAGCAACCACATGGCCCCATTCAAAACCAGCCCAAAACCGGCCATGGCTTCCCACAATCACATTCCTGCAAACCACAGGTTTTAGGAAGATGACCAACACCAGAAGCTCCATGACTTTCCATTCAGTGCTAACAACCTTGAGTTATCCAGATATTTTTACTCTTTTTTTTTAAAGGAGATCCCAAAGAGCTCTGCCAATATTTAGGGGAGGAGGGGATGTATATTGGCAAGGGAGGTGTTTAAGATAAGAGCAAAGATTTGTGGGGCTTTTTTTGCTTAAGACTTTGCATATGCAATCAGTAGCCAGGGGATAATTTATTGACAAAATTTGCGGCAGATCAGACAAGGTGTTTGTGAGATATGGGACTTTGAAAAATGAGGCGCAATTCAGCCTTTGAAATATTCCTCTAACAATTTATCGTAGAGCCATATCTCAAAACCTACTTGGCCTAGAAACTTCAAGTTTGTTTTATTCAAGAGTCCTTGGCTAGATTCAGTGCACAGGAATACTTCAGATAAGGTCAGATTCTTATTTACTATAGGTTTCCTCCCCCTAGTCTTTATTGTTTTCCTTCTTTAAACCATCAAACATTCCTTCAGTCTGGAAAGAGACTGTAAGACAGGCTTTGCCAGGATTCTGGCAGGGGTTAGCTGCTACATGGGGACAAGGAGACAGACACACTACCAACATTTTTAAGGTCAATTAGCTCAACTTCCAGCAGATTAATACTTGCTTCCCAACTAGCCACTAGGATCTGCACACACTGGTGCTTGGTTCATTCTTGCTGGGACAACACAGACACCAGTACAGACCTATTTTGTAAACTACTGAAGCCAAAATCACTCGTGTTCGGATCACGTAGATCAGCCCAAGCAGCAGCCCCCACACACATAGCGGGCGGGGGGCTCTCCAGGACCAGGTCAGGACATTTCCAGGCAAATCTCATGCCATTATAAGGGAAAAAAGAAGAAATCTCTTGGCTGCAGCATTTGTTATCAAGGTTTTCTACATGGCTCAAGAGCTCAACTCTTCAGCTTCATCTTGAAAGCGTCCCAGATGTACATAGCAGCAAGTCTGCCAGAGCCAGTGTTTAGAGACCTTTGCTAACTCAGATACTCTGGTTACATTCAGGGTGTGCCTAGGTAGGAAAATTTATCAGCATAAACAGAGCATCACTTCAGCTTTATAATTACACAGCAGGACAGGTTTCACCCAGAGCAGGAAAGGAAACTGGGAGCAGAGTTTCTAGAGCTCCATTTCATTGCAGCTATTTTTGGAAGAATGAAAATACAAAGCCTGCAACTGCTGAAAGCATAACTTCATCCCAGGATTATGGAAGTTAATTTAGTTCATTACAGTCTTTTGAAAAAAACAGAGAACTCAGAAGTTCTACAAATTCTCATCACATGACATCTCCACTTAATTTCTAATATTTAGACAGACACCTTACCTCAGCTCACCTCTCTGATACCAGTGCCGGTTTTGGGGAGATAAAAGGCACTCAGGCTCCCGGAGTCAGGGTGGCAGAAGGAGAGGGACAGCAGCCAGACCCTTCTCCATGCATCAGAGGACGTCACACAGATTTCCCAGACAACGCTATGGCTGGGAGCCAAGGCTTCAGACTCCCCTCCCCAGCCCCCAGCACCTCCTCTCTGACCCTTTTTATCACCTGCTGCTTTATCACTCCCATAAGCAGCCGTCTGCCTGCCTCACCTGCCCCTCATCTGTATTTGCCCTGGACCAGCATTGGCTGTAAATTGCCATGTGTGGCAGACGGATTCAATTTCTTTTGACCTTCCAATTTCAATAATCAGGTAGGCTTCTCACCTGTCAGCCACTTTGACAAGCAAATTGATGTTGCAAATTGGAAAAAAAAAACGCAAGGAGGAGGGGAAGAGAGCAGAAGGGGCGAGGAATGACAAGCCTTTCCCCATTTTACCCCAGGTGAGTGTTGCAAATTGGCAGCAGCCGTACGGGAGTCACCCAGGGTTACCATGCAGTGTTTGGAGTATTAACAAGCATCCCTGCATTGTTTTCATCTGTAATGTATAATTAACCCCTTGGAGCCAACGAGTCTGGCACTGTCATTGTTAGGGCTGATGTAAAAGGCAGCGTGGCATGTTGCACTGGGAATTCCTAACAGCCCACCATCAAAGGTTTAATCATATGCAATTTATGCCTTCACGGTTTATTATATATTGGAGCTCGCTGGAACCACTCCTGTGTTTTATCATGCACCAACATGCAACAAATCTGTGTAATCTCCAGTTGAGTGCATTGTCTCACAAGTGCCCTTTCCCCATAGAAAAAAAAAGCAGTAACAAGATATTTTTAAACAGTCTAGACTGTAAATTGAATAGGAGGAGGCGGAGGCTGAGAATGAAAGATATGAATGTAGCTCCTTTCATATAGGACAGCACATATACATAACTTTAACTCTTGCGGCTGTTTTGAAGCACCCAGAGGGAAACCTGAATGCAGAGGTCTAACTTTTCTGGGCTTTAAAATGCTTCCGTTAAATATGTATATATTACTTTTCCCGGATGCTATTTCTTAATACCCAGTATATGCATTGTGCTGGCAGGTAAACAGATTGGGTAACAAGAGAGAAACATTTATTAAGATACATCCTCCATAGCAGCAGGCTGTCCAAATGAAACTGCTGGGACTCAGGTTTTATGCTGATAGTGTCAGGTCCAAGAAACTCTGAGCTCCGAGTCCCTTGGTGCCAAGTGCTGCACGTCTGCCCCGAGCGCATCCCCCAGCGCTTCCTCCCAGGCTTCGGTGGCTGGTGTTTTTGGCAGGACTTTGTTGCTGTTGGTCGGTTCGTTGATGACTTTTTTGCCTCCGCTGTATGTTGAATGGGTATATATAAATTTCGGCTGCTCTGCAGACAGGAAAAGTAGCTTCTCTCCTGGCTCCAGGTTCTGCACGGGTTCATCCCCATGCACAAGCCTGATGAGTTGAGCCTGGGGAAATTAATGATATTAGCCCACACTTCTTCATATTTGAAGAAATAATAGATCCCAGCTATCTCGGGACATCACCCTCTGGCTCTTCTTTGCACTGGCGCTAGTGATGTACCTTTAAAAGACAACACAAAAACCCCCAAAAAGCCCCAGGAGACAAGATTCACGCATAATCAGCCAAGTCAAGAAGTTGTGTTTTAAATATTGCAGAAAATCTCACAAAGCTCACAGCCCGGTTAGTAGCAAAACGGGGGAAAATTAAATACCTTTAGTTCCAAATCCAGAAGTTAATCGCCCAAAGTGCTTTATTGGGGTTTAAAACAGTCTGCTGAGACACTTGCACCCGAGGCAGCCCTGCCTGGACCACCACCTGATCCACAGAAAGCAGGCAGACGACAGGGAGGAAAAATGCAGTATTACGTTACAGATGAGTAAAAAGACAATTAAGTGGCTTGCTTTAAATCACAGGCAATATATAACAGGAATAGAGACTGAATTTAGACCTCGTAAACTGTCATCCAAGATTATTGGCATAAAGCTGGCACTCAGCGCCAGACAAAAGCACAGAAAAGTCACCCAGAAGTCACAGTGTTAGAAACGACAGGACGGCTCCCAGATAACATATGTAAATAGATCTTCATGGCAAAATGTAGCAGGATGTTTTTCATACTACCACCTTTCAAAGGTAAGGTCTCAGTACAGACAGGGATGCTTCCAAACAGAGCGGATTTAGTGACTCTTGTTCCGCAGCAAGCACTGAGCGGGGAGTTTATCTTTGCTGTAGCGATGTGGCTGGAGGAATGGGACCGCGTTATCTTCATTCAGGCCTTGGAGCGACACAGTAGTTCCTCCAGCAACGACTGCAAGAGATAGCAGGATCGCACGGCAAAACAGCTGCTGTGGGAAATGTCTTCTCCGGGGATGACTCAGCTCTTCTGCTTTCCAGTCTGCGGAGGAAAAAGGAAGAAACCTCGGATTAGACCTTTAAAGGTTAACATGTGGAGAAACCACTGATATACCGTGGTCACATGCCTGTCCTGGGCAGGTTAAGGGGATGCTCCTCTCCGGGTGCCCTGTAGTGGGGGTTGGACAAAAGCCCATTGGAACAGTCTGGGTACAAAACTACTTCTGTCCAAGAAGAGGGGGACAGGCTAAAAGACCTCTCCAGGCTTCCTCCAACCTCACTATTCAACAAAGGGACCCTAATACAAAGATGACAGAACAAGTCTATCACAACCATTAGCCATTACAGAAGACCATGCTGAAAAAGGCAGCGACTGGCCAGAGACTACGTGGGGTGGGGGGGGCGATGATGGTTCATTTGGTGTGGATGCTTTCTTCTCAGTGTCTGTTCCTATTTGAAAATAGCAGAAAAATTCAGAGCTGGGCTAAAGGTGAACATCCCAAAAGTGAAGGTTTGCAAAGTACTTCCCCAACCTCTGTCACATCCCATCTCCAGGGCTGAGAGCGACTGCCCCAGTGTGGGGAGCACCAAAGGCATCCTCCCTCACACAAATCCTGAGAGGAGAGAGCTGCTGTGCCCTGCAGCCCTGCTGGATTTTTGGCACCCAGGGTAAAGGTGTCTTGAAATTCTGGAGAACCATCAATACTGTTGAATGCTTGTAGCTAAAAAAAAAAAAACCAGTCACAAAGAATCCAGCCAAACAGGCATATTGCTCAGTTCCCACTCAAAATCCTTCTCACACATCCCTCCTATAGGGCTGTGCATCATATCTTTAAACCTTGTACAACCACCTCCTTTCTTCCTGCAATATTGTGCTGCGGATTTCTGTGCCGTGCTACCGGGGCATTCTCCCTGGTGGGTGGGAACAAATTATGTATTCATTGCTCCACAATGCAAACTCGCGGCAGAGGAAGCAGAGGTCATGGAGACATCATTTGCCGCTGCTAGCCCTCGGCGACGCTTTCACTCAGGAAGGTGGGGTTCGAGCAAATATCCTCACTTCCCACCCCAACGCGCCCTCTCAGCTGGATTTACATCAAAAACGCAAGAGGCGAAACCGCTTGGTGTAATCAGGCAACAGCTGTAAAAGGAGAAGCAGCGGTGGGCTGCTGGGGAGCGCTGGAATGCCATTCATCTCAGCTGGGGCTGTAAGCGAAGCCAGCTGCTGCTTAGAGGTGGTCTGGAGGGTTTTGTGGGGATCAGCCCACCTCTCCAGCATTTTATCCACCGCAAGTTGGATTCCAGCCTCAGCTCACATCTTCTGCTCCACAGCCAAGCGTGAAGTCCTTTGTATCCCTTCTAGGATGGTCAGAAAATGGGGGAAGCTGCCGAAAGGCGGTGAGGAGCTCAGCAATGCAGCTGTGCCCACGTCTCCTGCGCCCTCAGCCGCAGAGCACCGTTGCCCCGCGCACTGCAGGGGTGCCCTCCCCACCCCACCGAGACCACAGTGGCTCGTCCCCAGGGCAGTGGGAAACAGCAGGATCTAGAAAACCCAGGTTCAGTACCAGAAAGACTATCCAGCAAGGAGTTTTTCAATGATGGCTTAGTTTTCACCGTAGCATTATTGGTATGAATGAAGGTAATTTAAGAACACGGCAATTGCTTCAGGCAACAAGCAGTCATTTTTCAGTGGGGTGTTCGCTTGCTTTCCCTGGGATGTTAGGAACGGTCTAAATTTCTGGCCCGACATCTCCCTCACTCTTTGCACTTCAATTCTCTTTCTAAACCTGGCAATTTAGGATATTCCAGCAAGCGAAGCAAAGAAGAAACCTCAGCTCATCCCTGTCCTACATGTAGTTAATTGCCTCTAAGAAGAGACAACTCCACCAAGAGAGAAAATACAGTCTGTAAGCTAAAAACCCTTATTCTGATTTTTGCAGACTTCTCACACATCCTTTTTCCACTCCTTTGAACAGCTACTGTCACATCAAAGTCCATAACATCAAAGTTCATAACAGAGCTATCCACCCAGGAGCTAATAATTCACATATCTCACGACGAGGAAGCAATTTGGGCTTTAACCTCTCTGTTCTGGGATCCATGTTAACAAACCGCTTTTCCCAGATCATTCCTTGCGTATCCAAGCCGTTTCCCTTTATTGCGAGAAACGCCGTGGTTAGTGAAAGAGGTTCTAAGAGGAAATAAGTCATTAAACTCAAAACATTAAAAAAAAAACCAACCCATATTCAGTTTAGGATAAGCAGAACTGTTGTAATCTCGATTGCTTTGGTTTCCGTTGCCAGCCCTGCAGACACACACACCCAGAAATCAAACATTCCTCTGCACTTCAGAGGAGGGATTGTGACAGAGCAAAAGCGGGTTTTGTGGGTGTGTTTCACTGTCTCCCCTTAAGCCTATTCTGTTGGCTTCTATTAAGAAATCGCTGCACATTATTAAGATATCTCTTAATTAGCACTAGCTACATTACACTCCAATTTTTTCATAGGCAAAACAGATTTTCTTTACAGCTGCATAATGTTAATAATTGCTCTACAAGATGAACCTCAACCTCATGTATGTTCAGCTTAGAAAGTGTAGCTTCAATTTGAAGTGTCCGTCACGCAGAAGGAGACCTGACACAGAGACTGTACTTTTCCATCGTGTTCTGGCTGCTCCCGAAACGTGAGTGCAATGTACAGACCTTCAGCTGAGCAGAGCATCTCCTAGGAAAGGGTATGGAAGCTATTAAAGTTTAAAATGCAATCATGTGCATGAAAGAGAGGTCATTCCTTCACACCACTTTGAGTTCAAGCAGAAGAAGAAAAAGGGAAAGTATCTCAGCTGATTAGAATAGGTCAATGGAAAAGGAATAGAAAACCGGAGAGGTGTGGAGGAAATCCCAAAATAACTCGGACTACAGCGAACGTCACTTGGTGTCCACACGATGCCCAGCAGAAGGAGCTGGGCGATGTGGTCATGCCACAGTGACCACTGGCACGTCACTGACCCCCTCCCTGCCTCAGCTTACCCGGAGAAGCTGGGTGAAGGCAGGGCAGGGTGCCACACCAGCTTTGTGCAGGCATAAGGTTTTCTTCATGACCGTTTGCATTTCAAGGTGAAAAATGGAAGATGAGAAGCAGCTCACGTGCAATCCACCGGTCAGGGGCCGACCTCTGTGCTTCCCTTGTGCCGAGCTGCCGGGACAGGGCAGGGATGCAGAGGGACAGGGGAACGGGGTGGGAAACGCCTCTCCCACCTCCCACCCTTCCCGCAGCCTGGCCCCGCTGCACACACACCCCCAGCACGCCTGGCCCGTGCACGGCCCAGCGGGAGGAAAGACTAAAAGATGGGACCAATAGAGGTTACGCCTGGGGTATATGTATTTTTTTTTTAATTCTACAATGCACTCAGATGAATTATGCGTGTCCCTCACCAAAGGTGATGAAAGACAGGGGAGTGGAAGGAGGAAATCAAACTCCCAGCTATTCCCCGTGTGCAGCTCAGACGGAGCAGGTCAGAAGAGGCAACCTGCTATATATAACAAGCAGGACAAATAGTGACAGAGGTGAGGGATAGCATCACCCATGCCCCTTCGCTCCCTCCCTCGCCCTCCACCTCCACGAGACTTTTCCACAAAGATAGGCAAGTTTGGGGTTTTTTTAACAGCAAAACTCTGGAGAAATGGGAGAAAATGGTGAACTGTGACTCTCCAGCAGCATAAAGGTCTACACGTAGTTTTCATAAAATAATTCATTCTTAACGTGGGTCTCTGTCAAGCTCCAATGTTGGTTGAGGCTTCTAGAAGCAATAATTTGTAAATTACCAACAGTAGCAAACAAACATCTTTTTCAGCATCTGCCATTGCTTGTGAAAGAAATATATGCAAAACCCCAGGAACCTCAAGGTGTCGAGTGAAGAAACTTGCCAGTACGAGTTGCCCCATCAATCAGAGTGACCAGCACGTCTAACCACAGCTCAGAGGAGCAGAAAAGAAATGCTTCCAACAAGCCGCTCTGTATTTGCTCTGGTGACTAGCAGCTCAGGGGGAAAGAAAGGTTCGCAAGCAATTTATGGGTGGAAAAAAAAGGTAACACTTGAATATTATTCATTGCAAATTATTCATGCTCTTTTTCATGCAAGTAGTCTGCCCATTCATCAAAATTTTTGCTCCATCCAGGGCTGGGAAACAAGCTGTTACTCATTTTTATTTTCTTGTATTGCACTCGAGGTATAATATATAAGGAAAGTCATACTCTGCTGGTACACGGGCAAGGGACAGAATTGGAGAGAAGCAAAGCCGCAGGGAGCAGAGGCGCGGGGCTGCAGGCAGCTCCCCCGGGGAAGGGGACAGCACTGACGGGGGGCAAATTCACCGAGGAAGGGCTGCTGCGAATGCAACGGGGAACGGTGAGGCTTCAGACGGCACTCCTCATTCAATCACCGTGACTTCTGAAAGGTGGTCAGTGGAAAGCGGGGTGCAGCAGCGGCACCCTGCCGTCACCCCCAGCCCTGCAGCACCCCAGGGAGACTCTTTGCATCCCGCGCTCGGCAGCCCAGGGCAGCCCGTGGCTCAAAGGCCAAGGGCACGATGCCTCCTCTCTGCACATCCCGGGCACTCAGCCTTGTCTTTGGGGAGACAAAACTGCGACATGGTGGAAAGAGCTGAATTTTCCACCGGGTGGTCAAAAGCACCTTGGCCCGGCGGGGTGAGAGGAGCGGTGGGCGGCGTGCGCAGAAGGCAGAGCCATGCACCTGCACACAGATTGAGTCATTGCATGTGGCAGGTACCAGACGGGTCTTCACATGCATAATTATTCAATCTGCATTTGTGATAATTGCCTGGGCGAATCCAGCATGCAGGCAGGTGTTATCCTGGGCTTGTTAGACTGCTGATATAAAAAAAAAAAAAAAAGTAGTCAGACTTGCTTATGCATTCCTGTTTTGCGTTTTTTCCATTTCATTGATTAAAATGTGAGAGTGAATTTCACCTTAATGAATGTCAAGGACTCTCTCACTGGAAGTAAAACTAGTTGAGGTGGTGCTCTGCAAACTTTCCGCGCCGGGCTGTGTGTGCCAAGGCAGAGCATCCCGACTTGCCGAGCTCCCTGCCCCGGCCAGCGCTGCCGGTGGGACGGGGCATGGGGCGGGTGACGAGGACGCCGGCTGCCCAGCGCGGCCGCATCCCAGCCTGCTTTGCCTCTGCAGGGGTGACGCCAGGCAGCCCAACGGGCAAACAAGGCAACCCAGGCTGGCACGGCGGTGTCCCTTGTGGCCCTCAGTCTGCTCCCCGAGCTCTCACCCAGCACGACCCGGCCAGAGGCTGGCAGCTCCCGCTCCGCTCCTGCAGAGCAAAATGTTTACCTATAGCCCTGCCTTCCTGCAGCAGCTGGAAAGTAGGCTGGAATACAGGAAACATGACATCATTTGCCTTCTCCCAGCACAAGATAGATTAGGTCCTTTGTAAGGGGAAGCAGCGGTGAGAAACACACACCCCCAGCAGTAAATTCCACTATTACAGAGACACATTTATTGGGAGATAACAAAAGAAAGCTGCTTCTACAGTGACTTTTTGGATAGAAAAAAGGAGACATCTATTTTATTCTTTTGAAGTAGATACTGTGTAGGAAATGGCTAGCTTTTTACAGCTGGCTGTGTTTTCAGCTATAGCTTTCCCCAAACCTGCTCCTGAAGCGATGTGCTATATGAGTCACTCCATCAAACAAAGAGCAATAATAAGTTATTGTGAGCACCAGTCTTTAGGTTTCTCAGTCTCCTCATCTGAAGAATAAAAATTACCCCCCTCCTGACTTCTTAACTTTGCTGGCCAAACTTTAAAGCTGTGGCTGAAAACCAAGCAAAAGTACCGAGCGTGCTACTGTAGTGCAACTGGTTTCATGTAGTTCAAAGTCAGCATTCCTGGGTTCATTTCCCAGCTCTACCATGGCCTTTCCTTTTCCTTTTTATATTTTATTAAACCTTCAGCAAGTCATTTGATGAGTTTCTCCTCTGTAAAGCAAGCCTGTCCTGAAGGGTGCCAGAAGGTGCAGAAATTCATATGAGCATATTGCTTTGAATAGTTCTTTGCTTGCATATAAACCCAAATTAATAACGAAATTAGCTGGTTCTTCCTGAAGAGATTTAAGGTAAATGTAACCCCTCCATGGCCCTCATATCCAGGAAATTTTTAGGATAGTGTGGGAAGCCGGTCAGATCAGGGCCTGTGAAATGTCAGGTTGGCCACACCAAGGTGCTTCGGGTTAGCCCGAGTCAGTCAGGTTGAGCTCACCGTAGAAAGATTTAACAGATTTCCTTCATGCAGGCTTTTGCTACACCAGTTTCCGCGTTTTTCTGTTTCTTGTACCAACATCTCCCTTGTATCACCCAGCTCCATCCCTGCACCTCCGCTCCTCGCTGGCCTGCATGGCTGGGGAGAGGATGAAACATCCCATCGGTGCCTCTGCAGAGAGGACGGGTAATTTTGGCGCTGCTTTGGGCAACGAACAGCTGACGTAGCTCCAAGCCTTGCGCTTCACACCCGCAAAGAGAAGGGAAACCACCTCTCCCGGTGCCTCTGCACACACCTCTGTGTCCCACAGAGCCGGGGAGCCTGCCAGGAAGGAGTGTTTTCAAGAGAGCAGATCCTAGCGAGGTCTGATTTCTGGCTGGGAAATGCATTATGCATCTGGTACCTTGGGGAATCTGTGGAGAAGGCTGCAAGAGGCTGGCAGTGGGTAGCTATTAAATATATTGCAGCTGTTATTATTATTACTGTTGAGAAGGCAGGCACTAGGATATCATGGAGGGAGGCTGAAGAGAAGGAATACAAGCAGAATACAAGCAAAATACAAGCAGTACGTAGGAAATTAAACCATCTTCGGAAAGTAACCCAGAGAAATGCAAAACCAAAGTAAAACAGGTAACTTTTTTCTGCAAATGTTTCCACATTCACCCCATCGCCTGCTCCACAGCCACAATCAGAGGCTCATTTTGCACTAGAGTGGGGTGTTTAAGCCTAGCAGAAATCCAGCAAAAGGAAAGGTTATATGTGCTCAGTGTGAGCTTTTGCAGCCAAAAGAGCAGGTTGGCTCCAGGGGTCAGAGGGACGCTCATACAGATTTGGATGGAGCTATTCCAGGAAGGACGTTGGCTTGTTCTCGTGCACCCCTGCGTGTTTGGGAATACAGGGGACCACGATAGCCTGAACCGTGAACGTCGGTTCGCGCAGATCAAAGTTGCCACATCCCTGCAGGACTGCAGTTTGGCAGGGGGAGGAGGCGGTCCGGGGGCAGGAGCAAGCAGACTGCAGAGCAGGCATTCGTTCCCTGGATTTGTCAGCAATATTGCTGTATTTCCTTAGAAATACGAATTAGGGCTGCTCTAATAATATCCGTTTCAGAGTCAAAGGCTCCATCCAAAGCCCACTGAGGAGGAGAGAGATTCCCAGTGTGCCTGAGACTCAGCCCACAGTGCACGTTGCTCTCCTGATTTATTGGAGACTGAAGCTCACGCTCCCAAGGGATCCCCATGAAAGAACAAACCAAATAAAGGCTGCTACCTTTGGAAATCAGATTTCAAGACAATTAACTATTCCAAAAAGATTGCTGTTTGCATCACAGTCCCTAAAAATTCTGCCTGTTATTCCTCAGAGGTGCTGTGGTACTGCACATTTCTGTTAATACAAATAACCCTTTCCACCCATAAATGCCCTTCTAGCTTTCAGACACCCCTCAGCTCTTTCTGTCAGTGTCCTAGATCTGCTAGTGCTCTAAGAAAAACATACACCAGAAAAGCATCCGTATTATTCCTCCTTGTAAAGATAGCCATAGGAAAGCAGACACCACATGACCTAAACGCTGTGCTTGATGGAAGTAAATCACTACATTCTCACTTAAAATATGACGGCATTCAGGGGGTCATGTCAAAATCTGGATCTGCCTGTGCATGGGGCTGCGCAGACTTCCAGCAGATAACCCCTGTACAAAAAGCAAAAGGAAATGGAATAAAAGTGTGTTGAAAGCACACCTTTATTCCATTTTGTTGAAAGAAGAACTTTAGATATGCTCCGACTCCTTTCTTCTAAGGAAATCAATGGGACTATTGTCACCATTTTCAAAAGAAGCAAGATCAGGCCTTTCACCAAACGCAGCAAAACAGAAAGAAGCACGCTTTCCCTTCCCTGGAATTCCGCGTGCTGCTTGGCCAGCCCAGCCGCCCGGCGAAAGGCAGGCGAAACAGCTGCCAGCTGCGGCACGTTGGGAACACACCACAAAGGCCAATTACACTCGGAAAATTCAATGTAGGCGACTTTCCAGCAGTTGGGCCCAGCTCAGCTTTCTGGATATGACCTTTCCCCACGCCGGGGGGGGTTCTGTACCCGTCCCCTCTTGCCATGGCAGAGCTGAGGACAAATCCCCACTGCACTCCTAGCAACAAGCAGGTGTGCAGAGGCAAAGCTCTTCCATGCTTCTTTTCTTTATCAAAACTCTATTTTGATAGAGTTTCAAAACAAAATTGTTTTTATTCCAAGTTAGACTGGGAGTTTCCAACTGGAAATTATATTTATGCTGAAATACACGCCAGGTTTGGTGCAGTCTGGCCCTCGGCAGCTGGATATCTGGTGCTGGTTTCGCTGGGGCAGAGCATCTTTTGTTTCACACAGCACATCACACTGGCAATCTTATATCTGCCACCTGCTATTATTTTTGCGGGCTTTTGATGAGTGAACTGTTGCCTACTTTATCAGGTGTTTGCCTCCATGGGAGAGCAATGTGGGTTTCTGCTGCAGCTACTCAGGGAGGTTAACACACTGCGTCCTACTCTGGAGAAAGGCAGAATCCCGAAGCACGCCAGAAGCAGCTTCCAGCATGCAAGAGATGCAGTAGTTCTCCATCTCCAAACCACAAACACGCCCGTGCAGTGAGCGGGAAGCTGTGGGCTCTCCCCCAAGGGAGACACTGCTGACTAGGTGTCCGCAGCAGGAGGGTCCCGCGGGCACCCCTCACACAGATCTCCTCCCCCCTCCCCATCACAACATTCACATGCAATCGGTCGCCAAGGTGTTATCAAAGCTGGTGGGGAAGGGGCCTGCAAGCTCCGTCATGGAGAACACCCATCCCCTGCCAACGGCCCCGGCTGGGCAGAGCACCACTTGAACCAGCTGATGCCTACATCAATGGCCATCTCCATCCCGGCCACCCAGCAGCTCCCCAGCGCTCCCACCAGCAGCTCCCCCAGCGCAACCCTTCCTCAGCACTCCTCATGCTCAGCAACACAAATTAAACTTTCTTTCATCAGGCTCGTCTGGCCCCGGGCTTGGTTTGTGGGCAAGTCAGGGCTTGTGAAAAAGACAAGCTAATTGACTGCCGGGTATTTGGTGCTGCCGCGTGGCTTGTTAAATCAGGCGGGGATTTCATCTTCCCTCCAACTTCCTTTGAAAAACCCAGCCCCGAGGTTTCTCTTTCCCGAGCTCGCACAAGGGGAAATCTGGGAGAGGATCTGAGGCAGATTTGCCTGCACGGGGTTGGAGAGATCCACCTAGTCTGTACGGCATCCTTCTCTCTACGACGCGGGGTGGAGCAACGTTCCGTTTGGTCAAACGCTATTCCCTTTTTATCTTTTAATTTCCAGCCCTGCAAACAAGTACATCTGCCAGGCTGCATGTAAACAGAATAATGGGTTCTCTGGCCAGAGGAAGGTATGACTCATTAATTGCTTTACACCACAGTCTAGAAAGCCATCAGTGTCAGCTATGGCCAATCTCCTTGTAGAAAAGACTTATATTTGGATTATATTTTTCAAAAGAAGCTTCTGTGTGCTCTGCCACTGTTTGCTATGCAAATTTTGGTGTTAATTGCACCAAAATGAGAAACATATTACTTAAATCAGTGCACTCTTCAGATGGGCATCAGTGCGTGTGTGTGATATTCTGCCAGATGTTATTTTATTACTGCAGTTTAATACCTAACCATCTGCTTCCTTCTTATTTTGTCATGGTTTGTATTCTCCCTGGGACCTCTTTTCTGTTACACTGGCTTTTATCATCTGCATTAGGTATTAGTACGGCCAAGGCTAAAGGCTGGCAGCGTCCCGAGCACAGTATTTGCACAGAGAAGCAAATGAGCAGCAGATCATTAAAGTAAGAGCATGGAATTGATACTCCAATTGGACCAAAGAATGAAGCTGACCAAAAGAAAAAGAAAGATAAAATCAGAGTTGATTGTTTGGGGTTTAGCTACAGAGATCCCAAAAGAGACAGAGCATGTGACATGCTTGCAAACACCTTGCAACTCGCACCACTCTGTAGCTTAAAAAAACATAATGTTTTAAAGCCTATGAGGGATGGACTGGGCAAAATATGTTTTATTCATTTATTTGAAATTAGGTTTTTTGCTCCTTTCTCTTTCCAGACTGCTCAGTGCTGCAAATACCCGGACACAGACAAAAAGAAGAGAAGAGGAGACAGGAACAGGGATTTTAGCTCGACTTCCCCATTGCTCAGCACCGTCTTACCACTTTGAGCCCGGGCAACTTGAGAGCATCACAGCAGCAGCGCAGCTCTAACACCGTGATCACGTAAGTGCAAGTGAGAACACGAGGCAGTGGAAACGGAGGAGAATCTATGAAGATGAACGCTTACACATTTCAGGAGGATAGTACTACTAACAACCAGGAGAATGCCAAACCCCTTTGAACACGAACATTCCCATGTGTTTGCCCAAACGCAATGGACAACAATTAGAATTACAGGAGATTTGCCGTGATTGTACCCGCTCATATCTGAACTGCTTCAGTACCACCTCATAAACTAAATTCCTCACTGATTGAAAATAATGTAGACAACGTCACATAGCCACCCTGCAGAGAACTTTATCAATCTCAATTTTGTCAAATAAGGCCATATTTGACTGCTTACGATGTTAGTTCTCAACCTCTTCTTTCTATACTTTCGAAGGAACGTCAGTGATTCTCCCACGTACGTCCAGGGAAGGGAAAATGTTGAGCCAAGGGGGCACAGGGACATAAAAGTGAAAGCAGCAGTCAGAAAGAAAGAGAATCTCTTTCCTATTTCGCTTTCAAGACAAGAAGAGAATGTTTCTCATTTTTTTCCTATCAGTTTTACGGGGACACTTTCAAGGGTTTAATGGCTTACCAAAAGTCAGGAGCCCTAATTAGCAGTATGGGGGCTGGCCACCTCTCCCAGGCTCAGTCTAGGTCTCGGAGGCATTTCAACATTCCTGCTCCCATGAGGGAGTGACATTGTTCAGATAATTCATTTTACCAACACGTAAAGCGATATTTTCAATAATCTGTCTAGTCTTTTGCCACTGTATTGTCTAGTAAGAGATAGTGGATAACAACGACCTGACCTTTTGTTAGTAAACTTCCACTAAGCTACACGTAATATTACCTTGCACTTCATATCCTCAAAGCATCATACAAATACTAAGCAATGGATTCACCTGGTAATTGTCTGGTACAATAAAGAGCAAAGAGCACAGCGTTTACAGCAAGTACCAGGACCGCAAGGTTTAGGCCTCTCCACAGTATAAATCACACTGGTTTGGGGGACTGTGTCCTCGCGTGACTGACGCCAGGATTGTGTCCTTGCCTTGCCATCCCAGTTTGCCCAGTGGTGTTATAACTGTGCTGTGAACACAGCCCTGTAAAGGCCACAAACCAAAACCAGTTGTGTAACAGTAACCCGTTTCAGGCTCCCTTTCAGTTAAGAACGAAATTAACTTTCAATTGATTAGGAATTAAAAGCATGACAGGGAATATAACCCAAACGCGCTGCAGAACGGACAACGGACCTGAGCAGCAGAAGCTCCTGCCTCCAACCTTTAAAGCTATTAACCCTGGCATGAATTTTTATTTAGTGTTAATTAGGGGACTGGCAGCAAAAATCAATTAATTAATTACATCTCAGATCCACTGGAAAGCATAATGGAAATCAAAGAGAGCTAGATTATACCTCGTCCACAGAGGAAAGGCTGCTGCAACGGCTCTGGGTGATGGCACTCCCTTTTTCTTTAGCGGTACAGAAATAAGTGTTTAGGCAAAAAATAAAAAGAATCCGAACAAGATCATTTCTCCTAGCTGGAAACAACAAACCCTTCCTTCCCTGGGCACATACGTCAGCACAACATCTATCCCTGGCTCCTGCTTTCATTTTTGCCTCTGGAGCTCTCTGACCCTGGGGATTCCTTGCACCAGTCCTGCGAAGTCCCCCTCCTTCTGCCCGCTTACAGGGCACCATCCCCAAACTACCCCACACGGCCAGGTCATGAGACCTCTGGAGACAGTCCAGAAGGTCCCCAAAGCAGGACTCAAAAGGGGATGACAGCACACGTCGCCATCTCCCTGGCCACATCCCTCCAGAGAACATGCACATTTTGCCATTTCATCTCTTTTGACAAAAATTACGTACTAGGTTTGCGTTTGCTTTGTTTTTTAATGCCCAAGGTACAATTAGCTAACTAACGTTACTGACAGTGATTAGCGGGTGCTAATTACAATAGAATTTCTGTCAAATTACATGGTGCATAAATACAGGCTGACAAACTAGTCCGCGTGGAGCAGAGCGGGAGCGGACAGCGGGGCTGGCAGTGCCAGCGTCTCACGGCAGCGCAGGGCACAGCGCAGTGTCAATTAACAGCAGTGTCAATCAACGCATCGCCCATCTTCTGCCGTATTTCAGGTGAGCAGCTCCCACAGAGGGATTTTTATTTGGGCAGGACAATAACATTTGGCCTGTCTGGTTTCAAGCTACGAAAACGAAGACCTGAGCGAGCGCGCCTGTGTTTGAGGTGGGTGTCAAGAGCCGCCCAGCTCGAAAACCTCCCACTGCTCCAGCTTTTCTGCCATGGAAAATGTTGAATCTCATCGCCCGGGATGTCTGAGAACAGCTGGTTAACAAGGTCTTGCGCATGTCCTAATTCAAAGCATTTTGATGGAGTTAATCGAGAGCTATGGCCGCTCTAATTGCAGCCCCAGCCTGCCTGGGAGCGTGCCGGTGCCGGAGCCGCTCGCTCGGGGAGGACGAGGCGAAGGGCAGCGTTGCCGCAAGCCTCCGCCAGTGGCCCTTTTGCTCAGCCCATTTATCAGTGCCACCACCAAGAATAAATATTTATAAATGGTGTGTCAGCTCTAATGTGATAAATTATCTCCAGTCATCACATAGATGGTTCAAGATGTGTTAAGCCGGTTCTAAACATTTGGCTAAGAAAATGTCTGAGAGGGAAGTTGGAGGGGGAGAGAGAAGAAGAAAAACCACACATGCCAAAAAGAGAAGGACGAAACATTTACCGGTTTGACTTTGCACCGTACTTCTTGCCCTGGGTTTGTGAAGTGCAAGTAACCTGCCGAAGTACATTAAAACTCTCTCGACTAACCCCAGTTTATTGTAAATATTACAGCAAATCCATTGTAAACAGCAGCAAGAGGCTTTTGGGAACCCATTAATCAAAATAAACTGCTCTGGAAAATGCCTCTGCTCAGCTTGTTTAACCAGCGCTGCAGCTCCATACTGCATAGCTGATTTCGAAATATACAATTTATTGCCTTGGATGTCTTTGCTCAGAGCTAGATCTAAATTCCTCTGGGTACTTTAACATACAGTTAATCAAAGCACAACGCCACCCCTATCATATTTACAATCTGGCAGGCAATTAGTCAATAATAAATAAAATGCATTGGAAAGACAAATGATATTACTGTGTACGTATCAATGGGCTTATAGGCTCAAAAGATTTATCAGTACCACTGGAGAGAATAAATATTTATAAATGGATGTGTCACTCATAAAGTGATAAACTATCTCCAGTCATCACATGAAGAATGCATATTTTCAAGTTGACATACTTTATTATCTACCTAATCATTTTTCAAAAGGTGTTTTTCAACTTTATTAGCTGTACTTAACAACTGGAGGAACTTACTATCATCATCACTGAATTGAGGTTGTACGGCAAAGCCCCACTCTGGATTCCCACTGCAGGTTGGACAAAGCAAATAAAAGATTTTCTTTCTCCTTTGTTATCCTTTGGCCCCACATGAGTACTAAAAGTCCTGCAAACCCTATTTCTGTAAGTAGAACCACTTAAAAAATTAAAAAACTTAACCTTCCCCCAAATGAAAATGTAAACATTCAGAATGTTTACGTTTCAAATGCCATTGATATACAGATATTGGAAACCCATCAGGATTCAAAGCATGTCAATTATTTCTACCACGGGTCCATACCGTGAGGGAGCAGGATTTGAAATATCAGTACCAAAAAAAAAAATAAAAATCCTTAAATCCTTTCCCTATGATTTGTTTCTCACCGTCTCCAAAAGTAGGAGCCCTGCTCATACCTAGTCCTGCTGCTTTCAATGAGTGACTTACAGTGTCAGAGCTAAGTATGTGTTTTAAAACCTACCAATTTTTTGTATAAATATTTAAATAGGAGTGCTTTTTAGGAAAGTAGCTTGTGTTCGCAAAAGTGTGAATGAAGTTCTGTTTGTATAAAATGTTTACATTACAGCTGTATTTGTGGAGAAGATTTAAACCAGCATAACTGCACCCGCACCACACACGTGAGAAACGTTCACAGCAAGAGCACAGAAGAGAGTAATTCATTTCTGCTTACATCCTCAGAAATAGATCACTAGCTAATGATTAACTTGGCCGTGTTGATTTACAGAACCTTGATTTTCTTTTTATGCTATTATATTTTATTGACTGAAAAGCTAAAGCCATATATTCTAAAACATCTATACAACAGTTTTAAGACCGTTAGTAACCCAACAACTCAGCTTTAGCTTAGAAGAAAGACAACCCAACAACACAGGAGCTGGGCTCCTGAATTAGTCCAGCAAGGCACCACAGGACAGGCGTTTCCACGTTTGCCTGCGCGCGGGGATGCTGCACCTCCGGGTTTCCCTGCCCCGGGGCACGGAGCCGTACTTGGCTGGCACACTGAAGCTTGTGAGTAAGCAACGGAAACTGGATATTCTCCACATTTGCAAATCTACCACGCCAGTTACACCTGATAAAATTTTAAATGCTCCCCTGAATGAAGTTTTTTTTTTTTAAATGCTGCTGTTGTTATCCCACTCATTTTACATTTGAGTTTGGCAGCGGATGCCATTAGTGAACATTCAGTGTCAACAGTGTCATGATGTTGCTCTCAGAGATGTGTCAAGTACTGTAGCGTGATCTTGTTGCATTTAAAATTAACCACAGCAGTAAGACTGTGCCAATTTCTTGCATTAGATCCAGAATGAAGCCAGGAAACGTGTCAGGTCCACAGAACATGTTTCAAGAATAAACAAGGGACAAAGGAAACTCCTTTCTTCTGCTGCTTTTTTCTTTGTGCCACGTCTTGTCACGTAATTTAATTATTAGGTAAAAAGCCTTTCTTCTGCTCCGTTGTATTGAACAGCCTGCCTCTGCAAGGAGAAAGCAGAGATGGTAAATGGCCCTAGACCTCTGGGAATCCTGTAAGACAACCACTTACAACCTGGTTTTAACTCGTTTCTCATTCAATTATCCTTCAAAGAAATTAACTTTGGTGGCAGGACAGGAATTTAGATAAACCACACAGATTTGTTTACCTAGGAAAAGAAAAAAAAAAGAAGTGTATTTTATAAGTGTGTTGCCCAGGCTGTGTTAGTTAACGGATCTCAGGTAAAACGCGCTTTTTTTTCCTGATGTAGTCACAGAGTTTTTCTCTGCAAATCATTTCTCAGTCTAAATCTTCAGTTTCTTGGAAACCACATGACTGATGGTCCTCAACGCTCGAGCTCGAGATAATCTATTGCACTTTAGCTGCAGAGTTGCCCACTCAGCATTATACGTGGCTCTAGTTTGCACCTCTTGTTTTATGGGGTATCATACCAGCTTTACATTCTTCGGAGCTGAAGCTCTGACAATTTTTTTTCCTCTATGATTCAGACCAGGGGAAAGAAATGCATTTGTTGAATTGGAAAATGCTCATGTTAAACTATTTTCAACTTGCTTACAGGAAAAGATTCAGGATGGAAACCCTGAAGTGTGCGTGCAGAACCAGGGTTGCAGCAGAAGCCTGACACATCAGAAACCAAGAGCAGTTTGCCCAGGGCCACCCCAGGGCCGGCGGCAGGACCGGTACAAGACCCCGCGCCACACCAGCCCTCACCCGTGGCACCAGCCAGGTTTTGATGGAGCGCTGGTAGGCTGCAGTTTCTATCGCAGTAGTTAAAAGGTCCCAAAGCAAACACAGCATTCATCACAGACTGCTTTCAGTTTGCCTGCGTGTTTCTAACAAAATGCCTTTATCAAAATCGGGGTTGTGTGAATATTCTTACACCCCACTTGCTTCTTGGCAAGCAAACCATCTCCCAGCACCATGCTTTCCAGCTGCATGGCAGATGGGAAGGTCCTCCACAGGGCCTTGTACGTGTGTTGTGCTGGGGAATATGTGCTTCTGCCTCGCTACTCATCCAGCTTTGGTTCTCCACCGCTGCACCCGCGAGCGCCTACCCTGTCTGAGGAATTGCTCTTCAGCAGCATCCATGCCAAACATCAGACCCAGCTCTTCTCCATACCATTCCCTACATGTTCTTCCTTGCATTGCTGCTGGCTGAGACAACCCAGTTTTTTCCCTGGGGACACAGCTGGTCCCGTGGATAACTGCTCAACCCCACATTCCCCATTGTCTGCTGAGTCCTCCTAACTCATCACACCCACAGTGACAAACCTCCCTGTGATGCTCAACAGCCAAGTGCTTCAATATCCTCTTACAAGCAGCAGCTCCAGCTCACAGTGGTGCTTCTCAAGTCAGCAAAAGTTTTTAGCAGGATGAGTATTACTAAAACACCATCACATCTGACAAAACTCCTCCAGCTGGTGAAGCAACCCAGCAAAGAGAAGGCTCTCCACAAACAGCATCACTGCCCACAGCACAACCTTCCGCAAAAGACTCTGATTTGTAACAAGGAGGCTTTGGCAAGTCCAGCCACCTTAAAAAACTTTGGAAAAAAACCCCAACTTCGCTCTTGTTTCATAGCAGAGTGCCAGAGACCAAGCCTTCCTAATAACACGTCTTGCGCAACAGGGCTGTCATTACATCATCAACTGGCAAAACTGCCGGAGTGGGGTCACCCTGGGCCTCGGGCCCTGCCCAGCTCCCGCAGTCTGCATGCGATGGAGGAGCTCACCCCGAGTTAAACCCCGCTGCCTTCACCCGCGGCACCCAGCCAGGCTCTGGCGGGCTCCCCACGTAGGACAGGCACCGCCACGCGTGCCAGGGCCTGCCGGAGCGGGGCGAGGTCTCCTGGGGCCAGGTCGGCCCCGCTCTGCCTGCACGAGCAAGCACAGCCTTGTTTTATACTGCAGGGAAGAGGCTCATCGCTGTCTAACCCAATGGAGGCGTTTCCTAGGGATGAGAATTTTTTTGAGGGCTTGCAATAAAACCAACTGCTGGAGGCAGAATAACAAAACGGGGAGTCTGAGCTCTTCCAGTGGGTCATCTGAAGTTAATTCTTTGAAAATGGCAATCTTTCATCCAACTGCATCTCACCAAGACATTTCCAAGACTGATATCAAGCGATCTGCAACAAATCACCCAGAAACTTAGGTTAGAGATGAAACTCCAGGAAAATCTGAGCACAGGGAATGGTGCCTGAGCTTATCCATGGGAGAGGAGACTACTTACACTGTAAAAGGTTATTCGGGTGTTTAAGTAACAGACAGGAAATGACCTTTCAAGCTAAGGACTTCTTGGCCAAAGATGGCTGTTGAATAAGCCAACGTCAAGGCTCAGAAGGACATTTGAAGGAGCTAATTCCTTACAGCAGCGTACTATGCAACTGGCATTTTACTTCTAGTAGTTGAGAAAAATTGCAAACAGCTGGTGGATTGTTGGAAGATTTTAAAACATTTCTTTCAAGGTACTTTATTACTTTCTTAAAAATAAATACACATGCCACACATTCCCCCTTTTGCAGACACAGGGAATGTGCATCCCAAGGACCATTTTTAGTGGTGAGTTTCTTATTCATCAAAGCCAAAATCTCTGCTCTGATTTCTCTACAGCAGTGGGACGCAATTTTACTTCTTCTCCCCCCCACCCTGGTAGTCCCTCTTTACCAGGTGAACAAGCACCTTCGTATACCCATAAAGGAGGAGAGGGTGATCACAGCGCACTTGTGTTATCATTGTGCTCACATCTCTCCTGGGGCACAGCCCCTCGGCAGAGCATCCCGGCTCAGCAGGGAGCTCACAGGGGTTTTCTGAAAGGTGAGTGGAAAAAACTGATTACTTTATGCATGAGGGATTTGTTTCTAACGCTGCTGTGAGGGCTCCCCAGAGGTCCTAAAAGCTGAGGATAGATTTTGAAAACTGCGTTCTTGCATGTGGAGGGATGAACTGATGACTGCAGTGTTCAGTTCCCTACAGCAAAGGTCAGGAATAGAAAGGCAAAAATAAAAATCTCAGCTCACAAACTGTCTCCCCTTGTGAATGTCTTGCCAAAGAACTCTTACCAGAACTGCTGCCTGCTCCCAAATCCTTCCTGTCTCTCCCTCCATTTGGCATCGTTGAGACCATAAACATCCTCCCCATCACCCAAGGTCATCTCCATCCTCCAAGCAGGCCTGGAGCAATGTTCTGCTCAGCCTCCCCTAGATCTGCACTGGTACCAGGTAACATCTTTTACCGCCCAGTCTGCAACGCCTTAACTGCGGTGAATCAACAGTAGGTACCGGATGGAGACAACCAAAGTCAAGGTGAAACAACCCTCCAAAGCGAAGGGCATGGAGTCAACAGCACACAGCTGCTGGCAACACTGCGACCGGTGGGGGATACGGTGCTGCACACCATGCATTTTAACACATGGTTTAATTGAATTCATTATGAGAACCACATCCCCACATTATGAATACCATACGGTATTTTGCAGCTGTGGTCGTAACTCAGCTTCATCAAAAACCTGCAGTGGCTAGGAACGAGCAAGAGCAGCAGCACACAACTTTTTCAAAGAATATAGTACAATGTATGGCTACAGGCGAGTACATGCAAAGTCAAGAATAAAGTCTGGGGCTTCCATTTCCTTAATTTTAATGGCAGTTTTCACCTGTCACAAGCAGAGACTCTTTTGACCATAGATAAAATAATATAGATATATAAAAAATAATTAGTGAATACAAGCACTGAAAGTACAAGGTCAGTGCTATTAACATTCCTATGAGTGTGTGTTACATCAATGACAGTTCCCAGATGGAACGGTTCCAGGATCTGCTGTCGCCACACTCAGTCCCCCTTGTCTTCTCTCTTCTCCATCCTTTCCTCTATCCCCAGAAAATGACTATATGCAGCATCAGAGACACCTTCGAAACAAGGAGCGAGTCCTCACAGTTCGAGTGTTTTGCCCCAGGGACAGCCGTAACCTTGGGAACTTCATAAAATCATCGTTCTGTCTGGAGTGACACGTGAAGACAGCATGACAGACCTTGTGCAGATTTGGTACAACATGGGACATATTTCCATGGATTTTGGTAAACTAAGGCCTTACTGAGTTCTCCTGCATCCATGTGCCCAGGCAAGGACCTTCTGGGGACTTGGGGGGCTGTCCCCCAGCTCACAGGGGTGAGCGTGTGGCAACTCCTGATGAGCACCAGAAGGGGCAGGTATGTGACTGTCACAACGTCCTTTACTGGGCAATGGCAACGCTTTCACTTTTCCATCATACAGCAACTAAATGTTTGTATGAAGTTGGTGATGAGTATCTTGTATTTTCCCTCTTTTCTATGATATCAGTCTCTAGAGACCTCCCCTGTGTTACGCACACGGGCACACATAGGCACATTCATCTACTTAAAAAAAACTCCTGTTTGATCCACACCACTTAAAAAGCATTACAGGCAGTGCCCAGAAGTCCTTTCTTTCTCTTTGTCCTATGATAAAACTTTGTTCATCAAGCCAGAGGACAAAACCCTGAAATTTCATCTCGGCTGATTATCCCTCTTTCTTTACAGGCTTTTTCTTCTCCCTGTTTCAGAAGTGCAGTTGCTTCCAGCAGCTCTCTGCTGCCTCGCGTTAGGTGAGGGTCTCTGGGAGGTAACCACAGTCTCTTTAAACTGAGATGGGCCAGAACCTGAAAAAATTCAGAGGTTTGGTGGGGCTTAGAACTGAAGCATTAGCATGAGACTCTCTGAAAACTGAGAAAAGGAAATTTCACAGAAAGGGTGTTACAAAAAAAGAAAAAAATCTGTAATCAGTCTAATTTGATAACCAATTTGTCTCAGCCATGCTCTCGCCCTGGCTTTCAAAATGAACGTTCTTTGGAGACAAATGTCAGCGAGCCGGGCTGGAGTGTGAAATCCATCGCAAACACAGCCGCCAGATGCGTCTGCTTTATGAACTTCGGACTTCCTGAACCTCTTGGTTAAAAAGTGTGCTTCTCTATTACTCGAGATCACGACCAGCGAATTCAGCAGCTAACGATCAAGTCATAGTTATTTCTTGAGACGTTGCATCAGACGAAGTTACTCATCATGGATTACATGCCCAATTGAAGCAGTTTGAAACGTTCCAACAATTAATTGGTTCACAGACTCACTACCTGGATGGAAAATAATTTAATATGGTTATCATTTTCAGGTGTAAATGTTCAGTAATGAACCCAAACTACTGTTTAAGTCTCACAGCCGAGCCTATGGGACTCATTAATCTCAAGAAACACAGACATCTAATGCAAACTATAAAATTATCTGTTTAAAGCAAATCCTAAATCCCTAACCCTCACACATGCATCACAAAACACTTAATTTATAAGGTTGTAAAACTCTTGCAGGAAGCACACCCTCTTTGACTTATAAAGAAAGCTGCAAAGAGGAAGCCCGCTTCATTTGCAAATTCAGCGTGCAAGATCGCGAGCGACGTTCTTGTCTTCTGACTTCCCTGCAAAACGATTTTTAACATCGTTGTGCCAAGCAACACTGTGTATGTGCCCGTATTTATAGGACTTGCTGGTATTTCCATCGCACCAAGTTTTAAACTCAGTATTTTAGCCACCTCTTGCTCGCACGGCACAAGCCGGAGATGCCTCCTCCCCTGGGGGCTCATAGCCCCCCACAAAAACTCTGGGGTGAGCAGCTCCCTGCAAAGAAACGTTGACAAAGCCTGAGGCGATGCCCCAAACCCAAGTTCTGTACCATATTTGCAAACTTCATATATCTAATTACGTGCTATAAACACACATTTTTACTGAAAGTGGGTTGGATCCATGCAGGATAGGAATCTATGATTTTTACACACTTTGCTCTAAAATCTCTCTGCTGGGGTGCAGACAATCGTGCTGACCCGCTCATCCACGCCTCCCTGATTGAGTTCCTTAGGCCTGGGACGGGGGCTCATACAAGGCACGTGTTTCACATCCCCTCATTTCAGGGCTGGATGCATTTCTCCTGGCGGAGGACACGCTCCGGGGAGGAACCTGTGCGGCAGCACAAACACCGCTGAACCAGACCTAGGCTGGGCACCGCGACTGGTGCCACAACGGTGTTCCCAGCCAGCTCCCCTGGACAAGCCCCTGCCTTTCCACTTATGTCTTACCTCCTTCCCACCCTCCATAGCCATTCCCACTCCAAAAGGCAAGAAAAAGACGAGGGATGCTACTCCTTCTACAGCTTATCTGAGAGCGCAGCACAAAGGCAGCCCATGAATTTCCGAAGCAACCTCAGTGTAAATTGATGACCAGGCAATAAACCTGTCTTTAGATAAGTAGAAGAGTTTGCATATGCTTTTGTGCATGCACCTGCCTGTTCAGCGAGTCATCACTCACTCCACAGCTCATTTCGCTGACTGTGGTCTACGAGTTTTATCTTTTTAATTGGGCAAACAATACACACCTTGCCTTTGCACATAAAGTCCAGTGCTAACGTGCTTGACTCCTACAAGTTGGTGGTTTGTTTTTTTCAATCAACTCTTAGTAATGCTGGATATTTAAGGTGGATGTGTTCTCTTTTTTGAACAGTTCCCTATCTGCAATGCAAATACTCATATTTCTGCAAAGATTTTGATTCTGCCCGAGGCAAATCTTCAAGGGCTCACATCAGTGTCCATTAAAGCCCAGGGGGAGAGTCCCTTTGATTTTGACGGCTTTGGGACAGGCCCAACAGCGCTAACAAGAGGAGACAAGAAGTCTCAGTGTCCCCTCACTCCCGAGCAAGGAGTCTGAAGCAGATGAAGAGCAGCAGAAGTTTAGCAGTTACCCTACTTCATGTGGTTTCTCTGGGAAACGATTGGGGTTTTTTTTAAATACAGAAACAGTGCATTACACAGAGGCAGGGTTTAGCATCTCCCGCAGAGGCCAGCAGACTTAATCTAGTTTGCACCAGCCACAGTCTTGGCCTGAGGGAGAAGCTAGTGCAGAGAGCAGCCGAAACTGGCTGAGCAGAGCATGGTCCTCCAGTTGTGTTCTCATCTTCTATGCTTTGCATCGCTCACTGCTCTTAGGGTTTTAAATCCCATCAGGCAGGGTCAGGCGGCAGGGCCCAGGCATGGGGATGCCCACAGCCCCGCTCCCACTTCCCGTGGCTGCTGGGGGATGCTGATGGCTGCTCCACCACTCCCCAACTGGTTCTGCACAAGCCAGCTCTGATCCAGGAGTCCTACTTGAGCTACCGAGACTCTTCTGGCATCAGCCCAAACACAACCAAACCTCAACCGAGGCCATCGCGGAGAGAATGAGCACCCATCCCTGCTGTAGCTCTGGCCAACCCCACAGGAGAGAACCGCTCAAAAAAAACAACCTCCCCTACACACACACACACTTTGCAGCACGATTAGTTTTTGGCGAAGACACACACTGAATGTAGTGGGGGGGAGAAGTGCTGTCTTTGTTCTAGGATGCAAATGAGCATCTTTTTTAGAAGCTGAGAACGAGCCCCAACTAACAAAAATTGCGCATTGACTGAAATAAGCCAGGCTGCCTTTCAGATGTAGACTTCAGACAGAAAATGAAACATATCAAAGTGTCTGATTTGACGTGGCTTGCAGCTGCAAGGCAAAGCGACTGTCCCATTTTTTCCCCCGAGGCGAACACTCAAGATTTTCTTGATCTTATCTTTGTCTTTCTATAAGTCTTTGAAAACCATCTGTAGAGATTCATAAAGGGTATTTGTGTTTTAAGTAAACTGCAGAAGTGATCTATACCGAACAGATGGAAACAAATCAAAAAGCTTAACGGGATGCAGAAAAACAGCAACACTTAGAAAAATACTAGATATGAATGAGTAGGCAGGTTGTCTCCCATTTGTATTACATTTGGTGTGGCATCTCTTTCCTCTAGCATCCTCTGCAGCCTGCATGGTCCGCTCTCACCGCTCTTCTCCCACCCTCGTTCCCGGGCTGCAAAATACTTCCCGCTCTTCTGGACGAGCATCCCTTCGATGGGAATTGTTCAGCTCCTTGGCAGAGCCTGAACACCCACCCGAAGCCCTTAACGCAGCTCCCTCGGAAATAGATTGCATTTGACAGCGAAGGCCTCTGATTTTTCACGGCTTGCCAAAACATTTTTGAACAGATAAGGTGGGAGAGAAAAGTGCTACAAATCAATCTGCAGCATGCTCGGGGATTGTGCGCTTGTTTGTTTGTTCGGGGTGATGTTTTTTTTCTGACAGACGATTTCAAAGAAGCACAAGACTGCTTCCTCAGTACCGGCTTTTCATAGAAGACACAATAAGGTGCAAAATGATGTGTGTTACTGGAGTGAGTGGGTGTTAATGGGACTTCCTGAGCGTACTAACAAAACCCACAGAGAAAAGAGAAAAACAAAACTTTACCAATTTTCCCCGGTGTTTCAGCTGCAGCCCTGCACGTTTTCCCCTCTCCCCATTAGTCAGAGCCCTGCGTGCCCATTTCGAGGCGGCTGGCACCGTACCGCTGGAGAGCCTCTGCCCTAGTTCAGCTCGGTCGTTGTAAGCCCAAGCAAAAGCCGTGCCTGGCCACATCTCCACCGCAAAGACAGTTCGTATATCAGCATAGCTCTCACTTCGCAAAATTCCCAGCAGTGGGTCTGCAGAGGCCGGTCCCTGCTAACACGCAGTCCGGGCCGCATAATCCCCTCCATAAATTTACCAGCCTCCGTCATAAAACCTCACAGCCTCCACATGTACACTCAGACACACCGTTGCTGCACAGCTGTTTCATAACCTCACCCCTCCAGTGGTAGCAATGCCTGTTTTATTTCCAGCTTGCATTTGTTAATGGCCAGATTGTAGCTTTCCCTCCCGCCGCTTTCTTTTCTCAAGTCCCTAACAGGCCCAAGGCAAAGGTTAAGGTAAACCCCAGATGGGACACCTGGGGATGGAGAAGGCTGCTGGAGTTACATCAAAGCACTCCTCCTGCTTTGTTTCTGTAGGATGTTACATGACAGAAGTTCAAGATAAATGTGTGTTTCTATTGAGCTACTTAATTTATTATGAAGCCAAGACACGGGTTCTGCCTGAAGCATCTCAGGAGGAAAAGGATCTTATCCTGCAGTCCCGTCTGTCCCCAGGATGGACACTAAGGACAGTCCTGTCCCTTTAGACTCTGGGAACACACTTTGGTTGGGGTCCACAGACACACAAGAAGGGCACAAGAAAGGACGACTTCAAATGAAGAAATGACAGGGTGTGCTCCAACCCCGCATCGTCCTTCCCCCACCAAACGAAACTCCAGTGCTTATAAAATACAGGCTGGGCTCGGTGCAGACCCAGATGAGTTCCCACTGCTGTCAAAGGGAATTCGCCTTTGACTTTGCAAGAGCTGAGCAGGACAATGCCAAAAGCATCTGAAAACTCTGTTGCCCTCTCAAGGCCAGGAGGCAGAGAAAATCCTTGACATCCCTCTTCTCCCTTCGCATGGGGCTGGGGCCACAGGGCTCCAGCATGAGCAGACATGGGGACAGAGTGATGTATGGGCAGCTGTGGTGGGAAAGGCCCTTCACCTGACCACATCTACCCGCCAGCCTCCAGGGAAATCACCATGGTGTGTTACACACTGTTTCTCACCAGCTCTCTTCGCCATCACCCACAGAAACGAAACATTCCTACACATTTCTCTGCTCCTCCTAGAGGGACTTGCTGCCCCCTGCTTGGCCACACTGCCTTCTCCAGAATGGAACAGGCAAAGACTGACTTGTCCATCAGGCCACATGTCATCCACACACGTTCTCATGAATCTAGGGCATCGTCAGCCTGAATATATCTTTTTTCCCCCCCGGCCTGGAGCTTAGCCATCTTCGAGCTCTGCCTCCTGAGCAAAGCCCAAGGCATCCCACGCTGCAGCCCTGGTGGACCTTTGGTATTTGGATCTGTGTGAGTGCAGATTCCCAGTTCTATCCACCTACCAGCCTGGAGAGCCTTGCACACAAATATAGAGGCAATACAGTGACTGATATTTTTAGAAAGGGAATGCATATGTAAATTATTCCCCTGAAAACGTCTCTGTGCGTCAGACTCTCCCCTGATTCAGAGAACATCCCTTCTATCTTTTCCTCAAGTACACACTGCGTACAGCAAAGCTTAACATCTCCGGGAATCTGGTGGCGGAAAAGGTTGTTGCAAAAGTGATTCATCTATCACATCTTTCACAGCTTCGGTAAACTGGAGCGGTGCGAATTTCTCTGCCCCCAGTCTTGGCTGCTCAAGAGCTCCCCGACTTCTCTCCCATTCATAGCTTCATGCGCACGCAGCAAAAAGCTAGGAGCGTTGCTGGTTTCCTCACCTCCACGTCCTCAGCCTCCTGCCGTATGCTTCCTGCTGAGGATGCCATCAGAATCCAGACAGGCCCATCTGCTGGGAACGCTTCCCTGCTCGACGGCTCAGAACGAGGTGGCTCCTGGCTGGCGCGGTGGCAGGGCGGTGAGGAGCACTAGCAGCCCTCTGCACGCACGAGCTCACCTGCGATTCCTGCATCAAGACCATCCCATGGGCAAGAGCTGAGCTTGCATCAGGGCTGCTCAGCCCCAGGTAGACCAGACATCCCACCCACACTCAGCACTGGGGAAACGGAGCCTCCCCAGAGGAGGCGGCACCCACAGGACCAAAAGATGCACCCATGTTCTTCACCCCCTCACATTCACAATCTCCATCGCTGTAACCTGCCCAAAACTTCTCCGGTCCTGGAAGCCACTCGCAGCTAAGGCAGGGCAGGAAGGCATGCACCAGCAGGCATCTCACTAGTGCCCCGCGCTTTGGGAAATAAACAGTACAGTCCCTGACATTACGTTCGATCACTGTCCAGAAGCTATTAGGAAGCTAATTAAAATGAATAGATCACTTAAGTATTCAGGGTTCATATCGCATTAATTCAACAGCACAAGATACAAAGACAAAGGCTGAAGAAAAGGCCAAGGACAGTACAGCAATGTTCCTTGGTGTGGATTTTCTTCCCTTCCTTTCTTGTAATACAAAAGATAAGTCTGTCTCCTGGCTTATCTAGATACATTTGTAAAGATTAAAAACACACTTCTTTGCTTTTGCATTCTGCTGTAAATGATTAGCCCGTGGTACCGTTAAGCAGGGCACTCTGCCAGACTTAAGGTTCTGATTTAAGCCACAAAGACAGGGAAACTCAGAGCGAAACCTACTGCTGCCTGCTCAGGACCAGGCGGGTAGGCAGGACCCTGCCCTCCCAGGCAGATGGGGAGATGGTGCTGCACACGAGCAGCGATACAGCCTCAGATCGACAGGAACGGCTGGCCCCAATTCCTGTGCCAGGAGCTGGGGGGAAAAAAAGAGCATTTTCTTTCTTAATGGCACCATTTGGGAATAGGGGGAGCAGTAGGCAGGCACGGGGGTAATTCAATGATCTTGCCTCCAAGAGCCAGCTCATGCAAGGCTGCAAGATGGGAGCAGCAGTGTCCAAAGCCTTAGGCAGGACTCTAGGAGGTGCCCCATGGAGAACCCCCTGTCCCCAAGCACATCCCGAAAACCCAGCTCAGCAGGAACACGTGGGCTGCGAGGGGGAGTCAGATAGCTCAGAGGGTGGGAAACGGGATCAAAACACTTTAGAAAACACACTGAAAAATATCTGGTGGGTATCCCCAGAACAGTCCCACAGCTCGTAAGACTTGGATATTTCTTGGAAGTGTTCAAGGCCAGGTTGGATGGGGCTTTGAGCAGCCTGGTCTAGTGGGAGGTGTCCCTGCCCATGCAGGGGGGTTGGAACTAGGTGATCTTTAAGGTCCCTTCCAACCCAAACCATTCTATGATTCTCTGTTGCAAAGATCTGTTCGCAATGGTTCAACACAGGCCCAAAAGAGAAAAAAAAATTCTAGAGCAGGTACGGTCCAGACCTCCACTTCTCGCTGGAGGTTTAATCCTGCTTTATCACTCTGAAGTCCCACTCCTCGTGTCTCTCTTTAAAACTGGCATTGCAGACACCTCAAAATCCTCTGTCTCTCCGTGAAACTATTCCTGGGTCAGAAAAACGCAGCTACAGGCAATCTGCTGGAGACCACATGTGTTTGTATCCCAACAGCCTGTGGTCACAGTCCTATGTTTTGGAGCTCTTCCAGATTAAGAAAACCTAACCCAAGGAAATGTGTTTCTTTGTCACATTCCAGACCAATGCAAATTAATGTATTGGCATTAAAAGACGATGAAAAATGGGGTTAATTACGGAAACTATGACCTTTATATACAGCAGCTCAGGCATGGGCTGCTATCATACATCATAATGTTAGGAAGAGCCACGTACTGACACACAACAGCAAATAATAAATAATAAATCCATCAGCCTAAATTGAACCTTGTGTAATGTACGCCTGACAAACCATAGATTAATTTGCCTAATCCATCATTTGTTAATCCCTCATCCCCAAGAAATGCATGTAAGTGCTACAACTGTGACATCTGAGCCTATTCATACAGGCACAGTGACTCAGGTACAGTCATCCAGAAGTCCATCAGCTGAGTTTCCCACCATTAACAAATACTGCCAAAGCGTTGCAGATTCCACATTTCAAAGATGGATAGCTGGAGCATCGGAAGTTCAGTATTTATGAAACCACAAAAATAACTATCAGGTTTTTATATCATCAGTAACTAAGACAATTACACTAAACTTCACACACTGTTTGCACTATATAAATAATAAATGCTAATATTCAATGTTAAAGGAAACTGGAGCTGTAATCCATGCTAGTAGGTTTGTACAATTAAGCTCATTGGATAAAAGCTTGCATGTTAGGGGGAGGCCCTTGATAAAAGGAGAAAATTAAGATGATTTTGAGGTTTTAAATATATTTTACCCTGAGTCTGTTTTGGGTTTTACAGCTGTAGGAGAGGAAACAAAGGAGACCTGGGGAGCTGTAGGTGGAAAAGATACAGCGGAGGGGGATGTGCTTACCATACTAGAAGTATTGGAAAATGGCACTGTATTTCCATAGCCACTCAACACAAAATGGTCTCAGAAAAGGATAACTGCTGGAGATGAAGAGCAATGAAAGTCTCCAAAACTTTCTGTGGCAATGAGCAGCTGCTGCATCAAACTCAGTCGTGTCCAGCTCTGCCCCAGGGCCCAGGAGGCGAAGCTGCAAACCAGCAACCGGTACCGAGCTCTGCAGCAGGAGAGCATCGGGGGAGCGGGCAGGACGGAAAGCACTCCCCAGGCACCCTTGCAATTCAGAGCCATCCAGCTTCCCAGGACAGGGGGAAAAATTTGCACAGGATCCTCAAATATTAGAGAAACCCAGCAAGTTTTCCCAGTTCGTACTGAGTGACAAGTTCCATAGCGGTGGTACCTAAAATACTCACTTATTAAAACCATTATTAGACACACAAAGTATGTCTACTCCCACACGAGAGCTGGAAATCTGTGTCTAGTTTTAAAGAAAAAGCCAAGAAGCAAACCATGGAAATAATATTTTCGCTCCCCAAACATATTACTCTAAAGTTACATTGTTTCCCAGTGCCATTGTCAAATCTAATTAATCTGTTCTTTGCAACACCACTTGCATTTGCTTTAATTGTTGAGTGACACGATGAAGTGACAGTGCCAAATTTGCCCAAGAGCTGCAGTGGGACCCCGCAGCTCTTTTCCATTCAGAATTAACCCCTCTCATGTTTGCACCCAGCCGGCGCATCGCTGCTACTCCATCCTCACTGAGCGGATGGGTGCGAGTGTGCAGGGCCGCAGGGGCTGGCGCACCCTTTCCGGACACAGGGACGAGGAGTGTTGCACCACGCGGATGCCTGTTCTGGCATCAGCCCAACAAAAACAACTTGGAAAAGGTTCCAGGACTGGCAGGAGCGGTGAAGAAAGCAGGAGGATCACGTTTTGCTGCTGTATTTGGTAGCCAAGAACAGCAACTTGCATTGATCCTGCCCCACCACAGAAGTCTCCATCCCTGAGTACTGAATATAGTTTGAAGGAAAAAGCTTTCAAATCAGCAAGGCAGGAGGGTTGGGTGGAAGATGGACACCACAAGCAACGTAAATCCAACCGAGGCAGGACCTTTGCTACATCTCAGCAAGAAGGCAATGCACTCCCAACCGAGTCTCTAGGGCAGAGCTACAAAGTATTAACATGTTTGTGCATAATACATGCAGTAATGGCTGAAAGTTGGAAACCATGGGTTAACAGAAGAAACCACCACAGTCACCTCTGTCAAATGCATATTTAATGCTCTCAGAGGACAACTATGCCAACTGCTCAGCAGCCAGGAACTCTTTCTTAAGAGCTACTGTCATAAGCTTGTGATCTAGTTCATAAATAATCATCGAATGAAATGATTTATGGATTTGCTGAACTAAAGCTTTCCTATTTCTGTTCTTCCTCCAGCTCCTCCTGGATGCTGGGAGAGAAGGGCAGGAGAGAGGGGTACGCAGCAGAGCTGCAAGAGTTGGGCCGAGGTCACTGCATGCGGGTTTAAGGGTACGTCTCACTTCGCAAAAGTCAGCATGGACAGCTGAACCTGGCACGTGGGTACCAGGGGACTGGGTTGATGGGGGACGCCAGGACCCTCCTCGGCTCCCAGTGGCCGTGCCCACATCTGACACCCACCCCAGGCTGGGCTGCTCCCACCCCACACAGCATCCTTCCGGTCCTGGCTTGTGCCAGGCTGGGAAAACACATCCTGAGGTGGTGATGGTTAAGTTTATTATCTAGATACTAATCTCAAGAAAAGCCAGACCAAATATAAACTGACACACTCAAGTGTTATATGATTATCGCTATATAAATAAATGTCATCACATTTAAATCACGATCTGATTTAACTTTGAGGTCAGCCCTGCTTTAAGCAGGAGGTTGGACTTTGTGACTTCCTGAAGTCCCTTGCAACCTAAATTATTCTGTGATCTGGTGAATTTTCCTTGACAGAAATTTTCCATCTCTTTTAACAGAAATAACTTATTGCGAGCCACAAGAAAAAAAAAGAAGTTTAATAACAGCTACCTCCTGTTTTGAGTTCAAAGCTTTAGGGGAGGCAAATACATTTACAAGGGATTGCAGCCTTTAAAGGATGGCGCAGGATGCCTTTGCACAAGGCAGGCGCCCGGTTCCAGAGCTGGCATGACTGCCTTCATGGCATCGCTATTTGATTTATAATGGCATCCAATTACTTTTCGTAGCATGGAAGACACAGACTGAAAAAAATGTGCCATGATATATTTTTTTCTAGTTGCTAAAGCCCGAATTTGCTTGTAGTGATTGACAAGTTGCCCTCCTCTCCCTGGGAGCACCAGTCAGCTCCCAGCAGCATATTTATATTATATTTATAAAAACTTGGGGTCAGGTCATTATCATTACTGCGGTGCAGAGAGCCCCTTGTAAAGAGACCCCAAGAACTGCCTTTCTCTTGCCAAAAATCAGAGAGGTCCCTGGACCTTGCCCAGCACTGTGTACCCATGGCCCCATCTGCACCACGGCACGAAACAACCCCGGCTGCTGGGAGGATCAAGCCGTGCTTGTGTTGGGCTTTGATGTTCCCAGGTGGAAGGAGCTTTAACGGTGCGGCGGAGTGTTGTTTTTACACAAGATTTATCAGTACAGTTAACATACCACCACAGAGCTGCTATTTGAGCATGCCCTGAATGTTAATAAGCGCGCACAAGACAGGCTGCTCCTGCAGGTACACGCTAACATTCACCTTCAAAGAGCTTTACAAACATCAGCTCAGCAGCTCTCACCTCCGTCTCCCGAAGGAGAGCTCAGCCCCGCTCCACGGGGAAGGGAGGGAGGCACAGAGGTCACGGACGGGCTTTGCGATGGGCTTGGGAGAGCAAGAATTCAAAAGAGATTTAAGTACCTTATTTTCACACAGACATTTATATAGGGCTTATACATTGTACCGCCTGGAGGAACCTCGTACTTCAGCGTACGAGACTTTTGGTGGGTTAGGATATATTTTATCCCGAGGTGTGTAATTTCTCAATATCCAAGAGGATGAGCGGCTCTGTAAAATAGAGTTCTCAAGCAGAAGCTTTGTCGAGTTTTAACACAGGCACATCAATGAATCCCCACTGATATCCTAGGGAGATCAAACAGCAGGCTAAAAAAAATACAGGAGAAAGCATCTGGGATCCTTGGGGGGAAAACTGTCAAAGTATCATAGGAAAACATAAAGCTTGATTGGGTATCAAGAGGTCATCCAGTCCACTGTTTCTCAATCTTTAAAAATCACTTAACTCCATTTAGAAGTCACAGACTACCCTGCGCACTGTTGGCACAACTGTCTTACTTGCAAACCTAACAAATATTTGGATTGATGCTGAAACTTTTTTTTATTCCCCTTCTCCCATTTTTTTTTTTTTTTCCAATTCCTGCATGTTTTTTTTTTTCCTGGTTGTCTTATGAGCTGCCCTGTGGACACTCCTGGACCTGTTCCCCTGGCTCCTTAGTAAGGCCTCGCCTTCCAAAATCCTGGGTCCCACCAAAGCCATCTGCACCAGCCCAAGACAAAGTGCCATTCCCTTCAGTGACCCCCCATCACCTCCCTCCCTCCACCCAACAGCTCACCCAGCCACCCAAGTTCAGGGCTCCTGTGGTTTGCCTGCCTCACCTTTATTGTCACTGCACACAGACATCCTCTCACGGTGCCTCATTATATGCTTTTAAAAATAGAGCATCCCTTAATATACTACTCGTCAAAATATTCCCAGTTTCTTCTGAGCAAAGCTGGGGTGAATAAGTCTCACAAAAGCAAATGGGTCTTACTCGGTTTGCAAAGAAAGATTGCTCTGAGACACCAGAGTCATCCTCAAACCTCAGTGGACAGCGTGCTTTACAGACCCAGCCGTGCTGCCAAACCGAGAAGCCCAACAATTCAAATAAATACTATGCCTCTAATCCTTGTAGTTTACTATCCTGCCCAGATTTGACTGTTTCCTGGGCTACCCTTTGCTGTAGGAAAGGCTTATCGTTAGCAGACACAGAGACAAGGTAATTTGTGCAGCCTCTGCACAAGATCCTTCTGGCCTCATCCAGAGCGAATCCCACCCAACTTAAACCTCAGTCTGGGACCATGGGTACAAAACCATCCACCCATCAGGATGTACAACCTTTGGGATGACACCAAGTGGATATTTTTCATATTTGGGCCGACAGAAGGGAACGTTTCCCACACCTTTCCCACACCTCCTCCCTGGAGCAAACCCAGCCCAACTTCTTTCTTAACCACAGGAACAGCGATTCTGTGTGGCTTGTGTATGTAACTAATGCACTGAGGTCTGTTTTTTGTTTAAATAGCTGTGAAAAGCACTCTGTGTGTTTTACCCAGAGATATATTACACTTGATTAGGCGGTGCGCTGGAGCGCGAATGGTACAACAGGAGACGGACGTGCTTAACTAGCGGTTTCAGCCTGCGCTCCGGTATCGGGAGGTCAAGGGAAAGATTAACTATATCTGACTGCCGTGTCAAAACACTCAATTGGAGCATTTATAAACCCACAGAACTAGTTGCCTCAGTCGGCAGAGCAGATTTATTTCCCTCCACGTAGCTCCCGCAAAGCAAACCAGGGCAGTTGCCAGGGCCAGGTTTGCTTTCGGCTCCTTCCAAAGAGCAGAGAGAGCCGAAAGGTTCCGAGGGAGGCGTGCAGGTTTCAAAGTCTGGCTGTTATCTTCAGCCAAAAAGTAAATCTAGGAGGAAAGATGGTGATTCCCGGTCACCTCTGCTTATAGGTGACTTCCGCTCTGGAAGTAGCCTAGACGTTATTTTAACAGAGAAATTAAAAAAAATAAAAATCCTATTTCCCCACAGGTGTGACATAGACATAGTAACTTCTGGTTTACGCTCAGAAGCCTTTTGAAAAAAAGTCCTACTTTTCACATGTTTGGGACCTTTGGGTTTTATTGTTCTATGGAAATGTCTTTCTGTGCAAAATAAGTTGAAGATGACGCCTGACAAGAGGTTCCCAAAGGAGCCCTCTCATTGTCAACATCAGCACCTTTTTAGGATACCATATTTTAAATTCACAGTTAGATTTGGAACTGTACATACAGCTCTGGGGCGCAAGTCTAGTCCTTTTCATCGCAGTGTACATCTCACACTCGATGTGAGCATATGACTGCAGCGTGTGGCCACTGATGATCAGAATTTGGACAATTATGACCACCATTTAGAAAAAAAACAAAACCAAAACCACACATAGCCTCAGCTCTATGACATACGCATGACTACGGAAAAAGGCTTTCCTTCCCTTCTGCTCCCAAACTCAAGAATACTTTCTCAGCCTCCAGACTCAATTCTATCCAACTTGTTGTCACCTCAAATTGCCCCCCTTCTCCGTGCCAAACTCAGTGGTCACCATGTGATGTGTAATGACAGCTTATTCCTCCCTATTTCATCTAGAGTTTCAGCATCAAGGTCAGGACTGGAGACATCACTAGCATTTGAAGAAAAAGGTGCCAAACCTCTCATGTTAGCTTCCCAAGAGCCCACCTGTTCTGCATCACACTGCAGGCACTTTAAGGAGCAACTTTTATGTATTTCAAGCCTGTAAAGAGCAACTTTGGGTCCAGGGGTAGGACCAGCACATCCAAGAGGTACCAAACCTAGAAGAGCTCATCCTGCAAACCCTCCTATGTGTTTCTTAGCCTACTCCAGGCCACATGGACTCCTCAACTCAAGGGTTCCTGCTCTACATCCAAGTGCACAAGGCAGACATGTCCCTGTTACCCTGGCAGAAGACAGCAGACGAGACTTCTCCACTCAAGTCATAGGAATGTTTCTGGGTTGAGACCGTCTGGATAAACCAGATGCTTCAGCACCCTGAGCTACGCTGCAGGGGGGCAATTTTGTTTTTAAACTGCACTTAGCAGCGTTCTGACTTGCAGGTTTCACTTTTTAATAGTAAACACATTTTGTAGGTGCCAGAGAACATTTCAAAGCATTTCAGTGGAGTCCTTTTACCTTCACAGCCTGGGGGCACATACACTGAAACAACAGCTGAAATCCAATTACTGAGGAATATTCTCAAGTGCATTTCCATAGGTAATTTGTTAGTCTGTTGGAACATGCAAAGTGATTTTTCTCCACTTCTTGACGCTGTACCTCGGGCTCCTTGGTTGAAGATTTCTATCCAAATTGCATAGTAACTACCACGGAAAAGGAATCCACATGACTGCTGCCTTCTCTGGGGGAGCAACCTGCCGGCATCTTTCAAGACCCAGTCCTTACCTATGATTTGACAAAAAAAATCATCAGCCAGCCACACTGCGATGCCTGCTGCCGTCCGAGCTTCTCGTTGCCCAATCAGTTTGATGCATAAAGACATAAGAAGCCTGAAAGTATTTTTCCTTCAGCATCCTGTTTATTGATTTAGCAAAGAGCTGACACAGATGTACAGTTCTAGAGACAAGCTGTAATGCAATCCCTTCATCTGCTGTCACTCAAAATCACACAAGCTGGCTGCTGCCATAAGGGGAGGAGTGGCCACCCTGCTCATTTTGGGACTGATAAACAACCCAGCCATGAGCTTTGTCCTTGTTAGGGAGGTACCCCCATATTGACACCACATCCACACTGTATGTGCCATCATGGTACATCTAACACTGCCCAGGAATGCCCCACGTGCTGGGTACACAGAGCCAGCCATGATGTCCTTCCCTCTTCCCTGCAGCTGAAGAAGGGGAACCATGGCATGAACCAACACGGGTGCCACCACCATGATGGCCCTGCTCGGGTTGGCCTCACGCCCTGTTGGTGGGTGCCTACACCTTCAACCCAAGTTTACCTCCCAACTAAGTCAGTAATATACGACAGGTTCAAAGCATGGGCTGGCCTCCAAGGGAGTAAGCTTAAGAGAGCATCATCCCCTCCATGCACAAGTCAGAATCGTTACCACTGGTGAGATATTGTTGGAAATGGGGCTATTTTCAGAAAGAGAAGACAAAAATTAAATAGACTAAGTTTAGGTCAGAGTGACAAGGAACATAATCAGAAAAGAGCATAGATGAACTGCCTGTGAGTTCTACAGATAATTCAGGGCAAATTAAAGCATTTGAAATCCTACTGAGAGCCACTGATTTAGAATTATGAAGTTAACTTACAGCAATCATTTTCTATATGAAAGCAATTATGGATGGGTTAAAAGCCTCTGTTATTATGGATTGTGTATGGCTGCCACAGAGGGTTCAGTCTCCCAGGATGAAATTTTAGCCTTCGTGAAAACCTACTACATCCTGTATGCCAAATCTTGTTCACCCATCAGAAAGCCGTTGAAGATTATCCATTTTATTAACCAATGCAAATTCAGACAGCCAGGGAGAGGTAGACGGGGAACATCCTGCTCGCCAATAAAACACATCCACACAAATCACCATGGTTCACTTCCCAAAATAATCACACAGGCTCAAACACACAGCTGTGATGAATGGCAAATTTCCAAGTCTTAATGCATCAGAAAGCAGAACTGTTGTTTGAAGTGGTCATCTCTTGAAGGGATGGGAAAAGTCAAGGGAAAGCTTGTGAGAAACCTGCAAGCGCAGGGCCATCCCCAAGAATTACCTTGCAGTGCCTACAGGAAGGCAACCAGCTGCAGTGACAGTGGCCTCCTCCATCTGCTGTCTTGCCGCTACCAGAGCACAGCCCCAAAAGCACATCCAACGGCAGCTCGCGGTGGGATTGCCCCTGTGGAAGAGGTGATGGCAGAGAGCAACAGCCTGGCTCATCCCCACCAGCAAGAGGAGAGGGACCGGTTGGGGTCTGGTGGCACAGCCCCTCCTGAGAGAGACAATCCACATCTCCTCCATCACCCCCAGAGCTGGGAGCCAGCAGCCCCTCAGGAACGCTGCCTGCACCTAAGCCAGCCCCGGTCCTGCAGCAGGTTCACATAGCAACAGCTTGCAAATGGAGCTGACGAAACCACTTACCAAAACAATCTATTATACTGAGCCTCTTCCTTCTCTTTATTCTTAATTGGGCTTTATTTCTTGTTTGGTGTTTTCTGTGCAGTTAAACAAGTTGACAGACCTTTTGTTTCTGGAATGAAAATGAGATTTTGACTGTGACATGCATGGCAATGAGCTGAGCATGCGAGGGTACCTCCATTATGCGTCTTTCAGGGATGACATCTTGAAGAGGGGGGAAAAAGGGAAGCCTGACCGAGACCTGGTGGAAACCAGACGTTCACACACACGTGATCTGCCAGTAGGTGCAACAGCGTAGATATTTGGATTTCTCCTGCTGCAAAGGCTATGAGAGCAGGAGGGGTGTGAAGTGACAGCCAGCCTGGCCCCTGTGCCGGCCCCTCCGGAGGCAGGGAGCAGCCCTGGGGCACTGCAGGCATCATTGGGCTAACGGGGCACAGAGGCACTTGCTCGACAGGGGCTAGGAGGGACTCCATACGAAGGTCTGATGGCCAACATAGATCCATAATTGATGCTAGCTGTTACAATAAATGAAACTTCATAGCTAAATTGAGAGAGTTATAATAACGGCACTGAACTCAGCAGTGTTGGAACAGCAATGAGAAAGCAAGGCTTGCTGCATAATGCATGAGGGGGAAACCCACAGTATTGACAGTAAGAGCTAAATGCTGGTTACAGAGAGGTCAAAGGCAAAGATCCTCACTGGATTCAACACAGCCTGAGTCCTGACAAGGAGTGAGGGCAGCTCATTCTCATTACAGCTATCCTTCACTCCACCTTTCTTGATGAGACCCCAGATCCTGCTCCTCTTGCTCACCCTGAGGGAGAGCACAGGGATCCTTCAGCAGAAGGGCTATAAGCCTGCAAACAGGGATCCCTCAAAGGTATTTCTGTACCGTCCTCCTAATTTCATTAGGGCAAGAAAACCTCCAAACATGCCACGCACAGCCAGCAGTGCTCCTGGGTAAATGAGGCTGAAGGTCCTCTGGTTTCCCCACAGCTGTGCAGAAACTCTACGGCAAAGCACAGCTCCCAGCACTGTCTGAACAACGTAGCATCCTTCCTGCAGCCTTTGGACAACTTTAGGGGCTGGCTCCTTGCATGGGTTCCTGGCTCAAAGGTAAAGGTGGTAAATAAGGGAAACGCAAAGGTTTGCATTCTTATAAATGCCCTATTAAGGTAGATTTGGATTCAGGATTTCTCTATTCCCACCTCTCCCTTCAAAGAGATAGATACCTTTTGGGGAAAAATCCAAAGCTGGCCATGAAAATTGATAAATGATCCCTGCATTTATCAGGGATCAAGAGAACAAACTCAGTCCTTTTCCCTTTCTGCTCATCTTTTCTATGGAAGTTTTCCATGGCATAGCCAACACAAGAAATTGCACCTATTTAGCACTATTGATCCAGCTTACTTCAGTAACAAACCACATTAAGTTAAAATCAATACCAGCCACTCTTAAACTGATTTAGGAGTGTCCACACAAAGGGGCTCGCTCCAATTTAGACAGATCTGTTTTGTGACCTATTTAGTTAAAACATGCAATCTGGGGGCTGAGCTGCGCTCAGAACAGCCCAGAGGCATTAATTCCCAGGGTTCAAAAGCATTAGTTCCCAAGTCTCATCAATGGCTCCCAAGGGACAGGAGACAACAGGCTAAGTGTCAGTGACCAATGTCCAACTTTCTTGGCAAAACATACAGCTCTCCGCAGCTCCAAAAGCCGGAGAGCTAGGGAGAAACCCAAAGACCTCAGGGTTAATTTATTTTTGCAGCTCAAAGTTTGCATTAAAAAAAAAAAACCAAGCTAAAGATGCTGGAGACAAACAAATCAGAAAGCTACATTTTATTTCTCCCCCTGGAATATTTACTCCCCAAGATATGTACATTGCAGACAGCTTTGCCCACTATAAATCCACCAGCACTGTGCTTTGCAGTTCATTTTGCTGCAACATCCAAGTGACCAAGGTTAGGAAAGGTAACACAAGAAAGAGTTTGAGTGCGCTGTATATCAGAGAGCTGGGCTGTGTTTTGACACCTTTTGCTGGTTTTGTATCTAAGGGTCTATACGCATGCAGAAGAGGCTTGAGGTGAGCACTGAGGAGCAGAGCACAAATTTCATCATACGCCATGACATCATGGCATCACCAGCAACTCTTTGAGCTGGGCTATAAATCTCCTTAGCCAGAAGGAGGGGAAAAAAGTATTCTTACTTCAAAGGAGATGAGGCTTTAACGTTAAATCAAGTGCAGGCTATGGGGTCTCCATCAGACAAGCCTTGGCTGCCACAGAAAGGCCACAAGCAAAAGGTTTGCTGTTACGCTTCCTGGCCAAGGGGAGGGAGCCTGTGAGGTTCTTCCACTCCTGTGCCTCAGCCCCAAAAAAGTTGACACACCATAAGGAAATCAGTAAAAGTTAACTTAGGCTTGAGCTTCAGGGGGAAAACTTTATCAAAGGTTTGTTCAGGACTTGGGGATTTTTGGAACAAATGATGTTGGGCTGGAGCAATGCTGGTGCATCTATGGCACAAGAGAGAAGAGGGAAGCAGGTTCCTCCTCCTGTGCTTGTTGTCCATGATATGAGAAAAATATGAATCCTGTTTGGAGAGGTCCAATGGTGACCACGAAGTTAGTGATTTTCAGACATCATGAGGAAACAAGAAAAGTTGAAAAGAGGAATTCCCTGAAGTTTTACCAAAAACACCACAATTTACCTCTTCCGAGAGGCAGCAGGTAAAGCTCAGAGCTTACATGCTGCTCTTCCCATGCCAGCTAATAGCACAAGGCCCCTCTGCCTCCAGAGAGGGGAGGGATGAGCCAAGTGCATGAACTCCCACCACACAAGGACTTCAAGAAATCCTTCAGGAAAAAGAGATCAAGCCCCAATTCTATTGCCTTGCAATAAAGATAAACAAAACCACCTACTTAAAAAAAAAGAAAAAGCATAGAACCCAGATATATTACCTTCAGGGCTCTTTGATACCTGAGAAAAAATGCAAAATGGTACAGGGCCAGTATTGTTTGTTTGGTTTAAACCCAAACCTTTAAGTTTCAGTTGTCCCTGGGTTCATGGTGGTAACCGGATGGTCTCCAGAGCACCTACGCAACGCTGTCAAGCCAGCAGAGGTGACTTCCTACAGAGTCCTTCAACCACAGGAGCTACAGTCTCTAATCCCTGCTCATTTATTTCTCCTCCTGCCTCTTTTCTCCCCACTCCTTCCTCAGAGCCTCAGGCGTCATTTCCCATCCTTACTCATTACCTTGGGAGATCGGGATCAGCCAACGCACTAAAAACCCTCCAAAAGGCAGGAAACTCCACACTTCGTTGCTGCTCATCCACCTACAAAATACACATGTTCAGGCATCTTCTCACCTAAACTGCTTTTAAACCTGCCATTCAGAAGTGGTTTGGGGTTTAAGTTTCAGGCTGTAATTCTGCTTTGTGATGTTCTGGATACCTGGAAAAGGTTTTGAAATCATTTTCCCTGCTCTTACCAGGTAATAATTTGTTTCAGAGAAAGATTCAAAAGTCCTACTTGGGTTGCTGAATTAAATACAGGAATGTTTTGGAAACAGAATTAAACCTTTTTCCTTTTTTTTAAAAAATGTTTATTTATTTTACTTTAAAGCCTCAGGCACTTAGGTTTAACCTCTGTTTTTCCATAAAAGTACAAGGAATGGGTCTTTTCCCAGAGTAAACAAATAAGGTAAAGAAATATCACTGTCCACGCTTTGCTGCTGGGTATAGAGCATCCCTAAAGAGGGACAAATCCCACCGAGATGTCCTGCCCGGGGCCTCCAAGGGCAACAGGCACTCGGGTCACAGGAGCTGGGCAGGGTTTGATACTTGCACTCCAAGCTCCAGGGCAAAGGCGTGTGTCCCTGAAACCCCGCACACTGCCACGTCTCCACATTAACTGCCCCAACCGCCACTACGAAGTGCTGGACCCCATCCTCACACTGGAAGCGAACACATGGGCCATCGCCTTTCCCCAACGCTACGCTGAAGCCCTTATTTAGCCGGCAAAACGCTCATGATCCTGCTCACTCCAGAGACCACAACGGAGCTGGAAGAGCTGGCATCTGTCATCAGGTTTAATACTCCAGCTGAAAGACTGAGCCAAGGCTTTGTGAGCCGTAACGCGCGATGACAAATTTCGGATCAAGGACACTGACCACGTGGCCATGATTACCATCAGGGGTTTATTGGCAGGGAAAGCCAGCACACAGCTCACACAGCCATTTAAGGCCTTCTCTGATGCAGAGAAGAAAAGAAAATCCCATCTGGTAGGTGCTCTGATGCAGGGAAACACGGATTAAGAGGCTTCCTCTGGTGAGCAACTACTTTCCAAATCACCAAATCTAAACAAAAAAAAGCCCCACGCCCTTATCAACACAAAGCCCACATTTGTGAAAGCTTCTGCCACCCTGAAGAGCATCCTCTCTGCCAGATGCTAATGCCAACTGCATTGATGGTGGCAAAAGGTGACATTTAGTCCTGTCGCTTCCATTTGAGCCTGTAAGTACATTTTTGCAGCGTCAAGTGCTCTTTGCAACAGGAAAACTTAAAACCCAATTGCAAAATACGCTGCATGTAGTGATAAGAAATTCATCTATTTTCACTATCTAATCTATGCATGCGGCACAGCTCCAGCCACCCAACTGGACCCACTCTGGGCTAATCTGGAAAAGCCCAGTACACTCTGAGCAGGTCACTCTGTGTCTGCTTTCCTCGGAGCTGCCAGAGCAGCTGGAACGGGAAAAACCTGAGCACTCCAAAACAACCCCTCCAAGTCCAGCTTCTGAACCCCCCACTTGCCCTCATGGTATTTACAGCCAGACCTTAATTCAGTTTGATTCTCAGAAAATGCCACAAGCCAAGTCATTTTTGCATTATCCCAGCAAAAGTAATGATGACAAAAAAAAGAAAAGAGAGACTGGGGTTTGTGGTTTCAAAAGAAGCGTTTAAGTGCCTATTGACCACATCCTCACAATCCTTTCTGCTCTCCCTTTTGGATTGCGGTTAAATACATTTAAACCTTCCTGCAGTCCCCATACAGCAGAGTCTCACCCGAGGGCTCAGGCTTGCTCAGGACATCGCAGGGGCTGGTGCCCCCCATCACTTTCTTTTCCTCCTCCGCTGTGAAGGTCTAGTATTTTCAACACTCTCCAAGGCATCCCTTACACATAGCCCATGAAACCGCACTTGCCTCTGGTCAGACAGCCAGGAAGAAGTTTTTACATCAAAGGCTAAAAGAAGACACTGTCAGGCGAAGGAGGGGAGAGGGATGAATACCCCTTTCTGCTGTGATTCAGGATGACGGGGCAGGAGAGACAGAGGCTGTGCCTGTGATCACAAGTGCCCCTGCCCACTGTTCCTGCTCAGCCCTGCGCTCACCCCCTCAAGCTGCTGAGCATCCTTGAAGGCCGTAAATGCTCACATCTGCCTTTAAATTCACAATGCACAAGGAGCCATCAGCCTTGAACCCACTCCCCACACGTGTGTACCATGCAACAGGGCTCTCAGCACCCAGGAGGAGCCTCTGTTAGCATGAACTACCAGCATCCATGAGATTGAACCCAAGAGGGATGCAGTGGTGGACTCCCACCTCTCTCCTACACTGTGGTCATTTGCCAGCCTGGAGAATAGGGACAAGCCCAGATCACCACTCTTCGATGTCAGCACACCACCACAGGAGGCTCAGGCCAAGCCTTGGGACAGAAACAGGCCTTGGGTCTGTGCAAACTTCATGAAGTTCAATGAGGTCAAATGCAAGGTCCTGCACGTGGGTCAGGGCAATCCCAAGCACAAATCCAGGCTGGGCAGAGAATGGATGAGAAGGACTTGAGAGTGTTGGTGGACGAGAAGCTCAACGTGAGCCGGCAATGTGTGCTCACAGCCCAGAAAGCCAACGGCATCCTGGGCTGCATCCCCACAGCATGGCCAGCAGGGCGAGGGGGGATTCTGCCCCTCTGCTCCGCTCTGGGGAGACCCCCCTGCAGCGCTGCCTCCAGCGCCGGGGCACCAGCAGCAGAAGGACACGGAGCTGTTGAAGCAGGGCCAGAGGAGGCCGAGGAGATGCTGGGAGGGATGGAGCCCCTCTGCTGGGAGGACAGGCTGAGAGAGTTGGGGGTGTTCAGAGAAGAGAAGGCTCTGGGAAGACCTCAGAGCCCCTTCCAGTCCCTAAAGGGGCTCCAAGAGAGATGGGGAGGGACTTTTTACAAGGGCCTGTAGTGATAGGACAAGAGCTAATGGCTTCAAACTGGAAGAAGGTAAAATTAGGTTCAGAATCCTAAATTTAGATCAGGAAGAAATTCTTCACTGTGAGGGTGGTGAGCCCCTGGCCCTGGCTCCCCAGAGAAGCTGTGGCTGCCCCATCCCTGGAGGTGTTCAAGGCCAGCCTGGATGTGGCTTTGAGCAACCTGGTCTAGTGGGAGGTGTCCCTGCCCAGGGCAGGGGGGTGATTTTTAAGGCCCCTTCCAACTCTAACCATTCTATAATTCTATGATGAAACCACCCCAGACCTTGTGCTGCATCCACCCATGGCCATGAGTCAGCAGCCGAGGGCAGTGATCACCTCAAGGGTGCCTGCTTCTATTTGCAGCGCTACCATTGATACAGCAGGAGAGGTTAAGAAAGTGGCTTTACCACATCCTGGAAACATGATGATTTAAAAAAAAAAAGGTAAAAAAGCTATTAACCACGGTTTGTTTAATCAGGATTTGCAAAGCACTGAGAGATACTCAGGTACCATTAAGTGCAGACTAACATCATCACACGTTAAATCACCCAGTGTCAAAATGTAGAGTTTCCTATAGATATAAAGAGGCACCAAGCCATACAAGAGCCCCCCAGCAGGCTCAGCACCTCATCTCCACCTCCCCGAAGAGTTTCGTTGCTCCTGGAGGTACCTCTGTGCCTCTGGAGCTGAGCATGCGGGTTGGATGTATGAGGAGATGCAATGCCTCCAGATGAAAGTCCAGGGGCTTTGAACACACCCGGGATGGGGGCTGCGGCTGGGTAACAACTGACGGGGTGAGGCCTCCATGGGGCATCTTTGGTTTCTCAAGCTGCTTTGGGCGCTGAAACAGAGCGCCTTGCCTTTGAGACAGAGCACCAGAGGAAGCGGAGTTTCTCCAGCCGTCCTACCTCAAGACTAAATCATGTCTTCTCTTTTCCTTACCTTCAAAGCAATAAATGCAGGAGAGGATTTATTGCTTTTTAACAAGTGCCACAGAACATCCATTTCATTAATTTACACGGGAGGGGGGGGGAAGGAGATGCCAGTTCAATAAATTCTCCCCGACTATTGCTTTGAAACAAACAACTCCACAGATCCGGGCTGTGGATGTCACAGCAGAGGCTTTTATCCAAATGAGCTATGCATTCTCAACAGAATGACTAAAATGCTTCAAGAAAACAAAAAAAGAAAAAGAGAGAAGAGGGTGGAGACAAAGAAGCTGCTCTCTACAAAAGGCAACGTATCACTGACATGTTGTTTGAACTCCCAGTGGTGTATTAAAAAAATAAAAATAAAACCCTCTGAACCACAGCTGCATCCTTAGCTTGCACTGCTGTGTTGTTTTAGCTTGGAGGGAAAAAACGACATTTGCTAATGCCTCTTTCTTCTCTCTTTCCCCCCCACCCAGAGAGGAAAATGTGTTTGTTTTTCTTACGCCCAGTGTTTACCATGCGGATGGTGCAGCTCCGCTCCCTTGGGGCTGGAGAGAAAGGGGAGAGTGTTTGGAGAGGGGTGGCTTCAGGGAGGGATCCTTCCCATCTGATTTACTGGCGAGGCTGGAGCAAATAAAAGGGATCGTCTTTCCCCCACCCCGAGCACAGCAGGGCTGCAGATGTGAACAGTGAATACAGAATCCCGCCTAAGCCCACAGCATTTCTGTGACAATAGAAAATAAATAGCTCCGTATTTGTTTATTTAGTTAACTTAACTTCTGAGGGATTCATTTTGTGCTACTGAAGAAGAGGAAATGGGGATGAGATGAGGGTGACCAGGCGGCCCCACGGACTCCACTGCTGTCGACACCAATTGCCACAGAGCTCAACGCTCTCCTGACTGCATCACCCCGGGGAAACCAGCAGGGACACGGCGCTGGCCCTTCACAGAGCCACCTCGAGAGGACCAAACACATCCCAGGTGCGATGTCTCATGGGGCAACGCACCCCAAGCCAGGAGGCAGGCAGTGCTCCTTGGCCACCCACGTGCTCACAGAGGACCCGAGGTCCAGGGGTTGCTCCCAGCTGTGCCTGTTGCACAGCAGAGGACCACCACACCCGTTAGCACGCCTGCACAGCTATACGAGGTTGCATTGTTCAACAACTTGTCAGTGCACAGGGAGGTTGGGGGGTACCTAACCTCAGTTCCTCAGCATCCAAGGGCACCCCAACACTTGTGCTGCTCCCTGCACATCGCCACTGTAGCAAGGGGAGGGTGGGCTGGGGATGGGATGCAGGATGGGACAGGGGGGTGTGACAGGTGCCTCTCCACATCACGATGGGAACCTCCCTTCAGTACACAAACAGCTACACGACATCAGAAACTGTGGCACAAAGGCACCAGAGGAGCAGAGGCAGGAGGATGGAGCAGCGAAACGTTGATCAAAGTTACCCAGTCAGTCTGTAGCAGAGCCAGGACAAGAAGTTTTATCTACTGGCACCTACTGTAATGCTGTTTTCCATTAGATTATGGCATAATGACTCGTGCTTTAATTACACAAGCTTCAAGCTTCCCGGTTTCCATTTTGCCTTTCCATTCCCTATCACTTCTCTCTTACAGAAAGCAAACCAGAGGCAGACAAATACCAACATGTGCAAACACATCCTTACCCTTGCCATCCAGAAGAGCATATCAAACAAATCTGACAGCAGTAGCTCACACACATACTATTCTCTCTCCATGCCATTTCCAACGCATTTTATCAGGAGCAAACCTTTCCTTTGCACGCCTATCTCTGAGATCCAAATCAAAGACATCATCTTTCCTTCTGCTAAAAACAAACCAAGAAAACAAAGCAAAAAAAACCACAGGGAAGGCGGCTGCCCCTAAGCTGGAGACGAGCAGACAGACTCCCTGGGATCCAGGCCCATCTGGGGCTTGTTTCAGGATTAGGACTCGAGGGGAAGAAAATCAGTGTCAGATTTATTGAAGGTATCAGTGTCAGGAGCAGCATCGGAGCGCTGAGGGATCGTCCCAAATAACCCAAAGGAGGGACACCCCAACCTGCTGGGGAGGAACGTTCCTGTAAAGCCTTATGACACCCCCATCAGCATTTTAAACATCCCTGTCCTCCACCAGCCTCTTGGAAACCAGTTATGTTTCCTCCAACCTGATATACCCCATTTCATGGTTTTTTTACATCATTACCAGATAGTTATCTCCATTTAGACCCGTACTGGAGGCATTTTCCATTCCCATTCAGGGCCCATGCCTCTTCCCCCAGGCCAGCCTGGCTTGTGGGCACAGGCAGCCACTGTCCTCGGCAACCTCTAATGGCAAATATTGAAGGTAGAGCTTGCAGGCGTTTGTTTAAACAATGAGCAAATACACGACTCTTATCAGAAAGTGTTCAGCTTGATCTGTTTTGCCATCAGATAAGGGTAAAAGCAGAGGGCTTTATTAAAAAGTGTACAGAAGTATGACTTTTGTGGGCCAATAATTACTTTTTAAGTTTTCCAATTATAAAAAAGGGAGAATTATTCTTTTTATTTTTAAGAGATATTTTTCTTATGATTTCCAGACTGGTTTTTAAAAATCTTCCCACATTTCTACCTCCAATTTCTACCGTGCTCATCACCATGGTATTGAAGTGCCTCACAAATCTCAATTAACCTCAGTCATCCTGGGAGGTAAAAACATATTAATAATCCTGTCTCAGATATGGATAGGCCAAAGCAGTGAGTGAACGAGGCCAGTGTTTCACACCGGCTGCCGAGGCACAGTTCCTCGCTGGCACAGCCCGATTTGGGGAGCGGGGAGGTAAACGGGAGCTTGAGGGCTCCGCACCTTCCCGGCAGCGCATCAAGAGCACACGACACAGAGAAGCAGCTCCAGGAGGTGGTGGCAAAGCCAGTTCAACTGGAATATGAAGGCTAATTACACCATAGTATCCTCACTGAAGTATTTCTCCTCAACAAGATGGAACGCCTAAACCACCAGCTCAGTTTTTCCAGAAGTATTACAAGCTTTGAACCCCCAATTGTTGCATTTCAACCACAAACTCAGTCCTATTGATTTGTTTCCCCCTCAGAGCACATGCTCCCCTATGCTCCGAGATGGATCCCATCACCACTCCCTCATAACTTTTACTGGGCTGATCTACACAGGATCTGCAAGATAACAAACTGCTGTTATTCTAATTTCACAAGCAAGGGACTGAAGCACATACAAATTAATTTGGTTAGCTGCTATCATACACATCTACAGCACAGTGAGGAGAGGGACACCCCGAGTCAGAGGCTCAACTTAACACCGGTTCAGCTTTACAATTCCTCTGAGATACCAGCTGGGTTTTGACCTTGTAGCTACTTGAGCAAAGATAGGGAGCTCTAATATAACCTTCAAAGAGACAGTGTTGCGTGGCTGCTTCCTATACCATGCAAAGATAATACTAACATATTTTTAAATTATGCATTATAGAAGAAGTCAACACATGATTAAGGCCACTCATGTTTTCCCCAACAGAAAGCTTCAGTCTTTTTGCAGCAGCTTTGTCACAGAGTTTAAGGCTCACAGAATTATAGTTACTCTGCTTTATTCCCCTCTGACCCTCTCAAAAGGCAATTTCCTAGGTTATAAAGCCACCTAAAATGTAATGCATTTTACCTTACTCCTGTCTTCCTAGGGGCATCAGCCCATGAAACACAACAGCGAGTGGTCTCCAAAGCCTCATCCGCAAGCAGGAGAGGTTGGTCTGTGACGGCTTACAGGCCACGTCCTCCACTCCTGGGGGACATGCGCCTGGATAAGACATCACCATGCAGCAGCACAGAAAGTCCACCCATTAACCTCCTGCAGACCAGGCTGACAACTTCTTCTGCCACCTTAAATAGGAGACTGCCAGCTTCTTTTCCACCAACCACAGCCTCCCAGCCTTCCTCTCCTCATCTGTTACAAATGAGATACATCCCAGCTAATTAGCTAATAATTAAACCTAACTTCCAAGGCTCTGAAGCTTTTAGGGCACCGGCTCCCAAGCTAAGACTAAACCTCTTTCCAGACGGTTTCCCAGGTGCTCCAGCACACTGTACACGTTTGTCTCCAAGCAGCTCTGCCGCCCTTCTCGGGGCTGCGGGGTGATGCCTGACGCGGGGGCTGTGATTTCCCCAGCCCCGTGCCCGCCTCAGTTCCTGTTCTCTCTTTATCTCTCCTTGCTGCAACAGATAAACACCAAGGCGAGGAACCAGAGTTCTTGGTCCCCTGCCAAAGTCCCTTCCTCTCTGCAAATTGCCCGGAAGAAGGTTTGTGACACTAGCTTTTTGCGCTGCCTTTTTTTAAATTTTTTTCTTCTTTTCTTCTGGAGTCCTCCCTTCCTCCGCAGCTCAACCTTTTTGCAGCTCCGTGATCCGTGCTCCATCGCATCTGCTGCCGTTGCAGGCGCTGCCCTCTCACAGGGTGTGCGGTTCCCCTCACCTGCGCATTTGACACGCTGTAAGCCTTCTGTTTGCTAAGCTTAGAGATTATTCTGCCAGCCAGGAAACCATGTGAGACTGGTGGCGAGACCCAAACTGAAAATAAAACTCCAGACAAAAGCATTCAAAGAGACTGCAAAACTGCTCAGATTAACAGCAGGAGACAAAGAGGCTTTTCCAGGCAGGCCCAGTAGCACACGCTCTGCCTCCCCTTAGCTGTCACTGCAAAATGAGTTTGCTGATCTCAGGGGCCAAGGGAAAAAAAAAAGAGCTTGATCCAAAGAGAAAAAAAAAACCTACAAAAACTGTCCTTCGGCTGGGGCAGGATGGGGTGGGCTGGCAAAGCCAGAGCTGCCCTCCCCAGCAGCAGCCGCAGCAAGAAGCTCAGCCCCTGTTCTCCATCCTCCCCCTGCCCCGGGGATGCTCGTTTTTATTTCTCCCTCTGGAGCACCACGTGGACCCGTCATGACTTATATTAACTGCCTGTGGAAGAAAATAAGTGTTTCCCTTCTCTTTTTCCTCCAGCTCTGGGGTGGGATGGCGGCAAACGCCAGGGGGCTGATGTCCCCTTGGCAGCGGCGGGCGCCCTGGGAGGTGGTGGGAGCTCAGCCCAGCACACGCGGCCTGGGGTGGGACGGGCAGCTCACTGCAGACGTCGGCCAGCAAGATGCGACCGCCTCAAGTTAAAAACAGAAACATTCTAATAAGAAATGTGCCTCTGAGTCACGATGCTCCAGGGACCGGTGGTGTACTGTCTTATCCACCAGCCTTGCTCGGGGACTTCCTTAAGGTCAGGATCTGGGCTTAAAATTGCCCAGCTGTGAACAGAATAAACACTTGGTCATGTTTGCTCACTCGAGCTAAAGGTGAGTCACTCGTAATAATTTTCAGAGGGAAAATTATATGAGTAATACTTTGAGAAAAAAGGTATGAAAAATACTGAGAGGGAGATTTGCGATGTATTTAATAATCACAAGCCCTCGCAGAATCATGATCCTCTCGGAGAACCATTCCTAACGCTCACCATCGTTTGCTTGCACTGCTCGGGAGCGTGCTAACCCTAAAATGTTCTGCAAATACATTTGTGTCGCTCAGCCCTATCTGTGTTTAGAGAATGTCTTGGAGAACACATTAAACACTTCAGCTGCTAAAGCGAGTGTCAGCGCCATCCCAAGAGCCTCTGAAGTAAATGATGTTGTTAACCACATCATGGGAATACTTGTATTAATCTCCCGGCTCTGTGCAAACCTGCTTTGCTACACCAGAGCCACAGGTGTCAAAGTCGGTGCGTTGGCACATTTTCAGCGGCTCAGAGCAGCCAGCAGCGGGGAGAGCTGCGAGGCCGGACCCTGCTGCCGGCTCCCGCTGAGCTGCAAATGGAGGAGCAGGAGAGAGATCCTGGCCAGCGCTCACCTCTCCGCCTGCTAGCATCTCCCCGGCCCCACCGGGCTCCTGCGGCCACCGCACTTCCAGCCCTCCAGCCTGCGGCTGAGCCTCTGCTCATGAGACCCCCCAGCAGCGCTGCCTCCAGCTCTGGGAGCACCGACATCAGAAGGACACGGAGCTGTTGGAGCGGGGCCAGAGGAGGCCACGGAGATGCTGGGAGGGCTGGAGCCCCTCTGCTGGGAGGACAGGCTGAGAGAGCTGGGGGGGGTCAGCCTGGAGAAGGGAAGGCTCCGGGGAGACCTTAGAGCCCCTTCTAGTCCCTAAAGGGGCTGCAGGAGAGATGGGGAGGGACTCTGGATCAGGGAGCGTAGTGATAGGACGAGGGGTAACGGTTTTAAACTGAAAGAGGGGAGATTTAGACTAGATATGAGGAAGAAATTCTTGGCTGTGAGTGTGGTGAGCCCCTGGCCCAGGTTGCCCAGAGAAGCTGTGGCTGACCCATCCCTGGAGGGGTTCAAGGCCAGGCTGGACGGGGCTTGGAGCAACCTGGTCTGGTGGGAGGTGTCCCTGCCCAGGGCAGGGGGCTGGAACGAGGTGATCTTTAAGATCCCTTCCAACTCTAACTGTTCTATGATTACCTCAGACCAGGCAATTGGAGTCAGAGAAGCGCCTACTGCTGGGTTATTCCCCTGCGGCTTCATGCAGGGGAAGCACATAGAAAACCTGTTCTTTTTAAAGGGAAAGACCCCCCAAAAGCTGGTTTTTTTCAGAGAACACGTTCTCTGCCACAGGAGGAAAGTGTGAAATGTGTTGTATGGGGGTCAGAGGACCCATGACACCTCCAGGAGGGCAGCCATGTTCCCAGGGCGAGGTGTGCCCCAAAAGGAGCGCTCAGGAAAGAGAGGGGACCGATGGCACGCAGCATCTGCTCGGCTGGTGCCGAGAGCCCGGCTCAGGGCACAGGCGGCATGTCCCTGCACGGCCCGGGCACCACTCGCCCGCTCCCCGCAGCGGCGCTGCCTTCACCTCCCTGGCACCCAGGATTACCCCGCCGCGTTTGCCGCTGCTGCCTGGACGAGCACCCAGACCGTACCGGGACGTGACTCCGCCAGGCGGGCTCTGCATTGCTGGTGGCAGCAGAGATGGGCAGAGGTGAAGTGGGGACATGCTCACAGCTACGCCTGGCAGCTCGGGGTCGCCTGCGCACCCCACAGCTCCCCAGGTGCTAAGCTCAGCCCTGTGGGAGGCAGTGCCCCAGCGCTAACAACTGTTTTGACACACAGCTCTATACTAAGCCCAGCAAGGCAACGCTATCGCTGCCAAGAAGAAAAAAAAAAAAAAAGGTTTCCATGGCTATTGTATCCCATCAGCTCTTCTAACCTCTTCAAATGGAAACGTTCCTTAGAGGGTTTATTGTTATTATTAATGTATATAAAATGCATCCTTCTGTCCTATTCCTTGTTTCATAGATCAGCCCACATTTTGTGCATTTTCTGCAGAGATACGGAGAGGTGTGCTGTACTTCCAGCAGGCACTCTGGGAACTCTGACAAGGGCAGCAAGCTCTCTGTTTCCCTGGCCACCATCCCCAGGTTAATGTGTTTGCAAGACAAACAGTTGTCAGAAACACTGGGGGCAGTCCCTAGGGATAACACTTTGGAAGTGAAAGCATTCACTCCTGGACGGACAAATAGAAACCAGGCTATGGATAACCTTGAGAGTGAGCGGAGATGTGCAACAGCTCTGAGAGCAAAACCAGGAGTTGGAGCCACGGGAAGACTGAGAGCAGGTGGAGCCGTTTGTCTTGCTGAGCGGTGGAGCCCAGCCGCTGAGCCTGGGAGTCCTGGCTGCTCCTCTCGTGCAGCTCTCACAGTATGCCATGATCCAGTCTTGAACGCTGGCCAAATCCCTGGAGAAGCTCAAGCGTCAGCCCCGCACATCAAGCCGTGAGCTCGCTGGCATGTCTTCAGTTTGGATTTGCAGCACGTTAGAGTGCCGTGGGGGGCTGAGGGAAGGCTGAGCTGCGGGCACACCATGAGTGGAGCATCTCCGGTGGGCGCCCCAGCGCGGTGCAGGCGGACCCCGGCGCACAGCCCTGCCCGGCCACCGCAGGTACGGGCTGTGCGCAGCAGGGCGAGGCGCTCCGCTCCGCGCCATCGGCTTCTCCCCGCTGCCCTTGTCAGTGTGTAGCAGGAGTCCCGGGCAGCAGGACTCCTGACACGGCTGTAATGTAATTTTGCATGTGTTAATTTCATTTCTTGGCTTTGCTTAATATCAGTTAGTATTCTGCTGAGAACGTAACCAGGAACGGGTGAAGCTGGTTCAGAGAAAATAGCCAAGCCCATGCCTTTCATTTCCCCTCTCCTCCCAGCTGCCGTGACCTTTGCCTATCATTAGAACCAAAATTGAAATAAGCCTTTTCTTTCTGAGGCTGTGAAATACTCAGCTCTGAGTCAAATTCATGGAACAAGGGAACTGATTCAGATGGCCACAAGCTATTGTTTCAGTTCCACCTTAAAGCAGTTCCAGCTCTGTCAGCTCTTTTCTTTCCTCCTTTTAAAACACAGCTGAGAGCAGCCCAGTAACAGGCCAGTTGACACTGGGGATGGAGGCTCTGGGCTGCCCCTGGCTCCTTCCAAAGCCCCCACACCTCCAGAGAGCATCGTGGCAAGCAGCGGCACGCATCTCCCATACCATCGTGCACAGGCATGGGCTGCCTGTCGCTCAGGGGACAGATCCTGTCCATCGCCACCCTGCGCGATGGTAAATATTGGGTGGGTGGCTGCTGAGGCATGAGCTGGTCCTTTGGAGCACAGGGAGATCACTTCATGGTTTTACTGGCTCACAAAAAAGCCAGCAGCTGGTACTTTATCCCTTGGAGAAGTGAAGAAGTCCCCCTCGAAGGACTGCTTGGTACAGTCTTGCTCCGCTGTAGCACACCTACCATTAGCCACCGCGACAACACTGGGCTTGGATATCAGCGCAACCTGCGCAGTTCCTGCACGAAGGCTAATTGCATCAGTGTAAGCACTTTTTCCAATCTTCCATGTTTCTGAACCACAGGTTTGTACTGGTACAGCGACCTCGGTCTATCTACACCCATTCTCAATTCTCCGGAGTAGGTAAGCCAAGCCCCTAGGAAAAAGGCTATTATGGGTCTCTGAGTCACCGTGTGCCTTCTCCAGTTGTACTTAAACCTGATACCTATCCATACTTTTGTTGAAAGCAGAAATTAAGCAGATGAACAAGTAGCTGGGAAGGCACTTTAAAGACTTTTTCATCAAAGGTGATTTCAAAATATTTTCCAACTCGGCATTCTTTACCGAAAATACACCACCTAGGTTTCCAGGGGCCTTTGGGGTAAGATCATCAGTGTTGTAAGGAAGCATCTCCTCTGCCAAAGGCTGACATTTGAGGAGCTCCTACTTGCAAAATAACACAGGCACCTGTTGTTTGTTTTGGCAATTCTGAAATTGCAGTGTTCCCATGGACTCCCCACACCAGCTCTGGAAGAGCTCTAGCTCTCAGTACTGGAAGAGATTTTTGAATTAAAAAATCCTTAAGGTTTCTGGGTGGTTTAGCAAAGATTGCATGGAAAAATTACTGTGCAACTGTCAAATAGCTGAGATTCAGGCCCAAAGGCCACAGAAGTTGTCCGTTCTTGTCTTCATTGGAAGGAAAATGTGTTAGCCATGACCGCGGCTGAAAACAGCTGCCGGTAACAGAAGCACTTCGTGACAAGGAAAGGTGGGATTTGCTTTTGGATCACAGCACCCTTTGCTACCCATTGCCATGGAATTCTCCCAAGTAACATGGGACCTACCTGTCCCCTTGGTGTTTCATGGCCACCTACACATGGGATGTGATTCGTCTCTAGGCCATGATGAGCTCAAGTCAGAATGACGAGGCAGATTTGGACGCTCAAGGGTGAATTCAGAAAGCTGAGCGTCCTGCCCAGCTCTGGCGATGCTGTGGGAGTGCTGGCAGGCACAAGGGCTCAGGGAGGCAGAGCTGCCGCCAGAGCCGGGCAGAAAACCCTAATGCAGCCAAAGCTCAGCCTGACCCTGGAGCACAGGCATGGGATTTCTCCTCGTCTTAGCACCATCCATGGGTCATAGATCAAAGCCAGTAGGAGATGCACCCACACAACCTTTAAACCACTGTAAAGCTTTAAAACCACTAAAAGCTAGTACTGGTACGCACGCAGGCAGGCACGAAGGTGCGTTGGTGCAGGACCCCGGATTAGGGGCAGGCACCAGGACTCTCAGCCCTACAGTAGGGAGGATGGGACAACGTCTGCCATGAGACTTTACGTCCTCTTCTAGAAAAAAAGCAAACTCACTGTAGAGTTGTGTGTGAAATGACAACCTGTTACCTTAATGCCCAGCTTCTTGCCTGAAACACATTTGTTTTGTACAGTGTTTATGCAGAAATTTTTTTTCAGACACCCAAGACAGTTGCAATTACTCCCCTTAATGTTCAGCATTTATCCATATCTATCTCGGGGTAGTTAACATATGCAAGGCAGCCAGGCTTAGCAAATCTTTGCCCTTTTCTGCATTATTGATCTGACATTTCCTCTGGAGTATTTCAACTGAGAATTAAATTAACGCCGTATCTATGGACATTACCTAGTTAAAACAGACCAGCTGCATAGACTGGCACACCCTTTGTCTAGTCAATCACAATCTTCCTTTATTAATTCATGAAACCTTGTTGTTATTTCTTAAAAGTGGAAGATGCCATTAGTAATGCTAATGAAAACTACCAGACTCATTACGCCTGGCGCTCTCCAGACAACCCCAAAAGAGCTCTCTCCATCCTACGGAGGCCTCGCTCTGCAATTCCCAGGCAATAATAACGCGGTGTTTGCTTTTCGTCAGACATGTTCTCGGGAGAAGATATGCCTAGCCATTAACCGTGTCCTGACCAGATGTACCAGCCCACTGCTGAATTTGGGGCATCTCCAGAGGTCCCCTGGAACAGCCCCTCAATAGCCCTGGCACCAAGGAGAAGACAGCGTGGGTGTGAAAGGCATCGGCTCAGCTCTTTCCTTCACTTCCCACGTTCTCTTTTCAAGCTGAAACGATACGGTTATTTCCGTGGTTAAATATTCATTTTCCCTTTTGCTTTTATGTCACAGAAACGCCATCGAAGGATCAGCAGGAAAAACAAATGGCTTAGAAAAGACCGTTTGGCCTGAGGAAGAGGTGTCCTCAGCATAGACTCAACTGCCTTCCCGGATTTACAGGGCTTTCTTTGGTATTTAATAAAGATTGCCGTTCTGACAATAAAGAGAAACATCTGCTGCCTTCTAAGTGTCTGGCCTGCTTTAACAGCCTTTATTTTTCCTTCTTAAGAGAACGGTTTGGACTGATTAAGACTCAGGCAAGTATTTTATACTTTGATACTTCCCAAGCTTGTTGAAATCTTACCTGAAATCTTAAACAAAAACAAAACCAAAACCAACACTCTACCAAAACAAAATACTACATTAAATGAAAGTCTGGAGGACACATGAAGGCCCAGAGACTTCAAAGAAGCACTTTCAAGACTAAAGACTGGTTCTAAAGACTTTTATATTGCTCCAGCCGCAAAGGAGGCCTTCAGATGGGGTCTGCACAACGTGCTGCGCTCAGGCGGGGGCTTCGCTTGCACAAAGCTCTGCTGCAGCCCAGGGGAGTCCCGGTTTGTGTGCGCACACACACGCACAAGCCTCATGAAGACTAAGCAAGGGTAAGATCTCCAAGCTTTGACTCTGGCTGATCTTCCGCCCAGCCGAAGAGCAAAGCATCCACGAGCTAGGTGCTGCCGGACAACTTAGAGATGTCAAGGAAGAAACTGAGGGTGCCCCAACCCCTGCAGAACTGGGTCTTCAGAGTGAAACAAGATAAGTTTTCAGTTTGAGGAATGATAGTAAATACAGAATAAAGAAAATAAATCTGAGCTGATGCTTTTTACCACATAAAAATCTCTGAACAGGAATCAGTGCAGACCTGTTGGCTCCAAGCATGAAATACCTGCAGGTAAATAAAAATCCTTATGCCACATGTATTGCCCTAGGTTATTCCTCCATGGAATACTGAAAAAGAGGCTTCTTTTAAGCTTTTTCACTTTTCATTGGCATAAAGGAAATCTGCAATTGAAGATGATAAATGTTAATGTTGGTAAATGCACTGTGCTGGGCAAAGCCGTGTACTACTCAGGCAGAGGATGGCTCTCTGTAAAAGCCTTTCAGCAGTGGAGATGAACCCCAGCGGAGACCAGGCTTAGGGCAGGTTTGATGCTGGCGCACGCTCCAGCACCCCATGGGGACTAGTCATGGGGCAAGGGATTAAGCACAGGTAGCAAGCGTGTGCAGCCGCTGAGCTGTGGTGAGAGACAGTCCTCACGCTAAAAACCCACCACCTGAATAGCCCTGCTCAGCAAAAAGAAAAAAAATCTTCTCCATTTCAGAGATAGGGAAATGATGTGCTGCACTTCCCCGCACAGTTTAGCCGATGCAGTTTAGGAATAATCCGCCTTGCTTCTGCTAGCAAATAAAAAAAATAATAAAAAAATCCTTGCTTCTACTTAACCAGAGCTTCCAGTTGCTAGCAAATAAAAAAAATAAAAAAATCCTTGCTTCTACTTAACCAGAGCTTCCAGTTGCGGCAAAGCAGGTGGTACATTTCGCAAATGTGCACCGGGGATTAGGTTGGGACCACTAAACTCCTTTCACTTGTATGATAAGAGATAGTTAATGCTCAGGTCTCCAGAGGTACACAGCAGATGCATTCCCCCCCACCCCCGTTGCCCAGCTACAGCCCCTCCAAGCTGTGAAAGCCCCAGGCACATCACCCCCCCCACCACCAGCACCTCCTGCACCCAGGCCCTCTACGTTTTCTTTCCCCCAGTAAAGGTCCCTGTGTTAGCACAGACATTTAATTCATTCCCGTGCTATAGTTCAATTGCTGAAATCATGCGCCAGGACTGGGGAAGGACACAAAATGTACAAACCAAACCCCTGTCGACGTCACATCGCCCAACCACAACCCACTTCTCTTTGCAAAGAAGAAATGACTCCAGGTCAGCTTCTGCACAGCCGGTTTATTCAGCCAAGAAAGTTGTTAGAGCAAATCATTAAGAAATAATATGATAAAACACAATATTAGCAATAACTGCCTTTACCAATGGGCCTTTGAATGAGACGTGCTCGGTGTGCTGCACGTGCCCCACTTGCTGTCATTTTCTTGCTCTGAACAGATTTGCTGAAGATTTGAGCCCTAATCTGTGCAATGTAACATTATCTACGGCGTTTGTGTTTGTATGCTGATCTTCTGTGGTTAGACGGAGGCTTTGGCTCCCGGGGGACTCCCTAACACAATTTGATTGTGTCTGTTCCGAATAACTGCACACTAGTTTTTTTACATAGAGAAAAGGTTTTGTTTTTCTTTTAAAAAAACAGTAATAAAACCCCCGACTGATTCTTGGTGCCTGATGCTGATGCTCGCCCTGGATTTTAGAAGAGCAAAGCAGGAGAAGCATCCACCGACTTTGCCAAAGGGCCTCATCCAGGTGCCCAAAAGAAAGCACACAATGTCTCTGGTCGCTGCTGTACAAGCTGCTCGAGGGTGTCTGTCCCGCAGCTCTTCTCTGGCGACACCAGGCTGGGGGAAGCTGCCCCGGCACCATGTGAACTGCGAGCCACCCCCGGCAGCGCCTCCTCACACCAGCAGACTGCACGGTCAGGCCATAATTCATACACGATGACGGAGACAGTCAAATTACGCCGAGCAGGGAGCAGATCCTCCGCTGATGTAAATCAGCGAGAGTCAACAGGGCCCATTCACACACCAGCCCAAGATGAGACATCTCTGAATCGCTTTGCGCTGAAAATGCAAGCAGCCAAGCGCAGACCCTAAACTGTTCCCAATTAATGTTGGGCTTCTAATATGCTCAAAATGGAACAGTCCTTGTCTAGGAGCGTTACCCTGAAAGGGAAAACCACCTGCCACTCCTATGGTCACAGTCTCCCTTTTTCTTTATCTTGGGCTTCTGACTCCTTAATCTGTTGTGGAATGTCATTTAATTAAGCATTTTCAGGGTTCACTCTAGGCCGTGGGATTATGCTGTAAGCAGGCAACGCTGGCCTGAAGTTGCGATAATTAAGGCCACGAAGGACAGCTTGGCACATTGTCTAATCAGGGAGCCAACATAAATATGCCAGAGCCGGTACTAAATATTTCCACGGTAGAAGCACTCAGACTCACTAGAAGGGGTTTCCCCTAATCGTACAAGGAATAGAGAAATCAAAGAGAGTGCATTTTTCAGTTAAAATAAATTAAAAAGGGAAATAGAAGAAAGAGATTAGAAACATCTCGACACTACAGCTCCTGCCCAGGTTTGTTGCCTGTTAATAAGGGATTACTGAACACTAGAAATCGGAAGAGCTGGCCAGTGCATGGCACCGCTGTCTCTGCTCCCCAGCTCCAAACCAAACCTCAAACCTCTGGACCCGTGAGCAGCTCTGCAAGGCCAGACCCCCCCGCCAGCAGGACTTCGTGCAGTTGTGCTGACCAGGGGGAGCTGCCGGCGTGCCACCGCGGCCAGCTGTGCCCGTCCCCTAACGTGCACCCAGCTGAAGCGGAGCCTGGGCCAGGGCTGCAGCTGGTGCGCGCTGGCGCCTTCCCACCAGCTCCACAAAGCAGCCACTTCCTTCCAGCGCAAGGCATCTCAGTGAGCGGGGCAGCTGGGTCCTTAGAGCACACCTTGGGCAACCTGGGGGAAGCAAAAGAAGAAATGGCCTCGCCAGCATGCAGCTATATTCACTTGCCACACTGCAGTCATTTGCTGCCCATCGATGTCTCTAGGAGGCTCGAGTGCATTCAGGATTCACACAGCAAAACCACCTCCTCCCCCCGCACTGCAGATGTAGAGGCGTTTCTTGTATTCCTGCCCTCACTTCTTACCTTCAGCTCCAGCTGAGTTGCCCAGACTGCTCCCTGGGCATCACCTCTTCTCCTAACTGTTCTCCAGTCTCTCCTTCCCACTCAGTCCTGCGCTCCACACCATTAGATCGTGTGGATTCAGGCAAATGCCTGTAGAAAGAGACAGAAAGCCTCAGCATGTGAGCACTGCCCACCTGGCAGGTTTCCACGCTGGTGATACCCAGAGGCCACCCACCGCCCCATGGTGATACCCATCCACTCCCAGCCTAGAGTTCCTTCATGGGCAACACCTTCAGGCGTTTTCCCCTGCTCTCTACTCCTCCCGTGGGATGGGAATTTACACAACGTGATGTTTCTCTTACTGATAATCCTGTTTGCTTTCCCAGTTTGCTTGGGCTTCTTATAGGCTGACAGAGGTTTGTTTTATCCGTCAACATGCTTAGACGCAGCAGATGGGTACAACCAGCTCAGCTACCTGCTTGGAAATCTGTATTATTGTTATACTATGAATGTTTACAGAAATTTCTTTGAAAATTAAAAAGTGTGACAGTGTAGTTTTGGTTTCAAGAACTTCTATTGTTTCCAGTATTGCTGGACAGGAACAGCTCCTATAATAAAACAACAGAGGTCAGGGCATTAGAAAGGAAAAGGGGGAATGATGCATTCAATTAAACCAACATGAATACGAAAGGAAGCAAAAAAGCCCAGTTTTAAAAAAAAAAAAAAAAAAAGAGAGACAAATAGGAAAGAGCTGTATATTCTAGGCCTAATTTCAGGTAATAGTCTGCCCTGGCTGCTACACTGCAAGTTTTCCGGGACAGGGAGGAACCTGTGTGTCCCCTGATCGTACAGCACCTGGCACAACCAGGGCTTCGGTCTCTGGTCAGATGCACCAGCAGATCGCACAGCTGCAATCCAAATGAAGACTTGCAGGAACCAGGCCGTTCTCCTCCTTTTATGTGCACCTGAGCAAAACACAAAACAGACTTGAAATAAGCAATATTCTTCCTTCTTGTTTTCTGCCGAGCAGGCCACGGAGCCAATAGCTTCAGGGCTGCGAGAGCAGCGTTTCTTCCCCCAGCGCCTTCTCATTAGAAATGTCTCCTGAAACACGCTCAGTGTCATATCCATTTAGTGTCAGGTGACAGGCATTTTCTTCTGTAACATTCCCTTTAACAGTGGTATTATTACTTTTACTTGAGTGCTTTGATTTAAGCCACAGGAGATGTCACAAATTAGTGTTTACAAAACTTAACACGAGGGGGCTGTCAGTACTTGCTTGAAGACAAGGATTTAGACGGCTGAGACCCCATTGCGGAGGTAGCAGACTAATTACGGGAGCCAAGGTACAGAAGGATTCCAGACCTAGGTGCCATCTCAAGCAGAAGTGAAATTAATGATGCTCAGAAGGCAGCTCAGAGGTACATTGGACCAAACCCGCCCCCCCCTTTTGTAGTTTTTTTTTTTTTCTTTGTTTTTCTACACACAGTGCAAACGGGATTTAAAAGAACAGAGTGAAAGAATGCAGCTCAGCTTGGTAACTGCCCCATCTGCTTACAACATCCTGACGCTGCCCATTAGATACATGGACACACTTAAACCGTGAGCATCTCTCAGCTAACCTTACTCATAAAACGGTGCTAGAGTTCTGCGTTGCAAGGAAACACACAAGATTCCAAGAGGGCTTGAATAAATAAATTGCCTGGTGATTCAAGAAGAAGATACAAATTCTTCTATGACCGAAGAATTAACTGATAGTACCTGTTAGTTGGGAGATTGTTTTCTAGCGGTTAGCTATCCAAGTGGAAGAAATCTGCTTTGCATTTGGGAAAGTCTGAAAAATATGTTTAATTGCTATGACTAATAAACAGTCAGGAGAAATGCAAATTTTATAAAAGTGTGATATTCAAAAATCCTTCAAAGTAGAAGTACAGCTGAGATCAGTGTGCAGAGGAATGCCGAGTATCCCTTAGAAACAGAGCTCTCCTAAGAGGCCCTTCAGCGAAGCAAAGTATACCCGTGTTCACCATTAATGAACAAAAACATGCCACTAAAACCACATTGGCATTAATTCCCCAGCAATGAGGGGTTTTATACAAGTGCAGACTTCTTTGTGAAATGAACACACCATCTCAGAGCCACCGATGTAGCGGAAGGTCCCATCAGAAATCTCCTCTCCAGCCTTTCATCATGATTCATTGCACCATTCAGTGCAAATCACAAGCTACAAAACTGCATTATCAGTACAGCTCTTTTTAATCAATTGAAGGTACTGATGTTTAAATATCTCCTGCGCTAAAAAGCAATTGCTGTTTAGACCAAATTCTTTTTTTTTTTTTTTTTTTTTAAGAAATCATTATAACGTTCTCATAATTGCTTATCTCTCAGAGGAAGATAACACAGACACAGCTGCTATTTCAAAGGACATTTTGTACATGTAGCTCAGCCATATCTGAAATACAGCAGAGATTCTCTCTAATTCAGAAATCTATTTATTGCTGACTGTGTCGTGTGACAGCGTCGTGGCCTCAGTTACACTCCCAGCAGAGGTATTTATACACCGTGATTTGCCTAAGGACTGCTTCCTCCACCGGGCCCCCGGTCAGCAAAACATTGCAATAGATGCTCAAGATCACGCTCGAGTGAGTTACCGGAGAGGGCTGAGCATCTCCGCGCTGCCTTTGAGGAGATGTCTTCCTCTAGATGTTCCTCCCCTTATTTCTCCCAGCTGGCCACACAGAGCACCTCATACCTGCCCCACCAGCCACCTCTGCCTGGCGTGGGTGGGATTGACCCTTGGCATCGCCCCCACACTCGCGCTTCAAGCCGCAGGCCTCCCTCTCTAATAGAAACCTCAGGAAAGTCTCTGTGTGGTAGATAAGGTCACATAATGCTGCTGGGGTCAACAGCAATCTCTATCTATCTGGATTTTAAAGAGGAAATATGACCTTGCCTTGAAATTGAATATCTCCCTTGTCCGCAGGTAACTCAGCGCTTCCTTCTCCTATAGCAGGGGATGTTTTCCCCACCCAACGACGCCACGCAGCGAGGCCACTTCTCTGGGGTGCTCAAACACGAGTGGCCAGGACCAGGACAGTGCCTACAGATAAATACACTCAGTCTTATTATCAGTGGGGTACTGACTCCCACAGGGTCCCCGAGAGCATCTCCCCCATATTTGCATCCCTCTTTTCTGGGTGCCTGGCCCCGTCCTGCCTCTCAGGCTGCACCCCTGTATGCAGCAGCATCTCCAGAGCACCTTCCCTCTCCCACCTCCCCATGGAGCAGGCTAACTCCATATCAGCACCCTTTGATGCAGCATCTGCTCTAGCAAGTACACGGAGGCTCTGTGAAATTGCAATTCATGTTTCGACCAGCGATTAGGGACCCCAGAGCCTTCCAGGAGCCACAATTACCCACCACTAAGGGCAAGCGATTCATTGCCCTTAGTCTGATGTGACCTGAGACACAGATCTCCAGCTCTGTAGTACACACTCCTCAAGGCATGGACCCTGCCCGAGTGACCAAACCCTTCCTCCCATCCTTTCCTGCACACAGGAGCAGAGCTAAACGCAGTGCCCAAGCACCAAATCTGGGAACTCCCAAGACACGGTGGACCATCAAGACAATCCATCTTCCATGTAGTACAGGCCATAGAGCTTCCAAAAATTAATGCCGGTGGAAAACCAGAGGCATCTCTTAGGAAAACTTACCTCCTGACACTACTATTGCTAGTACTGGAGAATCCACCAGTACTTGTGTTGTTCCGATGGTTAATTACTGTCATTTTTAAAAACGTGCACCCTTTGTCCCCTGACAGAAAGCTATGCCAACAAATTAGTCAAGCTAATCAGTGCCCTGACTCACTTCCTCACATCTAAGAACTGGAAAAAGATGAGATAAAATACATGGGTAATACAGGTTCTAGAAAGCCACAGATAAAAATACCCTGAAAACTAGGTTAAATTACCAGGACGATAAAGCACATTAGGAAACAGGAGGGTATGAATCAATAATTCACATTTCAGAACAGTTACTCAGACATTTACAAGAGCTTTCAAATGCCTGTCTCCCTCATCCCTCTCCCAAATCTGACCCTGACAATGAACCCCAGCAATTTCCTCAGAACTGAAGTAATTCTTACAACCGCTTGAAATTTTGCTGTACAGGAACACAGCAAGCGAACGGAAAGAGAAAATATTGTGGGGAAGAAGGGAGCCAGGATCTCACCTGATTGCAATTGTTTTCACCAACACAGTATAGTGATTTCCCACCACGTATAATTTAAATAAACTCCTAATGCAGCTCTACTGCTAAACATTGTACTTAATAGCACAAAGGCTCCCTGACGCCGTTAACACAGCTGGACTGCCAGCTCTGAAATGTCAGCTTTCTTCCCTACATTGCGAAAGCTCTACTGTTAATTTTGACATCTGGTTTTTAGTGAGATGTATTTCTTGCAGAGCAAATGCACACTGACAAATCTGGGGCCCTCTGTGTATTTTGGTAAATTGCAATCCATTATGAATATATATCTTCCTATAATGAAATGTTAGCTTTGCAGTTGTAATGCAAGCTGTCCAAGTATCTGGTGGGAACATTTAATAACAATAATATTTTGCTGAGGATAACACAGCTACCTCATCTAGGTATTCCTAATACACTCTCCTGGATGAGTTTTCCCCCCCCCCCCGATACATTAACAGTTTAATAGCACACAGGTGAAAGCAACTAGGTGATATTGACATTAAAAACCGCCCTGGCAGCTTAGAGCCTCTCTGCAGAGGAAGGAGAACATTGACATATCTGCAGCGGTTCCCACAGGGATCTTGCTGACAGCAAACATCATGGATCAAGACAGCCCTGAACAGACACATGGCTCAATTACTGCACACCACGCACCTCTGAGTGTGGTTGGGGGGCCGGGACGTATCTCCCGAGGATCGGGGGGGCTGTGATGGGTGCACTGAGCGTGTCCTTCCCGCGGGAAAGTAAACAAGGCTGGTGGGAAGCATTCCCTGCACTTGCTTTTCAGCACTGCAGAGAAAAGTCCGCAGTTTTTTAGATTATAAACTATTTTTTTTTCCTCCATTTAGCCCAAAAGATTCTGGACACAAAATGAGCAGATCCCGACTCAAAGGATCTGTCCCAGAGGGATTTGCTGAGCATGTGAATGGCATGCTTGAGACAGGGATGCCACAGGAGCACTGCACGCCCAGGGCAGCACCGGGAGCCCAGGACTCTGCCTCCACAAGCTGCTGCCAAGAAATTCCCCACCAGCAGCCGAAGCACTACTTGCCCTCAAGGCAGGAAAAGTACTGTGGGCTGCATTTAGGCCTGACCTAAACCGAGATCCACTCGCATCAGTTGGCTCAGTTTGACTTGGCGCTGGATATGTATCCCAGTAAATCATCTCCTGTCAACAGGACAACCTTCCAAAGGACTTAGTGGCAGTCTGGTGGCACACTCCCCAGCTCCCTCCTGTTTCAGTGGGGCTGGCTGAGTTCCACTGACCTAGATGAATATCTGGTGACAGAGACCATCAGCAATGCTAAAGCGCAAGCCTCCAGCAAGCAGCGGGTCAGCACAGAGCTGCCCTCCCCAGCTGGAAACGCTTCTCCCCCCCGGTCCTTGCCCAAAGGTAGCGGTGGCCAAAGTCCCAAGCCAGCATCTCACCTCCACGCTTCAGGAGCTAGTCAAGAGCGTGAGGTCGCAGTGGTGTACTTCGGAGCTGGAGGAGAGATGATAAAAACCAGAGTTGAGATCCGTATCGTGCGCAGACCCAGATAAACCACCGCGCGCAGGCAGCGCTGGTCTGGGGTGCACACACAGCAGCCCAGGGAGGGGGAAGGAACCACGAGAGCACCCCGGGAAGTCCAGCTGACTCAGCTGCTCAGAGCTAGTCAGAAGCTCTCTGGGCACAAGCCAGTCTGCACATCCAAAAGCAAGCTGCAGCACGGCAGATGCAGCTCTCAGCGGCACGCTGGACGCCTGGCTGTCCCCTCTATTTGGCATCACATTCTTCCGCTGTGTTGCAAAGTTATTTAACTTAGCCCAAAAACTTCAGGAACATCTGACTCTACCTGATATCAAGGATTCTGTCAGGAAAAAAAAATAAAAAGATAACAGTTGAGTAAATCATAGCAAGTTATAATAAAAAAAAAATCCACAGTGGGGCCTAGACACCAGATACACAGACCAAAGAGATATTTAGACACAAGCATAATTTGTAATCCCATTCATTTCACAAGAATTGCTCTCCATTTACAATTACATAAAATAAAAATAAATTATAGCATCTAGAAAGAGAACCTCAAAACTCATTAAAACTTTTGCTGCTGGTTATAATCAAGAAAAACGCACATACGTAGCAGGGAAAAGGCAGCTCAGCAACACGGGGTGCTAGAATTACCCAGGATTTCTGAGCAGTCTTGGCGTGGGGCAGAGGGGGGCTTCCCCCAAAGCTCCGCATGCAAACTGCGTACAGCAGCCATGCAGAGTTTCACGTGATGGGCTCAATGCAAATAAAAATCACAGGTCCTCATTTCTTTTAAATTGCTTACCGTGTTTTGCTCTAGCACATAAAATTTTGAGTGCTATCCAACACGTATCAGGACTCCAGATATTTAAGTATAGAAGGAATTAGGTTCTGGGCTTTTTCATCTCAAATTGGTACCTCATCCAGCTACTGGAACAGTCCTGACCCTAGTTTGAAAGAACTCTGCACCATCTGCTATTACTGTCAACTTTATTATACTCTTTAGTTGTATTGTATTTTAAAGAGGTACTTCATAGGAGCGATGCAAAGCTCACAGTGGAAAGGCTTAACTGACATTAGGGATCTGGATCAGGCCCCGAGTGAGTGGAAGAGAATTAATATTAATTCTTAACGTTCCTCTTTGAGCATGACGTGCCCCCAGGCTTGCTGCTTGTCTTAGCAGAAGCACTATCTCCCGTTTAGGCATGACAATATTTGTCAAGTGTAATGCTCATTAGTCTGCTGTGTGGTCAGGCGAGCAGTGTATAAACACTCTGAAAGATCAGGTAGGGACTAAAGGTCTGCTCTTTGTGGTCAATTATAGCCATCAACATTAATGATGCCACCACGGAGAGCTATGCAGGGAGAAGAGAGAGAAGTGCTTTTCCAAGCACAAGACAATGTACCTTGGCTACAAGGAGCTGGCAATGAAAAATGTAGCGTGCACCTCCAGCCTGTGTCTAACGCTCTCAGTGATTTATTTCAAGAATAGTCTAGTGGCTTTTTTTTTTTTTTAAATACCTGAATAAAAGACAAGCTTTCCAGCCTGAAGTGCATTCTCTTGTATTCTTCAGAATTCACATTGTTGATGATACTTAAACCTGATGTTTAATCAAAGAGAGGAAAAGCAGCCCAGGGGCTGATGAAAGTTCCCCATTTCTGCCTTCGTTTCTGACTCTACATTTTCCCCCAACCCTAGCATTCCCCAAGCAAAGCTGAGATTTTTGACTCTGTTTGCTTGGAGAGAGTTCTTGTCACAGGTCTTAATTGAACTGAGAAAAAACAATAAGGTTTGTTTTCCCCCTTGAAAAATTACATGCTTTTTTTTTTTTCTTTTTAGTTATTATTAAAATGGGGCTTTAGGTTTGCAGATCTCAAAAAGAAAAGGGTAAAAAGTTCACTTTAATTCTTACATAAGCAGAAAGCCTTGGCAATATTTTTAAAAATATTCCCCAAAGCAAAAAAAAAAGTCACTATTACAAAGCTAACGATATGGATAATCGTCATCAACTGGCAACATCCCACTTACTAACACGGGAGAAGGACCACTCGTCAGCCCTTCGCTGCCAACCAATTTCAGGGTAGAGCTTCAGCTAAAGCATCATCAATGAAAACAGAAATAGCATGAGCTTTTGAAATCCCTATATAGATTCCCGAGCCTGCTGGAACACTATAAATACAAACGAGCGTGAGACAGCAACAGCATGTCCTGAAACCCCAGTGAAATTTGGCACATGCGTAACTGTCTCAATGAAACCTATCCATAGAGAAGTAGGTAAGCATGGATGTTCCCAATTAAAAAAATAAACCCAAAAATGCATGGTCCAGCCTTTCTCTAAGGAGGAAATTACTTAAGCACGTGCTCATTTTTAAGCAGGACTTAACACACATGTATTTGACTTTAGGACAGGTTTAATGCTTTGCTGAAGCACCGCTTTGATCAGAAACATCATTTGTTTAACCTATGACCACTGATTTCCATTTAATTGGCATCCATCATCTTTGCCAATGCAGTGTAAGAGAGCACTAATATTGGGGTCCTGGCCATATTCCATTCATTTAATTGCATTTGTCGGCCTAAACAGAAGCCTACATGTAAGGTTATTTATGTACTTGTCGACGGAGCAGACTGCGCAGCAAACAGTCGCATTCAATATTTGATGCCTTCTCTAAAAAAGAAAACCACATTTTCTGTAAGTGAGGTGTAGCTCAGTCAGTAATTCAAACTCTCAGCATCCATGAAATCCTGCAATCCATTTATGCCTGCTTTGTAGAACTGACGTTTGCTCGGTGGTCTAAAACCCTTTATTTTTCTCCTTTCCTTTCCAGCATGTGCTCTTGTACTTACCGGAGCGCTTACAGTATTATTTAGGTTGCTGCCTGCGATATTTTCAAGCTACTAGAAGACAGTTTCTTAGACATTTTCATAATGTTTTGAAATGCTGATGAGGATTTAGCATTAAAATTAATGGCAGCCAGCCGTGGTCTTTCAGATGTGAAAGACTGTGCAGTATTTTCTGGGAAAAAAAAGGGGGGGCAGGGGGGAGAAGAATGGAGATATAAATAGCCAGTCTCGCTTTTCTCCAGGCAGGATCCTTTTAATCATGTAAAATAGATTTTAAAGATTAAAGACTCTAGGCTCTGTTCTGCCTTTGCTCATGTCTCGTATCACCAATTTTTTTTATGTAATTTGAATGAAGAAGGACACACATGGTGTTTTCATTTGCATTACCCCAAACTGGAATTCCCCCTTGAAGAACATGGCCCCTACCTCCTCTGTAGTGTGGAGAAAACCACCACACCTGGGTGGAACGTCACAAAACAGGAGAAAAACCCATTCCAAATCATTACCCTACTTCTTGGACCTGGAACCTCGTTTTTCTGAGATTCAATTTAGAGCTATGTCTTATGAGCAGAAAAGGAGACAGAAGAATTACTGGTCCAGCAGCTATATCTGTATATGTATGAGCTGCAGTGCCAGATTTCATCCAGACATCATCATAGTGCACAAGGAAAAACCTGCAGTAGTGGAAACAGGAGCATCAGCACTGGGAAAACCAGCTGCACTAGGGGGGATGAGAGATCTCTATGTCCTGGTCAGAAGTTCGGTGATACCAGGAGTGTTCTGCAAGAACTGCCAAAGGTGGAGGGCAGAGAGGAAAGGCCCATCTCCACAGACAAAAGGTGAATCAAAGTTCTCCTGCAGGAACAACGTGGCCTAACAAAAGCCAAGGGAGATGCTGGGAGGACAGAGTAGGCCAAAGAAGTAAAAGTCTGGGGCAGAATAGAGTGCCCAGGCCCACCAACGGTCTGTTCACAGAGCTGGAACCAAGAGGCTTCCTTCTTCTGCCACTTGCACAATAAACCCCGTTTTGCCACATTACTCCCACTCACCAAGGCACACAACGCAACAGGAGTTGCATCTCAGCACAGGTCAGACTTCATTCTTAAATTTACTGTTGTAATGTAAGTTGCAATTAATTCCTCTCACACATTGACTAAAGTATCCTTTCTCCACCTTACGCTCCTCAGACTTGCAGCTATAGTCCCTCCTGGCTTCCAGCTGGGACCTCCTCCTGGAGCAGGAAGTCCCTCATCTCCTCCATGATTCCAAGGCCAACAAAAATTAGTGTTGGAATGTATTGATTTTATTATTTGTCCTTAGTTGTACTTCTCCAATGAAGTACAGGACATCTGGATAATTCTCCTTGATCACATTTATAAATACCCAGAGCGTCCTAACTTTGTTCCGTATGCTAAAATATCAATGGCGTGATCAGCAAAGAGCATGGAACCTTCCTTAAGGGACCACCAAAAGTCAGCCGCTGTGAATAAGTATTCTTTCCGCTAGATATACTTCCATATTCAGAAGGCAAAGAATAGAAAGGAAAGAAATGACACTGTTCATCAGATACAAACCAATAAATCTTTCTAATGACATTTGGAATTCACCTTGAAATCCCATCCAAATCTGAGACTGTTTTCTGGTGGGCTTCATCTCCATGGGTTTGAAGAGTAGAGTCCTGTGTCCCACACAATTACGCTGCCATGCACGAGGCCTACGGAAAGCGAGAGAGATACGCAAGAGCAGAAAAGCAGCATCTGAATGTAAGAAGTTGCCTTCATTCTAAGTAGTGCCTTCTTTTTGGGATAGTATGGTTAGAGTGAAAATAAATGCGTGCAACTCTATTACAAGAAAATAAAACACGTCTGTAATTGTAATGAAAGACTGTGTCTTGACAGCCCTGGAAATGAAAGTTCACAAAGCGCATATAGTGTGGGAAGCATCAGCACAAACCTCCCACACATGCCTCCACCAGTATAACCGGGGGATAAGGGCAGCTTGTTCCCAGTCTCTCAGCCTGCTTCTGCCGCTCTGCTGAAAATGGCCACCAGTGTTTTCAATTAATTCCAGGTGGTTTTGTACCACAGGCACTGATCCACTTGGAGCTGAACCAAAACCGCTCCCCGCGCTGCAGAGATAGCGCACATACTCCGCTCACTCCCAGCCTGCAGATCTGTTTCAAGGTCCTGACCCTAGTTTTTAAAGCCCTTAATAGGCGAGGGCCTAATGAACCTTGGAGACTGCTTCTTATTCCACAGTCCAAGGCAACAGCTGTGATTGCTCTGGGTGAGCAGGACTGAGCGAGCGCAGGGTGAAACCCGCCTCGCTTTCTGCATCCAAGCCCCCTGCCACCAAAATCTCAGCCCTGTCTTTCAACAAGAGTGATGTCCTCACACCCTCATCTGCAGTCCTGCCACAGCCTGCTTCAATATCGCTGCTGCAGTAGTCATTAGAAATTAGCACAAGGTAAAGAAAAAGCTGCATTTCAGAAAAAATATGACACTTCTTCAGATCTTTGCAGTAAGCCATCATTCTGAGACCGTGCCCCTGAGAGCAAAGGGAGAGGGACACTTTTTCTTAAATTAGAGAAAAGGAGGGTTGGAAGAGAACTTGAGAGGCCAATAATACCTGATCCCTGTTGGGGGACAGCAAGGGGAGCTCAGGTACCAGAGCTCCGATGAAGCAGCTCTGCAGTTAACAGGACACATCCCCTCCGTGTCTGGAGCAGCACAGCCAGAGTCCTCCCAACATGACCCTCCCTAGCAAGTTTTGGGTGAGGCTGCGGCAGACGAAGCAAAGGCAGCAGTGTGTACGGAGACCTTTATGCTTGGTTGGAACCGACACAACATGCAGGTGAAAGAAGAAATTCCCCATTATGGATGTATTTATGCTCTATCAGCCTCCTCTCACTCTTCCACACGCAGCCTGTGCTTTTTCCGCTATACAACTATGAATAGAAACGCAGAATCAGCCTGCACCTCAATGCCGGTTTGAAAGCTTGTCTGTATCTCTCCATCCTCCATGCCACACGCTATTTCATACTTTAATATCAACTTTAAAATAGGTTAGAGGCTGACGAGATGAAACAAATCCAGATCATTGCTCCTACAGCACTAGCACCACCCTCCCTGGAGCCTTCCTTCTCCTTCGTATCCATCCTCCCTTTGCTTCTGTCTGTCCTCACCACCTGCACTGGCCCGTCGGCGTAAAGCACTTGCTCAGTGTGCTGAGCCATGGAAGGGTGCTGCGAGCAGGCACCTACGCCTCCCCATAACCCACCAAGCACAGCCCTTGTCTTGCCAAGGAACTCATCCCGCTGTCCCGAACCTTTGAACTTCAGCTGGACACACTGGGTCCTTTCAGAGAGCATGTTCATCTGCTTTCATATCCTGCTCTGTTTTGTAAGTGCAGGTTCCTTCAAAAAAATTACGCAGTAATTACTGCAGCCACACCTATACTGGAAATGCCTGTGCAATGATCTGTAGTTCATGCTCACAAAGAAAACAAAAGCTGCAAAAAAATAAGCATCCATTCCCTTTGAACTTTGGTATCTGGTCCCTTTCTGCAGCAGGGACCTGATTCTTTGAAGCACTGAGCTGCCACAGGCCCTGAGGGACTTGAGTTTCTTCTCACACATGCAAATATAAATCAGAAGTTGCTCTCTATTGAAGCCAAGTGAATTATGCAGGTGTAACCTCAATGTGACGGAGAGGGCTCATGGATGTCAACAGAGACTGGAACAGGTGCCCTTTCATTTTTCACATGGTGATTTTTCATTTTCAGCCACTTGGTTTTGCACAGCTACAACAGCACATACACAGCTGTGATGCAATAGGACAGGATGGCTGATATTTAGGAGAAATCACACACTTAGATCAATGCACACTGCAGGTATTCAGCTGGAACCAAACGTGTTGGAAGCGATGTAAACCCCAGGGGGCTTGTTTGCTAATCAATAAACACAAGGAATGTATGCCACTGAGTTATTGCTGCAGTGTTAATTGTAGCTATACAGGATATTTTTTTTTGCATTGCTAAAGAAACAGACGTCTTCAAGAACTACGGCTTTACAAGACAGACACAATATGAAAAACACATTTCTATTCACTTCTCTGATGTTTTCAACTTTAGGAAAACATACAACCTCATTAGAAGCTCTCAGTGCTGCCTCATGAAGGAGAAAGGGAAGTTCTGCAGTGCTTCCAATCCCCTGCTTTACCACAAGTGACATTTAAGCAGTCACCTGAGGAAAAATCCCAATGGGAGCACTGACAAAGCTTACCATTTGGAAAAGGTCAGACCTTCTACTCTTGCTCTGAATAGATGGTGCTGACCTTAAAAACCTCCCAGTCCAGTCCCCGTCCTCATAAGAGCATGATGGAGTAGCCAGCTAGGGCAGTTCTATCCAGGAGGAGATGCAGGGCATCATTGCTCTGCAGAATTTTCTTATTCCTTGTTTTCCTCTTGACAAATTACAGATAAATCAACTCCTCCGCGAGCAGGTGCTCAGCAGCACAGGCGCCAGCGCAGGAGTACCAGGCAGGGCACAGGCTGCAGCAGGGAAAGGGTTGCCTCTCTCCCAGGTGACTGCCTTGAATACAGACAGCAAAAAATGCAATAGCATTCCAAACCCTGGTGAACAGGGTGGCAGTGTGAGAGAAAAAGGGGAATTCGCAAAGACTAACTTTAACCAAGGCAATTCAGAGCAGGAATTGCCATTTAGCAGCTCTGATTCAGCCTCTGGAAGAGCCTATTAGATACAGACACTACAAAAACTAGTCTTATTCCGCCGGTTAGCTTTGTGAGACCCCTCTCTTCTTTCATGGGCTGAAGACCCCTCCTCACTCATCGTTTATGTAGAGAAACAAAGGGCAGGCAGATGGAGAAACTGTCTTTCCACCCTGCAGATGAAAAGTAAACCTCTGGTATGACCTTGAGCACAAGGTCAGGTGAGGATCTCATGGCAGAAATCAAACCCATATTCATGAGGTTCTAGCTCAGGACCTTAATTATGAGTTTATCCTTCCCAATGGGACCCTCTTAGCCTGAACCTGTAAGCATTCAGAGCTACACATGCCAGATCCTCAACTTCACTGAGGATTGTCGTCCTAGCATCAGGTCATCAAAGCAAAACCTGCACCATGCCAGGCAGCTGGATGCAGATATAGCTCCCTCCCCCTCATTCCTATGGCTGTCAGAGGCTGATCCTCCACACGGGCTTCAGAAGAGTACGCTTCCGACTGAGTCATCCCATGGGACGAAACAGGACAGCCCACAGCGGTAATCCCAAATGCTGCAGTATGCTAGAAAATCAGTCCCTAACTGCTGCAGTCACGAAAATACAATAAACATGCCCTGTGATTCCATTTTTAGTCGCTTTTCAATGCGGCGCTGCAGTTTGTCAGTCTTTCTTGTCCCAGCTGGAATAGATGAATTGCTGATGCTTTTTAGGACCATTGGCAGACGAGCACAATAGAAACATCGCTCAGATATTGATGACTAATGCACACAGAACGTTTCCAAAAACTGTGTTGCCATCACAGCTAAACAAAGTGAACTAAATTCACATCCACATGGAAGGAGAGGAGCTCATTTCCACATACTCAGCATTTAAATGAACTTATGGCACCACTGCAAAACTCAGCTGAAACCAAAAACTGGCCGTGGTTCTCCTGAAAGTTTCATAGAGCTCCATAACCCTAACTCAGGTTTCAGGTTGGCAGCAAAGCCTGGAATATCTCACAGAGTTTGGGATTTCATTATAGAATTTTCTAGCAGGTACTAGGAGAGCTTCTCTTGGGTCACAGACCTACAGGCCTCTAGATACCTTGCTCGCTTTAAATTATTGTTGCCTTGCTATAAAAGTGAGATGCGTTACTTGTAAGGCAGAGCCCAGCACATTTCAAAGCTCACAGAAGTCTTTTACCAGCTCAAATGGATTAGATCAGCTTCTTCATGGGAAACCTCCTAGACAGTTTTCCCTTTAGCACTGGAAGTAATCTGCTTGAGTACAGCACAAGCCAGGGCTAACATGCAGAGGTAAAAAATGCTTGCAATGGTTGAAAATGCCCCTGCCAAAAGAATTGAAAGCACAAGAAAAAAGAACCTAATTTAGATTGAAAAAAGAAAAACCAAAAAAAACCAAAAAAACAAAACAAGAAAGCAACAACCACCACATCTAACAGCAAGACAACGTCTTAACAGACTAGTAAAGCCAAAGGAAGAGCCCTCCGTCTGGAGCAGGATTAAGCAGATGACTCACGGAGGAGTTCTGTTGCTGTCATCTCTGACTAAGCCTTATACCGAAGTCCAGATACAAAACGATCTGACTGGATGGGGAGTTTGAGCAGTTGGAGGGAGGCAGCACTCCCAGCTCTAGTTCCCAGCTCGCGCTGTCATTTGAGCACTCCTACACAAGCGATTCATCCACTTGTAAAATAAGCAAAAACCAAAATTCTTTCCGGCCTTGTGTGCTCTTAAACTTCCTATTATGACAATAACAAAACTTAGAAAGGCAAAAGCAGAACATAGACCACTTCAAGTCTGAGATACAGCACTGCTTGTTTTGTAGCTGAATTAAGTGTCTAAACATCTGCTACCTCTTAGACCCTTTGTGAAGACTGATGTTTTAATGCACTGAGAAATTGCCTTGAATACTTTTTTCTATGACACTTTTCTTTCTTGAACACTTTCTATGAATACTTTTCTTTCTTGAATATTTTTTTCTTTCAGGTTATAGTTTGTTCTTCCAATACAGATAGACAAACAGAGATCTCAGTATCTCTGGCTATGTATTCAATGGCATTAAACATCATCACCCTTAGAGCACCTTTTTGTAAGGATTTCAATTATCTTTATTCATGTAAAGCTTTTATTGACTCACAGTGTGCTTTTTGCAATGCCAAACAATTAAGAACCCTAGATACTGACTCGTACTTCATAGATAAATACCTATCATTCTTCTTCAAACAGGAATATCACCTCTGTGCTCCTGGTTATCACAACTGCCAAAATCCAAACTGGGTGGATATATTTTAACAACCTGGCCTGACACACACTGTTTGAAAGCTCCCTTCCAGCAGGCTGAACCCATATTCATCAAATTAGCGAGGGGGAAGAGAGGAGAACAGGAAATGTTCCTGAAAGTAGGAGAATAATAGAATGTTTTTATACATCTCATGGATTTCTGTTTCATTAGATTAGGGAGCAGTGCCTTTAATGTAACTAACATGTGGCAACCACAGGGTAACCACAGTGAGTAAATCTGTCCTGCAGGAGGAAGCTAAAATGCACCCGGGTTTGCTTCAACTGCTAGGAAAGAATCAAAAAACCTTTTTAGTACTGGTTGCAACTGGGGGTGGAGGGGAGGAGAACTGAGAATACACTAATAGTGACAGCTGAAAACAGAAATATCTCAGCATTTGTGGGCGGGGGAATCAAAGAGGTCCCAGCATCGTGGTGTCAATGCTCATGCTCATGCTCCAGATTTCTTCTTGTTGAAAAAAAAAAAAAAAGCAAAGCAATAGATCTGATAGTCTTCACTCTTCAGGGCAAGGCTTGAGGTGATCTTAAACAAGATAAATATATTTAATAACAGCAGTTAATCACAACATGTTCAGAGATGCACACATTTATGTGCAAAACCCATGCAAGCTAGAGGAATTTCAGTAAGGCTGTGTGGCTCAAATTACCCTATTGTTGGGAGATCACAGTCGGTTTCGCTTCTCTCCTTCAACATTCCCACCAGGACTGCAGCTCCCTTGCTTTGTTCCCCAGACAGCCCAGCATTTAACAGATGTCCAAAGTAAATCATGATCATTTGGTAGGTTTGGGGAATAGAAGCTAGATGGAAAAAATCACAGCCTAATAAAAGAAAAGAATCAAAAGAGTACCAGCCCATTATGGGCCATTTCAAAATAAATTAGGGTATCTTTTAAATCTTTACACAACAGTTTGTATTTTAAATCAAAAGACCGTATGTCATTGACTTTCCCCTGAGTAATCTAAGTGACGGGGCTCTCTGAGGTGCAGTAATAGGATGTAAGGGAAGAAGTGGGTATTATTTCACCCGTGCTGTGATAATCTGAATGCATCACTGCCCAGCATCATAAACAGTGAAGTGAGAAGTATGAACAGCACTTTCAAAATCCCCATGCACATGGGGATCGTAGGAGGGGGTGGGGGACCAGGTCTCCAGTGAGAGGGAATGTAAACATTTAAAACTGAAGCAGAAACATAATATTGTTTAAAATCCAAAGCAGAGGAATACTACAAAAGCTTGCTTTTTCACCTCTGCAAGGAGGAAAAAAAGCAAGGCAGAAGTAATGTCAAGAAATAATATTGCAAGCAGAGAATGCAGTTTTTAAATAATCAGCAGAATTTTAAAGATCTTCTTGAAGTTTTGCACTGAGACACTACAATTAAGGAAAGAAATCAAAGCTTAGCGCTTACCATCTGTCTGGAGCAGGGAGGGAGCCGATACTATAGGATCTCTTCCATGGAGTAATGCACACTGCAGAAGTATCAGGAAAAGAAAAAAGTGGAAAAATCCATTACAGACAACAACGGATACACCATAGGTCACACACTGTCTGCCTTCTCTTTTCCAGCCAGCCAGAAGGGTTTCCTTCGTCTTCTTCTCCCCGGGGATGGATCCCTGGGCACACCCCCTTCCCGCAGCAGGCTGCTCGCAGGACAGCCACCCCTGGGACCCAGCCCGGCCGCCTCTGCCTGGCATCCCACCGCCCCGCTCGGCGCAAGGCAGAGAGGCTTCATATTTAAAGCATATCAGGAAGGGAAAACCGAGCCTTTAAACTGCCACTCACAGAGATTGGGGTGAACAATGCAACCAGCTGAGAGCTGGGTTATTTAAAGGAAGACTCAGCTCAGTGCCGCATTGTGCCTGAACTAATAAGGACAAATAAACCATTTTTAAAGCATGAAGACAGATAAATGGATCATTATATGTAGTTATTTTTAAGGACTGTTTTAACATCCTTTTCAATGTGAACGGTGCGAGTTAATGCTACACAAACTGAGGAACCCACGGAGGTGTCTCGTTCTGGGAAAGGATTCTCCCACACAGAGTTGTTTCCCAGGAGAGCGCTGTATCTGCTTCCTGACCCGCATCCTCCCAGCCCACCTGCAGATGAGCAGGCACTGCCCAAACAGGGCACACAGCTCCCTCCTCCTCCTGGTTTGCAAAACTATGCTGTGTGTTGGCCCACAGACAACTGGGACCAAGGAGCAGGAGAGTCACTGAACACACCATGGAGGGAAGATGGGTCTGTTCCTCCGCACCAAATCTGGAAAACAAAAAGGTGGCAACTGATAATCACATGCAACAGGTTTTTTTTCCACTTTTAATTTACCCAGCACAACAAGTAGAAGTGCTTTCACAAAAAACTGCACCAACAGCATGTTGCCTCACGCAAAACTCCTGCTTTTCTCCAGAACACCCCTTCTCTGCTCCTCACTTTAACTCACAGTACGATGATCCCATGTTGCAGGATTACATTTATTTGCACGTCTTTCCCATTTAATTTCTTTTGTTTGACATTTTTCTTACACCTTCCACAAAGAAGGTGGATACCACTACATAGAACTTATGTTCCAGCAGGGCCCAAGTAAAAAAAACAGGTACAGCTTCAGTAGGATTTATACCTGTACTGAAAAAAACCCCTTATAGACAGGGCTGCGAGTTGCTCCCAAATTACTCAGGGTGATTGGATCTGGGAAACATAATAGCTTTGTACACCAAGCCAGTCCTCCTTTGACTCCAGATGCAAAATTACCATTTTTCTGCTGAAAGGGTGATTTCATGCCATAACTTGCATGACTAAGGTTTTCAGAGAAGACTTTTGTTTAGATAAGGACAAGAGATGCCCTGAGGCTTGTATTGTAATGTTATATGGATATATAGATAGAGAAAGAAATTTTTTGTTGAGCGGAGGGAGTGGTGTGATTTTTATCTGCATGATTACTTACTGACAGACACTGGGAACAGCGAGATTCTTCTTGACCTTTTTTCACCCCTCCCTGGTTGCAAACTGAACAGCCAGGCTGCCTTCGCAGCACCTGGGTACCACGGGCAGCCCGAGCTGCAGCTGGTTTCCCTGTGTGCCCACCATCATTCCGCTGGATACTGCGCTGTCTTTAAAATAGAGCTGTTGTCTGCCTGAAATGCAATCTACAGCCCTTGAAAAAAAAATAATCTGGGACTGAAAACGGTCCCAAAGGAAGACGGCCAACAGAAAAGCTTCTTCTGTGCTGGTATTTTTAAGAGCTCCTGGGATTTGCCCTCCACTTGCATTATTAAATAAGCTTGCCCTTGCATTGCTTTCGATATACTTTCAACCTCCAGCTAGAGTAATCTGCATTACAAAGCAACCTGCACAGCTCTGGGTACAACAGTGTTGAATGGTCACCAGGAAAGCACCGTGTGTGCTGATGCTCTCCCCTGTTTGCCCCTTCCACGGCAGGTGTAGTCCCTTCCTTAATGCATGACAACTAGTGGTTTGATAGCAAGCGGTCCTGCAAGTCACTTCAGGAACATTGCTGGAAATTTCATTGTGTGTCTTCTCTGAGGCTATTCACTACGCTTCTTCTTGTCTTCTACTTCAAACAGTAGATAATCTTAGTTCAGATTACTAGATAGATAGCTGTAAAATGCCGCATAGCCTAAAAAATTAAATTCTCAGCAATTTTTGAATTCAAGAACAAGCAGGAGGTGGGGTGGTTTTGATTCAGTAAATACTGGCTAAAATAGATTCACTAAAAGGATAGCTACTCACGATAACTATGCTGCCTTCCCACCCACAGATCTCAAACCAATTCAGAAAGTGAAAAGATGTTCCCATTTTACAGAGAAGAAAGGACAAATGAAGTAACTGGCTTTCAAGGTATGACATATGACCTTCAACTTCTGGCTGAGGAAAGCTGCAATAAGACAACAGAGAAGGACTGTTGTGTAAAGACCCTGATCTGCTTCCTCTTCTCTAATGCCCCCGTCACAGCTGGAGCCAGTGCGCTGGCCCAGGGCCGCAGCAGTTTGGTTACACAGATAAGCAGAAAAAGGCTGGTCTCCAAGTTTGCAGCTCCACACATTTTTCCCCCCCACACTTTAATTGATATCCCAATTCAGAAGCCTTGAGCTTGTCTTTAAACATAAGCATAATCTCCAGCTCAAGGAGGAATAAAAAGACAGACAAGTCAGCTCCTTCAGTGAACCCGAGCTATGAACAAGTTGTGTAAATGGTACGGTATTTCACAATATTGACTGACATTTTTTGGTGATATATGATTTCATGGAATACTCTGCTTCAGCCACCCATCTAAGCTTCAAAAGACTAATTTAAGTTTTCTTCTAGCCAGAAAAATATCAGTGAGTGCACCAAGAGTATAACAACTGTAGAATAACGTAATTCAGCAGAACCATTAAAACAAACACCTTGTAGCTGGAAAAAAAATAACACCCTATTAATTCAAGTAAACAGCATAAGGAAGTAAAAAAACAAATATGAAATTTGTTTACAGCACCTAAAATGTACTTTAACTCTGGAAGCTCCAAAACAGTAAAATATTTTCCATCAAGTTCCTTTGCTGACATCATCTACAGAACACTTTTTCAGCAAAAGTTGACAGTTTGAAAGGTTTTGAAGTGTATTTCCACCACCACTTTTGCTTTTAAACTATCCATGATCCAGCACAGCATCACAGTGACACTGTGTTAAGAGGATCAAATCCTCTGTTACTTCACACTTTCAGCCTTATCCTTATTCAACTACAGGAAGGGAAATGATCTGTCTTGGATTTTATTCCACATTTCAAAATACCAAAACCATCCAAACAAGAACTGCTTGTGTACAGGGCAAAGTCTTTGTTTTGACTGGCACCCAGGAGGAATTATGACATACTATCATCAAAGCAAACTCTGCAGATTATGGGGTAAGCAAAACAAGTTTTCTCAGTTTTCCAAGTTTTCTCATCATACAAATATCTTTGTAATTAAACAGGTAAAATATATAGGAGTTATAACCTTGGAACCACTGTAGTAAATTGGTTAAAAAAATTTACCATCCCCACAGAAGATGTTTCCTGAGCATATGAAAAGCATATGCAATTTTATTATGTATATACTTTTAAATAAAATTCTATCTCATTTTGTGGACATGTATACACGTAATAGAAGTACTTAACACTTAACGTCCACATCGCAGTCACGTATGTGCACAAAGGCACCGTTCTGAGTGGAAGAATGCATTTCCTTTGCACATATCTCCATAGGAAATATTAATCTGTCATAAGATTCACTTTAGCTTTAACTCGCATATTTGTGCTTTGGAAGGAGTGCAGGTCTGAAGCTTCAAGGTGTTTGAGAACCAAGTTAAAACTATTAAAGGCTCATTTAGCTCTAACACCGCATGGAAACCTTCAGGCTGATTTTCGGAGAGATGTTTATTCAGGGGACAAAAGATGCCACAGTTATACAGTTATTAAATGCAGGTAGTAAAAGAATATCAATTTGAAACATTCCTGTAAGCTGCCTTAGAAACTTACAAACATTTGGAAGATGCAAGATACCAATCTGAATCAGATACCACAAAACAAATACTGGGCACACACACTGAAACCAAGGTCTTTGTGAAAGCCATCATCTCTTTCCACAGCATAATATCACCTTGACAAGATGACTAGGGCAGTCTGATACTGTCACTGTATCTCCAAATGAATAACGTAACAGCCGAGGACAAAGAGTTAAGATTTTTAGCCAAAATGCAAATAAGAAATTCCATATTTTCAAAAGTCTGATTTTCATCAACTTCAACCACAGTTGGTTTCTTACCTCTCAAAGATTTGCTTTTCATAATCCCATTGTTCTAACAAAGCTCTTTTAAAGACCTCTAATCGATGTGTATTTGTAAAGCCATACAGGTCCTTTGTCGAAGCTTCTATTCTAATCTGGGAACTTTAATTTTCAGAGAAGCAGATTCCTTAGTTGTGCGGAAGCATCAAGATGAAGGTTCAGTGAACTCAAGGTCAGTAAGTCACGCGTTTCTTTTGACTAGTATTTGTTCTTGACAAGCAAGCTGCTCACAAATCCCTTTTGCAAGTTTAAGGCTCTGTGTAGCCTGCAGAGACAAAATTAGAATATAAACATCTACTCACTAGAGAAAACAAGGGAGTTATTGTCACTGTAAAGAAGGAGACATCTAAACCATACCCCCTCTGCATTAATTCCATTATTGTGCACAGGCAAGCTGACAGTTATACCACCGAGTAAACTGCAGTTATCTAGTCAAATGATCATTTAATGTTCTTTATTTTACTTTTTTCTAAAGAAAATTGATTTCTTGCTATTTATGTTCAGGGTATTTCATTGTGCTGTGATTATAAACTAGACTGAATGCATTTTCCACTGACTCCCTGCAAAGTGTGTTTTACAATCCTTCCTGTTTGTACAATGTAAGATGTCTTTTTTAATTGCCAGTCTTTTTTTTTTTTTTTTTTTTAAGTAGGATGCATGCTTGTTTGTTTACTCAGAAGCTCTGAAAGAGCTGGGCTGGACTCCAGTCTTTAGACAAGCTACTATTAGATATGGAAGGAAATATCCCCAATAATGACGTTTGCTATGGAAAGGGCAAAACTGCCTACAGCCCCTTGAGCTTCATCAAGGCTTTGCAGACATTTGAAGTGTAAGTTGTAAGGACAATTCCTCAGGCAGGTTCTGGGTCATAATCGTCACTTGTGTCACATCAGGTGTCTTTTCTGCTCTGTTGCATGATACAGCACCTGGAGGCCGGCAGCCAAGCAGGGGACATGAAGGCAGCCAGGAGGGTTTCCAGCCTCAGTGGACAGCCAAGAACATGCTGTTCTTCACCGCTGGAGTCAACCAAGGCTGCACCACAGGAGCACTGGGATGGAAACCCACATTCCCAGAGCCTTTCTCCCACACATCCCATTATCCCCATTACCTCTGCACTACTCTGCTAGTGCACAGAAATAACATGAGGTGACAAGAGAGGGAGTGCTACAGCAAACAGTGTTTGAGCTGATGAAAAAGTAAGGCATGGCCAAACTCGTGCAAACGCAAGACAGCACTGCCTTGTGACATAGACACCATGCTCAGCAGGGTCCCGGCCACCGCAGTCCCACCGCCCACACCAGGACACACAGCTCCTGCTGCTGTTTAACACCACCAGGAGAAACATCCATATTGCAGCAGTAGCATGCAGCTTAGCAGGGGATTTTCAGGGTTTTTTTGGTGCATATGACTTCATCTTTGAGGAAAAGAAGTGATCCCTTACTTGAGAAAGTGCAAACTTTCCAGCTCTTCTCAAGTACTGCTAATGTAATTAGTTTAATCACCCCCAGGTTGAGAGCCTTTTAGGGACAGACATTTAGGCACAGGTTTTGAAACACATTCAGCATCCTGTGATTACTTTTTTTTTTCCCCCCTTTCCTTCCCACATCTCAGTATGTAAAACCTTATTGCTGTGGAAATAAATGTGTGAAAAATCAATCAGGGACCTTTGCAAGCTATTAAAAACCTAACACAGCATTACAGGTTTACCACCAGCAGTTAAAAAGAAGCTCTCTATGAAACTGTGTGGGAAATATTCCACATGACACAAGGATTTTGACAGACAGAGTATTTTGAATAAGCCAGCAACTATTTACCTGGAAAATCACAGTCACTTTCACAAATACATAGCTCTATAAATATTATTTTACCACTGATGTTTTACTATCCTTTCTTGGTAAAACCATGTCATGTAGAAACATTTGTTTGAAGGGAGGGGCTGGACTTCATTGTAAATATCAATTGTTAAAAGACAAACAAAGAAAAATGTAGTGGGTTTTGTTTCCACCCACTCTTAACTGCCTGTTTGCCTTGTCTGTGAAACCATTCATCGCTCCTCAGGTATGAAGAAATACCTCTCTCCTGCTGTTGTTCCCCACCTGCAGTGGGGGAGCAGGCGAGGAGCCCTGGCCGAGCGTGGGGCAGGCGGGAGGACTCCCCTGTCCCCGCAGCTTCCCCTCTCAAGGCAGCAAGCAAGAACAACATACTGTGCTTTCAGTGCAAGTTCCAATTTCTGCCTCCTCCTCAGGCACCAGGACACCTTACCCAGCTGTGGTCCCTGCTCTCCAACACTTCCCTGGCCACCATACCCTGCTGTCTCTTCTCCATGCCTTCTGCAGGTACATAGACTGAAAATACAAAAAATACAAGCCTTTGTGTTGCTCTCCTCCCTTGTGTGCAAGGGTTTGTCATCTGCTCCCTGAGATACATATTTCAGGTTATGTTATTAAATGCTCAGAATCAACAGTACCAACCATTCCCCTCTGGTATCAACCCCTGAATTTTTAATGGCTTGCAAGGTTAAAATAACCCTCTTCCACTGGTGCTACAGTAGGCATTTGCAGATCCACGTACTGTTTAAGACTGTGGTGCTAGGAGTAGATGCTAACCTTCAGTTGGGATTCATGTTTGAGGAACTGCGAGAATTGTTTGAGGAGCTGTGGGTATTTTGGAGGCTACACTCAAGCATAGCTGTGTCTAACTCCCCCCACACACACCATAAAGGACTGCTGCACAACTGAGAGCAATTCAAGACCTCCTGAAACAATGCTGCCATCCAAACACCCAGGGACATTTGACAAAGAGCAATTCCTATGCCAGCATCTTACCCTGGCTTTCAAAGAGCACAGGGATAGTTTGGATTCTAATATTACCCCATAGTACCATGAAGACTAAAAGACCTTTCCTACTTGACTCCACCGTGAAGCCCTGCAGAAGGCATCCTTTTGTCCATGGCAGAGCTGGATGCACAGTGGATCCTCTATCAGAGACGCTGCACTCCTGGCCACCTCCAGCTTTCCCCACACCCTGAGACTCAGAGAAACACTCCATAAAAAGAGGTATCTTGCAGCTAAAAACTTGACAGACCCTCTCCCCCAGCTGCAAGAAATTGTTGCCTTGGCTGCCCATACAGAAAATCCACAAAATCTGCAGTGAATAGCGTGGGACAGAGGACAGCAAAAATACAAGAGTCACTTCATCGGCACAAGTGTCAGCCCTCTGCCTACAGTAAAAGAAGTTCATCACGGCTTAACTTGACAGGGACAAATCTACACTTGAAAGAATGAAAAGGGAATAAACTCACCTTAGTCCAGTCTTGCAAAACTCTACTCTCACACTTCCCAGCTGCCCAGAGAGGAGAGTGTTATGACACCTCTGCAGGATGCATTTAATCAGCGGCATGACCTGACCTGTTCTACCGGGAGAGCCCTTTATGTACCCTTTCCAGCTCTGACCTGTGCTGCAGCATTGCAGGAGCTTACTCTACCGTTACAGCACACTTTTCCGGCAGAGAAGTGTATCCTGTGTGCACGGGCCATTAGCTCCCTCTGAGCCCAAAGCAGCACTGGTTAACTCCAACCACCTCCACCACGTTCCTCTTTTGGTTTGACAGAAGCACACTAGCACTCCAAATAATGCCTTTCAAATTCCCAGCTATGCCTTTTTAATGGATCCTCCCTAAAACAACAACAGCTTCTAGAAGCAGGCTCTTTGCTGGTTAGATGCATTTCCCAGCATTCTCAAAGGCAAATAGCCGAGGAGGGGGTACGCTAGACGAGCACATTAAGCTCTGCATGAATCTGTGCATGCATTTTATTTTGCAGACAAGTCATTAGCAGAGCTATTTTCCAGTCGGGTTAAGAGGAAAATCCAAGGGCTGTAAAGTTGAACTTGCAGGGCCTGATTCTCTGCTGGTTTGGGGAATTCTTGTGAAAATTTCAGCTAAAGCAAGCACAGGACAATGCTACATGAGAACCAGCCTCGCCAAAATCACCAGGACCTTGTCCATCAGCTTCAAAAGACCTAAAGAAGACACCATACCATCTCATTTAGTCACCATGCCAGTGGAAGTATTCCCAGGAGTGGTGCAATTGCAAGTGAGAACTATGGGGAATTGTGGGAAAATGATTCCCCCAGGCTCTGGCTTGTCTTCAGGAGAAACCCTCACATCTCTCTTGGCCATAGCTCCCTTTCTTCCAGGTCTGTGAGGAAGCTCACATCGCTGATGGCACTGAGCTCATGTAAGTGCCAGTTATTTTGGAGTCTCTCCAGAGGGAAATATTTTGACAGTCATATTATGTTCATTATTCTTCCAAGAGAGGAAATACGCATGTCGTTATCTAAAGGAATACAGTCAGCCCACCATGCTCTTGCCTGACTGGCTTACTTATCTTGATAAATGCCGGCTAAGATCAGGACTTAGTGCCATTAGATGTGTCTAAAACATGAAGCTGTCATTACCATGTCAGCACCAAGGATTGTTTCCAACCGTGATAATGGTGGGGCCGCATTTTGAACAAAGACAGATTTTAGTCCGAAATGGCCTACCACACCAGCTGGTTCCCATTACAGCACAGAGACCTTTTGCTCATGATTATGAGCTTCGCCATTTTTTTTTTTTTTTTGATGGGAAACCAGAAATATCCTCCTCCCCGTCTATGACTCATATTGGACCTAGCAAACGGTTACCTCATGGTTGGGGGCTGGTGGAATTGCAGTCTGCAATAGTTCAAAGATCTATTTGATCCCGAGCCTGGAGAACACTTGGTTAAGTAGAGCTGCAGAGTGCAACCAGCCCTGCCACACAGATCCCGCATCCCGGTCCCGCACTGCCAAAGCGCCATTGGCAGCAGCACATGCACCACGTACGTAGCGTTAATGACACACAACGTTGATGCAAGAACACATCTTCTCTGTACCACCTTCTTGACACTGGTCTTCAAAGCCCAGGTTAGCTCTAAGGTAAGTAATTCCATATTAACAGTGAGACGAGAAGAACTCGAATTCATGTCAACCTGACTCAGCCCAACATTTAAGCAAAATACTTAAGTACTTCCCTGTCCAGAAAAGTACTTAAGTATGTGGTTTAATTTATAAAAGGTAAACAAGCATTTGTGTGCTTTGGACTGTCAAACTGGCAACTATTATACTAACTGCTACAGATGTATATATAATTATAGATAGACAACTGGTGTTAAAACTATATCTATAGCTGGTTTTAATCTCAGGTTTTAAGGATTCTCAGTGGGTTTGTAGAAATTACATAGCCCTGCAAACAAGCATAATTACATACATCATTCAAGTTGCTTTCCATTTTCCCTAGCAGAGATCTGTCCCTGCAAGGCAGCAACCTGTGCTTTATTCCCCTAAACTGGCACCCGAAGCTGTGTCGTGTTTCTGTTCCTATCAGGCTGACTGCAGAAGATTTCACATGAATACAGATTTATGACTTGCTGCTTGAAAATGTGCAATGTCAAGTGTCCCACTGAGTTATATTGAGTTAGCTGTGGCAGTATCCACTACCCAGTGCTGTATGATCATTTCAGACTTTAATCCTGCCTAATCCTGTTCTACAGGGTTTATTTCCACCCCCCATCCTCTTTGCCTGACAATTTTGGTGTCTGAACCACACACACTATGTTATTTATATTGAAAATTAAGAGCAACTGGACATCTTAAAGTTAGGACTTTTGCTGACCACAGGGCTTGTGCAAGACCCAACAGTGCCTTGTGTTCTCACCTCTGAGTTCCATCCAGTCTTCCCTCAAACCACTTAGATTTGGCTGCACTGAAAGCTCCCTCCATTTTCCTCAGTTTACACTTCAGTTGGTGGCATCTCTTATTTTGCAGCTATTCAGCATAACAATACAAAGATTTCAGAAGAAGCAGAAATCATGTGCCTTTTCAACCGATTTTTCCCCCTTTAGCAAAGCAACAAGAGTTAACTTACTTAAGTGCCTAAGATAAAAACAGTTTGAAAAAATACTGTAATTTATTTGACGAATCATCTCACTGGCTCTACAGGGTTAACATCAGGTAGAAGTTTGCCTTTTGCTTCAATAGGAACTGCCAGTTTTGGAGCAGGCGCTGGGCGTCCTCCTCCCCCCTGGAAGGGAAGCGCTTTTTAGGTGCCCAGCCACCACAGAGGCCACAAGCTTGTTGCAACTCTCTAGTTATCAAGTTTAGCATTTTTAAATGTTTTCCTTCCACAAAGGTGGCAATTTTACCTGTATGTCACCTAAAAACAGGGCAAGAGATGAACCCACAAGAGCACGAGAGTCAAAGGGGAGATAGTAAGACAGTCTTGTAAACAACTTCCAGTGGAGACAGTGTATTGCACACTCCTGATATTCCAATCCCTAGAAAACCAACAGGGCCTCCTAAAAACAGCTATGGGCACTGCAAGGTGATCATGAACTTCAGAGACTGCAAGGGCATCATTCAAAAAGCTAATGTATCTTAAAGCTGTCTTCAGGGCAAGTATAACTAAGCAAACCAAAGAGAAAGAAATAACCACAGAGAACCAGCTCCCTGTTCACAGTACGGCAACTTACATTCCCAAGTGGGCAGCAGCAAGAAAGGAAACTGTTAGGTACTATCCTGGCAACGCCTGACAGCTCCTCATTTAAGGCAAAGCATCTTAAGGACCAAGCAGAAAGTTTCAAATGGAAAGTACCTGTGTCTGCGTTTGGTAAGAGCTTCCTAAGCCATGAGGCTATCAGCCAAAGGCTTTTAGGGTAAAGCTTTCGAGGAGCCTGTAAGACAACTTGACTCCAGCCTCCCCAGCGAAGGACAAGAAGATCTGGCACTTCTCTTCTTTTGGTTCTGAAAACCGTAGTTCTTCAGAGCCTTTCCATTAAGCTCAAAGGGTTCAAGAGATCCCCTGGTAGTGGTTTTGGAGCAGTCAGATAAGAATCTATTCAGCAGGTAACACCAGGTTGTTCTCACACCTTCCGAGCCCTGTTTGGGGTGAAGCACAGGAGAGAGGAGAGAGTCCCAGCCTTCGCTGCTGGCTGGGACTGGGGAAGCCAAGGTTCATTTCCCCGGTCTACTACCGGCTACAAGTCACGCTTCCTCCTCCTGCTTCGATAGCTCATCTGTGCCATTAGAGAGACTGTGCTAATAGTAATCCTTTACCTTCCAGACTACTTGTAATTAGCTACTGCAAGCTTCCCAGGCCCACAGAGGCCTCAAACTAGAAGTGATACACATGACAGATCAGAGTAGAATGGATTTTGCCATGAAAGCAGCCGTGTTTATCTTAGACAGGGGTTGAGTGCAGTTAGCACACTCCCAAAATCATTCTGTATCATATGTTGTCACTATTCAATAACTAAAAAAACCCATAGATACATATTTTTATGCCTTGAACTTTCTTCTTTTGACAAAGCACTTTTCCTGAGAATTTTGGAAGGTTGTTACACTACTCTTACTTTGTTCAAATGTCCCCTGTGACAACCATATCCTGGAGTGTATTAGAGTAAAAATACAGCAGCAAGATAAGCAGTGGCAGGAAGATAGAGGAATTCAGAACTTCGAGACTCAGAAGAAAAGATATGTCTAATCTCTGCTGAAAATATAAGACAAAGTGGATAAGGCAGACAAGCATGAGGAGGCTGTTACAAACAGGAGAGGCTCAAAAGAGGGAGAGGAGGAAGGGAGGGGGGAACTTCTCACACCAGCAAGTGAGCTTGATAGCAAGATGCGAGAGAGGTCACAGCAAGACAAGTACAGCAAGCAAGCAGAGCTCCAGAGAGATACCGTCTAGAAGACAGGTCAGGGCAAGCCTATGCCTATGCTTTGCTTTGTTCTTATTTTTGGCTTTCCACATACCTTCAAAAGGAGAGATTATCAGATAAGAATTGATGGGACACCATTAAGACAGAAGGTTTTTCCAGCTCTATTGTGTGCATGACATTCCTTCCCCTCTGGTCTCCAGAGTGCTCATACATCTGGGGATGTAATTTGCAAAGCATGCACAAGAGCTACCCAGCAATGCTGCCTTTGGGTAGGAATTTGATCAAAGGTGCAACTTAAAGTGGGTGTTTAATAGCCTTATAGTGTTTCTTTACCATGGGATTGTGCAGCCCAGCCTGTAACACACACTTTTGTGCTATCAACAGGTGCTGGGAATCATGCCAATGTCCCTCGTCTCACAAAAAGCTTCTGCCTTTCCTGATGGTGTCCATGCACTCCAGGGCAAAGGAATTCTAGACCTTCAACTGCTGTAAGGCAGGAGATTCAGCCACCTCAGCTAAACAATAATTGGTACCAGATGCTGATTTCCTGAGGGCTAATTCTACAAGAAGATAATATATTGGAAGCAAAAAACCCCCAAACCAGTCTATATCATAGCAATGCCCTGGGAATTCAGGAGAGATATAAATGGAAAGGCTGGTTTCCACAAGTGCTTTATTTCTAAAGGTCAAAAGAACCTGCATAATAAACACCAGGAAAAAAAAATGTTGGTGCGTTACAGTTGGAAAAAAGAATCGGCAACCATAGAGCTGTATAATACTATCACCAGTAGTGCTGCCAAGGTGAAAGAGGACCTGATGTTGTTAGCTTGCTGAATAGGTATTAAGACACTAGCAGAAGAGATAGGGGTTGAAATAGGAGGGAACTGTTGTTCTAAGATTTCAACTGCTCTTTTTACCAGTTTCTCCCTTCTCTGTACTTTCTTTCCATTCACCTCCACACCAAATGATCTCCAACAGTTCCATTCCCAGAGCATTTTCCAAGTTGTCCAACATATTCACTAAATTTTAACCATTTATGCCTTGCATCAAAATTACTTTAGACTGCTCCATTGTAAAGAATCTCAAGCTCTTACACTGCCACGCGGACTCCGGCAGACAGTACTGAAAAATTGCTCGCCACCCACTCTCTTGCAGAACTTCTCCAGCTGACACACGCATGGTACCCAGCCGCTCGGCATACATACTGCTCCCACCAACCCACACCACGAGCCGCTTCCCTCCCAGCAGTAGCCGAACAGAGGACACAGGATAAAGGAGAAGCTATGACGTGGCTAAACCTAAGGGGCATGGGAAGAAGCCAGGAACATGGCAGGGAGATGCATAAAGGTGGTAGAGGGAAGTGGCATCAGGGATGTAGGGAAGATGGGAGAGCTGAGGGTACTGAAAAGGAAAAACGATAGGGAATACAAAAAGGGTGCTGAGATCGCTGCGGTGGAGGAACACAGGAGAGACTGGTCGAAAACCCCTTGCTCGTGCAACAGCTCCTCTCTTATCATTTAATATTCAGTGCTATTTTATAGCAGCAGGATATCCCTGACTCTTCCTCTGCTCTGGAATGTAAATAGCAGCTGTCTCTGTATTTTGCTGGTGCAGAGGCATGCTGTAGGCATGCTCTGCCTGTGCTACCAGCAGGGCCTCTCAGGAGGCAGGCAGGAGAAAGCCTGGTTTGTTAATCTTGACAGGGCTTAGGAAAGAGATCAGATTTGAACAGTTCAGCATCAACAAGACTTGGATAATTCTAGACATACAGGGAAGAGCTTTAAGTACCTAAGGAACCCTCTTGGTGGTGATACTCAGCCGCTTACAGAGGTAGGCAGGAGCAGTGAGGATTATCCTTTAGGATTTAGGTACCTAAATTCTTCAAGTTCCTCCTTAGGCACCTATTCCATCCTGTAAATCCAGCACTCAAAAAAAATCACTGCTCCTTCTTTTCCCTATCCATGGAGCAATGGTTAAAAATACCTGACTATCCAAACAAATCCGGGCATCCTGGAGCCTCATTTGCTCTTTGTATGCTGGCAGCTGACTTCAGTACAGTAGGGCGATATCCTACAGAAACAGGCAATGGTGCAAGGAACAAACAACTACAGCAGGAGAACTCAAGGCAAAAATAAAAAAAAAAAACCAAAACAAAACAACAAGGACCAATACACCTCTGTCCTAGTGAAGTAAATCACATCATTGCTGCTGACCCTGGGATTACCTCTGCGTTCCCATCAAATTGACCACAACCACACAATTGAGGTTTAGAGGGCTACTCATCATTTTTCCCTTTTTACTGTAATTTAGCCCCAAGAATGCCTCACGGGAACCTTTTCTAATATCTCCTCTCCTTTCCTAATTATAAAGGAGTAGAAATATTAAGATCCCCTTGCTAGGAACCTGAGGATTCCTGCAGAGCTTGTTTCAATGTAAATCTCCTTAGTAACAAAGGAAATGGAGGGGGGAAGAGAAAGAGAAGAGTCTGCACAGCGTTTGCAGCCTGTCTTTCTCAGGGGGGTTGCTGCCACGCTGCTCCAGAGACGATTTAGCCTCCCCCCACCCCTCGTCAGCACCCCTGACTCCTCCCAACTTCTGGCAAGGATCATCCAAGAAGAATGTGGTGTTTTCAAAGTTCTCAATGAGGTATCAGCTGCTCTTTAAAGAGATGACGGTGGGAGCGTTCCTAGCACATTGACTCCACTGTGGAGCCAGCCTTGCGATTAAACAGCTCAGCAAAGGTGGTTTCCAAGGATAAACCGTGCCAGGGATGACAACATGTCCTCACCAAAGAGGGGAGGTTCTAATAAAAAATAAGGATAGAGGAAAACTGCTCTAGCTCTACAGCTATTATTAGTGTCTCAGAGCATTGTCACTGCTTTGCCTGTGTTGTCAGATGTCACTTCGCATCAGTTCTGGGCAACGCTCCGAAGAAAAATGGTGGAACTCATTTAATTTTGCAATGCATGACTGGACTCCGCAGCAGGGCCGCACAGAGGGTTAAGTGACCTCTTAATGCTGGTGGGAGCCCTGCTCAACAAGTTCAAGTGGGCTCTTCAATAATTTATGCAAACACCTTTTTTGCATAGACTGGCAATTTATAGTAATTTATACCTTCCATCCAGCTGTTCTCGCAAAGCATAAAGCAAGTGCTTACAAACGAGTTCCAGCACTCAGTCCTACTGTCCTCTAAAGCAGCTCCCTACTGAAGAGATAATCCAAATGAGGGGAAAAAAAAAAAGACAACTAAGGCAAGTACATAATGGATGCTCACACTTTGGGGCACAAGCTGCGCAGCACTTGAAACCCAAATCTGGGCCCATGAGCACCATACATAACACAGCAGCAAACCCAGCCAGCGACAGTACAGCTAAATCTCTACATGTACCCCCTCTGGCAATGTGCTTTTCCTTATTCCTTCAGCTTATTGGAGGATCACCCTTTTCATCAGCACTTTTTTCCCCCCCCATTTGTTTTTCAGGGACAGCTTCTTCAGATAAAGCTGAGCAACTTTGTCTCAATGAAGAATTCGGCACCCAGCAGATGCTGACTGTATTTTTTTCTACTTTGAGGAAACCTGTTATAACCATCCTTTGCACTCTCTGACAAGCGATCCAGGTCATTACGTGCCCCTCCCTACAGCTCAGGATGACTGCATGGTTAAGTTCGTTTTTCTGACCACGTGGCAGTTTAACTTTGCTTATACATATAGTTCAAAGTAATCAGAGTTGACGTGAGACCTACGCTCATCCTATAGCATTCTCATTGCACACTTTTAAACACCAGCCTTTGCTCTGAACTGAAAGCCACATCCACCAAGAAAAAAAAACATAACTAGTTTTTCTTCTGATCTTAGTCACCTGCCAGCTCACTTGGTTTGCTATAGAAGAACACAATACTGTTTAACGGCTAGCTAAATGCAAGTTAAAATGGCAGCTTCAGGGGGAAAAAAAAAGGAAACAAAAACCCCAGGTGTAAGTGATTTATCAAAGTGGACTGAAATCACACCTTAACATCCAAGCTGTAGACAGATCCTATATTCTTGAGGTGAATTTTGGGAAGCTAATTCCACTTGTCCTTTCAAAACATCTATTAGCTATTCAACACACTTGATGTGACTGGGAGTAATGTCATGCTGACGGCTGCAAGATTTCAGCCAGACTTGTAGATCAGAGTACTGATGGATTACACTTCTAAGTACCTGCATAGCGCTGAAGCTCAAATGGACTGTCTGATAGTATTCTTTCTGCCCTACTGCATTGGAAAGCTTGGCTTTACAGAAACCCTTTCATTGTTTTGGCCACAGCGTCCAAATCTCAGAACATAAAGAGCTCTTCATTGAGGAAAAAGGGATATTTTTTTTTTCCTGAGGACAACAGAAGACAGCTGTGTACACACACATGCCATGATGTAACATTAGGAAAATCAGAGATAAACTGAAGTCATCATCTCCATATGCAGACACATACCTGATTCACCAGGAAAAGTTCATGCACTGGCATGAATTCTCCATGGTCATCCTAGAGGAGGAAGACAGCTGTGACAGTTGCTTGACAAGACAGATTCCACAGTTCCCATTTCATCAAGGGCCCCATCCTCTCCATCTGTTGGGCACTGCTCCATTACAAGTTTATTACCGGCCTTGTTCGGCTATTTTGAGAGTCAAAAGCTCCACTAAGCACCCTTTTTCTGCTAGACCAAGTCAGGAACAACCCCAGAACTACAGGAGGAGGAAAGAAAAAAAATCTCAGGCATAAGTCTTTGAGCCGATAAGTACCACCAGAGAACTCTTAAGTTAGAAAGCACAAACAAGATATAATGATCATCCAAGGATGCAAGTGTGGAAGCATCTGAAGTCCAACACTAGGAATAATTCTTTGAGAGTCAGACCCCTTTGTTTCCAAGGTCTGAGTTTGTATTATTTTTTTAGCAGCAATGCTACTAGTAATGCTTTTCCCTTCCCCCCAGAAAAGTAGTAATGCTGTCTTTAATTTGTTTTCTCTTAGTTGTTGTCTTTGAGCTTTTCGGTGCGACACAGAACCCTAAGTAAAGCTTCACTGACTTCAAATCCTCTTCCTTTGGTTTAATCACAGCTAAGAAAGCTTGAGCAACAAGCACCCAAAAAGCTACTTCAATCCCAAGTGTAAAAAAAAAAGTGAAAAAGTACTTGAAGTGCATCAGAAGTCTACCAGGCAGAAAGCACACGGCTAAATTCATAGAGGTGGTTCCTGCTTACAGAATAGCTGCTCAGCCCCAGCTATTTCATTAGCATCTCTCTAAAGGGTCCTAGGGACTTTCGTTTTGAGGTGTAGGCAATTCAGAGAGCTGAAAAGATCACTGTAATTTGGCCTATGAAAAATGAGTAGGTGTTCACAGTTCATTTCCCAATAGAGAAAGTCATGCTCATCACAGAAGCCATCATCACGCACAGAACTAATAGCCGCCCCGCTTGGCAGGCACACCCATGCATGTTAAGGAAGCCTTGCCGTGCACTAGCTTTTACCACATATGAACAAGAGACTTTGGTTAGCAAAGCTGGCAGTAAAGCACTTTTTTTTTTCCAGATCTACAATCAGGTGAAAAAATATAATGATCTTATAAGTAAGTAATACAAACAACCGAAAATAGACTCCTGGAACCACAAAACAAATCGGAAACTACGAAGTGCTCCCAAAGAAATCCCCTGCTCCCAGATGAACTGGAATAAACACACACTGGAAGAGTCGCAAACACAGAAAAACCTCAAGGATACGGGGAGAGGCTGCAAAGCTAACAAAATGTCAATTAAAAGGAATAAAACACACTGCCACTTATCTGAATGAGTAATATCAGGTGCTGTCAAAGGGCAATGGCTAGATAGGACTTGATATTTTCCCATTCCTGCTGTAAGCAAAGGAGAGTGCAAGGCTTGGGAACAACAGAGCTCCAGATCTTGGGATTCCAACGGTCAGTTATGAGCCTTGCGCAGGGACTCTGCCTTAAACCCATGCAAAGTCTTAGGAAACCTCAGGGCTCCTCTAGAAGACCATTTAGCAACTGAGTTCTGCTTGGATATTGCCAAAATAAACTGAAGTCAAAATTAGACATGGCTGAGTCCAATTTCACCTTGATTAGTATTTACATAACGCAGAGGGAAACGTGAGAAGAGCACATAAATAATGTACTGTTTGTTGCAGACCTCTCAGGAGGAGAGTTCTCAGCTGTAGTATTGATCCTCACCCACACACCAGCTCACTGTGCAGAAAGCCCAAATCATCTTTTTATGCACGGAAGTAAAATTCCAGAAGCTGAGACACACCAGTTGGGTGTCAGACTGGTGTTTTACCACAGCAGTGGGTCTAGCAGTCAGAGCACTGTATTCTGGGTGAGAGCCTTGTATGGGAAAAAAAAAAAAATAGTGATGGGGAGTTTCCAGATCTGGTTAATTTAGAAGACGTCCTCCATTTCCTTAACTTCTTTCCTCCTAGTGGACTTGACATTTCTGACTACACTCCCAGGAAATGTAAACTTGGGAGATGCTGGTGGTTGGATTTTTCCTCCTGTTATGGTACCACTGCTTGTCCACCCAGTCTTAATACAAGTTGGGGGGACTCCAAACCGAAACTGTTACCTAGGAATGACTCAGTACCATCACCTTCTGAGGTGGCTGCACAATACAATATTACTCAACGGCCACAAGAAGTCCATGCCACCTGTGAGAATAAAGTGAGAATAGTTTCTCTTCCCTGTTCTCATTCTTTTCTTGTTGGAGGAAGGGTTTAACTTTATGCCATGTGGGTAAAGGTGGAGGGCATCTGGACACTTCTTCTTTTCTAGCCCTTGGAGAACATGTTAGGAAAATAATTCTGATACTTTCTTTGATTTGAAGAGACATTTCCACTTTTACTTCACCTTACTGAATTATTTTTTTTTTAAAACAAAACCAAAACACACCACAACCCCTACCACACTGCTCTCCAAAGCACCTCAGTCAAGCAACATCTATATCTGATCCTAGTTTGCTGCTTGTCAGGCCCTGGTAAGCCATCTGCAGACCTTCAGCCCACCTGATGAGAAATGGTCAAGTGGCAAAACTAAGGGGTGGTTGGAACCTATGGCGTACCTCTGCTGGTTTACAGCCGCAAAGCAAAGTACCTGAGGATATTACTATTGGTAAAAGAGGCATCTAAAGAGCCCAACAGAGCAAATACCCTCTGATAAGAGACTCGCGCTGAGCTAGCAAGAGACGTGGCTCAAAGATTCGGCGTTACTATTTTCCTGATGCATCAATGTCTCATAAGTTTGCAGCAAATGAATGTCATTCTCAAGCATACTGTTAGGAAAGATTGCTTAAAATTAATTAGCTTAGTAACAATGGCCTGTCATTATGCTACTAAGTCACCAGCATGAGCACATAAGTTACAGTGACAGCTCAGGGTATAAAATAAGTGCCTTTATATTGAAATTTGCAGAGTGCCTAGCAGTCAAATGCCAATCTATTCACTTCTGGTAATATTGCATAGTTTCTTCTTAATAGACTGTTCCAAACTCCCACACAAAGATATGACTTGCTTTACTACAGAGAAGTCTTTTTACTTCATACACTGACCGTGCCCAAATTTAGAAAGCTTTTTAAAGTGTATTTATTTGTACAGCGCTGATTCATTCAACTTCAAGTTGAATGTGAGATTTGGAACATGACATTAGAAAAAGCTGTAGGTACTGGAAAACAAAAAAAAATCTCTCTCAAGTGACTTACCTAGGGATGCATGATAAACGAAAGGTAAGGAGCGAATTCTGAGAGGTAAGAACATCAGCAGTTCCCACATTCAGCACTTTACAAGATTTCCCCAGTAGAGAAGGAAATAGTTATTGCTATAATTATTTCATAGTTCCAGTCAGCCGCATTCAGTTGTACTGTTATATTCCAATGGCAGGAAAATGGAATACAGTAAACTATAAATATCTGTCAGAATTCCTTTGAAAGGACAACAGTTAATTGCATAGCTTGATCTCCCGCCGTGCAGAGCTTGCATTTCAGGTTAGAAAGGTACAGATTGTTATTGATTTAATTCTCTTGAAACATGTGTGGTATAAAACTGTTCAAAAGACTTATGGGGGAGAAATATATGCCTCCAAAGGAAGTCCTATAGCACAAGATTGTGGCATGCTTCCTTCTTGTAAAACGCTTTCTGAAATCCAATACACCTCCTTCCAAAGGCCCGCACAGTCCCCTCATAAATTGAGGCTCCTTGCTTCCTTTGCAGAAGTGAAATTAAATTAGTGAATCAGATGAACAACAACAAAAAGATTAGCAATAGTATGAGGCGCATGCAAAAAAATAGTCCTCTGTGTTAAGAATAATTCAGTCCTTATTACACACTCACTCTAACAGCAAGTGATCCATTTCAATCCTTCCCGTTTTCCTTTTATTTAGCTTCCAGTCCTGCCTTTCTCTTTGCAAAATGATTCCAGGCAGCCAAGCCAATATTTAAACTATTATATTCTCCTAAATATCTTTGAATCCACTTCGTATTTGTCTTATGCATTTGGTCTGACACCCAAAGACCTCAGGACATGCAACTGTGCAGTAATTTGTTAAAGCCTTGTCCATCCTGGGAATAAATTCCCCATTATCGCCATCAACAACAGTGAGGGTGAAGCCCTGTTTAACACTTGTCCAGCTCACCTACTTTCCACACGACGGGTAACTTGACCCAGTATAAATTATGTATCATTGTGATTTTGCCGGTCTCCATTTGTGTTTCGCCTGCTGCTGGCACACAGAGAGCTAGACTCCCCACTGCAGACTAGTTACATAGATACTAGTAAACTCCTCGCTCCCAGATACTGTAATTAAGATGATGCATCTTCCTGATGGTTACTTTAAAGAGACAAAATATTAATGGAGGAAATACTGCAGACACGTTTTAGCACCTGTTTATCATAAGTAGCTGACCACATGTTAAGTTACATTTTCACACCCCCCCTAGCCTTTATTACGAGAGCTCTGGAAGCTGTAGATTGCCAGATAGATCTTCCCTGAGTTAGTTTTTAACTAGCTTTCCCCCCGGCTTCCAGGCTTAGGACAGAAAAACATATTTACAGTTTTAACTTTCAGGTTTCCCAAAGTGGATGTGTGGGGGTTTTGTTTGTTCAGGGTTTTGGGTTCTTTTAAGAGTTTTTTTTCTTTCAACTATTGGCTGATTGATAACATACACTGAGAGATTAAAATGAAACTTATTACTTTTACAGATTTAAGAGTAAAAGGAGCACAACCATCAACACACTTGGGAACAGAAGCAACTTCTACCCAAGGAAAATTTCCAACAGTTGCAATGATTGCACCCAATAAAGCTGATTGAGAAGATTTTCACTTTTATTCACCCCTAAATACTGCAGCACCACACAACACGTTGAGCACTGAAGGCGGCGGCTATAGACTAGCAAGTAAAAGAATCATTGACTACATCACTGAGCCCAACAGGATTTAGGCGTCCCTAGTCAAGCAAGACAAAATATTAGCTACTGATCGTGCTGCTGCAGGGCCTGACAAGAGAGAAGGCAGTTTTCAGGCTTTACAGCCACGAAGCAAGAGGCAGCCGGTACCCAGCAGAGCTCACAGCCTGCTGCGCTCTGACCCACGCGCATGCAAATCCCCGGGCAGAGAGCACCAAACTTCCCAAGGCTGCAGGCAGGAGCCAGAGCCTGCCCACGTGGAACAAGTTCGACAGCTAGAACCTGAGGGAGATCAGACAGGCAAAAAAAAAAAATACAGGCAACGACTTAGGTAGGAGAAGGGTGGGGAAAGTTTTACTGAGATGAAGTAGGCAAGAAAGAATCTCTAGAGGAGAAAAAAAGTTAGAGAGAGATTTAAGATAACAGTAAGAGCAGACAGGATGCAAATGAGGAATTCTTCCAACAGTTTTTTACCACACAGGATCGCAGGAAGCATTTGCGCTCACCACTGCATAGGTAAGGAAGGCAGTCTCCTGAAGAAGTTATGGGAGAGGAATACTGGGGGTTTGTCACTGTATTTCCATTCCCTGGTTTAAAATAATGATAAATATAAAACCACACTGGCCTAGAACAGTTTCAGAAGCTAAATAGAGTATATACAGTCAAGTAAATTTAAGCTGTTGTTATTAACCATTACCTTTTCTCACCCACGATATCAGATGAAAAAGATGGTTTCTCTGAAGAAAAAAGAGCATCATAAAAACTACCATTCCCACTACTGCTACCTGTAAAAGCATGAAGCATCAATATCTGGCTATTACAGATAGACTTGAACTACTCCTCCTCCTTACTAAAATTCCCTCCCCTCTCCTTTGTGCACTCGGAACAGAGAGGCGATTCCTTTCTTACACAGTGGCTGCACCACAGCTGAGCCCCCAACTGGGGAAGGCTGAGCCCCCCCCCCCGGATGCCCCCACTGGCCTCTACCCCCTCCTTTATGCCTTCTCAGCCCAGCACAGTCACCCCGATGGCAGCACATGGAAGCTGTTAGTAAACGAGGGGAGGGTCAGATCCAGCCCTCCCTCATTGATTGCAAGCACATACTGTCTCCCAAAGGCAAAAAAAAAAAAAAAAGCTTACTTGAACCCTTAAAGCAGACAGGCTGAGGCTGATTTATTGGGGTGATTTAGATCTGTTAAAACAAATTTAATTTTGAATACAATTTTATATCAATTAACAGAGTCTCACAAGTGTAGCCATTAAGGAATCTCTTTCCAAAACCAAAGCCAAATATTCAAGATTTATGAGACTGACTTGCCATATTGGAAGTAACTAATTATTCGTAATGATTCTTTGTACTCTGACAGTGATTATGTATTTTCAGTGCAAATGACCATGATGAAGGCAGCCCATGTTTGTGAAAGGGATACCAAGCAGTTAAGGCCTGATTGTTTTAGCAGAGTATTGGGGCAGCAGCGGGAGAAACAACAGAAAACAGCTAAGCCCCGCGACACAAAACCAGCTTATTTAACATCTTGAGGTATGTTCTGGTGCGTGCCAGAACTGCAATGAAAGCCTGTGGTCTCTTTTTATTGCCTTAAGCAATTTTGTACTCAGTTTATTTATTCTGACCTTTTGGTTGTCCTTCCACCTTGGAGATGACAGTCTTTAACAGCGCAGCACCTCACAGGTTGAGCTTGCAGTGTTTGCAACAGATCGCTGAGCAGGTTTGGGGTGAGAGGAACACCAACAGATTTGGGGCCTGATTCTCATTCACACTGAAGTTTCTTCACCTTGCTCTGCCGGCACAAGGAGTGTAGGAGCAGCCCCGCTTCCAGCTCCACAGGGTGAAGGAAACATCTTGGGATTACTCTGCTCTGATTAAAGTCCCTGGGAATCCAAAAAGGATGGTTAGATAAGGACTGGGTAGATTTTCACATCGCCTCAGGCTTCAGAGAATACAAAAGCACCGCCTTTTCTCCTCTTTTCATAACTTCCAGTCCTGCCCCTGACACAGGAATAGAGTAATTGAGAGCAAAGTCCCCGTTGCAGTGAGGTGTCCCGGTGCCAGCGAGGTTAACGTCCAGGGGCAGGCTGGCAGCGAGAGCAATGCCACGTTGCCTGCGATGGCAGCCGCGGTCCTGATGCTGCACTCACTCAAGCTGCAAGTGAGGGTCTGGTCTCTGATCCTCAAAAAGGAAAAGGATAGCAGGTTGGTCATTAAAATCTGCAGCAGCGTGCATGTGATTAAAATGTTAATGTCAATATTGTAATCAAGGGCTGACTCAGAGGACAGCTGGTCCGAGACTTGATCTGTATTGCTTAGCCCTAGTCACCTGATGCAGACCAGGGTTACAAAAAGGTTGTGCCCCATCACATGGCAGGGACTGGCATCTGCTGGCTGCTGTGGCTAGCTGGAGGCTGGGTGCAGAATGGGGAAAAAAAAAAAATCAGATCGAACACAGGCGCAATATTGATAAGTTCAGCTATACCTGCACTCCAGCAAGAGGAGAGCTTTTCTATGCATTTCCATGGTATCACCCAAGCCGCAGCTCTCTTGCAAAGGTACCGGACTGTCTCCTGCCAGGTTGCCCTCCTTCCTCGTCTCACTGGCCCACCTCTTGCTTCTTTTGGCATTTTCTGTGCTAGTTTCTATCTAGCTGAGTTTTATCCATTTAAGCCTGTGGTAAATTTTGCCTGGTGTTGTCTAAGCACCAAAAGAGCTATAGTCTGCAAAGCTTCTTTTCAGTAAATTCAGGATTAATAAAGAAGGCCTCTCTATTGTTGGAATGTCTAATACAATTATGAACTGAATGAAGGAACTAGGCAGCAGCGAAGGGCTCCCAGGTTCATGGCAGGGAATTGCCTGTTTTAACATCCATCTGTTTTCATTCCCTCCGATCCATTATCATTCACCTGGAGTTATAACATGATGAATATCATCGTGTGGAAAGCCATTTGATGCTGGGGGGGGGGAAAAAATCACTGTAGGTCTGCCTTCTATTGAAAATGTGAAATTGCCTCGGTGGAAGGAAAGGCACGACTGATGCAGAGATGCTGTTTCAAATAAAGGCATCCTTGCACGCGTGGACTCTTTGATTTTGTTAATTCTTTCGGATGACCCTTCTGCTGCATCTTTCAACAAAAATATACATATATATATAAAATTGGGGATAACTATAGATAACTGTAGTGCTGCCAAATCTGTGGATTTAATGGAAAAAAAAGCCTGTATTCACAACTTTCCCCAGAAGGCACCTTCAGTTTACGTTCACAGTGACATTAAACTCCTGTACGTAAACACGTAAGCCGGATGAGAATCTTGATGACCCTACTGACAGGAAATAAAGAAAGGAACTTTACAAGCAATTTCCACTGTCCTTGTTGGTCAGCAAATTTGGAAGTGAATGAAAAAAAGACAACTAGAAATGCATATTAATGATGGCAGACCTAAAGCACAATGGAACTGAAATGAGTGTTACCAAGAGAATCTGTTATAACTTCCCCAGTTTATCTTTTTTAATGGCTTACCCTTATGATGTACTTATAAGCAACATAGAAATTACCTTGTAAATTAAAGGACAGGCTCAAAAATGTAAAAACAGCTTACTGAACTCGGTGTAAATGCTCTTTTCTAGAAAGTGACTCTTAAAATATTGGTAAACCAAATACAGTTGTTAAGATCAATCCATTGTTTAACTGGGTGTATCTAAACTCCAGATCTTTCATTAAAACCATCCCCTGGATCTTGGTTGTAGCTTTAAAATACCATGCATCTAAAAAATTATAGTACTGTCCCTTAAGGAAATAGGAGAGAAAACACCCCGTTGGAAATCCACAGTCCGGCAAAACCCACGGCAGATAACTGACTCCACACTAGGCTGCAATTACCCACGGCAGCGGCTAGACTCAGCTATCTTCCTTGTTTAATTGGCACGCAGAAGATTATAGGATTTTATTAGGACACAAATGACACCGACACAAGTGTGATTGAGGCATGCAATGCATGACTGACTATTTGCATTAAGAGGCTTTGTACTACACATGGGATTTCTACCTTTGGTTTTAAATTGCTTAAATTTAAATGACGTTTTTATGCTGCATTTTAAAAGGATGATATTTATTATAGCTTGTGTTTAAGTAAGGTAGGGAAAAGCTGTCGCCAGACACCAGAAACTCTTCGAAAAGAGCCTGCTGGGGCCAGGTGGGAGGAGGATCATTTTCGACTGCTCCGTTATTGCAGTTAGACCAGGAATGTAAGAAAAGCAAGGAAAGGTGGGCACTGCAGTCCCCACGTCCAAGCCTTTGATGGGTGCATTAGGCACCCAGCTACCAGCTGCTGGGGACCCGAGGAAGCCACCATCCCTGGTGGTGACCGAACGGGAACGTGAGTGGGAGCAGGTGGCAGGACACTTTTTTGGCTTCCCTTACTTCCACGACTCCTGCTAATGCTGTGTCTCCTTCATGGAATTTTCCCTGCTTATTTATGAAGCTCGGTGGACTTCTTTGGGTTTTATTTCACAACATCCTTCTAACTTCTCTCACATCTGGAACCGGAGGCTGTCCCCGTGGTGAAAGCAGCTAAAGAGGTAAGGAAGGAGTGGAGCCAGTGGAGCAAAGCCAGCCACCGGCGAGACTTTTTACCCAGGAGTGATGGCAATGTGTGGTAATATCTGACTGCCTGCAATAAAAGATGATAACAGGAGGATTAGGTCCTGCTACCACTGCGATACGTGGGACAGCTGGGGCCCTGATCCAGGCACACCTCCTCAGCTCTGTCCCTGGGGCCGGGCACTGCACAGCTGCTCCGTCCACCACCAAGCTGGTCCCCTTTCCAGGGAAGTGCCCAGGGACCAAACCTTGGCTAAGGCCACCCTGGAGAGAGGAGAGGGCCTGGAACAGCAGGGCAATGAGAAGGGAACTGCAGCCTCCTCCTGTGTCACAGAGCCCGAAGAAAACCTCAGCAAGATGGATGGATGGGGACCAGGGGGTCACGAATGGGAAGGGTCTCCTGCCTCCACCTCCATGACCCTGGCCTTCACCCTCGGCCCCCTTGTGCTGCTTCATGTCCCACCTACAGCTCCGGAATCCCAGCTTCTCTGCCCCTGCCCACTCTTCACCATCTTGTCTCCCAACTTGTTCCTTGGCTCCCAGATTGATCCCTGGGCTCATGCCTCAGCTCTTCCCATGTCCCTCAGCTCCTCCTGTGTCCCTCAGGTTGTCCTCATCCCCCAACTCATCCCTCAGCCTGTCCTTCAGCTCATTGTTTAAACCCCAACTCATTCCTCAGCTTGTCTCTTGTCCCTGGCTCATCCTTTGGCCCCCAACGTGTCCCTCAGCCCATCCCTCCTCCCTCAGTTCATCGCTTCACCCCCAGCTCATCCCGCAGCTTGTCCCTGGCCCCACTGCTTGTCCCCAGCTCACCCCTTCTCCCCAGCTTGCCCCCTCATCCCCTCTGCTCGCCCCTTGGCCCTGGCCAGCCCCTCTCGCTGCCCTGCAGTTCTGCCAGCAGTGTCCTGCCCCCGCCATTTCCCAAGCACAAACACAGGCTGTGTGGAGAATAGACGGAGAGCAGCCCTGAGGAGAAGGACTTGGGGGTGTTGGCGGACGAGAAGCTCAACGTGAGCCGGCAATGTGTGCTCACAGCCCAGAAAGCCAACGGCATCCTGGGCTGCATCCCCACAGCATGGCCAGCAGGGCGAGGGGGGATTCTGCCCCTCTGCTCCGCTCTGGGGAGACCCCCCTGCAGTGCTGCCTCCAGCTCCGGGGCACCAGCAGCAGAAGGACACGGAGCTGTTGGAGCGGGGCCAGAGGAGGCCGAGGAGATGCTGTGAGGGCTGGAGCCCCTCTGCTGTGAGGACAGGCTGAGAGAGCTGGGGGGGCTCAGCCTGGAGAAGAGAAGGCTCTGGGGAGACCTTCAAGCGGCCTTCCACTATCTGAAGGGGGCCTACAGGAGAGATGGGGAGGGACTTTTTACAAGGGCCTGTAGTGATAGGACAAGGGGTGATGGCTTCAAACTGAAGGAGGAGAGATTTAGACTAGATATGAGGAAGAAATTCTTCGCTCTGAGTGTGGTGAGCCCCTGGCCCAGGTTGCCCAGAGAAGCTGTGGCTGCCCCATCCCTGGAGGGGTTCAAGGCCAGGCTGGACGGGGCTTGGAGCAACCTGGGCTGGTGGGAGGTGTCCCTGCCCAGGGCAGGGGGTGGCACTGGGTCATCTTTAAGGTCCCTTCCAACCCCAACCATTCTATGGTTTCTCCGGGGCTCCATGAGCCGAGATCGGAAGGGGGGTGTGTGTGCTCGCCGGGCGGCGGGGGAAACTTTTCCTGGCGGCGGGGGCGAGGGAGGCCCACGGCTCCCCCCCCCCCGCACTGGGCGCTGAGGCGAGGCGGCGGCGGGGCGGGAAGGAGGAGGAGGAGGAGGAGGAGGAGGAGGAAGGGGGGGGGCCGGGGGCACGGCCGGGCCTGCGCCGGGGAATGACGCGCAGCTGGCAGCCCTGCTCATGCGCGGCCGGCCGGGCGGTGCTAGCGCCGCGTCCCAGCTCGGGGAGAATGGGGCGGCATCCGGGCAGCGCCGACTGAAAGCAGCTTCTGGGGGCCGGGGCTACGCCGCGCCGCGCCGCGGGCGGCCGGGCTGGGGCTGGGGTGGGCGAACGCCATCCGGGCAGCGGGCGGCGGCGGCGGCGGGGGCCCCCGCGCCGGCGGGGGGCTGCGAGCCGCCGGCGGCGCCCGGCGAGGAGGGGTCGGCGGCGGCGGCGGGCGGCGGCGACGGGCGGCGGCGGCGGGGGCTGCCCAGGGATTGTCTGGTTCGCTCCGCGGCAAGAAAGTTGGGCGGCGAGAGCTGCGGCCGCCCCCCCCGGCGCGGAGCGGGGCCCCGGAGCGGCGCTGCCCCCGGGGAGGGGGCGCCGCGCCTGGATTATCCCGAGCTGGGTCGAGCCTCCTGGATCTGCCTCTCTCTTCCGCGCCGAGTGAACCCGAGGTGTCCTCGTCCTGATCCAGATAGATCCCCCCCCCCTCCTCCTCTCTTTTTTTTTTCCCCTCCCCTCCTCTTCCCGGCTCTGCTCTTTTTTTTTTTTTTTTTTTGGGGGGGTGGGGGGGGGCGGGGGGTGGAAATTTGTCAAGGTCATTCCGTGGATTTAATATTTTTTGTGTGTGTGTGTGCCGCTCGCCCCACCGCCACCCAGCCTTGCTCTGTGGATTATCATCGCCCTGGATCCGAGGGTCTGAACAGCAGGATTTTTTTTGTTGTTGTTGATTTTTTTATTATTATTATTATTTTTTAATTATTATTATTATTGTGTGTTTTTTTTTTTAAGGGCTCCGGGGTTTGGAGAGGGGAAGCGGTGAGTTGGAGGGGGGCGACTTTTCTCTCACCCCCCCTCCGCGCCCCCCCTCCCGCCCCCACACCACCACCACCCCCCCCGCGCTCGGCCCTCTTTTTTTTTTTTTAATTTTTAATTATTATTATTTTTAAATATTTTTTTTTTTAATTTACTACTTCTTCGGCGATGGATGGGAAAATCCGGCAGAGCCGGAGGTCGAGGTCGCAGCGGGACCGCGTGCGGCGGCGGGAGGCGGCGGCCCGCGACCCGCGGAACCAGAGCCCTTCCTCGGGCTCCGAGAAGGAGCCGAGCCCCGGCAAGGAGAACGGCGGCGGCCAGAACTGCACCGCCCCGCGGGGCCCGCCGCCCGCCGCCCGCGCCGCCCGGCCCCCGCGCCGCCGCCGCCGCGAGTCCAGCTCCCAGGAGGAGGACCTGATCGATGGCTTCGCCATAGCCAGCTTCAACACCCTGGAAGCGCTGGAGGTAAGAGAGGAGGGGGTGGGATGGGGAGGGGAGGGGAGGGGGGGGGGCTGTTCCCTCCTGTGGAGCGAGAGGGGGAAGTAGGTGGAAAAAGGAGGAAAAAAAAAAAACCCTAAAAATTTAGGGGGAAAAAAAAAACCCCAAACCCCAACCAAACTGAAAAAGGAAGCGCGGCGCTTTCAGCCTGCTGAATTTTGCAAATAGCAATTAATGTGCATTAATCCTGGTGTCAGCCCGGAGGGAGCTTGGGGTGGCGAGCCAGCCCGGCTGCTGGCAACTTGTCGTCCCCCCCCCCCAACCCGCCCCTTCACTTCCCCAGTCCCCCCCCCTTCTCCCTCCGGCTGGCGTTAACTATCACTTAGGGCAAGTCAAATGTTTGTTTGGGGTTTTAATTGGCTGGCGGAGGGCTGCAAAATATTCCCGGCGTGTTGGGATGGTCCGGTATTGTGAATGGTGGAGCTTCCCCCTCCCGCCCTCCTTCCTCCCCCCCCCCCACCCCCCCCCCGGCTCGGGGAGTTTGTGTTTGCATTGCCAAAATGTTACTTTATCTGTCTCCGGAGATTGTTAGCAAATGGCTAGTGTTTGACATTTTGTGGAAAAGAGATGTTTAAATGGATAATAATCCCTTGGTTGTAATTCCCATTTTTGAAGTAATTGAACAAATTCTTCATCTCGTGTTGACTGTACGTATTTTTCTGGTGTTAATAGGCTGGCAAAAAATATTGCTTGTCTAACTTATTACAAACAATATTTGCTGAGCAAATACCGCCTGCCTTGTCTGAGCTAAGTTAAGCAGAGCAGGAAATTTAATATTTTCAGAGGGGCATTGACAAACTAAGACTTTGGCTTTTGATTTTTGTTTTGTTTGTGTACGAGGGGAAGAAGTGAGTTGTCGAAAGAAAGCACCTAGCAAGTCGCTTGACGGGTGTAATAACTTGAATTCCTGGTAGACATGAGCAATCCTGGTGCCTTTGCCCACTGCCTTTGACACGCCATGGTAAAAATGTGGGCAAAGTTTTGGGTGCTCTCCCTGCTTCAGATTTCCTGTCACTCGTGTACCTATTGACCTGCCTCACAGCGATGAAGGCTTCTGTGCAGGCTAATGAATAATCTCAGACTTGCCCTGGGATCTCCGACATCTTTGGCGAGGGCTTTGAGGTCCCATTTTGTTTGTAGGCTTTGTGTCCCCCCCAGCTCACCCCCCTTGCCATGCAGGCCTCCCGGCTCTGGTAGCATTGTGGTTATTGGGAGTTCTTTGCCGATAGAACCAACTTCTCAAAGTCCCAAAGATGGTCCCATGGAGGCGGCAGCAATGGCCTTGGCCATCTGTCCTGGTGTCAGGGCGATGAGACCTTTGCTTGGGGACCCTGGGCTTCCGCTCGGGAAGCGGGGGGACACTGAGCCTGGCCGTCCCCAAGCAGCACGAGGTGTGCAGGTGCCGGAGTGGTTTGTGTTTGCTTGGCCATGGCTGTTCTTTGGCCTTTCGCAGTATCGTTTGTGGGGTGTTGTCCTAACAGGAAAGCCAACTACTTTGTCTACGCAGATAATGAGTGAGCAATCCGCTTTGTTGCGCCTCTAAAACAAGCCATAGACCTGTCTGTACCTCCTTTTTTTTTTTTTCTTGGGCATGTTCTTAGTCAAATATGCATCAGCAGATAGGTCCAATTAAACCTCCAAGTCTCTACCGAGCTGTCAGTGAAGAAAGTAAAATTCATCTTCCTGCAGAAATTTTCTACCATGATGAGCACATTATCAGGAAATAGAATTCAAATGATAGCGCAGTCCCTCCAGGGCTGATGGGGAAAACTCTGGGCTTTTCAAATGGGATAAGCCTTGTTATTGAATCAACCAAACCGTAACCTTGATAATAGCGCGCACGAGGATAGAAGGTGACCTTAAACTTATTCCACCCCAAAGTTCATTTGTCTGTGGAAGCACTTCTGTTTTTTCTGTAAAAAAAAAAAAAAAAAAAAAAAAAAAAATTATAATAAATTATATACAAGTCTTTGCAAAACCGTCCCCTTTCAAACTCTTGCAAAACACATTGGTACCACCTGAAATTATTTGATTTCTACTATGCTTACCAGCACACAAGAGAATGCGTGCACCTCAGCATCTCGGGTGGTAGTTGGCACCTCGGAGGGAATAGCGTGAGCAGAATTCACCTGGTTCTTTCGGGTGAATGACTCGAGGTCAATGGAGAGCCCCGGTGATGGTGTGCCTTTCATAAATCCCAGAGATGTTGGCAAGGAGAAAATACTCTGCCTTGTGTGGATTTTCCCATGCGGCGCTGCCTCTGACCACGGGTGATGTCTGGCAGATTTGATGCAGCAGCAAGGGAAGGGGATTATTTTAAGGCAAAACTACGTTAAAGCAACATATGTCCATGTAAATGACTGAGAGGGCAAGGTCATTTTGCGTGGCGTGGAGCTGGGTTCTCTTGGTGAACTTGACTGCAACAGGTGGTTTTCTTCTGCTTCGCAGGAGATTGGTATTTCAGCGTGTATTTGTTTTTCAAGAGTGCTTAAAATCTACTGTGATGATATTTTGAAAATAAATAAGAATTAAACCCCTCTATGTTTGTGGGGGTGGGAGAGAAAGTGAGTACGTAGCCAAGGGACAGTACTGAACTAAGAAAGTCTGTTTTATTTAATTTCTAATCCTAAAAGGAGCTTTTGCTGCATATGTGGTAGTTTGTTGTGATCCTTCCTTGTGTTCTTCTTGGAGGTTTGTTTGTCACTTGATGTTGCAGTGATCTGTGATTGTGTTTAATAGGCTAGCTAAGCTTTGGGCTTCCCCTTGGAAATTAAATTTCTCAACGGTTAGGCAGAACTTAATGGTAGAAGCATCTGGGAGAGGCAAGGTGGTTTTTTGTTTGTTTTTCTTTTTATCTCAAAATATTGTGAATTCCCCTTCCCCGCTGAGGAAAATTCTCACCACCGGTGTTCCTGTAAATAAAGCGTACTTTGTAGAATAAATATATATATAGTTTTCCTTCATGTTGACCTGGGAGTATAAGCAGTTAAGGTTAATACTGAGGGATGGCTTTATGAAGTCTCCTTTAGCTCTTTGGTGGGAATCTTAAGCATTCTGGATTATGATTTAACTCATGTGGCAATGTTTCCTTCAGCAGTTGTCATCTGAAAATACTGCGTCTTGTTTCTGTGATACTCACTTGTGACTTAAGGATCCCACCGTCTTTCATGTGAAGACAGATTTGATTACATGTGTGTGTATATATATATTTATTTTTTTTTAATTAAAGACAGGGGGGAAAAAAGCCCATAGACAAAGCAGCAGCAGCCTCTTTCTGTGTGTGAGAAGTTAAAACTTCCCCTTTCCCTTCCTTCCCCTGGATATTCTTGTCTAAATCCGTCTCCAGCACAGGTTACATGCAGCTGATGTGTGTGTAGTGGTGGTTTTGGTGTTTGTTTTTTTTAATACCCAGCCACTGAACACAACTTCGGAGTTAACAACCTGGAAACTTAGTTTGCCCTGACCTGCTGGCTTGGGTGGCTGCTGGGAAACTGGAGAAGGTGATGGTGCTGCCCAGGAGATGGTTCTTGTGCCGGGGGCGGGGGGGGGGGGGGCGACAGAAGAGCTGGCGGGCTGAGAAACTGGGGGATTTCTTGCCACCTTCTGAAATGAATGGCATGTATGTGAGCATGTGTGTATATTCATTACATTCAGGCGAAGCTGCTAATTATTCTTGAAGGTGATTGGTGAATCAGAGCGAGAGAATCTAAATGAGTGAGTTGGTAGTTGAGGGCTCTCTCTGATCATAGCTGTTCCTTTCAAGTATGAAAAACAGCGCTAAAAGGGAACTTCATCAGAATGTTAATGAATGCGATCTTTGAGAGCAATTGTTCTCCCAAAGTAGTTGTAAAGACAAGGGGTTGTGTTTTCTTTTTGGCTGTTGTTTATCATTTTTACAGATTCCAGCAACGCTTTGGAACGCGGTATGGAAATTTTAACTTTCCTGGTGTGCGTGCATATGGGTTTTTTTTTAGGAATGTTTAACCTATTTATAGAATCGCGTGGAGAAACCTGCTCGCAAACGCGTGTGGAGCGAAGTGTTGTGCAGAAGCAGATCCCTGCTGAGAAGAGGCAGACCTGGGCTCTGGTGGTGAGGTGGTTGGTGCTACAAAACTGGGCTGCATCTGGTCGCAGAGGTGAAGGAGATGAGCGCTTTCCCCGCTCTTGCTTTTGTTCCTATCTGGGGGTCCGGCAGCGCTGAGTCGCAGTCCCTTCTCTGCTCTTCGCACTCGGGGTGTAGCAGAGTTTAGAAAGCCTGACGGTGATAGACTTCTGGACACAATCCATAAGTTCTCCAGCTGTTATCTTGATAAGGCTGTTTTCACATGTGTGTTGTACACTGTGCTGTTGCTGTTGCTCTGATCTCGCATTGATAAGAAAACCAGTGTATTTAACTGCAGCTTCCTGTTCCAAAGGTTCTGTGCTAGTTCCACTGACCTAGCTATGTAACTTCTCATTTATCATCGTATCTCTGTATGTGTACTTTGCAGCTCAGTTTTTTTCTGTAGCTAGTCTTATGTTTTAAAGCAGGTTTCTAGATTTTTAAGAATTTTTCCCTTCTGCTTAATTGTCAAGTGATGGTGTTTCAAGTTACTGTATCTGATGGCCGGTTATTCCTTTAAAAAAGCGATTTTAACCTCAGGAAAGCTAATGATTTTCTGGATGGTGCTTTAAAGGCTCTAAATGCCTTTTGGTTTTCCCGAAGGCTTGTTAGTCTCCATTGATTTGTTCTCCTGGCTGTTGATGTTTTGGCATCTTGTCTGAAGCAGGTACTTAAGGTATTTTTGTCCTTGTTAAGGAGTAAGAGGTGGTTAATGGCAGAGCTAAAAGACCGGGGAGCTGGAGATGTATCTGCCCGGTCGCCCAGGAACCAAGGGGAGCTCGGTGCCCGCAAACCGCCGGCAGTGATGAGGAGGGATCCAGCTCTTCCGGAGGAGCCGGAGTTCTTTACCTCACCAGTGCCTTGCCCAAATAGTAGATGATACTGGATCCACATTAATGTTTGCTTGCAGTGGTGCGTTTAACTTCTTGTCTAGTAAGTACTGAAAACTTTACTGCCCTCCCAGTGGGCTAATGAGATGCGCTTTTTATTGTTTATCTCAATTATTTCACAGAACACAGTGTTACTTTCTGTGAAAGTAAGAGTGAACAAGGTAGGGTGAGACCAGCCTGGCGAATTTCACTTTGTTTCTGTGATAGATTCCTGCTTGCTCTGCAGAAGGGCTGATGTACTATCACACAACTGTACCTCTTTCATATGCGTACAGAGAACACAGTACCCGGGCTGGAGACAGTTACACTGATATAAAGCTTTTGGGGTGGTGTTTGTGTGTGTGTGTGTGGTTTTTTTTTTTTTTTTTTTGTATCCTCCTGTTTTCTGTTTCTTGGTGCGAGGTGTTGAATTCCCCAGGCTGCTCCCCCCGACATCAGGCTTAACTGGACCTGGGGGGCTTTGCATGCGTATAGATCCTAAACCTCTGTGGGGAAAATGCTACCAAAATGTGCTTATTGCTCCGGCTTCTCTGGCGTCAGGTCTTTGTCCCGGTGCTACGAGTCACGGGGAACATCCTGCAGCCAGTGCCTGAGAGCGAACACTATCAGCAGAACTGAAACACTCTGTCCTTCTCCATGCAATAATTTTTTTTTTTTAAATAAAGAGTTGAAATACAGTACGTAGGACGTGTGTCTTGGTATCAGCTGTATGTGAACATCCAGCTGTAAGTGAGAACAATTTCCAATTCACTGCACTTTAATGCCTCCAGTTTATCACAGTAAAGGTATAAAAGAGTTTTATGTAGGTGAAGTGGCTCTTGCTGTTTAAATATCTTCTGGCTCCGCGGCATTCAGCGCAGCAGGGGCTATGACCGCTTCAGCCATGCTCCTCACATGGAGAAGAGAGTCAGAGCACTGTTTTACCAGCCCTGCTCCATCTCCTTGAGAAACAGGCTTTTTTCCAAAACTAGCAAAGAATACTGTTCAGGTGCTTAAAGGAGAATCAGTCTTTGTTATTAATTGAAAATGTTTAATGTGGAGGAGAGGGTTAAACGGCTCCTGAGCTGCCTAGGCAAAAACCTGTATTTAGTTGTCGGTCCAGTTCCTCTGGTGTGAGGAATTGTGAAAGCTGGGCAGGAGGGAACAGCCTGGCTCTCCCAGCCAGGCCAGCACATGTGTTGTGTCGAGCCCTAATGACAGGCAAATGGGTGCATGTCTTTTTTTTTTTTTTTGTAGCTTAATTATTTTGCAGAGTGACTGGATCTGAAGTTCAGAAATACCTGGTGAGAAGGAGCGCAGGGGCAGCTATGTACTTGCGTGATGCAAGACGAATGGAGAGCATTTCCTTTGTAGTTCTGTCTTGCTTCGAGCCAAAAAGGGACTAAACTTGAACAAAAGTTGCATCTGCAAGGTCAGTGGTTGGCATGGATAAGGGGATTGAAGGGATCAAAATGATTTCCCTGCACTACTGGCTGCAAAACATGGGCTTATGGCACCATTCCTGTCTCTCCCTTTGTGCTCAGAGCAAAGCTTTTTTAATCTCGCACTGACTATCTATAGTGGTGCCACACAAACGTGGCAATTTGAAGCTAAATGTTCTATTTTGGGGACTGCCGGGCACTGTCGGCAGGCCGGGGGAGCTGCGCAAAGCCTGCCTTACTGTCTTCTCAACAGGTTGTGATAGGGAGGTATTCAGAAAAGACATACATATACACACATGGGGTGCACTGTAGTCTAAACGTGATGTTTATAGTGTTGGCGGTTGGATACCATCACATTATCATCTTCTCCAACAGATGTTCTTTCTAGCTTTGTAAAAATACAGCTGTAATTGTTTGGTGAGTTCCCCCCCCAATTTTAAATATAGATTGATTTACTCTGCTGCTGGCATATCCCTGATCTAGCCTGTACTTAGTGAGGAGAGACTTAGGTTAGGAGGAAACGTGCAGCCCGAGTTGGGAAACAAATGATCATTTTTGGGCTTCTGGCTATTCAGCGGCTCTGGCGCCCTGACAGACACCAAGGTCATTTCTGTAACCTCTCCTCTTGGCGAGCGAGGCCGTCGTTTCTTTCCTGGTGGCTCCTATTTCTACAGAGGAGCTAAAACCCCAAAGAATTTTAAGGGAAGCAATGTCTCGAACCTTACAATGACATCAAGTGCCTCAGCTAATAAATGTATTATTGCTGTTGGTTTTTTTTTTTTGGTGGATCATAAACGTCTCTTGCAGTGCTGTGGAAGAGGATGTGCAGCCTCTTTATTCCACTTAGCCTGAGCACATACTTGCACTCAGGGGGAGCGAGGCTCAAGATAGTATGCGGCTAAGAGATGTTTATGGAATCAGTCAAACTTGATATAAAATAATTATGGTGTTTTGACAGCTTGTTAATAACTTGCAACCATTGGAAGAAAAGGACTTACGGAGTTCTTGGTCCTTGGTGGAACCTTGGCATTTCTTTCAGATTGTAAAATTAAAGAAAAAATGTGAAAGCCATTAAAATAGTTGGACGTGGTGCCTGGGAAAAATGATGGGCTGCTTAATTGAAAAAATGCTTCATTCCGGTTGCAGTTCATTGCAGTTCAGTTCTTCCCGCTTCCTTGTATCCATAAGGGGGAAGGAAGAGGGCTGATGCCCCCAAAATCTGTCTAGGAGAGGGGTTTGGGTGTCACTCGGCTCTTCATCTTATCTGTGAATGAAGTGGAAGGAAATCCTAGCGAGTGTTAGACATGAGAGAAAAGTCTTGTCACCTGTAATGACTAAAATCCCCTGAAGTGTTGCCAGCGTGTACTTTAGGAATCATATAATTATATGATTATTGAAAGAGACATAAAAGACCTCATGGCAAAAACCTTAGAAAGGGGGAGGGAGGGAATCTGTATGCAAATGAAGATACACAGAATTTGCTGTCTCTCTTTTCTAGTTATTTTTCAGCCCAAAGCTCAGTAATTGCTTTTATGGGGATTACTTAATAAAACTGGGGCATGCAAAGGAGGGAGAAAATTGTTTATGCCGCGTCACAGGGCTGGCTTGCAATCCTACAGAGTTGGAGTAAAAATGGATTTTTAAAAGTAAAACTGCAAAGTGGGTTTTCTGCTAACGGAAAATAGCTATTTGTTGTAATGTTATCCTACAATAAAAGTGTTTTGTGGTCTGGCGGTTAGCAGAGGGGTCCGGAAGTCGAGATAACGGGGTTTTCTTCTGACTCCGCCACAAGTTTCCTCTCTGAGCTCCAGGCAAGTCCTTTCGTCGCTGCCTGCCTCACCTCGGCCACCAGTGCCATTGCTGGGGTACCCGAGGGGAGGCTGGATTTGCCTCTCGGGGAAACTGGTGTCATCCCTCTGGCTTGAGGGAACTGTCTCTCGTCTTCCAGCCCTGGTATGTGTGACTTGGAGCGCGGGCTGTGTTTGTGCGGGAGGTGATGGGAGAGCCTCGGAGGAAGGAGCTGCTGACGCTGTCGGTGCTCGGGAGCTGGGGCGGTCATCCCTATTGCTGTGTTATGGGGTGGGGATGTGCTTGTCCGTGGTCGGGTGCTCCCAGGGATGGGTTTTGTGTGGGTGTGAGCACAGCAGGGTGCGGCGCTGCTCATGGGTGTGTGGTGGATGTTATAATGGGGAGCGGGTACATGCATCGGTGGCCGCTGGCCTCGCTGGTCAGTTGGGTAGCTCGCAGCCAAAGGGGAAATCTGCCTGTGTGAGCTGCTGGTGGCGTTTCCCCTCTGCCCCACCTCCGGTTCATGTCTGGTGTGTGTCTCTCACCTGGCATGTACGGGCCAGCGTGATGCCCTATGGAGCGTCCTTGGCTCTGGGTACCGCTGCAAGGGTCAGCTTAGTGTGAGATTTTCCCCAGCTTTAGTTCTCTGTCTCCTCTTAGAGTTAATATCCAGGCCTTGACTTAGGGCTTCTGAAGTTTCCTAGGCTTCCTCGGGCCTTACTGATGCTCTGGATTTATAATCTTGTTTCCCATAGAAGCACTCATTCATGCATGTACTAGGGAACTCTCCTGATGCAGAACAGACCCATATCTCAAGAGAGGTTTTGTTGCAAGATAGGCAAAAACCTCCTTCCTTTTTTCTCAGAGTTAACTAAAGCACTTGGTGCATTTAAAAAAAAGAAAAAAAACTTCCACTGTACTGCTGTTAGTGTCGAGTTACTGAATATTTTGCAAGATCTCTCGAGGAAAAAAGAATACCATTTACTCTGGTATTCCAGTTTGAAGCTAAATAGTACCAAGTTGTGATATGCGTTTGTTAATGTGATTTTTAGCTGAAAATGACAATGGTTTTCCAACCAGATGGATTCTATAACTCGCCTGCTATCAGCTCATCCATCAAACTCTGCAGATGTCTGTTCGTTTATTATAATGTGTACATGGTAATGTCGTTGATTACATCAAACAAACTGATAACCCTGTTCAAGCCCTATCAACGCTCTCGGGGAAGCCCCCGCCGTGTGTTTGGCGGGGAGGGAGGGTGTGTTTGCAGGCTGGCCCCGCAGGTACGAGGTGGGAGCTTGGAGTTGAGCTACCTTCTCAGCTCCTTTCCATTGCTATGGAGATGGCCACATCTGCGGGGTCGCTGTAACTTGTGTGGAGAGAACCATTTTGAGACGACTTTGATACAGGCGCTGCAGTTTCCGATGTTGTTTGTATCGGGAGGAGGGTTAATGAAACAGAAACGAGAGCCTCTGGGCTGCACATGGGCTGTAACTTGATTTTGTACAGCTCATGACTTTTCTTCCACATCATTGGATGACACTCAGGCACATAGGGTATGTGACTTAGAAATTAAAATTTTATCTGTGTCTGGGCAAAAGTGCTTGCAGGGTTTGAGCAGAAGAAGATTCCCATGCTTGTTATGAAGTCATCTGTACAAGTTTTCGGGTTTTGCAAGAAAAGATGATCTTTTTAGCAGCTGTTGGATGGGAGGTTGTGTAGGGCCTTGTGTCAAACCTGGTTGCCTCAGTTAGAAAATGAGCTTTTGCTTTGGCAGGTGTGGGACGTGCCACTTCCAAACCAGAGGTTATGAACTGCTGTAAAGGGTGGGGGGCCTGTGTAAACTGATGTAAACTCCCAGGTGGTACCTCAGATAAAACTACTCCATGTAGTTTGTTTTCTTGATAGTTTCCCAAGAATTATTTCTGAAGTTGGTCTTTTTTAAAAAAAAAACCAAAACAAAAAAACCCCCAAAACAACAAACAACCAAAAAACCACAACAAACTGTTTACACAAGCTGTTCCCAGACAGAGCATCTTTGGTTTCTTAGCTTTGGCCACATTGTGTCCGGAGAAATCCATGGCTGTGAAATCTCCGAGCACATTGCCTGGTGTTCCTCGCCCTGGGAGAAGCTCGGCCTTGTCATTGCTGGGCTCGTGAAGTTCCTGGTCTCCAGGCACATGCTGCTCCAGTGCTGCAGCTCCGAGGCAAGCCGTGCTACTGGGTTTTAAGATCTGAAGTTTATTTCTCTTTATTATTGAAGCCTAGTACGTTGCTCGGCTGAAGCAGGCGTGCGTGGGTTTCCAGGGGAGGGTGTTCCAGCCCGCCCCTTGGACAGCAGCGAGGTCTCTGCTGGTTTCCTCATCACCGTTTCCTGGTCAAAATATATCAGTGGATTTTCTTTACCACTGCCAAAATAAATGCTGCTGACAATCCAGGGCCAGGACTGTCATCATCGTCGGGTTACTGAGTTTCTGCCTGAAGGTCAGCTAGCTGTGACTGTTACTAAATAGCTGTTTGCTGATGTGTTTGTGGTCCGCACTCATACACCGTGTCTGGTTGCCTGCCTTCAGTGTAGTGCTTGGCATGAAGATATGTGGCTCAGACAGGGGCATGTTTTATGATACTTCTCTGTAACTTTCTTTGTAAGGTCGGTACAACCTGTAAGGTTATTAATTTGACCTCCGTAAGGACTGGATGTAAGTTGCTGGCATTTATATCTGTGTTAAGTACAATGTGCTGTTCATCTATAATCAGGTTATTTGGTTTATTTAATGGTTTGTGTGTATTGCTGGAGAGATTGGTCCTTTGTTTTTAACACTTATATAGCAATTGGCAGATTTTACTTCCACCGCTTGCTGTGGTCGCTTGGAGATGAGAGATCTGTGCTCTGTACCAGCAGGACCAAGAGACAACCCGTTTGTGCCGGGTGGTGTTGGGAAATGACAACAAGTTGCAATAAAATGGATAAACCCAAACTTCTGTCTCAGACTTCAGCCCAGCTGGGGGTGTCAGATCCAGGCTGAATGGGAAGAGGCGGCAGACCCCATCGGGAGGCTGCTGGTGGGCTGTGTGGCCACGGGGCTGGGGACAGAGGGGTCGGTCTGTCCCCCTGGATGTGTCAACGGGGGCTGGGTGGGCATCTGCCTCCCCAGCATGCCTGTCCTCCAGCGGCGAGGTGGCCAGCAGCTGGGGAGGGTCTTGTGAAGCGTGGTGAGATGCTGTAACGCATTGAGGCTGGGGAGTGGGCAGCTTCTGGCCGTGTGTTTCCTGAAAGTAAGTAAAGCCTGCCATCACTTGGGGGTTTTCTCAGTTTGATTTTTGTGTAAGTCTGATTTTCCTGCTAATTAGCAGCAGGTGAATTTTCACTGTTTCAGTGTGCTTACCTGGGCAAAAAGGAGCAGGTACCAACAAGGGGGAATAGATTTTTGTCTCAAGCGATAGATGAATTCTTCTTTCTTTTACATCTCTCTCCTTTTGTGCATGTGTCTGTTAAAATTCCCATTCCCTGTTTATAAATGTTTAGCAGATGAAGTCACTGGTGTTTTTCCTAGTATTACCTTTGTGATGTTCAGAACATAAGCAAAATGTGATTCTTTGCTCAGTCTCTGCTGAATACTGGAGGAATAATGAGTCTGTGCCTACAGCATAAACCCAGACGCAAAAACCATGCCAATAAGAATACAGACCTGGGCGGGGGGAGGGGGGGAATACAAAGTGTAGCTTATTTTACCAATTCTACTGGAGCATCCTTGTGCATATTTGGGGGTTGGGAAGGGGTTAATCATGGTGTCAGACTGGCCTTTCGGGTGGCAGGGAGCAGAATGGGATCATGGGGGTGTCCCTTCCTCCATGGTGGAGAGATGCGCTGGGGAGGTGGCAGCTTGTAGCAGCGCAGTGTCACCTGTGTGGTTCTGGAAGCAGCGCTGGAAGGGAAAAAAATAAATAAATCAGCTGGCTTTGTGTCTTCATGGTGATCAAGCCTCTTCGAACAAGAGTAATGCAATGCATTCCTGATGCTGGTGAAAGGAACAGAGATAGGCTGGGGGTTTTCCTGACCGGTGAATCGACATCCCGTTGCTTGTGCTTCCCAGGCAGCTGCCGAACTAGAAACATTCGAATGTATTTTTGCTGCAGACACCTTTCAAGAAGGTCAGAATTTGGGTTGCAGCTGAATTATAAAGTAAAACCTTTGCAGTGATGTACACAAATATTTTATTTTCTTTCTAGACTTTTTAGTCCTTCTAATAATAGGTTGACAAGCTTTAAAGATGAATGAACTTTAAATATCATCTGTGTTTAACAGCACTTAGTCTGTTTTCTATTCTGTTCAGCCTGAGCAAAGGAATAGCGTTGTGTTCTCTTTAGACTATGGTCATAGAAATGGTTTGTCTCTATTTTTAAATCAAGAATGACAACTTAGGTGCCTAATTACTTAGTGCTACTCCTTTTAATGTTGAAAGTTCATCCTTTGCCCCCACTCTTCTTAATGTAGATTTTTCTAAACAGCACCTAAAAAAATTTGTGTCTAAAAGACCTAATTAGTGTTGATATTTCAGTATCTGGGCTTTTTTTAATAGGGCACCTGGGTATCCGCGCTAAACGTGAAGAAAATTGAACCTATACCCAAAGTGAATACGTGTATTTTTAATTGCGGGTGGGGGAAGAAACAACCCTGAAACTTCAGACTGAATTATTTGTTGGTGTGGTGCTTGCCCTGTGTTCCGTGTGGCCCATGGAGGGAAGGGGGAAAATGGCATTTAATTAGTGCTTAAGTAATGCCTTACTCACTTAGCTTTATGATTTTAGAAAAATCTTCCTAGGCAAACACATCCTGGCTGGGGCAGATATCTGTTTGGTGGATATTATTTTAAGTCTGATACGGCATTGTTCACACCTTCTTGGAATGTAATACGGGAATAAACGGGAAACCCAATCTCCTTAGCATCGCACGTCGCGCAGACGGGCCGTGCTCCGACACAGGGATTTATTTCATGCATGGTGGCCTAGACACGAAACAAATGTGCAGAAAAGGGAGTTATGTAAAAGTGAAAGTGACAATTATGCAAACATTCCAGTTGAGGAAGAAGTAAATTCTTCCCTCTTTCCACGTGCTCGGCTTCAGAGCTCACGAGCAGCCTGGTGTGCTGTGTGTGTTTGTATCTGTCCTATCTCTCATCTCAGCTGCTGCTTGTTTCATTTTCTTTCTTTCTTTTTTTTTTTTTTGACCTTATTTTCCCTTTTGTTCCATGGAGTCATTCAATCTTTGTACTGCCGGGTTTGTTTACCTTGCCAGAGAAAACGTTAGCACCCTTCCATTTAGGAGCCCCGGGCTGCTGTCCTCGGCCCCTTGCAGCACAGCACCATGTCCTTTGGGGCTGGCAACATGGTGGCTGATGGGGTCCAAACCCCTTTATTCAATTTTTTTAAAATTTTTTTTTTTAAAGGGTGGGGAAACTGGTGAGAGAAGAAACGAGCTGTGAAAATGGCTCTGTATTTAGACAGACACCCGTTTGCGAAGTTAAACGACTTGATTTTCCATACTGCTTGGTAATTCCCATGCTTGCAGAAATAGGGAGAAGGAACTGGGGCTGTGACCACTTTTAATCTGACAGAAGTATGTGTTTTTGCTGAAGGGGATGGTCCTTTCCTGCCCTGGCTGCTTGTCCCGATTCCCTTCCTTGTGCCAGTGCTAGCACTTATGCTGCCAGGAAAACTGATTCCCTGGTTCCCTAGTCTGGCTCGCTGCTCGGCTGTGCAAATGCCCTTCGATGCAGGGGAGAGGGGGCTGCCGAGCAGATCCCTATGGATTAAGGAAACCCTGCAAATATGGCCTGAGCCATTGTAGCAGGGTAATCGCTGCATGTTCTTTCCGTGTTTTAGGTCGTCTTCCAAGTCCACTGAAATGGATGGTGTAAAATGGTGATGGTGCTGGAATGACTCTTTTGAGCTTGTGAAGTTGGGATGATTTGGTCAAATGTGGGGAAGTGGGGAATGACTGAGGGTAGAAAGGATTATTTGGGAAGCTAAAACCTCACTGGCAATTTAATTGCTCTGAAACCCCAGTTTCTACCTTGTTTTCGCTGATTAGTTTCAATGTGACAGGGAGAAAGAAGAGGCAAGCTTTTGTTTGCACTTGGTTGGGTGCTTGGAGTGGCTGAGGTATCCAACCCTATTGATGGCAGAGGGTTAAAGGTAGTTCAGTCTGTAAATGGTCTCTGTAGCTCATTTTACACAAGAATGCTTTCTTTTTAGCCTTCTGTTCTTTTTTTCTTCTTTCTTTCCAAACTGTTTCCTGTGCCTGTGTTGTATGAAGGAGAAGCCCGTATTAGATATTAAATCCAGAGAGTGGGGGAAGAAGCAGCTCTTCTCATCAGTGTCGTTTTTCCCTGCTGTAATCCCACGGAGGGATTGAAGAAAGTGTCGGGAGGATAAGATCAGCGTTGGAGCCCAGCTGAACGCTGTCTCTGCGGCTGAAAATGGTTTTAATGGAGGCTGGTTCTGTGGGGAGAGTGAGAAAATTGCACGTAAATTGTGCAAATTTCTAAATAAAAAGCATTTAATTGCATTAAAAGAGGGGGAGGGATCTTCTTGTGTGCACGTCGGAGACTTCAGTGAGCATAAGTAACCTCTGTGGCACAGTAGTCATTGACCTTGTCAAATCATGCCATTGGAGGTCATGTGTGGTGAAGTGCGTTGCCACAGGGGATTAGCACATCTGGGCAGAGGGTTTTACATCTGAGCGTGCATGCCAAATCCCATCTCCAGCAGCGCATATGGATTCATCAGAAAACACAAGGAGAGAGAAGATGGGAAAGCACCTGCCAGAAAATGTATGGGAGAAACCTGGAGCCGGGGGCTGTCTTAACCAACTGTCCCTTCCCCTGGAGCTGGGGTCATGCCCTGGACTCCCAGCTCCAACAAGAAGATGGATTTGAAATTTAACTATAAGAAACTTGCAAGTTTCCCTCGGTAATCTCATAATTAGGTAGGCTTGGACACAGGACTGTCGTCTTGCCCTGATTTCCCCTATAGTTTCACATGTACAAACATTCTTTTACATCCTGCCCGCAGCTGTTGGTTTGGTATGAGCAGGTACAGCTTGGGGCAGGTGGGAGGCTGATGTGCTTATGTACTTTTTAAGGTCAAACACTTGCATTTTGGGCTGAAAATACGAATAGAAGATGATGATTTGTTATAAATATCAGTAGATAAGAAATGAGATGACAGTGGTATATTGACTCCTATATAGGATTTAACACTTACTGTCTAGATTAATGAAGATACCAGGCCCATTTCACAGATAGGAATGCCTGAAGCGTAGGGAAAATGAGTAATTATTAGCAACTGATCCATTTGCTCTGTGCCTAGAAGGGAGAATACTCATGGCTTTAACTTCCCTGCTTTATTGAAGTGTTTAATAGAAAGCTTGCTGGTGTGGCATCCTTGAAGTGTGAGGTTTTTATACAGACCTGTTCTGCTTTGCCTCCTGTATTCTTCTGCAATTCTGCCTTAGTTGATTTAATTTCATATCCCACAAAGGCGGCATTAAAAGAAAATTATCCATACTTCCAGCAGGAAAATAGTTGGCATCTCAGTAGGTAAAGTGGTGTTAAAGTTGAAGCTAGCCAGTCTTTGTGTTTGCCAATAAGGGAAATAATGTGATTTCATTGCCTCCTGGATGAAGGGAGAAATGACAAACACTTTGCTCGTGCCGTATTTGTGGGGACCTGGAATGAAGCTGGTTGTACTTACTAACAGACAAAATGGGTTTTTAAATGGGTGATGGGTTTTCATGCTTGTGCTAAAATTTTGCTAGGCAGGAAAACATGAGTTTTGCGAGTTATGATTTTTAGAAAGTACTGTTTGAATAGCATCAGAAAAATGATGCTGAAGGCTGGTTGTTGAAGGTACTCTGTTTAGGAGAGAGTACCTGTCCTGACGGATGGTCGGGCTCACAAGTGGCGTTGGTGACACACAGCAGAGATGGAACCCATGCTGGGGTTTTCAGTGCTGGTGGCCTCTAAGGCTTCTTCAGAGGATACAGAGTTCCCTACGAAGACATGTTTAAGACTGCAGGGAATAGGTGTGTTTTTCATACCCACCTTCAGAAGTTGTCCCTTGACTTCCTGCAGGGACTGTGGTGCACAGATGAGAGTTTGGACATGAGTCGCGGCAGTGGTGAAGCCCTGACGGAGCCCGTGTTCTCCTGCATCCCACTTCGTTACAGTACTTACCGTATTGCATCCGAAATACTAGGTTGGACTTGGAGAATTCAGTGGCGCAATTATGAAGTGGATGAAAAAAACACTTATGTGGTGGCTGTGATAGATTAGTCATTTTGTACCTCCAAATAGCCAATTATTCCTCTGACTGGCTTTTATCCGACCAATTTGCATGTGCAGTCATGGTAACTGGTTTGCAGATCAGGGGCAGAATTTCACGTGGATGTGATGTTGCGTTTTGGTCTTGTATGCTTGGAAGCAAAACTCACGGACAAGGGATTCTCTGTAACCAATTACCATTAGCTGCTTTGTATTTTTGCACTTTCAAAGCCTTTTCACACTCGAAGGAAACAAGATGGCTCACTTTTATTGTAGTCTTTTTTTTTTTTTTAATATCTGACAGGCCGATGTAAAGTGGTCCCAGCTCTGTAGAAGCTGCAGCACAGATTTCATTTGTATTGGCGTTCTCGGCTGCGTAGTTTGAGAACACATTGTTCGAGGGCTGGGAACTCGGTGGAGCTGCAATGTATTTCAGAAGAGATATGAAAGGCGGGGGGGGGAAGAGCTGGAGGAAAGAAGGAAAAATAAACTGAAGCAGCATGGAGTGACCAAGGGTGAAATCCTGCCTCCCTGAAGCCAGCGTCAAAACTCTGTCTTCCCTGGCGCCGGGTTTCCATGTCTGCGCTCTGATTTTGATCTTAACTCCACTGGTGTGCTGAAAATTAACAAAATGGTAATAGATTTAATATTGCACACCTAGAGAGCGAAGTGAAATCTTAATTTGAAGAATATTAATTATTCAGGTAGCTGAATTTCGCTAGTGGGTTAAATGTAAGCTCTGTTTCTATCAGGGATTTGTGTCAATTTAGCATGCTGTGGACTTTGTAGAATCTCTGATACGAACAGTCTTTGAAGTGAAGAAATGGTCTAAAATATTTGCCAACAGCCAGCTAGCATTTTAAAAGCTTCATTTGCTTCAAATAAGCAAGTCTTTTTTTAAAAACAAACAAACAAAAACCGGTATGAAAGTGCAAGAATAACAAGTTACTTTTTAAAAAGCCTTTCTTTTTTTTTTTTTTCATATGGGCTCCAGCAAGTCAGCTGTAGTTACCTTGGTCTCCAGCGCTGCTGAAGACAAATTAAGCTAATAAAACAGTATCTCGCAACATCATAGCAAATAAATTAGCTAATCTGTATGCAAGTTTCTTGCTATGCCAAATGTAAACTGCTTAAGCATTTCCTCTTTTGATGAGAGGTAGAGGTTTTCATAAACGTCACCTTTTCAAGGGTCTGTAAAACAATGCCATGTCAAGAATTGAGCAGTCTTCTGCTGGGTTCATGGAATAAAGATTGTAGGGTGAGAAGTATTTTAAGGAAATGATGCATTTATTTTCTCCTAAGTGACAGCATAATATTAAATTGATAATAAGTATGTACGTGAGAAGGCGGGTTCCAGGGAGGTGGTTGTATCCACCTGCCTTCCCGTGGCATTGCCCAACTCCATCGGTGGCTGGAGGAGTTTCTTGTTTTGCATCATACATGAGCTATAACAAAGTGTGTGTGCATGCACACGCATGCATGAGCACAGCTGTTTTCTTTCTTCCATGCACTTACAACAGTTGGGTCTGTCTTAGGTTTCTTGTAAGCTCCTGTTTGTTCCTCTGCCTGTTCTTTTGGGACTGACCTCTGAGGGCACCGTACACTTTTTGACCAGAGCAGCACCTCTGAAGTCTCCTGGTCTTGCATAAAACCTACTGTTCAAATAATTACAGGTGCACAAGAACCTAGTTTTAAGTTCTCTGAGCTGTTTAAACTTGCGAGGCTTTTCATGTCCTGCTTATTGAACATAACTGTGTAAGTTTTATTAAAACTGGGGGTCAAATTTAATTTTTGCAAATATTTTTCTCTGCAGTAGCTGCTCAAGAGCCCCTCCAAAGTGGTTACAGCATGGCTTGGGGCAGGGCTGGAAGAAATCAGAGTTGAAAATTGGGACATGTCACTTTTTTCCCTGTCTAGATAAGTTATTTAATCTCTGTCCCTCTGTTCTTCTGTAAAACAAGGATAACTTATCTCAGAGTACTTCTACTGCTTAGTAGTTGTAAAGCCGGCATGCAGGATCTTTTTGATAGGAAGTACATTAAGATTAAAGTACATGGTGTTTTCTTCTGAAGAGTTTGAGGATGAAATTTATAGGCAACCGTAAGCTGTGTGTTTGTTTATGATAAAATTGGGAGATGAAGTATAAAGGAACAGACACTGGTACTGGCCGTGTAACTTGCAGCTTTACATTACAAACAGGCTCTTGTTCGTGGTGATAAAGGCAAGAAATCCACTGTATTCTACTAACTACAAATAGCTACATGGGGTAGAGCTTTTCAGTCTGTAAAAATGAGCTTTTTCTCATTCTCAAATCAATCTCAGCTGTTTCCGTTAAAAGGCCCTTCTCTCCACCTGTTCGGTAACTGTGAATTTTTGCTACTGTAAGAGTGAAAAGCATCTTTTGCTGCTGAACATCTTTCGGCTGTCGCTCTTCTCTCCTCCCCCAACTTTTTCTATGTTCTCAGGATTTAGTTTGTGAAATTTTCCTTCTCCTTGGGTGCTGAGGCCTGTGAGAGCCGTTTCCTTCCCCTGCTGCCCTTGGGATTCCGGCATCTCACCTTCCGGAGCTCTGCCAAGTGCAGTAGAAACCCTACTGTATATTCACAGGGGTTTACTCTTTTACTTTTTTCTTTTTTTTTTTTTTGTTCTTTTTTCTTTTTTTCCCCCACCCCCAGCTCTTCTGGATAATGTGTAAATATTGGGGGGGCAGGGGATGAGGTTTGTGTGTGGATGCTGAAGAATTCTGGAGTGGGGGAAATTGGCTTGGTGGCCTTGGGGTATGATTTTATAACCTGTAGCTGGAGATGGCACTTCGCTCCGCTCTGATGGATCCACTGTCTTAAAGCTTTTTGGTGACAGGATTCAAAATTGATTTTTAGTCTTCCATGAGGGGAAAGATACAAAACTGAAAGACAGTTTCTCCTCCAGACTGCACACGTGGATATTTCGGGATGTGTCTCAGTGGTTGTTCCTCATTCACAGCCCCTTCCACAAACACAGCTCATCATCTTGTGTGCCATGGATTGTTCCCTTGCGGTTTTGAGACAGAAAATCTCAAAATCTTTTCATACCTGTTTAGGGGACTTGTTAATAATACTGGGCTGCTGGGGATTGGGGACAGATGTCCTGGAAAGCTTTCCGAGAGTGGATCAGAATTTAAAAAAAATGAAACAAAGCAAACCAAACCCGAAACAAATAAACAAAAAAAGCCCAAACCCACCCACATTGCATAAGGCATATAATTAAGATTGTGAGCAGTTTGCTTCCCCAGAATTCAGACTGGTGCACTGTTTAACCCATGATGTGGGTTAAATGTGCACAGGAGAGAGTGTGCTAATACAAGCCTCAGATCTTGGGAAACAAGAGGAAATTCTGGTTTAGGCAGCCATGTGAAAGGCTGCCTCAAAAAGAGCAGAGGGCCGTATTACTAGGGTCATAGCTGGAATAACCAGGAGAATTGTGCATGGAGGTTCTATAATAATTGCTGCCAGGGCCGGTCCAAGTCCCTCTGAATTCTTGTATTATAAGAAAAAACAAAAAATAAAATTACACACATAGCATGGTATTAAAATGTTTGCATCAAACCAGTGCAAGTCTGGGCTGGGACACGGTCTCCAGCCCCTGCTGGAGCAGTAAATCACGCCTAAAGAGCGAAACTTGCAGTGGCAGAGGAGCAGCAGGGAAAAATATTCCTTTTGGACTTCATTCCTATTATTTTGCTGATACGTTTTTAATAAATCCCAACAAAGCGCGGCTGAGTGCCCAGCCACAGAGAAGCGGGCAGTGGTGGCTGGTATGCAGGTCAGCGTGTGGGATGTGTGTGTGCTGTGTATTGTTCCTGGTCATTTTGTTCATCCTCTGAGTGTTGTCGAGTTCTCAGTCTCTCTCTGCTTTCCATGTACATCATAGATGGGGGAATTGCAGGGAGAGTTGCACAAAGCTGCCTTTCTTGTCATTTCTGCTTAAATCTCACGTGACAGTTGGACAGAAGCTGTTTTCACTGCTTGAAGTGAGGGGGAGGTGAAATGGGTGGTGGATTTTTAAAGAAAACTATATATACTTATTTTTCTGCGTGCAGGCGGCTTGTGTTTGGGGTGGTGTGGGCAAGGAAGCACCTCCTTATGCAACCTATATCAGATCTATAGCGGAGAGAACTCGATTTCCTCCTGAGTGCAGATTTATCCCCCTTGTCAAACGAGTTTGAATGCCCCTGTGAGTTATAAGCTGCTTCTGACCAAGGGGATTGATTCTGCCTTTTATTCCTGACCGGCGGCTGCTGAGGGAGCTGGCTGCAGGGGGAAGGAACACGGGGTGTATTTTGCGTTTTTATTTCTTACTTTTTTTCCTTTCTTTCTTTCTCTCTCTTTTTTTTTTTCCTTCTTTTTTTCTTCCCCCCCCCCCCCCCCCCCTTTTTAGTGGGATGCAGGGCAGACGGGTTTCTAAATTGCATTGTTTGTGACACTACTCTGGGCTCTCTCCAGAGCCGACCAGCCCAGGCCAGTCATTGCCCCTCCAGCATGGCCAGACCCATCTGGGCTTGCCTTGCAGCCTGAACCGCTTGCTCTCATGAGAATTTGAAAAAAGCCACAATTTAACTGACCGGGATTTCCCGGCTTGACCGTGGGAGCTGCAATCCTGCACCGGGACTGCTCCTCCTGCCATCATGGCGGGTCCTGGGGGAAATGGCAGGGCTGGGCTTCCTCCGCCTGCTGCCGCCTCCCTCTCACCCTCCCCACGGCAAGACGACCATGCCGGGGGGTCGGGGTGTCTTCGGAGGTGGGGTGGCTGTGCCAGGGTAGATGCGGACCCGCCACGGCTGAAACCAAAAGGCTGATGTCCTGGTTTGAGGTAAAACGGAACCAGTTTTCTGTTCAGTAATTTTACTTTTCAATTAAGTTCTCTCTTCCTCTCACTTTCTCTCCTCGCCTCTGAAGGGAGATGCTCTTCCTTCTCTGAAGGGGAGAGAGGTAAAAGAGAGCATCTGATGTTTGTTTTAGTGGCCAGTCCAGCCCAAACCAGATGAATTATGGTAAATATTGGAAAATAGAGAACTAGCCATGCTTGCCCGCCATCCCCTCCTTCCCCCTGAGGTTGGGTTGCAGGAGGGGGGCTGGCTCATGTCTGGTTCCTGTTGGGCATCGCTCCAGAGCGGGCTGGAGACGAAGGAGCCTGAATAAAACATTCAGGCCACAGGCTGGGAGCAGAAGTGGAGCTGATACCGGTGTGCCCAAGCTCCGAGGAACCTCCTGGCCAGCTCTCCCGGTGGAAGCACGGCCCTGCTGCGCGCTTGGTCGGAGCCATGCTGGGCCCGGCAAGGTAAGGAAAGGGCTGGTGGCCCGATGGTCCTCCAGCTGCTGTCCCTGGGCTGTAGGCAGCAGGTCTGTCTTCAACATGTCACTTAGTGCTGGGCTGAAGCCGGTCAGCCCTCTGGCTATGTGTCCAGATTTCCTGACGTTGTGGCCACAAAGAAGTTAGAGCGGGAGAGCGGGATCATGGCTGGACTCGGGGCTGGCCCTCCTGTTGCTCTTCCCGAGGCCATAAAGGAATTAAAACTCAGGCTTGAGGTTGTATTTTGAAATTGCACGCTCTTTGCAATGGTGGTTAGGATGGGGATACTGTGCTGTGGGGGGGGAAGAGAGGGGCGGTTGACAAAGGTGTTTCATATCAGGTTCTCTTCAGTGTGATAGTCGTGCTGCACGGTCTCTAACTGTAAATAATTAAATAAATTTTAAAAAATAAAATTAGTTCCTTGTTGATTTAGATCTCCACATCCTGGACTTTAGGCAAGTTCAGGTCTAAAATTGTGGGTTTAGTCTGTTGCAGAATGTTATTTTCTTTCTCATTTCTGGCGCTTCTTGCTGGCTGCTGCCCCTGCCTGGGCTCTTCCCCTGGCTGCCCCTGTTCCGCTGCCGGCTCCCTCCGAGGGTGCAGAGATGCACGGCCAGGCTGGGGGCCAGCGAGCCTGGCTTTGGGCAAAGGCTCCAGCAGGCTGGGCTCAAGCGGGGTGCCGCTGGCTGTAGGGGGGACAGACAGGAGAAAGTGCACCATTGTTGGCTAGGGGATAATGTCTGCACAGTGTGAAAGTCAGATGGAGACTTGACATGGCAGAATTACCCATGCACGTGGGGCAGGGGGCCCTGGGGACAGCCAGTGTGGCCGTCTGTGGGTCTTCTGGGGTGGTCCTCCTCCTCCACCTGGGTGGGGGTCAGGCACGCTTCAGCAGGTCCAGGTCTGCTTAGTCGATTTGGCAAGTCTGACTACGGACACAGAATCTAATATGATATTTAATGGGAAGGATGGACAATCCCTCTTACTTTGGTTTATTTTAAGTTGCTTTCACGCATGTGTAGAGAAAAGAGCTTACAAGAGGAGAAGAAACAAAGGTCATCTTGCACGCACACCAAAAAAACCATGGCAAAAATACATTGAAATTGCACTGATTTTCTTTACCGCTGTGGCTGTATTGGACAGGAGAGGAAACGGGAATTCACTGGTGGTATATTAGAGAGATGAACTTGTGGGAAATGTCCAAGGGAAAAATAATTTGTCCAAAAGTTGACAGTCACTCATTAAAAGTTGTCACCTTCCTACCCCTCTCTTCATATCTTGTCCCTGTTGTGGTTTTTTGCATCAATTTTGTAGATGGCTTCCCCCCCCGGCCTGTTTGCTGGCTGTAGGTGTGTGGCACTTGTCCGTTCTCTCTCAGTCCTGTTCTCCCTGTTCTTTTAAAACTTCCTTTGGCAGGAAGGAGCATCGAGCAGTAGAGACACAGGCACTTGATAATGAACGGCAGAACAGGGTTTGTATGTTGTTGCATGTTTTGAAAAATGGTGATCTTTCCCCTGAAGGATTGAGCTCTCTACCCTGGATCTGGCAATCCCCCTAAATAGGACTCGGCTTTCTCTGGGAACTATAAAACCAGCAAATTTTCAAAACCTTTTGCTAATGGCTTACTGAGTGAAGATCAATAGCAATGCCGAGAGGAGCCAGGCCTGGAGAAAGAACACATAATGCAAGCTGCCTGATTAATTTGCTCTAGAGAATAAAAGCCTTCAGAGATGAGAACAGGGTTTAAAATAAGCTGTTACAGACTTCCTATCCACTGAGTAGAAAATGTTAACTTCTTCAGTCTGGTAAAGGATTTCCAGCATTAGTTTTGTAAGGACACAGTATATTTAGTGTCAGAGGGACCAGTCGCGTGGACGAGGCCCCTGCCTGTTCCTCTGCCACCCAAAGCCACCTTTACTTCTAATCCGTGTGTCAGACAAGTGCTGGGAAGGAGATGGGGTGGCTTCAAAACCAGAGTATGTATCTGTTTCTAATCCTCAGATTAGGTTCACGATTTCCATTGTCAGGGCAGGAGTTCAAACAGTCCTGACTGTAAACAGCGAGAAGCTCTTTTCTTCCCTTTTTGGCAGTTTCAGTCTGTATTTAAAAGTACTGTTTCTTCAGGAGAACTAGAGAGTCCTTTCTGTTCTCTGAGTCATGTTTAACCATCATGTTGCTCCATCCCAGATGTGGTTGCCCATGTTGTGGGTGAACGGCTGGGTCCTGCAGTTGAAGATGGATGGTGACCAAAGAAGCCATCAGAAGCACGTGCATGCTTCTCAAATGCTCCTGATGCAGAGGACTGCATCCTTCCCAAGCCAAGTGACTTGTGTGTTCGTGGTGTTACTGCAGTGTTGTTGTATTTTCTTCTTGATGGCTCAGGTTAGAGAGAAGTCAGTTTTCCAAAAGAAAAGAACTTCACGGAGGCTGTTTTCTTGCACACTATTCTCTTGCTGTGATGCTCGTGCTAAGACCACTGCTGGTAAAGAAGGGAAATCAGGAATTTTCCCATATGGATTTTGGCCAAGGGACTGATGTTAATGCCTTCCCTCTGCTTAGAAAGGTTTCTTAATCCCAGGTGTCCAGAACAATTTATGTCCTGGTGGTACTTCTCCAGCAGCAAAGGTTGAGTAGATCCTAGAGTGATTACCTGGGCTTCCTGCAGGACTGTGTTTCCACTGAGAAGAAAAATGTTATCCTAAAGTCTTGTTTTCGTGTTTGTTCTCAAGCTACTTAACATGCATGGTTTATTTTTGGAGAAAACAATGTCAGCCAGATTTGTGCTAATTGTTGGCAACAGTATGTTAGCCCCTCAAATGCTGACAGGGAGACAATGTTTGGTGATTGCAGCCATGCAAAGCTAAAAATGACTTTAATTAAACAATCACGAAGTATACTTTGCAATGTAGGAGTTGAACAGTGGGGTTTTTGGTTTGGAGGTTTATTTATGTAGTTTTTTCACTCAGCTGATTGCAGGTGTTGCGTGACAAATTGGATCTCGTTTGTGTTCTGCCTTTAATTATTATTCCTGAATATATGAAAAAACCAAAAACTATCATCTCTGGTGACAAGTTTCTCTCCTCTTTGCTCCTCCCCCTTTGCTAGCATTGTAGTTACTCTATATTTTAATTGCATTTATTTGTGGGTTTTGTTTCCTTTTTAATTTGCTGTGGTAGGGTTTTTTTGGTGGCATTTCTTTGGTTGCATTTTGACAGATCATTGTTGGTTTTTTTTTTTCTTTGAATGTTCGAAGACCTGAGCTCGCTTCATAGCGCTGGGACTCAGCTGAGTGACAACCACTGGTTTTTCTTGCTTTGTGTGTGAAAGCAGGGCGTCTTAGGTCATAGCTTGTGGGGTTCAGCACTTGATGGGTCCCTCACCTTCCTCATAAGCTGCCCTTCCTCCGTTGAGTCGGGGGTCCCTACAAGTACATGTCCTCTAGCTGCAGGAACGTCACCGAGTCCTGAGAGTGCACTTAATTTTTTCTTTTTTTTTTTTTTTTTTTATTGTGGGAAGCAGAAAGCAAAACCCGTCGTTTGGACTCACGCTCATGGTGGAAACTTCAGGGCCAAGGATGTGGTTGGTGCCCACCGTTTTTGTACCTCACTAGAACCCTGGTGAGGTGCATGGGTCGCTCCTGAAAGCCCCCAGTAACTGTTCCCTCCGCAGACCTGAGGCAGGGGACCAGCGGGCTGCCTGAGTCATTAGGATGCTTTGAAGATGCTACGGTAGGAGTGGTAACTGCGCTGTAAAGCAGCCAGCCCGTGAAATCAGCCTCTCTCCAGGCTGTGCTTGTAATGGCCTCGGGCTCCAGCTCCTTTCAAGATAGAAATCAGCCTCTTCTCTCTTTTGCTACAACTGCAGAGATGTTCGTGGTGTGTCAGACATGCTGCAAAGAGAAAAGGTTTCTGGCTGCTGCCAGCCTGCCCGTGGCTCTGAGTGCCACCAGCTATTTGCTCTTTTTGTCCAGGATTGAACAGCACACTGCATTGTTTGCCCCAAAAGTATTTATTTTCCTATATTTGCCTTGCTGGCAAAAGACGACAAAGGTGGTCAAACCCTTTAAGCTGGGGAAAGCGGAACAGAGAGGAGGAATGATGGATGGGGGGTGGCTGGAAGGCTGTTTCTGGCTGTTGCCTCTATTTCGATTTTGGACAAGTCGCCTGTAATTCACTGCACCGTCACCCAGCTTTGACTTCCCTGTAGCGGTTTGTGGTCGTGGCTTTTCAGCTGCTGCACGATGTCCTGTGCAGGACGGCTGATTTCCTCTGCTCTTTGTGCAGTGAGATGGCTGCTCAGGTATATAACAGCCTGTATATCCTATATATAAATTGAGCAGCAGCCCCTCAGAAAAAGATACTCGGTGAGCATTGAACGGATGGATGGTTTGGCAAAGAAGGGGGGTTAAAACTGCTGTGGGCTGCCTAGCTCCAGCAGAGCAGGGGTGTGTGTGTGGTAGGGGAAAATCAGAGCAGCTTGTCCTTTTTGGGCTGCAAAGGTGGGAGCAGTGCAGCTTTGGTTGCCCTCACTTAAAGTGTTTAAGGTGGTGTTAATGCTCCTGGCTGAAAGTTCAGTTTAAAGTAGCCCTGAAAGGGTAAATCTGTGTGGAGGGCTGGGCTGTGTGGCTGTGGACACATGTGAGACTCTGTCTTACAAAACTTGAAGGAGAATAAATTAGTATTACTGGGGGCCCACAAAGTGGAGAGTAATCATGATATTACTGATCATTGTGTCTGGCTAGTCTTGCATACGTACAGTAGATTTATATGGTCATCCTTTTGAAATTTATCCTCTGTGTCTCTACTTCTTTTTTCCTCCAATCAAACTATTTTCAGTGCTGCCTTTTTTTGTTTTTTTTTAACCTAATGCGTGACTCGATGAGCATCTTAACTATTGTTTTCCTGGCTCACAAAGAGTGAGGAGAGCGCTGTGCTGAGCAGTGGGATGGCGCAGAGAAGCTCCACGGTGTTTTGCACTGTCTCTGTCTCGGGGATGTTCTGAAGCCCCCGAGAGCCTGGCTTGGCCTTTGGCGGAGGAGGAGCATTTGCTGTCTGAGGACACACGAATACCTGCTGTACAGCCAGTGGAATTACCAACTGACTAATTTGGAAGTGTGCTTAGGCACCATGTGGTTTATTGTCAAGTTTCATTATAATTTCGCAAAATCTTAATAAGGAAGTTTGAAATGGGAAAAGAAAAACCGCACTCAGGAATGATAAATGTTCTCCAAAGTAATATTATTAAATTTATTTTTAATTTAATTTTTCTTTAAATCTGTATATGCTTGTAGAATTTGATGCTTCTGACTCTAGGGAGGTTCTTGTTAACAGCCCTGTGGTCCTGTTGATGGCAATTGTAGTAAATGAATTTTAATAAATACAATATTATGGTTCTATTGCGCTTCCCTATCCCTGTTGAAATACAACCGTGATTTGGCCTGAAACACACCTTTTTACTTTCGTTCTATAGAATAATGAGGCTTGTGGGGCTGTTTTTTTCTCTTTTTCTTTTCCTTGAGAAATCAATTATATATTTTATGTGATGCCAGAGTACGCAGTGCATTCCAGAACAGAGCAAAGAGCACAGCAGCTTGACTCCGATTCCAGTGTTGCATCTTGTCTACCTTAAATCTCTAGCCATTTTAGAACCACTTAGAATTAATTATCTAGGCTTTAAAGCTCCCCTTCTCTGGCTCCTGCCTGCAGTAGCCAGCCACAGAAAAGAGGACTTGGATATAAATAAATGGTGTTGCGTTGCATTCTCTGGTTTGAAGACATCTTTTTTTTCCCTTCATTTATAGCCTTTCAAGTGGAATTGCCTATTGAAATGTGACTATTGGTGTTGAATCAAGTGGCAGGGCTCCATGAGGCTTCAGAGCGCTGTGCAGTGACAGTGCAGAGGAAATTAGGTGTTTCAAAGAACTGAACAAATTAGAAGGCAGAGAGCGCTTCTTATGGCATATTAAAATAGCACAGTTTTAAAGGGCCTTTGAACTTATTTTTCAGTGGCTGGGTCATAAACATGCTGTTTAGCTTGACAAAACTACTCTTTCTTTTTTTGTTTGCTTGCATTGCTGGGTCGAGGGGAAGCAAGAAAGGAGACTTTGGATAAAGCAAGCTGGCCCAAAAGCTTAAACCAGTTGGGTTTATTGTTGGGGTTTCCTAAATATTCTTTAGCACTGTTAGCATTGGTCATATATGTCGTAATTCTTGCTTTGCTGTGCTGGTTATTAAATCCTTTTGCCAGCGACAACTCAAAGCGCTTTTGCTCCAGTGTGTGCTGTTGGTCACGGGAGTTTCTTCCAGAAGGTAAATGTATTTGCATAACAACTTTAGAGCATCTTCATCACCTTTAGCAGTTTGCAGTTCAGTTTGTCATTGCTATAAGCTGTTTTTATTGATGAACGATGGCTCAGTTACCCAGTCCTACCTCTGTCCACCGGTATCCATTTTTAATTCAAAAAGTGTAGGCCAAGTGCTCTATCAGGAGGCAGAGTTAGTTCCCTGTTTTGCTTGTGCATGAAAATGTGCTTAGGAAAGAAAGACGACAGCCCAGGAGAAGGGCTTGTTGGTAGTTGGAGGAGCCAGCTGTGCCGTGCTGTGGTCCAGGTGGTGATGCAGGTCTCCAAGGGAAGAGGCAGCTGTGGAATGAACCCTGGCAGTGGGCAAGACCAGTGACCCCTGCCAGTGCTGCTGGCCCTGGGAGCCTGGCGGGGAGGCGTCGTACCAAAACTGGTGAGATGTGGTTGTCGGCACGGGGAGTTGGGGAGAAGGTGGCTTATGCAGAGCTAAAGGGATCAGGACGGTATCAGCGGGAGTGATGCCCGTCAGTCTGCAAAAGATATAGGGGGATATTCCTAAATTTGTGGGACCTGAGTCCCTGCAAGGGAGCTGTGGGTATCTATGGGCTGGAGGTGATTTGAGGTTCACCTGTGTTTGTGTGGGTTGTATAAGTAAAATAAAAAACAGCCACCCACTTCAACCCCTAAAAACCCCCACCAGTGCCTAGTGAAGATAGGCAGCTTGAATATTTTGGCCCATATTAAAAATAGCTCACGATATTGTTTGTAAATAGATGATTCCCCAGTAAAAAGGGGAGAGCATCGGAGGGAGAGTAACAGTGCCAATGGCAGGGGAAGTTGCTGTGTACCTGTTCTAACCCCTCTTATCCTCCTCCCATCTTTCCACTAAAATCCCAGGCAGCCTGCTGTGGCCGACTTTGATCAAACAGCTTTTATTTTCATTCTTTAACTGTGAGAAACTGCTCCAATTTTAGTAATGTAGTGGGTAGAAACAAACTAAGGAACTACTTGGTTGGAGGAAACGTAGCATATCCCAATTAGCCAGAAGAGGCAAGAAGAAAAACATTGAGAGCAAACCCAAGGAGGCAGCCAGGAAAGCCGGCACTGTTTATTTTTGGCAGGAGCTGCTGAATGGAAGCTGCTTGTAGTTACTGCTGTGGTGGCAAGGCACAGCCAGGGTCAGGTTACAGCTCAGATACAGTGACCAGCAACTGCTTTTCCTCTTTCTTCCTCCTCGTTTCTTCCCGTCTCCTCCTTTTGCATAGACCTTTGGAGAACTTCTCAGTTCCTGGGTGCCCTAGGAGGAAGATGCTGGGGTGGTGAAATCATTTCCAGCAAACCCAGCAGCTTAGAGGGTATTGCACATCAGAGACGGGGCTGAGTATGCCCTGGCACCAAGTGAGCTGCTTGTATTTCATTTGTATTTGTATTGCATTGCATTGCATTGCAGCAGCAAGCTGTACAGGGAGAGCCAGTGCAGTGAACTGGGCCAGTACAGCTTTGGGAGGGGGGGCTGGAGCTGCTGAAATGCCTTCTAGCAGCAGATTTATGGTGTTATCCAGAGCCTGTATGTGGATCCAGGCACCAGGCAGGTACACAGTCAGCATGCGTACAGTGTATGAAATAGGTCATGTCTTATAATGCCAGACTCTGATCACAGCAATGCGTGGAAATAAAGGCTTTCGATATGAATGCAATACTCTGAAAGATCAATAGAGGAATTCCTTAGAAAACAATTGGGAGATCTGCTGGAAGGTAGACAATGTATTTGCCAGTGGGTGGAAAAAGAGCCCTTTCCTTTCCCTGCCATGTGTCTCCCACTGCCGGTGTCTCCCACCCCTCTGCTGTCTGTGCCGGCTGGGTGGCCCGTGCTTTCCATGAGGCAGAATTAACCAGGAAAGATGAAAGAGCTTTCATCGCACGCCAGGGCTGGCAAGGGGGATCTGGGAAGCTCGGACTTCCTTCCTCACATCAGAAAGTGAGGGTTGGATACCTTTTCTGTACCGGCTGTGATTTTTCCCATTTTTGCAGCTGGCCTCAGTGCACTGTTTTCAGGCTGTGGTATTAAGCTCTTTTCTACCCAAGTGTGCAGTTGTGTGTCCATTTTTTAAGCCACGCCACTGCGGAAAGATGCAGACCACACATCCCGGGGTGCCTAGGGCAGCGTTGCTCCAGGAAAGGCTCTCAGTAGCTCTTACTGCAGTTGTTGCAGTCGGGCACATCTTGGGCAGCCTTTTCAGAAGTACAGCCAGAAGCATGTGCAGTAGTAGAAATCCCAGAGTAAGGAGTGGAGCTGTTGCATCTCATCCCGTTGGGAGACCAGCTGCTCCCCCTGTGCAGCCGTCTGAAGATGGCTTTATTCTCTGTGCCAGACTCCCACTGTCCAGGATGCTGAGTGTGGGCTTCAGGGGGTCCCTCGCCCCAATGGCAGGGGGTGTGTGTGCGTGCCATGGGGCCAGCCGAGAGCATGGACCTGGATGGGAGAGGGCTTGTCACCACAGTGTCCTACTGTCACACCAGAAGGACTGCACCTCCAGGACAAGGTCTCTAAAATTGCCATAGGGTGCAGCAATCTCAAAGTAGCTTCTTTTTTCCCCCTGGAATCTTAAAAGGAAGTAGCAGTCAAACTAAAAAAACCCAACCCAATAACAAAAACCAACCAACCCCCCCTCCCGAACCCAACCAAACAAAAAACCCCAACCACCCACAAACAACAAAAAACCCCACCCAAAACAATTTTAAAACTTAAGTTTTGTTATTGTATCCATCCCTCCAGTTGCTCTATCCCTTATTTTCTTTCAAGGAGGAAAAACACCAAAGCATAATTTGTCTACATTTGTAGCTTACAAGAGACTTACTCCTCTCAGAATATGGAGTAGACGTTTAAATATCATTTTGCAAGGTAAATAGTTTCCTTTAGTCTTACAGTGCAACTGCTTTAAATACCTGCATTCCCCGTTTCGCAGTTCCTGGATTGAAGCAGCAAAGAAAATTCCCCCACCAGCTTCCACTGAAATGTGAGCAGAGATCTATTATCTAGCCCACAGCCTGGTGTTTTTATTAATACCTTTTGCTACAGTGTTACAGTTCATTAACACCAAGTTGGGAAGTTTTAAATCCAGACAACAAATACTTGCTAATTAGAGTTAATGGATAGCTTGTTGCAGCTGTAATCTTCTGTTTTGTTTTAATGGCTTAAAAAAGAAAAACAACCCACGTCTGAAGAAGTCCCTTTTTGTGTGGCAGAACTGTTGGAAAATTGGTCATCTGCTGGCAGGGAATGTCCATGTTGTTATTCTTTCTCCTCCCTACAAATCAACGATTATAACTAGTTTTCTCCTTATGGTTCCCTTTTTTGGCAACTGCGCAAGAGTTCAGATATGAAACACAGCATTTATATTTCTGTGTGAAAGCGCAAAATTGAGATGCATTGGCTGTAGCGCTGGAGAGCCCCGCTGCATTTTTCATATTCCCATTTAGCGAGAAGCAAAGATGAGCTGCAGCTTCAGTCATCTTGCAGCATTTCTGGAAGTAACTGAAAATCCATCTAATTGCTAAGCCAAAAACTAATAAAAAGCACATATGTGCAACTCTCACAGAGGAAAGCAGCTAAAGATTGGAAGGCTATTGTAATCTTATCTCAGTGGGGAAAAAATTAAGGATTTACTTGGCTCAAGTTATTCTCTTAGTCTGCTTAGCTGTGTCTGATGAGAATCAATAATGACCATCTTAGTACAAAACTGGTGTTTGATTAAATTCTCTCCTCTTTCTCTTTGGGTGCTCGCTTGCGCTGCTGGGCTGGGCTCTCAGTAGGTGGTACGGGTGAACTTCGTTAGCCCAGCTGGCTGACGAACCCTGGTATGTGGGATGAAGCTGGAACTTGAGAGCCGCTCTTCTTGGGTTTTAGCGACCTGAGCAAGATAGGGGTTTGCTGGAGGGTGGCTGTGCCAGAAGTGCTCTCGTATGCCCCAGGCTCACACCAGCCGAGCTGCTGCTGCTCTCAACCCACCTTTCGTTACATCTACTGAAAGGTTTAGGTTTTCCAGAAGGGGGATGAGTTTTCATAGAATCATAGAGCAGTTAGAGTTGGAAGGGACCTTAAAGCTTATCCAGTTCCATGCCCCTGCCCTGGGCAGGGACACCTCCCACCAGGCCAGGTTGCTCCAAGCCCCGTCCCGCCTCGCCTTGAACCCCTCCAGGGATGGGGCGTAGTGTCCACATTGTATTAGTGCTGGGTTAATAATGTGCCGTTTTCCTAAGATTAGGAGCTCTGACCTTTTGAGTGATACCCTTTAAATACTGGAGGCTCTTGTGTTTTGAGGTCAACCTGAATTGACTACAGTCACGCAGATGCTGATAGAGTTACACCTGTTTAACACCTGCATTGCTGACTTAAACTGCTTTGCTAGTAAACTAAGGGAAGGAAGGGTAGAGAGTAAATAAATATATTGGTATGTTTCCTTCAATACACGTATCTGAGCCAGAGATGAGTTTCAACAGCGGCAACTCATTGAGTTGATTCACTTCATTCGAACGCATTGGCAGTGCCCTCCGTAAGCGATGGGACTAAACACTAACTTGAGAATTTAAATATTGAAACAGTCGCTCTTTACTACTGGAAAAAAAAGTCTTGCATTATTTCCTTTTTGAAGGAAACATGTTGAAGCTCTGGATGGAAATGGTTGGTGTCTGTTTCTGGAAAAAGCAATGTGCTGAGCGGTAACCAGCAGCTACATGTGTTCCTTCCAAAGCGTCTGCTGGAAGGACTGACCAGGGAGAAGTGTGTCGGAGACACTTGTGGGAGGGAATCTGATGCTCTGAGCTGGGTCCATGAATATTCACCTACTTAAGAACTGAGTTTAAAGTTTAGTAGGCAAGCGTAACTGTTGAGAAAGCAGATGTACTACTTTTAGTGCAGTTGTGCAGAGATTTCTCACATGTTTACAGTTGAGGAAACAGGAAGTCCCATGGGAAGGTGGGGGAAGTACTTGGAAACATGTTGTGGCTCTCTGCTGGATCAAGGCTAATGCCATATTCTTTTATTATTTTTTTTTTCTACTAATATTTTGTTAGCCGAAAACCTAAAGACTATGTAAAAACTGTACAGCAATGCTTCTAGTTGATTTCTTATTCAGAAAGTCCTGGCGTGATTCCTAGATTCCTGGTAAACTGTGGAAATGACTCTCACTTCACTGCTGCTAATATCAACCTTGCTACTGAGACAAAACGAGGATTTGCTTTACCCAGAGCTCGGATGGACCACCATAGTGTTCTGCACCTCCTGGCCCCAAACCCTGGTCGCGTGTGCCAGTTGCCCGTTCTCCCCATGGGTACATCGTACTGGCTCTTGTCTCTCCGCTTGCCTGCGGCGTCCGTCTGAGCCGAGTCAGGGGTTACCCATCCTCCTGCCTACAGCCCGCAGGAGGTGCCAGCTTTGAGTGTGGCTTGCCTTTTTTTTTTTTTTTTTAAAAATAAAGTCAATTTGCCATATATTGCATCTATTCTATGAAGAGGAACGAACCGTGCTACAATAATGTGTCCTGTAAATGAGCCTGTGTAATCTTTTCATTCCCTTTTACTGAGCTTCACCGGCTCCTTGGAGCAGATGGGAGATGGCCTAGCAAGGCTCAGGGAGGGTTTGTGCTGGCCTCTGCTCAAAGCACTTCTGGGCCTTTTGAAAGTGGAATTAAGACTTCAAGAAATGGTGTAGTTTGTTGGCAGAAAACACAATGACGTACTGCGTTTTCTGTGAGCACCTTACCTCATTTCTTTAGCGGAGATTCCAGTTCTAGAGCAGTGAACCCTAATGAAGGCGAGCTTTCTCTGGTTTCATGGTTTTTGGGTTACATGCAGTAACTGTAGAGATGGAGATGTCTGACAGCTGCTCTAAACACTAACTTCATCATCTGGTGTTAAATTCAAAACAGTGTGTGTTGCTCTGAAATACTGTTTGTCTGGGCACTGCTTGGAGTCAAAAGTAGATTGAAAGTGAGCTATTAGAGCTGAAATAAGTAGGAGCAGTTATTTTTCATTTGCAGCAGGTAAAATAGAACTTCAACAACTCTTACTTGGTTTCTTGGGGGTTTTTGTTCTGGTTTTTGTGTGGTGGCAGTGGCACACGTTCTGGAGGAGCAATAGGGAGCGTTAATTATTGAGGGGCTTCCCTAGCTTTGCTTTCAACTAAGCTGTTGACGAAAGGCCTCGCGCTACGCACGGATGGCACAACGTGTGTGGGGAAACGGAGGGTGTTGAACTAAGGCAGAAAAGTGCTGTTATTGCTGGAACTCCTCGAGCAGCCGTGACCCAGTCCAGGGCCTTGCTGTGCTCGCTTTGCTGCTGGAGACGGGACAGCTTCTCCCCCCGGGAGCCTGCAGCCCCCCTGGGAAAGCTGCGGTTCCTGCACCACTAGAGGCAGCTCAGCCTTCTGAATATGCTTTTTACCAATTGCAATTTTTTTTTTTTAACAGCAAAATATTACGGGGAAGGCTTAGTGGATGAGGATTACCATGTACGCAACTCCTTCAGGCTTGTTTTTGGAAGTGTGTCTGGGGGGGTAGGGGAAGGCAGTGAAACGCGTCTCGCAGCGAGGATTATTTCCCTCCCGCCTGCCTCCAAGCGGGTTGGGTTTGATGGCTGAGGAAATGACAGTCTGACTTGTCTGTAAGGTCAGTGGGACCCGGGCGCTTTCTGTTAAATCTCTGTTTCTCATATTTTCTGAAGTTCTTGAATTCGGTCCAGCGCTCATTTCCTAGTTTGTCAGGAAATTGTTTTGCTGCTTTATTGAATGAACTGCAAAATAATCCCGAGGAGGGGAAAATGTCTTAAGGAGAGTCTCAGCAATGCTTTAGCTGATGGTGCCTGGTAAAAACTGCGTAGATCAAAGGTATCTGTCTAGCTTTTTTATCCTTATTGCTTTCAGCAATGATATTAAATTGATTCTAAGGCAACTGGAAAATGCTAGGTTGAAGTCAATCAATAGATGCACAGCAATATCTCTCCATCCGTACCAGCAGGACCCTGGTAGGTGGAGGAGCTGCTTTAGGTCCATCGAACTCCAACTGCAGCAGAGGAAAAACTGCGCTGAAGTTGTTCTTCCTCAGAGATTTGGTGGATGGTTTATGAGCTGGGTTTTGATGATCTTTTTCTTAAGCCTCCTGGGCGGTGTTTTGATGTTGGGATATGTCTGGGTTTGGTGTTGGCCTTCTGGAGCGTGCTTTCTTTTGGACATGAGTCTGGCCTTCCACCTCTATGGCCCGTAAGGAATTCCACATTTTACATCAGTGTAAATGACTCTTAATTTACGCTATTATGGAAACAAGATCTCTTAGTTTTCCACTCCTTTCATGGGTCATACTTGGTATTTACTTTATTATGTGTTCTCCGATAGTGTCCCACCCTCTTGCTGCATAACTTGTTTTCCTGGAGGCTGGACCTGCCTCTAGTTGAAAATATTGCCAAGCAAAGACTAAATAGCTGGCTCAGATTAACTGCTAGAAAATTTTTCTACTAAATCTGTGTAGGAGGAGAGAAAGGGAGAGGCTATATCCTGGCTGCAGAATAATGCAGAAATCATAAGATAAGTAACTTCCAGTAAAGTGGTATACTTTTGCACTAAGTTGATATTAAGAAATGTGAAAAAGTGACAAAATAATAGTGCACTTTCAGTATTGTCCTCGTTCTCCGCACTGGCCAGGCTTCTGCTGTGCCTGCCAAAGCCCAAGCTTCATATAATAGATGCTTTCTTAAAATAAAGCTGTATTGAAAACCAGTGAGAGGCTTTAGTGATACTAAACCCCCACCCAGATATGAAATGCTCAAAGGCGTTTTTGTTTTTGGTGGTGGGGGTTTTTTTTTTCCTGTTGCAGTAAAACTCTTAATGTGATTGGGGAAATTAGGGAAGGGTTGGAACTTGAAAATTTTTTATTTTATTTTATTTTTTTTTTTAGAAAGACACAGATTTTTGATGTTTTGGTGTTTTATCACTGAGGTGAAAGTGGTGCTTCTGAAGTGCTGCTGAGGAGCTGGGTCCATTGTCCCATCCCCTCCTGGGCTGTGTACAAGTCCAGAGCAATATGTCAGGCAGGTGCCAGCAGCCTTTTAAGGGACACCCTGGCTGAGGACAGCCCAGACGTCCTGCACCAAAGCCCCTCCAAAGGGCGAAGTAGTCTCCAAAGAAATCTGCCCTGTGAGATGCCAACGTCTGACTGAGCCACAAGCAGCTGCGTAAAAAAACCCAGTGTAATTTACCCAATTGCCCCAGGGAGGTTTTTGGGTTTGACGTACGACCTGGTGGATGCCTTGGGGAGAGTGTGAAATTCCCTCCTGACAGCAGTTTTGGAGCGTGAGGGAATAAACTTTGCATCAAGGCTGGTGGCCCGCACAACGAAGCAAAGCCACGTTACTTCCCTGAAGCCAGTGGAAACAACCCTGAAATAGAAGCTCTAGGTGATTAGATAACATATTGTAATAATTTTTGCCAGAAATGTGGCTCATCCTGGGGTCGTTGGTGCTTAGCATCCCCCTCCCGCTTTCCCCTCTTGACTGGTGGCTCGTCGCAGCCCTGGGTCGGGGCTGGTACACGTGGGGGGTCAGCAGAGCTGGATGGCATCATCTTCCACCAGTGACATTTGGAAGGAACGCCTGTGTGACAGTCGGGTGCCCCTGGTTCCATCCCGCTGTCCCCTGGGCGATGCAGCTCTCTGGCAAATACAGCAAGGTGGGGCTGGGCAGGACAGCCCTGCTGCGAGTCCCTGCTCTGAGTCTGTGCCAGGCAGTCCTGATGCTGTTAAATATTCCTGTTCATGAAGCGCTGCAGCAACCCAAAAGCCTGTGCAGTAGCTTTCCCTAGTGCTATTGCTCTAGGTAAGAGCCCTCTCGAGGCTTATCTCTATCCCCCCTAAGCAGGGACGTGTCAGACCTTAATTCCCTTCGGTCTGTGTCATTGAACCGCAGCATCTCATTTTATCCCCTTATACAGAGACTTAAGAAAGATAGAGCCATTGGAGTGCAGCAGGAGCGCTGGGGCTGGACACGAGTGGTGTCTGAGGGTGGATTTCTGAGGCGGATTTCTGGCATTTTTCAGTCAAATGGGTTCCTGCTCCGTCTGCTCACAGGCTTCTCTCTGAGCTGAGCACCAGCGCTCGTGCTCCATGAGGAACGAGCTGCCGTGTTGCTTCTGGGATCGTTAATGCAATGGTAGGAGCTGTCTGCTTTGTCTTTTACTCTTGAAATAATTCCCCAAACTTTCAAAAGTCTGGAGTGCAAATGTCATGATGAAGGAACCTCATGTGCTACACAGAGCCCAGGCGGTTGTGCGGGAGGAGTTCGTGCTTTAGCTTCTGCAAGGTCTTGCAAAGCAGAGGAAAGAGGGGTGTGTGTGTGTGTGCGTATATATGTGTGTGTATATATATTTTTTTATATATATATATATCTATATCTATCTGTGTGTCTGGTGGGATGTGGATGCCCCAGGTACCTCGGGATGCAGCAGAGGGCTGGTAAGCTGTGGCCTGAGCCGGCGTGCCAAGTGTCTCAGATAAGAGGGTCCATGACCAAAAGAAACATTTTCTTTTCACACCTTTTTTTAAACTTTAAAATCAGGTGAGCTGGGTTTTGGAGCTGACTGGGCCATCTCTCTAATTGTGCAGGGTTTTGTATTATTTCTCATGCTGCAAGGGGAAGGAAGCCACTGTCGTAAGGGTTAATTGTTTGATAGGGTTAATGGCTCTAACTATCAGCTCGCTTGACCCTTGTGGTCCCAGGGGTTGCCAGTAATGGTGTAAATGAACTTCTCACCTGCAAAGAGTCATCACATTAATTCTCAATGAAAATAAATGGATCCTGCCACTTTCTGCCCAGAATGCATGCTGTTAGCTGAGGGGGAAGGAGTTGTGCTGTTTCAACATCGTGCCCTTTCATCAGCCCGGGTGTCGCAAATATTAATTCAACCTCCAAGGAATGTTGGAGGAATTTAGAAATCTTTTGTTCCTGATAGAAAGCCCAGAAAAATTTCAGTGAGAAGGCATGCTTGGTTGTCCTCCAGCAACAGGACACACATTAGGTCCCACTGTTGCTGCCTGTGGTCTGTAAACATCTAGAGAAGTTGAATTGTAATAAGGAGGAGTTAGGCTTTTCTACGTGTGCTCAAGAAATAACAAACATGACATCCTTCTCTTCTTTCTGTTTCGTGGCTTGGATATCCAGCTCATACATGCCTGATGAAATGACATATATTATTGAGTGTATCAGATGTTTTTCTTTGCTTGAACTCCGTAGTAGGAAAGATGGGCACATATCCTCCTCTCCTTTCTCTTCTTCTGTTGGGGAGAACAGTATACTAACTAACTAAAGTCAAAAATACTCTTCTCTCAGGCTGAGAAGCTAGATCAGTGCAGATAAAAATAATAATTTAAAAAAAAAAAAAAAAAGCCCTACCATTAGAATTGTGGTGGAAGATGTGGCCCTGTCTGAATTGCAGCTCGCTTAGGAAAGGCCTTGCCGTGGGAGAGGCTTTAAAGATCAAGTCCACTTCCAGGTAGAGATTTACCTTCTGGGTTTCCTTTGACCGATGGAGCAGTTCATAACAGCGGATTTCCTTCATCTGACTTGCCCTCGCTGTCCATGTGCTGTACAGTATGCTGCCGGACTGTAATTCTCTTGGTAATAAAATACTTTGTCATAGAAATCTTCACACGAGCGTTGGTGCAACGCTGCTGTGGAGCTGGCAGACGTGGGCTATCATCACTGACTCTTTTTTCTTTTTTTTTTTTTTTTTTTTTCTTCCAGAAGGCTGAAAGAGAAAGAAACTGCTAATATCTCTCGAGGCAATGGCCAAAACCCAAGGGAGGGAGACTAGAGGCATACACAAATGTCATAGTTAAACACTTAATGGGATTTGGGGGAATTTTATTATTTTTTTCCAGATTGATTGTCTTAATTTTTCTGCGGTCTCTGTAGAGCTGTGCCATTCTTCAGTGAAGTTAAAACCAATTAGGGCAGAAGTTCTGACTTAGACTTTGAATTTTCAAGTTTAAACTAAGTTAAAGATAGCTTTCAAGGTCAATATGTGGCTGCATGCTATGAAATTTAATTGATGTTTTTCTTCCCTAAAGCATCGACATATTAGCAGGCAGCTCATCACTTGCATAGAATTCCCCTGGACATCATTAGATTTAACCTGGGATGCTTTATCTCTGAAGAGCTTGTATTCAAATTTTAAACACTTTCTTTTTCCAGAAATAAGTGATAAATTCTACTTAATATTTCCAAAGTAAAGTAGGCACAATGAGAAATAGAGGAGGAAGAGGGATTTAAGTGTGGGAGTGCACACACATAATACCGAGCAGAAATGTTTTAGAAGGAAAAAGATCGGGGAGCTGAAATTAAAGCTTTTAAGAGGAAAAAGAAAGCAGGGAATTTAAGTGCATAAATATCGCCAAGTTAGAAGTAATTTTATGTTAAAATATTTTAATGTAAAATAACAGCATTGTCATTATTGTGCTTTATAGATGACAAAATGCTTACAGATCAGTCCCAAGAGTATTAACAAATGTATAGAGAACAAGCACTGTTTGTCCTCAGAAGAGCACGTTTGGGGGAATCATTTAAATCATGTAAGGGTAATATGCAAAAAGTGCTTGCCCTCTTCAGAGGTTTGGACTCTTCAAGTTTTGCACTGAGCATCTAAGCAAGGCATTCTGGATTATTAATCACCTTATGCTTAAGTCCAAGTTTTTCATAGCTAATGGGATTTTTCCAGAGTGGACAGTACCTGAGCAGTGCATTTAGTATAATAACATATAATAACAGAAAAATGACGTGCGAGCCAAACGTTATGTGATTCCTATGCTGGACTCTGTCCTATTTATTCTTGGCAGGAGATCACGTACCATAAGGGAGCGGTGATGCTTCCAGAAATCTGTGGCACGTGATGTGTTTTTCTTCACCGAGGCACGAGGCGATGTGCCATGAAATGTCAGCTCCCTCTCTGTTCCGTGAGCGAGTTTGTTCCTCCAAGGGAGACGGCAGCATTTGTAATTAGGCAGGTGTAATTGCTAGGAGGAGCATCCTGTGCCCCTTTCCAAATGCAGGGCAAGGTTTTGTGTGCGTAATCAAATACATAACGTAATTTGTGTTTACGTTATAAGTTAGAGCGAGCAAAAGCCTGGCCTGCGAGAAGCCAGAGAGCAGAGGGGTTTTATTTTCGTACATAGGCAAGCGAAAGGAACAATATCTCTTTTATGTTGATAGCCAGGATTAAATTATTCTTGGACTCATTATTAAATGAAGCATATGATTAAATATTGAAATGAAGACTATTATTTTTCATATCTGCATTGGAATGAGGAAAAGGGGAAAAGAAAAAAACCCCATGCGGCTGAGTCAGTTCCTGTATGCAGAGCGGCGGGGGAGAAGGGAGCTGTTTCCGTACAGCCGGTGGAGCCCGGGTTTGGAGCCTGGGCTGGAGGGGATGCTCACACATGGTTTGGGGGCTGGGGGGGATGTGCATTAGTTACTGCACATGGCAGCTGTGCAGGTGGAAGGATGCACCTTTTGTAGGTGCATCGCGGACCATCGATGCTTGGCGTTATGCTCTGGGAGCTGGTGCTGTCTCAAAGGGATCCTGTCCCTGCCAGCGCCGAGAGAGAATCATCTCCCAGAAGACCCCATTTCCTCCTGCTGGCTTGCCTACGGGTAAGCCTCTTAAAGCAGGTGCTGGCTCAAAACGCAGATGTAGGTGGGTAAATAGGGTACTGGTTTGCTGCTGCTGTGGTGGGTTGTTGAGATCCCGGAGGGGTTTGTGCTATGCTAAACCGTGCTCAAAGGGTTGTGTTTTACTTGGCTGCCCCAAGAGCTGTGTCCCAAGGGCCGGCAGAGCAAAGGCGATGGCAAAAAGGAGAGAATGATTATTAACCCTGAACTGCAGGAGCCGTGCTTCAGGTCCTCCGTTGAGGTACAGTTTTCTAAAGCCGTGTGAAAGGCTTCCCAGAGGTCTGAGCTTGTCCTCTTGTTTATGGCATGGTTATGTGTGTGCACCTAAAACAAAAAAAACCCCAAACCACCAGATCTTGCAGTGTGTTTCTGCTCTCGGGTGGGAGTGAGTGTACTCCTTGGCTTGCAGGTTATGGTGAGGAAGCTAGCCGTAGAAGTATGCCTGAGAGGGAGATGTGGTAGTTCTAGAGAATTAAGAATATCATAAGGAATAGAGATTGGGAGGGCACGTGAAATTGTCAGGCATCATTATGGGTCTGTTTATATTTACTGTATATGTATCAGTCTGATGGGGGCACTTGGGGACCCAGGCTGACACCACACACACACACAGAATTTCTTATGGATACAGAAATTGATGTTCTGGTAATTTGTGTGCTACCAAACCTTGCTTGTTTCTGAGATGGTAGTTACACAAGAACATAAAATGCAGCGAGGAGTGCTCTGGATGGCAGCTGTGTTACGTTACCAGCGCTTCCCAGTCTTGGTCTGTCTGTCTTGTCCCGCTTACTTTGGTTTCTGCATTCACTGCTGTAGAGAAGGTGGTTAAAGCAGAATCGTCTCTTTTCCCTAAATGAAGCTAGTAATTTTCAATTGGTTTCCCTGACATGCCCACAGTTCTTGAGGAGTTTTCCTAGTGCAATTACTGGCCTTTTTCACATGATTAAAAAAACAAGTGTTTGAAATGGCAGAGGAAATCTGCGGATCAGAAATTGTCTTATTTGAAATTCGCGCCGTGTTACGTTATGCGTGACAGCTTGCAAGGTAAGTGGAGTGAACAGAAAAACTTTGTTTTGTGGCAGCGTACCATTATCAACCTCCATCTCCAAAGGTGTGTCTCTCCCAGTTCTCAGCAGCTGGGGCTTCAGGGGAGAGTGGGGGGAGAATTGGTCTTTTTTTTTTTTTTCTCCAAAGGTTAGGCAAGTCAAGCTCTTGCAACTCCAACCACAATAAAGCACATGAAAGTTTGCTGCTTAGGAATGATATCCTCAGTGTTTCTATTTTTGCCAGATCTCAGAGGTGTGATTTTTGGATGCTGTGACCCTGTGGTGGCTCAGAGCTTTTGATTTCCATCAGCACATCACCGTCCCCTCCCGCACCTCGGAACGCCTGGAACGGGGGGAAGGAGCTTCCCAGATCATCACAAAGATGATTTCAGAATGAATGAAGCTGTATTAATTGCAAGAACAACAGAAGAGTTAGTAGCACGACAATACGTGTGTTTCATGAGGCTTCTTTTTGCAGCTATGGTGTGTTAAAGTGTGCTGCTGCTCTTGCACAGTTTGTGGCTTGTTTGGTAAACTTTCTAGTACAGCTATTAAAAGTATTTAGTTTATTGCTGCATTGATGGTGCTATTAATAGCCTAACTTAGTAGGAATGAGTGGAAGTTGGTGCAGAAGTACAGATAGGCCTTACCCAGGCTCCATTTTGTTATTTTTATTAGTGACAGATGTATTTTGTTGGCATGCTGTCCCACACAGCTGAATTGCATCAAACTCCTCATGCTCTTGGAACCATACTTTAAAAAAAAAAAGTTAAAAAAAAATATTCGGACTGTAGAGGTTTTAGGTTGTCTACTGGATTGTTTATGTAATTACTTAAAAGTTTATCCTCAACTTGCTGAGCAGTGTTTACAAATCAGATTTCAATGAAGTTTGCAGTGTCAATAGACCTCACGAATGACTTGGCAGTCGGCTTTTGAACTATTGGGGGCGGGCAAAGTACAGAGGCAGCCGTTCTTGCGTCACGAGCGTTACTGAAATGTCCTATTAGACAGGTGTGGAGAGTTGCAGCTTTCTGTGTGTTTTCCCGTGCCTCACACCTCTGCATTTTTGTAGCTCTCTGAGGACCATCCACTGCTGTGTTGATTCACATCTTTAAATAAGGAAACCCGCCATGGGCTGATAGCATCGATTCCAAACTGGCAACTAATGGAGCAGATCAAATACACCAGGGATGCTCTGGTCTTTCAGAAGTTAAAGTTTTCGTTATAGAAATGTGGAAACGGGAGACTATTAATTTTGTTCTCTAGACAGTTGTTATTAAATCCTACTTATTTCATGTGGTCTTAAGTCCTCTCAATTTTGAGGTTTCAGTGCACAGGAGAGCTGTGCAAAAAAAAAAAAAAAGCCCAGTCACTCTGGAATTTACTGACAGATCTGAAAGCGCTTTAAGAGGGGGGAGATGTGGGTTCGTTTCTGCTGCACCTAATGCTGAAATGTCCATAACGAACCTACCACCGGAAACCCGCACCTTTCAGCTTCCCTGCAGGCTGGGGCAGACAACATCGTGCTGCTGGTTCTGATGCTTCCCCTTCTGAGGTTTTCATAGCTGTAAGTAGCAGCAGAGTGTTATTGCTTACGGGCGTGCACCATTTCTAGGTGGAAAACGGTGTGAAAAGGAGACCTTTAATCCAGGTCTGCAGTGGGGATTTCCTAAGCACGTGTAAGCCTGGGTTAGGAAACCGTAAAGGGGAAGGTCTGGAAGATAAGACCCTTTTGCTCCTATTAACGCTTAGAAGAGGCTTCCCAAGATGCTGGCAGTGATGAGCATTATGGATTTTATTTTAAAGCTATGTCACATTTAACTTCATTGCTCAACTGAAAATATCCCAGTGCTAGATCAAACTAAACTGAATTATTTATTTTTTTTCTTCCTGTTTTTGCATTGCTGGTTTGATCCCTAGATATAGATGATCAGTAGAAAACCCCGACCGTTTAGAAGGATTAGAACTGGCTGGTGAGATTTTGGCTGTAGAATTAGCTGGTGGGAGCGGTTTTATAATAACAACGCACAGGTCAAACGTGTGGATGAGTTGCGCGTTTCTGCATCGAGCAGACAGCAAGGTGCTCAGTCCTTCAGCACGTTTCTCTAGTCTTGCCTGCTCAGAATGTGCTTTTATACTTGTTGGGCTTCATGTTTTTGTTAAAGTTTCCTTCTCGTGTAGCACTTGTATTTCAGTTACTCATATTGCCTTGTGCCTCCTTACTTACCTTTCTCAGCCCGAGCAGTCCCTTTCTTTCCAGGCGTAATTCCCCATCTGCTTTGCTGGTCCTCCCTCTGGTGTGGAACCTGTTCAGCGGGTGATAGTGATTAATGACCGCACCAAGCCTGCTTGTCTAAACTCTTGTTTTCTCTGGCACGCATGCACAAATTGAAAGGCTGAGGGGTCTGGCAGGCCTCACAACGGCAGGTTTTCACTTTGCAATGCTGCCTGCCACCACTCTCGTACTTGCAAAACTCCCCTGTCTGTCGTGGAGCCCTGACGCGGTGCTTATCTACCACGGTGTGGTGATGGGGAAGGGAAGCGTTTGAGCTGTTGGGGATGTGGCTGGCTCTGGTTAGCCAGGAAAGAAGAGGTGCTCAGCGCCGGCAAAAGGATCCCCACTGCTTATTTGTTCTTCCAGAAGTCTGTTTTCTGCGTGGCATTGCCACTTTCCCCTTTGCGAGGCAGTCAGTGGAAGGAGAGGTTGAAAATCTTGTGCTGCTAGATCCTGCTGTCACAACTGGCTGAGTCTGATGCTGGCAGATTTGGGAAGTCAGTGGGACTTGACTGTTAAGTTTGGAACTTAATTTTTTTTTTGTTAGCAATGGAAATGAACCTTCTGGGTTTGATTTATTTCCTGCAAGTCTATCTTTTTATTATCAGCTAGTGTGATAACTTTTTTTGGTACCATCAGTAGACCTGACCAAACAGTTCCCTTATATTAGTCTAAGCTATTTTGGACATCAGTATTAAGCCAGGATTTTTAAGGAGAATGTCAATCAAACTGACTTTGGACAACCTTTGTCCTCCTGTGACAGACTCATTCTAATCTTTGCTCTGAGGAGGACTGTGACCACTTCAGCGGGTGATCTGTGGCTCTGTCCTGTGGTGGCATTGTCTGGATCCAGGTGTTAGCTGCCCATGACAGTAATTAATGTGTGTGCAGCATCCTTAATTTTGAAGGGTTACAAGGATGCATTTTCTGCAGCACGGTTCTGGATGTCAGAGAAACTGTTGGGAACCGTCTGAGGGAAGCGAGAGAAACTGAAGTGGAATGAGTTTCCTAAATTAAGTGTAGGCTTATGTCACTGTGCCAAGGGGTTGGAGACCACCTTCTACAAGGGTGAGGGCACCCGTCTGGCTGTCCCTGCAGTTAGCATGTGAGCTCTTTGGAAAAAATTCAAGTTGGGAACCCATCCAGATTTCCATCTTTCAGAAAGTATCTTGCAAAACTGGCTCCTGTTACTGTGTTTTTGGGGTTGGCTTCTTGTTACTCTTGGGGCAGGGGGGGTTGGTTTGGCTTTTGGTTTGGTTTTTAATTCCTAATTATCTGATATAGGGCTCCTAACCTCCACTGTCCTTAAAAGTGTGTAATTTTCTGCCTCTACTTTGCTTACTCTATGTGTGAGCCAGAAAGAGCTCTTCCCTCTCAGAAATCCAACAAGCCATCTGAAGAGTGAAGTTTCTGGTGATTTGAGTGTCTGTCTCTTGATGTATGTATTGAGCCAAATCTGGAAGTGCAGCTTTTTCTGTATAGCGGCAGATTGATGTACACTGGTTTTGTCATAGATGCTGCTGTATTTAGGGATTGGGAAAGGTACATGCCCGTCATATGTAATATTAAATACCACTTCTGAAATAGGATATTAATTTGGGTTTCATAATTAATGTTAGGGAGAGAAATCCTTCTAGTAGTGTTACACACTTAAAGAATTGTCCTGAAGTGACTAGATCAGCAGAGATTTTCATATCCAAAAGTATGCATAACTATTCATCTTACTTGACTGCAACATTATTTTTCATTTTTAGAAATGGGGTGTTTTGGCTAAGGCATGGAGCTCGGGAGCTCTGGATGCAGTTAGCATTATCAGTTAGATTTTACAGATATGGAACTGAGGCAAAAAGTACACAATTTGCCTGAGATCAAATAAGAAATATGTGACAGTTACTGGTGCCTCCTTGTTCTTTGCTTGCTGTGCCTGCGTAGAACTTCTCAAAGCTATTTTTTTTCCCCCAACCTTTCATGGCACCCAGCACTCTGGTTTTGATTTAAGCCTTTAGCCTTTGATTTAAGAGTACGGGAGCTGCTGTAACATGGTAATGCTGAGCCCTTGGAGTCTCCTGGCATGTAACGATCATCATTTGGAAGGAAGTAGCAAAAGGATTGCAAATACTCTAATTCCTTTTCTCATGCTGTCTGCTGTCTTGCTAATAAATTCACAAAGCTTATATGATTAAAAACTTGAGAACCTGGCGCGCTCTATGCGCTCTAATTAAAAGTGGTGGAAGACGTCAAGCTTTCTTTGAAGGGCCATAAAAATCTGAAGGTGGCTTTGAAAGCCGGTTGCCGGCAGCAGAGGCCGAGCCCGCGGCGCCGTGGTGGGGTTTGCTGCAGGGGCAGGATGTGGTTCGGTGCTGATGGTACCTGCCCACTGCCTCGGCAGCTCCAACCGCCGCGTTCAGATTTCTCAGTACAGCAAAGGTCTTACTGGGTAAGAAGCATCTCAGTTTGACCGTGTATTTTTGCACAGTATGGCAGTGTGTCACTGACTGTGGTGTGGTTGAGTGACTGAAGTGAACAAAAGAAGTGTTAGTAAAAATTAAATGCTTTTTGCTTGCGTCCAGTCCATGGAAGTGGTATTCTTGCGTAGTGCGAGTCCTCATGAAGTTCAGCAAGGCCAAAGGCAAGGTCCTGCAAGTGGGTTCAGACAATCCCAAGCACAAACACAGGCTGTGTGGAGAATAGACGGAGAGCAGCCCTGAGGAGAAGGACTTGGGGGTGTTGGCGGACGAGAAGCTCAACGTGAGCCGGCAATGTGTGCTCACAGCCCAGAAAGCCAACGGCATCCTGGGCTGCATCCCCACAGCATGGCCAGCAGGGCGAGGGGGGATTCTGCCCCTCTGCTCCGCTCTGGGGAGACCCCCCTGCAGCGCTGCCTCCAGCTCCGGGGCACCAGCAGCAGAAGGACACGGAGCTGTTGGAGCGGGGCCAGAGGAGGCCGAGGAGATGCTGTGAGGGCTGGAGCCCCTCTGCTGTGAGGACAGGCTGAGAGAGCTGGGGGGGCTCAGCCTGGAGAAGAGAAGGCTCTGGGGAGACCTTAGAGCCCCTTCCAGTCCCTAAAGGGGCTACAGGAGAGATGGGGAGGGACTCTGGATCAGGGAGTGTAGTGATGGGACGAGGGATGATGGTTTTAAACTGAAAGAGAGTAGATTTAGATTAGACATTGGGAATATATTCTTTACTGTGAGGGTGGTGAGCCCCTGGCCCAGGTTACTTGGAGAAATTGTGCCTGCCCTATCCCTGGAGGTGTTCAAGGCCAGGCTGGATGGGGCTTTGAGCAGTGTGGTCTGGTGGGAGGTGTCCCTGCCCAGGGCAGGAGGGTTCGAACGAGATGGTTGGAACGAGATCCCTTCCAACCCGAACCATTCTATGATTCTGTGATATTATTCTATGAGTCCGTGTTTAGTGGTTCCAGGTTTAAAAACAGTTTTCATTAGATGGTACTTCATCTTCCTTCTGTAAACGGATGTGCTGCAGGAGTCGCCCTCCTCCTCTGTTAGCTCTAAGCACCAGCTGGTGGCTCAGGGCTGTCCATGCTGCAGTGAGGGCTCTGGGTCACTGGGGGAATGTGGGGGCAGGGGGGAAATATCTACATATTAAGTTCTAATGAAATGGGGCCGATGTTTAATTAGGAGCAATGGATAGCTGAAATCTTCGCTGTGGCTGGGCAGCCTGATCTCTGTCCAGAGGCTGGATGATGCTGTAACTGTGGGTGAGGTGATGGTGGCGGCTGGAGGCCACTGTAGTGTTCAACGTTGGCTGTCACCACTCGGTGAGTGAAAGTCATCACTCCTCCTCGTGCCCTCAAGAGGAAATTAGGGTAAACCTATGTCAGACTGTGCCCAGCCCTCCAAATTTCACTGCGTGGCTTTAACCACACTGCTGCTGTCTCTCTTAATTGGGTCTGCCCTTGGTTTACTAAAAGAGATAAACAGAATTTCGGCTTCAAGTTGGTGCACAGCCTCCTGGCTGGGGAGAGCTGTGTTGAGGAAATCCCCTGATAAACTCCGGCTTCTTGGCCGTTAACCTGAGCTGACTAATGCTGGATGGAGTCATCTCATACAGCAGCAGCCTGGGGAAAGCTTCTCCTCCCAGGATGGAGCCTTCAGTTTGGTTAGCAGCACAAAGTGCGGTGGCCGTGGCATGTACGTGGCTCGGGGTATGGTAGGGTGACTCTTCGTTAGGGCGCAACACGCGGTGCTTAAAGGAACACCAGAGTCCAGCTGTGAGTGCTGGTGCTTAGTCCTGCCCTGGATCTCAGGGAACCAGGAGACAAGTACCCTGATCTGCTGGAAGCTTGATTTTATTAAAGAGTAATCAGCAGCGGATATGTGAGCGTAATTTACTGGGTATCAGAAGGTCTCTTTAAACAGTGCACTGAATTAAAAAAGAAAAACTGTTATGCATGGTTTTATTGTTTCTTTATGAAATACAGCTGCTGAATTTGTATTTTCCCTTATTGTATTCACTGTCCCCCAGCCATTCATCATTACAGCTCTCTGGAGTCATGATTGCTCCCCAGTCTCCTGTATTAAAAACCCATCAGAAGAGTCCGGTTGGAATTTTCCAAGCACGCCTGGCATCTCAGCATCACAGCTCTCATTAATTTTTGTGACATTAAGGGTTGGGATCCCACAGGCAGTCTTTTGGAAATATTTAGTTTCCATGAAGAAAAAAGCGGTGAGGGAATTCTTGCGTCCGAACTCTTTTCTTTTTCTTTTTTATTTCTTTTAAGTGAATAGAAGCAAGCACATCTGTGCCGTCAGACCATTTGTGGAAGCTCCCCTCCAGCAGTAAATGGGAGCTGGTGGTGTGGTTGGGAGCCCGTAGCTGGCACACTGAATGCTCGAATTAAAGCAGCATCTCTGCAGGTACATATTTAAAACTAAAATATTACAGCAAGTTAAAACAACTTTGGCAGCGTGTGCAAATTACTTGGCAAAAGTGTTAATTTCCTTGTTAAACGTCGTAGCAGAAAGGGCCTTTGATCCCAGCAGCCTGTTGGGAGTCCTTCCTAATTGTTATCAAACTATCCTGTAGCTTTAAACAGATAAGACCTAATTAGCTAAAGTGGTGTTGCGTTTTTCAAAATAAAGAGTGCCCTCTCAATGTTAGGCACCTGTGTTTCTGCTCTTTCAGCTAGAATTACATATTTGGCGCTCTGCCCAACATATGACTGCAGGCAAGGGCTGGTATCCTGTGGCAGTCGGTGCCTTGCATTTCCCCCGTGGCCCAGGCACAACCTACAAATAACCCCCTTCAGATGGGAGGCAGAATTTTAAACATTTTTAAGGACAGGAATATGAAGGGCTGATGTAAAAGTCTTTTTTCTGTTTGTTTGTTTTTGGTGTCCTTTGCACTTGTGAAAAGGAAGAGAGGAAGATTGCGTCGATGGAGTAAGGTCTGACTTCCTTGCCTCAGTATAGAGAGTCTTCTCCACATCAAAAGATCACTTTAATGATTAATCTGAAATCTCCTTTACTACTTTTAACCTCAGGCTATTAGTGAGGCCACCAAAGAGGAGGAGGAAGGAGAGAGAGATGTTGGAAATGCAATATTCTTCTGTCTCCTTTACCCATCTGCTTCCAATGGGAAAACTGAAGCATTAAGGATTTGGTTCAACACCTGTTCGGTTACTCGAGGAAATACAAAGACTTTACCAGATGTTTAAGAAGAAACATATGGCAGGCAGGGAAGGAGAAACTGTGCCAATTTGTCTGTTTAATCAATCAAACTTGTAACAATCAATGCTATTGTCCATACCCTTAATAAATAATTGTTCCCATGAAATACCGTTCGATGCAGTGTAGGACTTCACTAATGGCCCAGTGCAGTGGGCAGGATGAAGGACGCCATGGGTTCTCCTTCCTTCTCTTGCTGATGGTACAGGCCTTTTGGATTTTTATTGCCTCATGTTTTTAAGCCCCAAACAAAAAAAGTCAATTCTGGGAATAGATCTAAACAGGATTCATAACCACCTGCATGGTTTTCAGGGGTCACTTGAAATTTAGTTACAATGGGTATCAGGGAAAGTAAAGGATATAGGTTTAGTTTTTGCAAGGTATTTTGTGTAGGTGGATGTTGGTTCCTTGAAGCTCTGAAGCTTAGGTTCCTTCTTGATTTATTTATTTTTTTTTTAAATATATAAGAGATATAAAAATACCAGCTTTGTTTTCACTATAGGCTACCACCGGTTGTTGTTTATCTAGAAAAATATTCTTGCTGTAAATCCAAAGGAGCTCCTCTAGTGGTGTGATTTGGGTGTAAGAAACAATGGTTTTAAGTGGTTTCCTGCAGAAACACTTTACACCAGCTCCCATCAAAGATGATTTTAGTGTGGGCACCTGAGTGTTTCACCTGCCCACCTGTACCCTGGCTGCGTCCTTCAAACTTCGGCCGTCGGTCAGAAGGAATGAGAAGTCGAGGATGCTTTCTTAGTTACACAAATGTGGAGCATGTTAGGATAAGCAACTTGTCATTAGAGGCAGGGCACAGTTCAGTTCCTGCCGTTATCTCGCAGTAGTACGCCTTCTGTCCCATCGTAATGATTAATCACAGCCTCGCACCATGTGTTACCAGGCAGCCTGCATTTGCTTAGCAGTCAGTAACTACTATACATACTCTGCTGGCTTAATCCCTAGTGACTGTTTTCTAATGCTAACAGGGCTGAACAATGGGATATCATGACAGCTTGTGATTGATTCTTTTTTTTCCACCCCCCCCCCCCCTCCTTTGCAAAGAATTGGGAATTACCCTGTTTGAGATGCTTACTTAGCTCCCTTTTACTATCAGTGGTTAAGCACTGTGCTGGTTGCTGCCATTATTGAATAACTTTTCTCTAATTCAGTATTTGGCCAAGTTGAACTTAACCGTGTGTTTGCAAAGTGGTTGGTAACTAAGTACTAGGTTGAACAGGGGGGAACATTCGGAGCTCAGGTTTGCTTCAGCCTCCCTCTACATCTCATCCCCCTTTGGGTACTGGAGAGGGTGAGGGAGGCTGAAGGACCTTGTGTCTGTAAAAAAGTCTCCATTAACATCCTTGGATAACAGCTCTGCAGTCTTTTCTTCATTAAAATGCAGATGGAACTCATTTTATTCTGTTTAGGAAACAAAAAAAACAGTTGTCACAGTGAATATACAGTTTGTAAAAGGGGAGTCAGGGTTTGTCTTGGTCTCCACCATGCAAGTTAGACAGGAGAGCTTTCTCCATGGGATGTAGGAACAAAATTATTTTTAAAAGCCACTAAAGTCAGCTGAAAACAATATTTTTCTTAATTTGTACCTTTTGCTGATGCCATGCAAAGCGTTAAAGAAAAAAAACTTGTTTAGACCTGGATCACTCTGTACTTTAGCTGTCAAACTCTTCGTGAGCACGGCGATTATTGTTAAGTGAAGCATATGCTGATCTGGGTCTAAATATGTTTTTCCTCCGTTGCCTGACACTGCATTAATTAAAGCATCCCTTTGCTGTAGGGGCTGATGGTGGCAAGTGCCATCTCGTCTCCGTGGCGCAGCTCTGCTGGTGTTGGGCGCCGCTGCCCACGAAGGGGTGCGGGACCTGGCTCCCCTTCCCCTGTGCTGGCTTCTCGCCTGTGACTGAAATGGGATTATTCATGGAGAAGTTGGCTAAAAACCCAGCTCTTGAGAAAAACCGAAGTTTTTGGTGGAGTGCTCCAGTCTGAATGATTTAGGGACATTTCTTCCCTACCCTCTGCAGTGCTGTAGCTTGTTTTTTTGGGAATGAAAGATGCGAGGAGGTGGAAGGAGAAAGGACTCCACGGCCTCTCCTTTTTTCCCAACCTCATAGAATCGTCTTAATTTTCTTTAGATAAACTGATTCTCGTTTCCTGGTATTTCCAAACACCACTTTTCAAACTGCTGGAGGCATTGCGTCCCCTGAATTCCATTCTGGAATAATGAAATTTTATGTTTTGCACTATGGACTAAATTATGCCTCTTTAGAATTTTTAATTGTTTGGGTATTTTTATTCCCGACTTTCTGGGTGTCTGAAGTAGGCTTTCCTGCTTTAATCCAGATCACTGAGATTTGGTTATATATCAGATGAAAATCTCTTTGCATCCATAATCCTTCTTTATAAACTGTTGCTGACTTTTGTGTTGATTTTTTTATTATTATTTTATGCCCTATCTCAATGGGTACATATGTTCTGAGGTTTGAATTTTTGAAAAGTGCATCCCGAGTGAGTTGTGAGACAGATCTGCGCTAATATGGCTTGGCGGTCTGCTGTGACGTTTGGAGCAGGATTGCGCTATAATACGGTATCTACCCTGTCTAAGCTCCTGCATTTACTCAGACACGTAAGGATGAAAAGTTTGTCCCTGCTCTAAAGCCTTTGTTTTGGTTGTTCACCAGACTTTATTTGAGACCTGTGGTCTGAGATCATAAATACTTGCTTCTGTATGCGCTTGCTGCAGCAAGTCTAAGGTGTCTACAGCGCTTGAGGAGATGCTGAGGATGGGGGTGAGGAGGGGCTGGGCCCAGGATCAGCTTCTGCTTCGCTTCCCGGGCTGGGGGGTCCCTGCTGGTTCTGAGGCTCAACTGGGTCGTAATGGGGAAAAGAGGAATTCTGGAAATGAAATTATTCTGAGGACGGCTGGATTTAGAATAAGTGTATTACATAATTTGTGAGGCAGTGGAAAACGTCACTTCCGTGGTTGAGAGGGGAAGAGCAGAGATGATGTCTTGGAGTCTGATTAACTTGTGATCTGATGCTTTGCTGCCCTTTGCTACGGAGGAGAAAAATCCCTGGGATGTCTTATTAAATGATTAGTTTTATCTTTGTGTACTTGGCTGATTGCAGTACGATAAGTAATTTTGTTACTATTGCTGTTTAAAATTACCGTATGATCTGGAGTAGAACAGAAATATAAGAGAAAAAGGGTAAAACTTAATAGCACCAAATACTGTGATTAGAGACTGAAAATAAAAACAAGCTGAGGAATTATGATATGTGGTGAGACAGAAAAAGATGATTGTGGTAATTGATCAGGGATGGCAGGTCCTCTGGGATGGTGTGGGTATGGGAAAGGCAGCAAATAGTGCCAGGAGGTATCTCCATGGTGGTTGGGAGATCTCAGCTTGAACATTGTGCTCGTCTGTGACAAAAATAAATAAAAATAAAGTGGCGTAAGTAAGAATAGGCCCCCTGAAGTGTGTGGAGGTAGTAGAAAAACCGAGCATGGTAATTCCAGAGTGTGAAGCAGAGAGGAGACACCATCAATGGAGGGGATTTGCTGGAGATAGAGGTGAGCCTGAAGAACAGTCTGGAATTTCAGGCTGTGAGTTAACTTTTGGTTGGAAGTTGGATGTCTTAATCTGAAGAGGAAAGCTGGGCAGTGGCAAGGTGATAGGAGCAATGCAGCAAGAAGTGGCCGATTGAGCTGTGGAGGTGGAGCTGGACCTGCTGCCGAGTGTGGTCTGGTCTGTGGGTGCCCTGCCGGGCTCACCGCAATGTTGGGTTTGAGTCTTGGGCCAGGAGTGGGCGAGGTGACAAAGCGGGGGGCTCTCCAAGTTGTTTAAAATTCAATGAAATGTTTATTACCATCAGGTGCCTGCTCGTGCTGCCTCCTGTCTTTCCTTGAGAGGTTTCCTTTAGGGTGCATCAGTCCTTTTCCCTCCCCTTTCATTAGGATGTGTTAAAAATTATTTCTTATTATTAAAGCATTTCTGGGGACTGAGGGTGGCCACTCATGATAAAATCTTCCTGCTGCTATAGGAAAGTTTTGCCTCTGCTTCAGACATTGTGCTGGACAGTCCCTCCTGTGCCTCTGTGCTTATGAAGATGCAGTTTGATTAGTTCGCCTAATAATCCTGTTTAGTTACTCCTAAGGAAAAAAAAAAACCAACCTCTTCTAACCCCAGGTGTCCGTGATCCTTGTGACTGATTCTGTTTCTTGAAGTAGGAATAGCAATATGGCCAGATCTATTAACAACTGCGCTTAACAGCATCTTCTGTCTTTGGTACTTTAATAATAGGAAAAGAAAGAAGAAGAAAAAAAAAAGTAACATATTTTTATATTAACTAGAATGCACCTAATTAAAAACAAAAAAAAGACATCCAGATTGTAGTAGCAAAATACACTTTAATCACAGTGTGACCCTTTTATAATGGTTTTGCTCTCATAAGTGTGATTGCAGACGCTTTGATACTTCCACCAGTGTGGCGTACAAAAGTTGCAATGCGAATATAGAAAGGATGTGTACAAAGTTGTGCAGTTTCAAAAACATCAAAGCAAATCTATGACATTGATTTCTTTTATTTTTATTTTTTTTTATCCTTCTGTTGTTCATCTGCGTATTCTTGCATCTATGGGGAAAGCAGGTAGTGACTAACGGCTTGTGCATGTTTATGAGAGTGGTCTGGGGTCAGTAGAAGGTGAAACACTAAGCAGTTACCCAAGATCTATTATGTATTTACAAGCAGCTGCTTACCTTCTAAAGTAAGAATATTTCAAAGCTAACTTTTGCTGTCACGTTATTGTAGGACAATTTCCTTGTGTTGTGACAACAGCAGGAATGTTGTCAGTGGATTTCCATTGCTTGAGATGCTTAAGCAGAGCCGTGGGCTCCTGTGCCGCTGCCCTGGCACACGTGGCTTCGTCCCCCTCTGCCCTGCAGTGGCCCAGCCGCCTTCCGTCACCTCTGTCCTGCGAGGTGCTGCACCGATGGAAGGAGGGTTGCTGGTAATAAGCCTAGCAGGAGTTTATTTTTTTTATTGCCCAGGTGGTAGGAATTTATTATAAATATAATGAAAAGCTGCTCCTTGGTGGCATTGTCCAAAAGCAACCCCGAACATAAATGCATGCAGCCTAATAATATGCTGGGGGCAAGATGCGGTATTTATCCCATTTCCTTGGTGAAGAGCTTAAATGACGTTGTTAAGAATTCCTTTTCTAGAAAGTGTGACTCTTCCCACATATTTATCCCTGTTCGCGTGAGGGAGCAGCTTCCCAGCGCCAGGGAGTTGCAGCGAGCGGGCTGTCAGTTTGCGAGGTAGACAATTGAATCAAAGCACTAAAACATGCCACTCTATAAAGCTGTTTAAATCATCGTAATGTGAATTATGAATTTATTACAATGCATATTACCTCGGGGGACAGAGAGGGAAGGGAGATCTGAAGGGGCTGTTTGTAAACATGTAAAACAATAAGCATTTCCTGCGTTGCCACTGCAACAGGGAGCTTGTCTGCTGAAAAAAAAATCCCCTAAACAAACGAGTAGACGGGCAGTGGCTCACCTGAGGCCAGATGGCTCTTGGTGGGTCAGGTAACAGACTGCTTAATGAAAAAAACCCAATGAACAACAATGAAAAGCCCTCTGTAGAACTGAAGGTCATTGATATTTTTTTGTAAATCTTATTTTTATTTAAGAGATTTCCCAAAAAACATTGGTAGGGCTTTCAGCGGCCCAAACTGCTTCCCTACGAAAGGGGGTTTTGGTGCCAGGTGAGCCACTTACAACCACGCACTCTGTTGTCCTCCATCATGATGTTCTCTCGGGCTGGAGGAGCTGAAATCCAAGTTCCTGCAGTGAGCCCTGTGTCCTGCCAAGGGGGACAGATCTCTGAATGTCACCGCACGCTGTCTGTGGAGCAGAAGAGCTGTGCTGGTGGAAGGCGTTAAGGTGTCCTGCGCTTTGGACAAGCTGCCCCAAACAGAAGAGGCAGCTGAGGATGGAAAACCACGAATTCACCAGTGCTTCCTAAGGGAGGAGAAAAGAAGCGCATACCTCTCGGGGAGCATTGCAAAAAGCACATGGAAGCTCAGCGTTTCCCTAAGCAATGCTTTTGAGGGTATGTAGTGGTTTGGGGGTTGTTTTCCTTTGGCTTTTTAGCTGCAGGTGATGATCGTTGGTGTCTGACAGAGGTAGCCTCAGCTGTGACTTCTCAGATGCTTTGAAAGGTGAGCAGATAAGTAGCTGCCTTCCTCACCTGTAGGTCTTCACTCCATCGGTGGTCTCTCTGCTCAAAAGAAGATGGCCATCCTGCAGTGGTGCAGAGTCCTACTAGCCACCCTTGTACAATTTATCAAAAAGCCGTGGTGGGATAATGAATCTTGGTCATTACTGACCAGGAGAACATAACGAAGGAACCAGCGGTTTAGAGGGATGGCTCTGTGTCCCACTGTTCTGCAGTTTGAGAAGCAGTGTGCTTCAGGTGAGCTCTGGAGGGGTTGGCGCTGAGGGAGGTGGAGGTGAGGATTTATCGAGTGGAGAACCTAAACCTGGGGAGGCTGCATTGCCAGCGTGCTGCCTGTCCTTAAAGGACTCCGGAATGTGCTGCATCGCAAGACTGCAGCGATTTGGCTGTAAGCTATATTTAGCCTATTTATTCTTTGTTGGTGTATAATGTGCAGTTCAGTGGAAAACTTGGTCTCTCCAGAAAGGGGATTTGAACTGGAGTCAAGACAGGGAAAACACCATCTGTCTAGAAAACCTTTTTCTGAAGTGATTCAAAGGGGAAGGCTGTATATGTAAGAGATATGTCTGTGTTGCTTGGTTTGCTGCTTGTGTGTTTTTGTTTAAAGTTGGGGTTTTTTTTTTCTTCAGTGGTCTTCCATCCTTTAGTTTAGTTATTAAATTCTTTTAAAAATACAGACAGAAAAATTCCCTTTGTAGTTCAGCTTTTTAGACCAGTCCTTTAGTAAGAAAATGTAATTTTATTTTTTTTTCTACTTACAGTGAACAACTCCAGTGCTAGGGCAAAAATCAACTGTGTTTTGAGGAGGAGATTATTCATGTTGGAAGTACCCTTAAATGTTGAACAAGGCTTAGTCCTATTGTGTTAAGGAACAGAAAAGAGCAATAAATACTGTCTCTGTCTTAAAGTGCTTACAGTCTGGATTAAAGGTTTGCAAACTTAATTGGTCACTGTGAGCAGTACCAGGCTCTGCGGTGGCTCCCAGCAGTTCATGCATGCAAGAAGTATTTGTGCTCTGCCTTGCCAAGGAATGTGTGCCATCACTTTGAAATTAGTTCAGGAATTACCTCTGGGAAGTGTCTGTAGCCGGGATGTACTCCCCTGGGATTTCCTGCTTTTAAGAGACATAATCTGGCCGAATTGGGCAGCCCCCAGCCAGGGGACTTGCTTCCCCCGCTTTGTCCCAGCGAGCTTTGGGGCACAATGTGAGGCTTTGTCGTCGGAGTTTTGGTCTGGAAAAGGCTAAGACCATGATTTTTTAGGTGAAAAAAGCTCTGTGTGTGTATGTGAGTTTCAGGGCTTTTGGTTGATGAACTGTTGATATCAATTGGGGAAAATGGATAGAAAAAAAACCTACATTGTGTCAATGGCATAGGGATAGAGAGAAAGCAGCATCTTTTCATTCATTAGCTCTAGAAATAAAAAGATTTTAAATGCCATTTGATCTTAAAAATCAAATCTTGATTCTTGAGCGTGATTTGACTAATTGGGAGATGCAGTCAAGTGTTAAGTTGATTGACCCATCGTGTTAACCCAACTGGACGTGGTCCTGAGCAGCCCGCCCTGGCTGACCCCGCTTCCAGCGGGGCTGGGGCTGGATGGTCCCCAGGGGTCCTGTCCCACCTCCATCCACCCTCCGCTGGGTAGAGCAGGTACTCAGTGTTGGAGCACAATCACCTTTTCAAAGAGGTAACAGAGAAGGTGTTGTGGTGTTGGCTAGTGGGGAAAGATAAATTCTGATAGCTTTATTATGTATTATATTTTCAAAGTTCATACAGTGTGCCTGCACAATGATACAGGTATCTTAAAATACTGTTGTAAAATGACTGTACAAATAAATTCTGGGTAGACCATACACAGAATAAAATTCCACCTGTTCCTTATGAGTTTAAATAGGCAAGAGTCTTTATGTAGATAACATTTTCTTAGTTTTAATAATGTTATATATGAAATATTGCTTTTTATGGCTATGCAGTGTCTTTTTATTCTGTTTCTTGGGTGTCTGTTCATCTGTCTCCATAATTATATTTTACTTCCTGGAATTATGCAATCCATCAATGTCGGGAAGGGCAGGGTGGTTAAGGGTTGCTCTGAGACTCATCAGACAAATGCAATGCATTTCTGACAGTTAAAATTGTATCCTTATTAAAACTGAGAAATTTCTTCTCCCTACCCCTCCCCAACTTACATGATTTAAAAAAAAAAAAAAACCCTCATAAAATGGAAATTCCGATTTCTTATCATGGTTTTATAAATTTAAAATTGAATTTAAAATAGCCCGTGGTGAATATATTTAAATGAATTGTTCTTTGGCTTTGATACAGCATGCAAATATGAAAAGAGTGGCCGTAATGATGTTTGATCGCTGCCTGGCGTCTCTGGCTCTGGAGACTTTCCGTGGGAGAACTTAGGCGGTGCTTGGGGAAGGTTACAGCAGCGCTGGCTGCAGGGAGCTCGGCAAGTAATCGGCCCCCCAAATGCAGGCGTGGATAAGGGCTGCAGGCAATGCTGCTGTGCTTAGAGGGGAAAAGCAGAAACCAGAGCATGCTATGCTTTTTAAACAGCCTGAGTTGTACCTGGTGGCTGTTAATCACCAGCTTTACAAAATAAAATTAAAAAAAATTATCCAGACGGATTTCTTACCAAAAAAAAAATATATAGTATGTGTGGGAAAGGCTGAATTAAACATTTTGTGTATTTAAAATGGAAAATGCAAGGAGATGCAATTTTGGGCTGCACTTTGACATTTTATGGCCTGCGTCCATCTCTGTTTTCTACCAAAGTGAATCCGTATCCATATTGGCCTGGCAGGTGTTGGGAAAAGATGACGTAATTTGCTTTTGATGCAAAGGATGCTTTTTGGAAGTCAGCATGAATTTAATGTTGCTAGAGAACCGCAATTCATTCAGGCGATCTTACAAGTTACGTTTTTGTGATTATTAATCCACCACTGCAGAGCCAGGTGCCTGGCTTGCCATGGAGCCGGGCTACTAAGTCTTAGGAAGAAATATAAAAAATGCTTATGGGGAAAAAATAAAAAAAAAAAGGCAGGGTCTTGACCTCACTTGTCGCTTTGAGAAAGTTGTGGGGTAAAGATGAACTGCAGGAATGCTGTGATGCCGGGTTTGGTGTAAATCTGCTCTGATGAGCTTGTGAAGCCCATTTCAAGGTCTGTAATCTAGATGAAGCAGTGTTTCACCCCAGAGTTCAGTGTTTTGGGAGTGTGATGCATTTTATTCTACTGGGGGGGGTGGGTGGGGCAAAAAATAAACCCAAATTTTTAATTTGTGATGCAATGGTGGCTTTTTACCCCACCTCTTTTTTTCCCGGGCTGGTGAATATCGGGCAAGCAGGTGTTCTCTGACTCACCTTCAGCCTCTGCCATGCACAGATACTCGCGCGTCAGACTGGGTATCAGCATAAAGTGCAAATCTATAAATTATAAAGGCACGGTGATAAATGGGAGAGACTGCAGGTGCACTTCATCGCTGAGGTCTATTAAATCCTTGTAGCTGAGGGTTTTCTCCTCTTCCCTTTTCTTCCTCAACTGTTAAGCATAAAGGCCTTGGGCTTTGCTTCCACCTCCTTGAATTCTTCAGAGTGCACATCACAGTGTCTTTAAACAGCGTGAGAGTGTCGGGGAGCTGAAGGCATTAGCGGAGCTCTGGGATTTATTGGCAGATTGACAACCTGATAGGCACGCTGCCTTTCTTCTCTGTTTGTCACTCTTTGATACTTCCCTTTTCCCTCTCCAAGGGGAGGGAGGGAGTCCCACTGTAACACTAAATATCTTCAGCATTTCTGCCCTGCAAAACGCTTTATCTCGGTTTAAGATTTTTTTTTTTTTTAAAGTCTGAAGTTCACCTTATCCTTAAAAGTGCATAATTTACCAGGCCTCTTGTGATAGCTTTGTGTCTTGCAGAGAAACTGAAAGGGGAACTGAGCTCATTAAAATGAAATTAGCTTAAAAAAGCAAAAAAGTTTCTCCTTCATGGGAATGCTTGTGACTAATATGAAAGCCTAAGATGGTGCTGCTTTGTTATATGAGGATAGAAAATGAGATGATATCTTGGGAAACTGAGTATCTCTCACAATCTGCGTTGAGTGGTGCTCGGTTTCAGACTGGATAAACTAGAGAGAGGTAGATTATGTGTGTAAGATTGGGACTTGAATTGTACAGTGGTTTGGGTTGGAAGGGACCTCAAAGACCAGCCAGTGCCACCCCCTGCCCTGGGCAGGGACACCTCCCACCAGCCCAGGTTGCTCCAAGCCCCGTCCAGCCTGGCCTTGAACCCCTCCAGGGATGGGGCAGCCACAGCTTCTCTGGGCAACCTGGGCCAGGGGCTCACCACCCTCACAGCAAAGAATTTCTTCCTCATATCTAATCTACATCTCCCCTCTTCCAGTCTGAAGCCATCATCCCTTGTGCTATCACTGCGCACCCTTGTAAACAGTCCCTCCCAGCTTTCAGTTCTCAGCTCGGATGTTTCACAGGTTATCTTAATCTCCCTGCACCTCCCTTCCCAAGGTTTTCAACAGGAGTGAGAAAACCTTTCTCTGCTGCTTGCATCTGTTCTGCCTTTTTCCTTTAAAAGCTATTCCAATCCAGGGGTGCTGCCTGTATGTTTATATGTGTGGTTTTAGTGATTGCATCTACACATTACTGTGTGCAACTGGCCTGCGTCAAAGTTTTCAGCCCTAAAATGGGGGCATGTACCAATCGGAGCAATTTATTTTATTTATATTTATTTATATTAAGATGGCACAAACTGTTGTATCAGTTTCCTCTTTCTCCATCCTTGCCCTCCCTGGTGCTGCAGCAGCGAGGCGAGCAGCGCCAGCCAGCATTGCTGACCCTGGGTCCTCTGCGTCCAGCAGATAATGCCTCAAAGCTCCTTCCTCCTGGGCATTTAAAGTACACAGCCGTATTAGGAGATTAAGTTACTTTGAACGCAAACAGCTCCCCGTATTGTAACTCGGGCTGGTTTTTGCTTTGTTCCACTTACGATATTGCCAAGGCTTGCTGTGACGTTTTTTCCCCGTGAAGTAGTTTAAAAGCATGAAATTGTTCGGTGCTGGATAATACGGTAACCATGGGGCTATTGCTGTTTTCTTTAATGTATTAGGCAGATGTGATTTTCTTTTTTTTTTGACATTTTGGAGTTCAGGTGAGTTGGTTACTGTGGGTTTGCTTGTTTGGGTTTGGTTTTTTTTTGGGGGGGTGGGGGCGGGGGCAGGGGTGTTATTTCTGCTACTTATTTTTTTTCTGGAGCTTCTTTCCTGCCTGGCTTTGTGCCTCCCCCAACTGTCAGATGGGGAATGAATACATTCGGTAGAGAAATTAGACCATTAATTCGGCAAGATGTTTTTAGCGATACTTCAAGATCTCAATTTGATAGGAAGGACTGGTTAGAGAAGGAAACCATCTGATCACTTCAGATTGAGCAATTAACTACTTAACAGCTGGAAAAAAGGTTGCAAGTGATGTGATTCTTCACACCAGCAGCACTTAGCTATTCCAGCCACAGCTTTAAAATGCTTTGAACAGGAGATTAGTATCTTGCTCATTTTGCAGATGAGCAAACAGAAGTACAGAGGGGAGATGAATAGGCTCAAGCAGCAGGTCAACAGCAGAGCCAAAAGAATGAATCCCGGCCGTCTAAATCCGATCCGTTAGAGCCGAGGCAATAATGTTTCCCCTGGGATTACTTCATCTGCCAGTACTGACAGGGCCAAAATTTTCAAGTTGTTGTTTTTTTATGGTTTTTGAATTTATTTTTTTCTTTAGTGTGTGGGCGTCTATGAATGAGGTCCTTGGAGAGAGAAGTATATGTCCGACGCTTTCCAAAAGCATCAGGCCCCTGATTCAGGCTAGAACGCAGCATGTGTTGTCTTTGCAATACCTGTTGTGTTGTTGACAAGAATAAAGAGCAAAACCAAAATGCTTCTTGGCACGCTTATTTTAAGAGAACTAGTTGATGGAGCTGTGGACTGTTGCTGAACCCCAGGTCAGCGTGCCCATCGCCTGTCCGTGCCCTTGCTGGTATTTTGCAGCAGGTCCCTCAGGAAGGGGAGGAATGGGCATGGGGCTCTCCTGCTTGATAAACCAGCAGCCAGTTGTGCATCTCGCAGGCTGCGAGAGCCGGGAAACTTCTCATTCTTCTCCTGGCTTTCATCCTGCCCCTGCTTGGGAACGTTAGCCCAGTTTCCCCTGCCTCCCTGCTCCCGGGGCTCTGGTCTGATGTAGCTGTTCCGTGGCACTGACTCACCATTAATCATGGACCTGCGGCTAATTTGGCGTTTGAGTTTGGCTATGGGAGTTCATCCAGGCTCACTCGAGAAGTCTTGCTGTTCCCCTTGCTCTGTTGTTCTTTAGCTAGGTTTAAAATATGTATTGTTGCTGGCGTTCGAATCCATATCTGCTCCCAGCATATGCTCTTGGCACAAAACCAACAGATGCTGTTAAGTGGTATCAAATCTTAAAGCGCAGCTATATTCTGAAGTGCGACTGTGAAAATGGCACTGTAGGGTTCCTCCTGTGCGTCCCGGTGATTTACACATTAAGTTTACCCTTAAAAAGTAAAAGATGTCGATTGTTTGTTTTTAACAGTCGTCTTGACAAACTAAACCTGTAATTGGATTTTGGGTTAAGGGAAGGCTGGGCGTCTTGGGGCTGGTGGGTGCCTCTTGCCCCCGTCCTGCTGTCCCAGCCGGGCAGCGCGGGAGCTCTGGGCACTGGGAGAGGGGCGGGCGTCAGTGCCATAGGATTCAGGATTCTCTGGCAGGTTATAAATATTTCCATTTTGCTGTTTAATAAGTTGGTCATGCTCCATTTGAAACTCTCTTAAAAGTGCAAAATCCATTTCGGGGGCATAGATATTTCAGAAATGTCAACAAACAATCAGCATTGTCAAGAGCGGGATTTTATTTTTTTTAAAAAAGTGAATGAACGCTCAGTTAATATTCTTCTTCCCCTCTTTCCATCCTTATTCTTCTTTCGTTTGTTTGAGGTGAAATGATTATAAGCAAACTTACTGCACAACTGACTCTTTGCTTATTGTTCTTCCTCTTATGAAGCGCGGTGCCATCTGGCACATGGACAAGTGGGGAAGATTGATGGCTAACAAAGAGCACCATTCATTTTCTCCTACCAGATTTGGACAGAAAGCAAACGTTTTTAATCAAATCTCTATGTTTCTAAGGAATATTGGCTGATGAACATTTGCCAAGAGCTGAATTTCCCCCCTTCCCTACCCCGTGAGAATTCCATCCTGCCAGGCTGATTCATGGATGGGACATTATGGATGGTTTTCCTCTTGTGCATCATTTTTTTTTTTTTTTTCCTATTATTGAGAAAGTAGTGAGGTAAAAGGCTGTTGGTTATGTGTTGTAGTGCAAATAATCTTAAAATGTAAGAGTATAGTTGTTTTAATGGCCTCACAATGAATCATGCAAGACAACTGCCTGAACAAAACACACAGTTGCTTTCAATGAAGCAACCAAAACATCAGTGGAAAGTTTGCCTGCAGTGGTTTTTCAATTTTCAGGGAAAAACAAATGATTTATGGATTCCCTCTACCATTCCATCTTCTCTCGATGATTATGCAGTCATGGGATAATACAGGAATTTAGGTTCTGTGGGTCAGAGGGAATTCAGCCGTGGTGCTCAGCTGAGAAAGGGAAATTCAGCTTTTTCTGGGAAGGAGGAAGGGCTGACTGGTGGTATGGAGCAGCTGAGCCGCGGTGTGCCGTGGAAATCCAGACCCTTGGGTTAGGGAGCTCGGGGGAGGTTCTGGGAAGTGGTTTGGCTTCCCTGGAAGGGAAGGTCATCAGCTGCCTGACTGAAGAATGGAGGAGGATAAGGAAGAGCTGATGCACGTCTTTAGGCTTTGAGGAATATTGTCCCTGATGTTTTAATATTACTGCAGGTGCTGGATGGGTACTGGCCTTGCTTAGCTGTGTTTCTTCACTAGGCATAGATAATGAGGGGCTTCTGCTTTCTGCTAAGATATAAAAAGAACAAAAAAGACTTGGCCATTTGAATATTAAATTCAGATGCCTTTAATAATACCTATAAATTAATAGGATTTCATGCACAGCATTCAAAAGCATTGTAAAGAGGATATGGGATATGTAAAGATAAAATGGATTTTGTAGCACTTCATAGCTGTGGAAAGAAAATGATTTTCATTTTGATTTTTTTTAATATATTTTTTCCCTTTGAAGTCTAATAATGGAGTTAATTAGCTCTAAGCACCTGGATTTGAAGCTTTGAAAATGATCCTTTCATTGTAGCGTTACTGAATTTTCTGGAAAGATGCATCCACAGGTACACAGCCTTGTACAACATGCTCCTGTGTGCCTGTGGAGATGGTGACTGCAGCTCAGATGCCTGGACTTGCAGGAGGACACGCTTTTTTTTTTTTTATCATTATTTTAATATTGGAAAGCTCCTGCTGTTATAAAACTTAATGTCTCTAAGTCACTCATGTCCTAGTTTCCGGGTTGGGAAGTCTTGGCAGTGCTTTCCCCTGCTAGTTCTCAGCTGTGACTTGAGTAAATAGATGATGATGATGATGCAATGTGGAAGTGCTGGCCCTGGGACTGATGAGTCGAGGATCAGATCCTCTGGGCAGCAGGAATATTCTCCTGGTGTTTACCCTGCAGCGAGAGCCCTGCCACCTCCCTGCTGGAAAGGGACACTGATGTCACCTCGCTTTGGATGGTGCTAATTTTGAGAAGAGTTTACTATGTTTTGTGTGGTTATATTTTTCTCAAATGTCATCGCTCCTTCGCTTCTCCGGATTGAACACAGAGTTATGGATACTTGGCTGCGATGTGCCTGAGGGTTAATCACAGCTTGTCGAAAACGGTGCTAAAATTGTCCTCTCCCTTCTGCTTGGCTGGTGGGAAGCACAGCTTTAGACCCTGCTGCAGGTCGGAGCCCGGGGTGGCCCGGGCCAGCACTGGGGCTCGGAGCCGGGACCCCGACAGGAGAGGGGGGAGTGTGTCTGGGGGCTCGAGGAGGAGGGACGGCTCTGCTGCATGGTGTTTGAAGGAGAAATAAAACCGAGGGAGGGAAGGGAGTGACCATGTTGACACAGAAAGTTTCCAACTGTTATATTTATATAACAGTTCAGAGCTTAAATTGCTCTAGAAGCAGGCGGATTTATAGCCCTTCCCAGCCTTGCTGTGTACGGTTCCCCTCTTCTTTTCTTACTGCCACTATAAATCTGGATGTTCTTGTTGATATAAATACTCTGTCTTTTAAAGAATTTTACTAAACTGTGTGGGCACTGAATCAAGTCTCATGGGCTTCGCTTGGCGTTGGGCGATTGTTTTTCCTTTATCAGTCTTGAATTTGCTGCCTTTCAAATATTTCCTTGCTCCTTTTTACATGATAGGAAAATGTAAAAAGAAGCTGTATTTTGGATATAGGGACATCTGGCATTTGTGTTTGAAAAGAGAAAGCTTGTGTTTCTCTGCTTTTAAGATGGCTGGTGGAACAAAAGTGCCTCTGAAGAGAGTGGCATGGCCAGGAAAGGGTTCGGGGTGAAAATGTGCATATTCCCTTCTCCCTTAAAGCACGGTGATGCGGCCTCTTAGCAGGACAAAAGCGAGCAGCAGTAGCAAAACTTGGAAGGTTTTATTTTTATTCTCCTGTGAATCTCCACAAAGGCTTTAATGAAGGATTCCAGTGACGCTGATAAATGCCCGTGGTGCTCCCCGAGCCATTCAGTCCCCAGGAGGGCACAGAGTCCCCGTTCCCTGGGTCCAACAGCACTGGGCCAGGCTGGGGACAGCCCTGACAAGTGCTCCTTGGGGTAACCTGCAGGACTGTGGTTCACTGTGGGGCTTGGTTTGATGTGAGAGAGCTGAAAACGTTCGAGTATTAGTGCTGCGAAGAGAGGGCTCTCGTGATCTTTGTGCCTGACAGAAGCCCCTGGGTGGCTGAGGAACCAGCATGGGGCTGCCCTTGGGGCTTGGTGCTGGGGCGTCCCTCTCCTGACTGGCCTTAGTGATGGTTTTCATGTCTTAAATGTGTACTTAACCAGCAGCACCGCGAAGCGAGCTGATGCGCAGCCTATGGAAGCAAAGGGGAGGCTTTCCATTGTCTTCAGTGGCTTGTGGATTAAGTCTCGGGAGAATAATAATATCATGGTTTACTTGGCAGTAACAATGCCAGTGGTGCTGTCTGACTGCAGACAATAAACTGAGCAAGTTATGGAAAACATGATAGCCCTCTCCTGAGCAGGAGAGTCACTCAGATGTGAAAGCAATCCGTTTTGCATACTGTTTCTGTGGGAACTTCCAACGGGGTATTTTGACATATGGCTTCTATGTAGATGAAGTGCCAGATCTTAACTAGATAAAGATATAATGAAATTTTCAGTGAAATCACTCCGAGTGAAGCATGTAATCTTTTTTGAAAGTTCCCAGCTATGTACCTGTCTGCACCTTTGTGGTGCAGAGATCTGGCACCAAGGTGCTTGTTCCATGTGAGATGCATTAGCTGGGAATCACGAATTTGCTGAAGTACGAGAGGCTGGGCACCAGAAACCTTCTTGCTGTAAGATTCCCTCTTGCTCTGAAGCGGGCAGTGTGGTTTGTCAAGTCTGGGGAGGGATGTCCTTTGATTATTATTATTTTTTAAGTTGTTTTATACAAATCTACTGCACTTTTTCACCATTATGGGTGTGCTCTTGCTGACTAGACCTGCAGTCATCAGACATCTCCGAGTATCGGCTGGGGAAATGCTCTGGGTTTGATGTCGAGTTAATGAAGTGGACTCTCGAGCATCAGCACGCTTCCTGCTGAGGGATGGAAGCACAGCGGTGTTTGAATATTCATATGGGTTTAGTTTCCAGCATAGCCCCTCCTTTCCCATCCGATGGGGGAAGTCTCCTCCCTCTCTTTGCTGAATCTGCTTTTCCCTGGTAAATCTTGGGCAGCTTTGTGAAGGAATCAGAAAAGTGAGGGACACAGGGGAAAGCAGCAGTACTTAAGTAATACATACCTTGAGTAGCCAGGTCAGCTACATGTGAATAGCATGGATAACAACTGTTTTTATTGCACACCACAACATAGTCTCTCTGGCATCTTGTTTTAGTATCACTGATCGGAGCTGTTTGATGTAGGGGAGGTCGAGTTTCTGGGTGCTGCCAGCTCCATCCCAGGCCCGCTGGCAGGGCAGACCTTTGGCTGGCACAGGTCCGCTGGGGTGCCTGAAGGAGTAATGCGCAGCAGAGAGGTTTCAGGGACGTGGAGGAGAAGGCAGGGACTCAAGTCTTGTTTGCTTCATATCCTTTGACAGAATTGTGTATTGATTCTTTAAAAGAAAAAGCGGGGGAGAACAACCTTCCCCCCCAAAAAAAAAGAAAAAAAGAAAAAAAACAACCAACCAAACAAAAACAAACCATACAACCCAAAACTAGTAGAAAATACGCCTTGCTGCAGTGGCTTACAACTAACGTGTTTTCCTGGGTATTAGTGCAGCTCCTCCCAAGGCAACTGACTGGGGAAGAGCGAGCACAGCTGAGCAAAATGCTATTTCTGTGCCACGGATGCAGGTCTTACGTCGCCTCTCGTTCGCTGTAATTCAGTGTCAAACAGTTTGAGGCAGGAGCAGAAATTCCCAAGTTGTCTGTCCTCAAATGGTCCATTGAACGTTGTCTGCGGAGGACCCCCGAGTGCAGCCTGGGCTGGGTCTCTGCAGCAAAGCACGAGCAGTCGGGGGTTACGGGGAGCGGATGGGACCGGGAGCTGCCCCAGCAGCCGTCTCCCACAGCTGAAGAGGCAACTGGTGGCAGGAGGATGAAGCTCCCTGTCACCCAAGTCGTCCAGTCCTGTTTTCTTCCTTTGCGGGAGAAAGTCCCTTACCCAGCAACGCCAAGTATTCTAGTGAGCTCACAACAGGGGAAGAATCTCACTAAGCCTATGAAATTGTGCAAGAGGCATGATTTTCCTTATTTGAGCAGAAATGCTTGATGGATTCGGCAAGAAGAGTTCTTGTGAGCCAGTGATCTTGGGACTTTGAGGGGACTTAATGTAGGTCTCGGCAGGAGACATGGGCACACAGGTGGCTGGTGCTGACCCACTGACTTGGTGTTTGCCCAGCTGGTGTCCTGAGCGTTCGTGGTCCCGTTTGTTGGTTTCTTTCTTTTGTGGGTGGCTATCTGAAATATATAGCTGCTTTAAAAAAAATGAAAAAGGAAGCAAAAAAAGACCATTATGTTGTGTGCCTATTTAAAATAAGGTGAGGAAGACTGAACAGAGAGTAAGCCAGTGTTTTTAAACTGGAGGAGTGCAAATCCTCAAGGAACCCAGTGGTCTGATCCTCAGAGGTAATTAGTAGGTAGCCCTATTAATTTTAATGGCAGCTCTGAGCCGTTAAAGCCTGGCTATTGCCTCTATATTTTAAATATTATTAAATACTACATACTTTAAGTACTTTATTGCTCTCATTTAAGAAAAAAGCCAGCTTGTTCCTTGGTTTCCTCATTTAATTTTTTTTTATTTTTAGTGCCTGTTGGAAAATGGGTATGCTCTTCTGGGAGGAAAGTTGCTGTTAGGATAATTGTATTCCTGTGCTGCTCACAGCTTCAGGGAAATCCCTTCAGCCTGTGCTTGGTAAGAGGCACCAGGTGATGAAGATGTGTGTTGATAATCCTTGGCCTCGAACATTTCTCCCAAAAACAAAGCTGTACCACAACAGCACGTTTGAGTGATGGATGCTGGAAGCATCATGCGTTGCCACAAGAAGTCATTTGACACTGGCGCGGGGATAAGTGGCTCTGCCAAGTTTTAACAGCCTTTTATTTCTCTGGCTGGTAGGTCCAATTCTTGGGTGGCAGAGGCTGCTTTGAAATGATCCCACTCGGCATTCCTAAAAGCTCGCACGTTGTCGCATGTCGTCTTGTCTCCTCTTTCTCTCTTGCTCTCCCCAAGCAGAACCTGGCATCTAAATAGAGCTTGTGACGCATGTTAAAAATAAAAAAAAAAAATAAAAAAAAAAAGGAAAATACAGTAGTTTTGAAGACCTGATTCTGCGTGGGGTTGTGGCAGCAGCTGCAGAGGTTTGTGTGCAGGGGGGGCGATGCCCTGTGACGGGAGGGGAGGATGGTATGGCTGTCAGCCCTTGGGCTGGTGGCGCGCTGCCTGGGGAGTGGCTGAGGAATGGGGGTTGTTCAGCCTGGAGAAAAGGTGACTGAGGGGAGACCTTCTCGCTCTCTACAACTGCCTGAAAGGAGGGTGTAGAGAGGTGGGGGTTGGTCTCTTCTCCCAGGTAACAGGCAATAGGACAAGAGGAAACAGCCTCAAGTTGCACCAGGGGAGGTTTAGATTGGATATTAGGAAAAATTTCTTCACCAAAAAGGTTGTCAAGCATTGGAACAGGCTGCCCAGGGAAGTGGTGGAGTCACCATCCCTGGAGGTATTTAAAATAGGTGTATATGTGATGCTGAAGGATATGGTTTTGTGGTAGTTTGGCAGTGCTATGTTAATGGTTGGATTTGATGATATTAAAGGTCTTTTCCAACCAAAATGATTCAATGATTCTGTGACCTCTGTCTGGGCTGGGGAGTGGAAGCGAGAAGTGTTTAACCTTTCCAGTTAGAAACCCCAAGTCTAGTGATTTCTTCAAGGAGGCCCTGGCAGCCTCTCAGATCCCAAGGCTATTTGACATCCACAGTGCAACATTAATTGCTTTGCAAGTGGAAGAGATTAGAGCGTTTCCTAGGCTTCTATTTGCTTTACTCCTAGTTTATTCAGGGTTGTGTTGTGAGTGGAGCTACCTGGGGCCATGTCCCAGAGACACCTGGCTGCCTTCCAGCTTGCCCCTTCGTGCAGCGGGGTGGCTTTGCCATGGGACCCTGCGTGAGGAGCTGGTTGGTATTTTGCAGGTGCTGTTACAGTGTGGGGTTAGTCCTGTCCCCTCCTGGTGCCATGCGGGTGAGGTGTTTGAGGGCATTGCTGTGTGAAAGGCAGACGGGCATGGCAGGAGTGAACGTCCTTCCAGGAGGGAGGGAGAATGAATTGTGGTGGCAATGTGTAAAGTGTTTCAAAACTTGCCTGTTCTTTCTATATTGAAGGGTTGGGAAAGGGGGTAGTAAAACCAAGCCACTGCTATTTACTGAGCAACCTTTCTCATCTGGTGCTGAAACTTACTGCTGCTTGGAGTTTGCTGCCTTTGCAAATGGCTTTAAGAGCAAGAAGTGAGCCGTCTCGTCTGCAGCTCTGGATGTATGTCTCCCTTTTCCTCCCACCCTTCGGAAGAGGCTCCAGGGTAGTTTACGTGTATTATGCCAGCCAATTCTGTATTAGCATAAACGCCCAGCCACGCTGTTATCTTCTGAGGGATGCGTTTTGAAGGTAGCTAATACTGGAACATCTTCACAGGCTCACAACGGGATGCTGAGTTACTCCAAGATGCTGCGCTCGGCGTTTAGCTGGCACTCCACCGAACACGGTGATTTTAGTCAAGCAGATGTCTGTTAATCTTTGTGAGAAGCTACCTTGCCATTCTATCGAGCACAGTGTAGAGGACAGATGTTTGATGAAAGCGCTGAAATATTTAACTAGGATATTTTTCCCCCTGCAGCCGAGATTGCTTGTTGTGCCTATTAATCTTTTACAAGACTTGCATCTGCTCAGAGGTGGGTTGTTTCAGTCTTCGGATGAACTTTGTATGTATGTGCATGGTTTGAAAGAGTGCTGTAATGAACAAACATGATGTGTATATGAATAATTTGAATGCATAAAGCAGACGAATTAATCCCTCCGTCGCTGAAAGTCTCTTCCAATAACAATAATAAAAAAATACTTTAATGCTCTTTCTGCTGTAGATATTTACTCCCCTCTTTCAGGGGTGTCTTTACCCTCCAGTTTGTATAATTAAGATTTCAATTGGCATGTCTTTAAAGAGAGCTTGTCCTTTCGTACGCATGGTCTTGTAAAGCCTGGCTGCAGTATTGCAAAGTCGTGCCGAGCTTGCCCGTCCTGCTTCCTGCTGTCTCTTTCCTCCTGGTCTCATTAGAAGGACGTTTGATTAAATCTGACAGTGGCTGAAGCCCTTACTGGGTCAGCAGAAGGGGGAAGAGGGAAGGCTGAGAGGTAGTTAACCACTCGTCCCAACTTAGCAGCTCTCTTGTTTATGAAGAATTTATTTTCGACTAAGACAGTACCTTTCTGTAATGCTTAATTCTTCTGCATAAGCTTCTAATCTGAGCCACTTATGTTTTCATTTCCTCTTGTTACAACAGTTACACTTTCACCATAGCTGGTGACCGAAACACCGTAAAAGACTTGGATACCATTGAAAAAGCAAAGAAACCACATGCGTGCAAAACTTTTTTTTTTTCCTCTTCCCCCAAAGGAGTAGCCTTGTTGGACAGTATTTTATACACTATGTTGGCCTTCAGAAAAATAGCCCTCACTAATTAATAGTTAATAAGGATTAATACTTGTAAAGTAATTAAAAAGCTCTCTGAAACACATTTTTTACCTTTGCTGCTGCTGACTTAATGGCCCACAGCTTTTTTTTTTTTTCCAGTCTGTTCTAGCCCGCTTTTCTTTGAATGTTGCAATTCTGAGCTTAAAGTCCATCATTGTCTTTTAAATCTCTCATGGATGTAATCCAGTTTTTGTTTTCTTTAAAATTAGTTGGTTTATGAATTCCCCTTTTCTTTTCTCCATGTGTTAACTGAATCGAAGTGAAATGGGAAATTGTCACATAGACCCATCTGACTTCCCCCCTCTCCAAATAGATGATAAGTTATTCACTCTGTATTTTTAGAAGTAAGCGTAATGCCAGTTTGAAAATAATTTAGCGCAGCCGGAGTTTTACTCACCACTTTGGGAACACTTCAGGGCAATCCCATGAGGTGAGGGTGTATGATGATAATTATGCTTTAGCAGAATAGGCCTATTCGATGCTCAGGCTCAGACACTTAAATCCAGTCTGTGCTTAAGGTCTGGAATTAATTCAGTGTTAAGAATTAAGTTTTCTTCTTTGCATTTTCATATTTTATGTGCAAGATTAACTTGCTAAGTCTGTAAAATTTGCTAGGTATTTTCTGTTTGCATGAACCTGCCAAGTTTGAATGATCTTGCTCATGTCAGAAAAAGTGACTACAAAGTCCCAGTGATGTCTTTTCTGAGTAAATGTTCTCAGAAAATGTTCTCGCTTAATTGTAATAGAAAATTAATTGTTCAGCTGTCTGTCTTCTTTTTTTCGTGCCTCACGTATTCTGCCCAGTAACATTTTTTCTTCCATATGATTCATTAGTCTTCTGATTGCTTAAAAATATCCCGGACGAGGAAGACATATTAGCAAAGTCGTAACTATATTGGCAGATGAAAATAATCTCTTCTCGAGTGTCTACGTACGTTCCAAGATCACATCAAGCATGTAGAGAATAGATGAGTGGGCTGGTGAATGAACAGGCTTTTGAAGGGCTTCCTTTGTTAATCACTAGCAGAATTGGTCAGAGAGCTTACAGACTTTAAAGAAATATCTAATGGCCATTGTTCAGAATTTTTGTCACCTTTTACTCATCACCATGATGCTTTTTTAATATAAGAACTCCTTGTTGACTACCTGCTCCTCCTGTGAATTCTCTTTCTGGACCTCAAATCAGATGTCTCAATGCACATAATAGCTTGATGGCCTTAAATCTTGAAGGCTGCTCAAGTTAAGTAAAATGTAGTAAAATCTTTGGGACTATTTACAGAATTGCTACATCAATCTCACCAGATCATTACAAATTTGTTGTGGCCTGATTACCTGACATACACATATTGCTTATGGCAGTGCCGTGGGGCAGCCCCTGAAAGCTTGCTGTGTGAAAAAATAAGTGGGATTTTCAAAATCACTGGTGTTGCCTGAGATAAAAAAATCCACATTAGGGAAATCGTGATCCTTATTTGAAGCATGATTGTTTTGTTGTGATTTGCCATGATTTTCTTGTTTTGCAAATCAGGCCCAGTCGAGGGAAGTGGAAGAGGGATGGGAAGAGAATCCCAGCAGTGATCCCATTGTGTGTTGCTGGGAGGCTGACTTAGCTCCCTTCTGTCTGCTTGGGAATGACTTCTGCTAATGGTGTTTAGCTGTTTTTATGATGGATGAAATATGGGGTCTTGAGTTTAGCTTAGGGATAGAAGAAATGATGGAATTTGTCTTAAATGGTGAATGTGGCTGTGTGTGCTATTTATGCAGGATACCACACAGCTTTAAATACAGTAGTTTTGCTGCATGGGAAGAGATGAAAAAAACATCTCGGGGACCTGAAGTGTGACCTCAGACCTCTATTTATGTGTGTTAGGTCTCCATCTGCTCTGCAAACATTGACAAGGGGTGTGAGTCACGGCTGGCAGTCGGCAGGACCGGCTGTGCCCGGGTGGGTGGGTGTCGGTGTTTGCAGGGTATTAGGCTTTGGGTGACGTGACTGGCTGGTGGATCTCACTTTGGCAAAATAATGGTGTGTGTCAAGCTTTCCTTTTGGTTACCTTCATTGGTTATTATGTAGGACATCCAAACTGTCTTTCTAAATGTGGTGAGATTTAGTACAAGGAATACTAAAGGAGTACAAGGAAATTAAAATGGAAAGCATAAGCGAGGCAGGCATTTATAAATGATTGAACTAAATTATGCTCACCAGAACGAGCTGCAGCTGTGACAGCGATGTTTCTTTCTTCAGGTAAATAACATTACCCATCATTATTGGTTATGCTAAAAGGCCATAATTCCATGTTAACATGCCTTATTGCAGCCTGATAAGTCGTAGCCTAATCTCCATTACCAGACTGCCCATAAATATTAGAGAGATGAGGTACGGGGAAGGCAAGGAATGAAATCTGGTTGTGAGGCAGCAGTATCAGTGTTGGCTGGCCTCTGATGGGACAGAGCTGAGTCATTTTAGATAGAGCAATTCCTGTAATGCACAAGATGAGTTCTCATTTTTATTTAAAATAGACCATAAAGTTGTATTGTCACCTATTCACTTTATTTTTTTTAAAGGAAAAAAAAATATTGTTTGTTCCAAAAAGCCTTGGTGACTTTTGCACATGAGGAAATACAAACAAGTTTCAGCTTTAAGGTTGTGCGTATGTTGTGGTGTTGTACCACAAATGCAATACCACTGTTGTTTTCACTTCAGTAAGTTACTGCTTCTTGTGGACAATAAAACCACACGCTGTTGAAATTATATGGTACAATAATGGAGTCAAATCCACACGCTCAAGTGATCCTGTGTGTTTTTGACATTTTATTAAATTGATGAGTAGGTAAAAGGTGGGATTTTTTTTTTCCCCCTTGCTGCTAAAGATTGAGAGAAAATAGAGAAAGACAAACCTTTCCAGTTAACTATTCCTAGAAAACATAATTAGCATTTTTACTATTTCTTGCCAAAGCAGTCAGGGATGTACATCCTTTTGGTTGGGGTGGAAGTAAATGACACCGTATTCTCTTCAGCTTGAACTTCTTAACTTTTGAATTCTTGATGAATTTCAACCACCATTTGTTTATTACGGAAGCATTTAGGCTGAAGTTGAAATCGATGGATTAGCTTTGTTTTGTGACCCTTTCAAAAACATCGCATGCCAAATCCGCTGAAACAATTTCCATTGAAAAGCTCAGTGCATTTTTTTTCTTCCCTATTCTACGTGGCAGAATGTGCAAGAGCGGCGTTTTTGATATTTTGAACTAACAGGAGTGTCAAAGAAGTTTGATACTGTTACGTGACTAACAACAGGGGACTGTCTTCCCAAATCTGCTCTCCGTTCCTTAGAGTTATAACGGAAAGGATCGCAATGGAAAGAGCAGCACATAGATACCCGTCTTGGAAAGCCTCGTACCTGGGATGGGGTGGGAAAGGGAGTGCTCTGTGATGTATCTAAAAGGTAAATAATTTGTGCCTCCAATGGAGCAAAAGCTGACTAATAATTGGAAAAAATCCTGTCTGGGGGTAGGGGAAGAAGAAACTTGAGGCACAGGTGTGTGCGTAAATCAACGTGGGCGAGTCAGGGCTCCCTCCAAAAACATGTGTGATAACTGGCTGTGTGCAGTGAGGCAGAGGAGGCTGTGCGCCTTCCCCTGTGGAGATCCATCACTCTGGATTTGGGGAGGACATCTGCAGCCACGTAAGGACAGATAAACTTGTGGTATTTTCCCTGGGAAAGCAGAAGTGACATTGTTCTGAAGACAACTGTAGTTTTGCAGAGATAAGTGAAATTTAATTCCATCACTCTCTTGTGTGTTTTCCTCTGATTCAGGTTCAAATTTTGCTGGTTTTTTTCACCGTTCTCTGTTACCATTCTGTGCTTTCAAAGCTTGGTTTCCCTGCCTCGGATTTATTGAGGGAGCATGAGGGAAAAATGAAATGAAGCAATATATTTTGCTTGTCGTCGTCTTGCTGTCAGTTGAGTCTTAGTGGTACCATTAGTCATTTTATGACACATTACCTTACCTGGGTGAGTTTTGCTCCCCTCTCAGTGTATTTGGCTGAATCTTTAAACATGTTTTTGTGGGTTGCCATACATCCTGAGACTGGAAAGTGTGCTTTTTATAAATTCAGTTACTTTTTGAGCTTTCAAAGCTTTCCTCCCCTCTCTTCCCTTCTATCGGTCTGTATTTGAGAGCTCTCCAGGGCTGGAAGTGAGCTTTATCTTCATTGACGCAATTAGCTGGTGAGTGTGACAGCAACTGTATGCAGGTCTGGTGGAATGCAATTACAGAGCATCCACAAATCCCCAAAGAAAATTGTAATAGTGAAGATGACTAAGGAATCTTTATTTCTGCAGAGCTGTATGCTGTAGGGGTGCATGTGACAATCCCAAACCCCATTTTACTTACAGGAATGTTCAGAATGGTTGGCTTTGTTACATTTGTCTTGGTAGCATCCAATTCTGTTCCTAACCAAGATGATTGCTGTCGTAGATGCTCAGCGAAGCTACCGGTGAAGTTCAGGAGACTTCACTCCAGGTGGCTGGAGCTGGAGCTGAGCACAGTGCTCTCTGTGCTTTCCTGCTCCTTCTTTGCAAACAGTTGAAGTTTTTCATGAACTTTATATAGCTGCTTAAGAGAAACTGCAGTTTCTTGTCTGTGTGTGGAAGCTGTGGAGTCCTTTGTGTGTGTGCACGCAGCTTATGATTCCTATTAATAACAATTGGTTTATAAAATGTGGTTACTGGAATTGGCAAGCGTGTACTGGCAGCAGGGGAACACAATAGCCAAAGAGCTGAATGCAAGCAGCAGGCTGTTAATGCACCCCTACAGTATCCTTGTTCATGCACTTTTAAATGATTATTTCTGGACTGTACTTGCATTAATTGCTTCTTGGGTTTGGCTGCTAGAATTATGAAGACCCTGACAGCAAATAACTGGCTGACTAGCTGTATTGGTCAAAACAGAAGTGTTAAAAATATTTTCAGTGAGAAAACTTATAGCTGAAAACTAAAATTGCAGTTTGCAAACTGGTTCTAAAAGCTGACCGTGCTGGTTAGAAGAGTGTTAAATATGTCCCTAGTCACAACAGTTTGATTTTGCGCATTTCATGCTGTGATGGCTCATCTGCAGCCGAAGACTGAGAACTGTCTGTGTAAAGCCTTTGGTAACTCACAACTGAAGGGCAGGCAGTGAAGAATTCAAGAGCAGAGAAAGAGAGCATATGGGTCACATGAACCGTCTTTTTGCCCAAAGTGAAGTTGCAGGCCAGGTTTTTTGTCCCCTTCACACACCTCCCAGCTTCTCTAAATGCCACCTTTCTTGAAAGTAAAACTTAATTTGTTTCCCCCCGCGCTCCTTCTGACTGCGAACCAGAGCCCTGTCTCCCTTGGCGTGAACCAACAAACTCTGTCTCCACAAAGCGCAAGATCAGACCAGTCCGGAAACTTAGGCTGTCAACTTCAATTTAAAGAAAGAGGATTTTTATTTAGTTTGGTTTCTTCAAATGCTAACATCAGGAAGACAAGCCAATGGCATCTACCGCATTATTGCGATGTTGTGTTTAGGGTTATAAAGCTTACTGTAATACTAACACAGACTGGCAGCTGTTTTGTTTCAGCTTTAGTGATTGAAAATTACCAAAAGGCTCATACTTCTGAGCCCAAGTCAGATAATGTGGGGGGAAGGGTTTAGCCAACAAGCCCACTCAACATGGGACTGTTCCCCCTACTAAAATGTCTCTGTGGGTGACTTGGATGTTGTTAAGGAACTTGCATGTTGGTTTGTAGGAAAATTCTTTTAAACGTAGACAGTAATTTCATAATTAGCCCTTAAAATTACATGGTAGTGAAAACTTGGGGAACATTAAAGATCACAAACATTAAAGCATCTGGTTTATATTTTAGCTATTTTTGTCTTGATCCTTCTTGCTGCCCTTGAAAAAAGGAGCGGAAAAGATAGTGTGCTTTGAGTTAGCGTGAGGACTAGTTAGAAAGGTAAAGATGATTAAAAGCAGCTACCGAACTGGGCATAAGCATAGGCCGTGGGGATGCTCTCAAAGGAGAGTGAATTACTTTTGCGCAGTCAGAAGTGTGCGTGCGCTGAATGGGCAGATTTCATCTTCACTATCTTTAATATTCACTGATGTAAAGTTTAGTCCAGGTAACATCATTTTCAGACATCCATTGATACAGCAGTGATACTTGTACAGAGCAGAACTTCCCATCTCTTAGCATGAGCCTCCTGAGTTCAGGTAAGACTTCCAGTGAAGAGAATTCACAACTTAAAAAAAAAAAAAAAAAATCTGAAGGCTTGCTAAACAGGATGTAAAACTGTTTCCACTGTTGTTCTCCACTTAGATTTTTTTTTTTTTTCATTTTCCTCGTGGTGAAAGCCTGTTGCTCAAAAAGAGACAGAAAATGATGACAGTGGAATAAACTGTTGTACCAAATTACTAAAATGTAATCTTGGTTCCCCCAAGGGAACCACCACCTTGTTTTCCTTACTTAGAAGCTAATAGTTGTTTAGAGGTAAATCCATCTTTTTTTGGCATTCCAGTTGCCTGAGTTGCACATACACAGCTAGTTTGGGAACACACGGAAATCCTTCTTTTCAGACATGGGCATTCTAAACCAGCTCAGTCCCTAATTATGAGGGCACTTAAGCTCAAACCGTTTGAGGTGTTTTTAGAGCTTGTCCACTGGAGACTGCACCTATTTACTACGTTATTCTAAAGTCCCGCCTTTCTGTTTAAGTAGGTGGAACCATGTGGCTGGATCAAGCCTTATAATTATCCTTCACTTGCCAAGAACGTCTGTGTCCAAACGAAGTTACAGCCCAGAGCTCTGTAGACTGGAGCTGTCTGGGGCTTCCTTTCTGGCTCTGGTACTTGAGCAAAGGCTTCTTGTCGTACAGGCAGAGGAAGCGCTTTCAGCATCCCCATTGATAATTGACTGGAGTGACGAGTCACGGATCAAAAAAATTCAGGGAAATCAATTTAGCAGTCTTTGGCCTTGTATTGTAGAGAAGGAAGATACAACTTAATAGCTTTTCTGTAATAGTAGAGGTGTGTTTAAAATTGTGTTGAAAAACATTTGCATTAATGTTTAGTCTAAACAGTGTTTAAAATATTTTCTATCTAATTTCTTCTGCCTGCATAGACTTTATTTTTAAATGGCAGTTTGCTTTCCTGTAAAATTAAGTGTAAGGTGATGACTAACTTCACAGCTTTACCCAACAAGTTACGCATTTGCATATTCCTAGGGCCTTCATTCAAACAACAAAAAAAAGACCAGGTAGGAAAAAATCTTTTTGGGGAACACATTAGTGAAAAACTCGTAGGATCAGTAAACATGTTGTCTTCTGAATTGTAATCTTCCCATCAAATCCATGTGGGTTTCTTGCTTTTGTTTGGGTTTTTGCCTCTTGGGAGCATCCATGAGAGTTGGAAGCCCAGATCTGCACCAGCTCTAAGGGAAAGAATGGAGTCACTGCCTTCCTTCTGCAATAGATCTTGTTCATGGAGAACCCAGGGCCATTAAGTCCTTGTTCTGGAATACCTAATGGAGTAGGCAGGTTCTGGCACTGAAGAGAAAAATGCAAAATAGCACTTTTCCTTGGTCTGTAATTGCACACACACGGTGATTATTCATGAGAGCTCCAGAAGTGTTGAAAGTTAGCAGTGGAAGCTGAACCTCTGGCACGCGGATCCTGCCTGGGCTTCGTGGTGCCAGCGCTGGGCATGTCATGTGACATGGCAGTGACATGGCAGAAAGCCACCTGGTTGGGTTTGAATCCATTTGCTTTCCGGCTTGGACATGGGCTGTGTTACCTGCTGAACGTGCACTCGGGCGCGCCGGGTTTTGCTGTTTTGCCACGAAGCTGGTCGGTATGGTGGTCAGTGCGGCGAGGTGCAGCCGGGGCGGTGGAAACTGGATGCAGGGTACGGATGGTGCTGAGACTTGGCTGTGTTTAACATCTTGTCGGAAGAACAGCGAGGTCTTAAAATTATCGATCTTGTCATAGGGGTACTTTCCTGCCTCTTGTCACCTTTCTGCCCATTCTCCTTACAGGAGTATTTTAAAGCTCTGAAACATTAACACTTGTAGTTTAAGTATCTCTTGAAAACATAGCAGCAAAACCATGTGTTGGTGTACGACAGTTGAGCAAAACTACGCTAGTTTTGCTCTAAATCTCCAGCCTAAACTTTTGTTCTTACAGACTTACTGTATTCTCTCGGGTCACACAGTGCTTAAAAACCCCATGCTTCCCAGGAAGCTCTTCAGTTTACTGGACTCTGCACCTCGTACCAGTTCATCGCATCTGAATTGGTTGCTGGCCAGTGGATGCTAACACGTTGAATTTATCTGAAGTGGGGTATTTTCTGACTGCTGACGCTGTTCAAACCTCTCAAATTCACAAACTCCTCTTCAGGGAAGAAAGTGTGTAACAGATGTACCTCATCTTTTGCAGGGTGGTCTAGACTGTCGTGGTGGTTTAGAAATAAAATGTATTAATAATTTATGTCCATAACACAACCATTATTATTAGTGTTATTTATTCACAGCTGCTTTGATCCTCCTTTCTTCAGTCTCAGCTGCAGTGCAAGGGGCACCGTAAAACTCATGATCTGAAGCCCTGGTGGGGAGGGGTGAGCAGGGGCAAAGGGGCCGTTCCTCTGCGCGGAACAAACACAGCACGTGAGGGTGATCTCTGCTGGGAAAAGGGCGAGGGAAGGGAATGGGGAAAAAAAGATAAAATATCTCTGAGGCCAAGAGCACCTCTTTGTTTAAACAAACTTTTCTAGTTTAAAAAAAAAAAAAAAAAAAGAAAGAGGGAAGGGTATGGTGAAGGGAGCTGGAGGGTGAAATTGTGAATTCGGCAGCACTGTCGTGATGGTGTGGCAGTCTCAGATGGGGTGGAATTGCTGTGCGTCCGGCCCAGGCAGCAAGGTGGAGGTTTCAAACTTACCCAGAGCCATTTAGCTGCTGTGGCAATACCTGATGGCTGCCTGGGATAAAGCCTGGTGGTTTTGGTGCATCCCCTGCCTCCTGAGGGCTGCAAAGATCCCAGCTAGCGTGTACGCCGGGAGGGTAAGCTCTTAAATGAGCTTGCAAATAGAAACTGTACCCCAGCTTCAAAGGGGCAGTAAGCAGGGGAAAAAAAATGCCTGAACTGCTGGTATGAGAGAGCTTTATTCCAGGCGGGCTTTTAAAATACATATTTCCAATACATATTCCCAGCATTTATCCGAGAGCATGCCCTGAGCCAAGTTATGATGTTTCTCGGGTTTTTGTTCCCAGGGCCAACCCACCCTCAATGTTCATTAGCAAATAAAAGCGCCGCGTGACCCACACACTTGGCTAGCAGTACCCCAGCCATCTTGTTAGCATTTGAAGTAATAGTACAACTTGCATAGATTTCCCAAGAAAGCTCAGTAATTTTATGTTTGGAGAGCATGAGCCAACTGGTCCTACTTCCAAGAGAAACACTGCGTGTTCACGCGCTTTACCTTTAAAACAAAAAAGAGAGGAAAAGGGTTCATATGGCTTGTGTTTCGTAGTCTCTCCCATGGGGCTGCGTAACTGCCCCCTGAAATTTCTTTTATGTTAGAATAGTGGCTTTCAACTTTTTTTTCTTCTTGAGTTCCCTTAAAAAAATGATAGTAAAAAGAAATCGCTGAGGTGCTAGTCCCAGTGGAGAGAATTGAACCTTACTGAGTGATTGGCTGGTGTTGTTCCTAGTTACCCTCTGCAGACTCTTCTAGAAGTACTCAAAATACTACAAAGTGGAAATCAGTGCTGTAGAAACTTAGATGACTCCTGCAATGCCATGGCTTTCATACCTCAGGAAGGGGATAGGCTGTCTTCTACCATCTTTTCATCCATCCCATCTTTGGATTTGTGAAAAGGCTGGGAGGAATCAGAGGGTTGCCGGTAGACTTCAGCAGTTAGAAAAGGCTAAGGGGGAAGTGAATGTGCTTGAAGCAGCCTCTGGGGATATCAATGATGAACATCTGGTAAAAATTAAGTATTACTTACTGCAATAAAAAAGTAAAATGCAATGTGGCTAACAGCCAGGAGATGGCTGATGATATAGAGTGGATTACATTCTGCAAACTGCACAGAGGTCTTTCTTCCTGCCTCTGCCTCGAGCCCTGAAAGTCTATAGACGGCACAGGTAGGACTGACTGCTGTTTCGCAGACTTTCCCCAGCCCCATTTGAACAGCTCTTCTCTAGATCATCAGGCATCTGCCGTCTAAAGTCCTGACCAGTGCTGTGAAGTGACCTGTGACTGTGACAGGTGATTCATAAACACAGGTACTTTTTTTTAGGTGGTCAAATTGTGATGCCTTTTAGGATGCTGAAATTTTCAGAAAATTGGCTCCGTGATTTTTAAAAGGGACAAAGATAAGTTTTAAAACTGGTGGAAACAGCCATCTGGTATTAAAATAACTTTCCTCTTAAACACTGTGTCCTCAGCTGATGGGCCCGTTCAGTTTCTGGCTTGCAGTTTGCATGTATGAACTTTCTTGATGCTTTCTTTTGTTTTTTGGCCAAATTTGTTTCAAATCATGATGCGTCTATCTCTGTATTTACTGAATTAAGGTAACAATTCTGTTTACAATGCAGCAAAATTAATTGTTAAGGAACCAGAAGGTCTGGGATTCTAAGGAACTTCAGAATTTTCTAAAGAGCTTAATAAAATAATTTTGGTAAATCGACAGTATTCTCTTTGAAAACAAATTAGAGAAATCATGTGTTCACTGCTGTCAAGTGTCAGCAGTGGCCTGATTAATGCAAAGTAATGTTGTCTGGCTGATTGTTTGTAGCTGTCCATAAAATCTTGAATTTCAATGTGGGGTTGTACATTAATGAGCTAGGGAGCATTTTTCATTCTTGACGATGGTCCAGCTCCAGATTTTGACCGCTATTTGAGGATTTGGAAAAGTGAAGGCTTAAATGATTTGATTTGGATGTGCTGTCTTTGCAAGGGAGAACACTCTGTTCTTGCAAATGCTTTTTAGAAAGAGGGTTTGCTTTTGCCTGGTGTCTTTAGAGATGGCATGTCATGCTTCAGCCTGGGGCTGACACGCCACCGCTGCCCCTTGGCTTAACCAGTGCCCCACGCTTCTAGCTCGGTTCCACCACCAGTCTAGAAGACTGGTATCTCAAGAAAGGTTATACGAGTTCACGCAAGCCTCTGTTTCAAGATTATTCCTTTACAATATAATGGCGAAAACCCATTTTGATGACAAAAGCAGACGTGTGGCTTATGGGCGTACTTTAAACTTTGGCAATAACTTTCGGCGTGTCTTTCGTATACTTTTCTTTTTTGATTAAACTGCAGAGAATTGTGACTACTTTTAAGCAGGCATAGAGTACTACAGAAAGTAATGAAATGTCGTCTTTGCATATAGCTGTACAGTTGCAAGACTATGGTCAGATTTTGCACATATGTGTAATTTCTGTAGTTGATGAGACTTATTTTGCTGGAAGTTACTTCTGCTGAATGATGGCATCGGATATTTTGTATATCATTCTGTGCTTATCAGAAGGACATTCTGCTTCCCATACAAGGTGGGAGTTCTGCTTCATGTGAGCAATTTTGTACACTGTCACAGAATAAGCAAGGTTCATTTGCAGTGCTTGGTCACTGACGCATCTGAGCTGACTTCTACAAACCTACCTAGTAATTATTTGAAATAGTATTTAGTGTGCCCCAAGTGTACGATGTGCTTGCCAAATACAGGAAAGAGTATTTTCTCTGTAGAGCATCTTTCAGGTGCACTGTGTGTCAATCCCTAAATCCCTATTTATTTCTGGTCTTTTTCACTTTCCAGCTGATATTTGACCAATTTAAATAAATTGACCTTTGGGGTTTTTGAGATAGAAAGGAATAAAGATGCTACTAAAATGTCATGAAAACTACTGGGTGGACTCTAGGGATCTCTACACCATGTTATCTTTCCTTTTATCTAAAACTCTGTTCTGATGTGCTTTGATCTTCGAGGATTCTTAAAACATGCTTTTTTTATGTGCAAATGTCCACTAAAAAGTTCACAGATTCACAGCATGTGTGCGGTGTAAGGCGCTCTCAAGACTGCATTTAATATGTGTCCGTATCAACAAAAAAATCGGTGAACCCCTAAGCAATTTTACTTTTTATGATAATAACCCAAGTCTTACGCTGTGTGTTCTGTCTCTGGGTATTGAAGCTTTTTGAGGATTTGGTTCCTCTTTCCTCATTTTACAGGTAGGAGAGGGAATGGGAACTAGGAAATAGTTGTTTAGGCGTGGGAGTGGGGATAGAGAAAGAAGGAATAATTTTAATTTCCCAAAGGGCTGGGGAATGGAGGCACAAATAGCAACTGCCTTGCCTGAAAACCCAGTCTTGTGCTCCACAGTATTGCATACGTGTTTTCTCCTGGGCATGCGGGCCTACAGCTGATGAGATATGTGATGTCTGGTGTTTGGTTTACATGAACACTTATTTTTATTTTGCAAGGGTTTTTAGTATTTCATGAAGACATGTTTATTGTGCCTTAAAATCCAATTTTCCCTTGCATAATTTTCAGCCTCTGGAGGACTTTTAATATCTCAGTTGAAACGAAAGCGTGGTCTTTCCATTTGGCTCTGGCAGATATTACATAGGCTAAACAAAGGAAAAAAATGTCTGTGGAGCTCTTCTGTTTGTTTATACCGCAGCCTTACTTGGGTTCTGGTGGAACAGGGCTATGTTGTGAGACTGCGGTGAACGCAGTACAAGTTGTGTTGGAGGAGGAAGGGTATTACCTCTTTCTGATTGCACGTTGTGACTATGCCTTCTAGTACCTGAACGTTTTCATGTGCTTAACTAATTTGTTGTAAAGCAAGGCTAGCTGACATCAATATTCTAAGGAATCTTAACTGGAAATGGTCATGCAAATTACTTGGCACCTTTCAGTGACCAACAAAGCCATTAGTTTCCTTGGAGAATACTGGGAGGAGTGTTAATTAAATCAACAGGAATGGACAGGGAAGCAAGTGGTAGATAAGCAGCTGTTCAGAGAGAAGAAAAAAATTTCATCAAGCAGGGCACAATTTGCGGGGAAGAGGGAGATCCTTTAAATACTTGGATGGTGGCATTCAGTAGTGAGAACCTCCTCTTCCCAAATATTCCCAGCAGTCTCTGGAAAAGCAGCTGAGATCAAGGAAGGGGGGAGCACTGATCTTGGTGACCCTTCTCTGCTAATGCCTTCCCTCCCTGCCACCTCCTGAGAACTGGCACAGCTTTCCGGCACCAGCAGGCGCGTCTATCCTGCCATCTGTACTGCATGCAAAGAGGCAGAGGTGCCAAATTTCAGCCAGGGTCTGGCAAGAGACTTGTTCTCTTTGGGGTGGGAGACTGAGCAGAAATGGAGCTCCTTCCCACACACCTTCCAGCATCCTCTTCTGGAGCGTGTCTGAGTAAGTGGAGTCGAGGATGGCGCATGTAGTCTGGAGCCACTGCATGATTAGTGTGTGGGTCTCTGAGTTAACTTATCGAGTCAGGCAGAGAAGAATCGTGATACAGTGAGGAGATTTACAGTCCTGATATGTTCTTCTTTTGCTCTTCTTCACCTGCTGGCGGTTGGCTCTGTTTTTTCCCAGCGCACTGCTCAGAGCTGCTGTAAACTGCAATCTAACTTGATCTTGCCAAATGCAAGTTAAAATGTCGTAAGATTTCTCTCCACAACTTCTAAGGCACTTTTCCCCCAGTGTTTTCTCCTCTTTATTCTTTCATCTCCTGTGAGTCATGAAGTGACCCTGTGCTCCTGTGCATGAAAAAAAATGCAAGCATTATGTTCATAATGCGTTAAGATCACACGGAGCTACATTTTGCTGGCACATTTGTACAGGCTCTTATTCTGCATATTGGAATATTTTCATACTGGCTTCCAAAATTCATGAGCAAGGGCAAGCTAGGCATTTGTGTTGGACAGAAATCAAAGGATCTGGAAATGTAGCCAGTGACTGTAGAATAAAAGCAATTATCACGTGCAACAGTATGTAAATGTATTTATTAGGAATGTGTATGTTGCTTGTTAGTGTGTATCTTAGTGCCACAGTGTCTTTGATTCTGACAATGGTCTTGTGAAACATAATGGCACTGTTTTTCCCATTTTGCAAAGCTTCATCCTAAATAACTTCCCCTTCAAATTAATTCTCTTGGCCACCCTTCAGACATACTATTCTTCTCTCTTCTTACCAGCCGTTTAGTGATGGGGTTGACCTTGGTTTTCATATCCTGCAGGCCAGATCAACTACTTCCTGAAAAATATTTGACCAAGGGGAAATGCAAGGCAGGAGAGAGATTTCCGACATGTTCTGCTTTCTGCGCACAAGCTAGATGGTGATGAGGCAGGAGAAGCTCGTGGAATAGCCTTAGAGGCAGCGTTGGGGATGATCAGGAAATTCTCTCCTGGAAATCTTTCAGTGCTGCCTCTATGTTTAAAAAACCAAACACCTCCCACCCCTGAAAAAACAAACATAAATAAGATAGTGTGTATGTAGTGGGCAAGGGAGGTTTGCTAAACCTAGGGAAGAAACAAAATCTGACAGCTGGTTAGACAGAGGCGGTACGGTGCAGGGGTGCTCCATAGGAACATTTTCTGAAGCACCGGGAGAGCTTTTGTTGTCGTCTTTACCTTGAACCACATCTGTGCAACATCTGTTGTTTTAAAAGTGCATACCTGTCATTAAGTATACATAATTAAACTTAATTTCATCTGAAACTCTGTTTAATTTCTTATAATGACTGCACAGGCTGGTTTTCTCTTCTGTGGGGAACTTTGTTTAGGAGTATGCTTACAGTAAGCGAGTCTGTCCTAAAATGTAAGAGCAGCAAAGCCTTTGGCCTTGAAAATAGGGTGACGATTTCTGAAGAAACACTTTACGCTTGATAATGTGTTTCTGGAAGGAAAGATTTCTTCATGTCACAAAGTTTGTCTGATCCAACCAAACATCCCATTCACGTAGCAATACTTTAAAGGGAATTAAATAGAGCATCTGTCTCGTTTGCTGCCAGAGGCCATGCAAGGCGAGGGGTGCAGGTCAGCCTCTCCATGCCTGTCTCCTGTGGCCACTGGACCGTCACCACTGAAATGTGGCATCTGCCGAATTTGTCTCCTTTCCAACTTGTGAAAGCCATCCTGAAGGCTGGAAACAGGAGAGCAGTGAGTGTGAGCCAGGGTGGCTTTGGGAGAGAGGGGAAAGTAAATAAAAAGCACAGACCTGCAGCTCAGGATATAAAAATCCCTTCCTTCCTGTAAGCAGTGGGGCAGGGGTGGGGATCGGCGCAGCGACCGGTGCTCACCCACTGGTGACTTTCCCAGCAGCTGTCATAATGTTATTCTTTTCGGCAGCCCCTTTTGTTTTTGTTAAGAAATTATTTCAAACATTTCAGCCCTGATCCTGTGAGAAGGAATTAAAAGTTTTGGCAGCTGGGCTTCATCCGCCCCTCCCTTCCCTCCCCCCAAAAATGCTCCTTATGGAGCTTTGGCTTTAATTACTGTCCGCAGCGTTCCGGGCGCTGGCCAGGCCGGGGGCTGAGCGATGCCTGGGTGAGTGGAAATGGCAATGCCCTGTGGCGAAGCAGCTGTAATAGACTTTCCTGCTGTGAGTGAGGGAGCTCGTAATGAGAATTGAAGGCTTGTTCTTGCTGTGGGATACAGTTCAAAAGCCAGCATGGGTTGTCGTGGGGTCTTGTGCTGGGGATGGATGCGATGGTGCCATGGCAGGCGCTGGGGAAGGGGAGGCAGGAGTGGGTACCCTGTCCCCTTGTTGTTGCCCCTTTAGCCCTTTGTTGAAAAAAGGAAAGGGTTAGTAGAAGGGCCCTGAAGACTGGCTCACTGTGTGCTTTCTTCAGTGTTTGTGTCTGGCAGTGGGTGGAGGGCCATGCTGGTCCCCGGTTAGCTTGGCCTGGCTTTAGCCTGGTTGGAAAAGTCGAGGCTGAGCCCTCCTGGCCAGGCTGAGCCTGGCGGGTGTCGCTCACCAGAGAGGAGCCGAGGGCCAGCAGCCCCTCAGCCTGAGGAAACCTCCCCACAATGGGGCTTCTGGCTCTGCATCGCCTTCAGGCCAGGGAGGGAGGCCGAGGGCCCAGCCTATCCTTCATCCCTCCCCGTTGGTTGTGGCCCTCGGGGGACAGCTCGCAGGTCCCCAGCCCCAGCAAACAGGGCTTGGATTCTGCACTGCTGCCTCCCTTCAGGGGTCCTGCTGCTGGCCTGTGTCTCTGGGCCACCTTGTCCTGGAAATGCTGTGATTCTGTGTCCCCACCTGCCAGGGGGCCGCAGAGAGCGTGCGGGGAGAAGAGCAGTGAGAGGTGAGACGGAGCGGCGGCTGGGATGAGATATGAAGTTTGTGAGGAAAAAGTTGTCAGGTTTGTTTTCGAGGATGAAACTTGGAGCGTGGATGTGCCTGTGGGAGGGGAGCGCTGAGAAATGAAGGCCTAAAATGGTGGTGGGGTGAACATGGAAATGGGCAGGTGGAGGTGGGAGCATGAGGTAAAGCCCTTAAGCCAGACAGAGAGGCAAATGCTGCCGAAAACACAGAGCCAGGCAGCTCGGTGGCCCTGGCAGGGGCTCGGCGGGGCGGTTTGTCCCAGAGCTGTCAGGGTCCCATGCAGGTTGGGAGGCCATGATGCTCTGTGGAAGGGAGCAGGTTTCAAACCATCTCTGTCCTGCGAGCTGTCAGCTGCAGACCAGGGGAGCTGAGGACTGGTTGATGAGAACAAAAGCACAATAAGGACACTCAAGTCAGCTGGTACAAAGTGGAAAAAATCAAAAGAGGGAAAAGAAATGCAACCAGGAGATGGAGGGTGTGTTGTTTCTGTCAGAGTGGTGCAGCTTCCACAGCATGTGTGGGGGATGGACGCGCTTCTGTGGCACTTTGGGGATCATCAGTCTTTGGAGACTTTTTTTTTTTTTTTCCCCTTCAGTTAATTTCACACAAAAGGTCATGGCCTTACTTGGTCACGGCTGATTTGCAAACCCCTGCCCAGCCTTTCCCTGGTCAGGAGGGTTGTGGATTGTTCTGCTTTCAGCACTGTTTGCTCAGGGCCTCGGTTGGACTCTGGTCCACCTGCTTGTTATTCATACTGGCAAAAACCGTTCTCTGCACTTTCGCCTGAAGTTAAGCTGTGATTTTTCTTGTTTTTGGAGTGATTTGCCTCTTTCCTGATACAACTTAGACAGGGAAATGTAATCAATCAATCAGCATAGTAATTGCCTGTTTAGCATTGATGACACTTGAGAGATTGCCTTGCGTTTAACAAGTCCTCTCTGGTGGAGGCAGAGATCAGAGGTCAGCACCCTCTGACTCCAGGGATCCACTCCCTAGGGGACATGTGGCTCTTTTTTGGGGGCATACGGGGGGGAAGCAGTGCAGTTTAACTTGTATATCTTCTTGTACTGGTGTGGTGTCATTGTAAAGAGTGGTAGTAGTGGGACTTTGTGGGATCATGGCTGGCTGCTTGGCTAGCACATCATTGTAGGAAATATTTCCGGAAGAAATCATAGTGGGATCATGGTTATTTGATGTCTCAGGTTACTCAGACTTCTAAAGGTGGTATTTGCTCATCTTTGGCAAGGTAGTGTGGGGGATGTCATCCAGAATTTCAGATGATAAGGGATCATGTTTTGTAAACTCTCTCAAATATGTCTCAGAAGAGGAGGACTAGTGCATTGAAACAAAGGGTAGGACACGTAGAAGTTAAGTGGTAACACCAGTTGGTAAACAGACTATGAACATGAAGGTTATTCGAGGTACAGTTATGCTTCCTGTGATATTATTTTCAAATTCATTGACTTTATTTTGTCAGGTAGTGGATTTTGGTCAACCTGCTTTTGTCCATCTGTGTAACATCTTACTGCCTGGCAGATGTTTGCAGCACTGTCCCGAAGTCCCTTGTCAAAAAGCAGTAATCCAGACAAATGGCAGTTCCTGCGGAGAAGCCATTTCAAATCATTGGTCAGTGAACCACATAGTTCTGCTTCTGTAAAACCACTACTTCTGCTAGTTGCAATGCTAGAAACGTGTTAAAAATGTATGGCTTTGTCCCTTCCCCCTTTTTCCCTTGACAGCTGCTGTGTGCTGATCCTAGACAGTTAACTTACACTGCCATTATCAGCGGGAGCTGGCTGGTTGTGTTCAGCAACCACCAAAACCTCTTATATTTTCCCAACAATTTGATTTCAGGAGTTCTCACAATACAAAGCAATAACAAAACATGAAATCAACAAACACTGCTTGAGATCATGACAGAAAAATAAAGTAATGAAAAGGTCAGTAAGTGGCATTAAAATGTAAAATCTGAGAACACATAAAAACAAACAGGTTTTTGGACAAAAAACATCAGTGGATTTGAGCACACCAGAAACCTGAGCTCCAGTCCAGATGCCTGCAGTTGACTGTGTCCAATTAAACCGGGGGCATGTCTCCTTGGTGAGCAGTTCTCAGTAATACCGGTATGAGCGGTTTTGTGTCTCATTCCCACACACGTGATGTGCCGTACCAGCGTAAGGTCTCTAAGATGGCTGAGCTCTTCCACACAGGTGGAAGCTGTCTGGTTACCCTCCCCTTCACCAGTTCAGGCAATTGGTTGATCCCTGGATGGCAGTGAGCTGTTTTGTGAAACTTCAGTGTCAGTTGTGCCAGCACAAGATAGTCTCCTCCCTGCCCGATTTTTTTTTTTTTTTCTTTAATGTGAAATGGGGGTGTTAATCCCTTCTGCCATTCTCCATTTCCTGATCTGAATGGATGTTGAAATAGTTGTGCTGCCACAACTTGCAGCGGGGAGCATGCAGTGGCATGAGGCTGGGCATGGGGTGGGCAGTAGAGGAAAGGGAGAGAGCGTGACAGGAACTGCTGTAAGCCACTGTTACTGCCAAACACATCACATCACCGAACCGCAGCCTAAATGCTACTGAAAGATTCAATAAATATTCAACAGCAGAAATATGTCCATTGTGAATTAAATCGAAAAGAAAATAGTTAATGCAGATTTGGACATCCGGTAGGAGGGTGTCTGCAGCTTGTTGCAGAATTGCTCTTAACAATTGAATGTTTTCTCTGCTTATTGTTCAAACTTCCAGTGGAAGTTTGATATCTGGTGCTGAAACCTGTTTAAAGACAGTCTTTTGACTATTTAACACCTTAAAAAAAATAAATATATATATATTTACATTGCAGTCAAAACAGAGGAGATAAGCACATCTTAAACTAATGAGTGTCATTAAAAAACACCTGATGAGGATTTTACTGTGCATCTTTGCATGTTGTTATGGTCATTGTACAGTCATTTTATTGGAGTATAGGGGTACACGTCATTAGGTAGTGTACAGAAACTAAAACAAGCTGTGGCTCTAGAAATTACACTGAAATGCTGCATCTAAACCAGCCAAGAAGAAAAGGATAAACCTTGTCAGGTCCCCTTTTTGAAGAGCCCTGGGTTATGGAAGAAAGGAGTCACCAGGTTTCCTACCTTGCTGGCTCCTGCTCTCATCAACTCGGGCACTTGCTCTCTCCTGACCATCACCAAAGGCTCTTCCTGAACACCAGATTGCAGAGCAGGTGCTATGTGATTCCCGCTCTCTAGTGAGGTGATGGAGTGCATTTGCTTGTGTTTTGCAGCAATAGTTCATCTGTGTTATAATGTAAGTAGCTTGCTTGTTCTCTGAGAAGGTTTAAAAAAAACCAAAGCCCCAAATCAAAACCCCACCCTGTGTCTTATCCATCCGATTTTCACTACTGTGAAGTAGCTGGCACCACGCTGCGTGGCAGTATGAAGCCATGCATTGCCAGAAGGCTGGCGGGTATTTTTAGCCTAGCCTGTCTGGCAAGGAAAGAGAAAAGTGTCCCTCTTTCCCCCCTGAAAGGAACAAGGACTACAGGCTATGGTGTGGTTGGATAGTGCTCAACTGTAGCTTTTGAAAGTCTTATTGGGGTAACTGGTTGCCTTCACCTATTGTTTGTAAAGAAATGTTTAATGCATGGGTACTCCAATTGCCACAGATGTCTTAGCTTTTGCCTTTCCCTGTCTGTCTCTCCCTGTTTTTTCCTCTTTTTGTCTCAAATTAACGCCACAATTAAAGTGTGAAGCCTGCTGGCAGCTAACTAGTAATTACTGTACAATGAAAGAGAGGAACATCTGTCAAAGCTAGGACAAGATAACAGCTGTAATTGATTGCCACATCGTGGAGCTTGACCACCAGCAGATGGCTGGGGCCAGGTTTTAATAACCGATCACAGCAGTGGTCCCAGGGATTTGCTGTGACTCTTCTGAGGTGACTGTCTGCGAATTACACCTGTTCAGAAGCAGCCATGCAAGACTCCATCCTTTTGCTTCCTTTATTTGGTTTTACTTACTTATTTTTAAATCTAGGCTCACCTCTGAAGCCCTACTGCAGAGCAGCATATGCTGCTGCTCTTGCTAGGCAGGGAGTAGCAGGGAAGAGCGAGTGAGGCACTGGAGCTGCGAGCCGTGGCTCAATGGGAATTGGCAACCCTTGGCGCTCTGCGGCACAGGAGGTGCCTCCAGTCACTGAAGCACTTGGGAAGCACAGAAGCAAGTTCAAACTCACTGTGAAATAGAGGGATCCCTTCAGAGGCAGCCTTTTAAAAAGCAAATGAGGGGGGGAGCCATTTACTGCAGAACGTGGGGCTTCTGCATCAGAATTAAATAGCTCTGAATGCTTGCCCTGTGATTGGGGTTGGTTTTTTTCCTTCCCCCCTCCCAAATTTCACAGCTCCTGCTCTCAGCTCCTGTTTTGTGTCTCTGTGGCAGAGTTGACAGGAAAAGGTCTGAGTTTATTACAGCATCACAATTCATAAAACCTGCAGACTAAGACTAACCGAGGAACTGTCATTGTTCCTATTACAATGTTGGCCCTCTGTTTGACTGCATTGTTAGAGCATGTTTGTGGCACATTCTCTCCTGCAGCAGAAATGTTGCTGAAGAGGTAGAGAATGAATAATCTGGAGAGAAGGTTATAACTTTTAGTACACATAATGACATTTGCTTTATGGTAGCAACGAGATAAGGCCTGAGGAATCGGATCTGTCCTTATTCCGCAGTTTTCCTTCTGTAGTCACATACATATATACAGAAAACACATGGGATTTTTCTTTTCCAAAGTCTTCAAACCCAAGGGAGTAAGTGTGTATGGTGGGGGGGGGTAGGGGGAATCTTATGTTGTTTTCCATGAGAAAGCAGAATGTCTCAATGTAAATGAATTGCAGAGACTGGATGTGAATCCCAAACTCTGTAGAGAGCCTGAATAGCTGCTGCCATTCTGCTCTTCTGGTGTTCAGTCATAGGGTTAATTGTTAAACAATTAGTGTTGCATTTCAAAGGCAATAAGACAAATTAGCTCAGGTATCATGAGCAGTTTCACCTTGCACGCTCCCCTCCTCCCATCCTTGCAGTGACTCAGTTGGACAGAGCTTCCTGGGTTATTGTGTAAAACAGCAGCTTGTTTTAAACAGTGCAATCTGTCATTAATTCAGCTAATAAATCACAGCATAAGAACAAGAGTCTTGCAAGATTAACATCTACAATCAATTGGGAATTACAACATTGGCTTTCATACGCAAAGCTGATCGTTAAGTCATGGAAAATTTATTACCTTACAAATCTGCTTATAAGAAGTGTTGATTTGAAGCCTTTATAGATTGTACTACTTATTATCAGATATTCACAGTTTTTTGATGAAAGGTTAAATAACTACAGTTGTAGTGCTCTGCGTTTTCATTGAATTACAAAAAGCGATGGCCAATTTTCTAGGGTAGAATGAAATTTTTGTGGAATGATCCTATTCAAGTATGCAGTTCTTATGAATCTCAATCCTTTGAGCATGACAATACCTACGTTAAATGTCAGAGGAGGCCAAAAACATCTTGTTAAGTGTTCAAACAAATCTTCAAACCATTTTTGCTGGTGCAAACTGAAGTGAGATGTGTTATTTTTCCTTTGTCTGGAATGGGAGAATTCTGCTGGAGCTGTATCCACCACCATTTTCAAGGATTTCATATCCTGTAATCAGAAAAGAAAGTCTGTGGATGTTTCCTGTTAAGAAAAACACTGGATATCTATGCAAAACAAAACACAGTCCAAAGAACATATGGAACAGTGAGTCCTGGATCTGTTGTGTTAGTTTGGAGCTTTCTCCGTCCCTAAAATTAAGCACCTGCTTAAGTGAGAAAAGGGATTCTGCACATTAAGTATCAGTGTAATTTCTGTTCAAAATAACCAGAAGGTAACAGGACAGTGTGTACGTGATATTAGGTTTTTGTGATGTGGAGAACATGTAGTCTTAAATTTAATTGAAAATGTTACTGGATATTCCAGTGGCAGCTTACCCTGAATGAGACTGAACAGCTGAATCCTGGAGATAACTAACAAAGTTTCTGTTGTTCTTTTTTATTTTTTTTTAAGTTATATTTTTGATAGCTGCAGCATTTTTTAAAAAACATGCTGATATACAGATAAGATCCTTGTAACCGGGTCACATAGCACCTGTTTAGGTATGTAGCAGTCATTTCCTACCTTGTGGACAGCGTGCTTATCTGGGCTGGAGTGTTTGTGAAATGCAGGAGAACAGATATCTAAAGGATCCTAACCCCCAGGTGTTTTTGTCTGTCTGAACTTGATTTGGGAAGACCCTTCCTTTTTTTTTTTTTGTTTTTCTTAATATATGTTGTCTCTTGCTGTATAACCACCCTATTTTTTAATAACAGAAGAGCTGCAGATTAAGCTGGAAGCTGGTGCAAAGGCAGCAGTGAGTGAATTAGATGCTTAGCGTTTTAGGTGAGGGATCTGGAGCCCAGCTTGGTGGAGGCTGAGGGCGGGAGGGGAGGCGATGTCAGTGTCTGGGGCGCGTGCCAGTTTGGTGCCATTCATGCTGCACGCTGGCCGCGCAGCCCTGCTGGCAGCAGTCGCCTGAGAGAGTGCAAGGAAGTGAAGAAACAGAGGGGGAGGGCAGAGGGGAAATAGCTTTGGAAAAAAAGAAGAAGAGAGAACAAATGTGGGAATCAGTAAATGAAGAAGAGCCTTTATGTTGTGTGGATAGGGTACAGTGCCAGCCAGGACTACCTGAAGCCCTTGTGCAGCTGCAGAAATCAGTTCCCCATCCCTTCACCCCTATGCTGTGTTGGTGGCACCTCGGGGTTAGTGTCCTTTGCATTTATATGCATTCCAGAGTGGTGGAGACGGCAGCAGCCAGCACACTTGACATGGAGAGCCCCTTTGTGCTCCCGACTCCCGCGTGAGCAGCAGGTCAGCGAGTGAGCAGAGTTTGAATAAGCAGCCCTTGTGTCTTCATATGTCTCTCTGATCCCTTGAACAAAACTAGCATACGAAAGGCAGTAAGGCAATGTGAAGGCCTCCTAAATGTCACCGTAATGTCAGCAGCACTGGGAGCAGAGCAGCCTCCAAAGAGCAGAAAGCTTTGTAATATTTATAGAAACAGAATTTGTTAAAAATACATTTGACTGTTACAGTTCAACCTTTTGGAGTCCTCACTCCTTTCAACTCTGGGAGTGGGTGGCGAGTTGAGAGTCTCTGCATGTGTTGGGTTTAAGTTGTTGCAGTCAGTCTGAGATCCTAGCAAATGCTAGAAGTCTGAGACTGGTAATTTTGTAGATGAGGGAACAGGTATGGTCCTTCTACTGAAAGAGCTCAAAGTCTTTTGAAATAAGCCTTTACTATCTTTCTCCATGTAAACAGGAAGGGCCTCAGGACTCATTTTGCATTTACAAAGCAAGAGTAAACGTGGTGCAAAGCAGATAGTGACTTGTCTCCCGCTGTGTTGCGAGTCAGTGGCAATACGTGGGATACCTGGCACCCAGGCCTCTGTCCCTGGAAAACCCTGTTTTGTCTCTTGGTAGCTTGGACTCTGGAACTGACTGCCGAGAACAAAGCAGAGCTGCCTGCTTGTTTTTGCAGAGCCTGCTGTCTTTAGCTGCACTATCATCATGGTATGTCTTGTCACCATGATCACAGGCACGTAGTGCTTTTACAGCATAACAAAATGGACCTGGAAAACAACCAGGAAATGGAGGGAGAGAATGCTGTGAAATTATCATCAATAAACCTGTCTCTGGCCCTATGTTGTGCAGGAATCCCAGCAATGGGTCTTCTCTTCCACAGTGGTGGTGGTGGCAGCAGGCACGCAGCGTCACTGACCCAAACAGTCCGCAATGTTCCCTGGCATAGCCCCAGCCTGTTCGAACAACTGGGAGATCTGGTCCACGTGTTGCGGTGAGCAACATTTGCTGTTAGCGCTGTTGAAATCACTGCCACTGAAGGGCATCAGCCTGGATCCTCACCTGAACCGGTCACCTGAAGTCATGGGTGCCTCTGCAACCAAAAAAATTATTTTCTTTAGCAAGGAAGAATTGCTGTTTTTCCTCTTGGTTGTTTATTTTTACCTTGCTCTTGATTTCTTGCCGTTCCTAAAGGTCAGCGCTTCTCCAGATTAGGGGAGCACCCTTTTAACATGGTCAGTCAGCACCACACCCATGACTGCTAAAGGACAAATTACAGCCTAGCAAATGCTGTGAATCCCTCTCCTTTCCCTGCCCTTTCCCCATTCCAGCTCTTAGTTGTTTAAATTCCTGATGCTTCTGGCAAGCCGAAAGCTGGAAGATGCATTGATTTCTGATTTCCAGCGTGGTGCTACAGAAACCTGGGCTCGCTGTTGCCGTTTACCTGAGCTTTGTTTCAGTGAGGTGGAAAAAAATGTCTCCATCTTACTAAGTCTATGTTGTTTGGATTGATCAGACAGCTGTTGTGTTTTAGAGCGCAATGTAAGGCTAGATATGACATATTCCATTGGGGGAGTAGGAAATCATTCTTTTGTTCTGTGTGTTTGACATTACACAGCATTTCCTGGTACCAGATTTGCTACTGTGCTGCCCGCCTCTCACTGATGTCTTCTTGTGTGTAGCAGCATGCTGGTAGAGCAAAGCACTTATTGCCCCTACTTGCTGAAACCATATGTTTTGCAAAGGCATTTTCTCCCTCCCTTCTCACTGTTCTGAGCAGGAAAGGTCCAAGAGAACATGTAATGGCTCCTGCTCATCTCCCTTCCCTGCATATTATAATAGTTGAAAGACATACCACTTTAATGTAGTGGACTGAAAACTGCCAGAGGTCAAACCTGAACCCTGTTTGTCCATTGCTGTCACAGCAGGCACCTGGCCAAAGGTGGGTAATCGCACAAGCCGTCCTGGGTCCTGGTTAAATCTGCTGTTGTCCATGGGTTAACACAGCACTGTCTTAGCGTTCCTTGCTCCCTCTCATCATCACCTCTCGCACAGGAGCTGAAAATCCAACCCAGTGAGCCTAGCTTTGTTTTACTTGGTTGGGATGGCGGCAGAGTGAAGGGATGGAGCCGTGCTGCTTAGTGGATTAATAGCGTTTCACAGCAGTTAGCGGGCGCTTTGATTACAGTGCTTTTTTTATAATGACCACTTGACTGCAGGTGGTGAAGGATGGCTTTAAAATGTCCTTTTAAAATTACTTTCAGACTCCACAGAGAAATACCAAATTGTACTTTTCACCCTTCCAACTGAGCTCTAGCAGTGCTGTGTTACCTACTTGTGGCATATAGGAATACATGCACCTTTTTGGTGTGTCTCTCTTATCAGCCTCTTCTTGTATGGTTTTTTTTTTTTTTCCCTGTGGGCAACTAAATTACTCTGGAGGGAGGAGGAGGAGGAAGATTAGTGAAACGAATGTTTATCCGTCTTAATTAGTGCTCTGTTGACAGAAATTATTTTGAGTATTTGCTGCACAGTAGTTACTGTTCATGTAAATTTTTATTTTTTCTTACTTGAATTGACATGTTTAGTTCTTACACTAAGTTATTGGTGACTTAGCACAGCTGGCTACTGATTTCTCTTTGTGACCAGACACTTGGTGATTTTTTTGGTCAATCACTTGCCCTCCACTTGCCTGCAGGGTTCCCATAGGCAGTACTTGTAGTGCAGAGGTGGTAGTTTGAAGCAGGGGAGCTGAGCTCTGGGAAGAAGCTGTGCTCACCTCTTTTTGAGCCCCACTGACAGAGGTTTGGAGCTGCCATTGCAGCCCTCGATCATGGACATAGTGTGACTATACCCAGGGTGGCTGCAGGAGGCTTCAGAGAAAGAAGGTGGCAGCACAGGTTGTCTGCGGAACTAAAGAAGGAACCATTTTGTGTCAGGGCCTAAACACTGTATGTTCTCCAAAGGTAGAAGAGAAATGCTGGGCCAGAAAGGCTTGAATGCTGAGCAAAGGCACTCCTTGTTTTCACTGTTTGGTTTTTTTTGGGGGGGAAGATTGCACTAGCTTGGTTTATTAATTCTCTGATGCAAGTGAGAGATTTTGTAGCAAAGCACAGCTATTCTGCAGGTTGGAGAGGAAGTAAAATATCTCATGGGGTTTGAAGGGATTTGTGGATTTGTTTGGATCTTGTACTGGGTAAAAAAAACCCAAAACCAATCTAGCTCTTCTAGGCCATAACTTTCTGGAATATGTGCTCAAAAACTACTGTGAAATTCAGCAGGGGACTGACGATATACTTCTCCAAGAGCAGTATGTATTAAGGTATGGTATGCATTTATGTCCAATGCTGAGCATGCTGGTGCTCATAAATATCTCCCCTTCGCATGCTAGAGACAGCATTCAGTGTAAAATTCTCTGCAAAAGCCCTTTTGTAGCATTGTAGCAGTGTTAAATGGTGCACCAAAGAAAATGGAAATTCATAACATGATGCAATGTTAATGTGTGAAGAGGTAATTTTCTCTGCACGCTTAGGAGAAAAGGTGTCCATGTAGTGTCATCCTGGGTTTAAGTTGTCCTGGTCACTAGTTTAATCTCAGGGCTTTATTTTTGTGACTTTAAGTGAAAATAACGCATGGCCATGGAGGTGGAAGAGTGCCATCACTGATGCTTGCAGAGTGCCTTGGAATCCTTACATGGAGGATACTATAATAGATGGTCCTTTAGGCTTTGTGGTATTGCACTAACAACTTCCGATGACAATCCCCGCCTGTCCTGTTCTCTCCCATCTCCCTGCTCCTCTGCCTTGGGTTTTTAAAGAAATGTGGCAGGACCCTTTCAATTTTGAACAGAACTTTTTAAATCTAGTGTGAAAAACTGCCTGCCTCCATGGTTTACTGACTCCTTGGGTAATGTCCCTTTAAAGTGGCAGCTGCTGCCAAGGTCTGGACGCTGTGGTCACTAAATCATTTAGAGCTGTGCTGTAGCTGAGGGCTTCCAGCTTCGCCTTTTGTTACTGTCACACAGTGGGACCTGGAAGAGAGCCAGGGCTGCAGGCGCCTATTGTGCAGGAAAGCCACACATCTGCAGTAGAAGACGAAAACTGGATGTCAGCTGCCTGAGCAAAACTTCTCAAAAGTGGTGTCGTAAGGCCCTGAAAAGGGGGCCAGCAGTTTTTTTTTCTTTTTTTTTTTTTCTGCTTCTTCTTGGTGCAGCCAGGCTGTTCTGGCGTGTTTTGAATCCTGATCTGTTTCTGTGTTTTTAAGCTCTACCTTTCATTTTGGTGGAGGGGATGGTGGTGGTAAGGCAAGCGTGGCCAGAATCTTTATAACTGTAATAGACTGCAACAAAAGGTCTATTCACTTCTTGATGAACCAGGGATTTACGTGTATTAGTCCCCACTCTGTACGGAGAGGGGAAGGCTGCCTGATGAATGGAGAAAATTCCTCTATTCTGCGTGCCCCTCACATCGCCCCCCTGCACCAAGTCAATCCATGGTGTCTGACAGGGCTGTTTAGTAATGGGGAATCGGCGAACTCTGTGCTTGCGTTATGGGGGAATGAAGTGTTTCCGTTCTTGGCTTTCTTGAACGTTCACACAGAGCAGCGGGAGTTCTTTTATTTATTTTAGCTTTCTATTAATTTTAATTTTCAGTCCAAATGTGTGTAAACATAAATTAAGTAGGGATGGGTTTACATCACAGCCAAGATACTTGTTAAGTGAAATGTGTGTATAATGTGTATATATAGTACAGAAACAGCATGCTTGTCTCATTAGTGCAGTCAGAAGTAATTGCTCTGAGTCTGAACATTTAGGTTGTAGCAATGCCCACAAGATTTTAAAAAAAGGTCCATGCTGCTGGATTGCTGTATGAACATGTGCAGCCTTTGTCAAGGACAATATTTGCGATGGTAAAGCAGTGCATGATAACAGGGTGGAGTAAGCAAAAGTGAATGAGTTCAAGAGCCTACTCAAAAGTTCCAAATAGACCTGGATTTTTTCCTTAAGTCAAGAGAATAACTATTTCCTACAACATATTTCTCTACCCGTCCCACCGCCCAGTACTTCCTCAAAGACACTTTTTCCGGAGAGATCCTGAGGTCAGACATAATCACTGAGTCTGTCTTCTCTGTGTAGTGAATGGGTTGAACCCATATCCTGCGTTTCAGGGGGAGCACTGAACTGCAGCTCCCGCCGGCGGCTGGGTGTCCAAAGGCATCGCAGGGCAGTGCGGTTATGGTGGAGACTTAGCCTGGGGCTTGGCCCATTGAGGAGCTGCTTGTGGATCTCTGCCTTGAGCTCCTGATCAACGTTTGAAATAGCTGAAGCTACTGGTGCGAAAAATCTCATGAATAGCGTGGAGGCCAAATTTGCTATATTCCGGATTTCTTCTGAGAGCATGTGTTGACTGTGGAGGATTATTCAACAGAGCGATGTAACTGTATTATATGTGGTGTAATACAGAGGAAAACACCAACTCTTGTGGCATCCAGCCCCTTCCTGTCAACTAGTGCTGAAGAGGTCTGACCCTTGGCCTGTGCTGCGGTCCTTTTGTACTTGTACAAGTCTGGTGGGGGAGGATAGGAAGAAGAGCGGCTTTCCTTTAAAAACAAAGCGGAGGACAGGAAGGAACAGCTGGCTGGTAAGCAGACTTCTACTGATGCAAATATATTTTCCATTAAGACACAATTGGGAACTAGGTAGCCTCACTAAGGGAAGAGCCGATGCTGTACATGCTTTGCGGATGGAAAAGTGTCTTTGTCCTGTTTCCGTAGCACTCCACTCTGCTTTGGGACCTCCCTCATTCAGGCTCCTGCATGCTTCCAAATTACAAATATATTTCAAGGAACATGGGAAAGAATCAAGTTCTTCGTTCCTACCAAAAGCAAGTTCTCTGAACCGTCTGCTTGGGCAGGCGTAGAAAGAACCGCATTTTTCTTTCTTCTTTTAGCATTTAAGCATGACCCTGTGCTACAGTTCATGAAGTCAAAGCTGTGAATCCCCACTCCCCTGAGGTTTTGTACTAGCTGTCTTCATCTCCGGGATAATACGCCAAGAAAACTCTCTGGATTTATGAAACTACAGCCTGACTGGATTATGCTAGCAGTATATTTGGAAATGCAATTGGTCTCTTGAAATTAAAAATAAGTGTGCTATCTTTCATATGGCTCTCATACTGCTGATACAGCTAATGATTAGAGAAGATTTGGGAAGAGTTATAGGAAATCATAAAAATAAATCTAAACTGAGGTAATAATTAAAGAGGAACCTTTGGTAAGTCTAGGCACATCATGTTTTCTTGATTAGAGGTCACTCAGTCTTCATACTTTCTTGCTATAGTCAGTTAATTCTGTACAGCCTGCATGTTAGTGTCCTGTATCTGTCTAACCATATTGAACCTTCATTTTTGAAGGGATTATGTTTTGCAGCACTCTGACAGTCTACTTTTATAGTTACTGACAGCTGTAGTTGAATTTTAGAAGGTGGATTAATCCTCTTCCCTTCTTTATACCTTGCGTCAGCATAGCTCACCTGCAGTACAGATGAATATGGCTGTGTTGGGTATTGGCAGAGACATCGCAGAGGCACCAGGGAATCCAGCACTGATCGCTTGGGCTCTCGTCAGTATGATGGTCTGTTGGTTGCAGACATGGTGCCTAAGACACCAGACAGAAATCTGCCTGGAGAATGAGAAGATTGATGCTAAAATTGGGGATAATATAGTCTACAGTGGGGGTTTGTCTTCTGAAAGAAATAGCCAAGTTTCAGTCTTAAAGATCATCCTAGTACTAACAATGCTTAAATGAGTCTTAATAGGCAGGAGCCTGAAACAGGAGCCCCCATGAATTACTGGTGTGTTCGTCTTTGTAATTGCTGGCCATGGGAGGGGGTGCGGGCTGTGCGTGTTGATGGTTAACAATGTGATGGTCCATAGCTGATACTGGCAGCCAGGATCTTTAGATTATGCAAATGAACAATGCATTATTAGTGAGTCACTGTTCAATTTTTAATGTAGTACATGGAAGCATAGTGATATTACTGCCATTATTTAATTAGAAAGTTGTCTGGGTAACCATTGCAATCCTACTTTGAATTTTTTGCATGTTAATAACTGCTTTATACAAAGTTGGGAGTGCCCGGTTTTAATAACATCACATGTGTAAATACTGTTGTCTTCAGATCGCTAAGACCTTTTAGCAATACTGAGGGGAGCGAAGCAATCTGTGTACAAATGTTTAAACTTCATTCTGACCTTGTAAATCCTGTTTTCTCCCCAAGTGCAAATCTGGTGCAATGCAAACAGCAGTGCTTCAAAAATAACCCTAATTAGCAATTAGCTGCAATAAATCAAGCTTGGATGGTGTGCTCAGTGCTGTTGAATTTGATACTATATTATGGCACAAGTTGTGTAATAGACATTTAACTGTTTCAGCTTGTAGCGCTGCTTTTCTCGCATTAAGTGAAATATCTAAATGTCATGTGAGATTCAGCAGCAATTTAGTTGATCGTATATACAGTTCTCATTTAGTGGAGACATGCTTTCTGCGTAAAGATAACAGATAATCTTAGATAGCTGTTTGCTTCTGAGGTACCGATGTCTTTATTCAGTATTAATAAATACAAAAATTCAGCCATTCTGGTTTCTTTCTGAAATGCATCAAGTTTAAATATAATGATTTCTGATACCAACCAGAAAAAGCAAGAGTCATTAGAGGGATCTGGGGGCTAATTGGGCTTATAAAAAGGCAAATGGTGTTTTGATGATGATCTAACTAGAATGATGAGAAGTGCATTTTTATGGCTCTGGATACATGAATTTTTCTAAGGTCCTTTAGAAGTAACTGGAAAGCTATTCAGCATTTTATAATGTGTCCCATGCTGTTTGTAAGTATTGGAGATGCGACTCTTTTCTGAAAACGAGAATCTGTGTTTTTGAAGCAAATCTTCAGTGGTTCTGGGTCTGCTGGTGGTCTCAAGTGTGGAAAGATGACAGTGGTCACCACAGCAGCAGTGAGAAGCCTCTTTAGTATGCGATTATAAAAACGCTTTTAAATATATTTTTATAAATTGCTTTTAATTTTCCATAGCAATGGAGGTTCAACACACCTTTTTATACGGCTGTCGGGTTCTGGCTGTGTGACTCCAGCAGTGTGTGGGGTCTGTAAGGAATGGCAAAAGTAGTTCTGCCCCCAGCCCCTTGGGTAGGGGATTGTCCTACAGCTGTGGATGTCAAGGAGGCAGCTGTGAGTCAGCCCACACCGGTACCTTGGAAGCTGAGTGACTAATGGGTACACAGCACCAGCAGATTTTCGTTGCTGTGATACTAATTTAAGGGTGGGGTTCTTTGCTTTCAGTGGGGTTTTTGGTTTTGTTTTTGTCTGGCTAGTTTGGACATTTATTGTGCAAGTTACTTCTTATTTACTCACTTTGAATATGTCTTTGAAACTCTGTATCACTGTTAGATTGATGTTTTGATAATGCAAATTTGGATTTTGGGGGAGTTTGCTGTAGGTTTTGTCAAATTAAAATGTCAGTATAATGTCTAAAAAGTAAATACTGATGAATCAATGTCTTTAAGAGCAGTGATATCAGTAGAACTTTGTAGTTTACAGACATAATATTTTACATAATGTTTTTGTTTTGTTCAGCTCTTCTGTAAACTAGACAAATATTGCCATTAGGCATCTGGGTCAGGTGCTGAGACCAGGACCCTTTTCCATCGATTCCCAGTCTCATCCCTCGGTTAAAAGATTACATTGACTGGATTTATCTTTATTTAAATTTGCCATAATGTGAACAGTGTGGCCTGATGTTACATTCAGAGTCTCTAAAATGGCTATAATTCATCTTCTGACTTGGTCAGACGGTGTGCTTTCTTTTGTTTAAAAAAGTCAATATCATATTATTGTGCAGGAAAAGATGACTTTAGTGTCTCTTAGACCTCAGTTTATTTGAAAGGGAATGTAATTATTGGTACTAAATAAGGTGGTGTATCCCTAATCTATCACTAGCTGTGTTCTTGGGGCAGTTTACCTAATTTTTTTCTTGATTTTTTTTATCTATGCCTTACAGAATAATAATGCTATTCTTATAGATCACTCTTCAATTTATGGTTGGGTTGTGCATTGCTGAAATTGTACGGAGGCGGGAATTGTGCTGTTGTGTAATGAAGGGGCAGAGAAGAGCAGGTGACCGCAGCTCTGGTTTTGTTTGCAGTTGCAAGAACTGGTGACTCGGTGTTCTCGGGGGTGAGGAACAGCATTGTGTGTTGCATGATCAAGTAGCAACACTGATGTTTTCTTTTTGTGACTTCATGAGCTTTGGGGAGTAGGGAAAAAAATCAAGGTGCACTTGCAAGGTAGTCCAATAAAAACTCTAATTCTAGATGTAGTTGTGGGAAGGCTCTTTTATGGGGTGAAATCCATGAATTGGAAAAGCAGAATGGTTTATGGGTGATGATTTAATCCATGTGCCAGAGAGACCGTACATGGCTTTTAATTTGAAGTAAGTGCTTCCTCTGGGACTGTTTTTAAAGCTTTTGTTCTTATCATTCCTTATTGTTTCTGCTGAGCTTTCCTGTATGTCATCGCTCTGCTGAGGCCTGTTGTAACTTTGAGGGCAGGCAGCTGCTTTTAGGACAAGCTGCTGATGTGCTGGGCCAGGAGGTGCCTGTGATACTGACTCCAACAGGGCTGCCTGCTTGGCAGAGCACCAAGGTTGCCCAGGTGTGTTCCTACCCTCTGGTGTACTCTTCCATATATTATAAGGTAGGTTTGACTGAATTCGTTAGTCAAATTATATTCTTTGCAATAACCAAGTTTTAGGATTTACACCGAACAAAGAGGAATGTCATCTTTCTCTGCATGTTTTAGGTGTCCTGTTAGCGTGCTTTGAATTTGTATGCAAAGACCTTCTCAGTCTATTTTCAAGACAGGTAGTTTCATTTTGAATACTGCTTTAAAGGATGCTGGCTCTTATTCAAGTAATAAGTGAAATCCCTTAACAACTCCAAGCTTAACCTGGAATTTGTGTTGTCTTCTCCATAATCTTACTCCACTCATAACTGACTGTATGTCATGTAGTAGCAAAGACGCTGATAGCGTTGTCAGCACCAGCTGTCCCTCTTTGCAGCCGTTTCTTATACTGAATTATTTACTACTGGGATTTATGCTATGTATGTAGTGTAAAAGTTTTATCACAGCAATTGTGCATGTAAACTAGTACTGGCTGCAGAGATGGTCTCCAAAGTGTTAGAAGAATGCTAAAGGGAAGGAAGGACTTTCATTTAATTGGTTTTATCTGTGGCTCCAGATTCATTCATCCTTCCCTTTATCTGTAGTTTAACAAATAATCATTCTCCATAATTTGGCACATTATATGGCTGAGTAATTATGTTCTAATTATGGAATCCCTTAACTGCAAGGTATAGTTTCACAAAAGGTTTGGATCTTTAGGCAAATTTCCATGGGATCTTTTTTTCAAATGAATGTAAGGGTTCCCAGTACCGGAAAACCTTAGATTCATAATGTGTTTCTTATTGTTCAGGCAGTGAAACAGCAATGAGTAATGAAGAGAAGAATGAAAGGACTGAAGGGCAGCTCTTAGCCAAAAATCTTAGGTTAGTGCTTTCAGTGCAGCCAGCAAGGATCACACTACTTAAACTTTAGCTGAACTGAAAGGGAGGAGGGTATCTGACTCATAAAATTACAGCATGATATATGATATATTGAAACGTAAGTAGGAGATTTAAGTAGTTTAATGTACCTGTGACTAGCATCTTTTTTTTTGATGACTCTTTTCTGGATATCTATCTTTAATTCAAGAAAGCGCTAAAGTGCGTCCATTAGGTGGCTGTTAGAATAGTTCAGTACTTCTCCAACGTGAAAGTCAGCAGATGACATTTAAAAAAAATAAATAAAAAATCCAATTTATTAAAGGCTTAAAATGTAGTGAAGCACAACCCTAGCCAGGAGTGTCACTGAAAGCATGGTCACCATGCCCCTTGGGAGTGCTTTTGTTGCAGGTTTAGGGGGCCTGTTCATTTGATGCCTTCCTTTACCCAAAGGCTTCATATTGTCTTACTAACTGTGCTTAATTGCATTTGCCTCCCTTATATTTGTACAGATTATTTCCAGTAATTATGTTTGAATGTTCATTTAGGTGACAATCTCGTCTTTCCACTGGGCAATGAGTTATCTGGCAAGACTGAGAGTGCTCAAAGAAAACACTGATGTGCGAGTAAAACCAAAGGTGCCTGGTGTGTTAGGTCATTTTTAAGGAGTTTGAAAATATTAGCAAATGCACAAACCAGCAGCATTAGATGCTTTGCCAAAGCAAGCATTAGTAGGTTGCCAGCTATTCCCTTCTATATTAGAAATCTTCAGGGGAGAAATGCCTGCTCCTCTGTCCTCCTCAAAAAGGCTGGTGTAAGGGGCTGCGTTACCTAATATTATTAAAGATAATATATCGCAGAGCTTAATATTCTTCTAAAATGTATTTCCTAAAGATGATGTGCCCCCATTTTATTGTAATGTTAACATCTTGCATCTAGTAAGACCTGAACTTGTTACGAGATGCTGGATGCGTTCCCAACCATGTAATTTGATGCTGTTTTGTTTGACAAACAAGGGTATGTAGGTCGCAGTTGCCACGGTGCAAGTGGTAAGTGATAAATCACAGGTGTGGTGCTTAGCTGGGGACTGCTGAGTTGTTTCCAGTAAATTTTCAGAGTATGCGGAGGTGGTGGTGGAAAGTAGACTTTCAAATCTGCTTTGGGGGGCTATGGGATTTGGTGGGGGAGCGAGGAAAACAACAGAGAAAGAACCTTAGTGCCATACCTCTAGGTGTGCATCGGGGCTGGAAAGCCAGTTGCATCTTTTCACCTTTATGGCAGTTAGACTTTTTTGTTACATAGGATAATACCACTTTTCATTTAGCTGCCTGGATAAATTTCTAAGAATTGTACTGCCTTCAATTTTAGAGAGGGATGAAGAGTTGTTTTCTTGTACTTGAGCCATGCTAAACAGGCATCAAAAATACAGCTTCTGTCAGTGCTTGGGACAAGGTGAGGGCAAGTATGTACACAGCCTTGCATGTATACCTGCACAAACTCAGGATTTTGTCTAAGTATGTTTGCCAGGGTAATCTTTTAAAGAGAAATGCGTGAGGATTTATTTATCCAGTAGTCTTCAGGCAGAGGTACTCGGAGATTGGTGTCATGTCCTCCTACCGAGTCCATAAAGAAATAGCAGATCATGGGTAATAAAATATTCTGCTCTGCCGGAGGAGTTCAGAGTGGGAAATGCATGATCTGATCCAGAGGTGTACTGTCCTTTGGCTATCAAAATTGATGTAAAGAGCCCTGTATGCAGTGAAGTTGTCCAGTCTGAGTTTGGATGTAGGTATTATTTCTGTTTAAAATTCTGTGGGAGGGGCGTCCTGGGGAAGAGTCTGTTACTGCCTTGGTTGTTAATGGGAATTGTGCTTTACTACCAATGGGTAGAATTTGGCTCTTTGGAGATGTCCTATTAAATATTTTAGGGAATAGGTCATACATGATGTGTTCATTTCCTTAGTATAATTCCCTATCACCAATGCCATTAAATGCACCATTACCAGCTATCTTATGTAAATGATTTTTTTCAGTCTTTTCTCTTAGTTCAAAATACCCTTTTAGAGGGCTCTTGATTAGTTGAACTCAATTTGCTCAAAGGTTAGCATGTTAAATTGGTATTTGGTTTTCATTAACCTGTGCAGTAGTATCTTGTCATTAGGAAAGGCCTTTTGCAGGATCTCCATCATCATTCATTTCTTGTAGCTAGGTGCTTTGCTTTTTCTTCTTTTCTATCCGATTCATGCTGTCAAGGATGCTGCCTTAAAAAAACCTTGTCCTTTGTATCATGTAAGAAAAAACTTCATGGCAGCATGTTAACCCAGAATTGTACTGTGTATTGGGTTCAGTTAGCAAGAGCGTCTGTTTCATTCTGGAGTTTTTTTTCGTTAGTGTTCAATTAGGTTTTAGTGAGGTGTTATCGTTACGATTCCTTAAGAGTATTTATTGCTTTGTTGACCAAGGCACAGTTGAGTGATCAAAAATAACACTATAAGGAAAGAAATCTGAGGAAACTGGTCGTCTTTTCTGCAGCGGCAGACTTTTAAGAGACACAGACTAGAAAATTCAAAATGTACTGCCAAGAAAGGAATTTTTTTTCCCCCCATTTTAAATAATGATATCTTGCATGTAAATCTGGAGGAAGGAATGTAAAGGCACAGTTCTGAACATATGGTTGCAGTAGACTTCTGAATAATGCTTGGACTATCTATTACCCTGTAATTGCTACCTATCAAAACTGCATTGTATTAATATGACTGATTATCTTAGGTGGTTCAGGCATCTCCTGCTCCTGTTCTGCCCAATACCTCATTTTGAAGTACAATCATGTTTCTTCCTCCTGATGCATCTCTCTCCCTCATACCAAATTGATAAAAGCAACGTATTTGAACATAAATAAAATTAATGGAGCAATAAAACAAAAGAAATTGTATTGTACTAAATCCTCACTGTTTGCTTTGCTTAAAAAAACAATACGTTACTCTAGGGATAAGGCAAAGCAGCACAAGACAAGCTTTGAATCAAGCGAGTTTCTTATGCACTTTCCATCTCCAGAGAGGGAAGCATTCATTGAAACGCTTGCTGTAAAAAAGCAAAACTAGCAAGTTAATTTTTTGATGCCCAAGACTGACAGTAGGAGTGAGACTTTTTCCAACACTGAACAAAAGTCAAAACTGTTGGAAAGGAAAGATGGCAAATTCCTATCTTCCTATCTGTTTTTCCTTTTACTCTTTTTAATCTCACTTGTGATTGTTTGCTCTGCATTTGCCCTTATGCTCCTAAGAAAGGTTTTACTTCTTCCATGTTAGTACTGGCGCTGACAGAAAGTGCAGAACTGGTCTTCTGTGTCGCAGAGGCCTTGTGCTGTCTTCATCCAGCAGCTTAGCTTTTCTGCTCAGGCTGGGCAAGCAGCTTGTTCCCAAAACACCAGTAGAAACACCAAAGAGGATGAGGATACTCTACCCCCAGCCCCCCTCCCCAAGCATGTGCTAATAAAAAACTTGGCAAGCAGTTCTAAACCAAAGCCCAGAAAAATACTGTCTTCAAAAGCTGACTGCTCCCCTCTGGAATGAGGCCTGAGTGAAGCTCTGAGTTTCCTCAACCTCAATCAGTTTGAAGCAAGATGTCATAAAGTAATGGGGCTCGGCTTAGAGGAATTGCCCAGGATTGTTTCAGGCCAAACTGTCAAGAGCTAAGAGTGGAGCTTATTGAATCTAAAATCAGAGCTCACCTTTGATATATTTACATTCCAGTTTAAAGAGCTCTTCAAATTGCTTTCTTGCGTGCCTCTCAGCAGCACTGTGTGGTGGGCGAATATGTTCTCTTAAAGAGTTTGCTTAGGGATGTAAATATGTGCTTTTTATGAATAAAGCAGTGCGTGGCTCTGTCCCCTGTGTCGGAGGGCTGGCTGCAGAAGCCCAGATGGCTGTGTCATCCTGGCTGCATGGCTGAGAGCACAACAGGGACTGGGTCCTCGAACTGGGTTCCTGGCTTCTCTAGTAACCTGAATAGCAGCTGACTGAATGGGAGTCTTCAGGGAGGGGCGGGGGGAAATGTCATGTGGAAAATAATTTGCTGAGCAGATGCTATGCATCAGTTTTTCCTGTTGCCACGCTCCAAATTCACTGAGTCTTTGGGTGTGCGTTTTGTTGTTTTTTCTTTTTAACGTTGCCTTTTGAGAACGCAAGGCTTCCTCTGGCTGAGGAATGAAGCTAGGTCAACTTAAAAAAAAAATCAGTTGCTAAATATTAGGCCAAATTATATTAATATGTAGTTTAGATGAATCTGTCTTGCCTATGCAGTGTGCGGTGCGTCCTTGGTTAGCCATGTAAATAGGGCCTTTATTAGTGGGCTGGGTTCTGCTGTCTCCCCACCCAGGTCTCAGGTGCTGGAGCCTGTTGGGAAGCACTTGGCAATTAATGCTGACCCTGGGGCGAGTGCAGCTCCCCTGCTCCCACTGTAAACCCATGGAAAATGGGAGTAACTTCTGGGAGAGCAAACGAGGGAGTGGGACATGCAGGTGTTGACAGCAAGCAGAGGGTGCGGGGCAAAAGCTGGAGTTACACTGCATAAGCAAGACTTGGCACGTATCTTAAAAATTTTGTGTGCAGATTGTGATAAGGATTGCTTAGAATAAAGGTGTGCCATCACGCTTCAGCTTCACGGGGAGGAAGGTGTACCAGAGCTTGGGTGCTTTTATTGGTTTTATTCTCCTTTAAACCACCTTTGGAAAGGCAGAATCAGAAACTAACTTGAGAGAAGCCAGGAAAATGAAGCAAAACAGTTGCAGGCTTAAGCTTTCAGCAGGAACATGTGGCACAGGCAGGTGACATCTTGACTTGGAAAAGGACATGCCACTTCTGGTTGGGGTTTTGTCGGGATCCTGGGGCCAGTCCTGAAGTTTTGAACCCTGCGGAAGTTCCTCTGATGTGAGAGCTGAGCTGGGCAGGATCCAGGATCCTGTTCAAACAGCTCCGTCTATTTCTCTCCCCTAGGGCGCTGTTTTCTTGTCCCTGGAAGAGAGAAGCCTGATTTTTTTATTATTTTTTTTTTTCCCTTGCTTATTTGGAAGAAGAGGGGAAGGACAGGGCTGTGTGGGAGAAAGCCAGGTCAGGAGAGAAAGGCTTGGTACGTGTCATGATACAAAACGACAAAGGGAACCCATTGCAGTGGCAGCAGAGCTGCTTATCTGTAACTGTGCTCCTGTGCCTGTCACCCCTTGTGATCAAAATTTTCAGCCACTCGCTGCAGAGTGAATGAAAGTGGATTTTCCCTTTCCTGCATGTATTCAGCGCAGAGCTATGATTTTGTCATATTGGTGTACTTGATGGCATATCATTGCGCTCGATATGTGTGTAAGAATTAGCATATGAAGGTGTGCCTTCAAACACAAATGTGCTGGGGACAGTTAACAGTACGGGTGCTTTTCAGCAATGATATGTCATAAGAAATACTTTAATCTGGGGTTTTCAGAACAGTACCTACGGATGAGGCATATGAGCATTGCTGAGAAGGCAAGTAGGTTCTTGATTCCTTTGGGCCTTTGCTGTGGATTAGTTATACGGCTTTAAGTATGTTGGTGAATTTAGTAGGGCAAACTCTGTGGGATCCATGTGTGAATTTGGTTGTACATTGCAGTATCACTATAAAGCACCTTGTTACTCAGTCCTCAGTAACCTAAGTTTTACTAGCAAATTCTAGTGTATTTTACCAAATTTAGACTTGCCAAAACTGTGTATGCTAAACAGACCGTGTTGAAAATTGGAGTTTAAAAAGTTGTAAAACCAGATAATTCATGTTTAAGACTTTCTTGTTTTGCGTAGCTGTTTCATCCTCCTAAAACTGGTCTCTCAACCATCACACCTTCCCCAGCCTTCTTGATCAAAGCTCGCATCCTCCAAAGCACTGTTTTCTGTTTTTACCAGGCACCAATGCGGATTCTGTTTCTTCCATGTAGTGCTGTCTCGGTATCTGGAAGAAAGGTTTTAGCCTTTTTGGTCTAGAATCTGTGGATAATCATCAAGGGTCCATGGAAGTTGAATAAGAAAAGCAAGCTTGTGTGTGCTGTAGAGCAGCGGATGTATATGAATATTCTTAAGGTGTCCACTGGAAAATTAGCAAGAGGTCACAGTTTGCAAAGACTGTAAATCTTTACTTTATTAATCCATTGGGCCCTTTGTTTTTTGCAAGATTTCTGGGCAAAAGTGAAGGAATAAGAATTGGCTGTGTTAGGAACTAAATAATCCCCTCTCCTCACACGTGCTCTCTGTTATGGATTTAAACTGAACCCATAATACCATTTGTATTTCAGATATGTGTTCATTTCTCTTATTCTTATGTTGACCAAAAAAGAACCTTTCATGGGGAGTTCAGAGAATTTATTTTAAATGATGTATTATTTACACAGTGGTAATGGCTGCTTTCTAAAGATGTCTTTTGAAACTTTTTAGCATGCATATTATCATTTAAATTCACACACAGAGACTATTTAAAAAGTGTATTACAGTGTACATGTGTATTTAGGGGCTTGTGTATATTATTTTATCCTAATGGGTAATCCATCTTTTTACTGTGTATTTAGGGACATTTAAATCCATGGATTATTCAGCAGTTGAGCGTGCACATTAGCTTTGCAAGCTGAAATTCAGAGGAAATGTCACAGTGTTTAAAAAGAAAAACGCACCCAAAAAATGAGGAGTAAGTTAGCTTGCCTTGCGCTGGTCTTGGGCAGGTGGACCCTCTAAGAATCAGTTCATATGTATTTTTTGCACCTAGAGCAATTTCCTTGATGTCAGAAAAAAAATTAAAGAAAAAACCCTCCTGGTAAAAAGTAGCGCTCTTACTCCTTGCCTGTGTTCTCTTTGCATTCCCTTCAGTTCCAGACAAACAGCGAGGAACCTGAATAGTTTTAATTTAAGAAAAGAGGAATTTAGGAAAGAAGGTTTCTCTTAATAGAATGGTAGCTCTGCCTACTAGGAAAGCAGAATAGCATTTTCTTTCTCAAAGCTGCTGTTATTTGAAGTAGTGGGAATTGGCAGGTTTGGAAAACGCTACTTTATGAAGACCTCATTTTCAGGCTTCAATCTGGTCATCTTTTGGATGGAGGGACACCAATGACAAGCTTAGTTCTGGTCTCATGTTTTCACTGAGACCCAGCAGAAACATGTTAAGGCTTGTTTGGTTTTTTTTATTTTTTTTCTTTAAAACAGATTACAAAAACAGAACTGCTGACACTTTGGAAAGCTTTGCTGTCTAGAAATAATACAAATTCTGCATTTCTCTCCGTTTACTTGTTTACATCCACAAGTGCTAACATGAAAACAGAATCTTTCTCTCTGGAGAATTTGTCTGCTTCTGGGGCAATCTTGAAATGTAGATAATGATCAATGCTGCTTGTTCTTCAAGGAGCACAAAGCAGCAGCTTCCAGGTAATAGTGGGCTGATCTTATTCGTATTTAACAAGGCATATCTTCCTGTTTGAGGTGGGTCAGGCTTATGAAACAGAAATGCACAGTCAGGGAAGCAGACTCCTGGCAGCTTGCGAGGCAGCTCTTCCCCTTGCTCAATCATCCTTCGCACAGAGCAGCGGCATGTTCTCCTCCGGGTGCTACCTGAGTAGCTGCTTGTTCTAGGCTTTCAGTGGGGTTTTTTAAGGGTGCTAATCCATGACAGCTGCGACTGAATTCATGACTGGAGTGGTGGCTGTAATCCACTAATTTTTCTTAAAACAACTGTGACTATTTTTGCTCCGCAGTGCCTTCAAATATTGGGTAAGTGTGGGAGTGGTACAAAAGCTGGTGAGCAGCTAAAAGAACTGGAGTATAGAAATTATTTCTGTTCAGTTGTGGTAGCGGAACTGAAGTTGAGAAGCTGTGCGCAGGTGCAAAGGAGCATTTTACAAGCCTTGGGCAGCAGCCTCTGTCCATCGCTGGCAATCCTTCTAAAATCAGCTCTTTGATATGCAAAAAGGAAACGGATTGGATTCAACCATCCGAGACAAGGCAGTTCAGGCAATGAACGCTCAAGCAGAGAAAGCAAGCATGTCCTGAAGAATGAGCCACTTGTACCTACTGAAGTCAAGCAAGCAGATGTCTTTCTGCTCACTTGTACTCCGCAAATATGGTATTTGCTGCTGTATAAACAGCTATGCAAGTCAGTTTCTAGGGTATCTTTTCATCAAATGACACAAACCCGTTAAGCAGCATAATCTATTTCAAGGAGGAGGAGGACATCCAGCAGAAAAAAAAGCAAAGCAGTCGCTTTTACTAGGTCTATGGACTTGGGACACGGCCTCAGCCAAAAGTTTCTGTTGGCCCTCCGTAGGTGGGGAATTGCAGTTGCTGCCATCTGAAACATTGGAACTTGTGGCTGTGTCTTTTTTATGGGGGGCTATTTTTTGGCTGGGATATTTTGTTATTATCTTTGTGACTATGCAGTTTTCTAGTACTCAAGTGCACCCAGAATTTCTGTTGTTGGCAACAGGGCGACTGCTATCATAGCAATATTTTTCAGCTCTAGGCTGGTACTATTAGTCTGCTGTGAACAATGGATAGAACAGAACAGACCATCCGTCCTGCTAAGAGCAAATGCTATTCCCTTGGAGTCTCACTTACTGGAAATAGCTGAGTTCAGTGAAGGGGACGCCCAAACTAAAAGTCACTGTTCTGCTCTTTTGATTTTTGACATAAACACTGGAATTAACTTTTGATCACCATCAATTTTCGTATGCCCAATTCCACTTAAATGTTAATCTAAGATAGCAAAGGCATAGACATTTATCAGCTCTCAACCGAGTAACATATGGATGTACGTCCTGCAAAGTGCTTTAGGGTTTTTGACACCAGTGTGCTATTTACCATTTTCCCAAATATCTCATAAAGCAGTGGTGAGTGAAGAGACAATGCATAAAGTGTCAAGCTTTTGTCTGTCTTTAATGGGTCATTTTGATGGCTTTTTTCAAACCCCAGCTGTTCTGAATTAAATACTGTTAGGTAGATGTTACAGAATTTGCCTTCTGCATGAGCAGGGGGAATTTTTCCACCCCCACTTTTCAGCCTGCTATTACCACTACAAGAGGCTTGTCATCCTACACTTCTTAAGGAAGCCAGATTTTTGGCTTGGGTTCAAACATATGTTTCTCTGCCGCTGCCTGTGCGCTCTCTGAACTGCCATTGGATACCAGTTTCAACTGATGCTCTTCCCCAAATTTCTTTCCCCCACTCCTGAAACGTTGCAAGCATGTATGAAGGGTGACAAGAAAATTCACGTCTCCTCAGACCACTGAACTTTTGTATTTTATGGCCACTTAATAGATTTTCAATCTGTTAAGAAAAAAAAATAAAAAAAATAAAGAATCTATAGCAAAGTTATCCTAGGCATCAGGAACCTGTACTAAAAAAGAAAGGCACTTTTTTTATTAATAGCAGTATTATTATTATTTAAAGATTTATTGGAGAAATGATAGACTGTCCATTGGCTGCAGTGTGTGAGTTTCAAGGACCTGAATTCCCATGTTAGCAATTTGTATGGGTTTGTGATGCTTTCTAGTCTGTGTGAATGTGACCTGCATCTAAATGAAAGCAGCTGGTGGAGGCATGAAGTGGAAAGCAGGGTGTTTAAATGTATAAAGACTGGCTGCACCAGTGGGCAGACAGTGTCCTGGGACCTTTGTGTTCTCAGCTTTTGGAAGTTTTAATAACCAATTGGGGGGAGTAGTTAAAGCAGCAGACGCTTTGTCCTGTGAACTTGTAATTGTGCCGCGCTCAGATTGTTTCAGCCTGGAATGAAGTGTCAGCGTCAGATTTTCAATCTGTTAAAAAAAAAAACCTAAAAATTTAAGAAATCAGTGGGGTTATTGGTGATGTGTTTTTAAAAAGTACCTTTATCTGAAAAAATAATGCAAAAAAATAAAAAAATACACCCTAGACTTTGTCCCTGGCTGTGTGAGAAGAGGCTTAAACTTGGACGACTCCCAAATCAGCTAGCTGAGGTGAGGGACAGAGAGTAATTAGCACTTTGTATTTACCCAGTTAGGAAATATTAGAGGATTTAGCAGCTGCTTAGTTGGTGTGAAGTCAAGGTTTATTATAAAGTTTGGGTACTCCTCCTTTTTTTTTTTGGTTAAATTTATTATGGGTAACTTCAAATATTGTATTAAAGAAAAAAGGCCACTTCCAAAGTCCCAATAAACTGCTCTATGAGTATTTTTCTTTTCCAAATTATCAACTCTTACAATCTCTCTTTATGCAGGTCCTGCCTCTATAAATAAACCTGCTGCTTCTCCCTATTAATCGGTCATTGCCACTTGCAGTTGGTGCTGCTGGGATTCTCACACTGCCCATTTATCTTGGATTTGAGGCAGGGCTTTGCCCTGGCATTTCGCTGCCAGCGCTGCGAACCAGCCCTTTTGGGGTTGCTGTGGGAAGGCTTTGTCGCTCTTATTCCTTAGTGGTTATAAACTCCTCCACCTTGGATGCTGCGTTACAGTAATTGCAGAGGACTCGATCCATTGACTAAGCTCACAGTGACTTTACTGAGCCATTTCTCACCCTAACTTCTCTAGTCCTGAATCCGCACCTTTAAATAGGAAGCAGCTATCAAATGAAAAAAAAACAACCACAACATAAATTCAAGGAAGAGTTAGTTAAAATGTAGCAGTTTTAAATCTAGATCTTTTCCCAAGTTTGGGGAGTACAGAGAGGTATTTGGGACACCTCTAGCAGCTTTTAGTGGATTTGTTCCAGCAGTCAGAAGAACATACCCCCTCCCGCTCCAGCAGGTATTTTCCAGGCTGCGGAGTTCCCTGGAGCCTTCGCCTTACCTGTTCTGGGCATCACCTCGCTGTTCCTCCCCGCTACCTGCTAGCGGGGGGATCACAGCTTCATCTGCCTGTAGTGGCTGAAACAGCAGGAAGCATTTGTGCCAAAATGAGGCATTTAAAAGTATTTATTTATTCAGGGCTAAGGTTTCCAAGAAGCCATGTGAATATACAATAGTGGATGTAGGTACATTGATATGTTTTCATAATGCTTTAAAAAGACTTTTGTCAGTATATGTTGAATGACAGTTATGTGCTTTGTTGAAAGTATTTGGGAAATGTTGTAAGAAAACAATTATATCAGGTTTGGTTTTCTGGGGTTTTGTTTTGGTTTTGTTTATTTTTTTGTTTTTTTTTAAGGGATATGCTTTATGTGTCAATTAGCAAGGTTTGTTCATAAACTGATGCACTTCCACAGTATTTGAAATTTTCCCAACAGAAAAAAGCTTCAGTTAGCTCTTCAGCCGTTCCTTCAAGTAAACAATAGTGTGCATAGCTAAAAATTTTGCGAGCAGGCAAAAGCCTGTTTTCACTGATGGTGAGACAAACAATGTTAATTATATCAAAGAATCAACAGTGTACGCTTACTCCAAATGTCCGTTTGAGAGCTCTCAGACTGACTGGGGGGGCATTGTTTGCAAATACGGCACTGTTGTCCAGAGGCTCCTGCAGTTTAAGGGGTTTCACTTATTCTTTTTTGATCACCACTTTCTCCTTTTTTTTTTTAACTTGTTTTTGTTGCTGTTGGTGTTCTCTGTGGCTGATGTGGGTACGTTGATCTAAGGGAGGATTTTTGAAAGAAATAAGGATGAATATTTTCCAAATTATGCCAAAATCTGATATGTTTTTCGGCAATCTGACATTTCAGGATAGAAGCAGGATGGAAACATTGTGCTTCAACAGGCTCACACAGTGATTTATGTAATGTTATCCTTGCAGTGAAATGCCTAATCTGCCAGATGATGCATTTGCATGCTTAGATTTGTTTTCCAAAACCTTAAATTTTTCTGTTCTGAAGGAATAGTAATAACAAGTTGACTGGAAAGAACAACAGAAAGAAACACCCATTAAAAAAGTCCATGCTCTCTGAGTCCTAGGAGGGAGTGTGGGCAGGGCCTTGGCAACTTTTTTTTTTTTTTGGCAGCAGCTTCCCACGGAGTTGCCTTGGGCAGTGGTCTATCAGATTTCCAGGCGCAGCAGCAGCTCTAACTGGCAGACTTCACAGCTAGTGCATTGCTTAAAGTGAAGGGAAGACTTTTCAGGGAGTGAAGAAGGTGGATAATCCTGAAGTCCTCAGCAGTAATGAGGGGTGTTTATTACTGAAGAAACCCATGTTGGGATTTCATTGGTGCTTTTTGTCTAAAATTGAGGGCTAATTTAAGTGTAGCTCCAAAAAGTGGAAGGCTTTGTGGTTGGAAATGTGGTTCAGGAGGAAAATGGAAAGGACTTGTTCAGGAACTCTTGCTCTTGACTCTGACAAACCCTTGTCTTTTTGTTCCGCTGACCCTCTCCAAGCCTAAATACTAATGTTTCTTTCTTCCAAGTTCTTCCCCTGACTTGACCTTTCTGCCTGTACTGATAAAACACTGTCCAGGTCTTTCTCATCTCTTGGTGGCTTCAAGGTTCTCATTGCTGACCTCTTTGGCATAGATATTATACCTTTCCTTTCTCTGCTCTGCTTGCACTGTTGTTCACAATGCAATTTAGAGATAATCTCTCTGGCTCGTCTCTGGCTGTGCTATCCCTGGAGTTGCTGCATTTGATTAAAATAGGAAGGGGACCACCTTCAGAATTCGTGAGTGTGAGTCGCAGGCACGAGGGTCGTCCTAGAAAAGTCTGTGTATTTGCTGAGTGGAGAGATCTCGGCTGAATCACTTATTCATTCGGTCTTCCATTACCTGGCCTGCCTTGGCTGCAGGTGTTCCGATATCAAAAAGGCTGGTTACTCTACTGGTGGCAGTACATGTTTGCTTTATCTTTAACCTGACAAGCCATTTGTGCTCCAGGGCATGTGTAAGAAGAATTAAATGCAAACAGTTGGAGTCCTCTGCAGGTTAGAGACAAGAAAGATAGTGCAAAGGGATTAAGGATTAAAGGGAGAACAGCCATAAGCGGGATGGAAGGTTCATTTATGCTTGGCTCCAACTAGATAAATATTTATGAGTAAAGGGAAAGGATGGTTGTAAGAATGTCTGGGCTTTGTATGAGCAGGGCAAATGTAAAATTCTTGATGGTTTTGGCACTATTGATGTTAAGAGATTTTTATTTTTTTAGTAGTTTGAAAGAGTTAGGAGCACGGATCCCATTAAAGCCCTCATTAGCAAGTATTTATGGCCACTCCAATTCTATGCTGAAATTTGAAATACTGCATTTCCCGGTTGAGCTGTACTTGATCTGCTTTTGATATTCTTTTCACTTGCTTCTCTTCAGAGTAAGTTTCCTATTCATGGATTTTCCCTGTAGCATGTATATAATGTGCTACCATCACTGCACAGTATATTTTCAATTTCTTGTGTACATACTTATAGAATAAGTAGTATAAGGTGAGAGGGCTCTCTGACCTGGCAGTTTTTTGCTTTGGCTTCTTGACTGGCAGCAGTCATTCGTGCAGTCTTGAGTGTCTAGGTTGGATTTAACCTTGCTAGACAAGATAAAGACTTTACACTGATGTCGTTAAAAACATAGTCAAGCATTAAGAAAGCTCATTTATATAATTTTTGTGATAAGTTTTCTTATTAATATATTCAAGACCTCATTTTGCAGCGATGAGTCAAATCATCATTGCAGGAGTGTTTAAACAGAAACTTTGCATGGGGCAGACATGCAGTTGTAGTGCTTGGAGCTATTACTGGAGCTGAAAGGAAAACGAGGAGCTTTGCCTGGTCCGTATCGCAGACTTGCTTCAAGAAGTCCTTGTGGTTGTTCCTGTCAGGCAGGATAAGGGGCTTGTCAATTCCAGTGACGCAAAAGCCACTGAAAAATGACACAGCCAAACTTGCTAAGTACTCTTCTTGGTGTTCCAACAGTACGGTGGAGAAAATGCAAAGGAAGAAAAATTCCCGTTGAGCACACAGATTTCTTGCAAAGTTGTGTGAGACTGACATGGGAGAGCTGTCAGGTTCTCCTGGGCTAGATGATGTAGTAAAGCTCCCAGTCGTTGCTCCAGGACCTCCTCGCCCGGGCTGGCTGCCTGCTCCCTGCCTCACTCCAGGCTATTCCTGCCAAGTACAAAGAAAAGCAACACCCACCTTCGACCTCGCGATGTGCTCAGTGGTGGGGATAAGGTGCTATTCAGGCTCTTGCTACTGTGTAATATGCAATGTTGCCCATGAAACTGCCATTTTATATTGATTTCCTACATCCCTGTATGAATTTATCATTAACAGCTTTATTATGCTGTTCTCATGAGAAATTCCAGATTGTTGCCCCTGGGAAGTTCATCCAGGGCTATCTTTATAAGCTTTAGGAAGTGGGAAGAGGAATCTAAGCAGGGATTTAATTTCTCTAGATGTGGGGGAATTAGAGACACCTGTTCTGCAGCTAATCTTAGGGTTTTTTCCTGCTTAAGTTTAATTGCATGCCTTTTATTTCCATCCTTAGTATAGAATCTCATCACTGACAAAGACCAGTCAGTCACAGCCTCTCTATCTTGTAGGCAAAGTTGCTTTTGTTTTCATGGTGTCATTGATCCATTAACGTTACCTGCATGCTGTAATACTTCACACTTCAAAGGCACAACATTTCTTCAGCTGGATTCTGCATCAGATGGGTTTTTGTGCTGTGGTATAAACCTGTTGAAGAATTGGATTGTTAATCACAAGCATTCAGGGACCCCAGTTTGGGTCATCAGTCATCACAAGGAAGGACAAGCCCCACTAAGACAAAGAAGAACGTGCCTCGTTACTGAGTCATCCCTGTCTTTGTGTGCAGGTGAGACTTCACAGCAGACTAGAAATCCTTTTAAAAATGTCTCACTAGTGCAGAAAATAGGCATCGTTCTTCATAGTATGCAGAGGCAGCAAAAATACGTTTCACTTTTTTTTCCTTACACTGGCTGTTTAGACCCCTGAGTAGCATTTAAAGTATGTGGTTTCCAGATCTTAGGTTTGGAGTGGCTTAAGATCAAAGTTACCTTAAAAGTTAAGCTACATGTGATTTTATGCCATCAGGAGCACTTCTTAAAGAATAAAATTTGCTTTGATTGAGAACTAGCAGCAATCTGAGAGGCAAATGGTAGAAATTTTCATTGACTTCTGTGCTGCGTAAGTGTGGTCGTGCTGCTGGGAGCAAGAGCAGGGCAGTGGCAGTCACCGGTGTCACGAGGATGAATTCTGAGTTTTAAACCTAGAGGATTCAACGATGAATGTTTAGATATTGTGCTGCTTCTTCAGAGCATTCCTTGCATCCCTTTTCTCATGTTTGCTTGTCCGTCAGGGACTTACCTCTAACACGGCTTGTGGAAACCCAACGTTGGCTGGGATTGTGGCTTTTCTAAGAGGCTGTGGAGCAGCAGAAAGAGTTGTAATGATGATATTTTGATATTGAGAGGTGTAATTTAAGCACAAAATGGGGCTTGTGAGGTCTAGTTGGTGGCATTTCATCCCTGCACCTCACCATCTTGTCTGGATGACCTCCTGCCCCTTCTCCAGCAGGGCAGCAAGCCCTCATTTACAGTGTACAGTTTTGTAGGATTTAGAATAAACTATGGGATAACCCCAGAAAATAACTTGTAATATTACAGGTCGGCAAGCATACTCTTAAAACACCTTATTTCCTTCAAGGAGGGCTGCAAAGCGTGGTTGTCCTGTGCAGCTGCGTGCTGTGGGTGGGGTGGGGCTTGTAGCTGCGTGGTGGAGCTGGCTGAGCTCATGCTGGGGCTGCTCAACGTAGTATAAGCAATGGGGCACATCTTGCACGGTCTTGTAACTCTGCTGTCATACTCATTTGGAGAGCGTTGTTCTCACTGCACTTAAATCTCCTTGCATTACAGATAATCTAATTCTATCATGTTAGGATTAGGGGACCCCACTGAGAAGAGTTAAGAGGACCAGCTGCTCTGTGCTTCAAAGGCACAACCCTGGTTTGTGTAATCTGGAGAAGGCCACCCTACGTAACCCTGAGGAGTTTCTTCTGGGAGCAGGAGCTTTCCCTTCCTCTGCTGGACGTGCTGCCAGTGCTCCCCCCAGGCAGGCTAATGTGGCAGGCTTGTGACAGCATCTCCAGCAGTAGCCACCAAACCTGCAACTCTGCTCTCCAGAGGGACAGTGGCAAAGCAGGCAGCTGGATGTGGACCCTTGGATACATCAAAATAAGCTTTAAGCTATCCGCATGGCAGTTGGTAGCACTTTTTTTCTCTGAGATCTGTTTCTATGAGCTGTGAAAACCCCAGATATTTGATTCAATATATTTTGAAGTTGAGTGGTTTTGTCCCAGCTTTATTATTTTGTTAATGCAGGTTATTTAGTTGAAGCAGCATGGGAACTGGATTCAAAACTGCCAAACTGTAAGGTTTCAAAACAGGGCAGGCAAAAAAGAAGCAGCTTCCAGTATGTTTGTAGTAGGTCTTTAGCATAGCACTATTTAACTTCGTTTAATCAGTGACCCGGGGAGGGGGGGAGACTAAAACCATTACTCATAAAGTCCTCAGATAACATGCAGATTAGGTGGAGTGCAAGATAAGGAACGGGACCTGGGTGACTGGGATTGTTTCATGAACAGTGTGTTCTGATGCAATACAGTGCCGTACTCTAGAGACAATACGAGGGCCCTTCTTGTATAATGAGGAGGGATAGCTGTCTCCTGAGAAATGGCTATCCTGAAAGAGGCTTGGGTGTCATGATGGATAACCATCTGAACTTGAGTTTTCACAGCCTAACTGTGCTCAAGATTGGAAGCCCTGTATGTATAAACAGGGAAATACGGAGTTGAGTAGGTCTAAAGTGGTTATATAGCCCTATATTTGGCATTGGCACAAGTGTAACCTGAATACTGCATCCCGTCCTGGTGCTTGCAGTTCAAGAAGGATGTTTAAAAATTGGAGAGGCGTCAGAAAAGTGTCATGAGAATTGTTAAAGAGTCAGAAAATTTGTCTCACAGGGAAGGGCTCCAGGAGCTTTGTCTGTTTTACTGTAGGAGAGTAAGGTGTGACATGATTACAATTTATAACAGCCTGTATAGGCAAGAGAAATTTGATAATAGAGAACTCTTCCGCCTGGCAGTCACAACTGTAACGAGATCCAGTGGCTGGAAGACTATAACTCTGATACATTTAGACTAGAGATAAGCTGCAAAATTTTACTAGGATGAATAATTAATGACTGTAGCAGTTTTTCAAGGGTTGTGATGACTCCTTCCTCTCTGGATCTCTCTGAACTGAACCTTTTTAAACAAGAGGCTGTGTTCCAATCTGGGATTAATTCAGACAAGTCTGGTGGCCTGTGTTGTGGTAGTGTACCTGCAATGAGGAATTTTGAGGCAGTAGATTTTTCTGTTAAAAAAGTCTGGGGATGAATTCTGTCCTTATTTACACCTGAAGAGTCAATGCTGCTGCCAGGGTAAGTGAATTTTAAGAGTGCTTTGTGCGCTTGCCATTTTTCTATGTTGTTCTCAAAGGTTGTGAGCAGTTAGAGCTTGCAGGCGCTGCTGCAGCTCTCGCTAGGAAAAGTGCATTTCTGTGGTTAGTTGTGTACCAAAGGGAAGTGGATCTCTCTCTCCCTGTCATGCTGCTACTTCGCAAGATTCAAAACCATTGGGGAAGCAGCGTTTGCTATTTTTTCCAGCATCTTGCAGTTGTATTTTGTTAGCTGATGGATGCTCAGTAGCAACTTTTGAAATGGGAGAGATGGGGACACTTAGCGCCTTTGATGCATTGGTCCATTTTGTTTGCAGTGAGGAGGGTCTGTATTGAACTACACTGATGTGCTTTGGTGCTGGAGAATTATCACTTTTTACCTAGCTATAGAGGATCCTGCCTGCCTCCCTCCCTACCCAGCATTTCAGGGGAATATCTTAGCAACTGACATCAATGTTGTTGAGAAAACATTGCAATTTAGGTGCATTAAAATTGCTAGGGCTCTAAGCACTCTAATCTCATACTTCTTTATGAGGTTTGTGCTTGTTTTGCTTATATGTCACCAAGTGGGTCATGACTCAAATTTAGCCAGCGCTGTTATTAATGCTGAAGCAAGTCTTCAGCGGGCTATTTTTAGCAATCAGGGCTGTTGTTGAGAGCTTGCGATTGCTAAAAATGCCTTGGAATGATTTCACAAGCGATACTGTCTGTGGTGGAATTTGCGCACCAGCTGTCTGTCTTCAGGCCAGTTGATTGTGTTGACACGTATTCCCTGTGATTTGTCATCTCTGACTCCTGCTCTACGATGGCTGTGACAGGCGTGCTATCAGTGTCTGATGGGAGAGAGTGAATGAGGGGGTAAGTGACAGCAGCAGCCTCATTACTGACAGCTTGGGAAACACTGAGATCGCAGAGAAGGCTTTGGCCTTTGCTGATATTTGATTTTTCCTTTACCACCCGGTCTGATGAAGCGCGTCTCATTGCTGCCATCTTCCCCGGGAAGCATCCATTCCCTGGCTGAGGCCTTTTCTTAGATCCCCTCAGCAGTGTTCTAAACATTCTCCTGACTTAAGTGGCTTCCTCCAGGCAGAATGGTTGCTGATCTTTATTTTGTTGCTGACGGTGGTCTTTTATCCTAAGGTAGTGGTTCTCAAGTAGGCCAAATTCTTGGAGAGTTAATGCCCCAAGAAACAAGGCTTGAAGGTGGGATCACTGAAAACTGTGATTGTGGGTTTGACTTGGCTACTGACTTCTTGTGTAGTCTGACCGTGTTTGTTTCGGTTTTCCCATCAGAAATGACAGGATAAAGGCAATGTATGAGAATCGTACATGAAGTGATTAAATTATTAAAATTGATTACCTACTATATATCCTGGGTAGCTTTTAACCTGCAAAATAAAGAATACTTGCTGATAGTGCCTTCACTCCCATAAACATAATACACATAGATGTGAAGCTACACCGGTGACTATTTTCTTAGTGAAATTGCTAGTTCAGTTGGTGAAATAAAAGGGTGTTAATTCTTCTCCAGGGATTTGAAGGTGTTTAAGTCCTGGAAATACAGAATCATGGCATGCCTTTGTGTTTTGTGGCTGAGAGGTGAATCAAGGCTGCTGTGTTTAAATGACTAGGGATTAATTTCAGTTTTTCTGTTTTACAACAAATCTGCTGATGAATGCAAACTGTACAAAAGTTTCAATTCACAGACCTTCAAAGCAACCATTTGCTATTGTCCTTTGAATTATAATCTGAAATACTCCACCAATTTTTGTAATGTTACACATATGTGGATTTCAAGTAAGTGTAAAAATATGCAAGGAAGGCAAATAGGCAGCCAGTAATGATTTATAGAGCTGTAGTCTTTTTTTGCCCCTAGAGACCTTGATTCAAATCTTGGACCAAGCCTGAAGAGGAAATGAGTTTGGTTTTAGCCTAATTCTTAGTGGATTTTTGTCCATGTTACAAATCATGCGTGGCTTATCTGGCAGTTCGAAACCTTCCTTAAACAACGGCTGAATTAGGGAATGTGTTTTAATAAGGCTTAATGGGGCAATGTGTCTTGTCTGCGTGAAGCTCTTACCAGTTTTGCATCGCTTGTCTTTATAAGCACTAAGTTTGCCAGAAATATTTTAAAAAAACAAAACAACAAAAAAAGGGGACACACACAAACTGTTAGTAAGGGGTATATTTATAATTTACTATAGAAGAAAGCAGTCTCTCGTCACGAGTCTGTAATGGTGTTTGTTCCATCTTGTTTTTTATATATAGTATTGTATTTCTGTTCTTTAGCTTGTGAGTTTTGCCACATGAGAGGGCCTCTGTTCTAGCACAAAGGGATCTTTTTCTTTCCATGTCAATCTGAGCCAGACACAGAGTTGTCTGTCCCGAAGGTGAAGGGACTACACCAGCAGCAATAAGCAATGCTTGAAAGTCCCGTGCACGTGGCTCCTAAATAATGCAGTTGGCAGGTAGCTTCCACTTCCCCTCACTCTTTAGAATGAGTGCGTTATCTGAGAGCCTGCTTGAGGCTTTTTGGTTCTGAATTCTTGGAAGTGATTTCAGAGGAAGGTATTTCAATTGTGCCTAAAATAATCTATGCCAGAAAGGGCTTTTGGGACAAGAAATGTTTGAGACCTTAAGCCATGGGGGTGCTGGTGCCTCACATCGCAAAGGCAATGTGGAGGGCTCCCAGCCCCAGTCCCTGCACAGGGGCTGCTGGGGACCTGCACAGGGTTTTTGTTTCTGGCTGCTCAACAGCTGGATTTCCTTATGGGCAAACTTGCTGGAGAGCCCACATCTGTTTTCTGTAGTGTACGTGAAAACTGGGGGGGCGGGGGGGGAAGGCATAATATTCCTGCACTACCCTCAAAAGAAAGACATCTTTCCTAGCCCAGCTATTTGAAAGATTATCTTTATTTCCTTCACTCTTCCCTTCCTGATACCTATATTCTCTTCTTCTCAGAGCTTCCCTTCCAGTGATTTACCCATTCTTACCATGGCTGAAGGCTGAGATTAACTCCATGTGTGTGGACTCTGCAGGCAGCCTTAAATTAGGTATTTCAATATTAGGGAGAGGTCTCAAATGAAGTATTGTGGGGAGCAAGCAGCAAGGCGGGGAGGGAAGGCAGGCAAGGAAGGTATGTTGGACTGACTCACTGAGCAACTTGTCAAAAATTCTGTGATACAACTAACCCTGCTGCCAGGGAGGTGAGCACAGAGCTATTTTCGGGATTACCCTGGCTCTTTTTGTCACTTTGTAAATTAACCTTGTGGTGTGAATCCAGACACTCAATGCCAGGGAATGAAGAAAAAAAGCAGATTTAGGAAGTTGCTTGTTGGCAACTTCAAGTTGCAGTTTTGCAGCTGGCTGACTCTCTGCTCTGTGCTGGGATCACAGTGGTCTGAAGCTGTTCAGATGGTTGGTCATGTTTAATTTTTAACTTGTTAATATGACTAATTTCTGAACTAGGCATTTGTGCGTGCTGCCTCTAATTTTTGCAAGTGTTTGTGGCCCAAAGGTTTGCTTCAGATACGTGTTGATGATCTCTAGGAAGTGACCTACCGGGGTTTTTCCTTTGTAGTTGTTGGACAGAACAAATTTGAATCCTGTGTTTCTTGATGTTGGATATGTACTGGTTCATTTATTTAACAGGTTATTTATACTCAGTGAGTTTGTCTATTAGAACTGGTGTCTGTGATGAAAAAAGAAAACGCAGTAATATAACTGATGAATGTGAAGGCAAGTGAATTAGGCATTCTAAAGCGAGTGTATCTATTGCTTCTAAAACAGTGTTGGCTGTTTATCACTGTGCATCTCTGAGTTTGTGCTAATTTATTAGTTAATCCATTTAATCTGCTATAAAGAGATTCAGACCCAGAGTTTTCTGTATCGTTCTTTTATCCCCCCTTAAAATTAGCATCTTTCCATTCACTCAAACAACAATTCACCATGGCATATTCAGAGCATCAGGAGTTTTTGGTTCCTTTTGATAGAAGGAACTTTATAAAAAGGTGCAGTAATAGGAGTTTCTTACTCAGATTTCTAGCCACATGATACAAGCTCTGACTGATAAGAGTGACTGGAAATAAGCATGTACATTTTACTGCAGTGTCCTTAAATATCCTTAACACTTGAGCAAAGGCCTATGAGTTTATTTAAAGAATATGAGAGCATTTGGATTTGGTGACCTTTTTCAGTCAAACTCCGGTGGAGCTTCATCATCTCCTCTGAATGAGATGATTTGACCTTTATCAGGAATTTAAAACCTCTGGACCCAAAAGAAGAATTAAAAAATATCTACTTTCACAGTAATTATAAGTATGTAGATAGATATACCATTTCTTTTTTAATTGGAGTAGTTCACTCTACCCAAATATGTGCAGATTCTCAGCATTATTAAAGCAGACTCAAGTGAAAGAAAATTCCTGGTGTGGTTCTTGCTGAAAATAGTTGCAGAAAATGCATTTTTCACAATGTACCAGTTTTTGTCTTTATTTTCTTCACAGTTACAAGGCTTCCCTATGGAAATGAGATTGGGGGGTAGCCACCATGGCTATTTACATAAATAACTTAAAATGTGCATCAGAAGAAAAGACAGTCTGTGGCATGTGCATTACTGTGCAGAATCAAGCTTTGCAGGCAAAGATCCTTTTTTTCCCCATGAGGAAGTTACAGGGGTCCTAACACAGTGAAATCCTGTTTCCTCACTGTTTTCTAGACCTGAACACAAGGTAAATCAGCTACTTCTGCAAAAGTATTCTTTGGGGGGAAAATGAAATCCGCACTGCTGAGTGAGTAAATTCAGCTGGAGTAGAAGATTTCTTCTTCCTCTGCTGCACACAAGTACTTTGCATGCGTGTTTTAAGTCTACAGCCATTAATAAACCCCTTAAATTTTGTGTGGTTAGCTTTAATTCACAGTTCTCCTTTTTTATTTTTTTTTTTATTTCCTTCATCTCTGTAATCAACAAGCTGCATCAATCCTTTCTGTACATACAGATTCATAATCTGTTGTTGAAAATATTATCCTTTGCTTTTAGGGATCAGATGTCAAAAGCATAGAGTTTGGGATTCTCCCTTTTTCTTCACATTTCTGTAGTGCTGGTTGATATTGTGTGGGGTTGTTTTTTTTCTTCATTGGAGGCAGGATAAATTGCTCTTTTCCTTTAGTGCTTATATAGCCTGTCTGAAAACTCTGTAGCCCAACATAATGATTTGAACTTTGTAATGAATGGTTACTTTTAACAGATAAGAAAGAAAGGCAGAGAGACTAGGGATGCAGAGTCGTTATCCCTGGGGGGGTTTGCTGCAGCAGCTGAAGGTGATTCAACTCTGATCAATTTAGTTTACAGTAATCCATCAGGTTGTGAACCATAGGAGCTGTGGGCTGGATAAGCTCTATTCTGTCAGCTGGACTTGCGGAGTGGCAAATTCCAGCAGAAGGGCAGGGAGGAATCAGAGGGTAGCTCTTTTGGCCACTGTAATTAAATGTAGCAGAGCTCACAGATCAGAGCATTAAGGACACACCTGTGCATCACGCAGTGCTCAGACTCCCCAAGCTAAGGGAGTAGCCCAGCTTGCTCGGCGTGGTGGCGAGTAGCTCAATTGTGGGAATAACATGTGGTTCAGGACACCTGCATTGCTGCTGCAGTGCCCCAGAAGTGTGATTTTTTTGCTGTGTGAATTTTGCACCTTCTGTTAACACAGGCTGTTGTGGTGGTGTCCTGTGGCCGTGCATGGGGTGGCCAACTTGAAAGGAGCCACTGCACATTGCAGTCCTGTGGTGCCTGCCAGCAGAACCAGCACCACTCATGCCAGTCTTGGCTTTGTCCCAACCAAGCCCCAGACTTGGTGCCTTTCAAATGCTGGTGCTCCAGAAGCATTGTACCTGCCTTTCTGCTGGGTGCTTGTTCTGCCTGGAGCCTTGGGAGGAGCTTGGTAATGGTTTTCCTGTGATGGTCCTGAAATTTCAAACTCAATTACTTTCAGCTGCACTTCTCTGAGAACTGTGCTTCCACAGTACATGCTAAATTGTTTGGAAGGACTACATATGCCTCAGGATCAAAATGCAACAGGAAACGTCAGCAGCATGTCTAAATAAACATCTCTGTCTCTCTTACAAGAGAGTTTAGCAGCTCTGTTGGCAGATGTTTCTATAAAATGTTAAATACTATGCTTTCCAAACCTCCAAAATGTTTGTAATGCAGTAAATAGAAAAGGACAGGGAAACCAGCTGAGGAAGGTATGTCAAAGAGCAGGAGAGCACTGAAGAATTAGTGGATCTTCAGAAACAAAAAGTGAAATTGGGTCCTAGAAATTAGTATTTCATTGATAACACTGGGTTTTAAAATTATTTATTACTGGTGCATTGTTTTAGCTGTGTAAAAGTACAAAGGCACCAGGGGTTGGTTTAATGCAAGTAAGGGGCTTTGTGATTGTTGTCTGAGTTCAGTATATCAGGAGTTTCTACATGCATTTTTTTTTTATTAGTAACTTGGTGTGTTTATCTACCAGGTTTTAGAAGTGCAAAACCTGAATAGCACTTAGTGTGTTTTGGTTTTTTTTTTTTACTCGTGTTTTCTATCTCTTCATTCCTTCATCACACCATGTGTTTCAACTCAAGCTCAGTGTATCATGTGTTTAAGAACTTTTCTGTGACTTTGCTGACTTGAGGCAGTCATGGACACCCTGTCATCTGCTTCCCAAGTTGTGCTGTCTGCTGCGTGGTGTCAGTGCTGTTCCCCAGGTAGCCACAGAGGCAGCAGTAAACTGGTCTGGTTCACCATGCTGATTCCCAAACGTTTGTGCTGGTGCTGCGTCAGGGACTGCTAAAGCTATTTTGAGTTGTCCCACGGGTGACTGCATCACCCCTTTGTCCAGGAAGGACGGAGGAAGGCTTTCCCAAGGTCACTCTCGAGGCACAGCCAGGAGGAGCGGCAGGGATGGGGACCCAGCCAGAGCAGAGCACTGGCCCTTGCACCGACACCTCCTCACTGGCCAGCAGAGACAATTAGCGCCTTAATTCTAATCTCCCTGGGTGCTTATGCAGTCTGTTTTTCTTTCAAATGCTTTAAATGCCAGACCTGTGATACTGTGAAGTACCATAAAGTAAGATTAGATAAGGGGAAGTAGCAAGTGCATGGTGAGGGCAAAGCTGGTGGAAGTTGCCTAAATGAGACCTTTGCATGGGGCCAGTGTGCAGTGCAGGCTCAGCGCTGGGTGGGCAGCAGTGGGGCTGTTTCTCCACCTGTCTGTCCCTGTGTTTCTTGGCTCTGGAAGGAAGCACCACACCACATGTTGTGGGTTCATGCTTGAGGCAGGCACTGGGATGCTGAAAGCAGACATCAGGCGTTAGGGGCTGGAGATGGGAGAAGGCGCTTCACTGGGAGTTTTATCACCTGCAAAATTGAGGAAGGGATAATTGGCTCATTCTGTAAAGCCAGCTGATCCCTGTGAATGAAAGGTCAGGCTCAGAACAAGGTTTGACTACTTTGTGTAAAACGCTGGGTTTTTAGAAGTGTTTAAATATTTCTTTTCCCATCTATTTTACAGTCACCAAACAGATTTGCTAATGGCTTAAAATATGAAGACCAGAACAAGGGGTTAAGTCCAAAACTCATGACTCCTGTTAAGTTTGGCCTGTAAACCTTAAGGCCCCTTTTACAAGAGCTTATTATTTGTTTCCTGCTAAATGTACTTACTTATTTGTTTACCTGAATTGTTGGAATAATAAGAAAAAAATTAAGGTTAATTCTTTGTTCTATGTAATAGATGTAACTGGGACCGATAGCCAATGAACTTCCAGCATTTTAACGCATATGTGAAACTTTCACAATGAGTTCATGAGGGAATTTAAAACAATGATGAAAGATTTTCCCTGTGGCATCTTTGGAGATGGCATAATAAACCATTCTATCTATCAGGGTAGTCGAGAATAGTTAATGCTAAAGAAAAATGATGTTTTTATCTTCAAAGTTCCCGAGTACTCGGTTCTTATTCAAAGTTTCTCATTCACTTGAAACTTCTTCGTCAAATGCCCTTTTTGTGCAGAGGACGTGACTTTTTGCTGTGCTTGGTTAAAAACTTCAGGATTGAAAACTTCACACGGTTTATCTGCAGTGTTTTGTACCGTAATGCCAGATAGGAAAGAGTCAGAAGGACTTGTGTGATACTGTCAAGTATCGCAGCAAAGAGGAAAGACACAAAACTAACTCTTAGATGCCTTCACTCTTTAAATGAAAGAACTGAAAATGGTATGTGGGAGTCTGGTGGGCATCAGTGTTTGAAAGTGACTACCTTGCTTTGGACCATCACTCTGAGTCACCCCTACTTGGCATGTTGGCGTTTGTTAAAAGATGCATTCTGGTCTCTGTGCCTTTGAAATCTTGGATATCCAGGGAGGAGGAGGAGTTGTCTCTCTCTTAATTGTGTTTGTGGCAGTGCTTTTTGTTTCCCTCAGCTTTCTGAAGCAACACTTTAATGTGCTCCAAGGAAAAAAATCATTCACTACGTGTGAAAAAATATTGCTGTGAGGCCCAAATCAATGGGAGGACCCGGCGGCATGGACAGTTTAGAAACACCTTTGAACTCATTTAATAAAGGAATTGTTTAGATTTCAAGCTTGCTGTCTTTAAATGTAAACCAAGATGATTTCGGAACCTTCGGTCATGTTTTTGGGGATAGTTTCCTCCCAAATGACAGCTAAAATTTAAGTCCCTTTTAATCCCCCAGCCTTGACACAGCTGGGTTTTTGGTGTATCAGAGGATTGCCCATTTGAATGGACCCTCCTGTTAGATCCACAGGGTGATCATATCAGGCTAGCCTATGTTCTCGTGTGTCTGCTGGTTTTGGGACACTAACCTTCAGGAAGAAGACAAGGTGGAGAGGTAGGTCTGCGTTTTCTTAAACTGTAATAGCCATTTTGTTGTATTCCTCAATGATTTCTGGGGTTTTTTTGCGTTGGCATAAACTGAATTTGTGATTGTTCTTTCTTCTCCACCACTGTGACTCCTTATCTCAGCGGAGTTAACAGCTGCATAAAACCATGTAGGTGAATGCAGAATTGCATGTTAGATGTGATATGAGACATCCCACTTGTTCTCTGGGACAGATTGCTGTTTGTGCTGCTACCTAAGTATTCTCTTTTCCTTACTGCCAAATCATCACTTAAATGCTAGAAACTGAATCTAGAAGAATCTGTGCATTGTGTCCTGGTAGCAGAAGGAAGGAGCGGCCTGTGCCATAGCTGGGAGGCCAAGCTTTAAGAAGCTCTAAGCCATGGAATAACATGTTGGTTTTGACTGCTGTGTGATGCCAGGAGAGTGTCATGCAAGAGTGAATGTGAAAACAGAGGTGGAAAAATCAGGCTTCTGAATGTAGGGATTAGCTTTGGGGCAGGGGAGGAAATGTAATAACCCTTTGCTTCAAATCTACAGCAGGAAAATAATTTTGCATATTTTTGTGCCATTGGCAATGGTTTCTACAAATGAAACAAATGTTTACCCGGATCTCATGTGTATGAGAAATTCTCCCTCCTTGTATTGCCCTGAAGTCATTAACTGATGTTGTGTTTCCACCATGCTTAGCTGGCTTTGCAAACTCTGAAGAGATTCAAAGTCCCTGTTGCTGCACTGCTATGTCACTTTATCTGTCAGCCAGGAGTCTCTTCTGTCCTCTTTGTATACATATGGCCACGCTAGCCAGATGGTGCTGGGTTTGGGTGCCATCCAAAGTAGTGCATTAGAAAGGCCAGGTTATGTGTCATATTTCAGAAGCCAAGAAGAGCTGCCAGTTCTACTCTTCTGGTAACAAACAGCTTGACTTAATGTATTGATCATGTTGTCCTTGCTATTCTCAAGCTGATTTTGTCTAAGACACTCAAAAGGATAGAAGGTTGAAGCTGTACAAATCGCACTTGTTGCCTCCTTTGTAGCTAATATCTGTGTTTGCATTTACTGTGTGTCCTAGAAAAATCTGCTCTCTGCCACCAACGTGAAATCCTTCCCTGAGAAGGAAATGTCTGTGGTGTTTGTTGGTTTTCGTGGAGCACAGTATGATCTAAGAGCTGGGAGATGTAGATTCTTCTACTAGATTTGCCAGAGGACTGATGGTTGATTTGGGACAAGTTGCTTTGTATTTGTTAATTTCTCATTCTGTAAAATAGAGGTGAAAATGCAGATTCCCTTTGTGTTGTGCTTTAAGAATTGCTAATGAAAAAGGCCTGATAAAAGCCAAATGGTGATGTTATTTATGAATTATGAAAGAACTTTCCCTCACCCTTCTCAGCATGCTTTTTTGTATTTTATTTTATTTTTTTGTGAGAGGAAGGCTTTCCCTAATGGGATGTGAAAGCCACAAACTTTATCTGTATCAATAACAGCAGTGTGTGGATGGGGAGTGTACTCAGTGTGGAGAGAGAGATGGGGGATGAACTGCTGTTAAGCCACCTTAATTAACATGGCCCTGCACTCCCCAGGTTGCCGCCTTCTGTGGGATGGGTGGATTTAAGCTGGTCTTTCTGGTTTTTAAAGCCTTTACATTGTCGGCTTGTATCTGTAGGGTTTGAGAAGACATTTGCTTCTGGCACCATTGCAAAAAGGGTGCTGGTCTCTCAGTCACCTTTTAGAGATCCTGCTGAAACCTGAGAACTAATGCTTATAATTTTGCTTGATCACAGTGGGGACCTTGGGAAATCCATATCCTTCACTGAAAACAAATACCTGGAACCTCCTGTGTTTTAAACCCCTTTCTGCTTTAGTGAGCCCTTCTGATCTGATGTGTGAAATTTCCCCTTCTGCCTTTTTATCTGCTTTTTGAAATGTAGTATTCTTGATACTATCTTTTTATCTGCAGTTTTTACTATGATAGGGCTCCCTGAATTCCTTGACAAAAAGCTGCTTTACATATAAAAGCAAGATTATCAAGGGCTACAAGAGAGACACTGTGGCCTGTTGGGTGTTTGGGAATAGGGCTGAGGCACGCTCTGGGTGCAGAGCCTGAGGATTTTGCAGATATTGGTGGCACTTTGTCGCTTAGCAACAGCCTCCTGGGATGGAGGTGGCATGGGGGGGGGATGGAGGTGGCAGGGGTCTACCCTGCTGCAGCCTCAGCATCTCCCTGCTCTGCCTGGCCGGGGCTTCAACACTTGCACATGGGGTCATGCTGCTCAGGTGTGATGTGCCATGGGAATAAGTGGGCACAGAGAGTCCCCTGGGTTACAACTGTTGATGGGGATTAGATATTTAGTAATAAACAGTTGTTGTGAAATGCTTTTGTAGCTCTTTTTCATTTTGAAAATTCTTTGTATCCTAACACTATTGAGAGAGATGTGCTGCAACTCTTACCTGGTTTTATGAGTGCTTTTTAAAACCATTTTTAAACTAGGTATCTCACATGTGGTTGCAGTGAGAATTGGTGTCAGACCCTGGATGAGAATTCAGGACATACTTGTTCTTCGTTGCTCATGCTGCTGTAGCAGTGAGAGTTGTTAGGTGTCGTGTGTGTATATAATATAATTGCCATGTCAGCTTTTCTGTTTCTGGTTATCTACATAAGGAAGCAGATAGCTGGTGGAGATGTTAGCTGTGATGTGGCTTATTAAGAGCTACAAGACAGAAGCAATCACGAGAAGCCCTGCTTCCATGCAGGCTGTTCTCCAGAGTCCCTGGTTGTATCTGTTTTGTCTTAACCCTTCTCACATTGACTGGATTTTTCGGTTCTTGCCAAAGAGTTCTGCCCATTTGAACAAATAAATACTGTGCGCTACATCTGTATTTCTCGCTCTGTGATGTTTACCATTGACAAGGTGCCATGAACAGTAAATGAGAAGCAAAATTAAGCCCTTGGAGATGTGAATCATGAGATGTACAAGGGCTCTTAACTAATTTGAGTGGGTTAGCAGTGATGAAAGTTGCTGCTCTGTATCATGTTTGAATTCCCTATTGCATTTCAAAAGCGAGGCCTAGCAGCACACTGAAAACTTTGCATGAATGTCCCTTTCTCTAGTCTCTGACTGGTAAAGCCTTGGTCCGGACAGGAAGAAAACAGGTCCTACGAAACAGCCAGCCTTCGGTTTCAGGTCTGTGAAGTGCAGATAGAGGTTTCTGGATCTGAAAACTAAGCATTAAGAGAGACTTGTAATTTAGCATAGGTTGAAGAAGTTGTTGCAAAGAGGGCTCAGCTTAGCACTGCTTGGGTGGGGGAAAACCCAAATCCTCTAAACATAATGGAAAGAGAGCGGCAAAGCCGATGAAGACTCACTCTGGATTTGGTGAGACAGCGAGGAGGAGTGATTGACAGTGCCTGCTCTGCTGAGGTCTGTCTCTGCAGCGGGTTATTGTCCTGTCAGCTCTGCCTGCCCCAGGCCTTATTTGACATGCTTGGATAAGTGAATCGCGTCATTTTGATTCTGCACATGTTCTCCTCTCTACAGCTTGCTGGTTTTGTTCGCTCTTGAGCTTTAATTGTCTACCATCCTGGTGGAGTGTTTGCTTGGTTACTTCTTCCTTAGTGGCGAGTGAGACTAACCAGACAAAAGTACAAATCCTCTTTTCTCTCAGGAACATTAATGAACGTGCTGATTTATCTGTTCCTTCTTGTATCACATGTTGCAAACTGATGTACCCGAGAATTGGTGTTGTCATTTGTCAGTCCCATAAAAGTCTGTCTTCCCATTAGCACTGCTCTTGCCCCCTGTTTCTTGCTTTCAATTTTGTCTCCCAGAGGAAACTTGGGATGGAAATGAGAATGAAATATGGGTTTCCTTTTTAAAAAGAAAACAAACCAAACCTTAAGGGCTTCCTATTGGAATGTGATGGGATTGGACTCCTATCTCTTATCCTTTGAAAATCCCAGCTGGAATTATTTAATGTCAAAGCATGGAATTTCCCAGTGTGAAATTCATTGCTGGCTAAGGATGCACTAGGGATTAGAGAGACATCAGTTTGCCAGGGTAGCGTTGCTGTCACCACAGGAGACCTCTCACAAAGGGACATTGCTGGTCTGTCCTGCTTCAAAGCTGAATCTTGGGGATGAGATTCTTCAATTCCCATTGAGGTTCCATGCTGTGTGACTGACAGACGGATTTGGGCGGAATAAACCAGAGTGGGTAACAGTTTGCACTGCCTGGGAATAGAAAGAAGAGAGGCAAGAGCAAAACATAATTTGCTGATTTTTCTTGTCTGGTAATGGGGTAGTTTGCTAGTACACTTCCAAAATTTCCCTAAGACCACTTCACAGGTCAGTGATTTTGTTCATTTGACTGCATGATAAAAGGATCAGATGATTACAATGATTTCTTCTGGTCTAAAATTAATAGAAAATAAAATAAAAATCTATGGTATGGAAGCCTGATGTCTTGCAAAGCTTTAGCTTAGATAACAACAGTGTCCTTAGGAGAAATCTGTTAAGTTTTGGAGGGTGTCTTCTCAGTTTCAAAGTAGTTGTATAAAGAAAAAACAGGAGCATATTCAGACAGTATACTGGGTAACCACTAAATATGCTTTCTTTTTTTCCTCTGATCAAAGATGATTATTTTAAGTAGGCATCAATGTCGATATGTTAGGGATCTATAAAGCACTTAAGCAAAATCTGGGCTGATAGCTCTATGTGCACCGACTGGTGTGGTGTTAACAAGGTGCAGCTTTGTTTCTGAGCCTCATAAATCAGCAGTGGTTTAGGTGATGGAGGGAGAGAGAGGAGCAACTCTCTGTCACGTTGAAAGAATAACCTTTCTCCCCTCTTTTTCCAAACTGTTGATCTTTTTATAAAAGAGGATTTGCCCTGCTGTTCTAATAACAGTTGTAAAATAATATATGTGTAATTAGAATTTAATAATGATTCATGCGACTGGATCTACAGCGTAAGCTGGTTCAAATGATTGTGTAACCTTTGCATTGTGTTCATTATCTAATGTTGAAATCACAGCTGGAAGTTGAGAGACTGACATGCAGTTTTAAAATTACAGAGCTTGAAATTGCTGCTGTCTGTAAACATATGAAAATCTATTAATGACCTTTGAGGTCTCTGACTGAAAATGTTTTGTAACATAGAATACATCAAAATTCCTTGATACTATAGTGTATGTTTCCCCTGTCTCAGCAATTGCCTAGGATATAAATGAACATTTCATTCCTGACACAGATATCAGAATATTTGGAACTAGTCTAGGAAGCCCTAAGGATATATGGAAACATTTGGTTGCTTGTTGTTTGTTCTAGCAAACCAGTTATAGATGAGCTGCTCATGAGCACGTGGTGTGCTAAGCCACTCGACGGGGGAGAACATAGCTGCCGGCGAGACTGACAGCTGTAGACCTCTGTGGTACAGTACATTTCTCCAGCAGCGTGTTTGGGGAGGAGTGAGCGTGATGAGGGTGGCACAGATGCACTGTCCTGGACTTTTCATTAGTGTATGTGACACTCAGACATTTTGGAAGGCATTTCTGTCGTGCTAAAAGTCACCTCGTGCAGAGTTTTCCCCTTAGGTTGAAGTAATATGCTATGGGCAGCTGTTTCTGGAGGTGGCTGGCTTCTACATATTTCTTGTTGGATCATTTATATTTCTTCTCATTTGCTTCCCAGCCAGAAGAAACTACCAGAGGACTAATTATTTAATGCACATTCCAGACCTCATGACAGCTGAACTGAAAATTGTTGCCTACCACTGAAGGCAACTGCAGAGTTGGTAAAAAATGCCCCTAGTGTCATAGTGTTTAAACATGAATTAATTTATCATGCAGCACCAGGGATCAGGATATGGCTGGTTTTTCTTCTGGAGACACTCCACCCCTACAGTGGAGTTGGCAGAAGTGAATTTGGGAGCGTTTGTCTCCTTCAGTGCAGTGTTTGTTGGCTTTGTGTGAGCTGTGTCAAACTGCAGTTTAAGCTAAGCTGTATCTTTTAAGTCTCCAGTATGAAGCAATTCAGATGGTAGTCAGTGCAGTCACAATGTGGTTTTTAGATAATTCACACTATGAGGATCGAAACTTTAAATGCACAAGTATGCATAGAGGAGACAAATATAGGCCCCTGCCTTTGGTAAATGAGCCGTATGCCCGGTCCAGCTGCCCAGCCTTAGATTGGCTCAGCTCCGTTTCAAGTCCAGCTCATGGAAGCATGACATCCCCCTCTCAGCAGAGGCTGAAACAATTGTGTCTTCTCCTTTTGTTATTAATTTTAAAGAGAGAAACAGTGTTTCTAAGCATTCGTGCCCATAGTGACAAATAGGTTGGGGGCATCTTTTACTCAACAGTGCTTTCCTGTTTTTTCTGACTAGTTTAGCTGAAAATTGGTAATGCTGGAAGCATCCAGCTGCCATACTGGTTTGTGCTGGTGGGACCCTCGTGCCTTGTCCTTTGGCAGCTTGGGTCCAGCTGGTGCAGCTGGAGGCTTTGGGTTGTGTTGCCTTCCTGGCAAGACTGGAAATGAGTGATGAAATGGCCACATCTGTCTGCAAGCAAGGAGCTGCTTTTTCAGGTCCTAGTTCTGTCACTGGATGGGAGCTGTTTGAATTCAGTGTGAGTGCCTGTTTAAATAATCTGGGGAGGAGGGGAATTAGTTCAGATTAAGTGTTTAAAGGCTGCTCTGCAAACAAGCGTGTGGCTGCTGCCTATCAGCAGCGTGGGCCCAGCGGTGTCAGTGACTATTGGCACACTTCAGGAATATCTTCCCAAAACGCTGGACCTGGAGCGCATGCCTGACTGCGCCACTTACTTGCTGGATAATTTGGGAAGTTAACTGAGATGAATGTCCCCCAGATCACTTTAAAATGGGGGCGTTATGCATAGTCTGTCACTTGTGAAATGTTGGACAGTGCGAGGGCAGCGTGTGGGGCTGCCGCCATCCTAATTTTCCCTCTGTTCCTGATTGTTCCCTCTTGGGAGGAGGGGACTCACTGGGATGGTGGGAGTTTGCAGCAGCAGCACTTCTTGTGTGGTCGGTCTGTGCTCAGCATCGTACCCAGCAGTGCCACCGTGCAGCTGAAATAAGCTGAAATAGGTGCTGTCAGATAAGCGCAAGCTCTTTTGCAAATCTTTCGTAAACTGGGCAGGCTGAGCTCCTGGTCCTGGCTGAAAGCAGCTTCAGCAGAAAGGTACTTTGATGTGCTGTGAAAGCTGGGCAGGTTGGCCTTGCGGTGCAGGAGCAGCAGCGCCTCTTGGCACTCCTACAGCCTGTGAAAGCCGGGCAGGCTGGGCCTGCAATATGCCTCATTTCATCTACCTGAAAATGGTGCCCCAGCTTCCCTTCAATCATTTAAGCTCCCCTGCTCTCTGACACACTTTCCGCTGACAGTAATTCTGCGAGCACTTGTCGGGCATTTACTGCCATCACTAGAGGAAATACTGATGGCTTAAAATGGGATCATTTCCTTTCTGATGGACAGCAAGCACCTGTGGGAGTTTTAATAGCCGTACAGCATGTCTGTTAGTAGGTAGCAAGGAAGATGGGTACAGCTCTGCAGTGAGCGCCCGCAGGCTCTGCGGAGGAGATGGCAGGAGAGGAGAAAGCCACGGCTGGCTCCCTGTGGAACTTGTGGAGTGCGGCTTAAAACAGAAGACTTTGTGTACCCGTCTCCCGGACAGGTGATGGTGGAGAAGGGTTTATACTAAAAAAATGGACGACCATATGTTCACATTCACGCAGATTTCCTTGACCTCTTACTAAAGAGAATGTATTTGCTGTACATATTCTTACTTTTATTGTCCCCTAAATTACTATTAAACACACTGTTTCCAGGTACTTGGTGCTACTGTGGAGGGGAGGGGACTGGTTGGTTGGTTTTTTTTTTTTTCCCCTCAAGAACAGTACCAGCTCCCTTTTTCCCAGCTTGTTAAAAAAATACTGCTCAGCACTTTATCATTATTTATTCAGGTCTCGTACAAACAAAAAGAGCAATTGAAGTGTTGTAAAATCATTGTGGATTGAAATGTATTTAAAAATAGAGTGATACTGACCTTCCCTTTTGTAATTTTTGGTTACATTGTGTTGAGATAGCACTTGTCCAGAGTGTCTCTACTTGGTACAGTGTCTTCAAGGTCCCAGCAGCAAAGGGCTTAATTCGTGGGAGACTTAACAAGTGGGCATTTAGCAGAGTACCAGCCACTTGCTCTTCAGCTCTTCATAGGTGACAGGAACGCAGCCTCTGGTAATAAATTTGACTGTTTCAATTACAGTGAGTTTCTTGGTTCATCCACTTTTATTTTTAAGTTAAATCATGTATCATAAACCTGCAAACCAGTGGCAGCTTCAAATGTCTTAACATTTTCCAAAGCTGTCTTGTCAAAAAGTCATCTTACTCTTGAGCTAAACATGTGACAGGGTCAGAGCAAATGCGATGCATTTTAAAAAGCAAGACCCAAACTCGTCTGGAATATGTCAGCTACGAAAGGAGAATTGCAGTCTAAGGTTAAACAAGCAAGGATTTCATTTGCAATCATTTTAATTGATATTGATTGCGTTGCTTGAATGTAGGGTCAAAGCAGGATAGTCACTGCAAATCTAGACTCTTTTTTTGCCTTTCAAAAAAAGCTTTAGTGGCTTTGGCTGAAAGACTAGGGGCTTGAGTTACATTTTTAGTGAAGTTCGCAATGGGGGAGAAAAGAGGGTGGGAAAGTAAAACAAACAAGTGTGTGTTCTATTACAGGAAAAGTGAGAACTTCCCCATCCATGAGAACTGCAGCTTCCCGCCGGAGATGCCAGCAGGCTGCCTGCCGGTGTGCCCTGACCTCCGGGGAGGGCGGCGCTGGGCTGGCCTGCTGTGGCAAGGGGCCACTGAGCCAGGCTGTGGGCCAGTGCTGCCTCCGCCGCTCCCTCCCCTCACTGCCCTCTATACCTGTGCTTTCTGCCCTGTAGCTCTCCAGAGCAGAGCTCTCAAACTTCTCCTCTTCTACCCTTAAAGTGTGCTCCTGCTCATTTGTAAGATCTCCACTTGCGTTTGTTGCCTCTTCACCGTGTTGAGTTCTAATTCAATCACCTTGGTGGTCCTACCTGATACCCGGTGGTAGTTACCTCTTATCCCATTCCTTTTTTTCTCTCCTTTTTCTTCACCTCATTTCATTTGCCTGTTGGCTACTCATCACTACTTGTGCTGGCTCCATTCTTGCAGTGGCTTCTCTCTTTACGGACCCATCTTCAAATCCGTGCCTTAAAGTTAACTTCTGTGATGTACGTTTCCCATGTATGTCTCCAATATTGTCTTTCCATTTTGAATTACTGTCTCTTCTGTCACCTTTATGCAACTTAAAGGACAGTAGATTTGCCTTAGTAGAGGCCCTGACTGTATTTGTAATGTGCTTTGTCTACTTAGAAAGCAAGAGAATATTAAGTCGTCATTTGTTTCTATGTTGCTGTTCTACAAACTGGATATCAGGTCAATAAGAATATTTTAAAAGGAACCTAATTAAAAGTAAATCTGTTTCAGTTCCTCTCTGAGCCAGGATCTCTCCCAGAACTATTAAACAAACACGTTTGACAACCCTACTGCTAATTGCATGATAAAGTTGATATAAGGATAGATGGCGCTTAGATCCTTGGGGGCTTTTCCATTGCAATTTTGCTGAGAGAAGCTGGAGGCAGCAACAGGGACAAGCAGAGTCAGTTTTAGAGACAGCAGTGGGGTTTTTTTATTTCCTTTGTGTGGATCCTTCTCCTGTTTGATGTTCAGTGGGATATTTCACGTTCCCCAACTTAAGGCATAAGTGCTGCAGTGAAGAGTTGTGGAGAGAGAAGCTGGAGGCTGTTTCCCTTCTGGGAAATCAGCCCATATAATCTTTTAAAGTCGGCAGGGACAGTCTGGCAGGAGCAGGGTGCGGCCAGTCCTTGGCTGCGTGTCTGAGCCGTGCAGTGTCTGATGGGCCCTGGGGATGGGGGATTGCAGTGGACTTGATTTTTGCACTGGGGCTGCGTTTCGAACTGATGCTTGAGGGCTGAGGGTAGTCATTTTATTAACTGTAGGTGTTATTTTTGTCCTCTGCACCCCAGCAGCATGCTTGAGGTTTTTCATCTAGCTGTGTGGGTTTTGCACTTTTTTCAGGTTCTTTAAGTGTTCCCTCTGTATGAAAGGTGTTTACAATCCCAGCCTCCCCCGGCATGCTTTCTGAGATCTCAGAGCTGTGTAAACTCAGAGGATTAAGGCAGAGTTTGAGCTGGGCTGAGCAAACACTGGGTGATGACTCCAGCCAGCGGCTGGCTGTGGATGTGAGCTTGCGCCAGGGTCCTCCAGGGCTGATCGTTATTTCCTGATCAAACAGACAACATGGAGTCCACTGTGCAGAGGATTCTTGCTGTGGCATTTTAGGGGTAAGAACAGGCTCATTCCAGAGTCGAGGGCTGTGCATCCGTGTTATTCCCAGCTTTATAAGCTGAGCGGTTCGCACCTTGAGTGCCTTTGGAGATTGCAGCTGTGCCTTGGTGACATGGAAAAAAAGGCTTTTCAGGAAAGCGTGTTCGAAGTGATTAAGGATGTTGCCAGCTCTGCTGCAAGCAGAGGTGCAATTGCATAACTTTGAACTAGCTTGGGCCAAACAGCAATGGGGAAAAAGAAAAACCCACCATAGAGACTTTTATTATGGACTCTCAAAATCTGTTGCAGAGTCTTAAATTACATACTTGGGTTGCCAGTCTGTGCTGAAGTCTTCACCAGTGGATCTTCACAGCCACTGGTGTGCAAGCTATTTCAGGTAGAGCTGGAGGGAGGTACCGCAATAACAGTTTTCAGCTGAAGTGTTCTTTGATATCTGTACATCCAAATAAGCAAATGGGGAGATAGAATCTGTATGTTTCATGAAGTGACTGCCAGGAAAGAGGCACTAAAGAAAGGCCTAATTCTTCCTTATCTGTAACCACGCAGCCAATTAGAACCATCTGTTCTCCGTCTGCAGCCCAGACAGACAAGGGGCTGCAGATGGAGAGGCTGTAGCCTGCCCTGGAAGGTGTGAGAGAGATTCCTAAGTGAGGACAGGTAGGAGACAGCCCTGGGAGCAGTGAGTAGTAAGGAACAAAATAGTTTTGTATATTCTGGAACAAGATTTGGCAGTCTCCTTCCTGGAACCAAGAAAAGAGAATGGGCCTGGATCCACCAACCTTCCCTGCACAAGGGGATTTACTGGCCCTGACAGCAAAGGTAGCCAGGTCTACTGACTCCTGGGTTGGGCAGAAACCCTAAGCCTGGATATGAAGACCTTTTGGCTTCAGGGCCTGACTTCAGACATTGTTGCTGTGTGAACACTAGGCTTTACATGATGTGCAAATACCTGCTGGTCTGGGCTTGTCTGGGGGGAAGGCTCCAGTGGAGCAGTTTGTCAGAAGGCCAGTCTCACCTGCCGGCTGGGATTTCTGGATTGAAGTCAAGGTACATCAATAAACGTTGTTCGCTGCAGCGATGTACTGTATATTCTGTACGTGCTTAAATTTTCCAGCAACTGCCTATGTGCAAGCACAGATTCACATCCAAAAATAGTAAGCCCTTGTGCTAAGTGAGGTCCCCAACTTGGAGGTCGTAAACTTTAGTAAAAGAGCAATCGCTGGAAGGCTTTTTTAGTAGAGTAAATAGAAAGGAAACAAAGGAGGCAAGAACAGAAACCCCATTAGCCCCCTCCTGCTCTGCTCTCTGCCTGAGGCTGCAAAAAGGTCTGCATTCAGCAGCATAGAAAACAGCCCCGCTGTCACCCGCTGTCAGTAAGGAGAGGCTGAGGTTGGTGTCCTGCGTTCCCAGAAAAAGCAAAGTCCTGTGAGTTGCATCCTCCGCTGGAGTGGGGAGGCATGGGACTGTGGCGTAGGTTTTCTTGTCACGGGGTCGAGAGACTTGGCATCTTCCCAGCGGCTGCCCCAGACATGCTGCGGAGCTGAGGTCGCCTTCTTCCTGCCGGAGGCAAGCGGCAGCCTCGGCTACCAGAGCTTGGGGCTTAATTCCCGGCTGTTTGGAAAGTGCTTGAGATTCTTGGACGCAAGTGGCACTACAAGTGAATGCATTATTTCCTTGGCTTTGATCCAGCTATGACTGTATTCCCTGAATTAATTTTGCTAGTAGCTCAGTGATGCGGCAAACCTGAAATCTCCAAACAAAATGGGGATAAGAAGCTAAATTTCAAAGTAGGGAATTTTGTAGGAATTCAGTAAGGGGAAAAATGCAGCTTTCCTGACTAGTTGTGTGGGAAAGGGCATCTTGTAAAACGTGTGGTGAACGTGCCGTGGGTACTGAGGGAAAACTTTCCCTAAGGCATTAACAGAGGCCCAATCCCCATGTTGAAGCCAGGTAGAATTTAAACCAAAACAGCCAATTGCTGCCTTTGACCTCATCCTTAAAAATGCGTATTACATGCTGAGCCAGGAGTGCATGATTTGCTGGTGCTTTCAGGTGGTGGCATTCCCCTGCCACAGCCTCCTTTCTCCCTTATCAGGGGCCCCTGTCAACCTCATGTGGCATCTTCATGCGTCTGCCGTCACGTTGCAGCTGCATCTGGCTGTATGAAGAAGTGCACATTTTTAGTGACTTCTGTTTCTAATATTTTGCTGAGTATCAGTTAACAGATGTCATTTCCATTGCACTAGTTTCTGATTAGTTACTGAAGCTTAGCATTTTGATTTCTATCTCAGCAGCTTCCTAGTAAATAGGATAATGTGATCTTCTTTAAGTGGCATCTCAAACTGCTGCTTTAGAGTGTTATCTTAAAACTAAAAACCAAAGTGAGCAACTAAATACTAATTTGTATTCCTTATTTTAGGATTCATGGAGAACAATGCCAGACAATCATTTTCCTTGCTCTTTCACTAGTTATGGACTTGGCAAGCTGAGCTGTATTCTGGTGTGTTCTGCGCCTCAAAGACAGTGCTACTTACTTTAATTTTGGGGTGGGGCATGTATCTTCGGGTGCGGGTTTTGCTGTATATATGTGTGTTTTAAGAGGAGCTTGCCAGCCACATGGGACCCCTGTGTAAGGTGTGTAGAGATTAGGTGCTGGCTGATTGTTTTTGAGCCTGGGCTGGACTAGGAAACAGCTGTATGTATTTTATCATCGTGATTCAAATTTCAATGTCTCTGTGACCCTAAAGAGTCAGTGCATCATCTCGCTTCATGGGGAAGGGTAACTTTAGGCAGTGAGTGATTTGGAGTGGAATCAGCATGTTGCACACTGAGGCAGTCAATTCATTAATTAAAGGAGAGGGGGCGGAAGTAATCTAGAGCAATCAGCAGGGCATTTCATCCCAATTCCTAATTTTCTTTTTTGTTGGGCTTTAGTTTTTGAGAGACTAGAGAGCTAATGATTTTCATGAGCTCTTCTGCAGTACTAAAGGTGTGTGCATCGATGTGAGCAAGTTGTATTTGTACCCATTCACGTAGGATACAAAATCCGTGATGTAATTGCTTGAGTCAGAAGCGAGGCATTTAGAAAAAGGGGGATGAGGCATTTAGAAACATTTCTGTGACTGAAGCTGACAAATTTTGTCATGGTGAGCAGTGCTTTTAAGGTATCTCCTAGTCTGATATATGTACCTCACACAAAAAAATAATTGTGATAGAGATTCTGCAAAACGTTCCATAAAGAGTTTAGTTTTTACCCTTGAACAGTTAATAAAAGGCATCGGGGGAAAAAAAAATAATCTATCTGTAGCGAAGTAATGTCATGGTGATTTGGCATATTATTTCTTAAACTCTTCCTCTGTGTGGTGTGCGTAGGGGGAGCGGTCGATACGTTGTCACCAAGAGTTCAGCTTTCAGTCCTCAAGGATGCCGGGGATAGCAGTAGTAATTCCCTTCTCTGATCTCACTTCCGATATTAATCATTATGACATGACATACCCGCTTTTAAACTCTGCTTAGATTGTATGTTATAGTTCTGATTCAGGGCAGACACTTAACAGTTAGAAGTGTTCAACCTCTGTTATGTGTTTAGATCCCATTGATCTGAGCTTGCTTATTGAATGCACGGTAGGCTTTAGAAGTGCGTTTCTCCATATGAACGCTACTGTGAATCAGAGACTGTCAGGCTCAAGGGCGGTCTGATACGTTGCTTTCTGAGATCAGAAACAAAACAAAATAAAAACTACCTCTGTTTCAGTTGAGCAGTTAAAGGCTTTCCTCCAGGATGCTGATTTCTTCGTGCGCTGTTGACGTATGGTTCCTGAATTAATCTGAAGCAAACTCATTTTCATAACCAGTTCCAGCATCTCTGAAATTAATCAAACACATAGCCTGGAGAGTATTCATCCTAATCTAATCTTAAATTACTGTTTGCGTTGTGCGTGCCTAATTATTCATCTTAAGTCATCTCTGGAAAGAACGTGCTGTCTTGTTTGTGTTTTTATTCAATATTTATGCTGCTTAATGCTTAAAAGTAGTCTCAAACAACTTTTTTTATTTTTTTGCTCCTTTACAGAAGGACATGTCGCTAAAGCCTCAGGAGCGGAAGGAGAAATGGGAGAGGCATCCAGGAAAGAAACCTAGAGAATCTGAAAACTGTGTGTCTGCTGAGCCGAGTGAAAACGGCCATAATAATGATGCTGGGAGCTCTGAGAGAGAGGCAGAAAGAGGCAAAGAACGGATGAAGAAGAAACTCCCCTTGAAGCTATCCAAGCAGGTAGGGAAATTATTTCTCATCTGAAGCGACTGTATGACGGCATTGGCCGCTGTGAAATGTTGTCCCACTGGTAGGTTGGGCTTGTTAATGTAACTGGCTTCTCTGGTAACTTGTGCTGGTGGAAAACAATGTCTCTTACAAGACTTCTGGCCAAGTGCACAAATCCTGTGTTGCGGGCAAGTTTCATAAGCTAAAATGGAAGACCAGGTGTGTTGGGTAATGTAGGAAGGAAGGAGCAGACCTCCCTTGTATCCCACAACTTTGAGAGAGTGCGGTAATTCACGCCATAGGTTTGTGGCTCTTATCAAACTTTGACACAAATAGAAATCATCAATCAGATCATAGCCACCTTTGGGGAAGATGTGCTTGTTAACATGCACCTGGAAGTTGCAAATGTCCATCTTACGAATCACGTTCATGTGTCCCCAAAACGGTATGTTGAAGAAGAGAGAATATGCAGGTATTTTAGAAGTGGAAAGTCAGTTACAAGGACGTTGTGCTTTGCGGAGTCTTTTCTCTGTGCCCTTCTAAAATGTGATAGAGCGTTAATGAATTAAGAGTTGTGATGCTGGAGGGAAGGATTGTGGAGACTCCTGTCCCAGCCACGGTGTGTACAGAGCCGGGAGGTGACAAAGGAGAGGCACTGTGGCTGGCAGGCTGTTTATCACTTAGCTGCTGCTCAGCAGGGAGATTTGTTGGTGGCTCAGTGCTCATTCATCAGTTCGAAATTCACATGGCACAGCAGCCTGTATCTACGAACAAACACTTTCCCTGTTGTCCCTTAACGTGGTGCCAAATGGCAGCCCTTGGGAAGACCAGTGTACTTGACCCTCCAGTATTTGTTTTGAGCTAAGTAGTACACTCCAATGAAAACTATTTTTTATTCTTTGTGATGCAGAGAAAAAGAGCTGTTTGACCCAAGCACACCTTCTGTTCTGTGAAACTAGTTCTGTGTGTGTGGCAGACAATGAAAGATTGAATTGTCCAGTTATTGGAAGTGTTTTTTCAGACTTCCAGTATTTTAGGATTTGAGAGGATCTTTAAGGTTATCTAATGGAACCCCCAGCATAACTTCTCCACCACACGCAATCTTTTGTGATTGTTTTGTAGCATATTCATTCAGAAGGGCTCATCACATTTTACATTAGAAATTCTAATGGTCTGCTCATGGCCCCAGTCTTCTGGTGGCTAATTGTTCTCATTAACAAATTAGCAGACTTTTATTTTCTTCCTTTAAAAAAAAAAAAAAGTTGAAATAATTCAGTACAAATAGTTATGCAAAGATGTTAGTATTTTTCTGCTTGCAAATGTAGCAATCATGTAACCGCACTCCTAGTAAAATATTTGCCAGGTTTGTTTTCTTTTAACTCCCCAAAGTGATACCAAATGTTTTGGTTTTAGACTCCTCAGTGTATATGCAGTTAAAATACATCAAGTTTCTTGTTTGTTTTTGCTAGTAGTTGAGTGATGGGGTTTCAGTTCCCCCCTCTGGTTACAGGTGCAAGGAATTTGTGCACAAATATTCACTCCGTGCAAATTAAAATGACTTTTTATTATGGGTGAATAGATGCACATTTTAGTTTTGATGAAAGTTTGAGCAACCAGGATCCTTTTCTTGGCATCTGAACCCATAAAATGCTAAGTGTGTATTTCACCAGAAGTCCCTGGCTTTGATATAAAATGTTCAGAAGTAATAGTGCTGGATGGTATTCCTGCTTACACCAGGATTGCGGCTCTGTGCTTCATCAGCTCCTCTGCCTTTCTAAAGCTGCTGTTGTGTCAGGCTTTTTTATTTGCGTGAAAAGGCCCCAAACACCAATCCAGCGACCATTGCAAAATACATATAAAACTGGCTCACTTTCTGCTCTGGTCCCCGGAGTAACCTTACAAATGCTCATGTTGATGCAACTGAGAGTGGTGCAGTGCGAGCGTGGAAACACGGAGCACTGCAGGAGGACGTTAGGTCTCGATTGCCACCAAAATCTTTCTAACATGAAAGCTTGGCTTCAGTAAATACTGCCCGTCTGAGGGTGAGGGAGTTGTTCCTTCAGGGCTAAAATTACGCTGGAGAGAGTTCGGTGTATTTCAGGTGCTTAAACCACTCTGGATGTGTGGGGCCGCGCTCTGCTGGGCAGCGGGGGAGGTCCCCTCGTGCTGGGGGCAGCCTGTTCCTCACCCATGGCAGAAGAGGAAGGGTAGTTATTAGTGACATCTTCTACATGGAATTGAAAACTGAGTTTCAAGTAGTTGTGGCCACTAGGGATTTCATGACACTTCCTTAGAAACCTTTTAGGGTAAGAGGTTTTGTTGCACTGGCCAAATTCCAGTTTCTGTGATGACATGCTGCTGCCTTAGTTTACCAGATGTTTAGATTATTTGTATTTCAGCTTTGAAAAAATTGAGGATGTTGTTATCTGGTTCTTGTGGCTAGTATTTGGCTGCCATCAGTGATTAAATATGGTATTTGCTGCCACATTCATGAAAACCTGATTCATCTTTCATTGTTTAATCTATTTTTTTCCTGTAAGTATAAGTAACAAAATCCAAAAAGAGCGAGGAGCTTGCACAAAGACTATAAAATAAAACCTGTGATGAGTGACTCATTAATAGCCTCTTTAAACAAGTCACAATTAGAATTCATCTTTTATTGAAAAGGATTTTTTTTAAATACTTTTTATTATCCTAGCTGATAGAGTTGTGAAAACCAGACAAGTTTTCAGGTCTGTAAGGTTGATGAAAGTAGCAGCAAAATCTAAGCTAGATAAACTAGGCTATTCTTAGTTCAAACTAATTATGCAAATGATATAGACAAGTTCAATAATTTTTCCCTTTTTTAATAACCACAAAGTTCACACCTAGAATTCTGGCATTTCCTGCCAAGCTGTCTAGACAAATTGGCTGTAATATCAAGTTTCCTGGAATTTGGGGGTGATTTTTGCATGTCAGGGTTATTAAGCATAGGTTTATACCTAATTTGGAAAGCTTACTCTAATTAATGCTAATTATATTGAGATGTTGCTTAGAAATTTCTGTTCAATTTGAAGCTTTCCTTATACTCTCATCCCTTCTCTTCACAATGCTACTGAATTGTCATCTTCTCTGCGCAGCCTCCTCTAATAAATCAAATTGGGCATTATAATTATGGCATTCTGCTAATCCTTGTAGAGAGGTGCAAAAGTGGTAAGCTGATTTGAGTGCCAGGTTGTCTGCTTTGTTTAGAAAATTAGATTAATACTTCACTCCTTTTGACAAAGCATCCGGATTCCTATTTGCTCCTGAATATTTGGTTCTTCTGTACCTCAGGGCATGGGGAGAGGGTTGCAGGAGCCAATCTGTGTTTTCCAGCCTATTACTCCAACTGTATATAAAAATCATTCAAACACGTTTATCTCCTGCTGTAGCCAAGCAGAGGGAACAAAGGGCATTTCAAATAGTCGTAGGTCCTTGCGTCTACGATTTGTCAGGATTTGGGGCTGTTCTCGATGCGTGTGCGCAGGGAAAGCTGTTGCTCTGCGGTGGGAGGCCATGACACACCGCTCATGGTCATCAGGGGTATGTCAAGGAATGAGAAAATATCTCAGTGTAGCCAGTGTGGCCGGGAGTAACGCATGCCTCTTGAAAGTGTGTAGTTGCCTCCAACGCAGGAACATTTGTTGGAAATTGAGTCATTGCCTTTTTTAAAAAGCCATCTGAGTTTGACCCAGTGGGTTGTGGAAGAGAATCCCCTCAGCGGCTGCAGACAGTGCTGGTGGCAGAGGGGAGCCCAGTGTCCTTTTGTGATTGGGTTTATAAGTCACTTAGATGAAAAGGTAGATGCAAGATGAAACCTCTTGGTTCCAGTTACGCTTCCTTGTGTTGTCCTAAGTCATTCTTCTAGTTTTTGGAGAGTCACCCCTTGAGTCTGTCTTTCATTAGCCTTAGCTGAGCTGTTTTCCCCTTTGCTGGGTTCGTTTTTGGAGCTGCTTATTCCTCTGAAGGTCTGAGCAGCCTGGGGCCACTCTGGATGCAGAACAGTGGGGTTTTTCCTGAGCTTCAGGACCCGTTGCCGTTTCTGTATGTAGACTAAAAATGGGCTGACCTCCCTCTGAAGAGGGTTGGTGCTAATAGGAAAGAGTTGCGGATGTTTCAAGTTAAGCTTCACCTCAAGCTCTGTGGTTAGTCAGCTCTGGAGCATCACGGTGTGTTGAATGTGTTTAGATGTTAAATGCGGCTGTGATAACACTCTGTTCTGCAAATAGTCATTTGTCATGAAGATGAGTGTCTTACACCTCCTCCTTCCTTTTCTCACCCACTGTTTAAATCACCCGAGATGAGGAAGAGTCTCAAAGAAGCTGAGGAGAACAGGGTGGTGTAGCACGTATTTAGTGCTCATAAATAGTGTGCTGGGTTTGGAACATGGGAGGAAAGGGCAAGAAAGCTAACGCTGTCATGTTGCTCTGGAGGTGTGACATCTCTGTGACTTCAGCAGAGCCTCCTGGAGGGAGGGAAAGCGGAGTTAATTCCTGTGCCTCATTCACTCCCCAGCCTTTGTCAAACTGCTGAGCGTTATTGATGATTAATGTATATTGTTGCTGTGGCTCTTACTGGACTGGAACTGCTAAATTACATTAACATGTTTGATTACCTATTCATGTGATTTTTCTGTGATGCTCATCAGCTCATTATCCAACATTCATTGATGAATGTAACACCCTTCCCTGCCCCCACCCCCTGCAGAACACCGGGCTGGGTTACTGCTGATCTGAGCTAAAGGTGATACGCTAAGTATCGCCATTCCAGCCAGGATGCACATTGTTTCTTCTGACGTCTAGGTGAAAACTGATACCTTGTCTTCAAACCAGTTACATCCCCTCATCCGGATATTGTTCGTGGGTGGTGGTATGGAAAGGCTATGGGACTTGTAACAAGGTAGAGTGAAACAGTGTAGAAACTCGTCTGGTTAATGAAATATCTTGCGTGGAATAATTCCTTTGGCATCCCACCGTTTGCGCTGCTGGTTAGACAATACGAGCGTGTAGCTGCTTGATTTTCATTTGTATTTTTCCAGATAATGATAAATGGTAAATCAGAAACTTGGATGTGCTTTTGAAGCCACTGGTGGGCTGGAGGCAGAGTGCTTGCTTAGTGACGCAGAGTTTAGAGGCTGAAATGTACCTTTCTTAGCTGAGGTTCAGCAGCCATGTTGGAGAGTGAGTCTGAAAAATAACTTTTGGAGTGTTTGTCTGTAGGCCAGAAGACAGGTATGGATATGCCTGTCCTTCCATGTCTTAATAAAGCAGCATTTGGAAGCTGAATTGTGTCTGAGAGCGACTAAATGTAGTAGTAACTTATTCTGTTACCTTCAGTATCTCAGTCTATTAAAGGCAAATGACTTATAGGCAGCCAACTTACCAAAAAAAAAAACAAAAAAAACCAAAAAACAAACCAAAACCAACAAAGGTTGCCTTTAATGTGGGTTTTGGGGATTGGTTTGGTTTGGTGTGTGCTGCTTTGGTGTTTGCGCCCCACTGCTTTTGAACACTGAAATTATACAAACCTGTTTCTTTTTGTTTCTAATTGATGTTACCCTTTTTGTTAGCAGATATTGTTATTTAAATTTTCTTTGAAACTAAACAACAAAGCAAAAGGGGGAAAAAAAGTCCCTTTTCTTTTAATCAGGAAAATGTTGCTTCATGTATTGCTTAAAACCAGGATCCATTTCTACCTTTGTAAGTACAAGAATTTACAATTCGAACATGAAAGCTCTGTGCCAATTAGCTTTAAGTGTGCATTTATGATTGCAGGGAGAGCTGGGCTGTTAACACAGCCCATGTTTCCTGCATGGAGTCTCTCTACCCCTGAGCCCAGCCCGGCTGGATGGAACCCCGGGCAGGTGGCTTGGGCTGGGGCATGGGGTCCTTTGGGCTGGAGCCAAGGCGGGCGGTGGTGGCCAAGCCACGGCCACTCGGCGAGGTGTGCTGCTGCGGCGTGGCGAAGCCTTGCCGAGCATGTGCTGGCTTTTAAACACGCGAACAGCCTCGCTGGCTTCAAAGCTCCTAATGAGGTTGTAGTGCCGGGGGCCCTATCCCAGGAGATTTCGGAGGAGGTCCTTGTTTCTGGCTGCGTAGGGCTGCCCGGCAGAGGCACAGATGGCCTTGCCTTGCTCTCTCACGCTAATCTGCAAGTGCAGAGACTTCACAGCTGCCTGCAAAACCACTGGGGAGTAACGGTGCAAAGTACTGAAATGGGCAATACAGTATTTAGTCATTAGGTTTGCTAATCCGAGGCCTAAAATCAGCCTCATTTCAATCAATAGCAATCTGTTTGCACTGTCAGGAACTAATTTAAAAATCTGCTTTAAGTCCTGGTTAGGCACTTGGTATTCTGTTTTCTGCATCAAAGTAGAGGGGAAGCAGTGGGCATAGCACAGCAGTGGCAGTAGGAGGAAAAATCCTTTGTAAATAAATACTGGATGTTTATTTCCCAAATGAAACCCTGCTATTACAAAGAAGTGCTGCTGTTTTTGCTAAATTTATCCAGGAATTCATCGAGATTCTTGAGGAGGCTGCAGAGCCCAATCCGTAATGGAGAACTTCGTAGAGCATTTAGTTTGTTCAGTGTTTCTTTAAAGTGCGGTATGAACCTTAGACAATTAAGGTTTGTGTTGTAGCTGTGACACAGGTAACTTTGTGAAGGGAATACAGCCACCATTTGAAAGCTGCAGCACAGCTTCTGTAACAGATCCCTGTATAACATCCTGTGCTTCAGGAGGAGTAGTGCAAAGTAGTGCCATAAAACTGGGAACTGTGACAGGAAAAGGCCTTTACTTACGCTGGAAAAGTGTATTTCAAAACCCGCTGCAGTTCTGGTAGGAAAACATAAATGGAGGAAACCATGTTTATTAGAAATGGGGAGGGAATCCAGCTGTTTTCAGACTAACACTGAAGCATGAAACAGGAGCGTATGCTGGATTTTACTACACTGCAAATATTTTCTGAACAGAGGGATACAAAGTGTGCTTTGGCTGCTGACAGTATCATATGTAGGAGAACGTGGCTTTGTCTTTGTCACTGATGTAGTGAAACACTGATTCACTTGCCTGGACCAGTGGGTTCTCCTTTTGTAGCTGACTATCACTTGCCAGTATTGCTGCTCCGTGTGTCCCACTTGTCCCTGCTCCTGTAGGACTCCCCTGATCCTCCTGGAGAGGCTCGGCTGCCTCTGAGCACAGCTCCTCTGTGTGCCCCAGCCCTGGAGTGTGGCGGGGGGACGCTGGCTCGGGCAGGACTTGCTCAGCTGGACCACCACCTTACTGCTGTGGGCTTCCCTGGGGTGGGCATGTGCTCGTTGGGGGGCAGAGCAAGTGGAGGTTGGGTGGCTGTGGGGATGGGGATGCAGTGTCTTGCCACATGCACTCTGCTCCCCGCTTTGTATTTAAGGATCATAACGCTGTTACAATGTCATTGACCCTGCTGTGTTCAGAACCAGACCCCGAGGCTTTGCCTGTGGCAGTTTTCTACCTTCTTTGTCCCTGCTTTTCCTCTTCTCCAAAATTCCCGTCTGTCCCCATTCACCTTTCCCACTTAGCAGCATTTAGGCAACAGCAGTGTGTTCAGGCCTCCAGATGGCTGCTGGCATTTTTAACATGTGTTAGAGCAGGTCTAGAGAGCACGGTGATTAAAGCACTCGATGCTACCAGTGCTTTCTCTGCACTGGGACTTCTTACGCTACCTCTAGTGAAGCTGAACCACAGCATCTTCAGGGGCCTTGCGTCTCCCTCTCAGTTCCCCTTCTGAGAAGACGCGATAGCTGCAGGCCCAGCAACGTGTGGCTGAACAGACCTCGGTAACTAGAGACGCGCACAGACATCTCATAAACGCAGCAATCTGGAGGAAGCCAGAGCCGCTCTCATCTCTCGAGACTCATCCCTAGCAAACAGGGAAGACTTGACCTGGCATTCCTGGTGTTTTCAAAGTTAAAAAAGATCAGAAAATTTGAGCAATAGGAAGGTGGTTAAGTTGCACTGCTACAGGGTAAGAAAGTTACGTTGTATGTATGTGAAGAATCAAATCAGTTATAAGCTCCGTGTTTTAAAACTCCTGCAGGTCACCTTTCACTTCTCTGCCTGCAGTTCCATGACTGGTAAGGACCTTAGGTCACATTTGCTTAAATATAGCCTCAGACAAGAGCAGAAAAAAGAGAAATAAAGTAATCCTCTCTTCTCGCTGATGCTCTGTAAGTAGCTGTGAATGAATCTCATTACAATGGCTTCTTTTGAAAGGGAGAAATAAAAAGGAAATTTCATTGCTAACAGCTTATGTGGCATCAGATGCTATAAAAAAGGTTGTTGGTGGTCATTGGTTACATTGTTATAAGAGAAGAGCAAAATAGTTTGTAATTTAGAGAAGGGGATTTAATTACATGAAGTAATTTACAGGAAGCTATAACCACTTGTATCTTTTTCTCTGTTGAATTTAATTGGTTGACACAATGCACAAAGTCTTCTTTCTTTTCCTTCTTCCCTTCTCTCATTTTTTTTTTTGTTTTATTTGTATATTTCCTTTTGGAGAAGAGAAGGCACCAAGATAGAGCACTTCTGTTGTATCTCATGATCTTAGCAAATTGAAGAATGGAGAAACGCAGTACTGCTTGAATGGCGCTCTGTCTCCGACTAGTCCTGCTAGTGTGTGCTGTTTGAAGAGATTCAGAGCCTTGGCTGGAGGTTTTTCTTGTACATCTCTTCATGGCGGTGAGATAGGGCACGTTCTGGGTGTCATGGGAGCCGTGTAGAGCCCCTTTTCCTGGGTGTAATGCAGATGCAGCAGAAGCAGCTAGGACCTAGAAGCAGCTGAAGCAGCCATGGCCTTTTTAAGCATGTTGTTTTTTCTGGTTTGGACAAGAAGTGCCTAAAGGGTTATTCCATCTTGATTTAAGTACTAGCTAACTAATATTTTAGCTAGCTTTGCACAGGGCTTTGGGATCTGTTACCTAATTGGAGCCCCCCTTCTTGGGCTTGTGCCAAATGTCTGCAGTAAAATACAAAGCCTTTGAACGGCAACAGGTAGAGTATGGTTCCTTATGATCATCCCTGTAATTCTGGGGGTGATCACAGGTATTTTTTTTTGCATGTGTGAAACAAGTGTAGTAGATGTAGATGAACAATATTCTTCCTTTAGCATGCTTATCAGTATAATAACTAAACCATCTGCGCAGCTCCAGTCTAAATCTGAGCTGATTTAAAACAAACATAAAAATGACATCCCAATGTCGCTTGTGGTTGAAGCGGAATAAATGTCTTTTTCATGAGTTACTGTTGCTTTCAACATGCAGACCTCATCTTTGCATATTGCTGGCCATGGATCTCCATTTCTGCAAGAGACTGCTGGGATCGGTGCACCAGGAGCTGTAGCAGAATCACTCTGGCAGTTGCCAGTCTTTGCCTGAAGTCATTTAATGGCACTGGTCCAGCTCACTTGGCTTTCCTCATGGAAGCGTATCAAAGATGATGCTGTTTTCCACCTCTCAGTTGCTCTCGCCTCACAAACTGCAGCCTCGGGCAGCGTTACCCACATCCCTCGACCTCTTTTCAACGTGGATTCTTAAGGGAGCTAATTTTCATACTTCTGCCTGACTGATGGTTTACACAAGCTGTTGAGAATATACACAGCTTGAGTAAGCACGTCTTTGGTTTGAAGGCATCTCTTAGGTAAAATAAGCACTTATTTTTTTCCCTTTATCCTTCAAGCAAGGTTACTAGTAGCTCTTCAGGTGAATGCCATTGCACTATTTATTTGGCAAAGTCAGTCCATGAAACCCATGCTATTTTCTCTAACATTTTGTCTAAAAGAAACTGAAGAATTAAATAAAGCCAGCAGGGTTTTGTGATAGATTTAAAGCTCTTCCAAACTTACTGGCTGAGGGAGTCCTAAGGCACAGTTGGCTATATGTGTCTTTTAACTCAAGAGTTGAAATATGCCCTGTCTGTATGGAGGGTTTTCCAGCTGTTAGCACTGTAAATTGATTCTAAAATTTTTCTGAAGTTGAGCCTTGAAATTAATTTATTTAAAAAAAAAAAATCCCGGCAAGGAGGGTATATCAAATGTTAAGTTTAGGAATTATACATATAAACTCTTTATCGTTCTATGCAAACGGGGTTTTTTTCTTTAGTTGGGTTTTTTTGGTTTGGTTTTTGTGGTGTGGTTTTTTTTTTTCTTTTCTGGTTGCTTCCTCTCAATTTTGTTTCTTTGCAGCTGGAGTTGTTGAGATTACAAAGCAAAGTATTATTTGGGTAGCTTCTGGATTCTGAAAGTCAGTGTCTAAAGTCAGTTATGTAAATATGTGCAGGTTTTGTAATTTAAAAACAAATCTTTAGTCTTCACCCTTCTTTCCACATTCCACTTTCTTCTGGTTAAAGGCTTTGATTTCGGCACTAGGGAAAGGAGCACAGGCTTGATTCTTCCTTCATCTGCAGATCCAGCGCAAGTTAAAAGACTGGTAATAGGTTTCATTTTGCACTCTCTGATGTTTCTTCTCACAGCCCTTCTTGACTCATTGACACTGAATAGCAAAAACAAGAAAAAAACCTTTTTCAGGGAAATCTTATCCACTGGAGTGATATTGCTAAAAGAATGGAAGGACAAGGTAATGGATCAAGTAGTGGATGCTGTCCAGGGCAGCTGGAGTAACGGTGCTGTGATGAATAGCCCTCTGGTGCTGTAATATTGCAGCCTCCTGGAAGGTGGGGCTGGATCTCATAAAGTTGTCTTTCTGTTGCGTCTCAAAACTTTTGAGTGGCCACAGGGCAGTATTTTGTAATTTAACATGACGTTTATTGGCTGTAGTGTCAGTCATAGGTATCTTTTTGGAGTTAATATCTCAGTCCGTTAGGATAGAAGATGGAGATAGTTCAGGTGGTCAAATAGCTCTGCTGTGGAGTACCTCGGCAGCTTTAACATGAAAAAAATAAATGTGCTTTCCAGTTAGTTTTCAGCTTGTAGGGAGCAATTTCAGTGTATAAAGGTAAACAGGGATGACACGAAGGAACAGAGTCATATTGCAAATGTTGCCTGAATTGAGATATTTTAGCTTGCTCCTCATTTGTACATGTGCTCTTTTTCTTCCAGTTGCATACTGCCAAAACTAATAATATAAAAATGAAAAAGTTATTCTTTGCTTACCACATTGGAAATAATCCCTACAGCGGAGAACAAAGTCTAGATCCACAAAACCTGAACCCCACTCTGAAAAGCTGAATTCTGTGTTTTCCCATTACGCGTCTGTGCTCCCCTGTAAGCGGGGCTGGCAGTTCGGCCCCGAGCGTCACTGGGGGACGTGGTGGCGTAATGGCCGTGTGCCATTTTAGATTGCTTCCCCATTTTCGTCTCTTGCTTTCCTTGTGACTGGCTCATTTTGTTCATAAAGCAGCTTGTAATTGAGTGTTTGACAAAGAAGTGTTTACAAGCAGTGTTTCATGTGCATAACTGCCTAGCTGAGGGGAATGACAATTTGGGCCTGAATTTCAGCCCTCCTTTGTCACTGTCGTATCATTGTCGGTGGCAGTGCTGTCTCTGCTTAAAGGGAAAGATGGATTAAAATTGTTTCAGGGTATGTACCGGAGTGGGGAATGCATGCTCTTTGAAGAAGGTTGTGACTGTTCCTTGTGGCCTGCGTTTGTTCTTTGTTCATGTCTTGGTTTTTGACCACACCAAGGTGCACGCTAATTACCATGCGTGGTGACTGCTGGGCTTTTAGTGGTGGAGGCTGCTGATTTAGAGGGAGTTTTATTCCAGTCCCATGAAACGTAAAGGTTGGATTTTTGCCAGGTTTTAAGCCTTCTCTAGCCATTGTGGGGGGTGATATGGTGTGGGCTATAGCTGTCCTAATCTGGGAACATGCTTGGAGTTCCCTCTTCATGGGTTGAAACCTACTGTGTAGACAGGGCTCGTGTTACCAAAATAAAAGTCTCATTTAGCTGTTGCTCAGAAAGAAAAGGGCTCTAGGATCAAGCTTTTTAGTTCAGGCAGCATGTGGGTGTTTCAGTTGTCCATGCCAAAACCCTTCTGCAAATTATGCCAACTGGGCAGGGTGTGGAGGGAACAGAAGCAATGAAGTTATGCATGAGTAAGGAACAGCTCAGGCTTTATTTAGACTCATTATAGGTCATTCGCAAAGAGTACTCTTTCTTTTTTTTTTTTTTTTTTTTTTGGGGCGAGGGGGAGGTGGTGTCATTTAAAGGGGCTGCTCATTCAGTGTTTGTAGGAATAACCATGTTTGATCAGAAGCGATGGGAATCGGTGCATAGCGAATAAGCCAAGACAATCCCAACAATCATTTACTAATAGCTGGAGGCACCTGGAGCTCTCGTCTGACTCCCAGTTGTGGGGCTGAATAGGGCAGTTCCCTTAATGTCAGTACCAATCTGTGACTAAAATCCATGCTTAGAAGTGAAAATAAATCACAACATATGAAACGAAAGTCATGCAATTGGGCGTGAGTAAGAGCAATACTCAGCCATTTTGGCCAATGAGATTAACTCCTTCTCTGCTGCTTGAGTGCAAGCAGGAAGCAATTTCTGTAGCAAGTCTACTAGTATCAAGTCTGCTTTTCTGAGTATAGTCGTTACTTAATGGTCGATACTGATCTGTTGAGCAAAGATACAACAGTCACAGCTTTACTGGCAAAGTAGGAGTAGGTTAACACGATGGCTACACTGTTGGGAGCATCTCTGTATTAGTGTTACTACTTGTCAGGGTGCTTTGACTGTAGCAATGTACTGAATTGTGAAATTCTTGTATAAAGATGACCACATGACACTCACATCCAGAGTGCCTTTTATTTGTCCTTATGCAAAATAGCTTTGCAGGTGTTTTGCTAAGACATCTCTTCCCAATCCCCTTAGCCTAGTTCTGAATCATTCTCATGCATTGAGTAGCTTGGTAAATAAACAGTATGTTTTTCTATGCCTGTACAAATGCTGGTCTCTTATGGTCCTTTGCAGCTAGATATTCCCTCCCTGTTTACCTGACTTGTCAAGAGCAGAGGGAGAAGAAAAACGTCTTTGACAGCTTTCTTTTTTTTCTTTCCTTACAGTGAAGCAAAGGAATAAAGGGATTATTTTTTCCCCCAGACAGTCTACCCACAGCAGCAGCACCAGGGACCTCTAGTAAATTGATCAAGGGACACATTTGACCTTAGGGCTGCTTGTTAGAGAACATTGTTATAGGCACGTTGTAATAGTAGATGTAATAAAGTCTACGTTGTCCCAGAGAAAAAAAAAAAAGGGTTTTTTTTGTGCGTGTTATTTAGTAGGAACTGAATTGTTGTCTGGCAGCCTTGGGTCACCTCAAACAGGCATAAGCCTAGGGCAAAGCCAAAGGGAGACGAGTTACAGAATAAGTTGTATGGGAACTTGACAAATCCCTGTGCTCTCAGTTTCAATAAATAACAACAACCAGGTGAGAAGTGGGTTTATGAAAAATTATTTCAATTGCAAAATGAACAAGAAAGCATGAAGTGTGTCAAGAAATTAGCAATGATGTAGACCCTGGAGGCCCGCACTTCGTTAGCTCTGCCATTATGTGGAAGAGGGGCATTCAGGAATGCGTCGCCTTTGGTCCTGAAGAGCTTGGAACAGCAGCTGTTGGATGTTCCTCAGAACCATCCTGCTGATGAGGGCTGGACTAGGAGTGTGCAGAAGTGGGAGCTCTTAGAGAATTGTGAATTCTTTCGGTAAGAGCCAGCTCTGTTTAAAAAACAGAGTAAGCTCTCTGCTACTCAAGTCTTGTAAACACAAATAAAAAAAGATGCTCTTACAAGAAGTTACCACCACAAGGATTCAATTAGTTGAGAGCCTAAGTCCCAGTGAGTTCTTGATACGATGTGCTCCTCACTCACTTAAGCGTTTACATAAATCCCACTTACCAGTTTACTCTTTTTTCCATTTTTGTGTTCTGATACCTCTTACCAGCATAAATGCGTTTCTTCTATTTTGATAGATTGCAGGCAAATAAAATGTGCAAGCTGTTGCAAGATGTATGTTGTGCTCCATTAATGGGACTCAAAATAGGATTTCTGATCATTTCAGAGGCTTCCTTCTGTGGCATCATGTGCTTATTTTCCTAATGGTTATTATTTATTTATTTAGGCAGAATGTCTTTAACTTACATTGGTAATAACAGGAATTTCTACTGCTTCAGCTGTATTCATTTGCAGGATGGAGAAAAGAGAGACTTTTTTGCAGTATTCAGCACCATGTGACTTACATTGATCAGGTATATCCTGCCGTTCAAAGAGCTGTTGAGATGTACTGTAATTGCTTAAGGTGGTTCTGCTAAAACAGGTTAGGCTGAAAGGCTTTTTTAGTCATTTTATGCAACAGTCTGTTAACGCAACTACACAAATGAGAGCCCTTAGTTAACGCCTAGTTAAGTATTGATGTACTTGTTGACTTCAAGCTTGTTCTGAAAGAATTAGGATTTAATCAGTAAAAGTCAATCTTTTCCTTCTACCTATCAAAAAAATTAGCTATATCTAATGCTGAACTACATAGATTAAAATAAAAATGTAACAAGTGATATGTTTTTTTTCACTATCAGGTGCTGGCTTTCACCTGGTAGTCACTCCATAAGGTATTAACTTCTATGTACTATTTCTGTTTCTGAATTGAATGGGAATCTTGATCTCTAGCATGATCACAGTTAGTATCCGAGTTGGGTGTTTTCTGTTTCCAGACACTGCAGACACGTGATTTTGAAGCCCTTCTCTTCCTCCTCCTCCTCAAAAAATAGCTCTCTCTGGAAGAGGAGAGGCTGTATTCTTGCCAATAATGCTCACTGGTGGAGTTGTTGAGGTTGAAGGATTTGTGCTACCAAGTTCTGCCACTAGATTGTTGAGCAATGGGGTAAATTACTTAGCCATCCATTGTCTGGTTGCTTATCTGTAACGTGGAGATAATAATTTTTACTTCCTTTTTAAAATGCTTGCAATATACGGAAGAAGAGTAGCAGGGGACATGATGATTATTTTATTACCATACAGGAAAATACAAGGCTGTTTTTTCAACCTAAAGAAGGAAGGGAGGAGGTCATTGCTGTAGGAGTCCTGGTCTTGCTAGCGAGATTTAAGGGGCTGGTCTTAAGTTGTGAGACAGCATACAGAGATTTGACTGGATTTGGAAACAGCACTGCTGCATCAGCTGAGAGCTGACCCAAAGCATGATGAGTCGGTTCAGATACAGAACATGGGAGAAGTCACTCCATCCAAGCGAGTACTTCTGCATCATGCCATGTGAATGTACCACATCAGGTGCCCAGGATGGATGCCAGCTTCAGTTTCCAAGAGCTTGCTTAGAGGTGCTGAGGCACCGTTCAATAATTCAATCCAGCAAGAATCTTGCCGAAAGCTCCGGCAATTGCTGAGGATGATCTAATGCTGGTATTAATCATCATCTCATGATTGAGAACTAGGTGTGAATACTGAGGGTGTTTCCACGGTCCAAACCCAGGGAAGGATCTTGATAGCAAACTCGCTGTGCGAGTTTTCTAGGCTAAGCATTTTCTTTTCTTAATTATAAACCCTCCAAAGGTCTTCTAGGGTGAAGAGCTGGTTAGAAATACTGAGTGTATAATTTTGTGGTTTTCTGTCTTTAGTAACTGGCTTCTCGGGAAGCTTTAGGAAGGAATAGATCCACTTATGTATTCTTGAGAAAGGGCTCAGGTATCTATTACTCTGAAATAGCCCCACTTGATTATGCAGCTTAGAGTATGAGATGTACATAAAGCTGATTGCAATGGGCTAAAAAGGTCTGGCAAAGCCCTGGCTTGCCAAAAAAAATATTTTCTGCAGTGAATTCATCCCTTTTATTCTTCCCAGCAGTGGGATTTGTTTACGTACTGCCCTTAGCTCAGAGACCCAGACATTCACCTCCAGTGTGGTCTTCTGATCCTCCCTGGTGTGACTTATAGGAGAACTTTGCTCTTCCCTCACTGACCTCAGGTGGGAAGAGGCAAAAGGAATTGTTAAGGTCCTGCTAGGTGTGAGGGTGGTAGCTCTGTGCTTCGGGGGGTTGACATCCAAAAGATTTTCCCTAACAGAAGACGGGAGGGGAATAGCAGCTGCCAGTGAGTTGTGTTGGCACCTCCGGTGTTGGTGGGGTTACATTCCGTTTTCTGAAACTAACTGGAAAATATTCCAAATTCCTAAAATTCTGCCTGCCCAGCAAAATCAGGGGGGAGCGTGGCATTACTAGCCATGTGAATGATTGCTTAATTTAGCAACAAGTTATGAATATTCAGTGGCATAGGCTTCAGCAGAGAGGAGGAACAGGAATGTAAGCCCACGGGGATCCAAGCTTGTTAACCTCTGCTGCCTTGGGCTCTGCTGCCCTGTCTGCGTGCTACCTGGAAGGAAATCGTTGCAGGTGCATTCATCCATCCCACAACTAAACCTTCATTTTGCTTTATAGATGTTCCCTTGGAGCTGCTCATGTGGAAGTGGGACAGTTGGGCTTTGTGTGAGCGCGAATGCATGTGCATGTCTGTCAAGTTTACTCTTGCAGCTTAACCGTAATTCATTACATAAAGCCTGTTTGTCACACATGACTTTAAATGTCCGCAGGCCAGCCTTGTGTGATAATTCCAATGTGGATTTCAAATACAGCGAGGTAGGGGCTGCAGTTTGCCGAAGATCTAAGCACAGAGGGCGAATGTGGCTTATGACAGGAATCTTGCTTCTAACCCGCTGCTGTAGCTGCCTCGATTGAAGCACCAGGAGGTCAAGTGACTTGTCAAAGGTTGCGCAGTAAGGGAGCAACTCCACTGACATTTGATACCGGCGCCTTCTGTTTCCCAGTCTGCTGCTGATTTACACTTTCATCCTCCGGTACACATAACTGCTGCTTGAATTAAGCTGTGACACATCTTCGCATCAGTGTAAAATTATTTCAAGTTAGACCTTGCAAAGGGAATGTCGTTTCTTCTGCAAATGCTGCATAGGCTTAGTCCGTTCCCACCTGGTTCATACACTAGTTCAGCACCACTGACTAATAAATTACAATTATTGAGGTATCAATTCATCATGTCTCAGCGATGGTGTTGCCTGTTCTACTGCATTGACCGAAGCCCTTTGCTAGCCGGCTAATGTACTGCAGTTCTACTCTTTCTTGTCCCGTAATGATGGGATCCCTTGTACCAATTTTAATCTTATTAGATTGCAATTAATTTCTCCCTACTCCAAACTGAGGCTGAGTCAAGTGCTGTTCAGTGTTGAGCTTTACCATGCTGATATATCAAAAGGGTGAAGTAGTACGAGAGAACCCGGCCTGAGCAATTTTTTAATCTGTGCCTTGTGTTCCCCATCTCCCCTGATTGCAGTAATTAGCAAACCAGATTCATTGCTTTGGGAGCACCAATGTGAGCAAGAGATGAATATAACTGGATGCTTTAAGAATGAATATCAGAAAGGGGGAACAATTGCAGTAAGTTGTGCTTGTGGGGGAGGGATATCTGCCTTCAGATATAAAAGGTTTTTATTTGTGCTGCAGTGAGACGTTCTACTGTAAGACTCGGTGAGCTGTCTTTGTTTCACAGCGACTCATTTAATGCAGGGAAAAAGTCCTGCTAGTCTTTGGGGGAGCCCATTCGAGCTTTGCTTCGATGTTGATGGTAGGAGAGTGTCTGGGCAAGGTTAGTGCCATGTTACCGTCATTCTCTTACCAGCAGCTCTGGTGCAGGCGGAGCACAGTGGGCACAGGCATCCTTACACCGGGTGCGTTGCAAATTCCTCTCCTGTAGGGAAATATCTGGGGCCTAAGTTAGTGGGAAATCTGTAAATGTTCTTCCTAAACTCTGACTCTTTAAATGTCCTGAGAATGCCAATGCACAGTGCAGTCACCTAGAGTATAGTAAAAAGTAAAGTTGTTCCACTGAGGAAAACTGAAAAAACAAACAAACAAACTAAAACAGCTTGGGGTGAGAGCCTACATCTGCCCATCTCACTTGTCAGTGCAGTGCTTGAACTATGCATGCAATGCTAGAGAATTATTTAAATGTCAGCGTGCAGCCATAAAACAATAGTTTTGTTTTATGATTTAAGCTCAGATTTCAGAGAAGGAACTTGACTGCACCATCACAATGCGGTTTCTACTGGATAAATTGATCCTTGGAGGCAAACTAGATTAATACGAGAAGGAGACAGATTTAGAATTTGCCCTTCTCTGTGGTTTCTATAAACTGAGGAATACTTCTGGGCTCTTTGTTGCTCTAGCAATTTTCTCTCTGTTGGATGATGACCCTTTCAGTAAGTGGTCATCCACATTGAATTTTTCTGACTCAGAGCTTAAAAAACAGGGGGTTTTTTATTGACTATAGAATTCCCATACCGTAGCTTGACCTCGCTGTCGGCTTTCTTTGGAGACTATACAGAGATTTCAGCTAATGCCAAAAGAAGCCATTCACCTTTTAAGCTTGCTTTTCCCTGGCTCATAATCTACATCTGAGTGAAATATAAAGTATTGCTTATCTCTTATCTGCAAAGCTTCAGTAAGCTCTGGGCTATGTGTGCGCTACCCGACAGCTGGGATGCTGCTCTGCCGGGGAACTGCTGTGCGGCTTCCCTGTGACAGGCAGTTTGTGGGGTGGGCATGTTTTAGGTAAGTTTGCTTTACTTTTTCTTTCCTTACCTTACTTTATTTTTACTTCTAGCCTATTATGGTCCATAGGGATCTATTTCTTGCAGCAGGTAGTACAAAAGTTCTAATCAGATTTGTTTGTTGTTACACATTTGGATACATGTTCGCATGTATGCTTAAAAAAAATAAATAATCAGTTCAGCCTTTCTGCTCCTGAAGACTGCTGAAGTAGCTGAGACTATTTCAAGATGAAGGTGATACTAACTGTCCAGAGGGGAGATTTAGGTTAGATATGAGGAAGAAATTCTTCCCTGTGAGGGCGGTGAGCCCCTGGCCCAGGTTGCCCAGAGAAGCTGTGGCTGCCCCATCCCCAGAGGTGTTGAAGGCCAGGCTGGACGGGGCTTGGAGCAACCTGGTCCGGTGGGAGGTGTCCCTGCCCAGGGCAGGGAGGTTGGAACGATATGATCTTTAAGGTCCCTTCTAACCTGAACCATTCTATGATTCTGTGATTTAGGAGTTGTATTTTGTATTAGCAAGAAGTTAATAGAAGTTTGTAGGGTGTTTGGGGGCATGTTGTGTTTGCTTACCCTTACACACTGCTTCTCGTGAGCTGTTCTGGAGTATTAAATAGGTTCAAGCCACTAAAACAAGTACATACATAGTATGTTCTTGAGAGCCACGCTGAGGCACACTTTCAGACCCTATTTTGAAAGAGCATTCTCCTTGAGGAGAGATGCCCATCTTGATTATACTTGCAGAATATTTTGTATTTGCATGTGTGCTTTGAAAAGTTACTGTCTTTCATTAACTTACGCTTGCTGTCACATATTACGCTATGAGCCTCCGTGGTGCAGTAAAACCTTCAGAAAAGAGAATGGATAGAAACTCAACATAAATCCAAATAAGGGGGAAAGTTTCTGTTACATATGATTTAGAATTTGTATTTGAAATCTCACATTTTATTTGTTCCAATTTTTTGTTGTGATTTCATTGAGAATTTACAGCTCTCTGGGGATATTAGCACACAAGGGTTACTTGAGGTTGTGTATGAAGGAGAAGGAATGAAGGAGGGGAGGGAGAAGATTTTGGCTGGTGTAAAGAAATAAGAAAACTTCTCAACTGTAATTCTAGCATTTAGTTTGCCAAGTTGAAATGGTTTTATCTCTGATTTTGAGGCAGGTGCTCTGGACACCATGTGCTGATTTTTTTCTTTAATCAATTGAAGTCATTTTGTTCTACTGCATAGATTTAGTGTGTCTTATTATGGTAAGTAAGTGGCTAAAATAATACCTCTAAACAAGGCTTCTTGAAATTACTAAAAGTTGATGTTTGTATGTAGTTGCGGTTTTGGGGTCTTTCCACTGGAAAGTAATGTTTCATCCTTAATTTATACTACATAAAAATCCCCTTTTGGTACTAACGCAAACATGAAAGGAAGCAGGGGGGGTTTCTTGATTACACAGCTCAAGTGGGTACAAACGGCATGGGTCATTTATAGATTCACATATGACCTTCAGCAGGTTATTTAAGGTACTTTGCTCATTATTTCATGTCTGAAACCAGATGTATTACATGCAGAAGTTGCAAGTTGACATTTGTGACCATTAGTTACTCCAGTATTGATGAGGGGCTTGGATAGCATATAATGGAAGCCATTCTAACCTGTTGTGTGCCAGCAGCAGGAATTTGGCTTTCAAAGGCTCCATCAGAACAGACCTAATATAAAGCTATTAAATTGACGTCTCAGACTGAAAAAAATGTAAGTGCTCTTGATTTTGGGTTAAGGCAGTATCTGGACCCTGTCAAAGTATAAAATCAAGCTTGAAAAAATGAAGGGTTTGAGAGCATCTTGCTAGGTATGTTCGTGTGGGGATGTCACGCTGGGCTTCTGCTTTGGATTCCTCAGTGCTGGAACAGTGCCGGTTAGCAAAGAAGAGGTTCTGACTCCACAGCTCTGTACATGGGCTGAATGCAGCCTGCAAAAAGCATGGGGATTTTTGTCTGTGCTTGAAAGATATCTCTGGATGATGGATCCCCTGATTTACTCTTTAAAAAAAAGTAATAAAAAATAAAAATGCAGGAGGATTAGGTCCATCAGGCTGACGTGCACTGAGCTGTGCCCTCTTGGGTGAGCGGTACTTCTTGGGAAGCGCAGCATGGCACAGATAAGCACATTGAGACGAAGCTGCGGGAGAGTGGTGCATGGCTGGGGCTCCGTTCCGCTGCTGGGCTTTCTGTGACGTATTTCCCCACCTCGGCTCCATATCTGCCACCTTCTCCTCCTCCTGAGAATTGCTTTGCCTTATGAGTTGCCCCAGTGACTTCAATGAGTATTTGAGTCTGACTCCGTGAGCCAACTTGCAGTCAGAGGAGTTATATTTTTACAGTTTACATTACTGGAGGATCTAGGCTGTGTTCCTCTCTGCAGCCACGCCTTCCCGTGCTTTGCCGGGGATGTGAAACACAGAATGTTTCCCAACGTGCCCTTGATGGTTTCTGCCTGTCTCTCTCTGGCTGGACAGGGTGCGGGGGTTGTCTGCATTGATTGCTGACCCTTTGAAAGGCTTGGCTCTTCCAATTGCTTGAATTTTTTATAAATATTAAATCTCTCCATAAATGATCTTGTACAACTTCTACAAAGCATAAAAGAGGAGAGGTTAAATTGAAAATGAGGTATATTGGACTTCAGAGCATAAAGATAAATACATATTTAAGTTGAAGTTTAAATGATTAGTTCCTGTGAATACGTACTAGTGGGTTCAGAGGGTAATTTTTTTTTAACCTTAATGTATTCCATTCTAGCTGTGCAGATCTAATTAGTGTTAGCACCACTGAAAGGACTGTGGCTCTATCAGTTGTGTAGGCAAACTGGGGGAGGCAGAAGAAAACCAGATTTGATGTCGTTCTGGTCTTTTTCCCCATTTGTCATTAAGCTTCATTCATCTAAGTCCTGTCAACTGGCTGATGTTTTCTGTCGGTGGCCTGGCTGGAGAGGCTATTCTATATGCTGTATAAAATTGAGACATCAATGTGAAGGGTGGGCTTTCCAAATATACTGCAAGGAAGTAAAACTTGAATTTTTCTTTGGGTTTTTGTTTGTTTGTTTGTTTTTGTTTTCTTTATGACATCTCCTGAGGTAGTGGTTCTTTGGGTAAGTGATGCATGAAGAAAATAAGTGATAGCTAAACTTGTTTCGTCTGTAGGTTTTTTTGCTAATGCATCTTCAAAGGATGTTACCATCTCCTTTTGTTCCTCTACAACTTGACATGTCCAATTTTGTTTCTTACAGAAGTAATAGATTTTGCGTAGATCCATTTGCTCTTCTAAGGGGGCCTGTTTGGAAAACACATCTTCCAGAAAGGAAATTTTTCAAGAATACTGCTGGGTACTTTTACAGTACAACGTACCTTTTGAATATCCTCAAAGTACAGAGGTATTTTCAGGTCAAAGACTGCTTAAAAAAGTAAAAAAAGGCCATTACATCATGTAAGAATCAATTGATTATGATTGCTACATTATTGTAACATCAATCACAACCGTTTGTGAGTCAGCACAATTATGTAGCTGTAAGAAAAATGAGAATTAAGCCCATGGCTTTTGAGAATTCCAGTGTCTTTATTTTGTAAGTATCATAAACTGTCTTAAAATGATAAAGCAATTAATAATTTAGGTTTTGATATAGGGATAAGAATCAGAAGTTGTTATGCTGATCTTTCAGAGTTACCAAATCTGATATTCAGAATCATAATATTGCCCTGAAAATAGATGTAGCTTCAACATAAAATTTTTAAATCTTTATACTTGCTTTTTAGGTAAGCAACTTTCAACTCCTGCAGTGATGAGGTCCACTAAAAATGCTTTATTAAAGGAATAAAATTTAGATTTTCAGATCACGTGATTCCAGGAGGTCGAATTTGAGAAAAATCTACTAAATATCAGAAGACTGCCAGCTCTCTTGAGTTAATGAATGTGTTCTCCCATCACAATGGTTGTGCTTCATTTTGCATTATAATGTTGCCTAACAGCAAGTGGCACTTCTGATTCTTTTGTAATTTCCAAGCAAAATGCTGTTTGCAAAATAAACGTGCTGAGAGTTTCCTAAAGCTAATGCCATCAGCCAAAGTGAACTGCATAGCTAGGTCAGTTCTTTAGTGGAACAGAGATGGGTGCCTTGGTTCTCCTAATAGTTGCTGCGCAGATGTGAGCCCCAAATTGTCGTCTTCCTTCCTTAAGCTTGAGCGGACTGCAGCTGGGCTGTGTCAATTTATTGCTATGCGGTGGAAAATGAAGCAAAACTTTTTCCTACTTTTCTTGCTTTTCAACACAGTTGACAGTAAGAGAAAGCAGAACCACTGTGCGGCTGTGGCTAGAGCACTTCTCTGGTGGAACGGCCTGAGGACGGCTACCATGAGACATGGTCCGAGCACTGTCTCAGGACAGATCTTGTAAATGGAATTGAACATTTCTCCTTTGTATCAGCCATCCTTAGGGAAGGGAGGGAGGAATAAAAGAAAGGGTTAGTTAACCCCTATTGCTGTGGACTAATGTATTATATAATTAGAGCAATAAGGGTAATATATAATATGAATATATTATATATTATAAAATATAATAGATATTTTTAGATTAGATATTAGGAAGAATTACTTTACTGAAAGAGTGGTCAGGCACTGGAACAGCCTGCCCAGGAAAGTGGTTGAGTCACCATCCCTAGAGGTATTTGAGAAACGTCTAGATTTGGCACTTCAGGGCATGCTCTGAAGGGCAGAGATTGTAAGTTGTTGGTTTGGGGTTTTTTTTTGTGTGTGTGTATGGTTGGACTCAATGATCTCAAAGGTCCTTTCCAGCCATGAAGATTCTATGATAATAAACGGGGGGCAGTGATCCGGCATTTCTCCATGTCTTTTAAAGCTAGACCAATTCAGGCCAGAAATTTACATAACTGTAGCATCGAAGCTTATATAGCAACAGGCCAGCTTAATTGGGATGTGATCACAGTTTTCTTTAGCTGAGGCTGAGTTTCTTGTTCAGAGAAGCCTTCAAAATTTAAGGGAAAGTGTCATTAATGAGGGTGCTTGCTCTGACCTCTTCACACATGCTGTGAAGTTTATCTGCCTTGTGTTCATGAAATACTTCCCTGCGTTAGATGAAAAGCTTGAAGCTTGAGTGCGGCACCGAATTGTTGGTAATGATTAACTAGCCACAAAATTTACCTTTTGTCACTGATTTCTTAGAATTATTATTGCAGTGTTGCAGATGGGAAAACTGAAGGCAGGCTTGTGATGAGTGCTGCATTAGTTGTGGGCATCCAGCAAGCAAACAGAAGGATGAGAAACAGAGTCCAGGTCCCCTCTCTTCTGTTACTCTGATGGACGACTGCGTTTCCTCACTGTTATTAAGCCTGCATTACAAGTGAAGATAACTTTCAAGAGGGAAACCACGGGAGAGCAGTCAGCCACATAGTGGTATTTGAGTTTGTTCCTACACATGGGCGATAACTGCTGGTAGTTAGGTAGCACTGTAGGAAAACTGCGGGTAAATGTTGATTCATGTTTTTAAGGGTATCTGCTGTGCAAGCGGGGGAGGTACTGAAGTTGTCTCTGTGCATGTATGTAGGAGGGATATTAAAGATCCAACTTGTCAGGGTGTAAATTCATGCCAGAATGAAGAAAAGAGAACACCCAAAGTGGAGGCTCATGTTATGGTTAAGTTCCCGTGGTGCATCGGTGAGACAATGAAGATGATGCAAACCTAATACTGAGGTTGTGTGATGCAGAGGAACTAAAAGGAAACCACAAACCCCTGCTCTCAGTGCAAATGAGAGCAGTCGCGGCAGTGAAGATTGATGTGTTTTGAGAAAGCTGCAGTCGTAGGCAGCGTAGAGGGAATCTTGTCTACTGGTCAGGATGTTGAACCTGGCAGGCTGTTGGTAAAATTGATCTAAAACACAGTAATGAACCATCTTAATAATTTGCATGTAATGTGCTGAACTTTCTTGGAACAGAAGTTGTAGAAAGAAAAGGGAACTAGGACAAAAAACTAGTTAGCAGCTGTCAGCAAACCCTGACAGAGTGGTGCTTGTGTTTTAGGCTTCTCTTGTTCTTGTAGAGCACGTGCCCGTGCACATCACCAGCACGTCCCGCTTGGAAAGAGCAAATGGTCCAGGCACTTCTGTGTGCAGTGTCTGCCATTGGCACGCAACCGCTCCATGGTATCTTTTGGTGACTTAACTAAATATTTATGGCATGAACCACAAGCCAGTCAGACCCAGTCTGGAAGAGCTGAAAATATGACAGCATGAGTAAGTACTATTTGAGAGTATCAAAGAGCTATAATAATGTGGGTAGCATTACATTAGAAAACCAAGGTGGGAGGATTACATGAAAGCAAAACACACAGACAGGCCCCAAGGGGAGACCATCCACCACAAAGGATAATTTCCTACGGGATTCAGACCCAAGAGCACATTCCTCTGAGGCTGCTTTAAAGCATCCAGGCAAGACATCTAAAGAGAGAGAAAAATTCATAATGATTTTTTTCTAAACAACTGTGTGTAGCTGGAGCAGATGCAGCGATGCCTGGTCTACAGCTCTAGCCTTTCGTCTGGACTCCTACGTGTTTTTCTCCCTCTGATCTTCTTCTCAGCCTAAGAAGGATGTATTATTATTTTCTTTCCTTCAGGGAGAGAAGAGAGGAAACATCTTTCATCTGTGTTTTAGTTTTGCTTTTGCTATGTAGGCACTGCTGCAGTCAGATCCAGGATGTCCTCTGGGAATTGCTGTGACTTTGCAGGACAACGTGGTGGTGTTACCACGGCTTTTGCAGCAAAATGAGGTGGCTTTTCAAAGTGTGTTCAGCACTTAATCCTGGTGGTTGACAGACCCAAATTCAATAACTAGTGTTTTTTATCTTCTCCCTGTCCCCCAAGTTAGCTGTCTTGAGTGGAAGCTGTTTACAGCCCTTTCCCCCAGACGTCCTTTGGAGTAACTGAATCCCACACAAACATGTGTATGTGCCTATACACGTAGCGTATGTAGAGGATAATAACACAAAGGATAACATACAGTCTTGGATGAGGCAGGTTCAGACTCTGCAAAGCTGTTATGCTGCTTTGCCCTTTAGGGTTTGTGTGAAGGGCCAGGAGGGGAGTGCTAGCTGGATTTTCTCAATGCTTTCCCCAGGTCCATACTGGAAAGGCAGCAGGACTATGAAGTTCCGAGGTGCTGCTGTCACAGACCTGGCAGGAGCAGAGGGAGGGTTGGGGGGTGCGTGTGGCACAGGTTTCTCACATGTCAGCAGAAGACAGTGGGATCCATGTGCGTGGGTTTCTGTGCAGAGAAAAGCTGTAGTGCAGCTTCAGGCCTCTGGGAACAGAGAGACTTCTATTATGGGGAATGTGCTGGGGAAGGAGCAACAGCATTTAAAAAAAAAAGAAAGCCCAGTCCCTCTGTGTGACAGTAAAATATTCAGAGAAATATGTGCTCTTTATGCAGTAGGCATCCTGAAACAAGGCACTGGCACCTCTATAATACAGAAACTGAAGCAAGATGTTTGGAAAGGACAGATAGACAGCTGGTTTGTGCCCAACTTGTGGTTGTACATAATCCATCACTGCCAGGCCTGAAAACAAGCAGGAGCTCACAGGCACTGACTTCCTGGCACCGCGTCTATTCAGCAAAAGCTCAGTGGTGGCACGAAGCTTTTCAGGGCTGTAGAGAGATGCAAACAATCCCTTCATTCTCCTTCGCTGGGGAAGCCGCTGGTAGGTGGGAGCAGCTGACGTCTTTGGACTGCTGCAGTCCTGCAAGAGCTGGAAGTCGGATGTATTTTTCCTTGTGATAAATCTGCAGTGGCACATTGGCTGGCTGGTTGGATAATCGGTGTTTTAAGGGAAAAGACGAATGAAGCAGGAGGCTTGGCGGAGAAGGTTGTATTGAAAGGTTCTTGCATTAAGTTTGTTTGCTAGCTTTTATTATTATTATTCTTCCAGAAGCCTGTAATGTGATAAAAATTCTTTCTGGCCGTAGTGCCAATATTGATAATTCCTGCTGTGCCCTCAGTGGTGATGACAAAGCAGTTTATGGGACCACGCAGTTGAGAGCTATGTCTGCGTAAAAGTATCCATCTTTATGCCATGAGTCTTGGGACCAGTTTTCTCCTTGTTACCTCATTTGTCTGAATTACAGAATTCAGGTATGGCCACCAAGCGTTCTCTTACCTTGTGTGAAGGCCATAGCTGAAAAATGGTAGTTTAGATACTGATATTCATGCGGGAGGGTGTGTGTACTGAAATCGGTGACTGTGAGGATTTTCTGGGTGGTTTTTGTTTTCCTGATGACCATAATACAGCCCTAGTGCCCTGTGGTTCAAGAGCGTGCTGAAGGCAGTAAAAGGTGCCTGTGGACTGTGGAGGATTTGGAATCCAGCCAAATGTCATTTTATTGCAGATTTCATGTATTTTTCTTAAAATTATTGCTACTGAATGTATGTTCAGGCCTGCTAGTGATTAGCAGCCAACAGGGAAATATTCCCTTTTCCCAATATTCTTAATGATTTACAAGGTAGTGCGGATGTGGGGAGGCGTTTCAGTGCTGGGCTTTACACAGAATAGGATTGCTGTGTGATGTTAACTTCTAGTGTCTGGTATCAACAGTTACAGTTTCTGTAAAATATAGACATTACAAAATCATGTAATTAAATACCTTATTACAAGCCCTAAAGGCAAAGTATAGAACCATAGAAAGGGCCTAATTCCACATATTTTTTTTTCACTTTTGAGTCCAAACTTCAACTTTTAACACTGTACTTTTCTGCCATATGCAGTTCCTCGCGGTGCCTTGCATAGGCTGAGTAATGTGCCTCCTCCCTGCAACAGATTAATAAAATACTTGGGGAATTATTGTGTAAAGTGGCTTGGCTCTGTTGCCTTCAGTATAACTATTGACGTATTTGGGGTTCGCTCTTTGTTATTTCAAAAGCAAAAGTCTCTGGAATTTGGGGTTTGATTTTCCCATAACCCACCTCCCCAATGTACTATTACACAAATATTGCACAATCCCAGTTATCTTCAATGACTTCCTTGCATTTTATTTAAGCATGTTTATGGCAGCTTCTCCTGGTTTGGGAAGATGGTTGGTAATAATGTACGTTCCAGTAAAATTTGACACAAACAAACAGTGATTCTGCAAGAAGCCCTACTCAAAAATACACAGTAAAAAATAAAAAGCCTGTGATACAGTGTCTTCTCCTTTGGCAGTAATTGTTTTGCTCTTTGTATTATCTTACACAACATGACCACACCACCCGCTGCTCTGACTTTTGAAAAAAACAAAACTCTTCATCCATGAGCCAAGAGGAACCAGAGTGATTCTAAATTATATCATCTGTAGAGAAAATGACTTCTTTGGTTGGTCTGCTTCCTACTGAACGAGCTTCTCTTTGTCTGCAGTATGACATCGATCAGCCTCTATGAGATTTCTATTACCCGCAGGTGTCCTCAGGGCTTGGTAGAAGCTGAAATGCCAACTGTGGATGCTGGGGTCTGAGTGCATGCTGGTGGGCTCTGCTGAGTTGTTAGTCTCCAGGACGGTGCCCTGGTAGGCACAGGTATAGGCTTTCATAGCAGGAAAGCCGGGGACAGGACTCCTGGCATCTGTACTGGCCTAAAATAGGCTCTCTGGCCCTCGGTCAGCTATGGGGCTGCCAGCCTGAAAACCACATCCCAGCTGTATGCAAACGAAGCAGAATTACGGCAAAACTGTGGTGCTTGGTCTTCCCAGTGTTTTAACTTAGGACAGATGTGTGTGCTAGTTGATTAAGACATCCTTTTTTTTTATTATTGCTTTTTATTTTAGTGGTTAAAAACAGCTCAGTTCCCAGGGCTTTTGTTGGAAAATTCTCCCACACAGTCTTATCACACGTCCTCTCTTATTCTCGCTTTGCATCCACTGTGAAATGACAGTTTCCCAAAGGGGAATTCACCTTGACGGTTGCTAAGTTGTTTATTTTGCTGGGTCCCTAACACCCCGCAATATCCCTGCAGACAACTGGAGGGTGTAATTTGTGATATGTCTCTGGTGGGCTGTGTCCTGCCTTTGTAAGGGACAGAGCGTGTAATCTAATAGGTGGTTTGTTTGCTTTCCTCTCCAAGTGCTATAGTCATGTTTCTGTTGGAATATGTTTTCAGTTTTTGAGGATAATGAATGTTAACAAATCACTGGAAGTGAAAATAAAAATAGAGAAGGAAAGTAGGTGAGATACCACTGCAAGCTTGGCTTGTGCTTTGTGGATCTTTTTTTAATATCAAAAAAAGTGACATCAGCTCTGCTGCAGGCATGAATTAAAGATGAGAACTTAATAAAACTTGTTGGAGGGGAGAGGGAGGAAGGAAAGGAGAGCTAAAGCAACGATGTCTTTATTTTTAAGCAGACAGCACCACCTCTGCTTCAGCTCTTTGAGATGGCAATGGAGAATAACAAAAAGCAGCATCTGAAGTGGTCTGTGAATCAAAAGTGCCCTCTGCTGGGAAAATCCTGCATGAAGGAGTGTTTCCAGTTGATCCCCAAATGCTTAATTACCCTCTCTTGCTGGGGAAGAGGCTGGATACAATCCAGGATGCTCTCAGCAGTTGCCTTTGCCATTACATGCCCAGTAGGGATTGCAGTCTGAACACGTCACTGGGTATTGGTGGAGTCTGTGATTTTATTAGGGTTTGACATCATGCGTGCATGGTTGCTCAGCCACCGCTCTGTTCCTTGCGAACAGAAAACACAAATTTGCATTTGCAATATTGCCACATGAAAGATAAGAATCTGGGTGCGAATACTCTGCAGATAACATCACTCTTGGCAAAGAAACGAGTGATAAAAAGGGGATGGAGTGAGGAAGGAAAGTTCAGTAGCCCTGATTTAACTCTTGTTTGTTTTATGTGAGCAGCATTGATGAAACACACAGTGTTAGTGCCACACTGCCTGCTCCTCCAGCGAGCCCTTGCTCTTCCAAGGCTCCAGACCTTGAGCACAGGCACCACTTGAGTCTGAACCTGCAGGTGATTTGGTTTTCACAGCAGGAATATTCATGTGATCTCTGCTGGTCAATCCAGTCGTTCTTGCTTCTACATCTTCCTTCATCTCTTGCATGGGACTGTACAGAGCGGGCTTCAAGGGTGGAGAATGAAGGGCCATGGGGAATATATTGGGGTGAGTGACCATAAGGCATGGCAGGAGGTAAGCGCTCAGAAATTTCCCTGCTGTAGGGGTTCTGTGGGTGTCCAGCTTTCCTGCCAGCATGGCTCTTCCTAAGTTGCTTGCAACCTGGACCTCCTTCAAATTTAGGGAAAGTCCAGGCTCCATCTGCATACAGGTCCCATGGCACAAACCCATTACTCTGTGAAATGAACTATTTGCATGCAAAACTATGGCTCTCACCAGTTAGATCCTTGCTGTAAGTTCAACTGCGGGCCGCCTCCAGCCAGATGTTGCTGTTCTGATCCCTCAGTCTGGTGCCTCTGAGGAGTGTGTAGAAGCACAAGTGAGAAAAGTCAATACAGAACAATAAAAATACAACTAAAACATCAACTTAAGTGTTTAAGGTTTCAGTTGTTTGGTTCTCTGTTTGGAGCATCTTTAGCAATTTTAGTGACGAGGACTGTTTCTTGTCTAATTAAAATAATTTATCTTTACATCCAGAATAAAAAGGAATTGATCTATCTTGTTATTTGTCATCACAAAAGACTGTTTTAAAAGGTGAATAGTCAGAGATACAAAAATAGCAGAAATCAGAGCAAATAGATAAACTGAACTTAAAAATATGGTTAGTACTAGTGTGCTGTTCGTGCCCCTTGGGAAGAGAAGCTGCTGTATGGTGCATTGTGTTGATGTTATCTAGCAGCAAGGAGTTGATATTGATGAATTCTGAAGGAAGAGCTGGCCAGGAAAGGAGGGAAATAATCCTTGTGGCTATGAAACAAGCTTGAAATCCTGAGGGATTTGTAACGGAAGCCTTTTTCCTCAAAGGAGCCGTAGAGCTAGTGTCCCAGGTTTCACTGTGCTGGCAATGGTTGACTTTGGCAGGCAGGAGTTTTTCCTCTAATTGTCCTTGAGAAGCCTTTGATTGTTCTGCCTGCGCTCGTGGGTGGGAAGGCAGCTTTATTTAAGGAGGAATAAATATTTATTCTCTCAGAGCGCTTGCCACAGCTGCTGCTTTGCAAAAAGATGGTGGTTTCAGTTAGAAGCGAGTCATGCAAACTCGGTGCTTTTATGAATTTGCACCTGCTGAGCTGTGGTTTGGGTTTGAATGAATCTAAAATCTCAGAGGTAAAGTTCACCAAAAGTGGTAAGCTTTGACTGTCTAAAGCCAGTGAATTATTCATTCCTTTCTCCCAGTACCATGAAATTACCACGTCAAGCTCCTGCCTGCACTCTGAGTGGATTTCTTAGTAAACCTGGCTGATGCTTCAGGTGCACAGCAATCATTTGACCTGTTTTCAGATTTGGTTTCAGGAGAATTGTAGGCTAAGTCTTGTCATCCATAATACCTGTGAATTCAGACACAGGGGGTTTTGGTGCCTACTTCAAGTAATTTATTGAATTGACAGGGTTATTTCTGTCTGTTTCTATTTAATGCTTGAAATGGTAGTTCTGAACTATGTGAAATGCCTCTGCTCTGTGTAGAGGGCTGTTATCTCTGAAACCTACTGACAGTTAAATGTCATATTAGCTGGTAGAGTGCTCGGTGTGCTTGGTAAGATGGTGGACTTGAGTCAAATGAGGATTGTGCAGGAAGTATTTGCATTATACACATGCTCTTAGTGGCATTTGGTTTCTTAGTTACTGGATGTTTGTTGGCTGTGATTGCTGCCCATATTGACACTGAATGCTGTCGGTGACTTTTGGATCCAGAAATTCATGAAATGTCCTTTTAGGAGTTGTAGGAATAGAGAAATGTACTGCAGACAAAACACGAGTTCAAATGTTATGAATGCAGGATTTATGAAATTGGTTTCCTTCAGAAGTGGGGGAATTCAAGTGACTTTTAAATAGTTACGTTTTAATTCATTCCAGTTTCTTCCCATGTCTCCATGCATGCTTCCCTGAGGGTTTTTTACTTCTAACATAGAACTTACAGATTCAAGTCACTCCCTCCAGGTAGTGAATATGAATCAGAAAAGTGTGATTAAAAAAACAAAACAAAACAAAACAAACCCAAAAAGCCCCATATTGTAATAATATAATGCTTATTTCTAAGTAATAAGTAATATTTGGTGCATTCAGAAGAGGGACGATAATGTTTTCAGAGGGATTTGGTATCGGTTGAGAGCCAGGATATGGTAATCGTGTAATGGAGAGGCTTATGCTGGGCTGCTGAAAAAAGGCACCTGGTGATGAAAGCCTCTCCGGTGTGGTGTCCTGGGACCACCCCTGCTCTTCCTTTTCCCTTCTGGAAACTTTCTGGATAGCCTGTGTTGGTGCATGCAAGATAGATGAGTCATGTCCGCCTCAAAAAGGGAAAAACACAGCAGCTGGCAGTGCCCGAAGGGCGATCCCGGCCTCATGTTCCTCCCAGCAAAAAGCAGAGCTTTAGCAGCTTAGTGCCCTTAATTGTCGGTTAATTGGGTGCGTGCTTGGGTGGGTGGCCTTGCATCAGGAGAGAGCAAAGCAGAGATGGAGAGGAATGGCTTTGTACAAACTGTGTCAGAGGCTGCTGATGTGTCTGTGCTGTGACAGAATTTGGTTTCTTAATGCACGCTGGAGTTGCCTGGAAGAGGTACGGGGACTGCTTTTAATCACAGCACAGGCATCAAAGTGGAGGTCTGCACCCGGTGATGAGAACATGCACAATTGAAAGTTGTTTTTTTTTTTTTTTAAAAAAACAGATTTGTTTCCTGTGGTCTTCTCATCTGGAAAAGCAGCACATTGCTTTCCCAACACCTTAGTGAAAGGGGATATGTTTCAAGGGATTGATCCATTCGTTCAGAATACGTGTTTAGTTGACAAATCAAAGGAAACCCAGCTGGGAGAACTGCCTTGCAATCTCAGCATGGGTCTGACGTGTGAAGTAGGATCTGTAAAATGACTCCTCTTGTTAATTTGTCTCATTAGCAAGATGGGGGGCTGTACGTGATGGAAAGTGTTCCCTTTCTGTTGTTCCACATATTGGTGATTTCTAAATATAAGAAAGAAAATACCCTCTGAAGAGAGGGCAGCCTGCAGCTTCGAGGTGTGTGCTTGCTGAGGTCAACCTTTCCTGTCTCTTCCTTCCAATGCTTTTCCTCTTTCCAGTTTCTGATTAAATGAGGCCATCCTGATAGAAAAGAATGCCATGTACTCTTGATGTGTCTGGTTTGTTTGGTTTTTTTAAAAAACTGTTGAACATTTTTCATAATTCACTAGTACTTTCAAAAGGAAAATAAATGTTTATACAGCGGTCTTCATTATTTCGATCATCATTCTTTTCAAAGAGTTTTTTCTAGTAAGAGGTCCTGCTATGTACATGGAGTCTAATAGTGTTTGGTCATTAAAAATAAACTTTAAGAGGAAGTTAAATTTTAGGAATTTCCTCTTATGGGGAGATAACAGGTTTTGTTTGTGATAGAGCATTGCCAATACCAGTGCTTTCCCGCTCCTCCTCAGGAGTTGTCACCGCAGGACATGTACATTGGTCTGCGGCAAAACGAACAGGTGGGTAGGCAGAGGGAAGGGAGACTGACATGTTTGGTTGCTTTGTGTGACATTGAGATGGTGAGAGAGCGTCCTGAAGTCTATGATGGAGATCTTTTTGGTTTGGACATTCAGAAATGAGCAGAACGGAGGTCTTGCAAAATGCACTGTAGGTCTCCTACTAAGCTACGCTTCTATTTGCGGACACACTGCTCTTTCTGTCCGCACTTCTGACCCTCTCTGTCCCTTGTGTCCTCCCATCACCCTAAGTTCATCCCTCCTGGTCCCAGCTTTGCTCCCCAGCTGCTTCTTTTTCAAGCGTACTGCCCTTTGAGAAATGAAGCATCTGATTGAACATCAGAGGTGTGCAATCAACTGATCTGGATCAAGCCCCGTTACCCAAACAGCGTCAGTGGAACAGGAGTTTGTGAGAGTGCCCTGGAGTTTTCCTGTGCATAGAAAACCTCATGTTTTGCAGGAACGGTGATCATTAACCAGAAGAATCTTGGAAAGCAGCAAATGTAAGACTAAGTTTAAGCATGTTTGAGTGTGACACCAATTGAGAAACTTTTGCTGCTGCCTTGGAACTGCAGCACACGGGTGAAGTGCTTATCACACCTTCTTGGGAAGGATCCTCCCTGTCAGGGCACAGTTAAAGCAAGATGCTTAAACCCTTCTAAAGATGCTGATTATTGAACAGAAATCTGAGCTCATGAAAGCTATTAGTATGCTAAACTAGACTTGTTCTCTCACTTAATTTTAATGTGAATAACTTTATTTTAAATTGGTGCTGGTAAGAACTGGAAAAAGCTTTCTGAGAGAGGCTTTTTTTTCCTTGCTGTTAGGATAACCTCGTTTCAGGCTCCGCCATGAGACTTTGTGTGGCAGCTCCTCTTCGTTGGAAGGTTGCCCCAGGTGACTTACGGTTCATGCACTCTTGTAAGCGCTGTTAATTTGCGAGGTTTCAGTGGTTAGACTGAGCTGCTAAGTGGGCTCTGAGCAGATAATGAGGTCAAGAAGGGAAGAGAGGGAAGAGTCCTGCAGGCTCCCGCTTGGCATTTTTTCCCAGGTTGCACGTTTTATGAAGATTTTGTCCTTTAGGACAAAAGTTCCTGTAAAGTCGTCATTTTGCAGAGCTGATTTGCAACACTTGTCCAAACCTGGAAGCAAACCTAGTTGTTCATGCTCAGTGCATTGCCACTGTGGAGATCACTGCTGTCACGCTCAAATGCAAATTTGCTGGTGTTTGCTTTGGATCATTTTGTGCTGCATTAGAATGAAGAAACTACTCGAGTGCTGATCCTTCTTCTCTGAGGGGTTTTACAAGGTAAGCTGCGTCATTAGTAAGGTGAAGCAGCATTGTGGAATAGCACTGCTTAGAACGTTTTATAAAGAAAGCAGATTAATGAAGCATAGGAAGGTGCAAAACCAGATGTAGAAGGAATGTTGTTGTCACGTATTCAGTAGCTGGAAAGCCTCAAATACAATAGTTGGAGCAGTTTGCAAACAGTTGTCTTCTATATTTTACCCTTATCAGCTCTCTGACTTTGACCTTATAATATCTTCATATTATAATTGTATTGCTGAGGTCCCAGGTTATGCAAGGAATTTTATATCATTTCTGGGATTTGATATATCCATTGCATTCACTCTGAAAGTTTCAAATACAGTCATTCAGCATATGTAAGAAGGGAAGGTAGCTATGAATATCTCATGAGAGGCCCTCTTTTTGTGTCTTGATACGGGTGCATGACCCTACATTCTTCAGAGTTGACAGGAGTGGAGCCTTCAGTGGATGTTAAGTCAAACCAAGAGTTTAAGGGAAGTCCCTCTGTTTCTGGCAGCACGCCAGCACTGCTGCCCATTGGAGCTTTTCACGTAATGCGGGATTCTTGCAGAATCATAGACTCATACTCTACTGTTTAACTTCCAGGCAGTAATTTCAGTGGGACTACTGATAGTGTATAAAGTTAAGCACTAATGTAGGATCAAGATCATCTTTAAATCTGGACCCGAAGGGAGCAGATACAGAGTATGCGGCAAAAGGGAACTGGTGACACTGGCTCTGGTCTACGGGCAGCTGCTCATTCATAGATGAATCAGAAGTTACTTGAAGAAACTAGGTCTTGAAAGAATCTATCTTTATTTCTGAAAGCATGATATGATTTTAAACAGCTGTCTTACTGACCCAAGTGAGTAAAACTTCTGTCTTCTTTAATAGACCGATGAGAACATGCCTATTCAGTAATGCTGCAGATGGCAAATGTTTCTGTACTATGCAAAGTCTGTTGGGCAAAGGTGACCATGGTAGTCATAAGATGTTTTCTGTAATAGCATACCATGGTTTCAAAATATGCTTTTATGCTCCCTCAATGCTTATTTTTTCAGTGCTTAGGGTTTCATTAACATTGTAGTGATATCTTCGCTTGGATTTAATTTGCATACAGCATACTTGCTTAAAAAGGGGTACATGGCTGAGTCTTTTGTTGCTTTTTGGCTGACGGATCTTCCCTCCTGAGTTGCATGGAACAACGCTACCCTCAGCTGCAGCTCAGTGCACAGCAGAGAAATTCAACTTTGCACTGTTTCACTTTCCATTAACTTCTTTCGGAGAAATTTCAGAGGATTTGCATTGTGACAACCTCCTGTCCTGTAAGTGCAAATACACATGTAATAAATGGATCACGTTGTGACTGTGGGTCTTGCCCAAGAAATATGCTGGCTGATGGTATAATTTGTTTTTATAAAACATGAACAAGTCCACACTGGGAGACCGGGTAGTCGGTGTGAGAGCTGAGTGGGGTATGGGAGGTTGTGGAGGTCTTGAAAGTGAAAAGAAGCTGGTTGGGTTTGATGTGATTAGAAACAGTTGACTTGGAGCAGTTGAAGGGAAGGATGCTTAACTCAGAGGGGGAGGCAGCAGGGAGCTTTGCAGCAGCCCTGCAGTGACAGGGGAGGTAAACGGCACTGACGTGGCTACAACGAAGGATGTGCAGTGCAAACATTTCACCTGTGTGGAAAGAAAAGGAGGACGTTAGTACAGTGAAGCAGAAAATGTTTTAGAAACACCATGGTTGTGGGAACAGAGTGTGGGTCTTAAGTTGAAGACAGTGCTTTGCATGTGGACAGGCTGGTGCTGGAATTCAGTGTCAAAGAGGGATGCAGAAGAGGAAAAAACATTATTTTAGCCATGGTGAACTCCAGACAGTTGCAAGGGACACAGATTGAGGCATGGTCTCCATTGAAATGTTAGCTGAATTTTGCCTGCAGGTGAAGTTACCCGGAGACTGAAGTAAAGAAGGGGCTAGAGAGCAGCTTTGGGACGTTAGCACTGTGCTAGCAGCGTGTGGTACTCTGAGATGGCTTTGGGGTCATCCTTTTGGGTTTATAGGGCACACAGGTCTGCAGAGGCATAGTCTCGCTTACCTCACCAAGGCACAAATGTGTGTCTTCTACCACAAGTGGTGGTTCAAGTGCCCCATTGAGCTCTGTGAGGAATGCAGCTCTCCACTCCTCTTCACCCACTCTGGGAAGAGCTTGGAGAGCAGCAAGTCTCATGAACCACTTATTCCTGTAAGCCTGTCTATATGTCTGGGCGTGTAAGAAAGTTTTGCCTGGGAACCTGGGCTTAAATAGAGTGGGAAAGGTTGATTTTTTTTTTTTTAAAAAAAAAAGTATGAATAAATATATCTATATATGTAAAAATAATTCACCCACCCTGCAAACACCTTTACTGTCAGTGTTATTTATAGGTAGTGTATCAGAACCCCCCCTTAAGAGATGGCAGCTGATGACACTAAGGAAATTGCAGCCTATTGCAGGGTTTTTTTCTTCTTTACATTGAACTACTGATGCTGGAAAATAGAGGAGGAAGCTTAGCTATCACCAGCTGAAGTCATAGTGCTTGTTAATACCAGGTTTTGGATATTAAAACATGTATCACAAGTAAAAATGTGGCAACCTTGGGTTTTTTGCCTCGTTTGTTGGCTGTTGCCAAATTTTAGTCATAGGCTACTATAGCAGTAAACTCAGACAGGAGTTCCCTCTTTCCAAAAGTATAACAACTTTCTACAACCTTCATAAGTTTTAATTAAAAAGAGCATGTAATGATTTTGGGATTGAATGCAATTTCATATGCTGTTTAAATCTAGAAATAAAATTATTTCCATCAGGCTTTTAGTTCAAGGTTTGTAACTGCTGGATCATTTTCTTTTTCATCAGTTTCTGAGTTCTAAAATGGCTTATGAACTTTAGTAAAATCATTTAGAAATGGATTTCATGTGGAATAGTTAATAAATGAATAGCACAGCCGTGTAGTGAAATGAGTCTTGTTTGCATCTCAAGCAGCACAAATTTAAATAAAACGCAGGGCTTTGCATAACAGCATTTGTTTTTAATGTCAGCAGTGTTTTTTCAAGCCACCTCCAATATCCTTCATTTTTCACAGGGATATCTTTGGCAGCAAAGGAGGATTTTCAGGGGCTGATTTGAGGTACATAATTGGAGCAGTAAGACTACACACACAAAGTGTCACTTAATGGATGAGGCTCATTTAATTGTAGGCTGCTCAGAAATAACCCAAGAAACACTTCACTGGTAGCTAATGCAGAGGTGTAATTAGACTTCTACATAAGTGTAATTAGGCTGATTGCATAGAAAGAAAGAGAGTTCATAAGGTTTTCTAAATGTGTGCAAAATCATTTTGTCTCAACTGTCTTGTCCCTAAGCTTCTGCTGTATTTGTGATGGACTTAAATAAATAGGTACGTTGCTCTTTAGCTAGCAGTTACCTGTAATCTTCCGTCTTTCTATGGTGGGGGTTTTTTGTTTGTTTTTAAGTAAAGCTCGATCACAGCCGTGCCCAAGGCAGGGTGAGCTGTGCCCTGCATTCAGCTGTGGGCCTTCACAAATAGGGTGGGTGTAGAGAGTCCTAGGGAAACAAAAAAGAAAAAAGCTGCGTATCTTTTGGGCAGTGTCCTAATGAGTCAGTGGTATTTTTGAGAGGAGATGGCACCCTGCTTATTTCTAGCTTGGTTTTTCTATGGGAATTTGCCTGGTGCGATCATGAGTATGTGATTTTTTTTTTGTTTTGTTTTCCTTCTACTGTCCAGTAATGTTTAAGTTGGCTGACTAGAGCCAGGTGGGGAAAGTCTGACAGACCTTTTAAAAATGAAATGTATATAAGTGTCCGAGGGATAGAGAGAGATCCTATATATGCTTCCCATAAGAAACCCTACGCGTAGGAAGGAGCCTGCTGGCACAGGTTCACTGGCCTGTTCAAGGGGAGAGGGACATCTGAGCTGATGGCTCAGCTTTCCCAATGAAGAGCAGCTTCAGCTGGAGCTCCTGCCACCTGGCAAAGTTACTCTGCAACAAGTGATTAAGGAGCAGGACACTGGTCTGTATGAAAGTAGGCACCGTTGGGTCTGGGGCTCAGCGCGAGCACTGGGTGAAGGAGGAGTTCCTGTCAGCTTCTCTTATCCCCACCTATGTTGCAAATTCCAGTTCAGTTCACTGTGTAGTTATTTCCTGACCTGAAACCAGTCACTGTGGGCACTGAAACTGCAGCTGAACGCCTACGTACAAACCAGGGGGACTTTGTAAATCAGAGTAAAGGCGTGTGAGATGCCACCAAACTCCTGGTCACAGCTGCCTCGCTGAGGACAACTCATTTGCCTCAGTGCATCACCACTGGTCTTTGAGTTTGCTTTTGTGGGGGATATGAGTAAAATGAGTGAAAAATCAGTGCTTCTAGATCTCTTTCTGAAAATTTTTCATAGTGCTTTTTTGTCTTCCTTTTTACATTTATCGAGGAACGTGCTGTGCAGCTAAATGGAGTGGATGTCAATCAGTCCCTTACTAGTTGTTTTATCCAGTATACCTCATGGAAGCCTAAACTAGCTAATAGTATACATTCAGAGAATGTCAATTTGTTCCTTATTTTCTTCTAGTAACACTTAAATATTTTTTCATAACAATATTTTATTCTAATGTCTTACAATAGCAAATATAGAATGTAGAAAAAATTATCTATTTATTGTGGTTTTTTCTTTCAAATTGTTGAAATAACCATAAGCATTGCTTGTGTGTATATATATGTATGATTTATGTGTCTATGTATATACATTTATATGACTGAAAGTACCTATTTAAATGTTCTCAGAACTGTCTGTGTATTTTTATCTTGTCCTGGTATAAAAGTGCATCAGTATGGGAAGGCAAATGTAAAATATCAACCCAGTTAGCCCTGCAATGCTGGCACTTCATTCTTTGCTGTCAGAAAATCGCCTTTTGGCAAGCTGTACAATGGGAGGGAGGTTATTTAAAAGATTAGCACTCGTATGGAAGTCTCTGTATTTGCTTTGAAATGCTTCCTGCATTAAGAATTTTCTTGCAGTTGTTATCTTTAGATGGAGTTGTTCCCTGGGAAGTAGATTGCTGTACGTAGTCCACACAGCACTGAGATAGGATAGCTTCTGGTTTTACCAGCCTGTTTTTTGAGAAACGCTGTCTAGGATTTTTCTACATTTGTTTAAGTAGCAGTAAAGAAAAGGAGAATGTTTGCAGCAATCAATAATTGTTGCCAGTTGGAGCATATAGAAACCCAGAGGAAATGTAGCTCTGAATTAGGAGCATAAAATACAGGACTATTTAAAGCAGTATCTAACAAGGGAAATGATTTCTACTGTAACAAGCAAATGTGCTGCACAGGTGAGAGACACTGAGGGGATGCGATGGATTCCTTGGTATCAGTATGAATCAAGAAGTGAAAAGGCTTCTGTGACTGTATTACATGTTCCCCGGATTCAGCATAACTGATGAATGGAGATAAACTGGCAACGTAGAGTGCTTATGAGCTGACGCTTTAATGCAAACATTTTAATCAAACATGCAGGTTGGGTCCTTGCTTCTCCTCCCAGCATCCCGGTGCACGGCTGGCCTATACCCGCTCTTTGAGCTAAAGGTCAGATCTGTTCTTAATCTTAGCTTTGGAGAGGATGAATTAGAGACAGATGAATCGGTAGAAAAGACAATTGTGGATAAGCAAGTGTTCATCCATACTTCCAGGTTACTTACTTTCCTGTTGTGAAAAAGGTTAGGGGAAGTTCCAGCATCATTTTGCTAGGTATATTCTTATGTAGGTAAATAATGTGTGTGGAAAATGAGTCTTGCAAAGAAGTATCTTAAGTTCGCTAATTTCTATTTCCACACTAGAGTATCTCTGAATGCTTTTGTGGAGTAACCCCCCAACATATGGCTCAGAAAGTTGATTATGAAATATAGACACTTTTGTGTAGGTATCTGGCTCCATTCTTTCCCTGCTTGGTAACGACTGTAACTGTTCTAACAGCTGTGGAGTGACTGTACAAAATGAGATGGTGGATCCGGTCCAGCTCCCAGAGTGCCAGCATCTGCACTCGTTGGCTCCATTTTTCATTCGGCAGTCCTAACTGAGAACCCAGTCATTAACTCAGCAGAGAGAATGAAGCTGAAGTCTGACCCTTGGAAGAGCTGCTGCTTGGTTAGTGGAGAGGCACACTGGTGTATGAGGAAAGTTCATGCTTTCAGGTCTCAATGCTGGGTTTTTCTGTGTGTAAATGTGACTTCAGCATCCTAGAACATCTATGCAAGAGCAGGGTCAGTTCCTCTGAAACGTCTGGATGTGGTGGTGCCCTGCATCATGTTGGAATGGCCCATAGGCTTGGTCACATGCAGCTTGGGGAGGGATCTGAAGAAGCAACTGGGGAGGTGGTAAGAGGGAGGGAAGAGGAGAAGGAAATCTCCTATACCCTCATGTTCTTTGTGGTGGATTATGTGCCTGTTGCTGTCTCCTGCTAGTCCAGCTTGCTCCTATGCAACCCTTAAATGCCAGTGTTTCCCCTCTCCACTTCCATTTTTGTTTCTCTTCCCAGTTGGGAAGCGTGGGTTGTACTGAGGGATGAAAAAGTGAGATGACATACGTGCTTTGATACTGAATAGTATTCGTACCACGTGGGCTCAAAAAACGGAGCTAGGGGTTTTACACGCCTTTGGTAAATATTTATTTTCTGTCCTGAATTGGCCACATTTTTTAAGCAGAAGATTGGTAACCAAATCCTTAACTTCAGTGGTTTTCAGAGGACTTTTGACTCCCAGTTGTTTCCTTGCCAAAGATAATGTGAAAGAATAGAGAAAAGGGCTGTCCTGAGCTGCTGGTACAGGCTGATCCTCATAGCTGTTCACCTACCTTTGGCTGAGGCTCCTGAGCCAAATGTAGCTTATTCTATAGGTTTCTTAAGTGGCAGCATTTATTATCTGCCAGGTACTGGTAAGTTGTGTGATTACAAATGCTTGTTTGTCTTTGCCCTCTAGCTCAGATGGCTCTTCTAGGCCCCAGTAAGTGCAGAAATGCTTGGGAGATTTCCATCTTTCAGATCTTGAGAGCTGAAGTCTTTTTTTTTTTCTTTTTTTTTTTTTTTCCCTTTTCCATTTCAGAAAGCCTAGGGACTCTTCCAGCTCTGTTTTCCCCTTGTTTCTTTCTGAACTGGAGAATGTCTTTTACCCTCCTATTTACAGCAGCTTGCTCCAGGCGTGTGTCGGCAGAGCGGGAGGTGTTCAGAGCTGACAGAGCTTTTCAGGGTTGCTGCCTCCCCAGGCTCCCGGTGGTGGGGAGGAGAGCGTCCTGGCGGTAGCTCATGGAAATGTCTGACACAGAATTGTTTTGCTGAAATGGATGCAGATGTTACCTAGCTCATCGAAGCGAGGTTCTTTATTTCCCCGACACACAGTGCATGTAGGTCTGTTTTCGAGAGGAATTTGAGAGGAAAAACCCCTGTTTGATGAGGGGGGTGCACGTCAATTAAGAGCTATGTAATCGAAACTCAAATCTGACCAGGCTTTTGGGTTCAAGTTAATATTTATACCAAGAGGGCGAGAGAGAAATAGATATCATTGCTTTTACTGTGGAGAGCTAAAGGTAGCAGTGAGTCAGCTGGGAGAGCAGCAACATTTGAGCAGGTCGATCCTGGTCTCTCTAGGTGCTCTGCAGCTGCATTTAAAATGTTTTTAATAAAATATCTGTTCTCAATCTAATGAGGTAATGTACCCATCCCTCTATCTATAGCTGCCTTAATGATAGGCGGTGAAACTTCACCAAGCAGATGGAATAAGATAAATGGGAAAATTGCTCAGGACGTAGGGGTTAAGGGTGAGCTCCGTGGGTGGGAAATGTTTGTGCTCTTCGCTGTGCCTTTGTACAGTGTAATGGGGCCTGCAAGCCACCTTCACAGGTTGCGTTTCCCAATCCACCCTCCCAGTGGGGAAAAACAGGATATTATTTTCCCTTGAGAAATGTCAAGTGCTTGAAGCCTCACCCATCTCCCTGTGTTAGAGGCTCGTGGTGGCACAGTCCGTGGAGGAACTGGATGATGAACTTCCAAGAACATGCTTGAAATACAGCTCATGCTGTCCTGGGCAGAAAGTAGCTCTGGCTCTGCTTCCAGGCTCCTGTGGTGTGAGGATTAAAGCTGGCCTGGAGAATGAGAAATCTGTTTTGTTGCAGCTTCTGCGATTTCAAAGTTTGTTTTGGTTCAGTGTTGCAACAAAAGGAAAAGCTTTTGAATGTTGTTTGCAACATAAGCATGTGTTGAAACACCTCATTTTGGACAGCATCAGTGAGGATCAGCCAAGTAGCTATCAGTACAGAAAATGGCTGAAGACAGCTCTGGGTTAGAAGGGAAGAGAATGTGCAAGTGCGGATTGTATTTTATTTGTCTGGCCTTTTTCTTTTACATAGCAGTTTTGTCATCAGAGAAAATAACACTCTTGCTTTGTTGGCCAAAAATAGCCACCTAACAGCCACCTTCAGAATGAGTTTGTTCCTTAAAGCTATATGGGGTGCATTTATTGCATGTACTTTTGGAGGAAGGTTTTATATAGGCTGTGAGCTGGCGGTGCTGCAGAGAAGCCCTGCTGCCTCTTCCCAGCTGGCTTTCTGCCTATCGCCCGCTGCTCCCTTGCAGCAGGACAGCTGTGGCCAGGGTTTCGGTGAGCTGGGGGTTTTGGATTTGGGGGTTTTGGTTTGTTTTTCATTTTTGGGGCAGTTCGTTTTTAGCCACACCGGTTTCCTGATGTGCGACCACTTTTGCTGGGGTGCAGCAGCAGCAGTGACCCAGGGGAGGAAGGTTCCGCACTTCTGGCCGCTGTTTTGGCTTCTCTCTCATTGAAGTCTATGTGAAATTATCTCCCTAACGTTGCAGCGCACACCAATATTTTATACTCATTAACCTCTTGAAGTTGAGAGATTATTGATGTGAATAAATCTTGGCAGGATGGAGGATTTAGAGGAGAGGAGGATAAGTTATATTTAATAAAATAATCTCTCTCGCCAGCCAGCCAGCCCCAGTATTGTGCTTGGAGCTGTCTTATCCAACCGCAACAGTTTACAAGGGCTAAAACAATCACAGGCTGTGGTGTGTGATTGCAGGTTTGTGATAGGAGGATTTAGTTGAGCAATACTCTTCCACTGCTTGTGGACAAAACCACCTGCAATTTTAGCAGCACATTAAAGAGTTTTTCGTTTTCAGGCAATACAAGCTATGACAAATCATGACTTCTTCAATTAAAATCAATAATGGTGCAAGCTAAATAAAAGATTTAAGAGTGGGTGGGTGGTCTAGCTGGTAAATTGATTTTTCTTTGGGTACAGGTGAATGTGTGCGACAGTACCTCCATCATTAAATAATTTCTGTGATGAGACACACAATCAGCTTTATTAATGTGACTATTCCTGTAGACTTCTAACATAAATCAATGCCTGCTGCAAAATGTCGCATAATTGGTTAGAGAGATACCAAAGCAATAGATTAGAAAGCAGTTTACTAATCCTTGCCAAGTGGATTAAGAAGTGTGTTGACTGTAGAGGGGGAGTAAGAGTTCATACTCTCCTTCTCAGAGTAAAATCAAAATAAAAGTTTACATGTTTAACAAAAACAAACCCTACAGGATTAACATCTTCACTGTGTTGGTGCTCTTGTAGCTTGAATGCCTGATCAAAAACAAGACTGTATTGTTTTAGTAGCACAACTGAACAAAGTTCTGGATACTTCACATTTGCTAATTGTCTTCAACTGTGGAAAGATCACAAAGTGACTGGGATATTGTGAATCAAGCTGGTTAATATTTCACTAGGAGAGATAAGATATGAGACTGAAAAGTCCCTGAGTCTTTACCTTCCTTATCTCTTATCACTCTCCTTAATAGTTATAGTTTTAGATTAAATAACCTCTCATATCATAAAATAATTTACAGTTTATTGGTGCATGATACAATTTTGCTTCCTATTGTCATTTATTGAGCTTTCAAAAATGTCAAAGGTCAGTCTCTTTTATGTCGCTTGTGGCAAATGCTTTTCAGTTCACAAATAAGAATGTTGCTACTTTAAAGATACTGATTTCCACTTTCCTGATCAAGGTTTGTAAGAGAATAAAGCAGAGGAGAGGACATTAAATCGTAACAGGCAGGATTAGAAGCCAGACGCACTTTATTCAGGTTGCTGTGCCTTTCTCTGTGGCTCTAAGAGCTCATTCCTCACTTCAGTTTCCTCCTTGGCAAAATGGAAAGAAGATTCAACCACAGTCTTTCCTTACTGTGGCTCTAACTGCTAGTTAAACATTTTTAAAGATTTAGGGGATGGTAAGTCCTCAGTGTTAATAATTAACCTGTCTCTATAACAGTCCTGTACTGTAGCTTTCACTTCACCGATTTCTACATTTTTCTTTTGTTGTTAATCTTCGTGGCTTTGATCACTTCTTGTTCTCATTGTAGCGAAGAACAAACTTTCACTGTCTAGTGGCCAGTGTGGGGTTGTGTTAGCCCAAACAATTGTGGCCTCTGGTGGTGTGGGAACGTCAGCCAGACTATGTCTGGGCAAGATGGGCTTTCTGTGGCAGTCAGGGACAAGAATCCTGGTGAATTGCGGCTGCTTGTAGCTGAAGATGGGAGATACGAGGGAAGTGGTTCTGGTCCTGCCTTCCTCTTTAGTTTCTCTGTTGCGTGAGTGCAGCCAGCATGTTCTGACTGCTTGATTTCCGTTTGGTGGGGCAATGGAAGGTTAGAACTACTTTGATTTTTTTATTCTATTTTTTTCTTATTCTTTTCCTTATTTTCCAGCTTTCTTTGGTTTTGGTGAGGGTGGTAGTTGTTGTTTACAACACTGTGCGGTACTTGGTGGAAGTCCCAGTTCTGTTTTCAATCTTTGTGTTACTGAGAAACCACTCTGTAGTTATCTTACTGGAAAATGAAAATACATTGTAAACTCCTCTAATTGCTTAGAGCCTGATTCTTGCGTATGACAGATCTCCATCTGAAGGAGAGACTTAAAGTGCTCAATGACAATAGACTCACCCTCCAATGGGTGTTTCTGCACTGTAATGCTAGACAGAAAAAGGGTGCTTCATTTTTCACAATATTGATTAAATCTGTCTTTCTCATCTGGCACCTACTGAGTGCAAATGTCAGCCCTGTTTTTCCTTCACTGCTGTCCTAGCCATTACTGAGTGCCAAACTGAGTGTTGGATCTCATGTTTTATCTGACTGCTATTAAAGCATAGGGAAGCCTTCTTCCTCAAATTGGAACAGATGCTGCTTTAGTTTCCTTTGCAGTCTTTCCGAATTCCCTCTCTGCCTGTGGAAGCCATGCCACCAGCTCAGCTGGGATTATTCCACCTTCCCTTTTGCCCTCCTTCTGTATCTTCAAGTAAAAAAAATGAGAAAAGCCAAGTCCAATGAAGTTAACAAAATGACACAGTTCTTTACTGCAAAGCTTTGCTGCCAGTGTTACGTTGCCTCTTTAAATTGCAGGCTTAGGTCTTTTCAGGGAAGGGTGTTCTCTGCTGAGATGTGCCCACCATCTGGTGTGCGTCTGTCCCGATACCGGCCTTTGTAGGCTGCCGTGCTGCACACGTTAATAATGAGGCCGTTCCTCCCTCTCCCTATGCTCGTGGGCTCTTGATGGGCTATTCTCTGCCGGATCTCCTGCTGCAGCCGGCGGGCAGTACTGGTGGTGGTGGTGGGGCTTTTGACATGGGTCATCTGTCTGCTACGAACTGGAGAGCAACTGGCTTCACGTGAACGGCTCCACAGCTGTGCAATACCTGCCTGGAGCCGGAAGGTTTTAGGTTGCGTTGGCTGTAGCTCATGTTGAGCTGCTTCATCTGTATTCCATTCTCCTATTAAAGCATAATAAGCCTGTGTTACTGAAATACCAGCTATATTACACCCACTAGTGAATAGAAATGAACTAGTTAACATTCTCCTCTCTAGAAAAAAAAAATTAAAAAATTAGCCTCCCTATAATTAAGGTCTTAAAGATTTCCAAAGAATAAAATACAAACCGTATTTCCGAATCCTCTACCAATTTGTGAATCACATTACTATTGATCAAGAAATGTGGTATGGTACAAAGCATTGAGTGGGGGTTTAGGATGACGATAGTGGTGTGTGATTCTCTGAACCCAAAATTTGTGTTAATGAAAACATTTCTGGAGCCTGCGGAGTTAAGATCACAAATGGGAACAAGAGTTCTGATTCTCAGCTGTTCCAACATACAGCAGATGGTTAACTCACCTTCTAAATCTTTGCACAAATTAGGTAAATTCTCAGGACTACCCATGATCTTTCAACCCATTCCCAATTTTTTGAGCGCTAGTAAAAGAATAATTTGCAAATCAGTTCCAGGCTGTGGAAAGG